>NC_091778.1:23750000-25000000 GCF_029378745.1 Bos indicus
GGGAACTGGGCACAGAGGGCAGAGCCTGAAGGGGACAAGACAGGTAAGGAGTTCAAGACCCGAGGTGTCCGGAAGCGCCAGGGAAGAAGGGGAGGTGCCTTCCGGCCAGGCAAGAAGACTGCGGGAGAGAAGCCAGTCCCACAGCAGACCTCCAGCAGGCCTCGGGCGGCCCAGCCCACACGTCCCGAAGAGGCCTTCCCCTACCACACCTGGGCACTCCCCTGGGAGGCAGGCCCCTCCAGCTGTGTTTTCCGAGGGCTGTGCTAACCAGTTACTGCCGAATGGGTGGGTTACACCACCACGGAGCTCTTACCTTCCATTTCCGCAGGGTGTGGGTCCCACTGGGCTAATATGGATTGGCAGCATGTCTGCCTTCCATCCTGGAGGCTCCAGGAGAGAAGCTGTTTCCCATTCCTCTCCAGCTTCCAGAGGCGCCCCTTTGGCCCGGCTTGTGGCCCCTTCCTCTGTCTTTAAAGCCGGTGGCACCTCTCTGACCTTCTGTCCTTGTCACACCTCCCTCTGCCTCTCTCTCGCCTTCCTCTTCCACTTTTAAGGGCCCAGTGATGACATGGCCCACCTAGATCATCTGCCTGTTGTATACAGATTTTTTTTTTTTTTTGGCGGGGCTGGGGAGTGGGGAGGGCCTGCACCATGGCATGTGGGATCTTAGTTCCCCGACCAGGGATTGAACTCACGTGCCCTGCAGTGGAAGCTCAGAGTTCTGATCACTGGACCGCCAGGGAAGTCCCTTTTCTGTTGTAAAGTCAGCCGATGAGCAACTTTCATGCCCCCACTTTGCTAGGTTCTGGGGGATTGGGATGTGTATGGGGCCATTACACTGCCCACTGCCCTCCTTGATGCTCAGAGGCTCATTTTTGCTCTCTCCAGGCGAATAAGCTCAGAACGAAAACTCTCCGAAACACTCTGAACCCCACGTGGAACGAGACCCTCACTTACTACGGGATCACAGACGAAGACATGATCCGAAAGACCCTGCGGTGGGTGACACCCCCCCGGCCACCAGCTCCCCCACCCAACCCAGCCTTGTCCATGGGACTGGACCTGCCCTCACACCCCTGCCCACCACTTGCAAACCCTCCCTGACTTTGGAAGCAAACTGAGAGGCCCCTTGCCCTCCAGGATCTCCGTGTGTGATGAGGACAAATTCCGCCACAACGAGTTCATCGGGGAGACCAGGGTGCCCCTGAAGAAGCTGAAGCCCAACCACACCAAGACATTCAGCATCTGCCTGGAGAAGCAGCTGCCGGTGAGTCAGGCTCTGGAGCCATCCAGGGCCCACGCTGCCATGAGCGCAAGGCCAGGAGCATTTTTTTTTTTAATCTATTTATTTTTTGCTGTGCTGGGCCTTCATTGCTGTGAGGGCTTTCTCTAGTTGTAGTGATAGGCGGCTACTCTTTGTGGCAGCAGCACAGGCTTCTCATTGCAGTGGCTTCTCTTGATGCAGAGCTCAATAGTTTTGACGCATGGGCTTAGAGGCCACGCAGCATGTGGAATCTTCCCGGACCAGGGATGGAACCTGTGTGCCCTGCATTGGCAGGTGGATTCTTAACCACTGGGCACCAGGCAAGCCCCCAAGAGCATTCATTGAGCACCTACTCTGTGCCTGGCATGGCTGCAAGTGCTGGGGAGACAGATAAATCTCCCTGCCCTCATGAAGCTTGGACAGGAGCCAGACCAAAAATGAGATAAACCACCCAAACGGATTGAACATTCGGCAGGGATCAGGGCCGAGAAGGAAAGCATGAGAGGGGCCGATGGGTTGGATGGGTGCTCTGGGAAGGCTCACCTGGCAAGCAGGGAATATCCCAGGCAGAGGGAGCCGCAGGTGCAAAGCCTTCATGGAAAAGTGCTCGGCCTGTAGGAGGCACAGGCAAGAGGCCAACTGAGTGGGGCAGAGGGAGCAGGGGGCAAGGGGTCCTGGGAGCTGAGAGCAGGAGTTGGGGTTGGGGAGACTGAGAGGACTCCAGCTTTATCTCTGAATGAGATGGACCACAGGAGCATGCTAGGCGGGGGCCAAGCTATCTGAGGATATTTTAACAGGCTCCTCAGGATGGGAGGGAGTGGAGGGCCAGGGTGGGGAAACTCAAAGTGCAGAGGGAGGAATGGGAATAGGACCTGGGCAGGGCAGCAGAGGAGCCGGGAGAAGGGCTGAAGATCAGCATCCTTAGGTGTGGGGCCTGGGAGGATGAAGGGTCATTCACTGGGATGCAGGGGACCATGGGAGGAGCAGCTGGGGATGCTCGGACCTCAACTGGAATGTGTTAGGCATGAGGTGCCTGTGAGATACCCAGAGGAGACAGAAAATAATTCCTAGAAATTGCAATTGTTTGAACATGTCAGAACCCATTTTGCCCCCAGCCGTCTGCAGCAGCTGAGCCCTCCCAGTCTCTGAGCAATGTTCCCCTCCCCACTCCCCTTCCCTCTCCCCTCCCCCTGCCTGCCTTCACCCAGTTCAAGAGGACTGGGAGGGATTGGCCAGGAGGTCCCAGGTCTGGGCCCCTAAGAAACCTGGGCCTTGAGGGACTGTGTGGTGAAGTCCCACAGAGGACACAGTTCCCTCTGCCCAGGACAATTCCCCACCAGAAGCCTGGGCAACAGGAAAGCTCTAGAGGACAGAGCCCAAGGGTCATCCCCTGAGTGCTGTACCCACCTAGGGCCCTGCTCAGCACAGCCTTGCCTGGTCAAGGCCAGGAACAATTAACCTGAGGTCAGAGCTCCCGTCCAGGGTCCCAGCTCTGTATTTTTGCATAACTTGAACAAATTGTACTCTGTGGTCACATTCTCTCCCACTCCTAGGCATGTGTGCGATGGAGATAACCTTTTAAGCGTTATTATTAGTCACTAACCGCAGCTGACCCAGTTTCTCCAAATGATCTATGTCACTTATAAAAGGCAACATCAGCTCCTGCTGGAGTTGTGTTCCTGAGTTTTGATCCCTGATATAAACAATCACCTGTGTGGTGCTGAATGTGAATTGTGTGTGAGCAGTGTGTGCAAGAGTGTGGAATGCATGCATGAGCACCTGTTTCATGCACAGGGGATGTGTTTGAGAGTGTACATGCTTGTGCCTGGGGCGTGATCAAGGCCTTGCTGAGCCTCGCTTGAATTTGCCAGGATCTCGTTGGTCCAGTTCAGAGACCCACAGTTGACAAGGGTGCAATTTGGGATAATTACTCGGCAGTAAAGATTCATTTTGATGGTACCTCATAGATTTTAGAGAGCCTTGTAAACCTTATTCATTGTTCATAAATACTGAGCAATGTCCCAGTTCAATGGTCTTTATGTGAAACCATCCAAAGTATATCCCACTGTAAAAAAAAAAAACAGCTGAAAATATCCCGGCTCATTATACTGTTTAATTTTCACACATCACACAACTGGCACACGAGTCATGGTTTAGTGAGGCTGTCACACTCGAAGCCCAAGGCCTGAGTGACAGGTGGTTGAATCTCACCTGCCCCCTCGGACCCGTGGGTACCGACCGGCTGAGCACTGTGTGGAGAAGTGGCCAAGGCTGCGTTTGCACTCAGGGAGAAGGCAGTGATCAACTGGCCCTGGGTGTGGGAAGGGGGAAAGTGGTCCTTCCTTCACCCCACAGGATTCCCATCTCCAGAGGTGCAAGCATGGCCCCGGCCCACGAGGGGCCATGTGAGGTGCTGCTTTAGTGCCAGGCAGAGGATAGTCAAGACCAGAGACTGAGTGTGAGATGAGCCTGGCAGAGACGTCTAGAAGGGGCCCTCTGAGGTCATAGGGCTCAGGCTGGGTGGACAGAAGGTAGAGGACAGGGGTTCTGGATGAGCATCAGCTGGAAGTGGGAGGTCTCAGGAGGGTGAGGAGTGGTCTCAGGGTGCTGACTGGGGTGCAGCGAGGACACACGGTGAGATGTAGACTTGAGGTCTGACTCCAGGGGGAGGTGCTGGGCCCTGCCCCACCCACCTCCTAGCTGCCCCTGGGGTGGGACTGTTTTCCCAGATTCTCCCCATGGGGCCCTCCTACACCCTGAGGCTCCAGGAAGCACGATCCAGGGGCCAGGGTCCCAGTGAACCACGTCCCGCGCCCACACCAGCACCCACTGGGCTCCACGTGGCCTGGGCCCACGGCTGCGGGAGGGGCGGGCAAGGACAGCTGAGTGACGGCTCTCCCGCTCCACAGGTGGACAAGACGGAAGACAAGTCCCTGGAGGAGCGGGGCCGCATCCTCGTCTCCCTCAAGTACAGCTCGCAGAAGCAGGGCCTGCTGGTCGGCATCGTGCGCTGTGCCCACCTGGCCGCCATGGACGCCAACGGCTACTCAGACCCCTACGTGAAAACGTGAGTGTGCGGCCCGCTCCTCACCCACCGTCTCACTTCTAGGTCCCGGGAGGAGCAGCAGCTGCGATGAGTAGATTGCGCAGCAAGTGGCTGTGTGAAGCACAGGGGGCGCTGTGCCCACCAGGGTCTTCTGTGCTCCATGGGTTGAATCTGGCCAAACCCGTTTCTCAGATGAGGCAACTGTTGCCCACAGAAGCTGAGTGGCTGCCCAGTCCACGCAGAAAGAGCAGTTCTCTCCCGATGGCTTGTTCAGGTCTCTCTGTGACTGTGGGGCCCAGGAGGGGCTGTGAGCAGATTGGAGGAAGGGACAGGAGGCTGGGAGATGCAGTGAAGGGGCTCCGTCAGGACTTAGGGCTGAGCACACGTGGGCACAGGCACAGCTAAGGGTCCATCCAGCCTGCCAGGTGGGGCTCTTGGTGGTGCTGGGGGGATGCTAACGCGGGGGCCCCAGAGCCGTGAACCTGGGTCAGGACAGGCTGTGATCAGAGCCCAGAAAGGAGCTGGTGGCCGTTCGGAGACAGGTGAAGCAGGTGGTTGGTGGGCACCATCTGAGCTTTGGGGCTTTCCACTAGCAAAAGATGGATCTTAGTCTGAGTTCACCGTTGTTTGAGGATGTCTTGAAGGTTAGAACTTGGGGAGGAATTTGGCCCAGCCGAAAGGAGCTGTTTCTGTTCAGGGAGAGGGACAGAGGAGTTACGATATAGTTAAGAAGCAGGGACGGTCCTGTCCTCAGGGCACAGCGAGGAGGCTCAGGTGACAGAGGCCATCACAAAGACTGACTGGTTTCCCGTTTAAAAAAAAAGAGTTGGGCCCCAAGCTCGAGCACTAGCAAAACTGACTTCCAGTGGGTCACAGACCACTGGGAGAGGACATGCTGTCCTAGCTCAGAAGACAGACTCTTAAAACCAGTGGAGAGAAAGTAAGCGACTCTGGGTAAGCTGGGAAGATGTGTACACTCTGTGGCCACATCATTTCCCTGCCAGGTCCATGGGCTCCAGAAAGCCAGGCCCCGGTGGAAAGCTGGTTTTGCTGCATTGCTTGAGATAGCCATAAGCTGGAGACAGCCCAGTGCTCATCAGCAGAGGGAGAGATGAATGAAGCGTGGCGTCTGCATACAGAGGAGTACTATGCAGTTGAAGTGAATAAACGAGGACTGGGTGGATTAATGTGGACAGCTATGCCAAGCGTGCCAAGCCCAGAGCAGACTATAGAGGGGAGCATGCAGCGTGACCCTGTAGGGATGGTCTCTGGGAAGGGAGGACGTGCGTCCACTTGTATCTGTGATGCTAGTTTCCCTAGGGAAGAAAATAGGATCTGAAGCCAGGGTGGTGTCGAGTTTTTAAATCGGCTCAGTGCCCACCTGCCAAGTTGATAGGAATTCCAGGGTCTCAGGCTGGGTTATCCGGAAAGCAGGGTCTCACCAGCTACAGTGGAAGGGCAGCTCTGGCAGGGCCTGTCCACCGCACCTGGGCACCTTCACCCCCCGGCCACAGGCGTGAGAGTCACTGGGCCACTGCAGCCATGCACCACTCTCCAGCCATGGGCTGGGTCAGGGTGGCCTTTCAGAGGGCAGCTCTGTGGGTGGCCCCATGGATCGGAGGGAGGCTCCCAGTGGCCTAGAAATACCTCCATCTGATTCAAGTTCCCCAGGTGACATGCAGGGGGCAGCTGCTCAGGGCTCCCATCTCTGAAAGGCCCCTTCACGGACCATGGGTCTCCTCCTTGCTAAGAGTAGGGGAGATGCAGGCACAGGTGTGAGATTCTGAGCAGAGCACCTGGGGCCACAGGGAAGAGCCAGGTGGAGGATGTTGAAGGGCAGAGCTAGATGGAACAAGGCCTTTTGTCAACATCCTTATTTTTTATGAACTTCATCCCAGGTGATAGCTGTCTCAGTCTCCCCAGGCTAGAAGCTGACCCCAAGTCCAGTCTTCTGGGGCTGATGATGGTTAACAGTCATCACATGTCCAGAGTAACTGCTGGGTGCCAGGGCTGGGCTAGGTCTCATGGAACTTTCTACGCGGTCCTTCTGTAACCTTCTCCATCCCCCACCCAGGGGTGCTGAGGAAACATGGAGCAACTTGCCCTGCTGCCCTGGGCAACCCCTTCCTTCTCTAGCCCTCTGGTGTCTTCTAGAGGCCTCAGGCAAGCAGCAGTCACTGTGCAGAAGAGACGATAGGCAGCAATGATAGGGGGACTCCAGGAGCCCAGCAGCCAGGGCAGGAGGGGGTCCTGATAGGGAGGGGGGGGCAGCCACCGATGGGCCCCAGAGCACCCAGGCTGTGCTCCTCACCCACACAGGCCGCCCTCCCTCCAGGAGACAGCATAGACAAAGGCCTGGGGGCAGGACGGGGGATGACCCCTGGCTGGGGTTGAGTGAGGGTCTCTAGCTGGGCACCGGCTGTGCAGTGCTGAGGGCGTGAGGAGCCCAGGACAGCTTCCCTTCAGGGGCTTCCAAAGGCAGGGCTGGGAGATGCTCCCACAGCCCAGGACCCCCATCCTTCCTCCTCGCCCCCAAACCAAACAAGCAAAGAAAGGTGAATCAGGAAACACATGGAAGCTTGTAAGGAGCTGAAGAAATTCACCATTTCTGGGTGGGGGTTTATGGGAACCCCCACCTGTTTAAAACTTCATCTTTATTGAGGCATAACTTACACCCAGGAGGTTTCTCCCTTTTGCTGTGGGACTGATGTATACAGTCTGGTTACCACCACCTCCATTAAGACACAGATACCATGGCCCTGGAAAGGTGCCCCAGGCAACTGCTAATTTGTTTTCTGTCACAATAGTTTTGCCTTTTCCAGACTTTCTTCCAACAGCAACTCCCACTTCTTCCACATGACCTAGTGCTCTGGAGAGCCCGCCATGTGGCACGTGCACCCGGAGTGCGGTCTGTAGGTCTGTACTGCTGAATACTCCTCTGTCAGATCACTTCCTCTTGAAGTGCACCAGGGTGGGGTCGCTTCCAATTTTTGATGGCTATATAAAGCTGCTAAAGAATGGGTTTTTGTGCAGACCTATGTCTTCATTTCTCTCCCCACCCCCAGCTTTTGTCAGTATGTATTTTCCAGTGTCTCTGTAATGAACCAGTATGACTTTCATAATACCTATCACAACTTTTTTTTAAAGTGTACAGAAAAGCCACAGTGAGATACCACTTTCCATGTTCGCTGATCCCACCCGGTGCTGGGCACCAGGAAGCTGGTGGTGGGTGAGAGAGAGTCTAGTGTCGGTGCGGGGACAGGGTGGGAAGCTTTGCAAATGAGAGAGCCTGGCTTCTGAGCGCCAGCCCTGTGCTGGGCAGCTGTGTGACCTTGGGTAAGTCCCTCCGCCTCTCTGTGCCCCAGATGAAGACTGCTGCTCTGCAAGCAGGGATTTCTTTTCTCTGCAGGAAGCATTGTTGCCCATGCCCAAAAGACCTTTTTCCTTCCCAAAGTTTCGGTGAGGCAGCAGCGACACACCCCAGGGACTAGGTTAAAAACCACTGTGTTATCCACTTAAGAAAGACGCATTTTATAGCATGCACATTCCATCTCCATAATCTGCTATTAAAAACAGGAAAGCTCTAGCAAGGGACCAACTCTGCTAAAAATGTTTTTCTGGAGGGAAATGTGAGCTTTGTGAAAATTCAAACTTCCAGAAATTAGGAAAACCCCCTTTCCTCGGGGAACAGAGGTCCAGGTGATGAATGACCCACCTGCTTCTCTCACTACACTGACCCCTCACCTGTGCCATGTCACCTGGTCATCACGAATGAACAGAAGTCTCTCTCCCGGGAGAAAGCGCTTCCAAGCCCTGGGGGCTCCGTGTGTTCTCACGGCCTTGTCTCACCCTCTGCCTATCGGTTGGTTGTAATTCCAGATACCTGAAGCCAGATGTGGACAAGAAATCCAAACACAAGACGGCGGTGAAGAAGAAAACCCTGAACCCAGAGTTCAATGAGGTACGAGGGGCTGGGGGAGCCGTAGGAAGGCCACTCACTCTCCCCTGGGGGGACTGAGTTTTCCAGGGGCCACTGTGGGAGCTGGAGCGTGGGAAGGGGCCCACAGGAGAGCCCCCAGCCGTGAGGTGGGGGAGTCGTGGGAGCAGAAGTGAGGCCAGGCTGAACCAGGTTGAGGTTCAGACGGAAGCAAGGGGAGGCCTGCAAACCTCTTCAGAGGATGGAATTGATAGTTCTGTAGCCATGGGGGATGTGGGGACTCAGGACCCCAGGAAGGTGGGTGCAGCTGGAGAGGGGCTCAGAGGAGCGAGATGAGGGAGAGGAGCCTGAGTGACTCAGGTCCTCAGGCCGAGGAGGTGCTGCCAGGGGGTCGTCGGATGTGGAAGGGTCCTGGAAGCTGACAGGAGAGAGGGTTTCACAAAGAAGGGAGTGGTCAGCAGAGTCGGCCCAGGCCGCCTAGCGATAAGGAGCCTCTCAGGGATCTTGAAAAAGGCAGCTTCAGTGACCAAGGGGCAGGCGGTCGGAGGGAAGGGGGCCCCTGAGGATCTCAGCCAGGCTCTCAGAAGTGGGTGAGACGGGCGAGAATCCATCACAGCAACTACTGCACACTGGCCACCAGCCGACTTCCAGGCCCTGTGGCATTGGCCCTAACACTCCCCTTCTGGCCACCAGGAATTCTGTTATGAGATTAAGCATGGGGACCTGGCCAAGAAGACCCTGGAGATCACCGTCTGGGATTACGACATTGGAAAATCCAACGATTTCATTGGTGAGAGGCCATGATGGGAATGCTGTTCAGCAACATGCCGGTCCTAGGGCAGACAGAGTCCTGAATCAGGCCACAGCCACGTTGCAGCCTGACCCTGTGTGACAGAGAAAGAAACAGGCCCAGAGAGGGAAAGAGGCCTGGCAGGGGTCACAGTAGCAGTGTGTGGTAGAGCAGGGGAAAGGGTAGATGATGGTCAGCCCTTTTGGGCTGGACTCTGAGTCCCTGTGGCCCCAGCTTCCTGGTGAGCTGGCTGGCTGTGCACGGCGGAGCTGCCCCCCAGTGCTGCTGCGGTCCTGGGGAAAGGCAAGGCAGGATAGGATCCTTGGCCCTGATTGGGGGGGTTGGGGGCAGTAAGAGGGTCTAAGCGTGTGGTGGTCAGAGCGCTGTCCACCCTCTCATCAGGTGGGTGGAGTAGATAGTCCAGCCTTGCAGCACAGAGTCTGGGAGGGTGTTGGGCGCACTGTTCCCGAGGGGCCCTGAGAGTCATAGGTCAAGTATCCCGGCTGCCCGGGCTCCCCTCTGCAGGCGGCGTGGTTCTGGGCATCAACGCCAAGGGAGAGCGCCTGAAGCACTGGTTTGACTGCCTGAAGAACAAGGACAAGAGGATAGAGCGCTGGCACACACTCACCAACGAGCTCCCGGGGGCCGTGCTCAGCGACTGACCTGCCCCGCCCGCCCGCCCACCCACCCGCCTGCCCGCCGCTGCCTGGCCCAGCGCAGGCCTGGCCCTGGGCTTCCTCGCTGCTGCTCAGGGCCTCAGCCCCCACGTTGGGGGAGATCCAGGACACCTGCTTGGACACAGAGCCGCAGCAGCCCCTCTGAGGGATGGTGGGGGCAGTGAGCTGGGCCTGCTTTCCACCCCCTGAGGCCCAAGAGGGCTGGGTGGAAAAAGAGGACCGCAGTCCTCACCCGGAGGAAGCGGATGGGGCCATCCAGAGGACAAGGACCCTACAGAGGTCAGCAGTGAGTTGGAGGGGACCCCAGGCTGAGAGGGGCAGTGGGGAAGGAGATTTTTGGGTAGGACAGGACTCTGAAGAAAGTCCATTCCCTAAAGGAGGTTCTGACTTTGGCGCAACTGGGAGGGTAGAAAAAATTCACCCGAGAGCCAGGAGTCTGGTGAAGATCCTGGAGCTCCCCATGAACACGGGCGAAGGCCAAGGGCTTCACTCAGTGATTCTGCAGGCCCCTGGGGAAGAGTGAGACCCAGAGCCTGCCCTCAGGGAGGTCCCCGTCTAGTTATGGAGCTCAAACAAACTCTTACGACAGGGGTATAAGGAATGCCAAGGCCAGCCTGACCCACCTACACATTCTGTGGACTCCTCTGGGAGGGCTTCCTGGAGGAAGTGATGTTTCAGCAAGACCTTGAAGAGTGAGTGGAGACTCTAGGCAGACAGAGGAGGAAGGGCACTGGAAACGGTGTCCAAGGCCTGGAGAGGAAAGATGATTTGGGCCAGGGAGAAACTGCCTGGACCCAGGGTCTCTCTCGGGAGGGTGGGGGGAGAGGCAGGCTTTGTTAGGAGTGGGGCAGGGGCACCCAGCCCTCCCCCATCCCACCCCTAGCTGCCAGGCCAACTGGGCTTGTAGCCATGGGAGGAGTGGCTTAAACTGATGTTGATGCAGGGTCAAGTTCAGTTCTCAGACCCAGCTCTCCCACCTTTGATCTTTCTCCTGAGGAAGCTGGAGGATGGATCCTGCTTCTCGTTGTTCCCAGCTTAAGATCAGGTCAGCTGTGGTCAGGAAGAGTGTGTCACTTCTTCGCATGAAAAAAACCAAAAGGCCTCCTTGTCCTCACCCTCCGCTCTCTGCCTTCCTCCACCCTCCCCATCCCAGGCTCTTCCTTCTGGGTTCAGGGTTGGAAAGCGGAGAGCCCCCCGCAGCTGCGTCTGCATCCATTCCCTACTGAGATCCCTCTCAGTACTCAGCAGCATCCAGGGCCTTGTTTCTGGGAACGGCTGGCTTTGTCCTCCAGGAGCTGAGAGCCACTCTGCACCCTGGGTCAGGGTCTCCAGGAAGGGATTGAGGGCATCAAGACTCTGGGGCCCAGGCCTGAAGCCCCCACCTCTTCCTGCTGACTAAGGGGCCTTCAGGAACCCTGGATAAACAAATGCAGAAACCAGGAATTTCTGTGTTCAGCCCATCCCTGCACTGAAGGAAAACACAGCTCAGAGAGGGAAAGTGATCTGCCTGAGGCCTTCCAGGTTCCCTGCCCCACCCCCAGCCCAGAGCTCTGACACCACACCCACAGCAACGCTAGTACAGGGCTCACGGGGCGCTGGGCTGGACCCTCTGCTGCAGACACAAAGCACATCACCATCTGAGGCCTGGGGGCAGGTGATGATATGAATCCCACCAAGTGCCCATCAGCCTGTTTTCATTTTCCAGGGAAAACAGGACTCCAGACCCCACACAGTACCTGGCAACCTTGGCTGGTCACAGAGTCTTGCTTTTGCCTCTCTGAGAAGGCTTGGTGCATGGTGAGGGCTTCTACAGGCCGTGTCTTGATGAATCGTCACAGGCCTGGGAGATGGGTTTAACTGCCATCTCCATTTGACAGATGAGGAAGCAGATTCAGAGGCAGAGTCTGATTTTGAGGAGCCTTGCATCTGGGTTAACTCTGGCTGTCTTCTTAGTATTGCCTTTGGGGGGGCTCTCTCATTCAGAGAGGAGCTTCACAGACTCCCTGTAAACACATGGAGATGCTGAATGGCCAAGTTAGATGCATACTAGAGCCTCACCCAGTACAACTTCCTTGTTAGACACACAGGGAAACCAAGGACCCGCAAGAAGAAGGGGCCTGTTCAGGACGCACTTGGGATAAGAGCCCAGGACACCGGGCGCCTAGTTCAAGGCCTTCCAACGCCGTGGGCTGTGCAAGTGCAGACTTGGTCCTGAAAAATGGTCCCTGAGGACCACAGGGACAGTCAGGCTGGAGGTGGGGCTTCCGGACAGCTGGCCCAGGCCGAGGATTGGGCTCTTGGGCAGGAGGCCTTCCAGGGAGACAGAACCTTCCCTAGGACCCTGGATCTGTTCTGGACCCCTTACAGCTTGTATCTCTGCTAGAGACAAAGTGCTTTGAGAAGCTGCGGTATCAGCTCTGCCTTTGACCCCAAACTGGCTTTCCTCTGCTCTATCAGCCCCACAAAAACAGGGAATTTGACGCCAAAAAAAAGTCATTCCGAAGTCAGCTGTCAATAACTAGGCGGTTACTGGACGGGGCATCCATCTCCACCCCCACCCTCCTACCTAGTCTCCGCCCCGCCCACCACTACTAGCCAATCCCCGACGGGCCCGTCTTCCAACTGAGGCGGTAACCTCCTGACCTCTAGTGGCGAGAGCGAGGAACTGCATCTCCCGGCCCGTGCATGTCCTCCCTTTGTTCCTTTTCCAACCGACAGAACCTCCCAATGCATGGACTCTGGCTGTCTTCGACGCAGACTCGTGCACTGCTTACCACCGTTTTGCTATCATGTGGCGACTGCAGAAACGGTCCTGAAACTGCAGCCCCCACACACAAATTTTGTACTTTCGTCCGACTTACCCGAAGGTGTCCTTTTTAAGTCTTATTTGTTAATATTTATAATGACATATAGTCCAAAGTAAATGGAAACATTCATTGCGATCATATGAGCTTGGGAGACTCATCTTAATGGATCTGAATAGGTGGGCAGGAAAGAACGAGATTCTGGCAACAGGGACTTATTCTGCACATTGTCTCATTTACTCTGCACCAAGAGCCCACTGGAGATACATGCCCACCATTCAGTTCAGTTGCTCAGTCATGTCTGACTCTTTGTAGCCCCGTGAATCGCAGCATGCCAGGCCTCCCTGTCCATCACCAACTCCCGGAGTTCACTGAGACTCACGTCCATTGAGTCGGTGATGCCATCCAGCCATCTCATCCTCTGTCGTCCCCTTCTCCTCCTGCCCCCAATCCCTCCCAGCATCAGAGCCTTTTCCAATGAGTCAACTCTTTGCATGAGGTGGCCAAAGTACTGGAGTTTCAGCTTTAGCATCATTCCTTTCAAAGAAATCCCAGGGCTGATCTCCTTCAGAATGGACTGGTTGGATCTCCTTGCAGTCCAAGGGACTCTTACAGACGGGGAAAATTTTTGTGCGCAATCACAGCTGCTACGTGACAGAACCAGGAGTCAACTCATGCCTCCCAAGACTTCTGCCAGCCCTAAAGCATTAGCCCAACTGCTGTCAGGTGTGAGCTCTAAGGCCAGCCACTGGTCTAGGCACCAGGGGCAGATTCACAGCAAGATGGTCAATGAACAGTAAATGTGTTAAAATATTAAAAAAAAAAAAAAAAAGGGCATAAAGGAATCGTGTGGGCAGGGGAGGTTGGGCTTAAATAGGAAGGTGAGCTGGGCCTCTAGAGAAGGTGACTCTTGAGCTTAGCCTTGGAGGAGGTGAAGAGCGGAGAACTCTGGGAGTCGTGAAGTGTTCCAAGTGGAGGGACCAGCCAGTGCCCCTAGAGGTGGGGACAGGCTTGGTGTGACAGAAATTTTAAGACTAGTGGGAGTGGGGCAGGGTGGGGCAAGGGAAGAGAGGTAGATGGGAGCATATGAGACAGGGGACTGGATCAAGGAGGACTTGCATTCTTGTGAGATGAGAGCTAAAGCCGGCTCACCTGTAAACAGCCTGTGGTCTGCGATGATCAGGTCCAGTTTGGAGGTCTCTCTGGTGGTGGCATGCCATCAGATCCAGGGTTCAAGATGAGTATCCAGAGCAGTGGTGGCTGGGTCCTAACAAGAGCCACTTGAAGCATGGATTTTGGTCATTGCCTCTCTTAGCAACCACCTCTGTACTGGCCTAATTTTCCAGGTCTCCTGTCCATTCTCTGAAGTACCTGATACCTCCCCAGTGCATTCCTTTTCTGCTTACATTAACCAGAGTCAGATCGCATTATTTTAAACAAAGAAACCTGCCTGGTGCCTTGATGCAGTCTGATCGTCTGAGTCTCAAGCATCACCCTTTGTGAGGCCTGCCTTGACAACCTCAGTCACTTTTCCATGCATCACCCTGCTTTTTCTTCACGGCACTTACCACCAAAGTTGCCTTGTGTATTTGCTCATGCCTTTCTCCCCTCACTAACCTTCATGAGAGTAGAGGCCCCCCCCCCCCATCTCATTAACCCCAGTAACCCCAGACCAGGACTGCACAGAACAGACCTCTAATTAAAGTATTTGATGAATGAATGGATGAAAGCTGCCACATGGACATTGTTCAAAAGGAGCCAGATCCATGTGTCTGGAGCAGGTGATTGTGATGATGTTGGGTCCAAGCCCAGGTGAGTATGCATAAGACTCCTGTTTAGCTCCACAGACTTCTGGGGTACAGATGACAAAGGACACCAGGTACCAGTGTTCTCTGAGTAGAGAAAGGGAGAGAGTGAGAGAAGCAAAGGAGAGAGAAAGGAAGAGTGGGAGGAGGGTCAAGGTAGAATAAGAGGATATGGAGCTCACCTCTCCCCACATCAAAAATACATCTACATGTGGAATAAACCTCACCAGAAACTAACAGGAAACTGGCAGGACTCCTATACAACCAAGGCTGCAAGAAAAGAGTCCCAGGTAATCAGGAAGGCTGGGAAGAAAAGCATTGGGTCAGGACCTGTGCTCTTGGAAGGGGACTAAGATGAAGAGTGAGATGGCACAGGTGGATACTCACCTTGGGGAGTGGGCAGGTTATATCACTGACTGGCGTCCCAGTCCTCAGGTCTTTTGCAGAGGATGCAAGACCCCGTGGCTGCATGGAGAATGACTGGGACAGATAGTAGGCTGGAGAAGCCTAGACTCCACTGTGACGAGCGGGCAGTGCTGGCTCACCATCAGACAGGGCAGAAAGAGGTCTGCCCTAATAACTGCCACCTTGCCACAGCCCCTGACGAGCTGAGCAAACACCCTGGCCCTACTCACTCCACACCACAGCCTGGCACTGGATCTAGGGGAGCCAGATCCTGGGAAGGGATTTGATGGAGGGACACAGGTGGCCAGGGGACCTGGCCACTGTAGGCACGTACTCAAACAGCACTGTGAAGCAGCGTAGGCTTCTGGTGGCGTTGCAGCCACTTCAGTCCTTGCAGCCACACCACCATGACTGCCAAGCCGGCTCCACCCACTCCATGCCACAGCCTTGTGCTAGAGCTGAGACCACGGCCACGGTAAAGACATCGCTGATCAGGTTTTGAGCAGAACTGCAGATGCTTACACACACAGCCACTGACTATAAGCACACCGACCCTACTTACTTCAGCACTCCCGTCCTTTGCGGGAGAGGTTGCAGGGCGGGGAGAAGGAAACACACACTTGAAGGGAACAGAGCCAGCTCCAGCACAACCCTCAGGGCTTTCGCTCCAGCAGCCTGAGAGCAGGCAGGAAGTCTCTCCTCACACCCTGCACAGTCTCTGGCTCCTCCGAAACCATCCATACCCGCTATCAAGGTGACAGTTGTCAGCACATCCTGAGAAAGACGGGTTGGCATTCACATCAAGTTCAACCCTCACACCAAAGGCAGCACACACTGTCCACACAGGGATGCTCCCACATAAAAACACCCCTTCAAGACCACAACACGAAACTATTCCACCTAAATCCAGAGAGACAGAGAAAGTTAAGAAAAACGAAAAGGCAGAGGAACTACTCTCAATCAAAAGAGCAGGAGAAAATCCTTTTTTTTAAAATTTTAATTGGAGGCTAATTACTTTACAATATTGTGGTGGTTTTTGCCATACATTCATATGAATCAGCCATGGGTGCATATGTGTTCCCCATCCTGAACCCCCCTCCCACCTCCTTCCCCATCCCATCCCTCAGGGTCGTTCCAGTGTACCGGCCCTGAGCACCCTGTCTCATGCATCGAACCTGGACTGGTGATCTGTTTCACATATGATAATATATATGTTTCAATGCTATTCTCTCAAATCATCCCACCCTCGCCTTCTCCCACAGAGTCCAAAAGTCTGTTCTTTACATCTGTGTCTCTTTCGCTGTCTCACATATAGGGTCATCGTTATCTTTCTAAATTCCATATATATGAAGAGAAAATCCTTGAAGAAATAATGGAACAGAGATAATCAGTCTATAGACAATGAATACAAAAGGTCAGTAATAAAAATGCTAACTGAATTAGGAGAGTAGATCCAAGCACAGATCAGTTTAACAAGGGACTAGAAATTATAATAAAGACCCAATCAAAAATTGGTAATGCAATCACTGACATAAAAAAACACTTTAGAAGCAATGAATAGCAGACACTGATACTTATGCAATTTATGACACAGAAGAATGCATAAGTGGTCTGGAAGACAGAATAATAGAAATTACCCAACCAGAACAGAAGAAAGAAGGGGGTGGGGGGAGGAAAAGAAAGAAAAAAAGAAAAAAAAAGAGAAAACAACATACGAGATCTATGGGATAATATAAACTGTGCCAATATTCACATTATAGGGATTCCAGAAAAAGAGAAAGGGATCAAAACTGTACTTGAAGAAATTATGGCTGAAAACTTCCTAAACCTAAAGGAAACAGATACCTAGGTACAGGAAGCACGGAGAATCCCAAACAAGATGCCACCAAACCAGCCCACACAAGGCATAAAGGGAGCAAGAGAAAAAAGTCATTTACAAAGGAATCCCACAAGGCCATCAGATCATTTCTCAGGCAGAAACTTCACAGGCCAGAAGGAAGTGGCATAATAAAGTCTTAAAAGGGAAAATCCTGCAACCTAGGGTACTCTACCCAGCAAGATTTTCATTTAGAATAGAAGGAAAGAATTTCTCCGACAAGCAAAAACTAAAAGAATTCAGTAATACTAAACCTACCCTAAAGAAATTTGTTGTTGTTTTCTCTAAATGGAAAAGAAGAATCTATAGGAAAGGGAAAAACCCAATAGGAAAAGCAAACATAGAGTAAGGATTAAATATCACTTAAATTAGCCAGTACAGTTTTTTTAAAAACTGTAAAAGCAGCTACAATAAACATTAAAACAATAAGCATGAAGAGGTAAAATGATATCAAAAACACAAAATGGAGTAAAAAAATGTGTATCTTTCAGAATGTGTTTGAACTTAAATGATTATCAGTTTAAAACAATTAAATATAATTACAGGTTAACATACATTAACCCTATGGTAACCACAAATCAAAGAAACCTACAGTAGATACACAAAAATCAAAAATAAAAGAACACAAGCATACTACAAAATAAAATCATGAAACCACAATGGGAGAAAAGAAGAATAAAGAAACAGGGAAGAACTACAAAGACAACTGGAAGACAAGTAACAAAATGGCAGTCAGTACATACCCATCAAAAATTACTTTACATGTCAGTGTACTGGGAAGTCCCTGCTGGTCCAGTGGTTAGAACTCAGTGCTCTGACTGCCGTGGCCCAGGTTCAATCCTTGGTTGGGGAACTAAGATCCTACAAGCTGCACCACACACCCAAAAAAAGAAAAAAGTCAATGGATTAAATGCTGCGATCAAAAAATGTGTGGTGACCGAATGAATAAAATGTGAGGTCTTTCAATATACTGTCCATAACAGACTCACTTCAGGGCTAAAGACATAGACGGAAAGCGGGGTGATGGAAAAAGATATTTCATACAAATAGAAACAATGAAAAAGCTGAGGCAGCAATACTGGTATCAGACCCATTTAAAACAAAGGCGATAATAAAAGACAAAGAACATTATATAATGAAAAAGGGATGAATGTAAGAGGAGGATATTATACTCATTTAACATGTGGACACCCAATACAGGAACACTGAAATATATAAAGCAAATACTAACAGACATAAAGAGAGAAAGTGATGATAATAATAGGAGCCTTAACACACTACCGCCCCCAGTGGACAGACCGTGCAGGCAAAAAAAACATCAACGAGGCGACACAAGTCTTAAATGACGCGATAAACCACTCTGAAAAACTTAAAGCATTTCCTCTACATTCAGGAACTAGACAAGGATGCCCACTCTCGCCACTTCTGTTTATCACAGTATTACAAGTCCTACCCTCAGCGATCAGACAAGGAAAAAAAGTAAAAGGTATCCAACTTGGAAGAGGCAAAACTGTCATTATTTGCAGATGACATGATACTCGTTATCAAAAGAACCCTAAAGTCTCCACCTAAAAAAGTTATTAGAATAAATGAACTCAGCAAGGTTGCCGGATATAAGAGTAATACATAGACATCTGTATATGTGGAATCTAAAAAAATAACACAAATAAATGTAATATGCAAAACAAAAGCAGAGAAAACCTGTGGTTACCAAGGCAGGGAGAGAAGAGAGAGGGACAAATTAGGAGTATGGGATTAACAGATACAAACTGCTATATATAAAATAGACAAGCAGTATCTTATAATACTGTATAGCACAGGGAATGAAATGCATCATTGTATGATAACCTATAATGGAATATAATCTGCAAAAACACCAAGCTACTATGCTGTACATCTGAAACACAATACTGTAAATCAACTGGATTTCAACTAAAAAAAAGAGTGAAAAGAGAAAGCAGGAGGGCTAAGGGGAGTTAAGGAGGGGAAGGGTTGCACAAATAGGCCCGCGAAGGGCCAAGAAGGCAGGCAGGGGTCAGGAAGGCCAGCTCCACTGCACACTCAGAGGCCCAGGGGAGGTGGCAGCCCAGGATGGGCAGAAAATGTGGATTTCCATATTATCCAGTGGCCGGGAAGAGTGCTCCAAGAAGGGGCTGAGGAGGAATCTAGAAATAAACCACACCAGGAGGGACATGTCCACACATCCACGGCCAGCAGCAATGGACAAAGGGAAGCAGACTCACAGGTTGTGCAGCCAGGTTTGCAGTAAACAACCTGATACACGAAGATCCTCTTTTGGGGACTATTAAAACAGGTCATCTCCCGGCCAGGAAAACACTACAGAACAAGTCTGGATACGGGAAGGTGGGGCACTAACTGGCAAGACTGACAAAAGGCTGAGAGGCTGTGAAAGGCTCCTGGGTTCTGAAGGGCAGGGACAGGTGAGGGGCAGGATGTAGGTAGACGTGGTCTCCTGGAAGTGGGACCACCTTCCATGGACACTGAAACCTAGTCAGGGCATTGCTTGCTCATAAGGACACTCTGGAACAGTCCCCCAACTCTCTAGCACCAGCAGAGTTTACGATGGACTCTGCTCTCTCCCTAAATATTTCACCATGATAAAGGCAGCAGCCCCACACATCTGCCCCTGTAAGTCCTGAGTATACAAGAGCCGGCAAGAGAACTATTTGGAGGCAGGCAGTTAGTTCCTGTGCTATTTGAGTGTGAAGGGAGTCCTTGGGACTTCCTTGGAGATCCAGCAGTTAAGACTGCACACTTCCACTGTTGGGGGGCACAGGTTCAATCCCTGGTCAGGAAGTAACAACCCACAAACGGTGTGGCATGGCCAAAAACAAAAAAAGGCGGAGGGGGATTCATAAGGACTCTAAAAAATTAACAGTGACCACAGAAAAGGTACCGGAATTACAGTATCAGCAGCAATAACACACACAGAGATCTCAGTAAGATATGCAGACTGCTCTGCACGTTATACTCATCTAATCCCCATAATTATGTCTTAATCCCCATCTTACAGACAGGAAAACTGAGGAACAGAAGACAATGCTCAAAGACAATTAAAGAGTTAGAATGTCAGGTTCACTGATCCTTCTGTTATTTTCCTTCTTACTCTGCTATTAAGCCCACTCAGTGAATTTTTGATAGTTTTTTTTTTCGGCTATGCTGTGCGTATTGCAGGATTTTAGTTCCTTGAGAATTTCCTAGCCATTAAAACAAACAAACAAACAAAAAACAGAAGTTCCCAAATATCAAAATTAGTTATTGAGCTTCCAACATCTCCTTGAGAAAAGATTTAGAATTGCAACTGCTCTTGTCCTCTTCTCTACTTTCAATCGAATAATTTTTAAATTTCATTTTGGTTATCTCCAGACTTTTAGCTATACCTCTTTGCATTGTTTTTATATGATGCTTTCCCTAAGTATTACCATGCTATGCTGTGCTATGCTTAGTCACTCAGTCATATCTGACCGTTTGAGACCCCATGGACTGTAGCCCACCAGCCTCCTCTGGTCCATGGGGATTCTCCAGGCAAGAATACTGGAGTGGGTTGCCATGCCCTCCTCCAACGTATCTTCTCAATCCAGGGATCAAACCAGGTCTCCCACATTGCAGGTGGATTCTTTACCATCTGAGCCACCAGGAAAGCCCAAGAATACTGGAGTGGATAGCCTATCTGTTCTCCAGAAGATCTTCCCGACCCAGGAATCAAACCGGGGTTGTCCTGCATTGCAGGACGATTCTTTACCAGCTGAGCTACCAGGGAAGTCCAAGTATTACCATATATATTCTCAATTTCCCAAGGTCTTCTCAGACTATAACGTCACTTCCAGTAAAATACATTTACAATCAAATGTATCAATTACCGCCCCTTGACTTCCTCTTATGCTATAGTTACCATATGTATGATATACCTACATATTATTAATCCACAATGCACTTAAAAATTTTTGCTTCTGACACTTGTAAGATTTTTTTTTTAATTGAGAGAAATGTCTTTTACATTTACCTTCACATTACCATGTCAAGTGTTCTTCCATTCCTTATTGAACATCTATTAAGAATGCCAACTGTTCTCTTGTCCTTAGCACCACAGAAGAGAAACTTTTGGCACTATTAACATTTCATCATTCCAAAGCTTTCAGGCTCATGAACATAAATGCAAAAAGAGAACTTAAAATTTTAGCAATTCAAATCCCTAAGTATTTTTAAAGAACAACAGGGGTTTATCCCAGGAATGCAGGATTGGTTTAATATTTAAAAAGCAATCATTATTATTCATTACAATTCATTATAATACACTAAAAGAAAACCCATATGATCATTTAAATAGAAGAAAAGGTACCTGACGAATAAAAACATTTCTGACAAAAACTCTCGGCAAATGAGGAAAATAAATTAACTCCTCAAACTGATACAGAGCATCTAAAGAAAATCTTGCAGCTAAAGTCATATTTAATGGCATTTTTAAGAATGCTTTTCTTCATAAGATCAGAAACAATATAAATGTCTGCTCTTACCATTTCTATTTAACATTGAGCTGGAGGTTCCAGCCAGTTCAATCAGGGAAGATAAATAAAAGCATGAGAAAAAGTTAAAACTTTCTATTAACAGACAATATAATTGTCTATGAAGAAAATCTGATGATATACAGAAACAACAAAATACCACTAAGCGAGTTTAGCAAGGCTGCAGGATACAAAATCAATTCACAAATATCAATCTTATTTCTATACACTAGCAATGAGCAGTCAAAATTTGGATTTTAAAAAGCATACAAAAACAAAACATTCATCCTTAGGAACAAACATGACAAAAGATGTGAAAGACTTGTACACTGAACAGCACAAAACCCCGGTGGAGTTTTCAAAGGCTTAGAGAGCCTTATGAAGATTCAATGTTATTAGGACAGACACCTCATTGAAGGAAACATACAGATGGCAAATAAGCATATAAAAAGATGCTCAACATTAGTCATTAGGAAAACAGAAATCAAAAACACCTATTAGAAAAATGAGAGAGTAAGCCAGCTCTACAGCTCAATGGATAGTTTGTTGGACTTGAGACTCGCAGGACATTACAAAGTACAAAAAGGAGACCTTCAACCTTTGGAGGTTGTCTTGATTATGATGGTTTTACATGTGTATAATATCCCCAAACTTCTCAAACTGTATAGTTTATATACATGACTTAAGTCAAATAGAGCTGCTTTTTTAAGTGAAAAAGCTCTTTCAAAGGTTTCCTAAAGACAAGTACACATATAGAATATTTTCCTATTTTTATTTGGGATATTATTTTCTATTCTATTCTCATAACATTGTATGCAAACAAGTTCCTATATTAGCATAAATGTTTTAACTTCACTTTTTAAACAGCAACATAGTACACACCGTAAGGCCACACAATTCAAGCCACATTGATGGGTGTTTAGGTTATTTCTAATTTGCTATTATAATGCCAAAGTGAACATATTTTGCATATATTTGTAAATAAGTATACACACACAAGCAAAGGGTGCATTCATTTAATACTTTTTGTCCAGTCTCAGGATCTACATAAATGTTAGAATTAATAAATTAGTTTAGCAAGGTAATAAAATACAAGGTCAATATATAGGTAGCAACATCTGGAAAACCAAAAAGATTAACTACTACTTAAAACAACATGAAAAGAAATCGATACCTAGAAATAAGTCCAATAAAAGGTACCAGACCTCTACACAGAAAACCACAAAACATGGAAATTCCCTGGTGGTCCAGTGGTTAGAACTTGGAGCTTTCACTGCCAGGGCCTGGGTTCAATTTCCGACTGAAGAATCAAGACCCTGCAAGCTGCGTGGCACAACTAAAACAAAATACAACCCACAAAACACAGGGGAAAAAATTAAAGATCTAAATAAACGGAATAGACTGTGTTCATGGATTAAAGAACGTAACTGTGTGAAGATTGTGTGAATTCTCCCAAATTTATTTAGATTCAATAAAATCCTCAACATACCAGCAGGTTAGGTTGTTATTGCTGTTCTACTACTGAAATTATCAAGTTGATTCTAAGGTGTATATGGAAATGCAAAGAGCCAAGAATAACCAATACAATCTTAAATAACAAAAAATGGAGGACTGACATTACCAGATATTGAATTATTTTATACCTAGTGTTACACAGGCACCAGGAAAAGACCAGTGGAACAATAAACGTTGCTGGAGCAGTTAAATATCCATATGGAAAAATGCTTAACACCTTATTACCATACACAATATAGATTCTAGATGCTGGATCTAGATATGACAGGTCAAAGATTGCTTCTAGAAAAACAATCTTGAGGTAGGTAAGTATTTCTTAAATAGGACACATAAAGCATTTTACATTACAGGAAAATAGATATATTGGACTACATTAAAATTAAGAACTGCTCAAGACATCATTCAGTTCAGTTCAGTCGCTCAGTCATGTCCGACTCTTCGCGACCCCATGAAAAGCAGCACGCCAGGCCTCCCTGTCCATCACCAACTCCCGGAGTTCACTCAGACTCACGTCCATTGAGTCAGTGATGCCATCCAGCCATCTCATCCTCTGTCGTCCCCTTCTCCTCCTGCCCCCAATCCCTCCCGGCATCAGTCTTCGCCAATGAGTCAACTTTTTGCATGAGGTGGCCAAAGTACTGGAGTTTCAGCTTCAGCATCATTCCTTCCAAAGACATCCCAGGGCTGATCTCCTTTAGAATGGACTGGTTGGATCTCCTTGCAGTCCAAGGGACTCTCAAGAGTCTTCTCCAACACCACAGTTCAAAAGCATCAATTCTTCAGTGCTCAGCTTTCTTCACAGTCCAACTCTCACATCCATACATGACCACTGGAAAAACCATAGCCTTGACTAGATGGACCTTTGTTGGCAAAGTAATGTCTCTGCTTTTGAATATGCTATCTAGGTTGGTCATACTTTTCTTCCAAGGAGTAAGCGTCTTTTAATTTCATGGCTGCAGTCACCATCTGCAGTGATTTTGGAGCCCCCAAAAATAGTCTGACACTGTTTCCACTGTTTCCCCATCTATTTCCCATGAAGTGATGGGACCAGATGCCATGATCTTAGTTTTCTGAATGTTGAGCATTAACATACTAAAAAAGCAGGGCATAGAAAGGGAGATAACGATAGTAACTATAAAGATACATTCTAAATGTATAGCTATCCCCCCAAAAAATATAAAGATGCCCTACAAATCAATGATGACAACCTACAGAAAAATAGGCAAAGATATCCAAATGTCCATAATCACATTAAAAAGTACTGTCTCATTAGGGAAAATAGAAATTAAACCCAGAATAAGAAATCACTACACATCCACCAGACGGCTACAACTAAAAACAGTGACTATACCAAATGCCAGGGAAGATTTAGAGCAACTGAGATTCTCATACACTGCTGTAAAGCAGTATGTACTGTCAAAACAGTACAACCACTTTGGAAAACTGTTTTACACTATCTATGAGGCTGAAGCCATGGTTTTTCTGGTAGTCACATTCGGATGTGAGTTGGACTATAAAGAAAGCTGAGTACCAAAGAACCGATGCTTTGGAAGAGGTGTTGGAAAAGACTCCGGACAGTCCTTGGACGGCAACGAGATCTAACCAGTCAGTCCTAAAGGAAATCAGTCCTGAATATTCATTGGAAGGACTGATGCAAAGAACTGACTCATTGGAAAAGACCAGACCCTGATGCTGGGGAAGATTCAAAGCAGAAGGGGGAAAACAGGTTGGATGACATCACTGACTTGAAGAACACTGAGTTTCAGCAAGCTCTGGGAGTTGGTGATGAACAGGGAAGCCTGCTGTGCTGCAATCCATGGGTTGCAGAGTCGGACATGACTGACTAAAAGGATGAGGCTGAACACATATATTCTCTATGACCCACCAGTTCCATTCTAAGATATTTATGCAACATTAATTCATACATATACATACCAAAAGACACGCACAAAAGTCCATAGCAGCATTATTTGTACCACCTCAAAACTGAAAATACCCATACGTAGGATAGGTAATGGTATACTAATGTAACAAAATACTATCATACATGGCCATGAAAACACACTGTTACAGGCAATGACATGTACTAACCCCACAAACCTAATGTCTGGGGGGGTGGGGGGGAGGGCGGGGAAACAAGCCATTTCATTTATGTATGTCTACCATTTAGTTTCAAAACCAGGAAAAATTGATCAATAGCAATGACCCAGATACTGGTTCCATTTGTGGGGGTTAAGGGGGTAAATTAAGGAACAGGCATGAAACAGTCCTTTAGGATGTTGGTCCTGTTGTGATTAAATGGTGTGTTCCCTTTGTAAAAATTAAAATTCTAAGATGTATCCTCACAACGAAGTATTCTACATATCTGATCTTTGCTAACTATAATCTTAGCCAAGGTGAAATTGGCATCTCTTGCTTTGGCTTACATTTCCATAATGATGTTAAGTGAAAAAAACAAGTTTTTAAAGATTCCTAGAACTCACCTAAAAGCAAACTCTGAGGGAATTCAGCAATTACTGTGGTCTGTTAAGGCTGCAAATATACCACTAATTAACATAAAAGAAGCCTTAGGTGCTAAAATAAGGCCGACTCCAACTCTATAGCACCAGAGTTCTAAGTGGAAGAGTGTCTTAGTGGAAGACGCACAAACCATGCAGGAACGAAGCACAAGAGCTGAGACTTCCAGCACAACTGAAGAAAGTGGTCAATGACAGCTTTAAAGAAGAATGCTCCTGCACAGGCCTCATAATGTATGGGCTACACAAGCACACAACTGTGAAACAAATGCCTGAAACCCAGCAACTTTTTCTTAAAAAAAAAAAACAAAAAACAGAAAACTTAGGTTATCTGGAAAACTCAGTCACAGCACTGCAGCAACTTGGCAATCCACAATCACTACTTATTATCTATTTGGATTATGGCTCTACTTGTCCAAGCTAAATTGGAATGGCTCCACTTATTTAAAAAAAAAACTAATTTCTAAATTAAGCTACTAGAAAAAAATTAACCTGGTCATTAATCTTGACTCTTTCTAGATGGTAGCCACCAAAGAGCCCTAAACATACTTACCATTTATATTCTATTTCCTCAATTCTAGTATGATTTATACTACAGCTTAATTTCCACTATAGCTTTTCAAAAAGGCATGTTATCAGTTGCAAACCATATACTGATCTCAGAAACATTAAAGTGTATTTCAATAAAACATTAATAGCCCAAAAGAAAAAGAATGCTTAATGGTTATGAGCATGGGCTCTTCAGTCATACAAACCCAACTCTGAATTCTGTTCGACTACTACTAACTTTGTAGCTTTGGAGAAGTTTCTCAACTTCTCCCTATCCGTTTTCCTACTGGCAAAATGCAGATGGAAAACTCACCTAATGACCGAGTACCTATGTGCTAGGCCCTACCTAATGACAGTGCCTTGAACACAGCTGATACTGTCTTAGCTGTTAGCTGTCAGTTATCAATCACAAGTCTAGGATCTCAAAGAAATGAGAGCTACAAGACAGGGTTTAATTTTGCTGATCTGGGTTGGATCCAGTATCACCACTTCCTCTAAAAGCTCACAATTCCTTTCCACTAGTGGCGGGGGGGACGGGGAAGGGGCAAGATAGGGGTAGGGAATTTAGAGGTACAACCTATATATATATATATATGTATGTAGTCAACACTCTAACTATAAATGGGAGTTTAACCTTTAAAACCTGTGACTATGTTGCACACTTGAAATTCATATTATAAAACAACTATATCTCAAAACAAAAACAAAAAACCACTCCAATGGGGAAAAAGAAAACTTTAAATTCAAAGAAAAACAATTCCTATAGTGAAGCTTCCCAGAATTTTACCAGGGAACCCAGTGAGCATGTTAAAACTTTCAAAGACTCATCTTTATTGCCAAAATTTCAGCATGCTCACCCCTCTAACTGTCCTAGGATCAATACCATAGCAGCTAATTGGGGATTTTTGTTTTTTTGTAAATCACAAACAGCATTCATCTGGAGCAAGAGTGGCAATGTTTATACTATTCCACCAAGACGCCCGTACAACAATCTAACTTAAAATTCATTCTAGTCTTCCTAGAATGCAGCAAAACTAGATTTTCTTTTCTGGCCACGCATCTCAATGCCCAAGCATGGGTATAAACCCATTTATTGTTACTACTAAGATTTCAGAAAACCTCTGGGTTTAAAACTTCATTTTTAAACCAAAAAATCAAAATTAAAAGATTAATCACATTCAAGTTTGTAATGGTCAAGTTCCTATTTAAATCAACTGATCCTCACAGATGACTGAACCAAGAACTGAAGAAAAAAAAAAACACCCCACCTTCCCAGACCAGATACAGGAAGTAGCATAACACTGTCACACTTCTGCAGTCTCCACACTTGACTGCCTTCCAGTCTTTGATAGGATCTTTCTGAAGACCTGCTGCTGCTAAGTCGCTTCAGTCGTGTCCGACTCTGTGCAACCCCAGAGACGGCAGCCCACCAGGCTTCCCCATCCCTGGGATTCTCCAGGCAAGAACACTGGAGTGGGTTGCCATTTCCTTCTCCAAAGCATGAGTGAAAAATGAAAGTGAAGTTGCTCAGTCGTTCCCAACTCTTAGCGACCCCATGGACTGCAGCCTACCAGGCTCCTCTGTCCATGGATTTTCTAGGCAAGAGTACTGGAGTGGGGTGCCATTGCCTTCTCCTATAACTAAACAAACTTGTCCTTCTGATGTCTCTTGTTTTCTTTGGATGGCAAGCTCTTTTTTCTCCATACCTAGAGTGTCACATCACTGAAAATGCTCAGAGAATCCTGAATTTGCTGAATACATATAACTAAGTCTACATAGGCAACCAAGGAACTCTTACACTAAGCAAATTCATGTTGACAACCCAACTGAACAGAGAATCACCTCCACAAACCAGACTATTTTGTAAAAAGATTACCTAGTGGTTCATGTGAACTCTTCCAAGTCCAGGCATCCACACATTAGTGTGGGAGCAGCCTGCAAAACCCTGATTAGCAGCTTCTTTAAAAATTTGCAGTAAGGGTTTTACGAATTCCTCTGTTGGACTGAAATGCAGCATACAGTTGGCAAAAATACTGCTGGACAAAGAACAAATCATCTGATTAGCTCTTGGAGGTAGCTCCAGAGAGTATAATTTGTATGTGATCACCTCCAACTATCTGATAGAAAAACAATTCACAAAAATATGATTGTTCATTCTACATACTTATTTTAATAGCAACTACTAGTACATCACTAATCTATTAATTTCCCAAGTCTTAACAACAAAGAACTAAAGTCCAAGATACATTTTTGGTATATCTCGTTTAGCAATGAGTCGAGCACAGTGAAGCTGGTACTCTCATACGTTGCTGATGTGGCTATAATGTGGAATAACTCTTCAAGGGAAGGTACTGGGTTGGCGAAAAGGCTCCGGTAAAAATAAAAGACATATTTTCACCAAGAACTTTATTGATCAATGTAGTCACTAACTGAATGAATGTTTTGGCCAACCCAATAGTATTTACCAATTGCAAAGCTGTTTTCTAACACAGGGAATCTAGAAATGTTATCACAGATACACAGGCCAACTATTTAAGCGGACCATTAACAAAGACATTTACTGCAGCAGCATTTACAAAAGCAAAGCTGGAAATAAGCTCAATGTTCAAGAGTAGTCAACTTCCCCCCGACCCACCGCCAAATGAGGAGTACATCAATGTGAGACAGTCATTCAGATTGACCTCAATGCCTGACATAAAATGATCTATATTAACTAAGTATCTGTACACACTGTTGTATAAATTCTCAAAGATATTACATCGAGTGTTTCTAACAGAGGACCACTGTACTATTTCACCATGTGTACGTGTACTTCTGAGAATCTATTTAATTCTTCTCTATTCCTGCCACTCACTGGAGCAGGCGGAAAGTAACCTCAGCCTTCAGTTGTACAACTCCAAAAATTGCATGTTAGATGATCCTTAAGTACATTTTGTATTATAAAAAAACACTGGCACTTTAATGATTAAAATAAACATCACACTGTTACCTGATTTAGAGGACGGGATACTTGCACTATTTATACTCCTTGTTCTTCAGAACCAGGTTACATACAGGTTAACTTTTTCCCCCAGAAACATACATCATTTTTGGGAAACAAGTGATTTATGGAAGAAAAAAAAAAAGTTCTTCACATTCAGGCAAAAAATATAATCAATGTATTTAGACTAGAGATTTTATTATAGAAGGAAAAAGGATAGAGGCACAATAATGTTTGGCATTTTTAATTTAGGTTTGTTTTATTTAAGTTTAATGTTAATCCATGCTGTGTTTCAGTAAGAACAATACAGATTCTGTATCTGTGGCTCCAGTCAGATATCCAGTAGTACAAATTAGCTTCAAGTTACACATACTGAACAAAAGAGGTTGAGCGAGCGAAGGAGGGGAGGGGCGGGGCCCGGGGGAGAGGGAAGGAGAAGAAACAAAGAATTGAACACGCATGCAGGCTTTTCCATACCACCTTCAACGCTAACCTGCTTCAGAGGGAGAGTAAAAGTAGGCAAGAATGAGCAGCCACGGATTGTTGAACTGTTACCAGCACCATGCTTTTCAGCAACATTTCAGCAGAGTTTGAAACACTTTTTTTTTTTTTTACAGCAAAACCATTACAACAAACTCTCCACAATACCTTTTACCACCTCAAGCTAACATCCAATTAATTTTAAACATTGGTATAAAATTCAATTTAAGCAATTAGAAAAAGGGAAAATGATACCACATACACCAATATAGTGTGATTAACCTTTCTCTTAGATGCTTGTATCACGTAAAATTCTAATGGCTTTCGAATGTAATTTCCATTTCTAATGGTGATCTTGCCACATCTGGCAGGAGACAATACAGTAATGCTGAAAAAGCCTCTATGCAGTCCTGTTAGTGTTCTTAAAGAACCTAAAAGCTGGGACCAGTAAAATCCACAGAAATTCACTCTTGCCTTTAAGAACTTTTGAAAACTGTTTAAAAAAAAAAAAACAAAAAACCAACAGGGCAGGAACCTAAATTCTGAGACCAAATGTAAAAGTCAGATTTGGTGGTTCTCAGTGACAATGGGGGAACTTCCAAGAGGGGTGGGATGGGAAGGTCTAGGGTGGTCAGAGATGGTTTCTCTTGTTGGCTTTTATGTCTCACTGATTTTCATCTTCCACATCCTGCAGCGCTTCTTTATTCTGCTCTTCACCTGCAAAGAAGAATGACAATTAATTTATAACCTACTAAACTAGGTTGCTGTGGAGACAGACAAAGGTATCATTCCAAGCATAAGACTCCTTATATTTGATACAACTGGTCTAAACACAGACAGGCAAAGGACTGCTACCATCCTTGACACCTTAGATGCCTAAGCCAAGAGGTGCTGCTGGATCAAGGTCCTGAATGATCAACAGGATGAAAAAAAAAATTGATGCATAGTAAAAGTCAATGTTTTTATGCTAAAAAAGCTCTTAAGTAGACAGCCAAGGTAACCATATTATCAAAATGATTTTCAAGCTTTCATGTGTATCTTGAGTCAAAATACTCTTTCTCAATAACCTCACCTCTTCAAGAACCAAGAGTATTTTATAAATTTTTGCAAAATCTAATTGATCTGAAGGTTCATTAGAAACATTTCAATATGAGAACTGAGCAGTAAAACGACTCAAAGGAGTTGGAAGATTCTGCTTTTGTAAACAAATATTTTACACATTTTGTATCTTGGACAATCGCACCAAACCATAAACCACATCTCTCACTGTAGAGTGGAACAGCATGCTCAAAGTAAACCAGACCACTGAGGTTATTAAAGAAGGGCATTTGGACCAGTTCTCTCATGCCACTTTTCTCTTCCCTTAGAACATGATTATTAATTAGCCTGAGGAATTTCAACTGCACTATGACATGCAATCGAAAGCCAGCCTATTCACCAGTCGTCTACCTATTAATAAGCATAAGACAGCCATAATAAGGAAGCATGCAGGCTTTTGCCAAAAAATAAACAGATAAAAGTTACATTATTTTGTGCTATAATAAACCTCTAATTCCTAAGTAGTTACTAGTTTGATCAAAATAAATGAAAAATCAATGAAATAATCCAACAATCATGATACTGCAGACAATTCATCCATTCATACTGCTTGTTAAATTACTTAAGTCAGAATGGACAAATGACACTAAGAGCAGCTCCCTACAGGCGTAAAGCAGAACTCTGAGGAACACTTTTAAATTGTCTTGTCTTAAAGACCTTGATACGATAAATGCTGTCATGGCAGTAAGGGTAAAGATAGTTTTAGTCATTTCAACATTTCTTTTGTGATAAAAATGTTTGCCATTTATTGTTTTAAAAAAGTATTTAAGGTAGATAAAGATTTTTTGACTCATTTAGAAAGACATGCAAAGAAAAGACGAAAACAACCATTTACTGAGGGAAGAAATGATGGACCACCCAATTGTTCTCCCAATGAACAATAATGTATTCAAACTTAAGAAATGATAAGAACATTCACACTCATTTTCAACAGCAATACACTGCCAAAATACAGTTAACATACATCAATAGAGCACACTCTTAATTTACTTATAAGCAATCACTAGGTTTGCCAAAAGTTCCAAGTAACTCTGGTGTAAAAACATTGTCAAAGAAGTCACACCCAACCAGAAGTAGACAGGGGTAGCAGATCATAAATGTCTTAAAAGGTTTTGCATCCTGGGATGTATAACAGGCAGTTTTTTAAGCAACAAGATGATGATATGCAGGCATGATTAGTGAAGAACCAAAACTAAAAGCAGAATTCACTGTGCCATGATAATGACTTACAAAGTAGAGTTTTTAGGAAAGGAAGAGTTGGATTTTCCTTTAGGAATCTATATTGTAAGGAGAAAGGGAGGGAGAACAATCATATGAAAGCAACATTACAAGAAAAATAAACCAAGAGCAGGACAAAGGAAAACATCAATGACTTAGGGGAATCAGATTTTGGAATCTTACTTTGCATGAACTTCACTCTAAGAAATAATCTGTTGTTTTTTTTTTAATCTGTTCCTTTTTAAGAGGACAAAATATCCTCTTAAAAGGTATACAGAAAGGGAGAAAACATTTCCTCAGATATGTATTTCTTTGCCCAGTTTCTGGATTGGGAAGGGAGAAGGGAACAAGCAGAGAGAACACATTTCCTCTCTATGAACTTGTGTATTAAACAGTCCTCTGATCATAGGTTAAAAGAAAAAGGACCGAAATTGCTTGATGAGACAAAGCGGTGCTCCCTTTAAAGAATTATGTTTGAACACACCCAGACAAACATTAACATTCTGCAGGCAAAAAGAATACAAGCATGTATAAGTAAAGGTTTGTGAACAACATAAAGTTCATAGATTTCTTTGTTTAGAAACCCTCAATTCATTGCTTTTTTACGCCACTTTTCACATTTAAAGTAAAAAAGGAGAAAACAATCTAAATAATCCTTAAACTAAGTGCAAGTAACATCCTAACTTCATAACCCAAATTCTTCTACATTCAGCATTGATTCTAAATCACAAAAGCAACTTAACATGTAACATTAGCAAAACAGGCAAATAATTTTCTAGTATCAACAGTTTGTAATTTCAGACAGCTTGTTTATTTTGCTAAAATTTCAACAGACCACTTGAATTTTTCAAGTTAAACTATGTTTCATAATTCCAAATATTTTGTAACACACCTCTTAAAACCTAATCTGTCTCAATGAAATTTAATTGGTCGATCTACAAAGTCATAAGGAATTGATGCAATTGAATTTCATTAGTTTAAGTGTTTAAGATTAAAGAGAAATCTACTCTAAAATGTAATTAAACATTTTGTATAAAAAACATTCTCAACTATGAAAACATAATAAGTTTAAAGATATTTTATTTTTAAATAATCCATTTAACAAAACATGCTTGATAACCAAGAAAAAGAGTATCTTTGATTCTGTATAAATGGAATCACAATCTGCCTTAATCAATTTTTGGTTATGAGTGATAACAGAAAATCAGACTTATTTTTATTTTTGGAATCTAGCAACTTTATGAAAGGAGACATCTGCACCAAATAATGTGTCCCCCCCCCAAAAAAAATCACTTTTCAAAATCACTTTTTGTTGTTGGTATTTTTCACCCTCAAAAAAATATCCCAAGAGATCAAAGAGGTATAGCTTACTTTAGGTCAATACCGCTTACCAAACTCTCCACATGCTTTTTCCTTTTATCCCCTCAAACAGGCAGAGAGATATTAGTCTTCTCTGAGCTGGGGGTGACTATGAAGAGTCCACAGCTATCTGGCCATTCTTCTTAGTAGTTATTGTTAGAATACAATAGAATTTAAAGCTGGAAGGAACCCCAGTCATTAGTTCAGAGATGGTTTAGTTGGTTTTGAGTTCCACAGACTGGTAGTGGTTGCCTGCAGTGCTGTGCTGACGAAAAGTAATCTGTGACTCCATCTGGCTTTGTTGGTGAAGTGTGCAAGTAAGTCACATGCACCATAAATCTCAAGCCAAACCTAGTCAAGTTCTAAACAGTTCACAGAGCTACTGCATTTTAGAAGCAGAGTCCCCTAACTCTCACTTACCGTTAAGATAATTCTAAAACCTGACTCTGTCCTTCCACCGCCAACCTACATTCCCTGCCATCCATTTTCAGAGACATCTTTAAAAAGTTATGTTTCCAAATACAATATATATTGGTCTGACTAAGAAAAACTCCATTTAGCCTCAAGGAATACAAAATATGCTTCAGTTTGGGTAATACACTTTTAAAGGATTTGTAGCTAAAAATGACAAAATGTTGTTTCCACTCCCTGTATCACCAGAGCCAGTTACAAACACTCTTATAATTATCATGTCACACTAGTTTGTGTCCATCTCCCCATCCAGTCTCCCCACCCTTTCAATGATCTATCATAGGTAAAAACAATTCTTTAGCAATGAGTAGAATAAAATATTCTTTAAAATCAAGAAACGTGACAAATTTGGTCCTTTACATCTGGAAAACTAAGCACCCACCCTACTCCCAACCACAAGATTAAATTTTATAAAATAGGTAACTATTTACAACTGCAACATTAGAAAACAAAGAGACTATATCAGATCTCTTAAATAAGGATCTATATGAGCAGGGTGTTTCATCTGCTGTATAGAATACAGAGGAAAATTAGTCTTTTATTATATAAAAGATTTCCACACAGGAAAGATACCATAAATACCTACTTATAACCATCTAAGTTTTAACCTGAGGCTTGCCACTCAGCCAAAACAGTGACAACAACAATAAAATATAATTAACCTTAGACCCCTAAAATTGAATCTGAAGAATGGTAATATGAACTGCTTCCTCTCCCATCTTTCAAAACTGATAGAACAGAAAACTAAGTTTAGCCAATGTTATGACAGGTAAATCTTTAAATCTTTGATTATTAACAAAAGATCTCCTTTTCCAAACAGGCCTTTTACATTATTATCTTACAGACCAAAATGTAAGGCTGTACTTTGATACCATTTCCTGTAAAGGTAGTAATTAAAATTTGATAGTTTGGAGGGTAGGCTGAGTCTAAGTTATACCATAATAATATGAAGAAATCCCAATTTTCTAAGAGTAAATAGATCCAACAACTGAAAGAGACATATTTTAACTTCAGTCTCCTTACCATCACCCTGCATGTCTGAAGTCCATAGTGTCAGATTATCACGTAACAACTGCATGATAAGTGTAGAGTCCTTATAGCTTTCTTCACTCAGCGTGTCCAGTTCTGCAATTGCATCATCAAAAGCTGCTTTTGCCAACCTACAAGAGTTCACATAATGTATTATAAAAATAAACTAAACAAGTCCAAAATAAACTAAACAAGTCCAAAAACAGATGTTAGAAATGACGTAAGTTAAATCTCAAGTCTTTTCTTGAGTTATCACTACCAGACCCTATTAGACGCTGAATGCTTGGCACTGAAAACAGGTGTAACTAATGAAACGCCTTTTTAAATTTTGTAATCCAGCAACTGTGGAACTAGTGAAATTTTTGTTGACGTTCCACTGATTACTATGCTTTTGACAAGCAGACCTAATCCCATCCAAGCCACCATCAAAATATATGCATGTGAATGGTATTTCCAAATTCTAGTCAGTTTAACTTTATTTAATAAAGTTTTAATGCAAAAAGAAAAAATTCTGGGACAGTATCTCACAATTTAATTCAATAAAATGTTAACAGAGCATGAAAGAAAAAACCCACAAAAATGTGATCATATAAGCCATTTACTACAGTTAAGAAACAAAATTCACCTTTACTTTTTGAGTACTGTGTACTATGTACACTAAGTGATGCTGGGAACAGGTAGGAAAAAGAGGAAAGAGACATAATATGAGTCCACAATGAACTTTTTTAAAACACCTAAAAATAGAGGGAGTGACATAAATAGCTACTATAACATAAAGTGCCAACCTGGAGAAAGTACTTCAGGGACCCAAGAGGGTAAGCAAATTAAGAAGTCATATTTGAACAATCTTTATGGGTAGAAAAAGAACAAATGGCATACTTCACATTAAAGCAGAAGCACGGAAAGGACTTAGGTTGAAGCTGTGTGTGCTACGGCTAGACTAGAGAATGGCAATCAAAGAGTCAACCAATACTATCCCTGAACAGCCATAGCTTCTTCAGTTAAGATACATTACCTGCTTGGACTCACTCAACTAGCCATTTAGAAAGCTTTTAGATGAATTAATATTGATTTTTCATTCAAAAGAACCCACCTGACAGCTGGAAAATCTTTTTCAGGGAATATCTGATTCCTACATACCCAAGAACACCGAGGTTACTTTGTACACTTACTCCTATTGTATGATTTATCTAAAATAGGCAAATTCATAGAGATTATCAGAAAATCGGACAGAGGTGTATATACTGTTATTGTTTAGTGCTAAGTTTGTTTCAGTTGATAAAGAAGTTTTAGAAATAGATGCAACAGACAATATTGTGGGTGTACTTAATGTCTACCCACTCCCACGGACAAAGGAGCCTGGCGGGCTTCCCTGGTGGCTTAGTGGTAAAGAATCTGCCTGCAGTGCAGGAGGAGACCTGGGTTGCGAAGATGCCCTGGAACAGGATATGACAACCCATTCCAGTATTCGTGCCTGGAAAATTCCATGGACAGAGGAGCTACTGTCCATGGGGTCGCAGAGTCAGACTCGACTGAGCACACATGCACACCCGCTTAATATCATTGAACTGCACATTTAAACACAGAATGATAAACTTCATGCCGTGTATACTTAAGAAATAAAAAACCATGTACATATATGCCTTAAATTTATGTATCAAAATTGGGAATAACGTGAAGTATAAATGGGGTAACACTTTTAAATACATCAATAAGATGGCAAACTTTACAACAGAAAATACAACACAGTATGCATACTAAGAGCGTAACTATATTGAACACGAGACAAAGACTGAAAACTAATATACAAAAATGAAGATAATTCTATTATGAAAATCCCTCATTCCTTACTCCTACTCTGTAATAAGATTCTTTTCAATCTACCAATCAAATTTTTCCTCATCGCATAATTATCCTAACCACTATCCTAGTGAACTGAAATAGGTCTGTCTTTGTATCATCCAAAACAGTTGTGTTAAGAGCCAGAATTCTTCATTACAGGGCCAAGCCAAGGAAGGCAGCCCCAGGGAACAAGACAGAAAAACAAGGAGCTATTTTTTTTGGTAACCTTTTTCACTTTCAGTCAAGTTTTTTTCTCTTTAGAGACTTACCTGCAGGCACGGTCAGGGGAATTAAGAATTTCATAGTAGAATACAGAAAAGTTGAGAGCAAGACCTAAGCGAATGGGATGTGTTGGTGGAAGTTCTGTCATTGCAATATCACTAGCAGCTTTATAAGCCACTAGGCTGTTCTCCGCAGCCTCCTTCCTGTCATTCCCTGTGGCAAATTCAGCCAGATACCTGTGGTAGTCCCCTTTCCTAAAGCAAAACAAAACAACAAAAAAACCAGAATTAGATTAATGCTTTTTAAAATAAGTTGTTAAAAATTTTTCTCTATTACATAAAATCAAGTTGTGATAAAAACATGAACAGATGTATATACTTCAATAATGCAAAAACTTTCAGGAATGACTCAGATTTCACATTTCCAAACATAAGCAAAATCCTAGAGAAATTAACTGTAAACGTTCAAAAATCAACAAATTTTATCACTTGATAGACCGGAATTAAACATAGAAAGTGGTTCCAAAGAACAGCACAACAGTTTGTTAATGAAATAAAAAAACAACTATATAAAATGTTAAGACTGAACTGTGTAATGCATTGCTTATAGCTAGCCGGTATCCCCCACACAAATGAATATATAAACAGGTAACACAAAATCTAGTGCATTTTTTACAGCGATCGTCTGACCACCTCAAATGCAGTAATAGATTGTTCTTAGCAGTGAATTTGCAAATGAGTATTCAAAAACTTAAGTCTGAGAATCACTCCTCTTTTAACTATCCTTCCAACATTAAATAAAATGTTGAAAAATCTATATGAAAAACCGATGATTCTAAGAGAGCCAACATTTAATCTGATTATCTTCCCTTCTAGTATAAAACCTACATTTTATAATAGAAAACCTTGGACTCGCCAGTGTTAGCTGCTGGAATGAGGTGTTTGTCCAGTACATCCAGAATGTCACAACAGATTAACTTTAGCTCAGTCTCAACCTGAAAAAAAAAAGTCAAAAATTATTTAAGAAATTACACAAATTATCACATTCTATCTCTGGTTTTGGAGAAGAGAACCGTATTAAAGAGAACATATGTATCTGTCTCCAAACCTCCTTTTCCACTCTTGATACAAAAGCGGAGAAAACCTGTCTCCGGTTTATGTAAAGTATTTCTTCCTTCTTCCTACATGCCATTAGTTAAGTGATGGGGGGGGGGGAACATCTCACAGTTCAGCTATAGAATTAAGATGGTGATTACTACTTACTGAATGCAACATATTAACTAGCTTTTTTTTTTTTTTAAACTAGCTTTTGTCTCCACTTACACAGGAAAACAAAGATCACTGTATTTGACCAAAGATAACTAACTTAAAGAACTTAGAAGCAGAGTGAAAACCTGAACCCAAGTAGGCCGCACGGCTAGGCTCACAGTTTCTAAGGGATGGAATAAAAACTCAAAGCCAGGCATTCTGCCTCCGGGACGAACACTCCTTAACCACTATTATGCTCAACTGTAAACCACCTTACTGATAGATCCATAACCAGCTACGACATCAAAAGTCCACAGACTGAAGTAAACACTGCCACTCATTTCAATTCGTTTATCATGCCAAAAACACGTACTACCTCTTAACACACATATACATTCTGCTCTGAATTTTGTTACTACAATGTCTTCCCTGGTGGCTCCAACGGTAAAGAATCTGCCTGCAATGCAAGAGTCCCAGGTTTGATCCCTGGGTTGGGAAGATCCCCTGGAGAAGGGAACTGAAACCCACTCCAGTATTCCTGCCTGGAGAATTCTGTGGACAGAGGAGCCTTAAGGGTGACAGTCCATGGGGTCACAAAGGGACACAACTGAGGGAATAATACTTTCACTCTTCCACAGTGAGATTGTTTAACCTTTCCAAATTCATTTTGTGCCCTCTGCAACCTTCTTTCCATTGTAAATAATTCTCCCACTCACTTCTATAATCTTGTACTGATTCTAAGTAAAACCAGCTCTCTCCTGAATGAACTACCTTCTTTATGGCTTTTCAAGTAGAGATAGACTGTTCTAAGAGGAGGATGATTTCTGAATTCTCTTAAGTCCTCACTGACTCAGGATGACTGTTCTAATACTCCAAACCCTTCCTCCCTTGGAAGCTCATCCACTATGTTTTAAAATATCAATTCCTGTCATCAACAGATCTCTGCAGGCCCTTCAGCCACATTCACTAGTATCTACAGCTTACCTTTCCAATTCTTGGTATCACACACCAAGGCATTATCACGTTCCTTTCAATGTAGTTCTCCTTGATCTCAACTCCATGACTTTTATTTGTGCACTCTTAACTGTGCTACTCTAGCCTGGAATTTCTAAGTTCCAATATTTTACTACTGGATTACAACTTCTTTTTTTAGTTCCTTTACTGCTGTTATTTATACTTAGAGACACATCAAGACCTCCAGTCTCTTGACTCTTTCATCTCCCAATTTATCAGTTCCTCTCTTTGCTTCCTTTCCTTCTTACCCCAAATCCCACCATCTAGCACACAGACTTCTCTCTTCAGCACTCTCAACCTCATCTCCTCATCCCTCTGCAACACCAACCTGAATACCGACAATCCATATTCTTTGTTCCAATGTGTTTGAAGGTAATGGTCACACTGGTACCAGCTCACCACTTTCTATGTGATCCCAGGTAGTTAATCACTCAGAACACCCGTTTTTATCTAGAAACTAGAATAATATCTACCCTTTACAGGGTTATTTAAAGATTAAATACAGTAACTTGCACACATATCTTGTAATTTAGAAATATCTCACGTAAGTCAGCAAATGCCGTTTCCCCTTTCCCTCTATCCACCAAATTCACTCCATGCTAACTTTGTGACAGTTTTTTTATTCCTCTCACTGTACTTTTAAGAGTGTGTTTAGAATCAGTTTCTCAACACTCAACAGTGGGGGGGCTACTCTATGCCTAACAGGATACTTAGCAGTAACCTCATCTCTACCCACTAAAGTTGTGACAACCAAAAATGTCTCTACCAAATGTCCTCTGAGGAGCAAAGTCACTTCTGGTTTGAGAACCACTGCACTAGATTAAACTTTCTTGACCAAAAGCCACAGCAAGAAAAACATTACGTATCAGCATATACCCACATATAATATCTGAGACAATAAATTTACGCCCTCTGATATTTTCTATTATAAAAACAATGACTAGACCCATCTTCATAAGGATATTAACTGTCTCATTTTTGTATCCATATTACCTATCAACTGATGTACTTAACAGGCACATGAATATTGGTTAAGCTGTCCAGAATGGTAATTTCAAGTTACACAATGAAGTATTTTGTAGTCACCACAATAGAAACAATGATTAAATTAGTTGTCTACTTGTGTGGTGCTCTCTACAGCTTTCAAGGAAAAAAAATGTCTTCTCCTCTCTCCTCAAATACTGTATAGCTTCTAATTCTCAACCCAGATGAGTAAAAGATGCAAATCCAGTAAAATATAAAATATACACTGCAGAGGTATACAACAATGTGTGTACAAGGCTATGGTCTAAATAGTCTAACACCTAAGACATCATTCTTTGGACTTCCCTCACAGCTTAATCAGTAAAGAATCCACCCGCGATGCAGGAGACCTGTGTTCGATTCCTGGGTTAGGAAGATCCCCTGGAGAAGGAAATGGCAATCCACTCCAGTATTCTTGCCTGGAAAATCCCATGGACAGAGGAGGCTGGTGGGCTACAGTCCATGGGGTCACAAAGAGTCGGACACAACTTAGCGACTAAACCACAGGATATGACGAGATATGTCTAGGATATGCAGGCCACCCAGTAGCTCAGACAGTAAAGAATCTGCCTGCAATAGAGGAGACCCAGGTTCAATCCCTGGGTTGGGAAGATCATCTGGAGAAGCGAATGGCAACCCACTCCAGTATTCTAGCCTGGAGAAGCCCATGGACAGAGGAGTCTGGTGGGCTACAGTCCATGGGGTCGCAAAGGAGTCAGACACAACTGAGCGACTTTAACACTAGGATGTAACAATCTCACCATTTGCCGATATTCCCGAATCATTTTTAGTTTGTCTTCTCCTCCCTTGTTTTCTTCTTTCTGTTCAATGCTGCTGATTATTCTCCAGGAAGCTCTTCTAGCTCCAATCACATTTTTATATGCAACAGATAGGAGGTTTCTTTCTTCAACTGTCAACTCCACATCCATCCCTGCTACTTTCTTCATTGACTCCACCATTTCTATAAGTGAAAAGTAAAACCAGACCTTACAAACTAAGTTTTGTTAAAACATCCCTATCACAGTAAATCTTTTTCTGTCAAGCTAATGTAAAACAAAAACAAATTTTTAAGCAAAATATTACTTTCACAATCATCAAACTAGCATGAGCAAAAAAACCAAAAACCATGTAAAAGACAAAGTAAATTAAGAGCCCAGAACAAGAGGATCTAGAATATAAATTGTATGGAACCAAAATGCCAAGTATAATTTAGTATGGCTTGGAGGCATCTCTCTCATGTAAGAGAATTAGGCATGAGCACCTACCCATTTCCTAGTAAAAGTAATTCAGCTGGCCATTTAGGATAAAAGTTTTAAATTTACAGGCTCTAAAATGCATTTTTCAAAAAAAGTGATAGAAAATACATTTTCTCTCAAATTATTTCCCAACTAAATAATACTGAATTCCTATCCCCCTCAAAAAAAGTCATGGGAGGAAAGGGCATTCATTCATATAGCAAACATATAGTGAGCATTTTCATTAGTCACAAACTTATCTTTGGATTTTCCAACCCTTCCTCCTTTAGAAGGGCGCTGTCCACCTCCTATGAATTCATTCACTTGGGTGGTTCTCACTTGTTACCACTAGATGGCGAGCAAACAAAGGGGCCCAGATAAACACTGGGAGATCTTAGTACAGAGAAAAAAAAATGTAATAAAATGCATGTGGATGCAAAGGAAGTACCAAAATCCCCTCAAGAAACACTAACTGAACAAATATATTAATGAAGGGACTTCCCTGGTGGTCCACTGGTGGTCCAGTGGCTAAGACTCTGTGCTCCCAATGCAGGGGCCGGGGTCTGATCCTTCATCAGGGAACTAAGATCCAACACGGGCAAAGAAATAAATACAAAGAAAAGTTGCAAAGAAGGAAACAAATATATTAATTAAAACTGTGGTTTTGAAAATGACTAAATGTCATTACCACCATGTGACTCTCCAACTGTACAGAATAAGAACTTTTGGTAATGAGACCCAAGGATCTGCATTTTACAAACATCCTTAGCGTACATTCTATGCATAATACATACATAATAATTATATGATGAAGATGGTGACTTCATGAAACACTGCTTAATGATATGCTTAATTATATGTAATCCCACAAAATGATTTCCAGGAAGTATATCAGGGAGTTAATACAGGAAGTTAATACAAATATTAAGATGGTATGATCTCTAGAAACACTGCAGTAGTTCCTTACACCATAAAACTATACACATGTCCAGAGCAACTTTATTCACCATATTCAAAAGGCGAAAACAACCCAAATGTCCATCCATACAATGGAATACTGCTGCTGCTAAGTTGCTTCAGTCGTGTCCGACTCTGTGCGACCCCACAGACGGCAGCCCACCAGGCTCCCCCGTCCCTGGGATTCTCCAGGCAAGAACACTGGAGTGGGTTGCCATTTCCTTCTCCAATGCATGAAAGTGAAAAGTGAAAGTGAAGTCGCTCATAAAAAACAAACTACTGATACAAGTAACAGCATGGGTGACTTTAAAAAACACCATGCTAACTGAAAAAAGCCAGACCTAAATGGACTATGATTCCACCTAAATCAAGTTAGAGAAAAAACTAAAACTATTAAAACAGAGAGGAAGTGGCTATCAAGACATGGGGGTGAAGTGAGGGGCTGATGAGCAAAGGAGTACAAAGGAAATTTGGGGGAAATAGAATTGTTCTGTGGTGGTTACATAATTGAGCACATTTACTAAAACAATTTTATGTGTAAAGTAGTGTATTATAAAATCTTACCTCAATACAGCTGAATTTTTTTAAGGCGATTCTGAAGCTTTAAAAAAAATATTAGAGCATATATGGTAATAAGACCATTAATTCATTTGTGGGAGCCTGAGAGCATTCATTTGAAACATCCAATTTTTTTTAACCACAGCCATGGAAAAATGACTGTGGCAGTGTTTAGAAGTAAAGGGGATTATCATTTCAAGCTCACTGCCACACTAGTTCTCCAACAAAGCAATTTAAAAAGTAACCTAGGGCTAGGTAAAGGTAAAAGCTAAGGTTACTAGGTAAGGAATCCACCTGCCAACATAGGAGACACTGGTTAGATCCCGTGTGCCCCAACTACTGAGCCTGTGCTCTAGAGTCAGGGAGCCACAACCGCCAAGCTCTCTCACTGCAACTACTGAAGCCCAAGCACCCTAGAGCCCATGCTCTGCAACAAGGGAAGTCACCAAAATGAGAAGTGCAAGCACCACAAACTAGAGTAGCCCCTTCTCCCCGCAACTAGAGAAAAGCCTGTGTAGCAACAAAGACCCAGAACAGCCAAATATATATAAATTTTTAAATTAAATTAAATAAAAAGTAACCTAGCTACACCAACAAAGGACCATAATTCTTTTAAATTACAGAGCTTTACAACATTATATATGGAAAAACATTACTAAAATATCTAAAAATTGGGATTCCCCGGTTAACCCAGCAGTAAAGAACCCACCTGCAATGCAGGAGATGCAGGTTCAATCCCTGAGCTGGGCAGATTTCCCTGGAGAAGGAAATAGCAACCCACTCCAGTATTCTTGCCTGGAAAATCCAAAGGACAGAGGAGCCTGGTGGGCTACAGTCCATGAGTTCACAAAGAGACGGACATGACCGAGCAACTAAACAACTATATATATCTATGCCACACTTTATTTATCCATTCAGTTAATGTACTTTTGTACACTGACTTCCCACTTTTTAGCTATTATGAATAATGCTCCTATAAACATTCATGTAAGAATGTACACAAGTCTCTTGAATATATACTTGAAGACTGAAACTGTAAATAGGGTCGGCAAGTGAGGATGATTCTAATTTCTCCATAATGTCACCAACACTGGTTAGTTTCCTTTTTTTTTTTAAAGTCACCCTAGTGGGCATCAAGAAGTATCTCAGATTTTGATTTGCATTTCCTTGATGGCTAATGATGGTGAGTATCTTTTCATATGCTAATTGGCTATTTGTGCCTGCTCTGATATTCAATGCTTTGCCAGTTTTTGAGTTACCTGCTTTTTAATTACTGAGTTTAAAAGCCGGAATTCCCTGGTGGTCCAGTGGTTAAGACTCCAAGATCCCAATGCAGGGAGCCTGGGCTCAATCCCTGGTCAGGGAACCAGATCCCACATGCTGCAACTAAAAAAAAAAAAACCCACATGCCGAAACTAAGACCCAGGGCAGTTAAATATATTAAAAAAAAATTTTTGTTTTTAAAACAGCAGTTACTTTTTAAAAGCCCAACACTACTCATAGCTCTTTGCCTTCAGAAATGTCTCCATTCCAGGAGGAATAAGACTAAGGGTAGCATGAATAAGAAGAGGAAAGAGCTTTATGCTGCTGCTAGAAGTCTTACAACCAGTGCTTTATACCAATTTGTGCAAATTATGACTATAGTGAAATTCTCGTAACACTGGTGTCATCCTTAACACCTTTTAACACTTAGCATCCATTTAACACCAGCAATAGAAACATAATCCTAACTACAATATACCCCCACCAAACCATGTGAAAACCCTATTTATCCTAAATTCTAGACTAGTCACACCATTAAAACCTCCAACAGCAGAGGATTAACACTAGTTGTATTCACATAAACTTCTCAAACACAATTAGCATTTCATGAAATCACCTTTGCAGCAACAATTTTTAGCAACGAGATCTCAGCATTTCTTGCACAAAGGGAGGCTGTCAAATCTCTCTGCAGCAGATATGTTCACAATTTATGAATCAGAGAACAGCAATTTCACGATCAAATCACTATTTGTGGAGGCAGAGTTGGGTACATGAGGTTTAGGCAACAATATACAATTCCTGGGACTCTTGACAGTTGGGGGACAATGGGTAGCTAACTGAAAATCACCACGGTTACAAAAACTCTGAAATATGTAATCCTCACAACTCAAAGGACATCTGAACCAAATACTAAGCTTGTTTTGTTCCAGGTCATTTCTCGTTCATTGAGTAACAGCCTAGTCCATTACACTGAACCAGCTTGCCTCTATTTGTTACTGACTACCCTGCTGTGTGCAGTAAACCACTTCAGTTGTGTCCAGTTCTTTGCAACCCCATGGAACCATGGGATTATCCCTGCAAGAATACCAGAATGGGTTGCCATTTCCCCCTCCAGGGGATTTTCCCAACCCTGGGATCAAACTCGTCTCTTATGTCTCCTGCCTTGCCAGGAGAGTACCACTGGTGCCTCCTGGGAAGCAGTAAATGCCTATACTACATTCAAATAATATTTCCAATTAACAAGACTATGGAGAGACTCATAATATTATATGATCTGATCTTGAATCCTGTACATGAAATGACTAACGAAGACCAAAACTCTTTCATAATACAAAGTCAAGGCATTTGGGTATATTCTGAGAACTTGGCATACCGTATTCTAGAAGCCTTATGGATTCATCTGCTATAGATTATCCACAAGAGGCACAAAGTATGTGAATGTGAAGGCTATAGACTTGTCTTTTATATGGAAAAGTGACAGGCTGGTGAAAAAAAAAAGGAGAGGGCAAGAAATAAACCCATCAAAACAATCTGTAACAGAGGATTGAAAAGTGTCATTTTAAATAATAACCAGATTTGATTTCCAATCAAGAGCCCCTTAGGGTATAGGGTATGTTTACAGAAACAGTCAACAGGGAAAAAAATCCAGCTCTTCCTTTTATCTATTTAAAAGACTAAGATGACCTACCACTTCACACCCCTTGGGATGGCCACTATTAAGAAACCAGAAAACAGGTGTTGGCAAGAATGTGGAGAAATTGGACCCTGTGTCCTATTAGTGGACATGTAAAATGGTACAGTTGCTGTGTAAACAAGTATGGTGGCTCCTTGAAAATTTCTGAATAGAATTACCACATGACCCAGCAACTCCCCCTTCTGGGTAAATACCGAAAAGAACTGAAAACAGGGTCTTAAAGGGATATATTTGGGTATTTTTATAGCAGCCTTATTCACAATAGTTAAAACATGGATGCAACCAAGTGTCCATCCATGAATCCATCAATGAATTAATAGTATACACATCAATGAATAGTATACACTTGCAATGGACTATTAAAAAGGAAATTCTGCAATTTGCTACAACAGAGATGAACACTGAGAACAGTATGCTAAGTAAAAGAAACCAGTCACAAAAAGACAAATATTATACAATTCCACTCATATGAGATACTTAAATTTGTCATAAAGTATAATGTTAGTTGCCAGAGGCTGAAGGGAGAAAGTGAAGTTACTGTTTAATGGATAGTTTCAATTTTACAAGATGAAAAGAATTATGGGGGTGGATAGTAATGGCTACACAAAAATATAAATGTATTTATTTACCACCACTGAACTATACATTTAAAAATAATCAACATGGTAAATTTTGTTATTTTGTGTATTTTCTCTCTCTCACACATACACTAGCCCACAAACACAATGAAGATAAACTAAGTAGCTTGTCCCAAACTCTGTAGTCCCCCTTTCTCAATGAAAAGTAATCCAAATGACAGACATGATGATAATAGCAGAATTTCAATTAACTGGGGAGTGGTGAAAAGAAACTCCTCCATAGACCCAACATGAGAATAAACTTAAGACAATAAATTTATTTCTAGCTTACATGAAGGCAAGCTTCCCAAATCACTATGTCAAATGGAAAGAAGGCAAAGTTATCTCAGGGGTGATGCAGAACTATCATGGGGAAAGCCAGAGAGGAAAAAGGCAAAGTACCTCTGCAAATTGTAAAACTCTGTAAAATTCACCTGGTTCTAATGATAAAAATCATCTCAATAAAAATCTCTCTAGACCAATTTTTAATTGTCAGGAATTGCTGTTTGAAATTATTAGTCTGGGATCTATCAGAATGTATTTTGTATGTATATATCTGAACTAACAGAAAAGTGTTTACACCCCCAAGATACATTAATATTTCTATTAAACGAGAGTACTTTTTCAAAAGCGAAAGATCTATTGTTAAATTAGAAGTAGCAGTGTAGGATCTGTACTTTTCAATATAATGCCACCATTTCCCCCTATTTAGCTTTTTTACTTTACCACACGATGACTATTATCTTACAGACACTTTACAAAATAAAAATCTGAAATAAGGATAATACAATAAGTAAAAAAGAATCACCAACACAAAAAGCCATTCTTCACTAAATGAGAACAGCAAGAGGGAGAGAATAAATATCTTAATTTTCCAATTGCTGAGAAAAAGTTTTGTTTTGTTTGGCTGTGCTGCATAGTGTGTGATCTTAGTTCCCCGACCAGGGATCAAACCCACACTCCTGCTGTCTTAACCAATGGACTGCAAAGAAGCCCCCAGTGTCAAACAGTTTAAACACTTTAGAACATTCTCATCTTAGGATTATCAGGGAAAGGTAAGATATATGAAGATAAATGGCTCTTGTACCATACGCAGAAAAAATATTTGTGTCATCTGGGCTAAAAGAGGGAAAGAGAACAGCAGCAAAGGAAAACCTAATGTCTGAGTTACGGGGAGGGAGAAGTTCCCCAATTAATAAAAGCAGAAAACCAGACTTGTGTCAGCAACAATATTTACAGAGTAGCTAGACTGAGGACAAAGAAAGAACTAAAAAGCCTAAGATGAAAGAGCTCCAGTTGGCCAAAGAGTTTAATGTGATGAATGTCTCCCTTAAAATCTCAATACTTAGTTCTGAAGAGATATGGTTTAGAAATTAAGGAATGAAAAGAAGGAACTCCACCACAGACTGAGTTTGCACAAAAGGGGGGAGTGTTACACCCTTTAATTACTCATCCACAATGAGGCATGCCACGAATGCAAAATGCTCTTCATGTGACAGCATGTACATACTTAACCCAACAGCCAAAGGATGGTTTTATTCATCTTTAGAGAACCTGACATATAATCTTGAGACAGATCAGCCTCCCCTAAGACTTTGGAAAGCAGAGAGGCCTGGATGTTATCTATTTAACATCTCAAAACTCAAAGTACAAAGAGAAAGTCAACGTGTTTTCAACCTTTCTGAACTGCAATTGATAATTCTGTATTCCCAAAGGATAGAACAGGGGTGCTTGGGAACCAAATTATTCTCCAAGTCTCAGAGCCTTGACACAACAAAGGTTTCCTTCTCAAATGTTTGGGAGAGGCCACTATCTTTAAGCTGTACCATTTGGTACTTCAGGCTTGGTACTTCAGTCCAAGAAGCAAGGGGAGAAACAAGAAATCAGCAAAGGGTTCGTCACTGCCACTACACAGTTAGACAGACAAAAATTTCTGCTCACATTTCACTGGCCAAAACAACTCACATGACCTCACTGCTCAAGTACAAGAGGCTGGAAGAAGGGGGGAGGGCACACCACAGTGACTCAATATAGCTTTAAAAAAAGCCAATGAAACCACACTAAGATTTTTAAAAACTGTCAAATCAGACATTACTTGTAAAAGCATAGATATGCATCGGAATTACAGGCAATTAACGCAGATAACGAATTTTGCCTATGGTTAATGACAACGGAGGCAATAACTTAAAATGTTCCAAGTTAAATTGTTACTGTATTTGATAAAAAGAAGTTTCAAGTGTGTTGGGAAAAAAATTTCCAAGGTACTAAATCTAAGAGGAATTTACCATATACTGCAGATCTTTAGAATGAGTCCCAGAAAATGACCAATTCATATAAGCAGCAGTCTTCACTGAGATACTTCTGATCTCATGAAACCAATGACAGTATTTCTACAGAAAGTTACCTTTGTGAGAGGTTTCCCTGGTGGTCCAGTGGTTAAGAATTCGTCTTGCAATGCAAGGAACACAGGTTCAATCCCTGGCCTGGAAGATCCAACATGCTCGGAACCCACTAAGCTTGTGTGTCACAACTACGGAGTCCACGTGCTGCAACTACTGAAGCCTGTTTGCCCAGAGCCTGTGCTCCACAAAAGAAGCCACCACGATGAAGGGAGCAGCCCCCGCTCTCCACAATTAAAGAAAGCTTGCGTGCAGCAACAAAGACCCACCACAGCCAAAAACATAAATCTATTTTTTTTAAGGAAGTTATTTATGTGAATGTCCAGGTATTATGCTGCTTTCAGATCATCTGATGGACTCATGGCTTCTGTGAGGTTTCTATGATTCACTTCTTAGTAGCAATGACCATTAATATTTAGGAATATACAGATAGAGCCAAATTTTTTCTAAAACTATCCTTTTTCTGTGTCACAGTGACAAATACACTACTGGCACCAACAATTATGTACCATAAAGCATAGAAAAGAAATTTGATTTGGGTAATTTTAAGGGCAGGTATTATCAGCTAACCATCAAACAAATTCAGTATTATCCCTAGGGAACATGGTTTTTGACAGAGCTATATTTTCATAAACCCATCAGATTAAGCTGGTTACAAAAATATATTCTCAGAAAAAAAAAATATACATAAATATTCTCAGAAAGCAAAAGTGACTTATATTGGCAATAGAACATTAAAATCCCTGCCGAATTTGACAATTTAGTTTTACCACTAATAATTCAGCTATGTCACAAAGTGTGTGATACATCACTTTAAAAGGTTTTTTGCACTTTTGAGTGTGCTTCCAAATCACTAAAGGGTTCTATGCGGTGCCAAAACACAACTTAAGATTTTACATTACTCAAAATAGTAACTCAGTCCATTGAAAAATTCTTAACTGGGAACTCCCTAGCAGTCCAGTGGTTAGGACTCCATGCTTTAACTGTCAAGGGGCTGGGTGTGATCTCTGGTTGGGAAACTAAGATCACAAACCACATGTTGCAACCAAAAAAAAAAAAAAAAAAAAATCTTTTTAATTCCAACAGTTAATAATGTGGAAAAGATCTAAAAACACAATAAAAAGCTAATGTGTGTAGTTTTAGGAGTCTTCTTCTATCACTGACATGTTCCTAGAGAAATAAAATGCTACAGTAGTCACTAGTTACCTTTCATTAAAACTGACCAAAATATCAACACACATCTTACATGTATTAAGAAAGAACTATTAAAAAAGTAATCTGAGTAAAGAGTTTGGTCAAGATTTGGAAGTCATTCCTGGGATTTTTCTTTAAACAAAAGTTTAAATGGCTTAAAGCACACAGAATTAAAAATGTGACATCTACAAGTACATTTTGTGTTGAGTACCAGGAAACAAGCAGGATGCTGAAAACAAAATAGGGGGTCTGGGAAGCCTCTCAAAGGGGTCTTATTTTATTCCAGTTATCATTTTTACTATTCTTGTCATAGCTACATATAACTTTGACCTACATCACTTAACCTTTATGAACCTGTTTCCTCACCTACAATTTGGAAGATAGCCACCACTCACTGGGTTATGAGGGTTAAAACAAGATTGCATCATTAACTCCCTGGCACCTAATAGGAACTCAATAACATGTTAAAATCCTTTTCTTTGTTTGCCTCTTGTAAGATTTAAAAACAAACAAACAGGAATCCAGGAAGATGTAAGCACTTGGAGTGTTGACAAAGCACTTGACACAGTAATGAGCTAAATAAAGAACACAGAACTTAGTCTTAATGGCATCTAGAATGAAGAATCCTTTCCAAATGGTTTTCAATTTACTTCACTCAGATCCACCAGAGGAATCACTATCTTCATAAACAATAAGACTTTAAACTTCAAATGACTCCTTAATCCATGGGCTGCAGAATATATGTTGTGTTAGCAGGCATGAAAACAGCGTTAATTTCATTGTACATCTCCATCAGAGCTCTTGGGTGACCAGGTGCACTGTCAATGAGCAGCAATATGTTGAAAGGAATCCTTTTTCTTAAGCAGTAGGTCTCAACAGTGGGCTTAAAATATTCAATAAAGAATGTCATAAATAGACATACTAAACATCCAGGCTTTTTTGTTCCATTTATAGAGTGCAGGCAGAGTAGATTTAGCATAATTTTTACGGGCCCTAGGATTTTCAGAAATCAAGAAATGAGCACTGGCTTCAACTTCAAATCACCAGCTGCATTTGTCCCTAATAAGCATATCAGCCTGTCCTTTGAAGTCAGGCACTGACTTCTCTCTGTTTCCAGTAGAAGGCTATGAGACATATGTTTGACACTGGTCTTCAAAGCTCTTCCATGGTAATTCAGTAACAACTGCCCACAGAGGTAGTTAGCCTGATAATACACCTTTATCGGCTATCAGCTGGCCCTCACATTCCAACTGATGTTTCCTTCACCAACAAAGTAAATCACTGGCTCCTAAATCTTTTTGTTTCAGGGTCCACTTCTTGAGAAACTCAAACTAAGAAACTGCAGTTGAAGAACATTGTCTATAATCCTTGATACGGAAAGTGCAGTCTGAAGACAAGTAACATCAGACATCAGCTGGCTTATGAAAAAGCAGAATCCCCACCCCCCCAAAAAAAAAGAAAAAGCAGAATCCCATCCACCATCACAACCCTCTGGTTATCATTTCTACTTAAAGACCACCTCTGGGTGATCTGTATACCAATTAATGTAAAATTCAATGGTCTATAAGGATTACTGTTTCAAATTTGCAGAGACTTACTTTATGACTGCATAATGCATTTTTATAAATGTTCTATTTGTGCTTGAAAATAATGTATATTCTCTTACAGCTGGGTATATATCTTCTTTTATGTTCTTTCATCCAAGCTTGTTAATTGTGTTGTTCAAAGTTTCTACACTTGTGTTTGTCTGCCTGACTTACCATTTACTAAGAGATGTTTACTGAAACCTCCGAATACAGTAATAGGTTCGTCAACTTCTTCCCATAGTTCTTACTATATACACTTCGGAGCATTACTTGCATTGTTTTATACTCTTGCTGAATTAAACTTTTTATCATTACAAAAAATACACATAGAACTTAAATCTAATAAATAAAGCCTCTTGTATAACCTGGCTTCATTTTTTTTCTTTCTGGCCCAGACAATTCCATTCTTAGGCCTCATATGCTTCACCCCATATTGTACTTTTGATGATACATCTGAAGCAATCCCCCTCTCCCACCATCCAAATCTTATCCACCCCAATGAGTATCTCATCTATCAAAACTAGGAAAACTAAAAGTGAAAGTGAAGTTGTGTCCAACTCTCTGCAACCCTATGGACTGCAGCCCACCAGGCTCCTCCATCTATGGAATTTTCCAGGCAAGAGTACTGGAGTGGGTTGCCATTTCCTTCTCCAGGAGGAAAACTAAACTCCTAGTAAACTCCTTTATATTAGGTATCATAAATTATTTTATCATTCACAAGGGGGAACATTCTTAAGAAATGTTAAATAAATACCTATTGATTAAATAGTACAATGAAAGAAAAAAAAGTACAAGAATGGATATATAGGAGAAATCTTCAGGAATGTCTGTGAAGAGGAAGACGTGAACTCCTAATCCTATCTACTAATCAAAACATAGTATGAAAATACAGAGGCAGATACAGGGAAAAGTGAGAGAAATCAATAAACTACATTAAATTAAGGGGAAAAATTTGTCAGAGGTCCATCCATAAGGTATGCAGTGCCACTCAAAAATAAGAATTGACAATTTTTTTTAAAACTAGACAAAAAATTATGCAGTATTGCCACAGAAATTTATCATATTCTCAAACTCAGGGTCTTTGCTAATTATAATATTTAACTCTGGAAAAATGGCTGAGAAAGCCTCTAAGTGAGCTCTACAAAGTCATCTAGTCAAATACAACTATATACCTGAAGTCTGTATTACAGTTGCGTACCCATCAAATGCCTTAATTTTTTAACTTTTTTAAATTATGAAAGTATGATAACACATTTACGGGAGACTAGAAAAAACAGGACAAGCTTACATATAGTTCCATTATATATCAAAGGCCGTAAGAAGCATTCTCTGATGCTAAGTCACTTCAGTCGTGTCCGACTCTGTGCGACCCCATAGACGGCAGCCCACTAGGCTCCCCCGTCCCTGGGATTCTCCAGGCAAGAACACTGGAGTGCGTTGCCATTGACTCTAATTCAGTGCATTCTCACTGAATGGACTCTAATTCAGTGCATTCTCAGTGACTCTAATTCAGCGATACGTTTGAAAAATGATCTATTCCAGTGGTTCTCAACCCTGGCTGCACAGTAAAATCTCTTAGAAAGGTTTCCTTCCTTAAAGGTAGACTGACAAAGGTGAACAAATGAGAAATTTTAAAATTTTCCTGTTAGACTGGTTGAAATGGTCCAATTTTTAAAAACTTCTTTTATATTCAAAATGTTTTGTTGAGGGAAAAAGGCACATGGCTGAATAACATATATAATGACTTTTCAAAGAAAGAATGTAGCATATTATGTATATATACTATAAATACACATTTATTTTAGGAAACTTCACACATCTCTGAAACCCAGATTTTTCTTAATCAATGGTCTGTCATGATGTAGTTAGCATCTTATTACTTTATGTAAATAAAATAATACATCTTTTACAATTGCAAAAGATAAAGGAAGGACCATATTAACAGTATATATTAACTGTTGGAAAGAGGAAAAACTGACTTGACTTAGCAACTGGTCTAAACCCAAGGTCAAAAGACCCACCTGAAAAGCCATGTACTGAAAAGATACATAAAGAGAAAGGTTGTATCATTAAGTTCCTAGAGCTTCTAAGCGTCAGTCTCATATTAAGAATTTACAAACGGTAGTATTTTTCTCATGCTCAACAGTTTAATTTCTTGATTCCTTGATTAAACAAAATACAATGTGAACATACTCAATGGCCATATGAAAAAGCTAGGGGATTGACGAATAAGCACTAGTTAAGACTCCAAAGCTAGAAAGAAACAAAGACTCTCACAATGGGTGATGAGAAAGGAGACACTTCTTTAAAATATAAAACAGTAAGAAAAATTCCAAATTAATAAATGGAATTCTACTGATTACACTTAAGGAATCATATATATAATCTAATAAATCCAGTTTCTTACAACTGAATTTTACTGTCAAGTGTAACACTGAGACCAATTCTTGTCTGGAAAGAACAATGAGGGTAGAGTCTTTCTAAATTCTCTTTATCCTTGACAACTAGCAAAAAAAAAAAGATGAAATTCCATTCACGTTATTTGGGAGGAGAAGCAGGACTTTATACACCTCTTCTCCCAAATGATCAGAATACCCAGAGTCCCTGTGCTGCATGGTTCCTAGAGAACTATGTGACAGTGCTGCACTGAAAGAACTGCAAATGCAGCAAATCTGAATCCATTATCCTGGGGACAAAACAGACCTAGAAAGTGCAAATAGGTAAAATCAACTAAAGTAAAAAAAAGCAAAACCAATCTCTGAGGGAAAACATTCACGGACACTCCCTCACTAATCCTGGTGCTTCCTTAAAAGTCGATGTCACTTGGGGTATACTGAGGCCTCACCTTGCAGGCCTTCCGACCACCACTCATATTACGCTTAATTATATAAAATGAATTATTATATAATTAAGTGAACCAGTAGCTCAGCTGACTGGAGTAAAACCCAAAGTTACAGACACAATCCCCAGCTGAAATTAATTTGTTTCATAGCTACTTTCATCTCTTCACTAGAAAATATACTCAAACCTACATATTACTCTTCTGTCTTCTTCCTATATAAAAGGTAACAGAATTAAGCCAAAAGACTGTTCAAAGCAACCTCTGAGTCATAAAATTAAAATGTAAGGAACAAAAAAGAGCAACTGGCTTGAACTAATGTCTCCATACATATAAATATGAAAGTGAGTGGAGTATCAGCTTGGACATGAAAAGACTAGCTGAAAAAAAAAAAAAAGACAAGACTAGCTGAATCCCAGCGATCCCCTACTGTTGTCATTGTTCCTAAGGTTCTTAATCTTCACCTGTAAAATGGGTAGCACCTTCTCTGCAGGGTTGTTTTTGAGGACGGAGATAATGGTAAGCACCTGCAATAGCTGCCAATAAATAACAGATGGTATTAATGTAGGACTTTATGATTACAGTCTACGAAAATAATTTTTGAGGAAAACTTTTGTTAATATCACTTAACTCTAGTTAATTAATGAAGAAAAAAGGTAGCTTTCTACAAAAGTCTTTGATATGGGACAGGAACCAGCACCAGATATAATGCCCTACAATTACACCAAACACCAGTATTGTTATTGACTAACTCAAATTAACTCTTAATTACACATGCTAATAGAAGAGTAATTCTAAAAAGCATTTATATAGGGACTTCCCTGGTTGTCCAGTGGTTAAGAATCTGCCTTGCAATGCAGGGACACAGGTTTGAGGCCCGGTTGGGGAACTAAAATTCCACACATGCCGCGGAGCAACTATGCCCACGTGCCTCAACAACTGAAGCCGCAACTACAGTCCTCTCGCTCTGACAAAAGGCCCCGCATGACGCAAAGGTCCCATCCCAAGTGCTGCAACTAAGACCTGTCTCGGCCAAATAAATATTTTTAAAAATAAAAGCATTTATAAAAAATATAAGTTTTATAAAAAATTATAAAAAGTTTATAAAAATATAAAAAAGCATTTATAAAAAATATTAAAAAGCAAAATAAGCCCCTTGAACGGACTTTTTGTCTATTTTGTTTACTGATGAATCCCAAGTGCCTAGTACATACTCTGAATACCAAGGCTTTTCAAACACAATACTCTTGACACTCAAATGTGTACCATTTTTCTTATTCACCCACCAGCCTAAACAGAGGAGCCTCTCACTCTAAAATTAATTTGTATCTTCTCTTAAAAAAAAAAGAGTAAAACATTTTTAGCCTTGGGAATTCCCCTTTCACTGCCAAGGGCCTAGGTTTGATCCCTGGTTGGGGAACTAAGATCTGATAAGCCATGCAACCGGTCCAATAAAAAAAAACTTACCCTTTAAAAAATTTTAAACATTCCTAACTAGTTTCTGGTAGGTAGAAAAACAAGACATCCTTTTACAAAGATTTTACAATTTTGACTGCAGAAAGGTTATCGCTCCCATTAGTCTCAATACTGACGGAGGGGGAAAAAAATCCCTCTTACTCTACTCAAAACAGATTTCTCCTCAGAATTTAAGAAGATACTCCCTCAGGCGTGCATACCATATCTATCTGTAGCAGAACCAAAAAGATGAAGTGAAGAGGAGGTAGAGGTAGAAAGAGAAAGACTGGGAAGTAAACGACCAAAGGCACACATGGGAGGGGAGGAAAAAAAGAGCTCAAAGTCTAAATCTTTCCATAACTTCTGCAAAATTTCACACAAATCTTAACTTTCACAATAATGTATTTTTATTTTATTTGGCTGCACCCGGTCCTAGATGTAGCATGTAGGCTCTTTAGTTGTGGCATGTGGGATTTAGTCCCCTGGCCAGGAACTGAACCCATGCTCCCAGCATTGGGAGCTCAGGGGTCTTAACTACTGGACCACCAGGAAGTTCCCAGAGTTAACTTGGCCGGGGGTGGGGGGGGTCTACTCTGCACCAAAAAAATTTTGTAGTAATACCTTTTGACAAACTTATAGAAGCAAAATCATAACTGTCTTACATGACATTTTTATAGTCAAAGGGCATATGTTTTGAAATTTTCATGGTAATCCTATCAAAATGTTTACTAATTTATAATTTAGCCCATTATGGGCAAATTAATCACACAAACTCCTAAACAGGACACATTTCTACAACACAAAAGAAGTCACAACAGCCATTCCAAAGTCCTACTGTATCTTCAAATGACTAACCACCAAGGATTTAGTAGTATTAATTCATAGCTTTCTTTTATCAGAACCCATTCACTGCCCAAGGCTTACACTAAGCCTTTAGAATCACTTCTCATGAAACTGGTAATAATTTTTCCTAGTCAGTAACCTGAGACTGTTAACATACAAATATTTTTAACACTGATCTATTTTTTTTTTTAAACTATAAAACCTTTCATCCCAAACCTATACACAACAGGTATTGTATTCGCTAGGGAGATCAGTATATCCTCCTGGATATTAACCTGAAATTAGTATCAAAGAACTGCCAGGGAAGTCCCTCTTACTTCCCTGGCAGTCCACTGGTAGGGGGCACAGGTTCCATCTCTGGTAGGGGAACAATCGCGCATGCCACGATAGGGCCGAAAAAGAACTACATGTCAGCTCATAATGGCCAAAGAATAGCTTTATATCACTTGAGAATAAATTTGGACAATCTTCATCTTCTGGATATGCAATTTTACAGAAGAGTTAAGATTAAGGATTTTATTTTGAAAACCTTTATACAAATATAACTTGGACACTAAATCCATGAGAATACACTTGCTAAGTATAACTCAAGAAAGGTTATTCTCTAATATGTATGTAGTTCTGCAGCAAAAACATTCACATCATCTCTGACAATAGGTAATACAAAGTCTTCACAATTAATACTACTACCTCATAATTATACGTTGTAGCAGAGAAGGCAATGGCACCCCACTCCAGTACTCTTGCCTGGAAAATCCCATGGACGGAGGAGCCTGGTAGGCTGCAGTCCATGGGGTCGCTAAGAGTCGGGCACGACTGAGCGACTTCACTTTCACTTTTCACTTTCACTTTTCACTTTCATGCATTGGAGAAGGAAATGGCAACCCACTCCAGTGTTCTTGCCTGGAGAATCCCAGGGACAGAGGAGCCTGGTAGGAGGCCGTCTATGGGGTCGCAGAGTCGGACACGACTGAAGCGACTTAGCAGCAGCAGCAGCAGCAGGGTGTACAAAACCCCACAAGTTCGTAACACCCTGTAAATTAGCAAGCAAGGTAGACACTATTAATCTCCATTCTACAGATGGGGAATTCAGAATGATTCCAAGGCCTCTGCACTATACCACATCTGCCAAAGTATGAAAGTCATAATTCTTACTCATAGTAATGTGTCTCCTTGAAATTTTACACAAAGAGTTTAACAAACACATTTCATACTGCTTTAGCTAGATAAAATCCTGCCCTAATCACAAATCAATAACCCATCTACCCAGCTACTGTAATGGACCACTGGAAGAGGGACAATAAATTCAAGATTAAATTTCAAAAAAGATAAATCAGCATAATGATCATGCTTTCTGAACGATTCAGGATTTGGTGTTTCTGAACATAACAGTCATGACAAGACTCAGGTGAAGACTTTAAAAATGTTATTTGGGTGACTTCCCTGTAGTCCAGTGGCTAAAGCTCTGTGCTCCCAATCCTGAGGGCCTGGGTTCAATCCATGGCCAAGGAACCAGATTTCGCATGTTGCAGCTAGGAGTTCGCACGCTGTAACTAAAGACCCCCTCTTCCTCAACTAAGACCTACTACAGACAAATAATTTTTTTAAAATGTTATTTGGAGGAGAAAGGTCCGAACGTAAGACAGATGCTGCTGCTAACACCTAAGGCAAGTATTTTTATACACAAGTCTAGCTCAAAGTAGACATATATAAAACCAACACACTTGGCTTTGACACTATCAGTCAAATTGACTAGTTGGTATGCCAGCAAGCTCTATTTTCAGCAACTACCATATCCATGACTTTTCTAGCTCCTATTTGGGGGAAAGGGGACTGCGAGGAAGAAAGCTTTCACTTTGCCTTTTATTTGTCTAATGTTCTGCCAAATTGTAACTTCACTGGAAAGAAAACCAATATTCTGGGGGTTCAGATCTAAGATCTTGGTGGTAGAGGGATGGACAAAGCTTAGGGAACTTTCTCAATGAGACAACCAGCGCAGCAAGAAATGGTCTTAAGTAGTATGATTATGGGATTCCCAAGTGGTTCAGTGGTAAAGAATGCACTTGCCAAGGCAGGAGACACAAGAGATGTGGAGTTCAATCCCTGGGTAGGGAAGAAATCCTGAAGGAGGAATTAGCAACCCATTCTAGTATTCTGGCCAAGAAAATCCCATAGACAGAGAAGCCTGATGGGTTACAGTCCCTAGTGTACCAAGAGTTGGACACAACTGAGCGCACACATGCATGCATGCATACACACACACACACACACATATATACACAAACACATACGGAATGATCATAGGTCAAGTTTGCAGCTCAAGACAACCCATTTCACAATTATGAATTCGCATCCCTTCATTTCAAGGTATCTCGATTTGGATTATAAATTATGATGACCCTTTTATTATTACGGCAGTTATCACAACTTGGTAAACTTAAATGAACTTCTGAAACAGTTCCTAGGAGTGTGACCCGCATGAATATTTCATGAGCTCAAACAGTAAAAGTTATCTAAACAAACCAAGTTGTCAACTTCGATATATCAGTATATAACTGTATCAAACTGTTAACTGACCACTTCAAAAACAGTAAATATATAATTTTGTTTCTGTTTCCCACTACTCCTTAACAGATTCTGTCTGACAGCTAGCTAAGCTACTATTTGGAACATTTGTGAATCATTTGCCAACCTCCCTGCCCCAAAATTTCTGACTGTGTCATTAATTTAAGGGTTGCATCCATTAAGACCAGGGTGAGGGGCAGACACCTTTTAAAAGTATTTTATAGAAATGCATGGCACTAAGCTGTATCCCAGTACAGACATTGTGATAAACCAAAAAAATTTTAATACCAACACTTAAATTACCTACAATCCCTCACTGTAGCTTCATTCACCGTGCCTTGTTTTTGAAAGAAAACAAAAGGTTACAATGGATATTAGTCAAGTCACAAATACCAAGACATATTATGTGAAATAACTGCTTAAAAAAAAAATTAATACTCCCTTCCCCCACAAGGCACCATCTGATTTAGTTTCACATAGGTGTTTTGTGAGTGGCTCAGGAGAAATAAGAGTACTGGCTGCTCTAAAGGTCAGATAGACAAGTTCTGGCTCTGCTATATACTTGCCAACTAGTCATGTGATATAGAAAAAAAAAATTTTTAATCACTAAATCTCAAAATTCTCTTTCGTGAACCATAAAATAGAAATAACATTACTTATATCAGTATTACATGAAATAAGTAAAAACTTTTGTGAAGGTAGTCTGCGAAATGGGAAGTTCTATATAAACGCGGAATTTTATAAAGTTTAAAATTTTAACCTTTATCCTATGCCTGTCATTACTATTTAAATACGCACTTTACTGATATATAAGGCTGAAAACTTCTGCAAAATAAGCCTTACAGACCTTCAAAGGAAAAAAAAAGATGCTTTCAGATCAACTTCTTAAAGTATTTTAAACTGATTTGTAAACTTAGATACATTAATTTACTATGATAAAATTTCACTTGCTTTATCAGGTTAAAGTCAAGAAATTTTTTAAATATTTCATACTTCCCTGACCAACCTATTAAACAACTATGAAAAAACTGTTTGTTTGTATGGGCTTTCAGTGGGTTTGCTTGTACTAAAATCCAAAATTTGCTCAATTTCATTATTTGTGTTCTTCCCCACACTAGAACTCAAATTGAGACCTTTTCGTACAAAGGTGAAAAGAGTGCCTAGAAATGTCCACAGTAAGAATTTACCCTATCACCATCTCAAACTGCAAAGATATGATTTCATTCTATCCCATAGTTTTGTAAACCAACAAAATAGACTGAAATAATGCCCAATATGCACAATACTGTACTGTGCACAAACAAAACTATATATAGTGTACTTGCACAAAAGTATCACAATAGAGCAACTACTTTAAATACAAAATCCAAAAGTAGGAGGAATTTTCTAACTGCATTATCCAACTCTGTTTATGATTAGGTAGGAAGAAAAAACATATTCAATAAAGTTAGTTGAAACAGCAGCAACAAAAATTACTGACTTAAAGGACTGATAATTAGCCTGTGCTTTTAAACTCATTACTAAGTTAATTTACCCACCTTCTTCCCCTAACAAGCTGGACATTAAGGAGTTGACTGAAAAACTGCACCCCACCCCTCAGAATAAGTCAGAGATGGGGCTCTGGTGTCTTAAAAGGGGTGCTCTCAAGCACTCAGAAGAGATGCACTCCTGGTGTTGCAGTCACAGACTGAATCAAACCTAACTCATCAAAATTTTACCCCTACCTCATGTGGAGCTCAGCTCGTCATCACAGGGAGAAGTGAGGGAAGGACAAACCCAGCAACTACCCTACAACCCAAACGTAGTTTATGCAGATCCCTGTATTCTCAAAAGGTGTAACTTTTTACATGTCCCCACCACTATCCCTCATATGGTTCATATACATGATGCAAAGTTAAGACTTCAGTAATGCTAAAAGATGACCCGCTTAATATGACTATGAATGATATAAAAACTATCCCTAACACTATTGTTGTTATGTAACAGAAGGCTAGATTTAATCTTGAAAGTCAACCATCCTAGCCCCAAACTTCTGTACTTTTTCTATCTGGAATTTCAAACTGTCCTTTTCCTGAAGGCACCTTAGTTCCTCCTCCAGTATCATTAAATAATCTCTATCAATTGATTCCAATTCTCCAGTACAGAATTAAATGATGCTACCAAAAAGTGTAGTATTAGGTTCAACATAATGTGCAAAATAAAAACATAACGTACTGCAGAAACAAGAAGCAAAGCCAGTATTTACACCCAACTACTCCAAACCAAGTCATCAAATGTATTTTTCACCTTCCCCATACTTGATAAATTGTTTGATAAATAAAACCACGGAATCATTTTTTGTTACCACAAACAAAACTGAATTATTGCACCCAATTAAGGAATGGACACAGGTACAGACTGATTCCTAATGACTGTCTTCCTCTTCTTCCTTTCCAATGAATCCCTTCCAATTTTGTGCCCAACAATCAAAGGAGTTCCGCTACACCTGGTAGATGTTATATCCCACCCGCCCCCCGCCCCCACCACCACCTTTTGATCCTGAAGGACACCTCTAACATTTGATCAACGTTAAGGATGTGGCTCTACAGCCCTGTGTTGAATAACCAATTAAGCTTTTGGTCAAAAACGCTCAACACTCAATTCCAAAATATGATTTCACACTGAACTGTCACTGACTTGGAAGCTACAATCACGAGCTTCCAATCAGTATTTAAAACAAGTTCTTAAAAACAAAAAAACAAAAACTTTCCTTTCTGGTGATCACAGCAGTTTTACTCAGAGACTAAATCCCTACAGAAGAGAAAACATTCCAATATAATTTCGAGTTTCTTCCCAAGGGCAGTGATAGATTAAGAGGGGAACTTATTTGGGGCAAGAGGAGAAGAAAAAAACTTTCATTACAAGTATACCTACAGATGTTTTGACTTTTAAATACTGAAATAAAGACAAATCTGACCTTGAGCTGTACTTCCCCATCATATTTTTCCCTCCGCCTCCTAACAAGAATCTTGTTCAATACAAAGAGCAATTTAAGGATTTATGAAACGAAATTAAGAGATCTTTACTAAATTTTGGGTTCGAGGTCTTTCCTCCTAATTTTCAAACTCCCGAATCCTAATGAATGGTGACACACATGGACTAGCCCTGAGGCTATTCACGTGACCAAAGGCATTCAAGGGAAGTCCCCACACAGCATTCTGAAGTGGCTTAATTCAAGATCAATGACACCTGAATCCAACCATCTCTCATCCCACAACAGCATTAAAAACACAAAAACCATATATATGATTTTTTGTTTTGATAATGCTAGTTTAACGGATGTGGAGTCAATTCAAGTACCAAGGTCCAAAATGGGGGGAGGGTGACCCAAGTCGGGAGGGGCAATTTAAAAAAGCAGCAGTTTGGGACTGACCCAACAGACAAGGGCATTTCAATAAAGTTCTGAAAAATGACTATGGCACCTTTAAAAACAAAGGAGCAATGAAAGAAAAATTGTTCAAATCTGCACAAACCGTTTATTAAAAATGGAGGGAAGAAAACTGATCTACCGAGATCCCTTACGTTCTTAATAGAAAACCCCAAGTCTCTGCTGAGTGCCTTGGGACTGGTAAAGATCCCCAACGAAGGAAGAACACCCATTTTAAGCCAGGGGAGTCAACCAAAATAGCCACTAAACGTTATTCGAAAAAACTTTTTATTTTTCACCAGGTCATTCCATTTGTCATAACGCTGCGTATGCACAGGAAAGTCACCATTTTTAAATGCCGTTGGACTGAAGCACAGGCATGGGAAAGGCACCGAGAGCGAGCCAGGGGCTCCTTGTCTCCAGCTCCACATTCTACAGTTTACGGAAAATGCTAACAGAAACTTCGAGCTCTCCGGGCTAAGTCTGAGGAGAAGGAGCGTGAGGGACGTTTCTCTAGAGTTCCCTAGAAAAAGGCGAGATTGAACGGGAAACCCAAAAAACGCCACTACAAGCTGTGCCGGCCTAAGGGAAGGAAACCCGATCGTAGCATCTCAGCTGGCCTCCGCCCAGGGATGAGCTGCAGTGATTCCCACTCCCTCCCTCCTTCCCCCACCCCCAACGAAGGCTGCCCCTCACCACAAGCCCGGAGTAGCCCTCGGCTCCTAAGGGTTCTCCTTTGTGAGACTCCACAGCCGCCGCCCCACATTGGGCCTCCGGGGAAAAGCCACCGCCCCCACCCGCCATATTTCCCTGAAAGGCGCCCGCGCTCCAGCTCCCGGTTGCCGCTCTCTCCCATGTGGCGGGTGTTTCTTCCTTCATCACGCCACCCAATTGTTCACCACGTCCCAAAACCGGCCCAGAAGCTCCCCTGGGGATTGCTCGCCCGGAGACAGCACCCGCCATCTCCTCCCCCTCCCCCGCCCCAGGACTCGCCCTCCCCTCAGCCGCCATTTTACAACCAACTCCTCCACCCCATGGCCTTGGCCTCCTAGCTCTCTTGTGTCTGCAGATGAGGACGCCCAAGGGGTCAAATTCCTGGGCCTGGAGCCTCCTACCGCTCTGGGAGCCCACAGGCTATTTCCTGCTTCCCGAATCCACGTCCCCGGGCCGGGCTCGGCGATGATGCCGCCATTTTGTCTCCCGCTCCCGGCCTCTGTGGGCGGCGGCAGAGGGTCCGAGAATTGCAGCCCCCCGTTGCCCCCCCAACTCACCGTCGTATCGCTCAGCCTGCTCGGCCAGCTTCGCCTGGTACACCAGATCCTCCCGATCATCCATAGCGGCAGCGGCTCCGGCAGGGTCTGCGCGACGGATGGAAGCGGATAGCGTCTCCGACTCTCAGCCTCTCGCTCCGCGTCCGGGCAGGAAAAATGGCGGCGCCTCAATCCGGGACTTCCGCCTGCGCACGCGGACAACTGCTCAGCTCTATGGCAACCGCTCCCTGGCAACTGGCGCGGGGGGCGGGTCCGGGTGCTCGGCGCCCGAGGAGGTTGGAACCAGCTAGACGCCCCTCCTCCGAGAGCTCAGCGGCCGCTCGAGGCGGGAACTGCTTCTGCGGGGAGGGAGAGCGCCCCGAGGGAGCGAGGTGGGCCAGGTGAGGCCGGCCTGGACCGCTCCAGAAGACCGTGAGCGGCAGAGCCTGGACTGCGGGCAGAGAAACCAGAGGCTGTGAAGGTTTTCGTAATGACAAGCCATCCTCTCTGAAACTGACTCCTCCTGTTTTCTCAGCCAGGCTCAGTCCTGGGCCTCTTTGAGGGCCCTGATGTAGCTGTGAGGGGAAGGAAGGGTCCAGTTTTCACACTTCACCTTCGCACTTTGCAGTCTTTTTCTGTTCCTCTCCCTTGGCTTTCTTTTTTCCCCTTAGGCCCGCCATGGGGTAGGAACAGAGAAGTTCTTAGAAAAGTCTGGTCTGGAGTCCAAGGTGCAGAAGAGTAGGGCCGAGATCAGAATGAGGTCCAGGAGGCAGGAATGGGAAAGAATCCATTGGTCTGTACTGCTTCCCAGTGGATTCCTAGCACCTTGTACTGAATGCAGTATGCGAATGCAGTATGCGGTATGTTGCAAGACTAAAGCTCAGGTAATTAGAACATAAAATGTGTGGTAAAGTCTGCAATAAATGTAGAATAAGGAGACTTCCCTGGTGGTCCAGTGGCTAAGACTCCACACTTCCTGTGCAGGGACCCCGTGTTCCATCCCTGGTCAGGGACCTAGATCCCATATAGGACAATTAAGATCCGTTGCAGCCAAATATGTTAAAAAAAATATATATATATATATATATATTTTGTGTGTGTGTGTGGAATGAAAAGGTTGGAACTAAATTATGAAGAACCTTGGATGGCAAGCTGAGATGTTTGCACTCCAGTGGGCACAAGGAAGCTATTTTTTGATGATTTTGCATGGAGGATGACACCATCATAATTATTCTTTAAGAAGATTATTAAATATTGTATAGCAGTGATTAAAGAACAGGATAAATTATCAGGCTATTACATTTATACCACTAAAAGGTCATAGATGATAGCAGTGAAAATAGGAAGGAAAGGACAAATAGGAATAGTACTTCAGAGGGAAACCACAGGAGTTTATAGCTAATCAGATGTGAAGATATTCAGTTCAGTTCAGTCACTCAGTTGTGTCCGACTCTGCGACCCCATGAATTGCAGCACGCCAGGTCTCCCTGTCCATCACCAACTCCCGGACTTCACTCAAACTCATGTCCATCGAGTCCGTGATGCCATCCAGCCATCTCATCCTCTGTCGTCCCTTCTTCCTCCTGCCCCCAATTCCTCCCAGCATCAGAGTCTTTTCCAATGAGTCAACTCTTGGCATGAGGTGAAGATATTAGCAAGGGAAAAGTATTAAAATTAACCTTACCTTCCCACCCTGAGTCATTGAGATAATAAGTGGCAGTACCATTAACAAAAAAATAAGAGACTTAGACTTCTCTGGTGGTACAGTGGATAAGAATCCACCTGCCAGTGCAGGGGCCAAAGGTTCAATCCCTGGTCTAGGAAGATTCCACATGCTACAGAGCAACTAAGCTCATGAGCCACAACTACTGAGCTCACGCTTGAGAGCTCATGATATTCAAGGAGAGAAGGCACCACAATGTGAAGATGGTATACCAAAACAAAGAGTAGCACCCTACTTGCCCCAACTAGAGAAAGCCCTCGAACAGCAACGAAGACCCAGCCCAACCAAAAAAAAAAAAAAAAATATATATATATATATATATATATATATATATATAGGAATGCTAGGAAAATTTACTGATGGAATGCAGAGGAAGACAAGTTCCTTTTATCACATGTTGGTTCTAAGGTTTTCAAAGATCACTCAAGTAGAAATAACAGGCATGGAATTGGAAAAGGGGACTGGCATTTCAAGCTGGAGGAAGGCTACAGATGGAAGCAGCTAGAGAATGTGTGGAGGAGGAACAGGACAAACAAAACCTTGAAGAATGCTTACTTTTAAGTGATAGAAATCAGAAGCCATCAAAGTTAGGCTCCTTAAGCCCCTTCACTTTTGTCTTATAAAATGTCAACAGTGAATGATTAAGGGTCAAAAGATCTGGACTCCAGCCCTAGTTCTATAACTAAATAAATATGTGACCATCAGAAAGTTATTTCCACCTCTGAGCTTTATGTCAATCTGCAAAGTTAACTGGAGACCTTATGTTAGGCTACAAAACAAGTCTTAACGATTAAAAGACTGAAACAACACAAAGTCTCATATTGAAACTAGAAATCAATAAGAGAAGGAAAACTAGGAAAATTTCAAAGATGTGCAGAAATTAAATAACATTCTGTTAACTAACTTATGGGCCGAAAAAGAAATCACAAGGAAAATTAGCAAATACCTTGAAATGAATAAAAATGAAAATACAATATACCAAAAAGTATGAAATGCAGCAAAAATTGTGCAAAGATGGAAATTTATAGCTGTAAACGTCTAACTTAAAAAGAAGGATCTATAAATGAAATGGGAGCACTGAACATGAAATAGAAAAGTGAAATGAGATAAAAGTTAATCACATAGTCCAGTTGCTAGTTTATGTTTTCCAATTTTTTTATGTTGTCAAGCCTTTATCAAGTAGAAAAGCTTTTGTGTATATACACAAATATTATGTTAAAAATACATATTTTATAAAATTTATGAATCTTTGCCTAGCTAAAAAATTTAGGACATTTTTATTCCATTTGTTTGACTTAGTATGAATAGAATGCTAGATTTCTAATTTTAAAAATAGATATGCAACAAGCAACAAAGGATAACTGAATAGCACAGGGAACTATAGTATCTTGTAATAACCTATAATGGAAAATAATCTGAAAATAATATGTGTATATGTATAACTGAATCACCTTGCTGTGCACCTTAAACATTGTAAGTCAACAATACTTCAGTAAAATATATAAAAAAAAGATCTAAAAGAAAAGAAAGATCTCACATATTAGAAAGCCTGTGTCATTGGTCCTACATTCACATACTTCAAAGCTTTATTAAAAATATTTGGATCCCCATGAAGCCATGCTGTACCCAAGTTTACCAGGAGATCTGGGTAGGAATGGAGTTGATGGGCTTTATCATTTATAAAATCAGAAGTACTGATAAAAAAAAGCTTTGAAATCTTCTAGTTCAGCGCCTACTCATGGTCATCTTTAACCAGCTTTTCTTGGAAAGAACATCAGTCTGGTTGAAGATTTTAGCAAGCTGTGTCAAATGGGAACCTGTGCTGTCCTCCCGGCACGAATAAATGTACCTGTGAGATGCACACTGCCTGCACAGGTGCTCCTCCCTTAGCCCCGTGCCCATCACATCTTTGTGATGCAGCAGGTCTCACTGAGCCATCCCATCCTTAAGAAACCTGAGGGATTGAGAAGTAAGTATCTCAATTAGCAGGTAGGAGTTAGGGATCAGATCTAGGCACTCACCTCTGGTGTTCAGTAAATATGGTAAAGGTGGGGGATAAATGGGAATTTCTATTTGGAATTTATAGGTACACACTACTATATGCAAAATAGATAAACAAGGACCTACTGTATAGCACTGAGAACTATATTTAATATCTCGTAATAACCTATACTGGAAGAGAGTCTGAATATATATTAAATAAAAGTTATATATATATTATATATATATATATATAATTTGGCTTTGCTGTACAGCTGAAATATTGCACATCAATTATACTTGAGTTAAAAATATATTTGTTAAAAAAAATATATATATATATATATATTTGTTGCAACTTCCCTGGTGGTCCAGTGGTTAAGACTGCCTGCTCCCAATGCAGAGGGCATGGGCTCAATACCGACCAGTTACCTGGTCGGTAACTAAGGTCCCACATACCACACGGTGCGGCATATGTGCATGAAAGTGACCTAAATGAAAGACACTCTTGTGTTCCTGGATCAGAAGATAACAGTAATGTTCAGATAACATTACTACACAAAGTGATCTACAATCACTTGATTGCAAAGAGTCAATGCAATCTCTATCAAAATCCCAATGGCATTTTTTTGCAGAAATGAAGTCAAACAGCTAAATTTGCTGACCTCTAGAAATCTCTCCATGGGCTTCTCTGGTGGCTCAGTGTTAGAGAACTCGCCTACCAATTTAAGAGAAGCAAGTTCAATCCCTGGGTCAGGAAGATTACCTGGAGAAAGAAATGTCAACCCACTTCAGTATTCTTGCCTGGGAAATCCCATGGGCAGAAGAGCCTGGTGGACTACAGTCCATGAGGTCGCAGAAGAGTTGGATACAACTTAGGGACTATACAACAACAAGAAATGGCTCCCAGACATGTCACAGCAGCTAAGGTAGATGGGCTCTTCTTCCTTGGGTTCCACGGCTCCTTATCACCTGTGCAATGGGAATCGATTACTCAACTTCTTTACACGTTTTCTCCCCTGTAAAATGGCAGTGGTATTTTCCTCACACAAATAAGAACTAAGTGGGAGATTGGAAGAAAAAAAAAAAAAAGATACTCAATGAATGTTAGCTATATTTATTCATGTTTCTATGGTTCAACCTTGAGTGAGAACCAGAAGTTAGTGTCATAAAATACAAGTGAAAAGAGTTCAAAAATAAGGGGTGGTCAAATGAAATTTTGCAAAGACATCAAGATTAGCACTGAGAAAAAGCCACTGGATATAGCAATGAGGTCATTACTGACCTTCATTCAAGAACAGTTTCAAAAGGGTGTTGGAAGCCAGACTGCATTTGGTTGAAGTACAAAGACAATAAAGTGGAAGCTGTAAGTGTAGGGTACTCTTGAGAATAACTGTGAAAAGGTACAAGGTGATTATTTAATTGGGGTGATGACCCCAATAAGGGTGGTCAAATAACTGATTGAGTAGGTTCCAGGTTCGCAAAACTCACCCCACCTTACAAAGCCATCTGTGCTGCCAAGCTGACCACAGAACACGCAGAGATTAGGAGTAACATCTTTTTAACCACTGGGTCTTCTCCCCTGAACACTGTTTCCCACGACTGACTAAAGTCTATAGGAAGGTGACACTTCAAAAACGACTGAAAAGGCAGAAATCTTAAACCTTAGATTGATTCCCTGATCATACTGCCTGTTCTCTCAACTGACAGAACTAAAAGGGACAGAAATTGTTGACAGGGAAACAAAAATATAAAGAGAAACACTTTTGATATAGCACCTGGGATTATGAACAGATATAAAAAATTCATGGTTCTCTGAGGGCGGCTCCCAAAGTATGGCACTGCACTTCTCATGCTGCTGTGGTGATGGGCACTCACCAACATCGCCAGGTCAACACTCACCAACATTGCCAGGTCAATCGATCACACCCCTAAATAGAAGTCTCCCAACTTTATTGAAAAATCTGCTTTAATAGAAACAAGATCTGTGGTAATGTACTAACCACCACACGAAGGAAATGAGACGTTAAAAAATATGATTAGTCATTGCCTCCAGGAGCTTGAAGTTTAGGACTTATTTTCTTTTTCAAGGTATGGTGTTTTTATTTGTAAAAATAAGTTATTTTTATTTTATACCTTTTTGACTTTAATTTTTACCATATATACACACACACACATATATATCATCTTTACATTTTGATATAATAAATAGAATCAACTTTACAGTTTAAATCTGATGAAAAATTCTCACAATATATGGTTAAGTATAAAAATCAAGAAATACAATCATATTTAGTATTATTGCATTGGTAAAAATACAGTCATACTTGGAACAAAGATTAGAAAAATACATTAAAAGAATGCTAAAATAAATTTTGTTTAGGGATTACAGATGATTTATTTTTAGCTTGTTTATTTTCAAAACTTCTTGAATTATGTATTACTTTTACAGCCTAAAAAAGGTAAACTAAAAGAATGATTTACTGCTACAATATTGTTAGGCAGACTGCTTTTTCCCCTTAATATATCATGGCCATCTTTTCAATAGTATCTATGAAGATACCTTATTCTTTTTAATAGCTTTATGATATTCTCTTAAACCAGTGTTACATCATTTAACCAATCCTATATTGATTAACATTAAAGCTCTTTAAAATATTTTGTTTCTACAAATCACACACAAATCCCTTCTATCTTTACACATATACAAGGATATTTCTAGAAGGGAAATAATTAAGTCAAAGAGTATGCACACTTTTTTGGTAAATGTTATACCAATTTATACAAACAGAAAAGTGTACAAAATTTAAATGCACAACTGAATATTTCCCCAAAAGTAACTCACATAAACTGCATCCCGTTCCAGAAGCAGAATATTGCATAAGGCCCAGAAGTCTCCTGTGTATGCACACTTTTTATAATTTTTACAGTTGTTGTGAAATTGCTTTTCAGAAATGTTAACTGAATCTACACATAACCCAATAGTATTTGAGACTGCCAGGTTCTTACATCCTCTCCAACACAGATTTATCATACTTGAAATTTTTGATAATTTGGTAGATGAGATGAGAATTATGTCTCATTGACTTGCCTTTTTGGGGTTTTAATGACGTGGAGGATTTTGTGTTTTTCTATAAATTTGTCTATTACTAACCTTCTTCATTTTTCTATTAGTTGTCTATTTCTTATTGTGTACAGGAATTCTTTATTTTATAGATGCTACCCCCTTTGGTTCTTAAATATGATGCAAACATTTTCTCATTGTCATTTGTCCTTTATGCTGACTTTTAAACTGAAGAAGTTTCAAACTTCAAATATCCTGTTGTCGCATCCTTCAGTCTTTTTCCTTTTGGGCCTCTCAGTTTTGTATCATGCTTCAGTAGTCTTCTAGACATTCAACAGAACAAAAATATCCACCTGTTCTTTCTTCCTGTTCTACTATAATTTTGCTTTTAACATTTAGATCTTTAATATATTTAAAATTGTGTGTGTTGGAAAGGTAGACCTTAAAAAATCAATAAACCTAATGCTGTTATGGTTTGTTCATTACTTCTAAAGTGGAGGGGCTTCCCTGGTGGTCCAGTGGTTAAGTCTGCCTTGCAATGCAGGGGACACTGGTTTGATCCCTGGTCTGGGAAGGTCCCACATGCCGCGGGGCAACTATTGAGCCCACATGCTGCAACCACTGAAGCCTGCGCACCATGGAGCCCATGGTTTGCCACAGAGAAACCACCACAATGAGAAACCCACTACAACTAGTGAGTAGCCCCCGCTCTCCACAACTAGAGAAAAGCCTGCAGAGCAACGAAGACCCAGCACAGCCAAAAATAAATAAATATCAAAATTGATTTGAAAATGCCTTCTTTACTATATGCCAAATTTTCTTATATCTGATTCTAAATGTATTTAGAGCTGTTGATCCCTTATTTCAATGATATTACTCATTGCAACAGCTTAAGAGCACGTTTTCATATCTGGTACGGTAAGTTTTCTCTAGAAAATTTCACTTATTTTGTACTAGATGAACTGAAGAATTAACTTAAAAAGTTCTCCCAGGATTCACTTTGATTTTGATTGAGGTTACCCTGAGTTTATAGATTAATTAGGGGAGAATTAGAAATCTTTTCAACAATGAGTCTTCCCACTCAAGAATATATTTCTCCCACTTTTTTCAAGTCTCTTTTATATGATCTTTTTTTCCTTCATCATGATGTGTCTTGTAGGATCTTAGTTCTCCGACCAGGGATCAAACCCTGCAGTGGAAGCTCAGAGTCCTAACCACTGGACCTCCAGGGAATTCCCTCTTTTAAATGATTTTAATTTACATAGTTAGATTAAGAGAGATTTATAGAGATCTTACAAATTTCTAGTTAAATTTATTTCCAAATATTTAAGAGACTATTGGTATCGTAAATGATATCAGTATTATCATTTAATGGGCATTATTGTTGAATTCCTGATTTTAATGGGAATATCTCTAGTATTTCACCATTAAGGGTGATCTGATAAACAGGTTTTTGAAAATCAAGTTAAAGAGATCCTTCTCCTTCGTTTGTTTTAGCTGCCTTGGGTCTTTGTTGCTGTTACATCTGCGGTAAGCCGGGACTACTCTAGTTGCAGTGCATGGGCTTCTCATTGCAGTGGCTTCTCTTGCTGCGGAGGACAGGTTCTAGGGCACATGGGCTTCAGAGGCTGTGGCTCTCAGGCTTAGTAATTGTGGTGCATGGGCTCGGCTGCCTTACAGCATATGGAATCTTTTCGAACCAGGGACTGAACCCGCGTCCCCTGTATTTGCCGGTGGATTCTTTTTTTTCTTTTGGCAGGCAGATTTTTAACCACTGGACCATGAGGGAAGTCCAGATCCTTCTACTTCTAATCTGGCAAGAGTTTACTTAAAATCGGGGTTGATTTTCACTGGATGCTTTTTCAGGCTCCATTTATATACGTATATATTGAACCCACACCCCCTGCAATGGAAGCACACTCTTAACCACTAGACTGCCAGGCAAGTCCCATCAGGCTCCATTTTCATGAACTGAGGTTTCTTCATTAATTAGTATGTACAGCTAATTGTTTTAATAGATTTCCTAACATGGAACCATGGTTGCAACGCTGGAATAACTTCTTTTTAGTTATATATATGATAGGCAGCCAGTGCCTGGATATCATGGGGATACCTGCAAGAGTTCTTTGGCAGGTTCTCCAGGGGTTACAAGCAAGTTTCTTCAGCCCAGCAACTTATTGCTTTGTCCATTTGGTCCTTAGGAAAATACCCATGATCTTACTAAATCGGAGTGTATGCCAAAATAGGAAAGTATGGTGGCTCCCCTGCACCTTCCCTCACTACTGCCGTCTCTGCTCAGTCCTCCAGTCCAGGGCCCAGAGAGGCGCCGGAACGTGAGCCATCCATCGCATCTGCATCCTTCTAGTTCTGTGGCTGATTCACGTCAAGATCCTGCTGTTCTCCTGATTACTTGTAAAACCCATCGCTTCCAAACCTCTCAAGAGTCCATAACACAGGAATAAGAAAGGATTATCGTAAAAGTGGCTTGAGGATAAGAGTATGTTAGAAAGAAGTTAGGTCTACACTTTATGCCATTCACCAATTATTTTTTTAACTTAATAAAGTAGGTTTAAAGACCAGCTTATCAAAATGCTAGTATAAAACACAATCAAATAAATGTCTGTCAGATCTGAGAAAGGATGCTCAGAATGCACTGAAAGGAAAAACTATTTGAATAAACAGTAAATCCAATAAATAAAATATGCACAGGATATAACCTGATAATTCATATATGAGGAAATTCAAGGGGTAAAAACAAAACAGAAAGATTAATTTTTACTAGTAATAAAAAAGTGATTGAGATATACTTAACATTTTTAAATTCTTTAAGTGAAAAATTGTAAAATACACATAACAAAGTTAACATCTTAACCATTTTTAAGTATACAGTTCAGTAGTGTTAAGTACATTCACAATGCTATTGGAGATATACTTGGCAGCATACTAAATTATCTTTAAAATTCAATGGTAAGCCACACTTTCTAGGTTATTCTGTTAGCAGTGTTGAAAGTTCGTAAATGTCTTTTAGAAAGCAATATAATTATGGTGGTAACAGCCATCATCCAGTAATCCCACTCCTGGGAATTTGTGCTAAAAATAATTCAACTGAACCAAAAGGCTATATTCACAAATACGTGACTGTAGCAAATTATCACAAGCTTTGTCGTTTACAACAGATTTACTCTTTATGGTTCTGGTGGATAAGAAGTCCTAAAATCAACAGCAGGACTGTGTTCCTTCTAAAGGCTCAAAAAGAGAATCCACCTTTTGTCATTTCCAACTTCTATAGTCTACCTGCATTCCGCTTCCTCCATCTTTGGAGTGCTTCATTGAAACCTCCATTGTTAAATCTCCTTTTTCTGATTCCTCTTGAGTCCCTCTTACAATTCCACTGGGCCCACCAAGATAATCCAGGGTAATTTCTCAGGTCAAGGTCTTTAATTTAATCACAACTGCAAAATCCCTTTTGTCATATAGGGTAACAAGTTCCAGGGATAAGGATGTAATCCTGACAAAACGTGGTCCACTGGAGAAGGGAATGGCAAACCAGTTCAGTATTCTTGCCTTGAGAACCTCATGAATCCCTTTTCATAAAAGGCAAAAAGATTGGACACTGAAAGATGACCTCCCCTGGTTGGTAGGTGCCCAATATGCTACTGAAGATCAGTGGAGAAATAACTCCAGAAAAAATGGAGAGACAGAGCCAAAGCAAAAACACCACCCAGCTGTGGATGTGACTGGTGATGGAAGTAAAGTTCGATGCTGTAAAGAGCAATATTATATAGGAACCTGGAATGTTAGGTACATGAATCAAGGTAAATTGGAAGTAGACAAATAGGAGAGGGCAAGAGTGAACATTGACATTTTAGGAATCAGTGAACTAAAATGGACTGGAATGGGTGAATTTAACTCAGATGACCATTATATATACCACTGTGGGCAGGAATCCCTTAGAAGAAATGAAGTAGCCATCATAGTCAACAAGACAGTCCAAAATGCAATAGTTGGGTGCAGTCTCAAAAATGACAGAATGATCTCTGTTCATTTCCAAGCAAACCATTCATTATCACAGTAATCCAAGTCTATGCCCCAACCAGTAACGCTGAAGAAGCTGAACGGTTCTATGAAGACCTATAGAACCTTTTAGAAATAACACCAAAAAAAGATGTCCTTTTCATTATAGGGGACTGGAATACAAAAGTAGGAAGTCAAGAGATACGTGGAGTAACAGGCAAATTTAGCCTTGGAGTACAGAATGGAGGAGGGAAAAGGCTAACAGAGTTTTGCCAAGAGAACACACTGGTCATAGCAAACACCCTTTTCCAACAACACAAGAGAAGACTCTACACATGGACATCACCAGATGGTCCATACTGAAATCAGATTGATTATAATCTTTGCAGCTGAAGATGGAAAAGCTCTATACAGTCAGCAAAAACAAGACTGGGAGCTGACTGTAGCTCAGTGGAAATGCAGAGTCTCATCCACTAGACCACCAGGGAAATCCCTGGACCATTTGTTTTATAGAGTATCTCACATCCTGGATTTGTTTCTTCAGCTCTTTGTGGTGTTATTTAACTTGTTCCTCTATTCCTATTTTCTGTAAACTAATAGCTGGATTAGAGTCAGGTTCAATTTTGGGGGGTTTGAATACCTCAGAGGTGGTGCTTGTTGGGAGCTTCCTGTTGTATCACATCAGAGACAATGTCCTGTTTGCTTTTAAGTGATGCTCACACTGAAGAGACAATGTTTTTAAAATGGCTTTACTGAGATATAATTTACATACCACAGAATCCACCCACTTCACGTATACTATTCAATGACTTTTATCTATTTACAGTTGTACAATCACTGCTACAATCTAATTTTAGAACACTTCCATCACATCAAAATGAAACTTTGAACCCATTTTGAGTCCATCTCTCAGCCCCAGGCAATCATTAATCTATTTTCTGTCTCTGTAGATTTGCCTTTTATAGAAACAAATCATATTTTGTGTGCTTCAGTGTTCTGGTCTCTCTGTTAACTCTCAGTTGGTTTCTGAACTCAATTCAGACATGTGAACCTAAGTCTGTTTGTTTCTTGCTCCTGGTTCTCTCAATCCCTCATTCATTTTGACCCACTTGTAAGAACAAGTGCTTTCTTCATTTTCTTGCATATTTCTATGCAAGAAATTTCATTTCTTCGTATTTCTGTGCAATATTTCCTGTGTTTTCTTCATTTTCTTGCTTTGTGCATTTCGTGCCATCTCATGTTCCCAGTAACCATTTCTCCGCTACCCTTAGGTTGAGTATCCAGGGCCTTATTAGCCCAGAGGGAACTTTTGTAAGACATAAAAAATAAGTGTCCTTTCCACATAGATGCAGCCCTAGGGGCTCACTGCTTAGCAAGCAAAATGTACCTTTGAATTTCAAATGGTGCCTCCTGCAGGCAGACAAAGCCAAGTCAGGGACTGGGACTGTTTCTTAGCTACCACAGTACAGGCTGGATTTCAACTTCACTCCTTGCCTGGCATGTCCTTGGGAAGGGAATTACTTGTACATCTACATGCAGCAGCACTGTTGGTTAAGATGAGACGTTCAGCTCTCCTTTATAACAGTAAATAAGAGGTTTACTCTTATCCATTCAACATATTTGCTGAGTGCTTTCCATGTCCTAATCAGGTGAGGTGCTACAGATAAAAGCTAATAAAGTGGACACAGTCCCTTTCCATATGAAGCTTCCTGTCACTCTTCATTCTCAGTGCCATTTTTCCAAGTGCCTTTCTTCCCAAAGTTCCCATAGCCCAGTTCCAAACACCTACTTTAGCAGTACTAAAAATCATGATTACACATGCAGTGTTCAAATTACAAAAAAAAGTGAAGAAAAACTATGAACATTTGGGTATTGACTCACCCAGTGATGATGCTTCCTAGTAATGTGTGCTTCTTCACGTATTTTAGTCAAATAGTTTCTTTGGGGTAGCTGTGCATATTCCAAAAATGGCTGGATTTGGTCATTCTTCCTATATCCACACCCCTTTGCAGTATGAACTTTACAGTTTCTCCCATCAAGAGGAAGAGTCTATTTTTTCACTCCTTGAATTTGAGCTGGCCTTGGGACTTGCTCTGATCAAGAGAAGGCAGTGTTATATAGACATTGTGTCAGTTCTAAGGCTAAGCCTTAAGAGGCCTTGTGTGATTCCATCTGTTCTCTTGGAACCCTGTCAATAGCCATGAGAACCAGTCCAGGCTACCCTGCTGGAGGATACAAGATCACAGGAAGCAGACATTAAACTCTGCTGGCTGAGGGCCATTCAAGACCAGCCAGCCCCCAGACAATTAGATGCTAGATATGTCAGATTAGCCCAGACCAGAACTGTCCAGCAGAACCAAACGGAAACTGCTAAGCTGCAGAATTACAAGATAAAGGATTGTTTTAATTCACCACGTACCGATGTGGTTTATCCTACAGCAAAAGCTGACACTGTAACCTTAAATCCCTAAGAATATTACTACCCAACGCTCCCTCTTGACTTTTGATGATATCTAGCCCACCCATCCTGAGGTTCATTCTTTTGTTCAAAATACACACTCTGGGTATCTTGCTGTGTGTCAAGCAGGGCTAGGTGTTGGAAATATGATGATGTATCTTGGTCTTGTGACAGATACATGCACAGGCAATTTCAATTCAGTGTGACAACTGTAGGCATATATTGCCAAGAGAAGACATGGAATAGATAGATAAGCCAAATTAGAGTGTAATTAGTGTAGCTGAAGGTGAGACAGATAAAGACTGTACAAAAGCCTTGAGGGTTGAGCAAGTGGATCGGTCAGGTAAAGAAAGGACACAAATGCAGCATGGCTAGAGCTCAGAGTAGAGAAGGGAAGTGGAGAGGGGAGGCTGGAGACAGGAGCAGGAACTAACATACAGAGCTCTGCATCTTCTGTAGAGGGAATTTAGGTATCTGCTGAGGGAGAATATAATCTATTATAAATTACAGAATGCTCACTAAGGCTGCAACAAACATAACAAAGGGGTTGGAGGGGCCAAAATTAAAGGCATTCTGGTGACTTCTGAGGTCATCCAGATGAGAAACATTGGCATATGAACTAAGGCAGCAGCAGTTGGGAAGGAGGTAAGTGGACTGATTTTAGATGGTCGGGAGTTAGGACTTAGTAAGACTACAGATGGGATGAACTCTCCAGAGGAAGAATAAAAGATGGTCCTGGGTTTTTGGCTTAGCCAAATGGTGCCATTGAGACAGGGGATATGGATGAAGGACTGATGGGGGAAGGGACAATGAATTCAGTTTGGAATATATTAAAGAGTTTGAAGTTCCTTCAAGATATCCAAAAGGTGTTCACTAGGCAGTTGGATATATCTAAGACTGGACAATATTCTACTCATTTGTTCATCTTTGGAAAAAAAAATAGCAGGTGGCTAATAGTTGAGGAGCTTAGGGACTAGAAAGTGCCTTGAAATGGAAGAACTAGGGCTTTGGGAAGACAGTGAGAGAACAGAAAGGCTAGAAGGTAGTGATCAGAGAGTAAGATGTTTTAAGATTCCAGGGATATCACAGTACAAGATAATGGATTTGAGGTGGTCCAAAAAGTGAGAAGCCAAGGTGATGAAAATGGTAACCCCATATGACAGCAGATCTTGGCAAAATGAAACACTGAGAACCAGATGACCAAAAATAAATAAGAAATTTGATTGGGACAGCAAAGACAGTAGGGAGCCTAATGGGTTGGTAAATCTTCAAAGAGGCGAGTCCAAAAATGGGAGATGCGTGATCAGAGAAGACTCAGTACAGCAAGAGGATGACAGTAATAAAATGAGAGGTCATCAAGAAGCCTTACATTTGGGACAGTTAGAAAGATGACAAGAACAGGAGCTCTGGAAGGAGCTGCTTGGCCCCAGCTGTCCTGGTATGGATTGTTTTTGCTTCGATTTCCCTGGAGGAAAGAGCAGCCACCCTGCAGCAATGTTTCTCTAAAGGGGAGACCAGGGATAGAGTTGCCAGGTTTAGCAAATAAAAACACAGGATGCCCAGTTCAATTTCAATTTCAGGTATTACATAGTTCATACTTACACTAAAAAGTTACTTATCAGGTATCTGAAGCATCTTATTTCTACAAAGTTTTGGCCTCATGTGGCCCTAACAATCTACCAGATGGTCAACCTCTCACCTATTCATCTCCCTTGTATTAGTTGGAGTAGGCTAGCTAATTCAACCTTAAAACATATGGTTGAACAAAAGTTTATTTTTTGCTAGCTAAGTGTGTCACCAGGCTCCCCAGGTGGCTCAGATGATAAAAAAAAATCCACCTGTAACGTGGGAGACCCAGGTTCAATTCCTAGGTCAGGAAGGTCCCCTGGAGTAGGAAATAGCAACCCACTCCAGTATTCTTGCCTGGAGAATTTCACGGACAAAGGAGCCTGACAGGTTGCAGTTCATGGGGTCACAGAGTCAGACATAAGTAAGTGACTAACACTTTCACATTTTCAAGCTGGTCATCAAGCCAAGCTGCCCCTCTCATGTGGATGAAGGCTCTAGCCTGGGTGTCATCTACATTCCTGCCTGATAGAAAGGAAGAGCATGGAGGAGCTCCTAGAGGAGGGGTCTAGAGGCCAGGGCTGAAAGTGGTGCAGGCGCTTCTGTGCATAGTCCATTGGCTGCACTCCATCACATGGTCATGTGCAATGCAAGGGAGCCTGGGAATCATAGTGTGCACAGGAAGAAAAGACTATGGCTTTGAGGGAGCATCTACCACACCCCTTATATCAATTTATCCATGGATTCCCTAGGGATCAAGATTCTGGATCAATAATCTCTGCTTGAGAAGAACAGGTACCCACACATAAACCATATCCTAACTGCTACTGAAAATGCTGATCAGGGAGAGTTAAAGATCATTACATGCAAAAAAAAAAAAAAAGATCATTACATGCATTCCTTTTTCCCTAGACATCAAGTTTTTTTGATAGCTAAAAGCGGTACCTATCAAATAGATCTCACTAGAAAGATGAAAAAGTCAACCCTATTGGTCCAAATTCTAGCTGCTAGCCCACCAAGTTGTGTGTTTTATCTTTGCATTACGATGAAATTTACCACAAACCATCCCAAACAACTCATGTTATCCCCTGGTTCTTCCTTATGCAAATGTTGGTTGCTGTGAAAACAAAAAGGCCTGCCATTGATCAAAGGGCAGAGCTTGCTAAGGAACAAGAAACGAGATGGTTCAGGCATAAACCTAACCCTGCACGCATGTTTATTTAACAAGGGAAATAAGAAACTGGGGCAACTTCTTATTGAAAAGAAAAAGTGAAAGTAGAAGAACTTGATTCTACTAAGAGAAAAGATGTGACCAAAGAATTTACATAAACTGTTTCCTCTGCTTGCATTCTTTTTGGGGGATGGTACCTGGCTTTCTCTTTTGTTGTTGTTGAATCACAAGGCTCATAAAACGATTTGGGCCTCAGACTTGGGACACTTTTGTCTACTTTCTACCTACTCTGACATTAAAGCGGGGCCGTTTACCACAATGCACAGAATTCAAGAGGGCCCTGCCTCCCTTAGGCGCTTTCTGGAGTTGCTGCCTCTGAGGTCTGTTACTGAAAGACCTAAATGCCAACAGGATAAGGTACAGCTACTCAGTATTGTTTAGGCTGTTAAGCTGCTTCTATTACTGGTATTGTAGAACAAGACAATTCTGACATTTTTGTTAATTCACTCTTTTTGAAAATATCACCAAAACTAGAAATTACAATACAACCAGTGAATGGTCTTCATTGTATGAATACAGCTTCCCTTTAAGTGATCCATTCACCTCTCCTATGGGGGGAAAAAGCAAAACAAAACATGGAAGCACCAGAGTTCTCAAGACTGGGCTTTGTCAAGCATTTCACATTTCAGAAGCAGAATGACCTACGGAATCGGGTTTTACTTTAACCAAAATTAAAAATGAACCTTCCGCCTTGGACCATACCCAAGAGCAGGGGTGCTGCAGAGAGCAGCTGAGAGGTAACCAGTCGGGTCCCTATTCCCCAGACTCAAATCCTGCCAAGAAAAACATTATTTGATCAACAAGTATATATTTTCTGCTGTGAGTCAGGCTCTGTGCTGGGCTCTGGAGATGATGAACAAATTAGACGTGGCTCCTGTCCTGATGGAACTGATTTATAGTCTAAGGGAAGAGGTGGAATAAAATCAGAGAAAGAATAATAATCTGAGAGGAGTGCTGAGAAGGGACTTGAGATCAGGGAAGACATCTCTTGACAAAGCAGCATTTAAGCCAGAATTGAGTGGAGGCAAATTAAGCTCGCTTTCGACCTGTATCCCAACAGAATCCTTAAGTCTTGCTCTTTGAACCTCGATTCTTAATAGCAGTTCTTCTTGGCCCCCTACCTTATCTCCCCATTTCTTTTTCTTCATATATGTAGCAGCCGAGTTCCAAATTCTTAGCTTCCTCCTGCAAAACTTTGGAAGACTATTTTCATATTTTCATCTGTGGACAGGGCCACCTCTTTCTTCACTTCTGTAAGAGGAATAGACTTTAATCTGAAGATCAGGGTCACAAAATACAAGACTGTTAGGAGCACTCCAGGCTATGTAAAAAAAATCCAACTCTACCTATCACAAAGATTTTATTTCTAATTGATAAAAAAGTGTAAACACATTTAAATCACCTTGCTGTTAAGTGTGTGTACAGCAAACACGGCTCCCTTGCAGTGGTTGCCTTTATTTACCTCTAGGTTGATATTCTGCCATGTATACAGCAGTAGCTAGACTGTGCATTTGGGTTCAAGGCAGCATACTCTATGACTGACTGACCACGCTTGTCCTTATCTTAAAACTTCACTGTCCACAGGAACATAAGACTATGGTGTATACAGTCAGCTTTTTAGGTATATATATCTACACATTGTGCATATCCATCTAAATACACATGTGCTTCGAGAAAGGATGGGAAGAACAAAATGTTTAACTTTTTAAATTTCCCAAATTATCTACACTGAAGTAGTGTCACTTACATAAAAAAGGAGAATTATACTGAATATCTCCCCTAACGATTCTAAAAACCTACTGTGTAACAGCCACACTTCTCACTTGCTTTATGAAGACCCCTACCACAATCATATTTTCCTTAAACCCACGTGTGATTTGGTATTATCTGCTCACATCATTCCAGCTTTCCTATCATTATATAATCATTCTTCTTATATTCCCCTCAAATCATTATTTCTGGATTTCTGGAGACCCTTCAAAGTAACACCAATGATTGATCCCATTTTTATGAGTACCTAGTGTGTATAATTGTTTATCTGATTGTTTGTAGGCTGTTGAGTACTACACACAACTCTGACTCCCTAAGCATATAAGATTTAGCTCTTTTGTGAAAAATATTCAAAGACTGCTTTCTTCAAAAGATCACCAAGCCAAACATTTGGCCATATTTTTATTTACTACATATACTATAAACATATACAATACATGCTACAAAAAAAACATTTTTAAAATTTAACTGTCAAGAAAGTGTATAGTGTTATAATACAATGGCACATGTTTCATATTTTATTTCAAATTGGTTTGCTTATCATCCATTTCAAACCTTTAATAGTGAAATGTTACTTATGGATAATTAAAATTATCTATTTGCATTATTAACAATAAACAATTCCAACAATTAATAAGAATTAACCATGTCAAATATTAGTATCCAAAAAAATGGGTTTTTGCAGAAATTATTATATAAAATATAGCAGCCAATTGCGGTTTATTTTGCTCAGTGACAATGTACATATGCACTTGAATAGGATTCTTGCATTTGCTTTTGGAAGATACTTATAAGAAGTCCTTTGAGTTCTTAAGGTCCAACAACTGCCAAACCCAGGCAAATCCAACCCAACAATTCATGTAATGGCTTTGGACAACCGATCACTGAGAAAGTCTTCTGATTTGGGTAGAGCTGCATGTTCCACCAAAATTACATATGATGAAAAGAGACATTACAAGCCAATATCAAGGTCAGAGGCAAAAAAAAAAAACACAAACATTCAAATCAGTTGTGACAAAGCTTTTCTACAAATATTTTAGATGTCACACTTTCAGGAAAACAAGATTCAACGTGTATTGGGTTTTACAGTATCTACGCTCTAACTGAAAATGTAAGAGTCGTCAGATGGAATTAAATCTAGTATTGCAAACCTGTCCATTCAACATTACTGAGCACCCACTATGTGCATAGCACTGTGCCAACATTTTACAAGTTGAGTATTAATGTCTTTATCAAGCACTATCTTAGTGTGAGGTAAAAATATATTAAATTAGCGTCAACTCATTAGTTTGCTTGTGGTAATGTATGTAATCCTGTGCCAGCTGGCTTCCCTGTGCCATATAATGAGCTTCTGCACACCTCGCATTCACTCTCACAAATCTGTATGCCGGCTGTGCCAGGCACGGTGCTAGTCACTGGGATATCATGATTTAGCATACGTTCAATGAATGCAAATTAATCTTCACCTAGGCAAAACAACTGGAAAAATACTTTTCTAAAATGAGGCCCAAAGCAAAGAACACGGTGTTTCTATTGGTCATATCACACCACAGACCAGTAAGTGCTTCTAGACTGGGAACTAAATTTGAAAAAGTTTCATATGGTAGTCTAAATAGCCTACATCATTTTTGGTCTCAGAAGTCAATTCTTTGGAGCACCTTACCCTATATAAACCATTCCATACTTAAAAGGGTTTGTAAACTAAACTTGAACACAAAGAAAAAGCGCCCCAAGTGAAGGCAGTTTATAACATCGTGTATTTCAAGCACTATTCTGGCCATATGAAACAAATACATAAGTAATTCATGATTGGTTCAAACATTTTTCAAAGCACTAAAACCCTATCCCCAAACTCATGTAATTTTAACTTGATTTTTATACAAGTTGTACATAAAGCAAAGGGCAGAATTTGGCCCCCCAACCATCCATGGAATATTCTAAGTGATTGGTCCTTCCACTCCAAGTAGAAGCTAAGAATTCCAAGAAGTCCCCTGACAGAACAATGGCACTCAGGAGAATGGCATGCTGGATCCCATTAGCCAGGAGTCCACTCAACTGTGGTAGCAATGTGAACCTACTATGACCCTTTGAGGGATGGCAGAGAGCTGGGAGTTTGGCTGTCCACGCAGTGAATCCAATACTGGCTTAAAGCTATGCACTGAATAAAGTGCTCTGCACATCCTGCTTATCATCTGGAATGAAAATAAACACTTATCTTGAGAATTAACCTATCTGCAGGTCTAGGGAAAAGGAATTACAAGGCTTGAAAGAATCCCAAGAAAAAGTATGAAGCACTGACTGGGAAGGAAGACAAATGCCTCTAGTAGTGTCCTCAGAATTCTCAGGATTTGAACTGTCAGAATGAGTCATACAATGGTCATGTTCCATAAATGAAAAAGCAATCCCACTGGGTACTATTCACACGTGCATGATTACTTCATGGGGTGGAAGGGAACAGTCTATTGCCATTTGACAGCATAGTTTCAGAATGAAAACCAAACCGTTGAATAAATCAGGGTAAGTGGTGTTCAACACTTCTCTCCCGTCCATCAGTTTTCCACAGGTTGATTTGTATTGCCTGAGAAAAGGGAGGCAAGATGCTGCTCCTTTCAGATACACTCAGGCAATGGTGCTACCACCTAAAACCACCAATTCAAAAGTTAACACACAGGCCCTCCAGTTTCGTACCCTGAATATGGTAAATAAGACCAGGGATGGAGTAGTTCAGTCTAAAAAAGATCACAGGCAACAGAATGCTTATATAAACTAGACTGCTTTGACATCTGTAAGAAAACTGTATAGATGGCAATTGGAAAAAAAAAAAAAGATTGTTCCCATCTGTCAGCAAAACTGTTTGTTGAGCTATACTCAGCTGAAGTCCTCATCGGGATTCTGTTGATCCAGCAGACGGACATGTGTGAATGGGAAGTGACCTCGTTTGCCATTACACTCCCCTTCCCACTGACCACTCACATTAATCTTCGTAACCTTTACCAGCTCACCGACCTGCAGGAGGAGAATAAGGACAGCACTTTATTTCCAGTTATGAATGCAAGCTGAAAAACTCCATTCTCTGGTTAGCCATACCCTGCCCATGTGATTGCTCTAGGACTGATATTACAGAAACGGCTATTTGCTGCCTCCCAAGCCCCAGCCACCAGACCGATTACTTATGGTTAATGCAGGCAAGAGGAAGAAGTGATTTTAGCAGTGCAGAGAAAAACAGAGTACAGAAAATAGGAGGAATGCTAGAAAATGACACCTTTTGGAAAGTTCAAGTGTCTTTGGAGCAGCAACCCTACCTAGGATGATCTATATGCCCTGTCTTTGTAGCCACTACTCTTAGCTTCCTGCCTGGTCCACACTGGCCCTCCCCTCTCTGGCATATAGCAGTGCAATTCTCCAGCCCACTCTTATACACACATCCTGGCCTGGTGTTGCTTGTCGAGCAGAAGACAATCAGAGGAAGCATACATCATTTGGTCCCAGAAAACGGAAGTGTTCCCATCACCGTCCTACCAAGGCAAGGCTTCCCCACTTGGTACAGGCGAAGACTCCAAATTCTATCAGCTCCCTGAAAGCCTCAACCTTCTTCAGCTAGTTTTACTTGGCAGGCCACTGCCTGCCAGCCCCCCCCACTACCCACCCCTAAGCAGGTACTGACAGACTTTGCTGCTCTCTCAATGCTACCTGGTACCTGTTCCTTAACAGTAGGAGGATATCGTGTTTCTGCTGTTACAAAAAGTTTTCCTGTTGCAACATCAAATATTTTTGACAATCTAGGATATATCTGTGTCTTAATATGAAACTTAAAAGATAAGGTGTTTGATGAATGGATTCACCCTGTAGCAAAGTATTTAACAATGGTGAGGTACGTTCCCAAATGCCACTAAAGAGCTTTATGACTATCCTTGAATTATCAACATCTGAGTTCTGCACACGCAAGTGGTTTCTAAACATTACTGTTCATTTGGTTTCATTAATAATGATATTTAACTCCCATAAAGTACTATAGTGCTTTATATAAAATCATTTTCTGATAATCATATAATCCTTTAAACAGGAATTCTTTTCATTTTACGTATGACATTCAGAACAGCTACATGTTACACCTGAAGTCACAAAGCCAGTGACAGGGCTGAGATTTGAGCCCAGAAGTATCCAGCTCCCAAGCCCATTTATGTTCTTCCACTATATTAAGAACTTTCAAACTATGCTCCCCTAGCCCTGCAGGTTCCTTCCCTACGAAGGCCTATGGGCTGACTACCAGCCAAAGCCAACTCGTTTAGGCCAGGGCCTTCTCTTAAACCAGCCTGATCTCACTCACAGAGGAATTAGGTTACCTACTGACCTACCTACAGTTTCCTTAAGAATTATATGAAAAGCTTAGAGGCCTAAAGTGGCTGCAGGAATCATAAGATGCTGAGAAAAGGAAGAGAGAAACCATGGAATATTAGAGAGACAGGGATAAGATACAAGGGTGAGAAAAGGCAGCAGCTTGATGGGTTAATAATGAAGATGAAGGCTGATGGGGAAAGGTGAGGAGAGAGGAAAATGACACTGCGTATCTGTCTTTGCAAACAGATCCAGCTCCTACAGGCTCTAGCACCCAGGGTTCTGTTTATTCCCAGCAATCTTCCAATTCAATTCCTGATATCTGAGCAGGCCAACTATGACAAGTAAAAATTTTCAGTCTTTGTAGAGGAAGATCTGAACATCAAATGAGAATTTCTTTGGTGGTAAAAACAGTCTGGAAGATTTCTTCTTATATCCCCAATTCTAGTTCTCAAGACTACCTCGCTTGTTCCCATCTTTTAAAAATTCTTAACAGCATTACAAGAAGTTAGGCTCTATATAAACTCCGTAACGTGTGACTATTCCTTAGTGAATTTTCCTCCTTCCTGACCTGTCAGCTACCTTTGACTCCCCATCCTTCTCACACACACACACACACACACACACACACACACACAACACATTACTGGAATTAATGCCCCTCCACCACTAGCCCCTTGCTATGTTACAGTAAACTTTACTAAGCGCAACGCTCTTCCCTCTCATTTTTATTATATACTCATGTTATACTCAAGTGCTATTCAGACAGCTGGACCCAGAATAAGTTCCTGACCTTAAGAAAGAAAAAAAAAAACACTTAAAGGAATAGGTATGCTCGTGTCAAAAATTTAAACTGCCACTCATGGGACTTCCCTGGTGGTGGTCCAGTAGTCAAGACTCTGCTTCTACTGCAGGGGCACGGGTTCAATCCCTGGTTGGGAAACTAAGATTCCACATATAGGAAAATAAATAAATAAATAAATAACCTTGCCACACATGTTAGATTCTCCTCCAGATGGGCAGTAAGTGGCCAGTTTCTTTTAAGAAGCTGGTCTGATGCCATCCCAGCTATCTGAATCCATCATTTTACTGATATTAAAAACACAACTAAGGGACATGAGGGAACAATGTGGAATGGTGAAAACATTCTATACTTTCATCTGGGTGGTTGTCACATAGGTATATATGCATATAAATTCACTGATCTACATACTTATATACTTAGGACTGGTACATTCTACCAAATGATTTCATATCTAAATAAAAAGGTGAAAAGAATGTTATGTTTCTCCAGCTTTTCTTTGTTGCTCAGTTGTGTCTGATTCTTTGTGACCTCATAGACAGCAGCATACCAGGCTTCCCTGTCCTTCACTATCTCCCAGAGCTTTTCTAGGTGTTTTGTAAAAGATGGGTCTTCAGGATACAAATTTACGTCCACCATTCTACTTGACACCAAAACCCAGGTTTAAACACCTCTCTTTAAGACTGTCATTCTAAGAATAAGATTGTTGTTATTCTTAAGCATTCAAAGTGCTGTCTCAAATCATGTCCCAAAGAGCTCTAAGCAACGGGTAGTTAAAATGTGGACCATCCACCCGCTCCATGGCATCAGTACCACAAAACCACACTAGCTTCTCTACAAGAGAGCAAAGCCTTCTGCTCTGCCCTCAGACCATTCTTCCTGCAGAATTCTAAGTGAGAAATGAGTCAGGGCTCCCATACAGCAAGATGCTAGTAGGGAGAAGAATGAAGTGCAAGATAGGCCTTTGGACAGCATCAGGGTCATCTCTGATATACACTCTCTTGGTTCTAACTACAGAGAAAGACTCAGGAAAAGCAACCATCTTCTGGAACCCAGAATTGTTTTTTTACAGTTGATTAGGTTCTTGGCAGAAAAGTCCAAACATCAAGGGGTGAAAGAAAGGTTGGGTCATGACTCTGAAATGGTTCTGATTTTTAAATGGGTAAAAGAGGAAAGCTGTAAGCATTTAATAAGCTAATTAACCTGCCCAAAGTGGCCTTGAAGCACAAATACTTTGAGGTAGACCTTATTAAAATTAAATACCTATGCATAATACCCTATGGGTTCTTTCTCCTGAAATAGTCAAAGCACATAGGGAGTCCTGGGGTCAAGAACAGACAAGTCCCAAAGGCAAAAACATGACTATCTTTGAGAAAACATGCTATGGAGCCTGAGGCAGAGTGCAGGAGGGGATGGGGCAGTCTAGGAACATGGCACTCCACTAAGCGCAGTTCTTTCTCCAAGTCAGAAATGACAAGGTAATTTGTGCTCCTCTCCCTGTTAGGCAACAACACTCTAAAGGAGAGTTCCCTCAGGCAAGACCAGGGAGGATCAGGGGGTGCACACAGGTTTGAAGCTTGGTGTACTAATTCAAAGACAAAGAAAGCAAGACTGAGTGCCTGCCCTAGAAATGCTCCAATTTTAAGACACAAAGGAATGTACTTGCAGTAATAACTGTAGTTCTCACATTACCAATTTCAAAATTCACATTACAGATGGAAGAAAAAACTCATCTGCGCACTAATGAAAACGAAAGAACTTCTAAAGGACCTGAAGCACGACAAGGCAGTTAACCTTTCTTTTCATGAGGCAGACTTCACTAACACCTTGTAAAGGAGAGACTGATGATGCTTTCACCACCAAGGTACTATTTTAGTGTTGAGTTAGTTCCTAGTCTCTCAACCCTAAACCACACCCTCAGGAGTAAGTCTGCAAGTAAATCATGGCGTCATGTGTAAAGAGGACCGAATGTAGTTACTCTCTTTTCCTCACTCCCAGGGAACTTAATGAACACTCACCTTTACCAGTGAGTTCCAGGCATAATTAGAAAAAATATGAAGTCCAAATGGCATTAATTTTTGGTGTTCCCTAAATAGGAGACGGATAGGGTCAGATACCACTGAGCGACTTCACTTTCACCATGCACTGGAGAAGGAAATGGCAACCCACTCCAGTGTTCTTGCCTGGAGAATCCCAGGGACAGGGGAGCCTAGTGGGCTGCCATCTATGGGTCGCAGAGTCGGACACGACTGAAGCGACTTAGCAGCAAACAGGAGACACCAGAAACTGTGTGACCTCCCCTGCTGGCGCAACCCCAGGTGACTGCTTTTCTAGTTTCTATCCCTGCTATCTAAGAGGAAAGGCATCAATAGTTGCCAATGCTTCTTTGATCCAGATTTGCTGCATGATTCCTGTGAGCTCAGGGCAGGAAACACATATAACTAACTTTATGTAAATAAAGCCCGGGAAACCAATTGCAGAGACAGACTACAAGGACCTTGTTTTCAAAGACTTTCAAACATACCAAGAACACATTTCAAGATCTGACTGAAGGAGGGAAAAAGGTAAGAAAACTACAGCAATCTAAGACAGGGCTCGGCAAACTGTGTGGCCCATGAGCCACATCCAGCTTGCTGCCTGTTTCTGTAAATAGCTTCACTCTAACACAGCGAGCTCATCTGCTGTTTTGTCTATGGCTGCTTTCTAGCTACAGTGGCAAACTGACAGAGGCTGCATGGCCTGTGAAGTCCTTCACAGGAAAAGTCTGCAGATCCCTGATCTACAGAATAGGTAATATTTAGGGCCCATCTAAAATCTTTAAAATCAGTGAAGACAAGTGAGGCCAATTCAGTCTTAATGATTCACTTGCCTCAGAGACGGACTGAAGTGCACATGGCTCATATTCGTGGATCATTGCAGGTCTTTGAGATTTAACTCGTAGGTACATTTCCTGATGTCAAGCAAAAGCACCACACTGAAGACAGGTGTTACCCTGACTGTAGTCCAAGTCCAAAAAGATCTTTCTGTAGCTCAACAACTGATAATAACTGAAACTAAGTTCCCCACCCTCTTGATGAGAGGTACATGGAACACGTACATTTTAGCTCAATACAAGGAATTTTCTAAGAACTAGTACAGTCAACGAGACCCGAGGTTCCCAGACTGAAGAGTCAGAGGCACTGCCGCCAATTCTGAGGGGTCCCACCAAGTATTCTGTATTTTTGAGGGAAACAGAAATATCTGATGTCTGTTATGCCATGTGAACTACAAACTCAAAACTGTTAACAATTTTGACATCAGATTATACTACATCCCTTTCAAAGATGTCATGTCTTTGCAAAGCTGGGCTTTGGCAGTTGCTATGATAAAAATCAAGTACCTTATGAAAATAAATGTGGAACAGGAAATGAAGGTGGCAATGTTCCACATGATCCCAAGGTTTGAGAAACTTTGCTATTTAATGGGGGGTTAAATAACTGACTATTTTATTAAAATGAAAATATTATTTTCTTTCAATTATGTTTATTATTTTTTCAAGTGGGTATGAAGTTATTATACATATAGCCAAGACTTGTCACGCAGTTCTTACACTTCCTAATCTCATTTTTTCTCTCTGGAACAAAGGGGAAATTAAGATCTTCATTTCACTTTTCCATATATAGGTCAAAAGGCCTAAATAACTTAAGGTTTCAGAGCTCTACATGGGGAGATGTAGAGTTAATATAGTCACTGCTGCATATAACCAGGGACTCATGGAACTTTACATCTTCCCTATCGGTGACCAGAAGAACAGGTTCACACCTAAGTCCACCTGAAAGGCTCCTTGGTTACTCAGAAGTCTTATCTATCAAAGGCAAGAGGCCAGGCTGAATCAGAAAATGGAAGTTACATGAATAGTACATTCCAAGATAATATGATTGTTCTGGACAGTCTACAGAGGCATGAAATAAACTTTAACACCTGCAATTTACAAGATAAGATTCACCACTATTCCAGCTCCCAAGGAGCCATGACTCATGAAACCAAAACCAATCAAATTGAAATCTCAGATCAAATCTAAGACCAAAAAAGTAAATGAGTAAATGGTGCCTCTGCACTGTTCTAGTGTTACTTCCAGTGTTTCTCCTTCAAAATACGTTTGTTTAAAATCTCTTTATTAGAAGCTCCAGGATGGAAGAGATGGTGTCTTCCTGGTTCAGTTACATTCCCCAGAGTTACAGTGAACCAAGGAATACCCCTACTTTGGTTGTTTGCTAGAATTAATCCCTTCTTTCCAACAACCTTCATTCCTACTAGAGAAATCTGATGGGTGGGAAAAGAGGAAGGAGTCATTGACTTATATTCTACTGGAGGACTCTGGTCACAGCAAATATACCATGCAGGAAACATCCATCTGTAAGGGGAGGACAGGTGGATCCTGAACATAAGTACAGAAACCCTTCCTTAAAAACAACCTTAGAGAGACACCGATATATAACACAGTAAAACAAAGTGGCTTTGACGGAAGTAAGAGAGGTGACCCAGAGCGCTGCATCTGCAGCTACCTTCTGGGAAATACTAGGAGTTTGGACCCTTACTATACCTGGGGCTCTGCCCACTTCTAAAATGCAATGATTTCAACATCAATTTCAAGTTAACTGTAAAACTTCTCCGAAATGTGCCTAGCTTGTCTACAGATCTCAATCTATAATGGGTCAACTACAGCAATGAATTTTTTTCGCATCAGAATGCGAAGGTCAGAAAGTCAGAGCTTCCTAATCTTATCTCCTGGCTTCATCTCCACAGGGACTAGGCATCAGCTCCTATGGAAAACCAGAGATGGGAAAGGAAACTGCCTCCCTGCACAGAGAGTACACATGAGGACACGCTGCCAGTTACACCACACAAAACTGACAGGAGGGCAGTATCACCACCACAAAACAAAAAGTACCACAGATGCAATCTGGGCATGGTTGAAAAGGCCCCACTGTAGATCTGGACTCCTCATCTCTCCAACTAAACAACCCATTCAATCCATCCCTTACTTTTTTCAATAAATGAATAGGGGTATCTAAGGTCTTTTCTAGCTTTAGATTTCTGTGATGCTAAACTAACATGATGTTTTCTTAAGTACATGAGGTGTTTTTAAAGTTATTATTTGGGGTATTTGTTCTAACGTGAAAGAGGCTATTGTCATCAGTCAACACATGTGGCTCAAAACTAATACCCAACCAAAAAAGGAAACTTACTGACATCACAAACCACTCTTCTACTTTAGTCTTTATTTCACAAGGTTTAGGTTTCACAGTAGGGGAGCAGCTCGACCATTCTGGAGCACTAAAGCTTCTAATTAAGGCAAGCATCGTTGGGGCAAACAATTCTGGGAATTCCCTGATGGTCCAGTGGTTAGGACTCGGCATTTTCACTGCCATGGGCCCAGGTTCAATCCCTGGTTAGGGAACTGCTGCTGCTGCTAAGTCACTTCAGTCGTGTCCGACCCTGTGTGACCCCATAGACGGCAGCCCACCAGGCTCTCCTGTCCTTGGGATTCTCAAGGCAAGAACACTGGAGTGGGTTACCATTTCCTTCTCCAATGCATAAAAGTGAAGTCGCTCAGTCGTGTCCGACTCTTAAATCCTACAAATTGCTCAGTGAGGTCAAAACCAAACCAAACCAAACCAATTCTCTTTAAGAAAGGAATTGCAAGTGGAAGTAAAATTAATGTGGTAACTATTCTCTCCTGGGTATTAGCTAGCTATTTCCACACTCCAGCCCAGTGCTAACAGGGCCTGCAATAAATGTCGAGTCACAGCTGTCATGGGCACAGCACCATCTTGGCTGTTGCCATCATATGAACTTAAATGAAAACATGAAGCTAGAAACTTGTTTTCCTTATCCTCCAAATTCTAAGTGGGAAAAAGTAGTGTAACCTAGACAACAAATAATTCCTTTCTCATCAAAAGCAGGACACAATACTTTTCAGTCACAACATGATCTCAAAATATACACATTTTAAAAGCACACATTTTTTTTCAGTCAAACCTGTAGACCTAACCCTCCTTTGCACCCACTCTTCAGAATGCAAAAGAAAAACTTTAAATCCAGTAATATCAGACTATTTCAAATAAATTTCAGCTCACTGTACAGCCTTTTACTTAGGCAACTCCCACTCCTCAGTGTATAAGCATGATCCAAAGGATTTTAGAGATTTCCATTTACAAAAATATAGTAATACTTTAGCCCCTTCTCTGCTAACCTGCCCCCCCACCTGAGTAACTTCAGCCTATGTTCATGAAATTTAGCTACTTGCTTAAAGTGATCATATCTGAAAGGCTCTGAAAGACAGGAAAGCATGCCACTTCTACACTAGCTTTTATGCTGAACCACTACCTCTGCATAACTCAGAAAGGGAGGGAGGGAAGGAGGGAAGAAGAAAGAGAAGAGGTAAGAGACAAAGCTGTGAGTGCTAAGGATAAGAATAAATACAATGCAATGGTTGGCCGGAGGAGATGGGCTACCAAGGATAACTATTCACCAGTAAAAGGTAAAAATTTATTCCTCAGGAGGAACTGGTTTCTTGAGTATAAAACGCATCAAACAACAAAGACCAAGTAAACCTGCTGCTTCTTGGAATTAATACTTTTGGGTATCTATCTCATTATACCTTTACAAGTAATCAATGGTAAGAAATCCCAAGCCCCCTAAAGTAAAAACACATTTCTGTAAGAAAATTCATTTAAGTATTTTGATAGAGACCACTTATACTCAAATTTGTGGAGCCCACTTATTTCAGATAATGATAAACAGAAAGAAACAGATTAGAATGTAGATGAAAAAAAATATTTTAGGTTAATTCCTGTGAATTCAGGTGGTGTTATTAAAGAAGTCAAAGTATGGTTTAGTAAATCAATCAGAACATTCAGTTACACAGTTTTAAGCTTACTCATTCCAAAATAGGTTTTCTATAAAAAAGAGAAAAGCCCACATTAAGTGCCAAGATCAGTACTTAACGGTAAAAGTACCATTCAACATCTATAACAATGTTACAACGCTGCTGCTGGTATTCAGCATTCCTACAAAGCTCTAAGAGGTCTGAAAGGGAGACCCTGTAGCAGATCTCTTCTTTCTACATTTTGCACATTATGTACCTCCAAAGCCAAGGCTGTCTTGTCGTAGGCATTAGGGACTCGCTTCTGGATTACCCTGGCATAAATGGGCCCATTCTGGAGGTTAGGGAGCGGAGTGTTGACGCTGGGTTGGGCATAGGGCCCAGGCTCCGGCCCACCCAGTGGCTGTGGGTGGGAACCCTCCTGGTTACCTCCAATCAGAGCCGATACTGAGGCGGAGGCAGGTCTATACTTCTCCACGTAAGGGACTGGAATCATCCCTCTCTTGCCTTCGCTGTCCTCCGCATTCCACCACTGCTCTTCAGGCTTATCCCGGATTCTCAGGATGTCTCCTTTCTTAAAGGGAAGATCTTCTTCATCATTCCCATTAAAGTCAAAGAGGGCTCGTACATACTCTGCCTCTTCCTGCCTGAGAATCACTCCACTACCCTGCCTGGATCTGGAAACTGGTTCTATCAACGTTGTAGTGTCCAAATAGTGTATTTTGTAGAATTCCAGTAAAGCAGGCAATGAATCAAATTCTTGATCTCCTATTCGGAGTCTGGAGGGACTCACCCCTAAAAAAAAAACAGAGCAGGGTATTATTGAAAGATATACTGGAGATGAAATGCAGATTTTAAGCATCTCCCCGCACATATTTACTCAATATTTAACCAAAAAGAAAGAGAAGGAAAAAAATAATCTAAATAACCCCTTCTCCTAACAGTAAACTAAAATCATACTTTGTACCTCAAATGTTCCCTGGGAATAAAGTAAGCGATCACCACCTGCAGCAGAGAAGAGACAGAGGCTGTGATAGAGCAACCACGCCTGTCAGGACAAGCTCACATACTGGACCAAAGACAGAGCACCATGGAGACTTCTTGTTCATTCTACCAAAACGTTCTGTGGCTATTCGATTTACAGAGTACAAGGGTTCAAGGCTGTGTTAGTCTTCTTTTTCTTTTCAACCTCAGGAAATGTAGCAAGCTCTCCGTTTTCACAGGTCCCAGCAGCTATCCCAACAAAAGGCGGGATATTTTATTCTCAATTTTTCACTACTGCAAACCATGCTCTTACGAGTGCTTTTATTAATGAACATTTTTTATTACCTCCTTAGGATAAACTTCTTAAAATGCAACTGCTGGATCAAAGGGTAGGAACACTAAGGTTTACGTTGCCTGTCGTCCAAAAAGTTTTGATTTTACACTCGCACCAGTGGATTATGAGTTCCCATTTCCCCCATGTCCTTGCCAGAACAGCAAGGATGTCTCTTGTTAAATATCATCTTTGATTGTTTGATGTTTTTCACATTTATTCAATATCTGTACTTCTTTTGTGAAAATTACTTGTTCGAGTTCTTTGTTAAAGAGAGGGCCTAAACTACCCTCACCACTCCTATTAAAACCAGTCAGTCAAAACAAAAACCTAACCAATCCATCTAAAAACCCTTTGCTGTTAATGCTGTGAAACAGGAACACTGCAGTAGCCCAGATGTCTAAATTGCTTCGCCACTCTAAAAAAATGAGACCAAATTATTTTGTTCCGTGTTAGAAAACACTCTGTCCAGATAGACCAGAAAAAGTACATTTAAAATTCTCTCCTGGGGAGAGGTGAAGTGATAAACTTTGGAGGTTAACCAGAAGTCCTCAGTATAGAACATATATTGATGAGTGACTTCTCTTTGCACCCATATGAAACAAAGGCCGAGCCTCAATTTAGAGGACAGATGCACATTTCTTACATTGCAAAAGTCCATCTGTGGAATTCATGGCTATAAACTAAAGCAAGTTAATAGCCCACAGCCAGTAATGCTGGCTGTCTCTCTGACTCAAGATGTTGAAATACATGCTCATACCCAGGACTGTCCATCTCTGGCAAACACTCCTCAGACACCAGCAGAGTGCAGCCCAATAGTCCCAAGTACAGAGCTGGTGACTGGAGAGATGGTTTTGGTTATGACCATGGCAGAGCACAGCGGTGCTACATGCCGGAGTTTCTCTTCTCTAAACTTGATCACTGAGGGGTAATTATTCCTATTCCAGCCTGGTAAACAAGGAAGACGCATGGCTACCTCATCCATCACCTCGAGGCTACACTGATCCTTCAGGCCTGTGGAACTATGTGAAAGACAGAGGCAGTGTGAGCTCCAAGAAAATCTACTTTGTACTGCCTGGTCAAGAAAGCCTACAGGGCAGAGTGGTAGGGAGAACCTTCACACCAGCAGAGAACCTAGCTTAGAAAGTTGTCCTGGTGACACCTAGGAAGAAAAGTTCCCTTCTTAGAATTCACCCAACAATACGCCAAGGTACAACTGCCAATATGGCTGTCACTAGTCACCCTTTAGGGACCGTGTCATTAAGTGTTAGACAATGAACATAACTCTCAAGTGAGGAAAATCTGTCCCCAGGTTTGACAAACTCACAGCATAGCTGGGCATACAAAGGCAAACACAGTGTGGCTGGTGAGCAAGGGGCACAGCAGCATGTTTCAGGAAGACATTCTTTTTCTCCCCTGGCATTCACTTCCAATTGGGGATGTCCTCTTACAAAAATCAGTGGCAACAACAAGCTACGTTTTAAGATAGAACAAAATTACGATAAAAGAATAGCTCTTTCCATTCCTGAATGGTTCTTTCTTTCCTTCTTTCATTTTGCCCCATTGGGAAGCTTGCGAGATCTCAGTTCTCTGACAAGGAACTGAACCAAGATCCCAGCAGCGAAAGCCTGGAGTCCTAACCACTGAACCACCAGAGAACTCCCTCTTTTCCTATCCTAATGACATTATAATTATTCCATAGAGGAATACCTGTTTTTGTGTACTGCTGCAGCAGTTACATGTTATATATATATATATATATATTTTGGCAATCAAGCTTCAGGAGAGGAGGGGGAACAAAATATACATACATAAGTTCCAGATAAGCCCAAACCTCACCACAGCCGTGTGCTCCGGCTCCTTTTCCCTAGTTCATCTCTTTCCAACCACAAACAGCTAAAGCCAGGAAATAGAAGGGCGGGAAAGGAAGGAGACACAGTCAGTCAGTCTAGAGAACAGAACCAACAGCAGAGTTCTCATAGCTTGGACTTTGGAAAACCTCACTGACTTGTTCTCCATCAAACCTGTGCTGGATTCTAAATATGCAGTTATGAACATAGTCAGAAATCAAAATCAATGCAGTCTGAGCTATCTTTTAACCAAAAGAGTTGTACATGCTCAACTCATCACTTCCAAGCATGTCAGCCCTCAGGTTACAACAGTTTTTACAATACCATTCCCTGAGGGTTTTATGAAGAACACCCGAGAGCTCTGTGGGCTAAACAGGCCAAGTCACTTCTGGCGTGGGCATCGCCACAGTGGCTCCATTATCAGTCTCTTAATCTCACACTTCCTCTCCTTTCTTCTCTCATAAATTCTCATTCCCTCTCTTCTTTCTCCACTGCCTATGGTATTTATAGAAGTTCCTTGAACGCTCTTACCATCTGTCCACTACAAAGAACTAACAAGGCCACTGACTTCATTTGAGAAAGTATCCTGAAGAAGTTCTAAAAATGGTGGCTATCAGCATGTGACTTGGCAGATTCAGACTTACAAAGTTTGAAGAATTCAGGCTGTGGTATTTCTAGCTATCTGAATTGTTATTTTACTTTTCATAGGGATCTATACTAATAATAATAAAATTTCTAAAAGTAGCTGGTATATTATAGATGCCCAATAAAAGGCAAATGAGCTTAATATATATCCCCCAAACCTCTGAACACCTCTGTAAATTTTCAATTCTTCCCAAAGAAGATTCCACAGAATCTCAAGATGCTTCTCAAAAAGTGCTGTGGTCAGACTGGTTTGAAAAACCCACTATCCAATACCTGCCTGTCTAGAGTCACAATTTCACATGAACATAGGGAAGGCTTAGAGAATCCAGCGATAAACGCACTTTCTTTTACTATGGATTTGGGGGGGGGGGGGGTCTAAAATCTTTAAGTAACTCACTAAAGAACTCCTCATAGAACCACTGAATATCTTTAACTCATTAAAGAGTGAATCATGAGGACCAGGTTTGAGAACTACAAGGATGAGCCAAACAAATGAAATAAATGCTGGATGTTCAAAAAGCCAGCAGTGGTTAAGAGGCAATCCCCTAGGATTTCCAGAAGTAGCCTGGCCCAGCACCACCTTGAAGAGGCAGCACAATCATCACCCTAGCATCTGCCCCCACCCCCAAAATGAGACAAGCTTTTATGTTCCCCTCACCCACTAGGGCCAACAGGTAGGAGGTTCTGGGCTAAGCGGGTAATGGAAGCCATCATCTTATTTCCACACACTGGATCCAAAGTTCCTTCATACTTCTTGATGCACCCCCACCCAGCACTTACTCCTTCAGACATGCTGTGAGCCTCTCAAAGCTGAGAATTGTTTTCCATTTTGCTTCAATTTTTCCCTCTCCACCACATCTGTTAATATACCTAACGCTAGTTCCATTCCTAAGCATTTAATATTTAAACTCATTTAACCCTTGAAATAACCCTGTCAGCACTATTTCCCCTCTTTCACTGATGAGGAAACTGAGGCAGAGAGAAGTTAAAGAACTTGCCTAAAGTTATATGAGCAGTAAGCAGAAGGTAAGGAAGGTTCAAACCCAGACTTCAGAACACAAGCTTTTAACTATTCTCCCAACTCGTATTTACTGTTTTATTGACTGTTTATTGGACAAGGTCTAGTAAAACCTCATGTTCAAGAGGTAAAAACTAATGGATCAATCAACGATTGCAAAGTCTTCCCAAGAGGTACACCTGACAGAGTGTGCCCGGTAGACTTGACCAAGCCCTGCCCTATGGCCCTGGGGCACAGTCAGGGGACTTCCAGGCAATGGCAGCACTGGCAGCCTGTGGGAGCTAAACACAAGTTAAAAACAAGCTAACCAGAAAAGGCTGAGAATATCTGGTCTATTTTGTTCATATACCTCTAAAATGTATATCTAAGCCATTCCGTACAAATTCATCCTATGCATTATGTCCACAAAATACATTATATAATCCTAAACAAAAAGCTCATTTCCCATATTTAATCTGCCAAATAAGGTTATTAAAAACCTCTTCATCACTGACTTTAGATAGCAGATGCATACTGCCTGAGCGCTAAAGCCAGATTCTTGTCATCCTTTCCTTTGGTCTTTACTTAGGCCATGCCACGCGGCATGCAGGATCTTAGTTCCCCAACCAGAGATCAAACCCATGCCCCCACAGTGGAAGCCTGGAGTCTTAACCACTGGACAGCCAGGGAAGTCCCTCCTTTCAGTCTATAAACAGAACCTGGGGCCCAGAACAGAGAAAAAAGTGTTGAGGCCTCACACTGCACTGCTGGGATCTCAAAAGTAAACTGGCTTTGACAGAAAGCAGTGCAGTGTAACAGTGTCAGCTCTCAGGCCACAATTCCTAGGTTCAATTCTGGCTCAGTCACTTACAAGCTGTGTGACTTTGGGGCACTTTACTGTATCTCTGTCAGTTTCCTCATCTATAAAATGGAAATAGTTTAATAAGTGGAGATCATAGTACTTTCCTCACTGGACTGTTATAGACAGTAAATGAGACAAGGCATATAACGTACTCAGCAAAGTGCCTGGCACAGAATAACCAGTCAATAAATGTCAGCTATTAATATTGTATATGCCTCTCTAAAATTGAAGAAATTCTTCTGTGTGGTTTCAAAAGAAAAGAGCTTGATGGGGGGAGGGGGAGAACAAAGATTAAGTAATCTTTATAAAGACAGCAACTGAATAAATTGTCCTATGCAGAAAATAGGGTACATGGCAGAAACAAAAAGGACCACAATGCCCGTGAACCTTCCACACCCCAGCCACAAACTCTGGCAATCCTCACCTTCTCTCCTGGGCCAAAGATCTGAATTCATATCTGTTATGAAAAGGTGGAGCTCAACATTAAGCTAACAGCTGAGATTAAAGTTATTAACACCAAGATGTGGGGAAAGCTCAAACAAAGCTGTGTGTTAGTCACTGAGTCGTGTCCAACTCTTCGCAACTCCATGGATTGTAGCCTGCCAGGCTCCTCAGTCCATGGGATTCTCCAGGCAAGAATACTGGACTGGGTTGCCATTTCCTTCTCCCGGGGATCTTCCCCACCCAGGGATTGAACCTGGGTTCTCCTGCACTGCAGGCAGATTCTTTACCATCTGAGCCACCAGGGAAGCCCCTGCTGCTATTTCCAAATTTTGCAACCAACAAAACACACAAAAGGTTGAGAACTTGAGTTTCAGTGACTGTTTGCCATCACGTCACTGCACAGTAATGCAAAACCCCAGACATCATGAAGGTGGTAAAAAGAACATATTTGGTTTAGAGCAAACACACATTCCCACCTCATGTTATAATGCTATTAAACCAAACAGACTGAGAAAGACCTAGAATAATTCGTAAGCTTTACGATCCCTATGCTTTTTTTTTTAATTGGTATGTGTTAACAAGAGATTATCCCATTTCATTTCTGGTCAGAGAGAATAAACCTAAATTAGGACTCTCCTAAAAAAGTAAGTCTGCAAAGGCTGGTTCAGGAGTCTCCTAATTCAGGTGAGACTGGCCCGAATCTAGTCTCACGTGGTCAGGATTAAACTGCTTCCACCTGGAACAGCGAGGTGGCACTAAGACTCTCCGTACTGTTACACAGATAACAATAACCTCAGAATTACTCTGTAAACCACAAATCTCAAGTACCAAGTGCACAAATCCCTTTAACAACTCCAGTGGCCTGGGTGAGTGTCATGTCTCAACCTTTAGCAAGGAAGATCCAGTGCAGATCATTTAAACTCTCAAGAGAGTCACTTCAGTGGGATCTGTTTTCAACATCTAGGAAGACTCAAGCCACAGCCCTCAACTTACTGAACAAGGAGAGGCCCTGGAGGACAAGACTGATAACGTTCAAGTCCAGGGAAAAATGAACTTCCATTCACTTTCAGGGGAGGGATTGTTTCCACTGGCTTATTTCTGAATTATTTCCTGAAATTAAAAAAAAAAAATCTTTCCTCCACTGATTGCTTTGAAAACTATAACCCCCTCATTTTGGAGAACAGTCTCTGGACGCTAAGATCTCTTGGACACAGTCAGCCGGGTATCAGCTTATTCAGGGCTGGTCACAGAGGCTTTTCTTCTATAACCAAGGCACTTAGCTCACCACCTTCATTCTCCGCGGGGGAAGAGGAAGGTAAAAGTATTTTGGAAAAATGCCCAAGAAAGGAAAAAGCTGACCGATTTCCTGAGGGTGTCTCCATCCCTCTCGGCCAGTATGTGGTGACTTCCTACCAAAGGCCACCAGGGGAGTATAGCCAAACCCGGCTCTCCGACACTGCAGGAAATGTTTCAAGCCTAAAAAGCCACTTGTAGGATTATCGGATTCATTCCCGGCACCGCTGCCAAGTGATGCCCCCGCAGTGCCAACATCATTCTCAGCTCTTTGTCCCCACGTTGCCCGGCTCTGCTCGGGCGCTAGCCCCACCCTGGGGCCGAGGCAGTTCCCCTTCCCCTGGGCTGTCCTCCCAAGTCACACCCAGAGGCCTGGGTCAGCGGCTCCTCCTCCCCCACACACTCGCGCTGGTCCGTGGGAGCGAGCCCCGGCAGAAGCTGCGCCCCGGCCACGCTCACTCCAGCCCTGTGCCCACGTCCCTCGTGGGGTGAGCTCTCGAGGAGCAGCCAGGCTGGGGAGTTCCGCGGCCCTCACCCCCGCCCGGGGCCTCCCGTCCCGTCCGTCCCTCACCGGGCGGAGGCTGGGCGGGCGACGGTGGCACCGGCGGGCGCGGGCCGCTGCTGTTGATGATGTAGTGGGAGACGCGCGAGTTCTCGGAGACGCTGAGCACATAGTCCCCGGGGCTAGTGCTCGAGTCCCGCACCAGGAACACCCCGTGCCGCTGGCCCTGCAACAGCGCCACCGCCTCCTGCCGACTCAGCCGCCCCCAGTACCAGCTACTCCGCTCCTCCGAGTCGAAGTTGCCCGCCATGGCCGCCTCCGCGCCTACACGCTGGGCCGCCGCCGCCGCCGCCGCCGCAGCCGCGCGCGCCCCTCCAGCCCCGGCCCCGCCGCCCAGCGGACCGGCTCGGGTCCCAGCCTCACAGCAGCGCCCGAAATGGCGGCGGCGGCCGCAGGCCTTCCCCACCGGAAATGACGTGATTCTGGCCCCCCGGAGGATGCCGGGAAGGGGACCACCGCCCGCCATTGGGAGAAGGGCAAGCGACAGATCGTGAGAGCACTGCGCATGCGGCCTCTTGGGCGTCGCCGCCTGGCTGGGACTGGGACTGCAGAGGGTGACGGGGCGTCCAGGACCGAGGGGCGGGGCTTCAGCTACCAGTCGGCTGTTGGCGACGCGGTTCTTTGCTCCTCCAGGTTTCAAGTTACTGGAAGGCCCAGGCTTCTAGGCAGCGACTAGGGTACAGAATTAGAGCAGAAAAGGTGATGTGGCCCCAGGGGCTGTGTTTCCTGAGACTGTCTTTTTCCGATGGTTCCTCCAGCTTCTCCCCATGCCTGCTGAAGTTCTTATTTTCATTGATTCATTCAGCAAACAGTTGACACCACATTTGCCCTGAGGGTGCAAAGGTCATCAAGGGTGAGCCCTTCCCTCACCGAATTCTCAGACCAGTGGGAGAAACCAGGAAACAGTCTATGAGGAAGGTGTGCCAAGTGATACGATGGGGAAGGGGCAAGGGGCTCTAGGAACACATAGCAGAGCCCCCTAATCCATTCTGTAGGGGAATCCAGGAGGGCTTCCCAGAGGAGGTGACTTGCACTGAATATTGAATGGCAGTCAGGGAAGAGCATTCAAGACAAAGGGAACAGAGGGTGCCAAGCCAGGTGGAAGTATGGAGTTCTCTCTGTCTAGGCTCTTAAGACACCTGCCCAGATTCTCTAAACTCTAATTGTGGCCATGGGTATCCTCTGCTCTCCCTGCTGTCAGGACCATTTCCACCTCTACATCCCGTATCTATTTTTGTATTCTGTGACAGCCTGCTCACTGCTTTCTATAGTCTTGCTGTCCCTAATTGTATAGCACACATCTGCCAGTTTGCACTTTCTCAGTTATAGCTCTGAGTCAGCTGCGATTCTGTATAAAACTTTTAACAACCTCCAGGTGTTAGAACTCCCCGTTTACCTCGCAGCATACAACCAAGCCAGCATCTCATCTTCACCACTTCTACATGAACCTTGTGTTTCTTCTCTCTGGAATGCCCCTCCACTCCTTTGGGGATCTCAGTGTCAAAAGTGTCCCCTTTCCTGACCATCACATCACTCCCTCTCTGTATGTACAGCCCTATTTCTTTATTATCTCTATTATGGTTCTTAACCACTGTACTGTAATCTTTCATTTACAAGTCTGTATGCCATGGTAGATCTCAAAGGCCAGGCATCTACTGTAGGAGGCACTCCATAATCATTTCGTAATAACAGCTAACATTTATTCAGGAAATACTACCTGCCAGGCATAGTGCTAACGGCCCTTAGATGGATCACTTCATTTAATCCTCTCAACAACCTTATGGATTGGTCCCATTTAACCAATGAAGGTCAGAAGGGTTAGGTGACTTGTCCAGAGATACATAGCTGCTGTTGGGATCTGGGATTCAAATCCTGGAAGGAGACGAGAGCTGTGATCACTCTGCTGTGTCCTCAGACTTCTGAGGATAGGAAAGGCAGGAGATGGGTGGGGAGAGTAGAGGAAGGATGGCAGAAATAAACATTTTAAAAAAATCAGTCAGCCCTGGGTTTCATGGTTTTCTATGAATAACACACCTCTTTCAGACCCATTTCACATGCCCCGGGCCTGCTCTGGGAAGGGGTGGGGAGCAAGGGCATCTTCTCTGCTGTGAGTGACTCATCACAACCCTGGCTTAGTCACAGCATGTCACCACAAGCCAACAGAAGAAGCCAGGCCAGGGTAAAGTCTGGTCCTTTGGGGAAAAGAAGTGCCTGCTTTTCATTTCCCCAGGACGACTGGCCTTTGGGGCAGGAACTGACCATGGACTGCCATGGGGGTCTGAAGCAGTGCCTCTAAGCCCCCTTTCTAGGACACATGGACATGACAGAACAAAATACCTTAAGAGAAAAAGAAAGAAGGAAAGAAAGAGGAGAAGAAAACAAATAAAGAGGGAGGCAGGAGAGAACAAATCATAACTAAGCTGAAAAACAGGCAAGGAGATTGGTAAGGAGGGGATGAAAAAATGAAAGTGTTAGTCGCTCTTCGGGACCACATGGATTGTAGCCTGCCAGGCTTCTCTGTCCATGGAATTCTCCAGGCAAGAATACTGGAGTGGATAGCCATTTCCTTCTCCAGGGGAACTTCCCGACCCAGTAAACGAACACGGGTCTCCTGCACTGCAGGCAGATTCTTTACCGTCTGAGACACCAGGAAAGGAGGGGATACCTAGCACCAGGCAGCCATTAAGTGTATTCTGCCTCGGAGTACAGAGAACCTACAAAGTCAGAGGCCAATGAGGTGGGAACGGGAGTGGCCTTGGGACAAAAAAAGGGCAAGTGCTACTGCCCCTCCCTCCTTTCTCTTCTCCTTCTCCCCCTCCTCTCCCCTTCATACAGAAAGATTTACAGCTAAGGTGGTGGCTTTTGCCCCTTGATAAGTCTGAGATCTGCCCTACAAAGAATGTAAAGAATGTGACCTTCTTGTGCAAGAAGATGCTCCTGGAGTTGCCTGAAGGAGAAGCAGAGATGAAAGGGGAAAAGAAAGAGAAGACTTCCCTAGTTCAAGAGAAAGCCACATCAAAGTCGTCCACTCCCTCCCCTGTAACCAAAGAAAGGCGTTCCTGGGAAATCCCTGGCTATCCAGTGGTTTGGACTCTGTATTTTCACAGCGGAGAAAGGCACTCTTTTAGCAAAGGACCAGGAGCAGGGGTTCGAGGACCTATTTGCCTGCCTGTGTCTCCTAAAGTCATGAGAGTTGCTTCATACAGCTGTGCAAGTTGTGCCCTGCACGACTCCAGGGTACTATATAAATGAAACCCTCCGGAGTTGGGTTACTCACACTCATTTTTCCTTAAAAAAAAAAAATTCCTGTGACGATGACAAAAATTGCTATATACAGAGAAAATGAAAGTATCACCTTGAAAAATGTGTATGAGAGAAAGGGAGAAACAAAATTTGGTGTATGTATAGGCACCATTTGTACTGGTGGGAAAATACATTTCTGCCTAGTTCTCATCTATGGATGGAGACAAGAAGAGAGAAAGGAGACAGAAAAACTCCCAAGTCTCTGCTGGAATGTTTGGATTATGAAGAAGAGAGATTCCCCACCCCTCACCCCCCACCAGTGGGTAGCCCTTAGTTTTGCAAAGACAAGGATCTGTTTTAAGCTATGCAAAGGTAGGATCTAGAGGCAGCTCTGGGGAGAGAAGTCAAGGGATTGCAAGGCAGGGGGAGGAGAGGAGAGCATGCTGGGAACCAAGGCAGGAGGTGGGACCTTCCTTTTGTTGTTTGGTCACTTAGTTATGTCCCTCTCGTTGCAACCCCATGGACTACAGCATGCCAGGCTACCCTATCCTTCACCATCTCCTGGAGTTTGCTCATATTCATGTCCATTGAGTCAGTGATGCCATCCAACCATCTTGTACTCTCTCGTGCCTTCTCCTCCCACCTTCAATCTTTCCCACCATCAGGGTCTTTTCCAATGAGTCAGCTCTTCACATCAGGTGGCCAAAGGATTGGAGTTTCAGCTTCAGCATCAGTCCTTCCAATGAATATTCAGGATTGATTTCCTTTAGGATTGACTGGTTTGATCTCCTTGCAGACCAAGGGACTCTCAAGAGTCTTCTCCAGCACCACAGTTAGGACCTTTCTAGAAAGGTCAGTGAGATGTTCCCTGGGGCGACGACATGCTTCAGGGCTTTTGAGACTCATTCATCTGCTTTGCTTCAATGTAAGTCCCTCTGATTGTCCCATCCTTTAGAAGAGCTGCTCACACAGATACCTCTGCAGGGAGAGATCAAGGTGTCTGGAGTTCCCTGGCGGGCCAGTGGTTAGAGCTCTGTGCCTCCAGTGCACAGGAACTAGGATCCTGCATGCTATGTGGCATGGCCAAAAAAAAAGAGAGGGAGAGGGTGCCATCTTCCTTGTCTCCATCTTCATGGAGCTGAGAAAAATCGAGAACGTACAAAGGAGGTGAAATGCAAGTGTGCCTGTCTTCTCTTCTGCTCTTTTCCTCCTTCCCACTCCTTTCTGGCCCCACTAACCTTTCTCTTCCCCTTTGCTTTGACTTGCTGTTCCCTCTACCCAGATTTCCATGGTCATTCCCTCAGAGATCTCCTTCCTCCGTCTCTGCTCCCACGTTGCTTCATCAAGGAGACCTTTCGACACTGCAGACTGCCTACCCCACTTTCCCCCTCCCCCTTCTCTGCTTTGTTTTCCTTGTACTCACCTCCTTCTAATTTTACAGATTTGTTTCATGCATTGTCCTCTCTTCCCTAATATGTGTAAGCTCCATAGGAGCAAGAATTTTGGTCTTTTTGCTCCTGTTGTATCTCAAGCGCCTGGCAGAATGCCTGGCACGTAGGCCTTACGTGAATGTTAGTTGAATGACGAAATGACTGAAAGGAGAGTCCAGCGGAGGCACTTGTTCAGAGTCAGATTTAGCTTCCTGTAATTGGCAGGTGTCTCCTGGCAAGCACTGCCCTTCCAGCAGGAGGTGAGCTGGGGGTGCACAATGTTTTTGGTTACCTCTCAAAAGGATAGGTCTGCGGCTGCATCTGGACTGGGTCGGTGACATCACTCTCCCATGTGCTTCCGCCTGCTAGAGGAAGGCGTGTGGTTACAGTTGTAAAGCTGGTAATTGCACCTATCCGATTGCTTATCTTATCTGTCCCCTCCTTGGTGTCAGCTTCTCAGGGCGCGGTTCCTACTGACAAGAATGGACAAATGATTGTGGTGCTTTCATTTTTCTGTAACTTATTTGTGGGGTGGCGTCTCAAATCTAGGTGTGGTCACAGGATGGTGTGAACCCTGAGACAAAATTAGTTCAGTTAGGTTCAGTCCTTCAGTTGTGTCCAACTCTTTGCTACCCCATGAACTGCAGCACGCCAGGCTTCCCTGTCCATCACCAACTCCTGGAGCTTGCTCAAACTCTTGTCCATTGAATTGATGATGCCATCCAACCATCTCATCTTCTGTAGTCCCCTTCTCCTCCTGCCTTCAATCTTTCCCAGCATCAGGGTCTTTTCAAATGAGTCAGTTCTTCGCATCAGGTGGCCAAAGTATTGAACTTTCAGCTTCAACATCAGTCCTTCCAATGAATATTCAGTACTGAATATTCCTTTAGGACTGACTGGTTTGATCTCCTTGCAGTCCAAGGGACTCTCAAGAGTCTTCTCCAGCACCACAGTTCAAAAGCATCAGTTCTTTGGCGCTCAACTTTCTTTATAGTCCAACTCTCACATCCACACATGACTACTGAAAAAAACATAGCTTTGACTAGATGGACCTTTGTTGGCAAAGTAATGTCTCTGCTTTTTAATATGCCGTCTAGGTTGGTCATAGCTTTTCTTCCAAGGAGCAAGCGTCTTTTGACTTCATGGCTAAAGTCACCATCTGCAGTGATTTTGGAGCCCAAAAATATAAAGTCTCTCACTGTTTCCATTGTTTCTCCCATCTATTTGCCATGGAGTGATGGGACCAGATGCCATGATCTTAGTTTTTTATTTTTATTCCCAAATTTCAGCCATTTATTTTTGTTTCATCTTTTAATTCCTATGGGGTTCATCAACTCTTTATCAGTAATGTTCTAACTGACAAAGACCAATTTACATTAACTATAGTTATATACAACATATATAGTTATATACAACATGTCAAGGGAGTACACAGGAAAATCAGAACACAAGACTTCATCAGCTAAACAGAGTTCAAGTTTGCTCTTATGAAGACATACAAGAAAACAAATACACTGAAGCATAAACAAACAAACAAAAAAAATCAGAGTAACACATTCCAGAAGGAAAGATACAATAAAGATCTTAATTTACAATATGATAATTATATAATTTATTAAATTAACACAATTCATGTACATAATATTAACATGGTAGTCATTAAGTTTGTTAAGCACTTCAACTACTGAAATGTTAAAACACAATGAAAACTACATTAACCAACTTCTCCATCAAGGGATCTAACCTAGCTCACTAGTTCAAGCTGAACATTCACTTTCCAAAGTACTTCAGGCATGCAAAAAACAGGGCTAACAGGTTTAATCTGTTCTTCTCCCAAAAGTGACAATCCAACAATTCCAAACAGAGTATGAAAAGGATCTACCGTATCTCCTGGCCTATCTGCAAATCCTCCTGTTTCCTCATCTTGACATGCGAGGAGGAAACTGCAGAGTTTTTCTCTATCAACCCTATGAAGCCTTTCAGTTATCTTTAGAAAAGCCAACACCCACCATGAATAACATACGTCTGGTTACTTCTCTGGCCTTACATTGAGTCTGCCTGATGGAAGCTGTTGTTCACAAAATCACCAACCGTGTAAATCAGAATTTACTTGGTGCAACTGACTAGTAATAGACAAGAATCCTGCCCAGCATGGGATTCAGAACCTGGCCTGCAACCAAATCCACCATTAAAGTTCATACATGATAAAACAAATTCGATTGCCTTTTCCACATTAATAGCATCCAACTTCCCCAATAGAGCCAAAATTGCCATCGCACAAAAAGAGAATCTTGTATCAGTTTTCCCCCAAGTATCTCCAGCAAAAGAACCATCTTTCTGTAGACTCTGAACATATTCCACAACTTTATTTATGTCAGTAACATGAATACTATCAATGGCACCCCACTCCAGTACTCTTGCCTGGAAAATCCCATGGATTGGAGGAGCCTGGTGGGCTGCAGTCCATGGGGTCGCGAAGGGTCGGACACGACTGAGCAACTTCACTTTCACTTTTCACTTTCATGCACTGGAGAAGGAAATGGCAACCCACTCCAGTGTTCTTGCCTGGAGAATCCCAGGGACAGGGGAGCCTAGTGGGCTGCCGTCTATGGGGTCGCACAGAGTCGGACACGACTGAAGCGACTTAGCAGCAGCAGCAGCAGAGAGTAAGTATTTGAACAGCACTAAGAGTGTACAAAAGGTGAGGATCATGTCCAATACTAGCACTTATTCCACCACACTCGTGTTGACAAGACTTAATAAATGTCAGAATTTCTTCTCTATTCATGCAATGTAGTTGTCTGATGAGATCCATTACGGTCAGACCCCAATAGATGCCACTCATTCTCAAATACTCAGACATGCAATATTCATAATCATCTTTCTTTGAGCCATAGGATACAGTATAATTTCCCTGCTTCTCCAGTAACAGGGTGTCAGGTGCATCTGACTTAATAACATCCTACTGCCGTGTACCCCTATCCACTCTCCTACTGATGTATCTAGACAGCAATACAAAACACGTCCACACTCACCATAACCCTGATCTTGGTTTTTTTAATGTTGAGTTTTAAGCTAGCTTTTTCACTCTCCTCTTTCACTTTCATCAAGAGGCTCTTTAGTTCTTCTTCACTTTCTGCCAGAAGGGTGGTGTCATCTGCGTATCTGAGGTTATTAATATTTCTCCTGGCAATCTTGATTCCAGCTTGTGCTTCATCCAGCCCAGTATTTTGCATTACATGCAAGATAGTCGTATGTTATGTGATATCTTGTTCTTTGGGGACTTCTGTCCCAGGTGATGAATCTAAACCCCTCAGTAGGTACTCTGACTCCTAATTAAACCTTTCATAACCTTTAAACCCTGCACGTGCCATTGCCATTCCTCCTACCTACAAGGCGCCTCCCTTTGGGGAAAACGGCCTGCGGAGGAGCTCAGTAATTGCAGCTTTTAACACTTACTCCCTTTCTTCTGGAGGCAGCATCTGATTTTCAGGGAAATCATCTCTCCCTAGTCTCTATCCTTGAGGTCAGGTGTGGTTCGTGCTTCTGTCTTGAGGGGGAGCAGGCATGTGACCCAGGTCCAGTAGGCATGTATCAGAATGAGCTCCGCTCCCAAACTACACCCGTTGGGGCAGGGGAGAGCACATCATTCAAGCTGGTCCACCGAGAATCAGCTCTGAGACTTTCTTTTTAATTATTTATTTTTGGCTGTGCTGGGTCTTCATTGCTGCACGGACTTTTCTATAGTTGCAGGATGTGGGCTCAGTAGTTGTGGCTCCTGGGCTCCAAGGCACAGGCTCAGTAGTTGTGGCGCATGGGCTTAGTTGCTTTGCGGCATGTGGGATCTTCCTAGATCAGGGAATGAACCCATGTCTCTTGTATTGGCAGGCGGATTCTTTACTCACTACTGAGCTACATGGGAAGCCCCTCTGAGACTTTCAAATCACTGAGAAAGAGATACTTTCTGCTTTCGAGGCTGAATTACCAAAGCCTGGGGCTGCCTATGGCTGCTGCTGCCACCACACCCGAGGGGAGAATGGGCCTGAGAATGCAGCCTCCAGACACGTTCCTGAGAGTGAGTATCTGGAAGCCACCTACCCTGGAACTGTTAGGCTGCTAACGCTAATAGATGCCCTTTTCTGCTCAAGCCACTTTGCATTTGGTTTGTCATTTGCAGGGGAGTTCATAGACTGTCCTTTGAGATGGATGACCTCAAACGTCATCTCTGTGAAGTGTTTACAAATCCTCACCCTCTACCTGAGTCAGTTTCTCACCAGTGTGCCCTTGATGCCTGTACTTCCCAAATGGACTGTGTTTCCGTCCGCCAGCCCTGCCTGCTGGGCTAAGGGCCACATGGCAGGCACTGTCTGATGTTTCCCCCTCCCCTGCCCCCTGGAAGGGCCAGGTTGAGTGGCCCTTCCACGGACGGTCAGTGAAAGAGCAAGGCCACGTTGCAGCTACTGACCACTCCTGCCCTTTTCCTGGGGGAGGGAGCCCAGCCTCCTTCTGGGGACAAGGCAAAAATTATAATAATACAAGACCCCTGAAAGGATAGTTAGGGACTTTAGAAAGGTCATGTACACACTGCTCTATTCAAAATGGATAACCAAGAAAGAATAAGAAAAACAAAAACAAAAATAAATAAAATGGATAACCAACAAGGACCTACTCAGTGTATAGAACTCTGGAACTCTGCTCAGTGTTACGTGGCAGCCTGGATGGGAGGAAGGTTTGGGGGAGAATGGACACGTGTATATATATGGCTGAGACCCTTTGCTGTTCACCTGAAACTACCATAACATTGTTAATTGGCTATTCCCTAATACAAAATAAAAAGTTTTTGGGAAAAAGAGAGTAATACAAGACCCTTGGTTGCCTTCTAGGGGGTTGTCTCCTTTTTATTATTTTTGGCCACATCAAGTGGCCTGTGGGATCTTAGTTCCCTGACCAGGGATTGAACCCATGCCCCCTGCAGTGGAAGGGAAGTCCTTACCACTGGACCATCAGGGAAGTCCTTCCCTTTACTAACATTCACAAGGAGACCAACATTGGCAAACACATATTGCTTTATTTAGTGTTTCTCTGGATTGCAGAAGTGTCAGCAGTGGGCTGAGACCCGCAGGAGGGCAGAGGCAGCTGGGCAGCCCCAGGCCCTCTGGGGAGTTGGGGGTGGGGGTGGGGGAGAAGCAGCAGAAAGAGGTGATGCCCCTGCAGCTCCTCCCAAGGCCAGCCCCTTCCCCAGGCTCCCAGGATAGGGAGGGGGTCAGGAGCCAGTGAAGGCCCCGAGTCTTTAACCTGGGGCCAGAGTATACGGGTAAGGTGTTTGTCATCCTAAGGCATGGACTCAGGTGGAAGCGCTCCTCCCACCTGGTGGCCCCCAAGGCTGATTGCTGGTCAGGAAGCCACATGCACCCTTAAGACATGAGCCTGTTTCACGGGGCCCCCAGTCCCTGGGAGAGGCAGTGAGGTGTGCTGAGGACAGTCTGGTTTTGCCCCAACCTGCTGGATCACCTTGGGCAAGTCCCTTCCCCTCTCTGGGCCTCTATCTCTTGCTCCATCACACCAGAAGACTCAACTAGGTGATCTCCCAGTCGTCCAAATCCTCCGCTCTGAGAGCCCCGCCTTTACTCCAGGATGTCCTCAGGCTGGGCTGATATTAGAAGGGCATTTTTAAGGCTGGACGGAGAGGGAGGCAAGGGTGGTTTTAGCCCCCAGGGGAATGTCGGAGTGGGCTACAGGTGGACAGGCAGACAGACAGACAAGGTGCCAAGGGAACGGGGAGAAGAGGGGGGCCTGGGCAGGGAAGAGGGCACCAGGGCCCAGATCGCCCACCCTCTCGGCAACATTCCCTGCCCTGCTGAGTCAGGGAAAACACATCCAGTGTGTCTTGGCGGTGGCGGGGGGACGGGGGAGGGCACGGGTGGGAAGATGGCTTTTTTAAAAAATAGTTTCCTATAAAGCATCAAAAAAATCTCAGAGAAAAACCTCAGCAAAAGTTCCCTTCTCTCAAATATTTGGCATTGGCAGTGGGGCTGGCGCGGCTGCCTCTGGCCCCGGCTCTTCCTATTGCTGTGGCCCGGCCTGGCCCACTCCTGGGGCAGCTTCCTGCGCCCCTGCCGCCCCCTCGAGAGAGGGCCGAGCAGGAGGCGGGAGTTTGTCGGTGGGCTTCGAGGTGTCCCTGGGTCCCTGTCTGGAAGCTCGAGTCTTTGGTAGCTGGGAAGGGAGGAGGGGATGAGCGAAGCACTGGGAGGCGGGAGGGGTCCGCTGGGCGCCTTCATCACCGCGAGTTCAGCCGCGGGGCCACCTGCGGGGACCAGGGGAGAAGCCCAGAGGTGAGCAGGAAGCAGAGGTGCTCCGGGCACTGGTCTTCGTGAGGTAGATACTTGGTAGTACACGCTGGGGCAGGGAGGGGGCAGGTCCGGAGGCCTCGGTGCTGGAGACTCGGCCCTTAGATCCTACTGCCCCGACTAGAGTGGGCCTCTCTTCCCAAGCAGCATATCCCCTGCCACCTGCCCATGCTGCCCTCTTTATGACCCTCTGCACTGGTCTCTGGTGCTCAGTGGGCAATGGGTTGAAGGGTGCCCTTTGGATCGAGACCCACAGTGAGGATGGCCGAGGGAGGAAGGCCCAGCCCCCAGAGGCTCTGCCCTGGCCCCACACTCACCACAGCCAGGTGCCCGTTCTTGGCCTTGGTGATGAGCAGCTCCGAGCCGGGTGTGAAGTCAATGATGCCATCCCTGCCGGGCCCCCCTGCGAACGTGATGCTGGAGAGAAGCGGGTATGTGAGGCCTGCGCCCTGTGCATGCACGGCCTGCTCAGCAGCCCTCCCTGCCTCACCTGCCCTGGTTGATGTTGATGTTGTTCACTCGGTCAGCGCTGAGGGCTGTCTTGGTCAGGGTCTCGATCACGTGGTCACTCTGCAGCACCACGTCCCCCTGGGGGCCCACATAGGGACAGGGGTCAGGCCCTGCCCAGCGCTTAGAGGACCCGTCCCCTCCCCGCCTCCCCAGGCCCCAAGGGGCACCTTCTGCTTATTGTCCTCACGCTGCACGTGGAGCACAAAGAGGCTGTCGCTCAGGCTGCTGACGGAGATTCCTGGGGGGAAAGGGCAGAGGTCAGGGATCAAGGGGCAGAGCAGGGCCCCCTCTATGGACCCAACCTGGACTCAGGCTCACCGGTCAGGTTGGTGTACTCAATCCTCTGCTTGACCTTGGCGTCCTCCACAATGACCACGGCGTTGGGCGTCAGCAGCAGCTGCCGGGAGCGCGGCTTGTAGCCCTTGCGGTCGTACTTCACGACGGGCACGGCGTACTGGGGACAGAGGGTGGGTGAGGGGCCTCCTCACCCCCTGCCCAGGCCCCGACCCCCGCCCACGCAGCCCTTGGGCAGCTGAACTGTGTGGGGCTGAGGGCTGCCCACAGGGTCTCACCTGGATGGGCTCCGAGCCCAGGGCCTGCAGCACTCTGGGGTTGATCTCATCTGCACCTGCAACCCAGATAGGGGAGCGAAGGGGGCGTGAGCGAAGGAGAGAGGGGACCGGGCTGCTGATGGAGGGTTTGCACACTGGAGGGGCGGGGGCTCACCGAGCCGCGTGCTGATGAAGAGTCTGGGGACACTCTGGGGGTAATTGTCCTTCTTGCCCTTGAAGATCTCACTCGCAACGGCCTTTTGCTGCAGCTGAGGAGACAACAGCAGGGAGGGCGGGGGATGTCAGAGAGGTGGGGCCGTCACAGCAGAGCAGGAGTCTGCTGAGACAGGAGCTGAGACCACCTCCCTCACCCTCTCTCTGGACCCAAAAGCAGGAGGCTAAGCCCTGCCACCAATACTCCCCTTCAGCCCCTTCTCTCTCTTACCCCCGTCCCCACCAACCGAGGCAGTGGCCTCTCCACAAGGGTCATGACAGTGCTGTCAGGGTCCAGGCCCCACTTCGGGGATTATTCCCATCATCACAGGCCCTGGAGCCCCTGAGATTCAGCTCTGGCCTGAGATCTTAAAGTTGGCTGATACTAATACTCAGAACTACTGTGGGGCTTCCCTGGCGGTCCTGTGATTAAGAATCTGCCTTGTAATGCAAGGGACATCAGTTTAATCCCTGATCTGAGAAGATCCTACATACCTTGGAGCAACTAAACCTGTGGTGTGCCACAACTATTGAACCACAACTACTGAAGCCCTAGAGCCACTGAGTGACTTCACTTTCACTTTTCACTTTCATGCACTGGAGAAGGAAATGGCAACCCACCCCAGTGTTCTTGCCTGGAGAATCCCAGGGACGGGGGAGCCTGGTGGGCTGCCGTCTGTGGGGTCGCACAGAGTCGGACACGACTGAAGCGACTTAGCAGCAGAGCCTGTGCTCTGCAACAAGAGAAGCCACCGCAACGAGAAGCCTGTGTACCGCAACTGGAGAGTAGCCCCCACTCGGTGCAATTAGAGAAAATCCTGAGCACAGCAATGATGACCCAGCATAGCCAAAAATAAATAAAATTATGCAAAAAACCCCCAAAAACTACTGCAGGTTAACTCTGCTGGGTGGGTCCTTCATCATCATCTGATACCGAGTTGGCAAATACAAGGCCCATCGGTCACCAGTGTCTCTCTCTGGAACTATTCTAATAGACCGATGCTGCAGCCTTTTCAACACAGGACTCTGGGTAGCCTCAACCAGTCCAGTGCAGCTGCTCTAGAAGATAAACTTTATTTGCCTTGCAAAATCTACTCCAGTCTCCACTTCACACAGGAGGCCAGACAAGGGCCTGGATCAATTCAAGGCTGCATGGTAAGTCAGGGCAAAGGTCCTCCAGGCCAGCTCTCTTCCAGCACCGCCCATCCCCCACCCCCACCCCACCCCCACCCCGTACCTGCCTCCCAGCCCCATACCTGCTGCTTCCATTCAGGGCTGATGCTCCGGCAGTATTTCCACACCATGTTCTTCCGGCACAGCTCCCGCAGCAGCTCTGAGGCCTGTGGGTGAGAGGGAGGTCAGGGCACCCAGGCAGCCTGGCTCCTTCCCTCTGCAGACAACAGGCACGTGCCCACCATCGGGTCTTGGCCTAAGTGACACCCCCTCAACCTGGACACCCTTCCATTCCTGAATTGTTTCTCTGCAAAGAACTCGCTCTCCATGGCCCAGCTCCAAGTCCCTTCCCTTCCCATGGATCCTCGGGTCACACGGTTATTAGGTCCCTCTGCTGCGTAAGTTGGTAGTCCCCCAGTCAGCAGGGAGAGCCCACGGACCTCACGCAGGGCAGGTGGGGGCGTGGGCCAAGAAGTGTCCAGAATATTCCGGGGCAGCTGCCGTCGAAGGTTGAGCAGAAAAGAGGTGCGCACATGGTCCACGAAGAAGGCATTCTCAGGGCAACGGGGCGCATGGCGCAGGATGAAGCCCTGGATGAGCCTGGGGGCGGGGGTCCGACATGGGTGGAGGTGAGAAGCCTGGCAGCAGACCTGCCCCGACACTCTCCTCTGCACCCTCTGCGTGGCGCCCAGTGCTCACCGCCGGATGGTCTGTGCCGCCCACTTCCTCTTGGCCGCCTTCCTCCGGCCCAGCGTTCCTCGCCACCACGACTGGATGCAGATCGCTGCAGAGACCACAAACGGCTGACCTCTATCTCTTCCCACAGTGGCCCACCCTAGCCCCGGCCCCCATCGTCCTGAAGACCCCTGGGCGCCCGAACCTGATCGCTTCACCCGGAGGAATTTCTGCCGGCAGTGAAAGCCCCTCCAGGTGGCCTGGATCTTCGTGGCTGTGGTTGGGAAAGAAAGTCACTTGGCCAGAGCGCAAGGGACCCAGCTGGGGGCCTGGCCTTGTTAAGAGCTCACTGAGTAAGGGGAGTGGCTGAACCAGCTTCGAGTACGAGGATAAATAAGTGAAAGAGAGTACAGGAAAGGGCAAGGGCTGGTCTAGTGGTTAAGACTTCGCCTTGCAAATACAGGGAACACAGGTTCAATCCTTGGTTGGGGAACTAAGATCCCACAGACTGTGGGGCAACTAAGCTTGAGCTGTGCAACCAGAGAAGCCTGCGCATTGCAACAAAGACCCAGAACAGCCAAAAGAAAAAAAAGAAAGAGCGAGAGAGGGAGCAAAGCAATGTGGGAACATGCTGAGTGTGTATCTGGGAGCAGACGAGGCGGGCAGCCCCATGTGGACATGGCAGACGTCCCAGAGAAGCAGCCGAATACAGCGATTTCTTTCCCACTTCCCAGAACAGACCCCACTGGACAGGATGAGTGGGGCCCCTCGCTCACCCAGGCTCTGTCGTCGGATCTCCAAGGCGTCCTCTGTGGCAAACAGGGTCTTGGGGAAGCGGATGAAGATCTTGGTCCTGGGAGGGCAGCAGTGATCAGCCCCTGGTTGCCAACTCCGTAGCCCTCAAACCCCAGGCATGGGCGCCACTCACCTGCCCATCTTGTACTCTTCCGGCTTGTAGCCCAGGTGCCTGACCAGCACAGTCACCCCATCCTGGGGCCGTCCTGTCCACGTGGGCCATGTCTCTGGGCACAGTGACTTGTACCTGGTGACAGGAGGAGCAGAAATGCACCCAGCGCCCCCGCCCCCCACCAGCGCTCTTCTCTGGGAACCAGACCAGCTTTCCTGGTCCCACTGACTCTTAGGTCACAGAAAGTCGGGGAGGTAGCTCTGTTACTACCCCTACTTTAAAAATGAGAAAATTGAGGTTTCTCATCTGAGATCCAACCAGTCAATCCTGAAGGAAATCAATCCTGAATATTCATTGGAAGGACTGATGCTGAAGCTGAAACTCCAATCCTTTGGCCACCTGATGTGAAGAACTGACTCATTGGAAAAGACCCTGATGCTGGGAAAGATTGAAGGCAGGAGGAAAAGGGGCCAACAGAGGATGAGATGGTTGGATGGCATCACTGACTTGATGGACATGAATTTCAGTAAGCTCCGGGAGTTGGTGATGGACAGGGGAGCCTGGCATGCTGCAGTCCATGGGGTCGCAAAGAGTCGGACTGAGTGACTGAACTGAACTGAACATCTGCCTGAGGTCACAGGCCTAGAAAGACATGCCTGGTGACTCCTCAGACCCCTGACCAGGGATAACAACGAAGTTGCTTTCTGAACTGACTGCAAACTCTGTCCCCTTCACAGGCTCTTACTGTCTCCACTGGTGATAGGTATGTGAATGCGTGCCTCATTGGACCCCTGACCAGCTGCTCTGTGAGGCCAGGGCCTGGGCGTGGGGAGGGCTGGTCTTTGCCCTCTCAAGCTTAACATTAGGCCTGCAGCATGGAGGGGCCCCTGGTGTGGCTCCCACCGCAGCTGAGGGCTGTCCTCCCGCCCAGGATCTCAGAGGCTCACACCCTCCCAGCCCTTCCCCCTGGCGCCAAGCCAGGCCCCGCCCCCACCTCTGCAGGAAAGCCTCGTATTTGCGGCGGTAGGCAAAGCCGGCTCTGCGCACACGCAGGTTCTCCATCAGCCCTAGGTACTTCACCTGGTGCCGGATTAGCACCTCATCAAAGCGGCCTGGGGGCAGAGATCACTGGCTGGTCAGCGGGCTTTGACCGGCCTCTGCAGGGGAGGCCAAGCCCCCACCGGCCTACGGGGCAGAGGGCCTACCGGGCTGCTTGGAGTCATTGGGCTTGATGCAGCGGACATAGGCAGGCTCCTTTGACTTCAAGATCTCTACCAGCTCCAGGAGGCTCATCTTGAACTGGGTGGCCACCTGGTCAGCCAAGATGAACAACAGGAAGGTTGGTGGTAACTGGGCTGAAGCCACTGACCCCTGCAAATGCCCCTCCCTGCGCAGAACCCCACAGACACCCCTCCTGGGGCAAAACACCACCAGTTCCCACAGCCGACCCTGCCCTTCGTAGACCTTTTTTTTAAAATTACAACTCTTTATTGCAGCATCTGCAAAGGTCAGATTTCTGAAGCCAACGAAGATGGTGCAGCATTTCCAAGTGAAATGTTACAAGTTTTCTGTCTGTGGGGTAGGGGGTAGCAGGAAGGGTCTTCGGGAAATAACCCTTCAGGTAAGAAGGAAAGGACAAGTAGGAGACAGCCAGAAGGGAGGCAGGAACGGCACTGGGGCAGAGCAACAGAGTGAGCGAAGGCGTGGTGTCCACAGGGAACTACAAGCCATGCAAGGATCTAGGAGGGGAGTAGAAAAGAGCATCAGAGAGGCAGGGTCATGGTAGGACTCAGGAACCACATCAGGGAGACTGAACTTTATCCTGAGGGAAATAGGGAGCCAAAGAGGAATCTGGAGGGAGAGAGGGACAGGAAGAGATCTGCCTTTTGGAGTATCTCTACAGCACATAGGTGGAGGGTGGTTGGTAAGAGCAGGTGGGAAGACAGAAGGCCAGGGAGGAGGCTGACCGGCTCAGAGGACTATTAATGGAATAAGGGTTACGGGGAGGGGCTGAAAGGAAGGGGTTTTCAGGCAACAAAAACCAGCAAGATCCAGCAGTTGTTAGGATGAGGGCAATGGGGGAGGCTAAGGAATGAGGGATGCGGCCCAGGCTTCTGTCTTTCAGGACTGGGTGGAGGGTGGTCCCTGCCTTGAGTTAGGGAAATAGGAGATGCATGCCTGGGACACTGGACAGTCAGGGTGCATCATAGGCTAGTGGGGTCTGGAGTAGCTGCGGGTCCCTGGGAGGGGTCAATGGAATCTCTGGTTTGCTGGAGAGGCCTGGACAGGAGTGGGTGTGTCCTCACAAGGGTGGGGCTGAGAACCATCAGGGAAGGGGTGGGGTTGGGGAACCGAGGACAGGGTCCCAAGGAGTCAGACTCTGGGCAACACTCTGCCTCCACGGCCTCCCTGCCAGCATGTCTTGGCCTGCAGCTCCCTGGCTTCCACCTCTCCCTGACCTTGCTCGTCCTGAGACTGCCCTAACCCTCCCCCTGCCAAGCCTGGCAGCCACACCTCTGTGCACAGCTCACTGGATGGAGCATTCCCCTCATCTGGCACCACTGGCCAGATCTGCCTTCCCTCCATCGCTCTCCTTGAAAATGGCACTTTGTGGTCCACTTCCTGGTCTTTTTTTGACTGTGCTCCTGTGTGGGGCTCTGCAGGGCCCTCCCATACGTCTGACAAGCATCTATACTCATTCCCAAGTTACCTCAGAGGCTTCCTCCTTCAGGAAGCTTTCCCTGACTCCCCTCCCCTCTTTTACTTCCGCAGGCAATTTGCTGCTCCCTATTGTAAGCTTCCATAGCACCCATGCACATTTCTAGGTCAGCATGTGTTCATTTTTGTATCCTAAGTGTCCAGTAATGTCCACCACAAGTGTCTGCTGCAGGGGAGTGAATGCATGCAAGCACCCACACAGACACAGGTGTACATGCGTGCATCCATACTTAAGAGACGTTAGACACCCAGACACCCATCAAAGTAGGCACAGATGCACCCACGGCAGCCTCCCAGACACACACAGATGTGCACCGAGGCACCAGCAAACACAGGAACTCACACACACACACTGCCAGCTCCCAGCTCAAGCAGGCAGTGGGCCCGCTCGCGTGTGCACACACACACCCCCTGGGGTCCCACCGCCTTCACACCGTCTCTGGCCGCTTCTTGTCGCTGAGCTCACTCCGGTCGAAGCACTGGCCCAGGATGGGGTTCTCCGAGCTGCACATGGTCTGTGAGGGCAGGGCAGGGGCCATGTAGGAAGCATAGGGACAGGCCAGTCAGCTTTCTGGGGCAGAGATCATTCAGAGCCCAGACCCTCAGCCCTCCCCCTGGAGGTCCTCCTCACCTCCTTCAGGTTCCGGAAGAGAAGGTCGTTGTTTTTATCCAGAAACCCTGAGGGGAGAGAGCAGACATGAGGGGAGGCAGAGCCCTTCTCCCAGCTCCCCCGGGGGGACACAGCCTTAGGGTCCTCACCGGTCACGTTGTAGGTCACCTCCCCGGCATAGTGCAGGAGGCGGAACTCCCCGCGGTCCAGAGATTTCCTGGTCCGCTGGTCAGCCAGCTTGTGCCTGGGGCAACAGGGAGAGGAAGCTGCCAATGGCTGGCCTGAGCCAGGCCCCTGTCTGCCGAAGAGACTTCAAGAGAGGAATCAGGCATCCTCTAGGAAACCAGCAGGGCGGGGCCTCCTCCCGCAGAGGCCACCACAGAGGCTCAGAGAGGTAGATGGCCTTGCCCGGGGTCACACAGCGCCAGGACTGGGACCTCAGCCTCCATGCTGCCAGGGCCCGCAGGGTGGAGGGCTATTTGGTGTTGCCTTTGGCTGTTGCATTGGAGAAGGCAATGGCACCCCACTCCAGTACTCTTGCCTGGAAAATCCCATGGACGGAGGAGCCTAGAAGGCTGCAGTCCATGGGATCTCGAAGAGTCAGACACGACTGAGTGACTTCACTTTCACTTTTCACTTTCATGCATTGAAGAAGGAAATGGCAACCCACTCCAGTGTTCTTGCCTGGAGAATCCCAGGGACGGGGGAGCCTGGTGGGCTGCCGTCTATGGGGTCGCATAGAGTCAGACACGACTTAAGCAACTTAGCAGCAGCAGCAGCAGCAGCAGTGGCTGTTGCGTGGCTCTGCTCAGAGTGCTGAGTGCTGCCCGCTACATTTTAAGAATGGAATCAGCCCCCAAGAGACTGCTGCTGCTGCTGCTGCTAAGTTGCTTCAGTCGTGTCCGACTCTGTGCGATCCCATAGACGGCAGCCCACCAGGCTCCCCCGTCCCTGGAATTCTCCAGGCAAGAACACTGGAGTGGGTTGCCATTTCCTTCTCCAATGCATGAAAGTGAAAACTGAAAGTGAAGTCGCTCAGGTCGTGTCCAACTCTTCTCGACCGCATGGACTGCACCCTACCAGGCTCCTCCGTCCATGGGACTTTCCAGGCAAGAGTACTGGAGTGGGGTGCCATTGCCTTCTCGCCTTAAGCATGTCTATACCCTTTAGCCCATTTTCTACTTTTAAAGAAGAATTCCAAGCAACTAACCAGAGAGACCAGGCAGAGATTTAAGGCCCAGGGGTAGGTATTCTCTTTTCCCAGCAGAAACCCAGAGGCTGGACAGGGCCCCGAGAGGCCGGGTGAGAGCAGTGGTGTGTGTGTGTGTTAGAGCCGCCGGAGGAAGTGTTTTGAGGAAAGTTTTCTGTTTGATGATACAGGAAGATACTCAGGATATAACGTTATCCTGAGTCCTATATACAATAAGCTCTCAACCACAAAAAAGAAAAAAAAGTATATAGAAAAAGGCAGGAAGAAAACGTCTCAAATTATTAACAGTGGTGACCTCTGGGTGACAGGCTTACAAGTGGCTTTTGCACACATTCCAACTTTTCTCTGAGGAGGGATTTTTTTTTACAAACAGAAAAACAGGTGTTTTTCTTTCTTTCTTTTTGCAGGCAAGGCTTTACTGGGACCCCTGCTGCAGCCCGTGGGGAATGGGAACAAACGGGTTCCTCGCTTGCTCGCTCCAGAAAAAGCTGCTCAGGAATTCCCTGGTGGTACAGTGCTTAGAACTCTGCTTTCACCGCTGGGAGTCAGGTTCGATTCCTTGTCAGGGAACTAATCTGTGGCTCTGGGCCTGAGGTCCAACTCTGGACTTGATGTGAGATAACCTCCGGCAAAGGGCTGTACCTCTGAAAGTCTCAGTAAAACCTCCTCCGGGGGTTGCTTCTAGTTAGAGGAGGTGATATTATCAAAATATGCAAGGCAAAGCTGGGACAGAGAGGCTTGTTTCTTTTCTCCCCTCATCCCATTTTACGGGATATCTTAAATAAAAAGTAATTTCCAAGCAAGGAGGCTAAAAAAAAAACCTTAGCAAGTTTCATTCTTGAGCGGGTTAAGGAGGAAGTGGCGTTCCTCGCTTATTACTCGGGAGGCGCCAGGAGCCGAAGCTCTGTGTGCCTGGCCTTCACTGGCACCTCCCCCGGTCACCTCTTTGTGGCTGGCACTTTATGGGTGAGGGGGTTCCCAGGCTTCCACAGGCTCTGGCCCAGGACAGCCCCCAGCCCCACTCACGTCAGGAAGTGTGGATGCTGCTTGATTGTGTCCTCCAGCTTCTCCAGGAAGGTCAGGTCCGTGGCCTCCCCGGGACGCAGACACTCCTCGTCCTGGGTGGGTGGTGGCAGAGGGTGAGGGGTGTGTGTGGGGGAGGGACCGGAGAGCACAGGGACTCAGGGGCCCCGGAGGGAGGCGCAGACACTCCCAGGGCTGGCCAGTGCCTCCCCTCACCCTCCATACACAGCCCTGTTCTGTCCCTCATCAGGCTCCGAGGACTCTGGCCCTCTGCAGACAGGCCTGTCCAGCTGGGAGAGCGAGGGGAAAGGGGTGACGTCATCCCACCCAGCCCCCAGCCCGAGGCCCTGGAGGAGCAGATGGCTCACCAAAATGGAGATGATGCCTTTGAACTTCTCCTCCACCAGGTCACAGATAATCTTGTTGTTGAAATACTGGACCGGTTCCCACTGAGGGGCACAAGGGGAGGGAGGCATCACCGTGGGGTCGAGGCTCCTCCCCTGGGGACACCCAGGCCTGGATCTTGGCTGCACGTGGGGCCGCCCGCGGGCCGGCCTGCACTCACCGCGATGCCCTCGGCCTCGTACTCCTCCTGCTCTGACTTGAGGGTGAGCTCGATGAAGAGCTGCTGTAGCTTCTCATTGCAGTAATTGATGCAGAACTGCTCAAAGCTGTGAGGGAGACAGAGGCGTCCTCAGTACTTTAGTTGGGGGAAGGGGGCCAGACCAGGAAAGGTGGGGAGGGGCAGAACAAGGCCCCAGCACTAGCCAAGGGAAGAAACATAGAGCGGGACCCAAGCGGCTGGAAGTCACTGGCAGGAATGAAGGAGGCCGGGAGAGAGGCGAGGGACCAGGACAGGGGAGACGATGGGAGGAGAGACAGGCAGAGTCAGGGGAGGCACTGACCTGTTGTGCTGGAACACTTCAAAGCCGTAAATGTCCAGTAGCCCGAGGACCGTGGTGCTCCGCCAGCTGGGGCTCTCGGCATCCTAGGGCCAGCCAACCAAGGGTGTGGATCCCCACGTTCGCCACCTCGCAGCCCTGGCCTCCCTGAACCGCCCTCCCTGCTACCTTGGGAGTAGCAGGGGCCAAGTTCTCACCTTGGAGGCCAGCGACCTGTTGATCTTCGCGACCAGCCAGGTAAAGGTGCGACTGTACACAGCCTTGGCGAGGGCGTCCCGTGCATATGCAGCCTGTTCTAGGTTCAGCGGGCTCAGGAGCTGCAGGTGGAGGGTGAGATGGGAGATGAATGCAGTCCCTTCCCACCCCTGGCCCCTTTGACTCAGGAAACTGATCACTCTGCCATCCCTGCCCCCAGTGAGCCTGGTGCCGGCCAGGGGGCGGCATCCAGGGGAGGACACAGTGGCCCCACCAGAGGTCTCATTCCTGGAAGTCAGTCTTCCTTCCAGCCTCACCCTCTTCCTGTGTGACCCTGGCCACCTCCCTGTGCCTCTCTGAGCCACCTGCCTTATAAGCTTCAGATATTGCTAAGAGGACCAGCTGAGCAGACCAGGGTAATGGGGGATGATGGGAGCGGGGGCTGCCTTGGAACACCTGTCCCCCCACCGCCTGGCCTCACCTCTTCGCCCTTGGCGATGATCTTTCTGTGGGTCAGGGCTTCCCGCAGCGTTGAGCCTTCCACACCAAGGAGCTGCCAAGGGGGTGGGGCTGGTGAGGGTGCAGCCCCCCCGCCCCAGCTGCCCCGCCCTCGCCTTCTGCTCGCCTCCTCACCCTGGTCAGGTACTTGAGCTGGTTCTCGGTGGTGACCTGGGCGTTGCTCTCCTCATCGGCGGCAAAGTGGGTGTTGCCCAGATGCAGGACGCTGGCCACGATGCTTAACAGGTCCTGGATGGGGGTGAGGGGACAGGGAGGGGCGGCGGGGGTTACGGGAGGGTCTGAGAGCCCCAGGAGGGCACATGTGGATGGTCAGCAGGAGCTGGGAATGGAGGGAGCAAGGCGTGTGAGAGGAGACGGCGGCTGGAGTAGAAGCAGGCTGTAAAGGTAGCCTGGGATTTTCACGGGGTGACAGGAGGAAAGGGCCGGCCCCCGACAGAGGTCTCACCTCCACCTCGTCCTCGGTGAAGTCGATGACAGTCAGGGCCTTCCTGACCACCTTCCAATCACTCTTGTCGTTGATGGAGGAGACTTTGGCGCACTGGCCCTGTGGCACGGGCAGAGCGGGGTTACAGCTCTGGCTGGGTGGGTTCCCTAGGTGGCACCAGGTCCTGCCCGCCAGCCCCTCTCTACTCACCTTCACCAGGTACAGGTAGCTCTGCGGGTTCCGTTCCAGGCCCAGCCTGCGCAGCGTCTCCTCCTCACCCCCCTCCAGCAGCTGGTAGAAGATGTGGAAGTTCCTCTCCCCGTGATTCTGGTGCACCACCCGGGACTTCTCCAGGAGGTAACTGAGGATGTGGCCACCCACGGGGGCACCCTGCGGGCCGGGCAGGATGTGGTGACTGCTCAGGGGGACAGGGGACACAGCCCATCTTCCCCTTCCCCCCCTGCCCTCCAGAGTATGAATTTTAGCTCTGGCTGCATGGGCTCAGGCACATCGCCCCTCCTGGCCCCCATTTCTTCCTCTATGAAATGAGGATGCTAAGCCCTTTCTTGGGCTTCCCAGGTGGCACAAGTGGTAAAGAACCCTCCTGCCAATGCAAGAGACATGGGTTTGATCCCTGGGTCAGGAAGATCCCCTGGAGAAGGGCATAGCAACTTGCTCCAGTATTCTTGACTGGAGAATTCTATGGACAGAGGAGCCTGGCAGGCTACAGTCCACGGGGTTGCAAAGAGTCAGACATGACAAGCCACTTAGCACACATGCATGCATGCTCTTTCTACCTGGTGGGTCACACCTGGAGGTCCCATAAGCATCTCAAACTCAACAGGTCTGAAACTTAAGTCCTGGTCTCCGCTCCTCAAACCAGCTCCCTCCTCCCACTCTGCTCACCCTTCTAGGTGTTCAGACCAAGAAGTCTGCGGTCCTCCTGGGGGCCTCCCTGTCTCTCACACCTCACATCCAATCAGCCAGCCAATCCTGCCACCCTCACCTTCAGAATATCCAGAATCCAGCTACAGCCACCAGACTGGGCCCAGCCACCATCATCTGTCACCCAGATCTAATAATCATCAGTTTCCTAACTCATTTTCTTGCTCAGCCTCAGTCTCTACCATTTATTCTCAACAAAGCAGCCAGAGCGATCACTTTAAGAGGAAATTGAGGTCATAATACACTTCTCTTTCAAACTTTTGGGACTTCCCTGGCGCTTCAGTGTACTTCCACTGCAGGGGACACAGGTTCAATACCTTGTTGAGAGACTAAGGCAATATACTAAGGTATTATGCCATGAGGCCCGGCCAAAAAATTAAAAAAAAAAAAAAAATGTATATATATATATATATATGGTTCAAACTTTCAGGAATTTTCCTGGTGGTCCAGTGGTTAAGGCTCTGCACTTCCACTGCATGGGACATGGGTTCAGTCGCTGGTTGGGGAACTAAAATCCTGCAGGCCATGTGGGCATGACCACACAAACAAACAAAAATCCCCCAAAATTCTCTTGCCTCACTTCCACTCAAGAGTTTTAAAAAAATTCTTACAAAGACCCAAAAGGACCCGCACCATCGAGCCTCCTCTTCTGTTCCTTGGCCCCTTGCTCTCTTCTCCAGCCATTCTGGCCTCCTTGCTGTCTGTAAACACATCCAGCATCTTGTTCATCCGCACCTCTGCACTGGTGGTGCCCTCTGCCTGGACCCTCTCGAGTGTACGCACAACTCATTCTCTGTCTCCATCAAGGCTTTACCAAAGGCCACCTTCTCCATGCCTACTGTATCTGCATTATTTCAAACAGCCAATGCCCCTTCTCCTTGCCTCATTTTCTTTTTTGCTGTGACATGTGTTGGCTACTTTACACTTTTCTGTGGACTATCTCCCTGCTGGTCGTTCAGTCATGTCTGCTGTTTGTGACCCCCATGGACTACAGCCTGCCAGGCTCCTCTGTCTATTGGATTCTCCAGGCGAGAATACTGGAGTGGGTTGCCATTCCCTTCTCCAGGGCATCTTCCCAACCCAGGGATCGAAGCTGGGTCTCCTGCATTGCAGGCAAATTCTTTATCTTCCTGGAGGCAGGATTTCTGTCTGTTTTGTTTCACTTCTGTGTCACTAGCACTTGTAACAGTGCCTGATACACAGAAGGTGCTCAATAAATGTTTACTGGTGCCAAAGACGCGGGCCAGTGGGTGCCCACTACATGGGAATCCCATTCCCCCTGCCCTGCCCCACCCATGGGTACCTTGAAGTCAAACTGCACGTCCATGTACTTCCCAAACCTGCTGGAGTTATCGTTCCGGAGGGTCTTCGCGTTGCCAAAGGCCTAGGAAAGGGCCAGGGTGTGAGGGGTGCCTGGTGGCCTCCACCTGCCCCTCCCACCCCCAGGGGCTGCTGTCCCCTCACCTCCAGCACCGGGTTGCTCTGCAGCAGCCGGTCCCGCACAGCACCACCCCGCTCAGGGGCTGGGCAGGTCTCGGCATAGAACTGCAGCAGCCGCTTGGTGGCCTCGGTCTTGCCTGCCCCGCTTTCCCCAGAGATCATCACTGCCTGGTCCCGGCGCTCCGTGCGCAGTGCCCGATAGACAGTGTCAGCCACCGCGAACCTGGGGCAGAGGCCCGTCAGGAGCTTAGGGGGCAGGGGGGCCGAGTGGCTGCAGGGGCTGGGAATCCCACAGGAAGGACTGGGGGTGTACCCTTGAGGACAGGTGACCCCTCCAGGATGTGGGTCAAGGGAGATTCTTCACAGTTGAGAATGAGAGTCATATTCTGATGGAAAATTGAAGGGCTCACTCATGGGTGAGGAGATTGGAATTCATTCAGGTGAAGATTGAGGTCATTCATAGGTAGGGCTGGGAGGTCCTTCAGAGGTGCAGGTCAGAGGGTCACTAAGGTGGGAGGGCCATGTCCAGGTAGTGTTGGGAGAATAAGTCACAGGTGTGGGAATTCCCTGGTGGTTTAGTGGTTAGGGCTCCACACTTCCATTGCAAGGGACATGGGTTCAATTCCCAGTCAGGGAACTAAAATCCCGCAAGCCACACAGCAGGGCCAAAAAAATAGTCCTGGGTGTGAGTTGGGGTGGAGGCTAGGGGGATCCTGATGCAATAGAGAGATTCACCTTGGGTGAGGACTGGGTATTCCTCAGAGATGTGAATTGTGATTCATCCCAAGTGGGAAGGTGGGTGGAATCATCTCAGGTGGTGATGCTGGGGGGCGGGGGGAGAGGGGGGGTCACTCACAGGTGAGGTGGAACCTCATAGAAGCTGACGCCTCGGTAACGCTCCATGTGCTGTCGGCTGTAGATCTGCAGGTCTCGGTAGGGGTTGACAGAGACCAGCACGGGGCCAATGTAGGTCTGGGGGTCAGAGGAGGAGGCTCAGAAGTTTCTCCCAGAGGCCCCGGCGCCGCTCTCCCGACTCCCTGCAGCCCTGCATCTGTGGCCCCCGCGCCCCCTCCGCCTTCCCACTCCGGCCTCACGTAGATCAGGTTCTCCCGGAAGCGCCGTCGCAGGTTCTCGATGAAGGCGGCCTCGCTGGTGAAGTTCTCCAGCAGCACGAAGTCCTGTACCCCCACCCGGTCACGGGCGGTCAGTGCGCTCTCCATGGTGACCCGCACCCCGTCACTGCCCAGGGCCTGCAGGGACGGGCCACGGGAGAGAGTCAGAGGCAGCAGGGCAAGGGAAGGGCTCTTCTCCCCTTCGCCACAGCCTGGAGGACTGAGGGGGCAACCAGGGCACGCGAACACAGGGCACACCTGAGAAACAGGTGCCCCAGGCTGGGTAGAGAGGGCCTGGACGACAGAAAGTTGGCACATGGGACACTGGGGACATGGGTCCGAGAAGCAAGGCCACCTGGGCACGTGGGCCAGAACACGGGCCACTGGACACACAGGCCCCAGAGGACATGGGGCCAAGGCCGCTGAGTCCAGGGAGGGGCTGGTTTGTGTAGAGAGAGTTAGGGGTGGGGGAGTGATGTCATGAGAATAAAAGAAAGAATGCTCTGTTGACCTGGGACAAAACCCCTCCTCTCTCTAGAAGGCATCCCAAGGAGGAGGAGTTGAGGTAGACCAGGTGACTTCAAGTCCCCTAGCTCTAGGCCTTGTGTGACAGGTGCTTTGTAGGACAAATCGCATGGAGTGAATTCTACAAGCAGGGTGGGGCTGTCTCTCCCCCTCTGACTCACCAAAATCTCCAGGGGGAGAGAGAGGGTCTAGGGACCCAGCAAGGGGCTGCACCAGGCGCCAGGAGAGAGATTCCCCTGGGGCAGGGGCAGGGAGACCCTCACATCCCAGCTGGGCTCACCACTCACCCCAGAAGGGGGCCCTCCCTCCCAGGGCGGAACCACACCCTCCCCGCCAGCTGCCAGGCTCCCCAGACACCCTCCTCCACTGGGAGTCCTGAGAAGTCTCAAGGGAGCAGGGGTTTTACCAGGGAAAACCCAGCTGGCAGCTGGAGCCCATCAGAGGGTAGGAAGAAGCACAGGCTCAACAAGACCCTCACCCCTCACCACACTCTTCAAAAGGATCTGAGAGCTCTAGGAAATTGACACCAAGAGTGTCAAGGGTCAGGGAAGAAACAGCAAGCTGGCCGCAGGGATAGGGATCCCCAAAGAGGCCACCAGGTCGCCTCCAACCGCAGACCACCCAGATCTTGGGCGGGGGGCACCCCTTTGGGTCTGGTCGTGGCCCTGCCTCTTCTAGGCCTGCCCCTCAGCGCCCTCCCCTCCACCTCTCTAATTCTGTCCCGAAGCTGCTGCCAAATCTGACCCAAGCCCCCGCCCCCTTGCCCTCTGGGTGGCGGGTCTGGGCGCTCTCAGACTTCCCTGGGAGTTATTGGCCCGGCCTGGGTCCGAGCGCCTCGCGGCCCTCCCGGCCTCGGCCTCCACTCTCCTGCAACTTTCCGGGACGTTTTTCCACCCGAAATTCCTGGGCCGCGCCCGCTTCCTGACGGGGCGGAGGCGGCGCCGCGAGGCCGGCAGGGACGCCTGGGACCCCCCCGGCCCTGCCCCGCACCCCTAGCTCACCGACGCCCGGTAGCGCATCCTGCCCGGTCGGCCAGGCGCCCGTCTCCGCGGCCCGCGCCCTCGGCCCGGGGTTCGGCGGCGGCGGCGGCGTCACGAGGGAGGGGCCGGTCCTCCCCCCCGTTCCGCCTCCGCTAGGCTCGGAGGCGTGGGACTCCCTAGGCGCCCCCGCCTCGCTCGGGGCTCGGACTCCGGGGTCCCTCTCCAGTTGGTAGGGGTGGGGCAGGCGCTCAGTGCGGGGGACGGGGGGAAATCTAGCGGCGTGGGTGGGGACAGAGCGGGGGCGGAGCTCCCGGCTGGGCAGGGGCTCCGCCTGAGTCAGGTTTTCCAGGAGGGACGTCGTCGGTTCTCCCAGGGGTGGGGCCCGGAACCCGCGCGGCCGCTGCGTCTACACCGACCCGGAACTCACTTCCGGGCTCGTGTCTACACTGCGCACTAGGCCAGGCTGGGGACTCAACTCATTAGGCAGAGAGGCCCGTGGGTCCCGGAGGAAGCAGGATTTCCCTCCCCCCCCATCCCAACCTCGAGTCCCGGGAAAGTTAAAAATAGAACGAAATGTCCAAATACGGCCGTCGTGCCCAGGCAGGCGGAGCCTCGGTTTGGGGACACTGTCCACCCCCCACCCCGTACAGTCTGGAGGGTGGGTCCCACGTCTTTAAACCCAAGAAAATCTCTTGGGTTCACAGAACACTCGCCCCAGGGAGGGAGACGGCCACAGGACGCCTGTGCCCAGCGTCGTTCGTGTAGGGCCTCCACGGAGGGCTCAGCTTTCCATCTGGGAAATCCACGGCCCGATTTCCAGCATTCGGAGCAATACCCTTCCCCCTACCCCGGACACCCTGACTAGGCTCCCCCCACCGCGCCCAAGGGCTCCTCACCTTTCTTTTTCTTCTGTTTGGTGGGGGGACTCCCTCTCTGGATCCTTCCATATTTTCTGCCCTGGACACCCTCCAGCTACCCAAACCAAACCAGCCTCCAGCAGCCCCATCCTCGCTGAGCTCTAGGTGCGCAGTGGGCAGCAGCCTGCGGGACAAGTCTAGCTCAGATCCCAGGGCAGGTGGGGGTGTAATGGCTGTGCTTAGTCACTTAGTCGTGTTGGATTCTTTGCGACCCCATGGACTGTAGCCCTCCAGGCTCCTCTGTCCATGGGGATTCTCCAGACAAAACTACTGGAGTGGGTTGCCATACCTGCCTCCAGGGGATCTTCCCAACCCAGCGATCCAACCCATATGTCTCGCACTGCAGACAGATTCTTTACTGTCTGAGCCACCAGGGAAGCCCCGTGTGATGGCTAGTGCTTCCTAAAGGCCGGGCTACTTCTCACAAGTGGTATGACTGCCAGCAGGTCATTTCATTTCTGGAAACCTCTCCTAGAGCCTTGAAATGAGACTAACCTCTGTCTCAAACGGCTGTTGAGAAGCCTAAGATAAGGCACCCAGGCACCTCCCAGACCCTCAGTAAATATTACTTCCCTCTCTGGCCAGACACTCTCTGCACAGGCTTGGAGCAGACGTCTCTCTTCAATGCAATGCTAAGTCCGCTTCAGTAATGTCTGATTCTGCGACCCTTAGGGACTGAGTAGCCCACCAGGCTCCTCTGTCCATGAGATTCTCCAGCCAAGAATACTGGAGTGGGTTGTCGTGCTGTCCTCCAAGGGATCTTCCCCACCCAGGGATCAAACCCGCATTTCTAATGTCTCCTGCATTGGCAGGCGGGTCCTTTACCACTAGCGTCATCTGGGAAGCCAGTGGGAACAGACATACAGAGCCAGGTCCTGGGTCAGACAGGTCACACTTGTTATCTAGCAGGGAAAGCCCCTGAGGCGTGTCCCTCGGCCAATTAGAAAGAGCTCTCCAACTTCACCTCCATTGCACCTGACAGATAAGGAACCAGAGGTGCAATAATGCAGATGCCGACTTTATCCTAGGGGGCAGAAGGCAGGGTTAGGACCCAAAGCCCTAGCCTGGCCCACACTCTTGGACTTAGGCACCCCGGGGACGGAGTGAGGTGGCGGCAGGTGCGGGCTGCAGCCTCTTGGGGAAGGCTTATTACTTTGAAAACAACAGCCCGGCCAGAGCCCGCGGGACCCCGCGGCGGGGGGCGCCAGCTGGGAGATGGGGCCCTCTGGAGGGACAGAGGGGACCGAGCGCCACCGCGCGCAGCTGGGAGATGGGTGGGAGCGGAAGGGCGGGGCTGGGTCTTAAATGCCACCAGCTTCGGGCTTCGGTCGGGAGGAGGCCCTCTCCGCGAGGCCCCCAGGGTGAAAATGCAGAAAGAAAGAGCGCGGAGAGGACTCAGCCTCCCGCTCAGCTGGAGTGGGGAGGTACTTGGGGGACGGGAGGAAGAGGGTAAAGCCGGTGCCCACCGGGAGCACGGCTCCGAGGGCCGTGCAAGCACCGGGTTGGCGCGGCTGGCCGTGGCCCATGGGCCCGAGGGGAGGGGCTGGCAAGGGGGCGTGACCTGGCGGGTAAAGGGGCGTGGCCTAGTCGCCGAGGCTAGCGGCTGGAATGAGGGGAATCCGCTCACCGAGGGGTTTGGCCGGCCACCCCCGCCCGAGCCGCTCTGCCGCATTCCCGGGATGCCCGCCGACGCCCCCTGAGCCGCCACTCGGTGGCGGAAGGAGGGGGCGGTTAAGCGGCTAAGCAGGCCAGGCGAGACCGCAGCCCCTGGCCAGCGCCACCGGCCATCCCGCCCCGCTAGGCGGAAGCGCCTGTCCCGGGGGAAGAGGAGTTTAGAAAGGCGGCGGTGGGGTGGGGGTTGGGGTGGGTGGACCGAGAGTGTGAGAGACACCAGGGCTGCAGCGCCTGGCGCTTCCTGCGTTCGGATCGCTGTCTTCTGGTACTACCTTCAATGCCCTTGAACTGAGCCTTGAGGTCTGGATTATTACCCCCATTCTACAGACAGGGAAACTGAGGCTCAGTAGACGAACGTCGTGTTCAAGATCTCAGGACTAGTAAAAGAAAGGGTGGCATTGGAACTGGAAAGTCTACCACTGTCTATTCCTGTAGGGCTGCCTAAGGGGGAGACGCCTGCTTAGCCCTGGCAGATTTCCCAGCTTCTCTGTTAGGTTAACCTGCTGCCTGCCAGGCTGTGACCTTCCTTAGTGAACCTGTGACTGCAGTGCCTAGTATCCACCTTTGGCTGTGTTGTGTGAGTATTGACGTGTAGGCCTTGGGAATAGCAGCTAGGGAGTGGGCCATGATCCTTGGGTCCCCAGCATGGCCCTGAACCTAGGGGCTGGCTGCAGACTAGGATGCAGCCATGCCTCACCTCTGAGTGACCCAGGACTTATTTTCCAAGGCTGCGTCTAGGTTTCATTGCATCTGGAGAGGGGTTTCCCCTAAAAGCGGGGATGGGCAGACCCAGCAGACCTGGATTATTCCCCCTGTTACCTAGTATGGGCCAGGTGCCCCCAAGCCTGTCCTCTGGGAGGGTAGTGAGCAGCTTCAGGGGTTCTTCAGGCCAGGGCTATGGAGGTCTGGAGAGGGTGTTCTGAGGACCCTCAGATTGCCGCTAGAAACTGGTTTCCACTGGGGGTAGCCTCCCAGCCTGTTGGGGCAGCAGAAAGTACCATAGCCTATCTTACCCCCAGCACATGCTGGGCACAGAATAGGTGCTCGACTTTTCTTTTTTTAAATCAAACATATCTTAGGTCTGGGCCCAGGTTGCCCCACCTAGGACTGTTCCAGACTCAAGGGAACTGTTGTAAGGGGGAATGAAAAGGAAAGACGAGGACTTAGGGGTTCTACCTGATATCTCATGGACCCCGGTCAAACGTTTACACTCACGGGCCTTTTGCCTGCCAGATGCCTCTACCTGGGGGTCCAGAAGAAGTAAACAAAGTACCTTGCCCCCTAACCTGTCCTCCTGGTTCAATATCCCATCTGTTGAGAGGAGACAGGCACCTCCAGCTAGTTGTCACTGCCGGGCATCAAAGGCCCTGCCCTCCTCCCTCCGCTCCTCACACGGAGGAGTCACCACCTGCCAACACCCCCCACACACACACACTTTGTTCCTCCATCACTGTTGTGCCCCTGGATGAGGCAAGCAGCCTCCAAACTGGCATCCCTGCCTTCCTCCAATTCATTTTCCTGCAGCCTCCAGTGGTATTTACAAATGCAAATCTGATCAATTAACGTCTCATGTTAAGAGAGTGAAGGTTCCCTATGCCAAGCACACCCACTGCTTCTTGCCAGGCCCCTGTTTGTGGACTTCAGCCGCCCTCTGTGTCCTCAGTTTACCACTGCTCCGGAGTTCCTGTGTGGCCACAGGGGTACCCTCTCCAGTGCCTTCTCTCCCCACGCCTCCCTCACTACCCCACACAGCCAAGAGGCGCTCTGCGGACGCCCCTGCCACCAGCCGCCCGGCTCTAAGCTTCTCGCCTTTGCACCTGCAGCTTCTTTGGCCCTCGCACCCAACCCCCTCCCCACCTGACTGACTCTTAGTCATCCTTGAAGACTCGGGTCAGGTATCACTTCCTCCAGAACCCCTTCCTGACTCTCCGAAACACACAGCCCCCTCCTTGTCGCATTCCGCTCTAATCGAAGGTTTCCTAGTCAGTCGCTCCCAGGAGATTGCCCCCGCTCCAGGCAGGCACACAGTGGGGGCTCAAAAACTGCTCGCGGACGCCTGCGTGAATGAATGAATCACAGAGCCCGGGAGTGTGAGCAGAAGGCCGGAGCGTGCCGGGCGTTGAATAGGCCGTGGGCCAGCCATTCATTCTCTCATTCATCTCGGAGCCCCCCAGCCGGCGCACACACGCAGGGGCCACTCGCGCGCCAGGGCCCGGAGGCGGGGAACGGGAAGGGGCGGGGCCGGGACGGCTGCTCCGGAACCCGGAGGCAGAGCAGGCTGCCCGAGGGCCCCAAAGGGCGCGCAGGGTGCCTGAGTCCCGCGGCCCCAGCCGCTCCTCACCGCCCTCACGTTACCCGCAAACAATCTAAGTCTCCAACAGGCCGAGTTCCGCCGCCACCGGGTCCTGGGACCCCCGCAGCGGCCGTGCAGAGCCTACCCGCAGCCCCCGCGATCCCTGCGCCGGCGACCCTCGCCTTCCGCACGGTAGCTCCGGGACTGGGTCGCCGCCCGGCCGCTTACCCTCTTCTCCATCCTGCCTACGAGCGAAGCACCCAGCTCCCCCGGGCCACGCGGCTGCGGCCCGCCTCGCGCCCTGTGTACCCACCTTCTCGGCTTCTCGGGTGCGCGGGCGGGGGCCAGGCTAGGCGGCGTGGCCGGCTCCGGAGTCGGCGGCCCTGGCACGCTCTCCCCGCCCAGGGCCCGCCCGGGGCCGAGCCGCTGCCTTTCGTCATCCCAGGCAGGGCCCAGGCCCCGGCGCGCGCGCGCACCCTACGGCCCCGCCCCGGCCGGCCTTGGCCGGGCTCCGGCCCCGGCCCGCGTCCGTGTCCGCGGGGGGCTTGATGCAGCACCCTCTGCAGCCCGTTCCCCGGGACGAGGCGCGTCACAGTCACACACACACATGCACGCACGCACCCTCCTCTGTCGACGACCTGGCCCACTTGCTGCAGTGCAGAGTGGCGGGGTGTCTTACACGTTTCTCCTTTCTCACCCTAGTGCGCCTTTGCAAACCCGACCCTCCCCTGCTTGCCAGGCCAAATAGTTCTTCCCCATTTGCGCCTGCCTGACTCTCTTCACCCTCCTTCCCCACCCTCACTACTGCTCTGAACTGGCCAGTGTCAGTTTTTCAAGCCAGATGGGAAAGCCGGGCGGTATTAACTGAGCCTGTACTGTATGCCACCTGGAACTTTATACGCACCGTTCTTTAGATCTCGGAGCGGCCCTGTCACCTCCGTGTTGTTAACCCAGTTCATAGCCCGGCCCACTGAGGATCAGGGAGCTGGAGGAGAAGGGAGTCAAACCCAGATCCCCACTTTGAAACACTCGGCCCCTGGTGGGCTTAAACCCATCCCCCTTCCTTCCATTTACCCCTTCTTGTCCGGTCCCTTCACGTCCTACCAAGGACCAGAACGCTTCCCCACTGCTCACCTCTTCCCCATGGAGTTTGCTTGAGAGGGGGCTTCTGGGCACTGGGGAGACACTCCCACCCTCCTCCCAGCCCAGAGCATCCCAACTTACTAGCTTGCAGGGCCTGTGCGGGTGAACCACACGGATGATCTCCCCGGTAGGTATCAGCTCCACTTGCAGCGCCATTCCGCCTGTGGAGAGCCAGCGTGCCGAGCTCTGGGACCTCTGAGCAAAAGCCCGCCTGCCTGCCTGCCCGCTGGCTCTGGCTGTGCCCGGAACCAGGAATCTGGTCTCACGCTGGGATGGCCACTGGGTTCAGCTTCAACTCCTGCCCCAGGGGATGGGTCTGGTCCAGTGCCTCAGGACACAGCTGGAGAAGCCCAGGTCTGATTGGGAGGCCTCTTGGCCCAGCAGGGTTGGGGCAGGAAGAGGAGGGGCTGAGGGATGGAGGAAATGCCTGTTGTCCCAGGTAACCAGAGGAGCTGATGCAGCCACCCCTGGGGGACCCTGGGCTCCAGGTCAAAGGGTAGGAGGCTGTTCCCCCAGCAGCTCCATGACCGGGCCTCTCCTGATGCCCTCTCACCAATGTCAGCTGGAGAGCACAGTGACCACTCCCCAAAATCAGAATGTACATCCTGCCCTGAGCCAAGAGGAGCCATCATTAGGCACTGCGCCTTCTGCGTGTCCCCACAGCTTGCCTACCACCCGCAGCAGCAGGTGAGCCGCGGGGGTTTAAGAGGCCAGGACTGCTGGGGACTGGCCATGTTGGGCAGAGGGAGTTGGCTGGAGAGTCAGAAGGGCACCTTGAGGAGGCCCCTATCCTACCCTCCTCTGGAGCCTCGAATGCTTGAGACATTGGTCCCTGGGTTGCTTGGCCAGCCGTGGGGAGCCTTAGTCTTGTTTGCTCCCTACTTTTCCATAGCACCCTCAGTGCTCCCCACCCCCAAATGTTCCTGTTTTTCTATCTTTATTGTTGCTCAATCACAGCTGACACTTTCCTGGCCTGGGACTGAGCCCTCGGGTCTCTGGCCGTTCCTTATAGGAAGGGCGAAGTGAATGGGCGAAAGCGACCTTTCCAGAGGAAGATACTGGCAGGGGAGGGGTGGAGTCCCGTGGGCCTGCGCTGGCCTTGACAGCCCCTCTCGGGCGGGCACCTTCCCCCAGGCACCCTTCCTTGCCTCCCCTCAGCTTCCCCCGCCCAGGAAAGGCCAGCAGAGCTTCCTTCCTTCCTCCGGGAAGCACATCTATCCAGGGCAGGATCATCCCAGCGGCCACACAATGGCCCTTATCAGCCGTGGAGCCAGGCGCAGAGACCCAGCGCACACGAAGTCTCACATATTTCCTGTTTCCACTCGGCGGGTCAGGGCTGGGCCCAGAGCGGCTATATCCTGACTGGGGCCAAGGGGAGGGAGAGCAGCCCCCCTTCCCCTTCCCGCCTCTCAGTCACTGCTGGACTCAGCCCTCCTGGCCACAAGAGGCAGGGGTAGGAGTGTGTGAAGACAGAAGGGCAAAGGGGAGAGGTGGGCACGTACAGGACATGCATGACCCAGAGACAGAAGGAGAAACACGGGGATCCCTGGAGTCAGGAGCCCTGGGGTCCTGCCCCAGGGCTGCATCGATTAGTTTGAAGACCTGGGTAGAATGTTTTGCAATTGTTCTCACACAGTAATCTTGCGAATTGGAATGCTATTTGTTATTTTATAGAAACTGGGACTCCTAGAGTAGGGTAGAGGAGGGTACCCTACTCGTAGAGTAGGGGAGAATAGGGTAAAGCAGGACTCTCATTCGAACCCAGCTCTTGACCCCATTCCTGTGTTTCTGCATGACACCACAGTTCAGGGGATCACGCCATTTCTCTGAGCTCTCGCTTCCCCCAGCTACAGAGGAAGGGTGGCAGCACCCATGATGCTTGTGCATGTGAGGAGACGTAGGGGACTTCCAGGGTTGGGCTCCTCGGGTGTGTGTGTGTTGTGGGCAGAGAAGTTACCATGGGGACCTCGGGGTAGAGGGATCTGGGGAGAGGTAACATTTTCGGAGAGCTTTCGTGCACCACTACTACTGAGCCCGGAGTGCAGCAGCTACTGAAGCCCGCACGCGCCACAGCCTGTGCTCCACCGTGAGGAAGGCACCGCAAGAAGCCCGCACACAACGAAGAAGAGTCGCCCCTCACTGCAGCTAGAGAAAGCCCAAGCAGCAACGAAGAGCCAGCACAGCCAAAAACAAATACACAGATAAAATTATTAAAAAGAAAAGTACTAAGGTACGAAGGAGTGCCAGGTGAGGAGGGATTAACTGGTGAGAGCAGAGTGGACACCTTTTCTGAGTTCAGCCCCAAGCAGCCCACTCTACCTACTTAGAAGGAGTAAGCGAAGTGCCCAACAGCAAAGGAGGCACAGCCCCCTGGGACCCAGGACCCAGAGGGCCACCATCCTGGAACCTCATTCTCCCATTTCAACACAGGCAACATCTGTCACCATCATCAGACACTCTAGTCTGGACAACAGGGCCCTCATCCTGGAGTCAAGCAGGAGCCCATGAACGTGGGCACGTTCCCACCACCATCACAAAAAAGTCACACACAGGTGTAAAAGCCACTGTTTCTAATTAACCCCCAATGCAACAGCCACAGAACACAGCCGGCCATGGCCCACTAGAGGCCAGAGGGACAGTTCCAGATGGCTCCCAGGGTGGAGTCAGGATACAGAGCAACTGGTGTCCCTCCGTCTCAGGTCCTAGGATGGGCCTGATGGTCACAGAGCAGGCTCCCTGAGGTGTCTTCTCCTGGAAGGTGACCGTTTCAGCCACTGTTGACTCAAGGGAGATGGTGGGCGTGGGGCCAGGCTGCACCCACACAGCGCCTGGAGAATGCTCTCTGAAGACCCCCAGGCCAAATTCTCCAGAATGTCTTGATTCCGGCTCCGCCTGCCCCCACTTCTAGGTCCCAGGGCAGAGGGGGCAGATCTCTGGCCAGCGACAGCAAGCGAGGATAGGGGCAGATGGGATGGACTGGGCATGGACTGCCCTGCGAAAGTCTGTGACCAAGCTCCTCTACCAACTGCCAGCCCTTCTCAGGAGGGCACGTTGGGGGCATGAAGCCTGACTTATGAGCAGAAGCCAACGTGGGTGCAATCCTCTGCTCAGACCCTGAAACTTTCTGGGCTGGATTCCTTGAGCTGGGGGTGGAGGTGGGGGTATGTGTGTGCGGTTGGCAGGACATACCTCAACCTGTCCGCAACAACTACAGGAGAGCCTGGGTGGAGGGCTCCTCTATCCTGCCTACTTGGCCACTGGCTTCTGCTGAAAGCAGGGATCTCAGACCCTCTGCCCACCCCTCAAGGGGACAGGCAACAAGATGTCAAGACTCCTGGGACCCATGCTCTGTGTGCCAACCAGTCTCTGCAGCCTGTACGAATGGGAGCATCTCCTCCGCCCAGCCTAAGGCCCAGGGTGGCGTGACAAGAATGCAGGCCTGTGCCAGATGGGGCATGTGCCTGGCAGGCCTGCCCGGGCGGGGCTGGAAGCGTGTGGGCAAAATTCAGAAATGAGATGCGGGAGGGAAGGTCCTTCCCGCATCCAGGGGACTGCCTCTAGATCTTCACTGTTGACAAACTAGCTGGTTTCACGTACACCTCAGCAACAAAAAAACCTGTATTTAAGGGGCCCATTCCAGAGATCTAGACTGAAGAGAGCAGAAGAGGGTGGCCAGGGCTCCCCCTAAGAGGTGGAGGATGCCGCTGCCTCCTCTGGGGGCTGGGCTGGGCCCCCAGCTCCTGGCAGTGGTGGGCAGAGCTGGCTGCCAGCTCCGGCCTCTGCCCTGGATTCATTCTAGCCCGGCTCAGATCTGTGGCTGGGCTTCATCCAGTGGGTCCTCCTCCAGGAAGGAGAAAGGCTGGATCTGCAGGGATAAAGCAGGTGGTGAGTGGAAGGGGCAAGGGCAGGTTTTTGGTCCATGCCTTCCGTCTCTCCCACCCCCCAGTGGATGCAGTGGTGGCAGGGTTTGCGGGGCTCCTTGGCCCATGGCCTCAGGGAGCCAGCGATGGGCTCAAGTCTCCTGGACTAGCCTTCCTTTTGTGTTGTTGCTCTTTAGTCACTAAGCTGTGTCCAATTCTTTTGTGACCCCGTGGACTGTAGCCCGCCGGGCTCCTCTGTCCATGGGATTTCCCATGCAAGAACACTGGTATGGGTTGCCGTGTCCTACTCCATGGGATCTTCCTGACCCAGGGGTCAAACCCAGGTCTCCTGCATTGCAGGCGGATTCTTTGCTGCTGAGTCAGCAGGGAAGCCCACCCTTCCTGTTACCCACCGGTATCTGTTACCTTGAAGGGTTTGCTTATCCCCACCACAGAATGTAGGTTGTTGCTATAGTAAAAAAGGAGAAACTGATCCTCAGTCTCAGGGATGTCGCTGATGTCAATGTACACCTGGAAAGGACAGACAGATGCAGATCAGCTCTATGGCCTCAGGCCCCATCCAGCTCTCAGTGACTAGGTATCCACCTCTCTGTCTCTTCCAGAGGGCAGAGGAGAGCTCAGGCAAGCCCCCCTGCTGGCGAGGTGGAATACCTGTCTCAGGTAAGGGGGAAGGTACCTGGTTCAGCCTGTCACTGAAGGAGACCTGGTTGTCCTTGACCCAGACATAGGAGACATAGTCATTAATGTGGCGCAGCCCCACCTGTAGGAGGGGGGGATCGGGCGGGCGGTCAGTGGTTTGGGAGGACACGGGACCCATGTAAAATCCTAAGGAGAGGATGGTCTCATTTCTGAGGCTGGCATCATAGCATTATCTGCCTCCTCCCCTTCACGGCCAGCCCCTCGGTAGGCAAGGACTCCGGGTGGTCTCTATGCCCAGCTCCCATGAGCCCTCAGAATGGATAAACCACGGGGGTGCGGCCGATGGGCCCCGTCACCTTGTACAGGCCAATCCAGTCCCAGGGGCTGCTGAGGAAGTCTGCAGCCAGGCAGTAGCTGATCAGCAGGTCGTTCTCCATGGTGCATGGACCCTTGGGCAGCAGGGTGATCAGCGGAGCAGACACCAATGGCTTCAGCTACACACAGGGGTCAGAGGGGGTTGAAGTCCCACAGCAGCATCCCCTTCCCTGGGACGAGAGTCCTGACTGTGCCCTTCCAACAGGTCAGGGTCACCGCGGGGGTAGGGGGGCAGCCAGCGGGTGGGGTTAGCTCTCGCTAGGCTGCCCGGAGGGTATCAGACCTTGGCTGGCTGGCCGGAAAGAAGGGCCAAAGGCTGGTGGGGGATGGCTGGCCCCGCCAGGGAGGATGGGCCGGGGGCCGGGTGGGAGGGTAACCTGGCAGAGAGCCACGTACTGGGGAGGAGTGTGGGGGTGGGGGAGACCGCGGGAGCTGCTGACAGGACGAAGAAAGCAGCCAGGGAATAGCTCTCAGGATTCCACAGTTTCTGACCCAAAGGCCCAAATTCAATTTGGGGGCCTCTGGTGAGAACAGCCGGAGGCATGTGGAGGGACACAAGGATATAAAGACACACAAGATGAGGGCAGCCGGTGGCTCAAAGGGGACCGCACCGCCTCGGTCACTAGACGGCAAGATACAGGGGGAGGGGGCTCCCTCTGCAACACGAGCCAGACAGGTTTAGGACAAATGAAAGGCAGTCCTACCTCACATGGTAGGTAATAAGCATAATAGAACTCAGGAGTCCCCGGGGACAGTTCCAAGAGGTAAGGGAAACCTACTGACAAAGGGTTCCAACATGTTTTTGACAGACAGAGCCAGCCACGGCTCCTAAGAACAGGGGGAAAAAAAAAAAAAAAGAACAGGGGGACACCTGACCTGGGAGGAAAGGCAATCGTGTCCTCCTACAGGCCTCCCTGGGGGGCCTGCTGAGCTCTGAACCCAGGGCAGGTGGGTCTGGGATGTGGCCTGGCACAGCTGCGGCTCTGCCAAGTGCCAGGCAGCCTGGAGATTTACCTCCAAGTCAAAGGTGCAGGTGACGGGCTTATGGTCACTGATGGTGTACACCATGTGGCTGACGTAGCTCCTCAGGAACAGGGCAAAGGGGGCTGAGAGCTCGGGGGTCTGGAAGTCGGTCTGGGACTGCCGCTTCAGCCTCCAAAGGATGCGATCGGTCCAGGCAGGCTTGCGCTTTTTCTCACTGGGGGTGGGGGGAGAGGAAGAAGGAGAGAGAAGGCTCAGCAGGCCAGCAGGAAGGGACCCCCACAAGCTCCCTTAGAGCCCCTAATGCCAGGGCCTGTTAGCCACCATGAGATGCCCCAGGACAGAGCTGGAGCCCAGCCTGGTAGTGGGCAGGAGCGTACCCCGTGGAAGCAACAACAGTACATGGGTCTGTGTCAGACTCAGCCAAGGACCCTCGGTCTCGTCTACGTTTTTATGAATCAAATGGTGACTCAGAAACACTCTGTCTAAAACCTTTCTTACTTCTTGAACAAAAGCAGCTGCAGATCAAAGAGGCTGAGGTTTGGAATGCAGGGTTAGAGCTGAGCTGGAACTTGGCTCCCTCTCCGTCCCTGCAACTACAGATTGATCGTGGGAAAGGCAAGGGAAGTATTTAGGGAATCTCCCCACGTGCTTTCGACCAGGACCATTTATCCCTTCTTCACAGGTGGAGAAAATGGGTCTTAGAGGGGTTGGGACTTTCCCAAAATTGCCCAGCCATGGCATGGTGAAGCCAGGACTCTGGGCCAGCCAGCATGACCACAGGGCACATGCCCGTCGTTGCCAGGCTAACCCCTCTTGGGCCTCAGCTCTTCATCAGTAGAATGGAGATAACAGTAGTTACATCTCAGGGCTACTGAGATGGTTAAATGAGATAAAACACAAAGAGCAGATAGCGCCGTGCTTCCTACAATGCAAGCTGCCCACGAACACTGGCTCTTATGAGGCTTTCTTCTCAAGAGTCAACTGAGGACCTGCCATTCCCTTTCTGTACTCCCAGCTTCCCCAACGGGCATGAGAGACACCATACGGCCTGGTCAGATGATTCACCGCTTTAAAACTTTTAAGGACGGACTTCCCTGGTGGTCCAGTGGCTAAGACTCTGTGCTCCCAATTCCGGGGCTTGGGTTCCATCCCTGGTCAGGGAACTAGATTCCACACGCTGCAACTAAGATCTGGTGCAGTCAAATAAATAAATGTATATTTTTTAAAACAAATCCAGCAAAAACCTTTTAAGGAGTCTTCACTGCCTCCAGGATAAAGTTCAGGTCTCCAAATGTGACTTTCAAGGTGCCCAGGATTCTGACGCCCCTTATTGTACCATATCACCCACCTCCGCCCCAGACCCACCTGGCCCTGGTGACCCTCTCAAGCCTCTGGGCCTCTGTTCTTGCAGCTTTGCTGCCTGGCACTCCCTTTGTCGCAGGGGGAGGCCCAGTTCAGTGCGGTCGTTGTCATAAAGCCACCCCTGACCTCTCTGCTTCCAGAGCACGTCTACTGCTACACTCTATCGTGGTTTACTGCTCCCCACTCAGCCTATCAGTCAGCGTGAGCTCAGAAGGCAAGGAAGGGGCTCTTGGTGTCTCCTGTGTCCCCTTGGCACTAGCACAGAGCCTGGTATGCAGCAAGTACTCAACAGTATAGCAGTTAGTTCCTCACTTGTGTCCAGCTCTTTGTGACCGCATGGACTGTAGCCCATCAGGCTCCTCTGTCCATGGACTACCTCCAGGCAAGAATACTGGAGTGGGTTGCCATTCCCTTCTCCAGGGGATCTTCCCAATCTAGGGATCGAACCCATCAACAAGTGCTCATGAAAAAGAAAAAAAAAGTGCTTGTGAAATACAAATAACTAAAAAAAAAAAAAAAAAAAACCCAAGCTCACTCTCCTTCCTCAAAAATGCCCAGTCAATTTTAACATACACGACTTCACATGCTTATAGCTTGAAAGGCTATTTTTGTCTTCTGCTTTATTCACTTACTATTTTAAACAAACATTCCTGCCACACTTTCATCACTTCAATAGCAAAATGGCTCTCTAGCAATAGTGGCAGAACGGTGGTGCCCTGGAGGTGAACTTTGGCTCTAAAATCGGAGACCAGTTGGTGAAAAGTTCTGTCCTGTTAATGAAGAGTTCTGGGTTGGTGAATTTGGGGAGTGGTGCGCTTGGAGAGGGTATTGAAGCTCTGTTCCCCTTCCCACACCTTGTCTGACACATCTCTTCCATCTGCCTATTTCTGAGTTGCATACTTTTAAAACAAATCAGTGATCTAGTTTAAAAAAACAAAGTTCTGCCCTTGGCAAGTGACATCATCACTCCAAACCTCAGTTTCTTCAACTCTAAGATGAGGTGATAACAGTACTTACTTCAAAAACCTTATCGAGGGACCGTTCCAGAAGTGGTTAAGTGGCCACATCTCTTCCTCTCTGTGCTCCTGGCGTGTTTTGACCTTTCATGCTTCTGAAGAGTGTTCGTGGGATGTTGGAATGTGGTAATTCCATCCCAGAAACTACAGACACAAAATCTCTAATGCAACCTTGGACATTCAGTGCCTAGCAATTCTTGAGACTTGGTAGTGAACTGCATGAATGCACCACTCTCCCTTTCAAAGCATCCTCCTGCCCCCACTTCCCTATTATGGTCAGCAGCCCATACATGCAGTCCCGTCAGAATCCTCCCCAAGTCCTGACCACAGCCCCACTCTCCTTCCCCCGCAGGACCTCCGTCTGTCTCCCTTTCTTCCTTTTCCATGGCCTGGCCCACACTCATCACTGGGCACCTGTACTGTCCATTCTTTTGAAGACCTTTGTTGCTGTTCAGTCGCTAAGTCATGTCCAATTCTTTTTCGATCCCCACAGACTGTAGCCCGCCAGGCTCCTTCTGTCCAAGGGATTTCCCTGGCAAGAATACTGGAGTGGGTTGCCATTTCCTCCTCCAGGGGATCTTCCCAATGCAACGGTTAAATCCACATCTCCTGCATTGTAGGCGATTCTTTACCACTGGGCCACCAGGGAAGCCCTCAATCACCTTTACTGAGCCCTTATTATAAGACAGGAGACTGGGGAGGATCTGATAAATGGGATTGCCAAACTTCTTGAGGAGCTCGTTTAACAAACAAAAGACAAAGGAACAAATAAGCAGAATAAATATGTACAAACTAAATATATTCCCCCAGTTCTCCATTCCTGTAACAGCTAAACACGCGGCCGCTCCATGCATCACGTGGCTGTGGCAGGCACCTCAGACTGTTCTAATCTTCCTAACCCTGGGAGGGCGCCATGGGTCACATCTCCCTTCTTCTCCAGGACACTGACGCTGAGGGAGGTCAGCGAGTGCAGGGGAGCTGGGTGCCCTCACGGTGCTGGCCAGGAGTTAGCTCTCCTTCACCGCACCCATGTCCTCCCAGTCTGTCCCTCCGTGGCCGATCCCCAGCGTGTAACCAGAGTGGGGCCTCACTAATGCTTTTTTTGGCTGAATGGTCATGACTGAGAACAAGAACTTTTTTAAAATACTTTTCATTTATTTATTCCCGGCTGTGCTGACTCTTGGTTGCCGCTCGGCCTTTTCTCTAGTTGTGGTTCGAGCTTCTCATTGTGGTGGCTTTTCTCGTTGTGGAGCGTAGACTCGAGGGGGCGAGGGCTTTGGTAGTTGTGGCTCAGTGGTTGTGGCTCTCGGGCTCTAGAGCACAGGCTCAATAGCTGAGATACACGGGCTTAATTGCTCTGCAGCATGAGGGATCTTCCTGCATCACGGTTCAAACCCATGTCTCCTGCATTAGCAGGTGGATTCTTTACTACTGAGCCACCAGGGAAGCCCCCAAGAACTGTTTCTGGAGACAACAGGCACACCCCGGGTTACTGTGCTTTCTTATTAATACTTGGCTGAGATTGCGATTTTTACAAATTGAACGTTTGTGGCAAACCTGCATTGAGCAAGACTACTTGGAACCATTTTTCAAATAGCATTCGTTCCCTTTGTGTCTCTGAGTCACATTTTGGTAGTTCTTATAATAGTTCAAGCTCTCTTACGGTTATAACTGTTAGGTGATCTGTGACCTTTGATGCTACTATCACAGAAAGGGAGGACTTGCCAAAGGCTCCGAGACTGGTTAGCATTTTTTACTAATGAAGTATTTTAAAACTAAGGTATGTACATTATTTTAGATATGTTATTGTACACTCAATAGACTACAGAACAGTATAAACCTAACTTTTCTGTGCACCAGGAAACCAAAAAGTCTGAGTGACTCTATTGTGATATTTGCCTTACTGTGGTGGTCTGGAACCAATTCCACAATATCTCCCAGGCATGCCTGTGATATGTCTTTACTTTCTAAAAATTAAGACCCAGTAGCTCTGCAAGATTCTCCAGGCTTAAGAGCCTAGAAAACTTGAGCCAATTTACTGGCCCCAAAGGAGTGATGTGTTCCATTTTGGGGTCTGAGAGCATTTTCCTCTTGGCTCCCTATAGGTGGTTTCTAAGTGTCCCACTGAACTCAGGACTTGAGTCTTGCCTAGATTGATCGTAACATGCTCTGCTCACTGCCGAGCGGGGAGGTGAACTAGGTTCCTGTCGACTGTAACAAAACCCTACTACAATCCCTGACTTTAATAGGATTTGCTGCCCTCAGCCCCTTCACCCTCCCCTGTAACGGAGCCGACCTCGTTTCTCATTACATCTTGGCTCGGGTGCGTTGCCGAGGCTGGGTAAAGCTGCGAACCATGCCCTGCATACAGCTCAGTCCCTCTGTACAGTGGGGCAGCCCCACTCAAAGTGCCTCTCATCAGCGCTGCTGCTGAGAATGCCTGTCCTTTCTGTGAAACCTGCTGCCTCGCTGACAGTTCTCATTGACTCCTCATGGCTTCAGCTGTCCGCCTCCTTACCGTTCACTTTGCTGTCTTTTACCACTTCCACACAGAGTTCTGGAACCTTCTATTGGCCAGCTCCTGGACTTGAGAGTATTTTTTGGCTCTCTCGCTCTGGGTGGGTCCCTCTACTAGACTGGCTGCTCCTTAAATATCTTATCTTTTCCTTTTGTTCTCTCAGGCTCTCAGTTCAAACACATGGCAGGCACGCTGTGCTATATAACCAGGGACGGTCGTAAATCAGACCCAGCCTCTGTGCTCCGGGCATTCATAGCACAGCAAAAAAGGCACGCCATGTCTTAACAGACACACTGAACGCACGATGTGCAAGGCTTGCAGGCAGCACAGCAGCAGGAGAGAACTCCCGGCGAAACTGGCAAGGGTCAAGGAAGATTTTCCAGCAGAGATGATGCCTCAACCTGGTTTTCAAGGATGAATAACAGGCTGATCACACAGCAACGTTTCTCTTCCCTACATGGGGCTCCTGCCAACCGCAGGCACTCCCAGCTGGGGATATTTCAGTTGTGATGTCCCCCTGTAATGCCGTTGTTCCTGTCCAGACATTCCTTCATTTCCTGGGCTCCAGGCAAGGGGAAGCATGAGTCTGGATTCACACAGACCTCAGTTCAAATTTTTGCTCATCACTTATTCTGTTACTACCTTACTTAGACCTTCTGAGATACAGAAGGTCTATTTGTACGATTTGTACAAATCTTCCTTATTTGTAAGAAGTCAGTATCAACAGTGTCTACCTAATGAAGATACAGTAGGAATTAAGTGAAGTGATGCAGGCAAAGCGCTGTGCCCAATGCCTGGCCCGTGGTCAGCACTCAGCGATGTCAGTCACCGTGTGGATTTTATCTATCACGTAGAAATAACATCTGCCTTCTCCTTGGCAAGCTTTTTGCTATCCCAGCCCTGGGCTCCTTTCTGCTGCTAGCTGGCAAGACTGGCTGTGTGGGGACTTCCCTGGTGGTCCAATGGTTAGGACTCCACGCTTCCAATGCAGGGGGTGTGGGTTGGATCCCTGGTTGGGAAACCAAGATCCCACATGTACTGTATGGCACAGCCAAAAAATAGATACACATTAAAAATAAATACAATTCATAAAAAAAAAAAAAAAAAAAAAGACTGTCTGTGAACTTGGAGGCACTGCAGGCTAGAGGAAAGCATCGTGGGCAACACAGTCTGGAGAGGTCTAGCCCCGGCTCCACTATCACGAGCACAGCCACCTGGGGAAGGCCGTGAACATCTCTGAGCCCCTCTACACCGCCTGCATGACTTCCAGTCTCCTGCGGGCTTCCCTCCCATACCCAGGGGAGTGAGCAGGGTGATGCTTGGCTACACGGCCTGTGAGCCATTCTCTTCCTGTGGGCAAGTGTCAACTGGTAGAGGATCCCGGCTTGTCCCACAGAGGCCTGACAATCTCCATGACGATCCTCATTTCCAATGGATGGCAGGGGAGATGGACAGTTGCGGACCTGGGCCCGTGGGCCAGCGGAAGCCTGCCCTCTTCCCTACTTTCTGGCTTGTGCTGCAGCCCAGGCTGGCCCTCAGTTCCAGTGTCTGTGGCCTCCTCTTGTGTGCACTGCCCCTGACTGTGACCCCACTCTGTCTTGCTCCACACGCCTCAAATGGCTCACGCTCTCCCCTTCACTTGACGGGAGAGCCACACGGCTTCCGGCCCTGGGCCAGCAGGGCCCCCTCTCATCCTGGCCTGGCTGTGGACAGACCTACTCACCGCCTAAATCCGAGAGGCCTGGGCTGCCCTGGGGGCACCTCCTATCTCCCTCAGAAGACAATTCTGCTAGGGGAATACAAAGAGCCCCATAACGTGTAGGGGGTTAGTCTTCTTCAAAGAGATGAGGGTCCCTGCCCTAAATCAGGTCAGGGGCTTTGGGCTTGAGCTACTTTTGCCCCACTGCCTAAGTCTAAGGTTTTGGTGGTTACCTATCCCTTTCTCAGTTCTTTAGAAAGGCTTTCAGTAAAACTCCGACCTGAAGATCAGAATCTAAAAACAACAACAGCAGTTATCATGGTGCCTACTGGGTGCCAGGCACTAGGCCAACATGCCAGGTCTTATTTATTTCTTTTTAAATATTTATTTACTTGGCTTCCCTGGGTCTTAGTTGCAGCATGTGGGATCTAACCAGGGATCGAAACAGGGCCCCCTGCTTTGGGAGCTGGGAGTCTTAGCTACTGGACCACCATGGAAGTCCTTTGGTGGTCTCAATGAATCCTCAGTCCCATGAAACAGGCACTGTTACCATCCCCATTTTATAGACGGAAAAATTGAGGCTTAAATACTATGACCAAGGTCATGCTGCCGATAAAGCACAAACTGTGCTTCTGATTTCTAACCAGGTGCACTATCTCTGCATTGTTCCCCATTAACTGCCCCACTGACAACTCCCACTCATATTCCTTAACTAGTACTCAACCCACTCACAGCCAGGGCAGGATTACTTAACACCAGTGACTGGCTGAGCCAAGCTTTCTGTCCCCACCATCATCTGGGCAGGACCAGAAAGCCCTGAGGGGGCAGCAGGGCAGGAGTCTAAAGGATGCTGAAGTATAGTCCCTCCCCGATCTCCCTTGTCCTGCAGTCAGCAATCAGCCGTCTTCCCTCCCCTTTGGCTCTACCTGCCCCGGCCCCAGCTCCCCTTCCTGCTCCCTCCTGGGACAGCTCCCATAATCAGCATATCATCAGGGGTGCAGAGGCACCACTCCTGAGGAGTGATGGCTGGATCTAGTCCTGCTCCCCCAACACTTCTAACTGAAGGTGGCTCCCTTGATCACAAGGGCCAGCACGGTCTGACTTCCCAGGCCCAGATCTGCGACAGGCACATCCTCTCCCAGCGGGGCCCCCTCACCTGGTGTCATAGTTGTTGGAGTTCTTATCAAACTTGTAGGTGGGTGGGAAGAGCAGGGAGCCTTCCTGGAATTCCCGCAGCAGTGGGTCGTGTCTCTTGGCGATGCTGAGCTGGAGGAAAAGGGATTGGCACTTGCCATCGCAGTGGGGCAAGACTCAAACCTGGCGGTGCCCTCCCAGTCAGACTGCTCCTCACTGCCCCAGCCCTGTACCCCACCCCCAGGACAGCAGTTGAATGCAAACGCAAACATCACCCCCTCACGCCCACCCCATAGTCCCAGGGCAGAGAGCCGCCTGCCACTTCCCAGTCCTTGAACCACAGGGACCAGGCTCTGAATTCTATTTCCCTAGGAGCCACTAGCAGAAGTGTATCAGAGGGGAGGCTGGGGTAGGCAGGGTATCCCAATGGGTGGTATCTCATCCTCCAGGAGGCAAGTCAGGTTGGGAGTGGGAAAGACAACAGGGACATTGAGGGCTGGTGCAGGGCCAGCAGGCCAAAGCCCTGCTCGCTCCCTGACCTCACACACACCTGGTGCTGGAGCGCCTCCAGGTGGAGACCAGGCTGGCCAGATAAGCCTGACTGCCCCACTCCCAGCAGCCAAGGCCTATTAGACTCTGCCCTGCCTGGGGTCAGGGACTTTTGAAGGCTTGGGAAAAGAGAACGGGCGCTAGGGAACCTCCCCACACCTCCTGTTGATCTCCCTGGCCTTGGGCTCAGAACTCTCCTCTCTTGGGCTCAGATCCCCCCTCTCAGATACCTGATCCTTCTCCCACAGGTCACTGTAGCGCTGATTTTTTATGGATTCTCGAACAAAGTGCAACCCGAAGTCCTCAATCCGAAAGTTCATGTCTCCAAACCAGAGAATGAGGCTTCAGAAAGAAAGGAAGACAGGCAGCCTGAAGGTCTGTGATGGGGTCAGAGCAGGCAGGAGACCACAGGGGCTCTGACCGCTCACTGCAGGGCTGCCAGGGGGCAGAAGGCTCGGGGGGCGGGTGAAAAGCCAGAGGCTGAGAGAGGATCAGGTAAAGACAAGGGCGGGCCCCAACGGGCCTGTTCTCCTGGCCCCACCGGCCATTTGAGCCAAAAGGACCAGCACTGAGGGGCAAGTGGCAAACATGGAGCAGGCTCTAGCCCTCCCTCCGTTCCCCAGCCGGGTACCCGGCACCAGGTGCCCCAGAGGGCACACCTGAGAACCAGCCCTTCCTGGGGACCTCAGGAACCACAAGGTTCTTGACCTGGGATGTTTGGAAGCATCCAGAATTTCTAGGCAGGACAGAGGGGCCAGGGAAAGGGAAGGGGTCCCAGACCCCAGGCAGGCAGAGCTGGAGAGGAGACAAGGCATCAGGCAAGAGGCTGAGAGAGGGCGGGAGATGGGGGCAGACTGCCTCTGGTGGGGGAGCAGTGACCGGGCAAAGCAGGCTTGCGGGGCTGGCCTGGGGGAGACGGTCGGGCACAGTTCACAGCAGCACGCTCACTCGTGGTCCAGGATGTTGGGGGTATCCTGTGCCTCAAAATTCTGCATCTCCAAGATCCGGTCAAAGTGCTCCAGCCGCTGGTCATTGTTGGCCATGTGGGGGGGCAGGTGGCAGTTGATGATGCTGACATAGTAGCCGTAAAGCTTCAGAAAGATGTTGACACCCCCTTTGTTCCCCTGGTAGGTGGGCAGGAAGGGGGGGGACACACCTCTGTTTTCCCATCTGGGGCCTGAGGGCAGATGGTCTCAGTTCCTGTGGGATCTCCCAGGGTCAGCAGACACTCACCTCCGCAGAGCCCAGCTCACCTACCTGCCGTCCCAGGGACACTAGGCCCCCCAGAGGAGGGAAGGCAGCTATGCGGGGCACTGGCCTGGACAGAGTGCCAAGATTCATTTCACCCCCTCTTTTCAATTCATTCATTCCCTTTTTCAGTTGCCCAGCTCTAAAGCCCTCAGCCCTACCCCATCCAGTGAGAGAAGGCCCCCAGCTCCTGACTCAGAAAACAGCTCAGTCCTTACCCAGTACCCGAAGAGGCCGGTGGGGGTGGATTTAGTAGACAGGACCTGGATAAAGGGCAAATGCTGGTACTTGGCAAAGATCAGTAAGAGGAGCCCTTGCATGCGGACACTGGAGACCTGCGGGACAGAAGGGTGACAGTCATTCATGTCCCTCTAGGGCCTGTGCCGGGAGCCCTTGAGAGCCCTGAGCCACATGGATGTCCTGCCCCAGGGGTCTACGGCATCTCAGTGCCGATGGAGTCTCAGCTGCCAAATGAGGCAATCTGGGGGCTCTGCAGCGGGTGGAGACATCCCACCAACAGGAGGGCACTGACTCTTCCGCTCCAGCCCACGTATGGTGCCCTTCTCCCTAGTGCCCTCCTGAGCTCCCACGGGTACCGTGCATGGAGGGGCTCAAAGAACTTCTGAGATGCTTTATGGGAAAATGGCTAAGGGCCAGATCTACGTTCAGAAACCAGCTCAGGCTGTTAGTATTTGATGCCGGACAAGTCTATTTTCTCATCGATAAAGCAGGAATCTATCTTAAAGATGCTGGATTAACTGGTAGTTCTTGATATTAATTTTTACTTTAAGGATTCTTGAAAGTAAATGCAGAGAAGGGACATGAGCATGAGAGAGCGGGAAATACTCTGTATCTTGATTTGATGGGTGGCAGCGTGGCTACATATACGAATAAAAATCCACCAGACTCTACACTTCATTTCTCCATACATTATAGCTCAGGGAAAAACAACTAAGAAAACGCTACTGAAAAATAATACAGACTATGGGCAGCTGGTGTCCGTGAATGCCACGCAGAGGGGATGAGAGTGAGCACAGAGGACGAGTCGCAGGTTGGGGGAAACAGCTAATTCTGGCCAACTTTTGAAAGAAGGGTCCCTGTTCTGAAGAAGGACTGAGGCTCAAGGAGACTAAGGAACCAGCAGGACCACTTTGAATAGCAATGTCAAAGGCCCAGGACTGCCAGAATCCCCTCGCTCAGCGGCCGTGGAGGTGGGGTGGGAATGGGCCTGTGACCCTCTCACAGCTTCAGGCTGTCTACACCCACCACCCGAGTAGCTATTTCCGGAGCATGAGGTGCAGAGGCCAAGGAGGAAATCCCCGGGTGGGGAGCATGTACTGGGGCCTTCCAGGAATTATGAAACTTGATCCCACAGGCCAGGAGCTTTGGGATGGTGGAAGAGTCAAGGGAGGGGGAACCCTGAACACAAGACGGAGGGAGGGAGGCGTGAGCACCCAGAGCTGGGCACAGGTTGCTACAAATGTGTCCCCGACTTCACTTTCCACCCCTATCTTGGTCTCTCCCCTTCGAAAGCAAATAGGACAATGGGAGTGGGGAAGGGCTGGCTCCTGGGGGTGGTGGGGGCTGACTCCCAGGGAACTGAGAAAGATTTGGGAAGAGTTTCAAGATTAATCTGATCCCACAGAGCAGGTCTGGGCCACTGAGCCCCGCCCCACAGGCTAGAGCCCACTCTGAAAGAGGAGGGAAGTGGGGGTGGGGCAGGGAGGATGGAGGTGGGGGTGGGGCAGGAAAACTTCAGATTGGGAGAAAGGGTGGGGCTATGGGGAAAGGCAGGAGACTCCTAGGGGAAGTTTTAGTTGGAGGAAACGAAGGAGGAGGAGCTAAGGAAGGGACTAGAAGGAGGGAGGCTGGGAGCCTAGGAGCCCGCAAAGGGGATCAGCCCCAGGCTTCTCAACCTGTGGCCAGCAACTTCCGGCCCCAGGAACAGGCTGCAGGCAGGGCTCGCCCTTCACCTCTACTCTCTACTCTCGGCCGTGCAAAGGAGGGGTATTTGCTGTGGGTGCCTGCCAGGCCCTCAGGCTGGTCTCCCAGCCTCGGTAGGCCGCATGGAGAGAGTGAGCTGTGTCCATGCCACAGGATGAGCTAATTTCCTTGGCTCAAGTCCATCCCACCAATCCCTTGCCAGTGAGCCGAGGTACAAGGAGGCCTCCAGTCTTGGGAAGGGAGTGGGTGGTAAGAGACAAGTGATTTTGCCCTCTGAGAGGGGCCAGCTCCAAGTCTGCAGGAAGAGGCCCTAGTTCAATCTGGAGGGAGCCAAGGGCTTGGGGACTGGCATCTTTTAGCCTCAGCAGCAGGATCACATCTGATGTGACCTCCTGGCTCTGCCCGCCTCCAGAGGACTCACAGCTCTTGCCTCAGCACCTCTGGGCAGATTAGGGTAACGGAGTGAATTCTGAAGCAATCCAATCACCCAGGGAAAGGAAAAAAGGAATTCTGGTATTTCTGAGAAGCAATGCTTCTTGGAGGTATTTTTAGTGGGACTGTGTTTCATCTCTTAGCTGTGCAGGGCAGACAAGTAAGATTCAGCAATCTAGAGCATTCCTGCAGATTCTCCTATGGTCTAAACATTTCTCAAAGAAAAAAAAAGATTTCCCAAAGAATACTGGCCTTATAGACTGAGAACCCTTCTCCTCCACATGTGTCTCTTCTAACCTCTGAGTCTCTGAGGATTTGAGGTGCATGTCTCTTAAGATCAGAGGACACCCTCTGATACCAGCAGGAGAGTCATAGGATACCTGTCAACCTTCGAGATCACCAGTAGAGTAATAAAGTACAGTAGTTAAGGACACAGGTTATGAAGTTTGAAAGATCTGGATCCAAATCTGTCATGATCTCTGAGTCTTGGTTTTATCCATACAACACCTATATTTCAGAATAGTTAAGATTTTTAAATAATGTATATAAAGAGTTTGTTTATAATGCTGATGCTTTCAAACTGTGGTTCTGGAGAAGACTCTTGAGAGTCCCTTGGACAGCAAGGAGATCAAACCAGTTGATCCTAAAGGAAATCAACTCTGAATATTTATTGAAAGGACTGATGCTGAAGCTGAAGCATCAATACTTTGGCCACCTGATGCCAAGAGCTGACTCACTGGAAAAGACCCTGATGCTGGGAAAGATTGAAAGTGGGAAGAGAAGGGGGCAAGACAGGATGAGATGGGTTAATGGCATCACCGACTCAATGGACACAGGGTTGCAAAGAGTTAAACACGACTGAGTGAACAATAAAACACCACCACCAATAAGCAAGCCATGGACAGTGGCAATTATTATTATACTCTGAGATTTCAGGCTGGGTCTTTGAGTAGAGACTGGAGGCTGGGGGTGGGGTAGGCAATCAGGTGTTACTAAGCCCTGCTGCATCTCCCCAAGGAATTCTCCCAACCTGAAAAATATCAAGGTGTTAAACTAGCCCCTGGGGTCCCAGCTCAGCCCCAGCTACTTCAGAAAGACACAAGGCAGGCAGGAGCCCCAGGGAACCAGGTGCAACTGGGGTTTGGGTCTTTAAATAAAAGGGTAACAGCATGAAAGCTGGACTGGGAGACAAAGGACTAGGGATTAGTAATAAGAGGTGAGACACATTTCCCAATTGCCCACGAACTTGCAAGTTACCTTGACGAAGCTCAGAGGGGAAAGCACGTCCATGAAGTAACTGCTCCATGGGTCTTCAAAGGCAGTGTCGGAAAGGAGGCTCATGATCCCACAGTTCAGTTCCTGCAAACTGCCCATCCCAGATCAGAGGCCTGCCCCCTGGCCTGTAGGGCCCTGCCTCTGCTCCAACATCCAGCACTGTCCTCAGCCGACTGTCCAGCGCTGGGTTCTGCCTCCCCTGTGGCTACTGCTCGCCAGCCCCTTGCCACTGCTGACCCAGGACAACAGATGTGGCCTGGCTCTGATGCAGGCTGAAAGTTCTTGGCTTTCACACTCCAGGGCGAGGGCGAACAGGTTATAGTGGTTCCCTGTGGGGACAACTTGGGACTGGTCAGGCTTACCTGATCCTGATCTCAGATATAGGCATGCGTGACAGGTCCTGTGGACACCTACCCAATGACATATATGTCCAGGTCCAGGTCCAGGTTGTTTAGCTGAAGCAGATCACTGAGGTCTGGAGGGGGTGCTGCAGAGGCCACGTTCCACGTCACAACATGTATGCTGAGAAGGGAAGCCATGGAGGAAGGAGGATGAGACCTCGTCCAGGTAATAGACTGGGGGCTGCTCCTGCTAAGGGCTGGACCATAATCTGTTGTAGTCAGAATGGGGAAATGTGTGTTTTTCTGCATCCACTGGAAGGAACTGGGGCACTGAACTACAAGCCCTTCATCTTCAAGCCCTCTGTCCCTTGAAGCAGGAAATGCCCACCCTGGATCGGCTCCTCCGTGCAGGTATACAGCTGCCCACGGCTGGCGGCACCTGTGCTGCTGACACCAGCAGAGCTGCCAACGAGCGGTGCCGAAGGTTTTGGAGTCAGGCAAGGGAAGGGGTGTGAATGGGGTGGACAGTGAGGACTTTATTAATTCCAATAGTCCTTCATCTGTGGCTCGGTCAGAAACTTCCCACCCCCCACTCTTCAATCCATGGGGTCCCAGGACCACCAGAAAGATCCTAGAGGTTCAGTTTTCACCTTGTGAGAGGCCTGAGTACAGCAAGACAGGGGAATTTCAGAGAGGCTAACAAGATTCTAAATAACAGGTTTCCCAACATCTTTCTCAAGAGTCTACCCGATTTGGGGAAAAACCATCAGTTGGATAACATCCAACGCAGCTTCATATAAACCCCAGGGAAACAACAGATCTAATCAGCAGCTCTCAATAACACTGGCTTCCTCAGAGGCTCAGGGGAAAGAGAGACTTGAAAATCTCTTCATTTGAACAGTTATAGCAGTGCTCCTGGGAAGCCCCCAGACTGCCGCATACACAGAAGGCAGGGGCTAAAACCCCACAGAGACCAAGAAGAGCCAGCAAGCCCCAGGTAAGTCCTAGGCACACCATTAGGAGGAGGATGTGTAACAGCAGAAGATTTAAAATGGGGGCGAGAAGAAAAGGGCAGGATTTCTCCCAAACGTCTTTTCTCCACCAGATCCCCATTCTTAGACGTTCAAATTCTAAAAAGCACAACCTGAAGAAATTCTTGGCCAGTTTAAAGCAACTTCCTGCCGTTCCCTTTGAATATCAACAAAACAATAGGAAAACCACCTTCCCAGGCACCCAGCCAGAGGTTCTGCGCTTCGTTTGTTTACGATCTCCCCCTGCTGTCCAACGGAGGATTAAAGGGTAGCTCTTTTACTCCAAGGCTCCTTGTTTTCCTAAGGACCTCCAGAGCAGGGATTTCTTGTTCCCACTGTTAGGTCCCACGATTAGCAGCAAATCCTTGCATCGTGACTGGCACTAAGTTGGTGATTAGCGTTGTTAATGAGCAAGCATGAGACCAAGCTTTTATCACTTCACTAAAGGATCTTATCTAAATCTGATTGTGGACTTCAGGAGGTCATAACGGGATCAGGCAGATCCCATGATGTATGTGCTGATCTAAAGAACAAGGTTTCTACTCTAGATCTAAGGAGAGAATGCTTTGTTATAGCTTTAACTTCAAACAGTCTAACACTGCTGCCTCCTCCAGAATCTAACTGGGACACCTGCTAGGGGCGCCGAAGTGGGAAAGAGCTTGGAGGCCTGAGTTTGGAGGAGGCGCGGGGTTTGAGCCCAACATAGCCCTCTTAGATACTGGCCTGGGAGAATGTGAGAGGCCTCTGAACTAGAAGCAACCTATTGGTCTGGCCCCTTCTCTCCCAGTCCGGTTCTGGCCCAGACCCGCAGCACTGATTGGGTCGGAGGTAGCGATCCCGCCCCGGGCAGCCGGCAGCCGCCTTCCTCACCTGAGCGTTCTGCATCTCGGCTCGGTCCGTGGGCTCATGGCCTCCATCGTCCCCACGCAGTGGCCCGGCCGGCTTGAACCTCGCCGGTCCTGGCCCGATCGGCTCTCTCTGGGAAGCAGGTGCTGGTCCGCTCACACTCCCGATTGTTTTTCTTCCGGATTCCGACCCTCCGACTAGGCTTCCGTAAGAGGCGGGGCCGGCGCGCACGGAGGACTCTGGGTGGCGGGTCCGCAGGAAGAGGCAGGACTCTCCAAGGAGCGGGAAACGGGAAAAGGCGGAGGGAAAGGGGCCTAGGGGACCGGGGACGTAAGAGAGGCGTGTCCCCGTATCAGCAGAACCCGACGCAACACTGCCCGGCCCGCGGGGCGCGGCGGCCTAGACTCCGCCCCCGAAGCTCCCAGGCTGCCCCGCGCGAGGCTGGCCGGGAGGGGCTGTCCTCCGGCGGAAGTCGACGCCACGCCCTCCCCAGCGCGTCCTTTTTCACTATCGGCGAGTCGGGTGTCTGGGTCCTAGGGCACCTATTTCTACAGGTTCCCAACGCCCGGAGGGGCAGAGAGCGATCCGGATGGGACGCAGCCAGCCACTGTACGGCCTGTAATCCACTCTTGCCCCCCAGCTACAGGTAACCTCCCTCCTCTAGGCCACTGAGGGCCTCCAGTTCTCCACTTTCAACGTTCAGGTGTTTTCCTCTTTCCAGACTCGTGCACACTGCCACACCTTGGACACTTAGGGGCTTCTGGACTCGGAAAATAAGCCGTTGGTGAACGAAAAATAAGTCACTACCTCTATCTATGCCCAAACATGAAGATTATTTACTGTGCCAAAGATGATGATTTCCTTCAAATCACTGATTCGTTGTTAGTCTTTTGGGGGTGCGAGGCAGGACCGTGCATGGGATTCCTTTGAAGATCTGATGAGAACCATGACTCTCCCAAGAAAAATGCACGACAATTTTACAAACATACTTCGTAAGGTTCAGACCCAGAAGCCAGGGTAAGAACTCCCTTAAATGTTTTGCTTGGTAGGAAGGATAAAGGGAGATGTGGAGAGTAGGAGAGACAAAAGCAAGAAGCAAATACTACCAGTAGAAAATGGCCCAAATACTTTCAGGTATGTGATGTTTGTATAAGTAAAATGATGAGCGATTGTCTTAGTTTACAGAAATCCATGTGCCACAATTTCTAGAGGTATCTTGGATCTTTCTAATCCTTCCCTGGTAAAATGGGGGATGTCAGCAAGAGTTTGAGGATATCTAAGTTGTAAAATAGACATGAGAACATCACCAATAAGCTGGACTCCAGACAGCTCTGTCTAGGATTTTATTAGACTGCTTTTTTTTCCCCCCAATATACCTGTATTGGAAGATTGAGACAAAAAGGCACAAACTCACATTAAATAAACAAGGTAATCTAATCAGGTCTACAAAGTGTATTTTGTAAAAGAAGTAGCACTAGGAACCAACCAAAATAAGTCAGGGAGTCCCAGCAGGGACTGTAAGAGAATTGGGGAAGATATACACGTGCCCACAATACTGACCCTGTCCCCTACGCCTCTCCGTGAGAAGCCCAGAGCCCAGCACCCCTCATCCCCCAGAGGCACCGCTGCTTCCAACCGGGACTGCAGCCCTGGAAATCCGATGGAAGCAGCTGGTCTGAAGGGGCATGGCACATCCTCAAAGACTACCCTTGGAGCTAAGCCTTGCATCCTAAGCCCCTCTGAGTGCTAGTCAGTTTGGGCAGGGTAAGTAAGAAGGGAAGGGAGGTACTTAAAAGGTATCATTGCCCAGCAGCGACACTCTCCACGGGGACAGAATAGACCAGGCTCATCCCTCCTTACGCTGATGTGGACTGGAGCCCCAGATCCAGCTGACCTCTGAATCAGCTCACATGGATGCTGAACTGGGGCAACAGGTGGAGGCAGGTGGAGCTAGAGAAAAGGCCCACAAAGAGCAAGCCCCGCTGCTCCCCAAGTTGGAGTGATATGTATGAATCTCAGAGAAGAACTGAAGGAAGAAGACCAACATCTGCTGACCCTCAAACCACGTAAACAATCGTCTGCTTCCATTATCACTGCTTGTTTCTCCCAGGCTAACGCACATCTGGACTTCACTTAGTTGATGAATGAAAGAAGGGAAAGCTTTAAGCACAAATATAATTACAGCTATTACAGAACTTGTAGGAAAACATGTACATTTTTCTCCAGTAGGAATGCCACTTCAACTTGCCCTGTCAAATGCGACCAGCAGTTGGGCTGCTAATAACCAAATGAATTGCCCCAGATCCATTACTATAGACCCCACAAGGTGCGGAGACTAAAAGGAAGGTGTGTTGGGGTATCTTGTGGTCCCAGAGGGGACTCAGTGAAGGCAGGAGCTAACCACGCTGAACCTGTCCCCCCTGCCTTGCCCCAGGGGGGCCACAGGGAAGCAGCCATCAGGAAGTCCCAGACGTGACACTCCCTTATTGCACTTAGAAATCAGTAAGGCAAAACAAACTGACAAAAACCTAAGGACAGATCATCCCATTCTGCTTCTTGCTCCCCTAACAGAGATTTGGTCTCTCGTTAGCTTGAGTCACTGCACACTTGGCCAACAAACTTCACGAGGCTCGGGAGATGTCAAGTGACACCACAGCTATCTCAGATTCTCCCACTGGGAAGGCGTACTCCAGCGCTGCCAAGTCACAGGCGACTAGGAAGCCCTCAGCAGCCTCTGCTCCCCCGCAGGCCTGGGCTTTCACACCAGCCAACTTTGGTAGAATTCGCCACTGCGATCACTCCTGGCTCTTGATTGTCCAGGGCAGAACTCTGCATGGGGGCAGGACAAGCTGAGATCTTGATCCTTTCCGGCCACTGGAGAGGAGGGGGGAACGTGTTCTGGGAAAAAGCTTTTTGCATGCTTGTTTTGTGCAGCATGAAAAGATCAAGACCCCTTGTGTCCTGACCAGCCTCAGACAGAGGACAGGAATCTAAGAAAGCACAGAGAGGAGGGGGTTATTGCTGAGTGGCAGCACCAGCCCAAAAGGGAAGAAGAGTGTGGACACAGAGCTCCTGGGGATGGTGGGAGCTGGGGGGTGGGCACACTATTAGGTATATATGGGGCAGACTCAATTCTAAGGGCCACGTGGGACAGTCCCCTCCAGGAGAGTTGACCCGGGCATATTACAGGCTCTGCAGAGATTCAGACAGAGTAGGCAACAGGAGGGCCAAGGAGCCATAGGTATTTCTAAGACGAGTGACCAGCGATGCGATGACTGGAGCAGGGGTTATCTGTTGTTTAATTTTCAAAACAGACTGGCTGGGCCTTGGGTACTTCCATGGTGCCTAGAGCACTCTTAACAGTGGGTTCCTAGGAGCAGAGATCAGAATTACGAAGCCACACTGATGTTCTGGGCAACTGGGGGGGAAACAAATCTATTTCTGCCTCATCCCCTCTCCCCCTGTGAGCACTCAAAATTGCGAAGACCTGCCCAGGAAGCCAAACACTTCAGTTTATCCCAAGGTTGAAAACAAAGTAAATCCTTTAAATCACCACATCACAAAAGGTAGCTATTTTCAAAGACTAAAAATGTCACTTGGAAATAAAGGGGGGTGGGCAGGGCACACAGAAATGGGTCAAGAACACAATGGTTGAAGAGGGAGGCGCTGTAAATACAGCCGCCTACAACGCCACGCATCTCAGAGGGGCAGGTTCCCGCTCACACGGGCTGCATAATACCAGACGGTCTATTTGTTCACAACAGTAAAGGGCATCTAGAATTAGCTACGGTAAGGGGTCAGAGTTGCCTGAAGAATGGGCACAGAAGGCTGCGTCCGGAGATGGCCTGTCACTCGGGAGCGTGGAGCTGCTGGGCCTTCCTGTTGACCACTGGCTTGCAAAACTGGAAGAGAAAGAAAACAGAAACACTAAATCATGGACGGGGGAATTTCAAAAGGAGGAAGTATGCCAGGCAGAGCGGGGCGGGGTGAGGGGCGGGGGTGGGGGGTGAAGAGGGAGGGGACTGAGGTCCCAGCGGGGGCAAGAAGCTGGCGTCGCCACCACCCGTCCTGTCCTACCCTCTCATCTCCCGGAAGGTCTCCTCAAGCGTGCGGGGCAGGAAACAAGCAGAGGTTCGTGGCACAGCGGCTGAGTCCTGGGCCCCCCAGTGCTAGGCAGCCAGGTTTTATTGGATAACATTATTTTTTCTCAGAGCCAGATGGGGAGCAGGGCCAGGCCTTTCGTTCCGTGCCTAACCCCTCTGAGCTGCTGGAGTAAGAACAAGTCTAGAGGCTCTGGGAGCTGACAGAAGGAAGGATCTTGGGAAGGGATGACCATGTGCAACAAGGGACATCCCAACCTGGTCCTACGGCCTGGGCAGAAATACTCTCCCAGTACCTGAAAGGTGCTGTCTCCGATGGGGACATCTGGGATCAGAGGGTACAGAGAGGAAGGAAATGAAGCACCAGACCCAGCGAGGACCACTAGGAAAAGCTGTCTGGGCAGCGAATATTCCAAGGGCTGGGCAGGGAACGGCTCTGGTCCAGGGGGTAAAGGGGCAACCAGAAGCCCAGCTTCCACTTGAAATGGCTCCCCTCACGGGAGGAAGAGTCATCAGGTGCAGATAAGCTGATTCTCATCCGCTGCCCCCTTCCAGCCCCACGTCCCACCCCCTGCCCGTCTCTAGTGGGTTTGTATCCAATCACATGGATCCCTGAAATGTCTTGAAAGCCATCATCTCCTTCAGTGGAAGCCCGAGAGCTCTCTGGCACCACAACCATCATTACAACTAGAGGGCAGGATGAGGAAAGAGGCGAGGACCCAGACTGATGACTGATTTTGGCGTCTGTGATGCACTCAGTGAGAAACTTGGTACATACGGTGCAGGAGGGGGGGAGTGGCTTTAGTCATCCGCCGTCATGCCTTTCACTGGGTCCTTTTGTCTCATCTGCAACAGAAAAGAGGAGAAATGCAAGGTGTTTGCTGCTGCTGGAACTCCACCACAGGCACAAATTCCTCCTCCTCAAGCCTGCCAGCGGATAGGGTAGAGCATGTATTTTGCGCACAAAGCAAATCGGAAGAATTGAATTCTGCGTACACAGGGCCAATGCCACACAATTTATAGCTCTGCCACTGGTCCCAGCGGCCATGATTTCTAGTTCTCTCCCCTGCGTCTCAGTGTTGGGGTTTAGTTCTTAAGCTCCTCTCTTTCTTTCATTAATTGAACAAATATTTATGAAGCATCTTTTTTTTGGCAAGGCACGGTTCCCAGCCTGAAGATTCAGCCATGAACCAAAACAGACCAAGTTTCTCCTCAGGGAGCTTACATTCTGGGACAAAGTAAGGGGAAGACAGAGAAACTAGTCCACGTCAGATGGGGCTGCAGGTTGCTGGGATGGAGAATGGCTCAGGGGAGGTGCTGTTTTATGAGCTGCCTGGGGAAGGCCTCTCTGATAAGTGACGTCTAAGCAGAGACCTGAAGGAAATGAGGCAGGAAATCCTGTGGGTACTCAGGGGCGGCGGTGGGGGGGTGGGGGTGAGGGCGCAGCAGGAAACATTTCAGGCAGAGGGAACAGCAATTCCCTTTCCTGGGCTCTGCTTAGAGGCTTCGCCTGGGACTTGCCTGTTTCCAGGGCGGGTGTGTGTGTATGTGTATGTGTGTGTGTGTGTGTGTGCACGCAGGTTCCATCCCTGGTTGGGGAGGACCCCACATGCTGTGTGACATGGCCAAAAAAAAAAAAGAGGTTTTGGCCAGTCTGCCCAGTCAGCCAAGTGGGCACAGGGATGGAGAGTGCAGGTGGCAGAGCTCAGCTTGGCAGAAGTGTGAGGCTGCTGGAGAACAGAACAGGGTCTTCTCTGGGAGCACTGAGTGGTCCCTGTCCCCTGCACCTTTCAACAGCAGTGGACACAACTTCTTGTTGGGAACACCGTGCTGGTGATTGCTCTCAAATCCTTTCCAACTTGAAAACAGTTTCTAATTGCAGGATGCCTATAACATGTCTATTATAACTTCCCATTAGACATGTCTTCACTGTCCATGAATTTTCTGTGCCAGGTATCAGTCTTTACTCATTCAACAACTTTTGAGCCCCTCAGAGCATAGGCGCTGGAATCAGACTGCCTGGATCACATTCTGGCTTCATCACTAAATTGTGACCTTGAACAAGTTACTTCACTGCTCTCTAAGCCTCAATTTCTGTAATAATAAAAATAGAGATAATAATAGACACTACATATGTCATGGGGTTGTAATGAAGATTAAGCTATTCAGGGAGAGTACTTAGCACAGAGGAGTGCTTGGAACGCTGTACATGTTATCAGTCCTGTTATGTCTTTGTTCTAAATAGCACAGCGAACACGCCATGTGTGCACATAACACTCAAGAAGCTGCACGTTTAAGCTACAGCCTCCTCAGTTGTGCTTTATTCACTAGACTTCAGCCACATTATTCAGAGACTCTATCTCATCAGTAGTAGCTTTCCACTGGGAAACACCTTTGAATATACTTCCTGCCACATTTCAAACCCATGACCGTTGTTTACCGCCCCCCTAACTATTATAAATCACTGAGCCCACGTGGAACCTGAACATGAGAAAAACATCCTCCCGGTCCTCCCCAGAGTTTCCCATAGTCACTCCCTACTGATAATGATTACTGTGATTATATCTAAGCTCGCAGCTTGGTCTTTCAGGTTAGAGTTTTCTCAAAATCCTTTTCTTTCCTTGGCTGTGCTGAGCTGCTTGTGGGATCTTAGTTCCTTGACCAGGGACTGAACCCAAAGCCACAGCAGTGACAGTTCTTAGCTCCCTCTTGGAATGCCTCTTCCCTGTAGATTTTGCTCAAAACTCACTTTCCTGAATGGTAGCTTTAAATTTATATTGCTCCTATAACTTTGGTTATCCATAGTAATTAATAAAGTACTTTATAAGAGCTTAACAAACTCAAGATTTTTCTTGAGTCAAATTTTTTAAAAGACGGAAAGTTACCCTTGTGGTGTGAGGTCGGAATTGGAAGTATTTGTGTGAACGTAATAGATCAGAGAGAGATAGAAATAGCTACAGATGTTAAAATCCCTCCAGGCCATCCTACGAGGAGGTCTGGGATCAGCAGCACCCCAAGAGTGATGACCACACCCAGGTAAATAAAGGTAACTTCACCCGGACTAGACAAGAAGGACAGGCAGAATACAAGGAAAAGAACACCGAGCCTGTGACCTTTTGGTCTGAAATACAGACGCTGGATCTAATCACGCAGAAGCACTGGACTAACCCCAACTGAAACACCGTCTACAAAATGACTAGCCTATCACCTCCACGAATGTCAAGGTCATGGAACTCCCAGAAAACAGAGGCTGCGCCAGACTGAGACTAGGAGGGTGCGCTGGTGGACGCTGTCTTACCCTTTCCTTCGTATTCTTGTCATTTTCATTAAGTTTGAAACTCTTTCAGAAAACAACAAAAAAAGAAAGTCCTTCAAAATAATTACAAAACCCCCTACCCCACCCCCCAAACCAAAAATGGGAACTTCCCTGGTGGTGCAGTGACTAGGACTCCATGCAGGGGACCTGGGTTCGATCCTTGGTCAGGGAGCTAGATCCCACATGCCACAACTAAAGATCTGGAGTGCCCACAACTTAAGACCCAGCGCAGCCAGCCAAATAAATAAATGTGAAAGAAGACAGAAATGCACTCATTACATGGCTGCTCACTAATGACCATTCATGTACATTTTCAATAATCAAAGAGGCTAAGATTTAGTATTATGGGAGCAAAGCTTTTGGGTCTCAAGCAGATACCTATAGACCCTGAGAGCTCACTGCCTGGCTTGCATTTACTAACGCAAAGCCAGGTCCTGTTCTCCTATTGCTTGAAATAAGATGCAACTTCCTATCAGGAAACACAATAGCTTCCTTTACTCTCAAAGACAAGGTCCCCCCACAGAGGGTGCACCGAAATAAAAATGCAATATTTCATTCTTACAATGAAATGTTCTAAGAATGCTTATTTCCTGTTTTCAGGGGCCTAAAATGAGAGATTTTATCTAACATTTATAGTGTTCCTCGGATCAAGCCATCACCGGCTATCTATGCACATACAGTCAAGGAACACAAAAACAGAAGCTCCGGTCCTGAATGATTTCTTTTTAGCAGGGCTTTGCTCTAGGCAATGAGGCCAGGGGCTGGAAGAAAGGTACTTTCATTCCTCTACTTATTTTTATTTATTTATTTGGTCGTCTTCTTCTTTTTTAAAAAATATTTTTCTGCATCTTTTGAAAACTGCTTTTCCTATAAGTATGAAATACACCTTTGACTTAAAGGAACTTGTAAAAGTATCAGTGTCAATTTCCTGGGTGTGATATCATATTATCATTTTGTAAGACGTAGTCACTGGGAGAAGCAGATCTCCTCTCTGTATTATTTCTTACCCCTGCATGTGAATCTCACAATCATCTCAAAATAAAAAATTCAGTAAAAAAAATTAAGCTAGAAGGAAATCTAAAAAAGAGGGGATATATGTACATACAGCCGATTCACTCTGCTGTACAGCAGAAACTAACACAACACTGTGAAGCAATTATACTCCAACAAAAATTAAGTAAAAAATTAAGCCAGTAAAAAAAAAATCATATATGACACTGAATAGTAACCACAAACCTGTTCTGAAAGCACAAGGCAAATGCGGAACTGAACTTCTTTAGAAGCCTACTCTATAAACAGGTTCAGCCTTTTGGGGGAGAAATCTGGCAATAAGTAACAAGAATGTTAAATCCTCTAATTCTACTTGTAGGAATTTATTCTAAGTAAATAATCCTAATTACCCAAACAATGGAGTGCATAGAAATTTCTCATCATGGCATTATTTATAAACAATGAAAACCTGCAAACAACATGAAGGAAAATCCAACACGGGCCAGAGAGTACAGAGCAAGATGCAGCTACGTGAGAAACGTGTATGTGGAGGGACTTTTCTCCTGGTTTGAATGCTGTTACAGTGTTTAGAGAAGAGTGAGAGGACCACCCAGGCTCGTGAAGCACCATCAGAACCAAGTGTGTAAGAATTCTTAAAACGTTTATAGTGGTTGTTTTTAAATAGAGTACAAGTGATTTTTTTCTATTTTTTTACTTTCCTAAAAACTGTTTAATGCTTATACATTACCTTAATATCAAAAAATTTAAATATTTATAAAGAAAATAAAGCTGCTCCCCTATTTCAAGATGCTGGTCAATATTCCAGGTGGTCTGCTCTGGGGTCAACCGCTGCTGGGCAGGGCGGAGGGAATTAAGACTCCAAGGACAGCATCAGCTTCAGAAGACAGGGATCCCTCGGCCTCAGAAGAACTCGCTCTGCCCTCTGCAGGCACTACGGGAATCTCAGATACAATCTTCCACAGCCCAGCACAAGAACCAGGCACTGAGTGTTTTAATCTGAAGACCCTTGTCTATCACAATCCCAAACAGGGAACTCTGGGATGTAGTATCGTGCCAGGCACTTCATTGCACAGGGATGTTTAGGTAATTGATAGGTAATAGGTCCAGTGTTTAAGACTTAAAATCTAGAAGTAATGGTGAATCATCAGTGAAAAAGCCAGAGGATGGACCAAGGGCCCTCTTCATCCATACTAAAGTGATGAGAAAGAGACAGGCACATTCAGACTCAAGCAAATGGAAAAGGAGATTGTCTACAGAGACGCTCAGAGACAAGCCCGCCAAGTGAGCCCACAGAGCAAAGAGTGCCACGAAGCCTCTGAGCTCCATCCCAAAGTACAAAGTCCAGAAGGGATGGGCAGTGGAGGGATCAGAGGAGCCAGAGTTAGAGAGGCAGACCCACGGGGGAAGACGAGGACGAAAATGCTGCAGGGTCTTCAATCATGTGTTCGTTGCTGTTTTTCAGCAAATGTTCTAGAGAGTCCTGTAAACAGGGAAACAAGCTGTTTTGTTGGGGTTTTTTTACAATTTTTAAAATGAGTCCTCTTCTCCCTATCTCATTATCTCGAGTTAATGACCAAGGTCCAGGAGGTACCTGCTCTCTGAACTGGAAGGTATCCTTAACTTCTCTGCAAAGAATACCCGTGGCACAGGTAGCCGAGAGGATGTCGTGACAGTGCGTGTCAGATGTCAGCTCCCCACACGTGACAGGCACATGGGAAGACCTCATAAACGTCAGCTTCTATTAATAATAAAGGACGTTACTGTGTGGGAATTCCCTGGCAGTCCAGTGGTCAGGACTTGGTACTCTCATGCCGTGGCCCTGGGTTCAATCCCTGGACAGGGAACTAAGATCCCGTAAGCCACAGAAAAGCAACTTATTGCAAATCAACTATATACTTCAATTAAAAAATATGGATAGATAGATATGTTTATGACTGGCATGTTCATAAGACAGGGAGTTCCCCATTACAGGAGGTGCTCAAGCACAAGCTAAGGGGAAAGGGCAGAGAAGACTCGAGCACTGGCCACATAATTAGACTAAATGACCTTTAAGGTACTTTCTTCCACTTTTGAGATTATGCGTTTCTTAAGAACAGGACAGGAGAGGAGGGAGGGGAGAGAGGGAGAGCCACTGCTCCCCCACAGGCACACATTTCCTGACATTTTTGTTTTTAGGGCAAAGGCCTAATCTCTTGATCCCTTGTTTCTCAAATCCTTGAGCCTCATCCAAGAACGGCGGGTTCACCTCCCAGAGGACAAGAGTTATGGCAGGGGTGACTGTGGCCTTATAGTGACCTCTTGTAACTCACAAAACAACCCACTCACACCAGACTGCTATGCCTTGGTTTAAAGAATAACAGTCATAATTTCTATCACAAACTTGCAGTTAATCATGGCAGGCTGGATGCAGTGCAAGCATTTACTGCTATTTCTCCTCCAAAGCTTAGCATGATGACAGTAAAGGAATTAAAAAAAAAGAAAGAAAAAAAGATGGAAAGATGGAAAACTACAAAGACAACAAGAACAGAGGAGGAGACAACAGCAGGTAAGAGATGGAAACAGCATTCTGGAAGACGAAAGGAGGACGGAGGAGCAGTGACTAATCTGCAGAGCAGCAGGAGCTGCGGGTGAGGAGGGCAGCCGGGAGGGAGCGGACCCACTACTGCCGCAGGTTCTCCAGAAGCTTGGCAACCGGCAGCAGCAGGTGCCTCTATGTGGAGGGAGTGCGGCTGGGGTGAGAAACGGGTGACTTCTTTGCAAGTGGAAATAAAGAAGAGTTTGGCTCTGGCGTGTCCTGTGTTTACTCCCCTGGTTCTCAGTCTGCCCCTAGGACCTTTCCCTAGATCAGCTCCCAAGATGCTGGCCTTGACCAGCCCCATGAAAAAAAGGCTGGGGTGTCCTCTTGAAGCAAAATGAGCAGCCCAAGAAAAACAGACTCAGGAGCCTGAAGTGGGAAGTCCCAGTGAAACCATCTGACTACACTTCAGTAAGCCCAGCCACTGATTCAGAACTTGGGTGAACTCCGAGAGATGGTGAGGGACAGGGAGGCCTGGCGTGCTGCAGTCCTTGGGGTCGCAAAGAGTTGGACACAACCGAGCAACTGAACAATAACAACAATTGATTCAGAGAGCTTCATCCACTTTTTGGAGCTTCACTCTTCACTGTGAATGGACAGCCCAGGACCCCCAGTCATTGGAGGGAAGCCCCTAAGAGGAAACATGAAGTCCAATGGGAAGAGGAGCTCAGGGGAAACAATGTTCAGGGGGAAGAGAGACCTCAAAACCAAACGCAAGAACCAAACCCCATGCTTCAGAAAAGGAAACTGATGCCAAGAACAGAACAAGAAGTGCTTAAGAATGTCTTAAATTCAATAGAGGAGAGAGAAGTTAACATCAGAAAACCTCTCCTAGAAAGCACACAAAAAAGGAGACAAAAAATAAGAAAATTAGAAGGTCGATTCATGATGTCCAACTTCTAACAACAACAGAAAATTCCAGAAAGAGAACAAAGGGGACAGAAGGGAGAAAATCATGAAACAGGGGACACAGAAACATTTTCCAGAACTGAAGAGATCTTCAGATTAAAGTGTCTATCGAGTGGGAGCAAAATGAATGAGAATGAACCAGCCTCAACTACTGATATTGTGGCAACCAGCCCAACCACGCACCCGCGTAAGACTCAAAGACACAACTTAATGATACAGACACAAAACTAAGCTAACAACGAGGGGCGCGTTTACTAACTTCCTAAGAAAACCAGAATTATCCACGGAAGAAATGAAAACCAGAGGCGGGGACAGGGTTCAGATATATATGTATGTGTATGGCCGAGTCCCTTCACTGTTCACCTGAGTTATCACAGTATGCATTAACTGGCTGCACCCCAATACTAGAGAAGGAAATGGCAACCCGCTCCAGTATTTTTGCCTGGAAAATTCCATAGACAGGAGAGGCTGGCGGGATACAGTCCATGCAGTTGCAGAGTTGGACATGACTGAGCTAATGTATGTATACCCAACACAAAAAATTCAAAAAAAAAAAAGGATTGCAAGGGGCTACTTCTGGGGCCGCAACCTTGGGGATAGGGCAGAAGAAGCTAGCGTCTTCCTCCTAAGTGTGGGATACTACCTGAGTTCAAACCTATGAAAATACTTGTGGGGTGACGGTACTGACTGCGGCGACTGTTGCACGAACGTCTGTTTATCTGCAAACTCCGCAAGATGTACACATTAAATAGGTGCAGCTCTCTGTATGTCAGACCTCAGTGAAGTGGCTTTTTTTATAAATGGAAAAAAAAACCTCTGAAAATAAAACTTTGATAGAAGTATTTTTAGAAAGAGAAAAACTAAGAAAGGAGAGCCACACGTGAGCCAGAAGTACAGTCAGCACAAAGGCTCCAGGCCGCTGCGAACGGGGCCAGAACACGCCCCCAGTGGTTTTGCTTGCTTTCCCACCGCCAACTATTTAAAAAAGTCCAGTTCTAAGGAGGGATTTCTGCATCTGCAGTTATCTTGGACAATACAGATCATCCAAACTTTTGGCACAATTATCCACAGAATGGAGAAACAAAGACGAGGCCTAGGGACTGAAGAAGAACTCTGAGGACGAGTGCCCTCGAGCTGTGGACCTGAGGGAGGCAGCTCAGCAGATCCCCTGGACAGCCTGCCCAGAATTCGACCCCAAGAGTCTTATACTCTTTAGATCCCAAGAGTTTTTAAACGTTGGCTGTTGGCCAACGTTTCCATGACCCTGGGGTATGCTGGCCTGCTTGGCAGCAACAGGCAACTGGTGCTGCAGACTAAAACCTCAGAGGCTCTGTCCCTGTTCCTCCATTTGGTAACTTGTTTCTTTTTTTTTTGGTCAGGACTCAGGTGACCACAAGATTCAAGGCTTCTCTCTTACACTGTTAGAATCGCCAGAGCTCTGGACATTAAAACCTACCGCTTCCTGAAGATCTTTAGCAGAAGCAGGACTTGTGTCCAAAATCCTACCACTTCCCTGGAACTGCAGCTGAATGAATAACTTAAACATCTGCCTTCAACAGGAACTCACTCAGCAAACCGCTGCAACCAGTGAGTCAGCCCGGAAGTGTCATCCTGGAGGGTAGAATCCATTCCCCACGGGGCGCCCCCTCCAAGGAAGAGCACGTGGGCCCACTTTCCACCAAGACCAGCACAGCGCAGCGGGAGCACCAGTGTAGTGGGGGGCACCTTGGACCTGGGCCTGCATCTCACCTGAGGGCCCGCTGGAGAGCCAGGCACGGCTGTGCTAAGCTCTGCCTGCCACACACCAGGCTCCATGACAACCCTGCCAGGGCAAGGAGGGAGAGATGGATGGCAGTTCGTATGAAACAGAGCTTCCTACCTTATTTTCAGCCCCAAGAGGCAGGAAGGAGACCCCGATGGCATGTAGAGGGAGGAGAAGCGGCCGAGTGACTGAGTGCTACGGCTCCTCCTCCCTTGACTGTGTCACCTGCAGGCTGTGTGACCCTGGGCCCGGCCTTGAACTCTCAGCGCCTCTACCTCCTCACCTGAGTGTGGGGAAACAGCGGCACCCCCTCACAGGGGTTGTGAGAACCACAGGAGATGGGCCGAGACCTGGAGAAGCCCTCCAAATGATGCCTCACACTGGTGGGCGCCTGAGTGCTATTTACTAACAGTCTCCTCAGAGGGAGTCTTGCAGGCAAGCAGCCCCAAATTCCTCAAAGGAGGCAAGAGGGGTGCTAGGTCTTCAGGCTCCCATGGAGCAGCAGATAGCTCTCCTTCTGGGAACCATGCCAAGCCAGAAAGAAAAAAAAGAGGCGGGGGCAAAGGCTCCAAACTCTAAAACAGCTCCAACGCCGTTAAAAAGGGGTTGTGGTGTGCGCTCCGCCGCTGTCCTCTGTGGGCTACGTGCGCGCTATTCGTGGACCAGCCCAGCCTGCCTCCGCCTCCCGGGGCCACCTCCGCCTCTGCAGCCCAGCACGGTTCCCCCACCCGGCTCTGGAGGACCGTTGCGGCAACTGTATTACTCACTTGGCATTCAGCACAGCCCGCCATATCTGTCTCTCTGGATATGCCAAGACCTCGACTAGACTGCAAGTTCAAGAGCACAGGCTGCTTTCTTCCTTGTAGTTCCCATATCGCCTGGCATTAGACCTTACCCACAGTGGACGCTGACATGTTCCTAGAACCACAGGACGGTGCCCTCAGTGAGCTGCCCCGGCACGACAGTCTCCTAGCGGACAGCCCCGGAGTCTCCTCGGGCCTCCCACGTACCTCATCCAGCTGTCTCTTCGTCTCGTCTTCCATCCTTCGAATGTCGTCCATCGTCAGGTCGACCCACTTGTCCAGCCAACAGAACAGCTGCCGGTGGAAGTTTGTAAACAGACGCCTCTCTTGCTATAAAAAGGAGGGACCCAAGTTAGAACTGGAAGGTGGGGGCCGCTGCGGCAGCCCTCTTGCCCACGCCCTCCACGCCAGCACCCACAGTGTACTGGGAAGGTTGGGGGAGGAGTTGTAGGTACCCCACTGGCTGATCTGGATTGGTCCTCCAATCCCTCAGGTCAGTGACCCTTGCCTCCACATTTCTGATGGGTACGGCCTCAAGTCAGACAAGCCCCCGAGGAGAGAGTGGTGCCTAGCTTGCCCCAAGGCTCTGTGCCCAAGACAGGCAATCCATGAGCCAAGATCCCAAAATGACTGTGCCAAGTTCCTCCTTGTCTCTGGAGCCTCAAGGCCAGGTTAAAACTGGCCAGCAGCAGGGGGAGTCCCTGGCAGCCCAGTGGTCAGGACTCTGTGCTTCAACTGCCAAGGGCTTGGGTTCGATCCATGGTCAGGGAACTAAGATCACGCGTGCTGCGTGGCATGGCCAAAAATAAGTAAATGAAACTGGCCAACAGCTATGAAATGTTGCTGAATTTTACCAGACTCTCACACATCAGAGAGAAGACTACAGAGACTTCTTAGGTGCCACTGGGGCAAGTTACTCAGTTTTCCTGGGTCTCCCATTTACACATGTTATTACTTTTGTCTGATATTCTGTTAAAAAAAAAAAAAAAGGAAAAAAAAAGCCTTAGATTTGTCTAGTTCAGTAATTCAGGGTACTAGAGAATTTGGTCCACAGTACTTTTTGCCTTTTGATGTCAAGCAAAGATCCTGAGTTTTATTTGCCATTTAATCGTAACAAGCCCCCTCCTGTTTCCTTCTTTTGCCTCAGTCTCCTTCCCATTTGCATGTGGTACCCCTGGATGAACAGCGTTAAACTCTAAGAGTCTGGTGCAAGGGGAAGTGGGGGTCTGGGAAATCAGACCTATATATCCTGATGCTGGCCACTCTAGGATACAAGCCACATGGGTTGTATGATCTTCTCTTGGACAAAACACCCCCCACCAACACACTGGAAGGCCTCCCACCCTGGTCACTTACCTTATGTATAAAGTTTTCCACTTTGTTCTGCAGGCCCCACCACTTGAACTTGACAGTAACCAGTTTGTATGCACACATGTATGGGCAGTCTTTCTGATTTACAAGTTCTTGCTGTATTAGAAACACACCCACAGGCAGACAGGTAACTAAGAGCTGACCTCTGGCTCTCCCTTTGCGCCCCCCACCCCCTCCCAGTTCCCCACCTCCAGGAGGGAGGCCCAACCACACTGGCCCCAGCACCCCCTGGTGGTAAGAGTGTGAATTGCACCTTCCAATTGGGGCCCAAGGGTCCTCGGCCTGTTTTGATAGACTTATATTTTGCTGGGTCCTCTTCTGCCTTGTAATCCTGTCAGAAGTTGGGGGTGGGGGAGGGGGGTGGGTAGGGAAGAGAGAGGGAGAGAGAAAGAGATCAGATTTTCCACCGCAGTACAGTTCATACCATTCTTGATGCTTTTGGCGCAAAGAAAACATGGGAAAGTCTATAAACAAGATATAGAACTGTTTACATTTGCCTCTGAGGAGAGCTCTCTGTGATTTTGTCTGCCAGGGCTTGTTTTCAGTTTTACCAGACTGTGTGAGCAGGCCTGGATTTCCACTGTTTAAGATGGGGATTTGAAACCTGGAGTGAACATCCAGAGCACCAGGGAAGGTGTTTTCAAAATACAGTTGACCCTTGAGCAACACAGGGTAATTTTATTTTATTTTATTTTATTTTATTTTATTTTTTTAGGGTAATTTTAAAGAACAGGTAATTCTAAAACAGCAGCTGGAGCTGAGAACAACCAGCCAGTCATTTCTGAAATCTTCCAGTCCCACCTCTCTCTGGCTTGTTCTGTTTTGTTTTTAAACTGCCTTGTTTTAATAAAATCACTACTGGAAATGTTCGATGTATTGACTTTATCCTCTTGTGTACTGCTGTCAATCTCCCTTCACTGATTTAAAATGCAGTCAATGCTGTGTGTTAATTAACAGTAACAAAAGTTTACTCTTGGGCTGTTTCTCTGCATTAACTAATGTGGGCAAGGGAAAACCTAAACTCCTTATAGCATCTGCTTATCAAAAATAACAAAGATATACAATCACATGCATTCACATACAGTAGTGAAGCACCTTCCAAAGTGAAGGAGATTACCTATTAAACCTTCCCTACCTCTGCTTCTCTCCACTCACACGAAACAACCAGAATCGACAAAACACTCAAAGGGCCATCCTCTCGGCTAGTGTTTCTGTCTGAGAACTATCTGGGGATGTTCCGTTTGAGGTATATAGATGCACACTTAGGATCTATTCACGTTGCTATGTATGTTATACTTCAATGAAAAGTTTTTGTTTTTTTGTTTTTGTTTTAAATCCACTAATCTTTTGAGGATAGGAGTGGGGATATTAAGCCAAGAAGCATAAGAGTGTATATCTGGGCCACTATTTGCCTGGTGGTATCCCCAAGTCAAGATAAGGTGATTCTTAACACTCATTTAGAAAATAAAATACTCAAGAGAGAACTTCCCTTTGACTCAGGTTGGTATGATTCCTTGGTTTCTCTGACATAAGTGACTTCTGCATCTCAAAGGCCACCCATACAGCTGAATACTTCCTACCTTGCTAAGTACTTGGCTTCGATCTGCAATGTCTATATATATGACTTCCACATGTTTCCATGCCTCAGGCTCCAGTTTATGCACCTGCAGGAACAAGGGTGACCACTCATTATGTACAATTTTATAGCTACCACACCCTTTACCCAGAATGGACATCTAACAGCAGCTGTTCCCATAGCCATAGTCATGAGATTCCTACCAGTCCATACAAAACTATCCAAAGGAGTGGGAGGGTGAATGAATTTTAAGTGGACATACATTTGAGAACTAATGCTCTTTCAAGCTAAATATGACTGCAGCAGCCCAAGACACTCTCCAGGCTCCCCTAGCACCTTCTTTATTTCCGTGTGTTCCCCCTTTGTAAAGATTGCATATTCCTCTTGTGAGGATCCTGCCTGCTTAGCCATATACTGCTTATTTTGATGCTCTTAAAAATTATTAATAACTAACTTGGAACTTCCCTGTGGGCCAGTGGTTAAGACTTTGCCTTGCAATCTGGGGAGCTAATATCCCTCATACCTTATGGCCAAAAAGCCAGAACATAAAAAAACAACAGAAGCAATACTGTAACAAGTTCAAGGAAGACTTTAAAAATGGTCCACATTAAAAAAAAAAAAAAAAGGTCCACATTAAAAAAAAGTAAAAGATCTTAAAAAAAAGATAAAAATTAACTAACTCAAAGAGGTGGTATGAGTTACAAAATTCTGATACAAGTTGAAACGTACAAAAGGATATGATAAAAAGTAACTCTTTCTCTTGCATGTCTCTCAGTCAGCTCCCAGGTACCACCACTGCAGAGATTTTCTTTTAATACAGAAGGTAGCACATATTTAACATCCTTTTTTTCCCCACTGAACAATATCTTTTAAAGACTGTTCCCTCCTGGCTCTTTTTAATGGCTGCATAATAAACGGCTACATGGTTGCACAATGTTTTCTTTAACAGGATCCCACTGGTGGGCTCTTATGTTTTTAACCTTTGGCTACACCAAGAATGGCTCAGTCGTAAAGAATCCCCCCGCCAATGCAGGAGACTTCAGTTTGATCCCTGGGTTGGGAAGAGTCCCTGGAGGAGGATATGGCAACCCACTCCAGGATTCTTGCCTGGGATATCCCATAACCAGCAGAGCCTGGCAGGCTACAGTGTGTGGAGTCGCAAAGAGTCGGATATGATGTAGTGACTAAACCAACACCAACAATACAGCAATGACTCTCCCTGTATATTGAATGATTTCACACATACGAAAACATAACTATAGTATAAATTCCTAGGTGTGGAACTGCTGGAGTAAGGGACACGTATATTTTAAACCCGAGGAGTTACTGGCAAACTATGCTCTACAGAGGCTGTAATTTTGATGGGCTTTTTTCAGGGGTGTGGGGGCGCATCGCACATGTGGCTCTGGGATCTTAGTTCCCTGAGCAGGGACTGAACCCAGGCCCAGGCAGTGAAAGTGCCGAGTCCTAACCACTGGGTGGTCAGGGGATTCGCTCATTTTGATGTTATAAAACTTTAGCTCTTCTGTGCCAGGAGTTGTATTTTAGACCAATCCCAGCACTAGCAGAAGGTCCTTGAAAGCATCTTGGAGATCATACTTCTAAGATTAGAGACAGAGCAATCCCATGCTGGTAGGACAGATCTAGGCACAGGATGCGAGCTTCCTGGCCAAGAAAAAGGGGACCACAGTGAAGAGCCCTTGGCAGGGATAGTCTCGGTACCCTGTCCTGAGGCCTGGAAGGCCTCGGGGGGCTTGGGAAGTGCTACTTACGTTCTCCAGGGTCCCAAGATCAGGTTTGTGCCAGGTTTCAATTTTAATCAGGAAGTCTTCTTTCATGTACTCATTCTGCGGGAGGGGAAAGGACACCTTGCAGTCACTCGGCTCGAAGCTGCAGAGTAACTGCCCCTCACCACCCACTCTGGGCAGGCAGGAGCCCCCAGCCTCTGCCTGGTACCGACAGCTCACTGTACCGGGGGCCCACAGTACGCCAGGCGCACGGTACCTCACTCAGTCTTCACCCCAGCCTGTGAGGGCTGTGGCAACACGACCCTCACCTCACAGTTGAGGAAAGTGAAGTTCAGAGGGGACTTCCCAAGTCCACAGAGATAACAACAGACCTGGGCCTCAAACTCAGTTTTGTCTGACTTCAAAATTCACGTACTTAATCCTTGTATCTCTGCCATTCTCCTCGTGTGCAGGGTGTACAGGCTGACTGGCAGCGTGGGAAGAGCACAGGGAGACTCCCGAGCCATCCGAGCGTGTTGCCCACTTCCCCCGCCACTAGCCAGCCTTCAGCTGAGGCTGAAGTTCTCAGCCTTTTAAGCCTTCATACTAATTATCATCTTCTTCCCTTAGTGGTTTTAAAAACTGGAACTACTTAAAGGAGGAACATGTTAACCCCCTAACTCCTCAGTGGGAATCAGGCTCCCCGAAACTTCCTGTGAGGATGCTGCAGGGAGGACAGAGGGGGCGCTGACAGAGGGGCTGGGCAAGGAGAAGACCAGGCTGATGCCACAATCCTGCCTAGTGCTCACTGGGGTCAACAGATGCCCAAATGGGAATGCCCTGATCGGGTCAGTGGCACTGGAGTTTTCTGTACAGCCTTGAGGAGGCCAGGCCCGGGGCGGGCAGGGGAGAGCCACGCGTCACTCTGTACACATGAGACCTGGGGCTAGGACGCCACAGTCCTGACTACTGACTGCTGCAGCACCTACAAAACCACCTGCCAATGCAGCTTCAAGCAGGAGGGGACGGTGCCAATTAACAAGTTCCTCATCAGGACTGAAAGGATGAGGCCTCAAAAGCCCCAAACGTCACCCAGGACAAAGACAGGAGTATCCAGGAGGCCCCAGGGCAGCTCCATTTTTCTTTCTCCTTTCCTTATAAATCATCTACAGTCCCAACGCCCCTGAAAATACTTACTGTGATAACTGCTCCACAGCAAGGACATAGAAGGAAGAGAGAAAAAGATTAATGAAGATGAATAAAATATCCACCCCTCACCCTGGGACCACGGAAGCAAAGACTTTTACTCCCTGGGGCTTACGCCACAGTCACCCTCCAAGTCCCAGCAAGTGCATTTGGGACCTCAAATGCACCACCTCCGAGTTTGACTCGTACACAAGTCCCCGAAGGCCGAATATGGGGTTTCATTAAAGGGATGCCACTACTGGCTCCTGGGGACTATTCCCAGCTGGGCAAGGACAGGGAGCAGCCCTGATGAGCTGAAGCACCGAGCCCCATGGCTCTGCGGTCAGACCATCCCCTGGTGTCCCCCTCCTCCCGCCCGGCCCCTGCTTCCAGGGGCACAGGGCAGGGCGCCGTAGGCCAGGCACTGTCTATCTGCCCTCTGCATCCTTCCTGTCACGGTAACCAAACCTCTCACCCGCCACACTCCTGCTCATTGTAATGAGACCCCCTCGGAAAGCACTGTTCAATTATTTATCAGAGAAAATGATGGCAGCTCTCTAATGTCACTGAGGAACGGACTAGCTTTCCTCCTGACCACGGCCCAGATCATTCTGTACTCTCTGAATTTAGGAGTTGGTGCAATTTTGGATGGATGCCCCCACTGCCCCCTCTGACAGCATGTGGGGCTAATAGTCAAGCTCCCTGACTCCAAAACTGAAACTAAGGTTACCTCTGAGACTGAGATGAGGACAAGCTGAAACATAAGGGATAAGATCCACCTCCTATGGAAACAACCCAAGAATAACTGACAAGAACCTAGTGTACAGCACAGGGAATGCTACTCAATATTCTGTAATAACACACGGGAGAAGAATCAGAAAAAGAAAGAGTGTCTGTAGATGTATAACAGAATCATTATGCTGTACATATACCTGAAACTAACACAACACTGTAAATCAGCTACACTCCACTAAAATCAATAAAGGGAAAATGTTTTAAAAAGAAAGGAGAGAAAGAGAAACAACCCAAGAGACGATCTCAGTAACCTCCCTGAATCCAACGGAAGTTACTTGGGAGAAAGCAACAGATCAAGATGATAACTCAAAGGCTTATTGAAATAACTGCCCTGTTATTCGTTTAAAAAAAAGGAAATGATGGGTGCAATATCCATCAAGGGTGAGTCCAAAGAGACCAGCGTGGCAGCAGTTCTCTGGCGCTGTACGAGGCCTGTCTAGCAGCCCCACCCTGAGTTCAGGTTGGCCTGGCCTGATGACACGCGTCACCAGGGTTCTCCAACAAACCACCTGATTCTGAGTCTATGCTCCCCGAGCAGCTTTCTAGTTTGGCCTCTGCCGGGATGGAATGTGCTGATCGATACACACAAGGGTCTGATCACTTAAGCAAGTGGATGATGTTCACCACTACACGCTGGAATTTGGTTTCCCGAGTGGATGAGCCCACAAGGGAAGAAAGTCCTACTTGGCAAACAGGAATATCTGGTTTCATTAGTCATTCTGTATTTCAGTATAACTTAATATTTTGGCATTTCGGGGAGGGCGGGGGTGGGGGATACCTTTGGATATCAGCTCTTTCTAGGATCCTGAGAAGCAGATCCACTCAGTTCTGACAAATTGTGAATGTACAAGGGTGATGACCCCCGTTTAATGGCCTTTCATGCTAACATGGGTGAACAGACAATCCTCCCTAATCTTTTCCAGCCTCCCTGCTTCCAAACACCTCTGCACTCAGACAGTTCTCTTTTCTTCAAACTGCAACCCTAGGTAGTCTGGAAGAGCCTCAGTAAACTCTCTGCAGTTGGAAAACAGGGCTCTCCAATGAGACCAGTAAGGTCCTTCCCATGCTTCCAAGGCAAGGGGCATAGGTTCAACCCCAAGACAGGGAACTAAGATCCCACATGCTGTGTGGTGTAGCAAAAAAAAAAAAAAAACAACAGAAATCCTCCCAAAACTATGTCTTTATTGAAATTGTATTCAGACAGGGTTAAGGTTAGAGGGAGAGGCAGGAGGAGAAATATTTATTTCCCTCTTCCTACTTTCTTTCCTTTTTTCATGGAGTGCTTCATGAATTTGCGTGTCATCCTTGCACAGGGGCCATGCTAAACTCAGAATCATTCAAGTTTTAGTCTATGTGCTGTTAAAAGCAAGTGTCTCTTCCTGCTATCATTTACAGGCCCAGGCCCATCTTACCCTCTGCTCATGTCCCAACTCATGAGCATCGGGGGATAAGAAATAGAGAGAAATAAGGTTAAGAGGACAGAAAGAGCTGAGAACAAGTAGAATATTGCAAATCCATCTTCCTTCTACTCAGAACAAGGTCAGAACCTTCCAAAAGGCATGTGGAATTTTGCTCCACGCCCCATTATCCCTCTCACTTCAACTCTGATCTGCTTAGGCCAGCCTAAGAGTTCTGAACTAATAATCTTTCTCCCACCAGTCCCCAGCGGGAACTGGACACAGCCTTCCTTGTTCAGAGCTCTTTTAAAAGACCCATGTCTAACTGAACAGATCTAAGATTCAAGCACTCATACTGCATGATGGTGGGTTCTGAATGTAAAGTCAGCACCCACTGAAGAAGCCAACCTCCTCTCCCTCACTGCCTGCCTCTCCTCTCCGTGGGGTATTTAGAAATTGGTTTTCTTCTTTTGGCCATGGATCAGAACAAGATGCTAATGAACATAAGGCGTCTAGAAAAATGCCCGTCAGCTGTAGCTCACTCTCCCCAGACCTACATAGAGGGCAGCAGCGGCTCAGCGGGCACAAGCTGTGAACCCAGAACCCCGCCCCGGGCATGCAGCAGTCCACACTACCCGCTTGCCTCCTTTATGCCAAGTTGGCTAAGGTTCTTATGATGCATGCTCAGTGCAGCTCTCTGAGACATCAGGAAAACTCACCCTTGGCCCCAGACCAGCCGCACCCAGCCACGGCGCACACTGTGTGTCTTTTAGGAAAGTGTGTGTGTGCCCCTTTTCCAAGAATTGAACAGCGTCCTGTCTGATGCTTAGGGAACAGCGATGTTTGCGTTTTCAGCTATAGCAATAAAACTCTAGGCATTACACATGCCAGGCCCCACCAATGACTGAGCATCTCCTGATACAAGGTTCTCGAGTGAACAAGGACCAGAGAGCAATGACCCTGTTTCTAGATGGCAGTCATTCCCTGAACAGGATGAGGACCACACAATTTTCCTCATCAGATACAATCTAGGGAGTGCTGGGTCCCCACAAATGAGAAGATAAGTGTCATAGTACATGTAAGCAGAGGCTGGCAGGAGGACCCCACAGCCAGACTGTCTTCACCAACAGATGCAGACCGGCTGGAGGGAAATCCTCGTAACTCACAGTCAAGTTCCAGGGACCTGGAGGGAACCCCCACCGAGGATATGCATCAGTAACAGCATGGGCTGTCCAAGAGGTCTGCTTCAAAACAACCCTCAAGACTTAGGAATTTTGAAAAGGGAATCCCAGAATGTCTAGAATAGAAAACCCAGAGACGAGACTAGTGAAGATTAAGAGAAGCCTTCCACTCCCACTCCCTCCTTCAACTATAGAACATGCTGGTCGAGTGGAAGGCGCTGACTCATGGCTCTTACCAGTGATCTCCCTCTTGCTGGGCCTCCCCTCCTCAAATCTGGTGTGCGGATGGCAGGTGTTACGTAACATACTTGGGGGATAGCTGTTTCTGAATCCTTTGTCATCACATATTGGGCTTATTTCAACACTTCTCCAATAATATCAAGGTTTTCCTTGCTATGTTTTCTGGTGTATAAGCCTGGTCTTTCACCCGGGCAAGAAGGTAACCCTAACAGGCTCTTTCCTATGACTGCCCCTCTCTTTTTTTAAAAAAAGAATCTTTTGGCCACATGGCATGCAGGATCTTACTTCCTACGACCAGGGATTGAGCCCATGACCCTTGCAGTGGCAGCACGCAGTGCTAACCGCCGGACCGCCAGGGACGTCCTGGATGGCCTCTCTCCAGAGTCCCTGAACCTCACAGTTGCTTTTCAAGCCAAACGTGAATATATACCATTAAGGCTGGAAACTTCAGCATCTAACACTAAGGGAGGGGTGTAAAAAGACCCTAGCATGTTCAAACAATGGAATTCTGTGCAACCATTAACCAATTTTTAAAAATAGACTATAGATAGTGACAGAAAATAGGTTTTCCATCTACTGAGTAAAAACGGGCAAGCTAATAATTAGTAACATTTGACCCACAATTTGTCTGGAAAACACGTCTGGAGGCTTTACACACACACACACACACACACACACACACACACACACGTATATAAAAGCATTTTTAAAAAGGATTAGACAGAAAGACACTAAAATGTTAACAGCGACTAGAAAACGGAAGGATCATGGGTGATTACTTTCTTATGTTTGTATGTATTCTCCGAAACTTACCCAGAGGACATTACTTTTGTAATGAGTAAAAAAAATCACAATTATCATACTATCCCCAAATAGGAGGGACTGGTTCTGTGCATCTTGGGCCGGGGCTCCTTGGTGGTTCCCACCCAGCTGGCTGCCAAACTGCACTAGGCGACACTGCCGCTCACCACCAGCCTGAAGAAAGACCCCAAGCTCATCCTTGCACTGGCTTAATCTGGAAAATGGAGGCGGGAGACACACCCCAACTCACTGCCACTCAGGGCCTACTTAACTACACATCCACGGCGCGGCGGGGGCTGTACTCACCGGTTCTGCAGTAAGGGTAGGCATTCCATGCTTTTTCATGTATATTGAGGGCTCCCTCTGGGGCCAGCATTCGAACAAACGTGGGCACTTTGCTGTAGTGAGAAAAGGGTTATGAAGAGAAAAGGGGGAGAGAGTTAAAGACAGTGGGCTTCTGTGGTACACCCTCCAGGGCACAGTTCCAGTCTCTTCACTGGGGAGTTGACACTCTAGTTCTCACGAGACCAGGAGGTTACTCTGGTTGCATGCGAAGAGCCAGCAGTCAGAGCCCGACACCCCAGCTCCGCTGGCTACTAACATGCATCTGCAACCTGCCCCATGACCTGGCAGGAACAGCACAGCGGATGAGGCCCCAGGCTACCTGCCGTGGCTCATCAGTCCCCACGCTATCGTTACACACCCTTCCAGAGCTCACTGGGCCCAGGGCACGACACTACACCCTGCAAGGATGAGACGTCTCTGAGACTGGACCAGAATGACTGGCTGACCGACTTGGAATAGGGGATCCAAGATGATCTGATATGCTGGGGTCAGTTCTAGTGGCCAGGAGGGCCCCAGGGCCATCCTGCCTTTCAGGACAAAATAATTTCTTATCTCAAGTTACAGAACAACAGGTATATAAAGTATGAGCACTTTTTATTTTTTTTAAGGTATGTATATTCCTCTGCCTTAGTGTTATTAGTTTTTTAAAAATATTTATTTGGCTGCATTGAGTCTTAGTTGTGGCACGTGGGATCTAGTTTCCTGGCCAGGGACTGAACCTGGGCCCCCTGCATTGGGAGTGTGGAGTTTCAGTCACTGGTCCACCAGGGAAATCCTCCTCTACCTTAGTTTTTAACTGGTAATCTATGCAGTTTAGCAGGTGCCAATAACCTCATCAGCTTTGGTGCCTGAGGCCTCAGAAAGATGAGCTACCCCCAGGAGAGAGCAAACTTCGAACAGAGAGAGCAGTCCCCTGAGACCCACTCACTCACAGCCATACTCATTCAGGTGTCTGCGTGTGCCAGGCACAGGACACACGCACACATCACGCAGCCGTGGCCCCTGTCCTCGGGGAGCTTCCGTTCTAGTGCGGAGTGGAACTAATCAGGCAGAGCACTGTGAGGACACATGAATGGGGAGGTTCCCCAGGGAGAGGAAGGTTTATGTGAAAACACAGAGTCGTGAGTGGGTAGGGCTGAGCTAGACAAGAGGACGGGGGTGGGATGGGAAAAGCTGGGGGGAAGAGAGAGAAGTTCAGAGCAACTGGCATAAGGCATAAGGTGGGGAACACAGGAGAACTAGCAGAGGCTGAGCCACAGAAGATCCTGCATCTACACCACAGAGGATGGACTTTGTCCCGGGGGCAAAGGGCCATCTATAGCTCTAAAGCTGGGGAGCAACAGATCTGGACAGAATACTAGGAGCTGTGCGGAGTGGCAAATAATCCAGACAAGAGACTGGAAGGAAAGAGAAACGCTGATATAACCAAGGACATGGACTCAAAAGGACTTGATGTGATATGATGAAGAAGGTAGAGGGTGTGGTGAACCCATGGTTTTTGACCGGGAAGACTAACAGCTGACAGGAAGGCTTTGGTCCTTATGAGGAGAGGTGGCCATGGTACACAGCACTGTTGGTTTGGTTTTAGTTTTCTTTTTATAGCAGTTGGGTGTCTTGCGGTTAACAGCAGTGGTGGGGGTGGAATTCCCTGGTGGTGAAGTGGTTAGGACATGGGCTTTCACTGCTGTGGACCCGGGTTCAATCCCTGGTTGGGGGACTAACTCTCCATAAGCTGCATGACCTAGCCAATAAAAAGACTAGTGGTAGGCAGGCTCAAAGCTTCTACCCTCTCCATAAGGAAGAGGGTGAGACAGGGCCTACGCTCTACATGTAGACCTTCCTCGACTACGTCTCGAGGAACCAACTGGTCCCTCCTACCAGCCTCACTATGTCTTTTCAAAGTTCTCATTAAAAAATGTTGGGCTGGCCAAAAAGTTTGTTGGGTTTTTCTGCAGCACCTTATGGAAAAACCCAAATGAACTTTTTGGCCAACCCAATACAAACGCACTACAAGGAAGGTTTGTCCTGAGCCTAACTCTCATCAATGGCTCAGAAAGAATGGGTAGGCAGTCAGCTCAAAGGTCGAAGGGGAGGCGTAGAGGGAAAAGAGCACAATGGCGAGGAAGTGGGATCGTGGTGAGATTTCCTCCCCCACTTCAGCGCTGCTCTGCACGCTCCGGCACTCACAGAACCGTGGACCAGCCCCCGGGCTGGCGCTTCTACATCCCTAGAGCAGACTTCAATTAGCAATTTTACCAAATGAAAATGGAACTGCTTTGTTCAGTTGAACTGACTAGAGATTAAGGTTCAGGTCTATGTTGCACAGCAATGCGAACGTACTTAATGCCACTTAACTTAAAATGGTAAAAACAGTGAATCTTGTGTTGTGTACATCTTACCACAATTGTAAAAAGAAATTGAAGGCTTATTTTTTCCAGCAGTGGGTCGCTTCTAAAACAAGCTTGATTCAGCATCCACTTGAGCTGGTCTAAGTTTACTATGACTTTCAACGTTCTTTTGGGCCAGTTTACAGTTTACGAAAATATTACTGTCTTGGTTAGGGATTCAGCAATTGTGTGATTTGCAACGGATTCTGGTACCCAAATCAGTTTGTGCAATACTTTTAAATACTTAACAGCTTCAAGGTAAAGAGAGGTACCAAAATTTCTCCAGGACCCGATTTTATAACATCAGAATTTTAAAACACTATCTGAAGCCACAATTCTACTTTTAGGCACAATTTATTATAGATTTACACATACTAAACATATCACAGGATCTGTGCAGAAGGAGTTTTAGTGGAGGACTGCCTATGAACATGTGGAAATAACGGTAAATTTATTTCAAGATTGGCAAAACCACTGCCAGCACGTCTGTTCGTAGACTGCATGTGCTTTAAAAGAGGCCAAATATGCTGACAGTGAAACAGCCATGATAAGAAAAGAAAGAAGAGATCCCATCTCTGTCAGATAACATAACAATAAAGGAAATGAACACCCACTTACACACACACACACATTCTTTGTACTCACAGACAATGAAAGGGCCCACAAGAAGATAAGCACTATCCCTTCTAGGGACTAGGAGCCTGATGGGGCAAGTAACACTTTAAAAACAAACAGAACAGCCCTTAAAAGAGCAAAGAAGAACCACCTCTACCCACTGTCACAGGTGAAACAACTTGAGTAACCAGCCAACACTACAAACACCCGCAATGGGCCGCCGTCTGCGCTCTGACAGCAGGCCCCACCCTGGCTCTGCCGCGGGCACCTACCTCTGTAAGTGGTAGATCTTGTGCGTGTATTGGCCTTTCTCGCCGTCCTTCTCATAGGGCTCGTTCACCAGGACCTCCACGCCTTCACCACCACCCGTTTCATTTTTGCTGGCCTCAGCCACAGAATACAGCTGCCCTACTTGATACTGAAGGAACACAGAGAGGGGAGTTACTGCCAACCCAGAATCTTCTTGAGGGCTGCACAGAGTCCTGTTGCCGGGAGCTGTCCACTGAGATGGCTCTGGGATCCCTGAATCCGGGGGCTCATCCCGTAGTTCCTAACGTGGCCTGGTCCAAATCTCCCCCAGAGCCACTGACAACGCTGCTCTGTGCCCCTTCTTTACCCGTCAGAGGTGTCTAATTTCATCCTTCCCTTTTTCACATCCTCCTTCAAGGTTTAAGGAGGCAGGTGAATATACTTCATTTCATACCACTATCCAGAAAATAGATTATAGAATCCAAGGTAGTTTTTGCTCTGTGTCTGACTCTGGTCCCAGATTCCCAAACAAGATCGGGCTGGTTGCTAGAAGTCTCTTTATCCCATCCCCCTTAACAGACGTGACTTTCTGTGAACAAACGCACCCAATGCTCCGTGAAATCCACAACCCCTGCTGTCACCCGGGCTCATCTTTTTGCTTCCGCTCCAGCACTGGGCCCCTCCTCCCCTGCCAGCACCTCAGGGAGAAGTCTTGCAGGCAACCAAATCTCCTGATGCTTTCCTGATTCCTGGTAGGGCTGAAGCAAGTGCCCTGCTTCTCGTATTCCATAGCACAGATTCCTATCCCACGGTGCTGGCCAGATGCACCCTCTAGGTTGGCACTTACTAGGTGCCCAAAGCCTAGTTTTCCTTTATTTGGGTCACATGCCACCCTATCAAGTCACCAGTCAAGATTGCTGGCCTCCTCTGATCCCCTCAGGACAACACGGTATGAGGGCCAATGACCCGGGCAGTGCCCAGGCCTGGCCCTTCTGTTTAGAGGGGAAAACAAGGTGAGAAGAGAACAAACAGCAGCTGTTAAAGCAGGAAGTTACACCTATACCAAGGGATGCCTCTTCCCTGTCATGGCCAATGCCACGAGCCACAGCAGTTTAGGGAGGACGAGGAAAAGAGAGAAAGGTACTTGATTACAGTTTGGGGGAGAGGTGGGGATCGAGATTGCCTCACCCCTCCACACTCCCTCCCCAAGCTCCTGGTACTCCCGGGAGCGAAAGACAAAGGTCTTTCTCTCCTTGAGATTAAAGCAGAAAAGCTGTGTCTCTGGGCAGCCACCGTGGAAGCTACTGTGTGCAGCAGCAAGGAGCAGTGCGGCTTCCCCCGCTCCGCCTCAGCCTTGGAAGGCCGCTCTAGCCGGCAGCCTCCCGAGCTCCGCAGGGACATTTCTGGGCAAAACCTGTGAGGTGAAGCAGCACACCAGGACTCACTGTTCACCGCGAGAGAACCCACCTTCCAAAGCAAAGACACAGTACAAGTTGCCAAGGAAAGACCCAAGCAAACCAGCAAGGCTCAGTTGATCCCGTGAAGAGGCACATCTGGGTGAGAGCCAGTCACCTTGACCTTGCTACTCCAGAGTTACATCCAGGCTGCCTCAATGCCCCCACAGAGCCCCAAGCTGTCCCGGTGCCTTTCCAAGTCCAACCCCTAACAGGGGCGTCCATGAAAACCCCTATCAAGTGGGTCAGGGTTTGGCTTAGCCAGGGATCCTAAGCAGCAGCAGTGAGTCTGTTTCAGAGTCATGAGAACATCCAACCACTGACTCAGCAATCCTGAAGGGCAGGCTGGGGAAAGGGCCTGGTAGAGGGGACTGGGTTGCTGGCTGGTGGTGCTGCCTGGGGAGGGGCCCACGCATTGACTAATCCCCTTCGTTTGGTTCCTCTTCAGCTGCAGGAATCAGAGGGCAGGCTCTAAGAGGATCAGTGTGCTGGGCTGGCATCTTTCCCTTTTAATCTCTCTTGATATTCTGATCCTTTAATCCCAATGAGACATGTGAAGGCGGTTTTGTTAATCCAAAGGGGTGAGCAAGACTGGCCTCCACAAGCCACCAGCGAGGGACACTTTTCATATCAGAGGGTTCCCTTTGGCATCGGGGCTCCACACCCTGCAAAAACAGAAAGCAGCCAGACTCTGATGGCATAGAGGCGGGGGCTGGGGTCAGAACATTAAATCAGATAAAGAGCCTTGGGGAGACCAGGACTGCAGCCTCCTCTGGCCCAGAACACTGCTCCCTGCCCTGGAGAGCTGCTCCTTTGCTCCTAAGAACTAAGGAAAACAGAGGCCCCACCACACTGGAAAATCTGGAAGTGGGAGCCCGGGAAGATGCGGTGGGTGGGCCTGGAACATGTCATGAAAAACAGCGCAGCTGTTGCTCCCACCCCCATGGCCCTGCCAAGCCAGGTACCAAAGGGGCCTGGTGCCGTGCATCTCTGGAAAGGAGAAGTAAAACAGCCCTATCCACAGGAGGGGGAAAAGGCGGGCGGGACCGAGTAAGAAACCGCTGGCGGACATAGCACGTTAAAGGACCAGGGCTCTCTGGCTCTGCTGCGGAGCATCTAGAAATCCTGCCCAGTTAGGCCAAAGGCTCTGGCCAGCCACACCCGATTTCACCCCAAACATTGACTCAAGCCATCGGGATGGTCATGAAGACAGGGTCTTCTCTCTTCTCTTCCCCTTCCCAAATGATAAAGCTCCAAGGGCCTCCAATTGGGAAGTGAATCCAACTGCCACGTGACACTGGGCTGTTTCCAGTCAGGACGGGTTATCAATAAAGACTCTGGGAAGACTGGTCATTATTTATTTCTTCTAGGGCTTCCCCACCCAAGATTTTCTGATCTTCTGGAACTAAGGTTCAGCCAACCAAAGAGCAGCTCCTGCTTCAACCTGACACAGGCCAAGCACCGCTTCCTCATTGGTGGTTTCTGGCTGGGAACGGGTTGACCATCATCAGGCTTACAGATGAAATCCCGACCTGTGCTTACTTCCTAAGCTTCTGCTTTCAGGCTTGGTTCACCCCACCTCACCACTTCCTCAAGGCTCCAAAAAAAAAAACAACAAACAAGCCACTGCAAACTGAAAACCAGCAATTGCAGACGCTCTCAAGGTGTCTTCCCCTTTCCCGCCCTTCGTGGCCCCACCATGAGCAATCAGCCCAGAGCTGCCCTAGACAAGTGCTGGCCCTCCTGCATCTGCCACCTCGCTCAGACACTCCCACTTGTCATTAAAGTCGAGAAACTCCCTGTAAGAAAAGATCCGTTTCACCCCTAAATGCCACTCTGAGGCGCTCTTGAATTTCCAGGGGACGTTTGCCTCACTGGGGTATGGGACCCTGCTGTACAGCAGAGAGGGAGTCACCAGACCCCCAACAGCAGAGTTTCAGGGCAAGTGACATGCTGGGCCTTCTTGCCTGGTCTCCTGGTTTGGAAAATCATCACTTGCTATTTTTCATAAAGAGAACAAGGACCCCAAAAGAGATGGGTTAGCAGGGACCGCCCCCCACCCTCCAAGCCAACAGCTATCAGCCCAGGCACATGATTCCCAGGCCCCCAGTACATCTCAGGGGTCACAGCATCCACCCAGCCACCCCCTCGCCCAGCCTCTCAAGTCTCATTTCTCGTATCCTCCTCTCCCGGAACTCCCCTGTTGTGTCCGAGGTCCACCTCTGAGCCCTCCCCCAGGTTCCTATAGCTCTCAACAGAGATGCAGCCCACCCCGGGGGGCTGATGCCTGCCCACCCTCCCTCTCATCTCAAGTGTGCTGCGAGCTCTGTTGGCCCGGTCTCAATTTGCAAAGGACCATTTCATATGTGGAACCAGGTGGAAGTGCTCAAGGGAGCTGACACTGCAGTGAAGAGCGGCTGTGGGCAGCACTGTGGCTGAGCAGCTTCACCCGAAGTTTAGCTCAGCTGGAAGCTGGGGGCTCTGGTGGTTCCGAAGGGATCAAAGAACAAGGCTGAGCTGGGAGAGGAGCGTGAACGAAGTTCAGAGGAAGGGCGGGACGAGGGAGGCTCCGGGGCAGTGTTCTGCTGTTCCGGAGGCCGACTCTGAGTCAGCTCGGCCTATGAACCTTCATGAGGTCAATCCTGCCAGATTGCCATTCACGGGGACGTCGGGCCCAAGAACCATAAAAGGACAGAGGCCAAGCCAAGCCCATTTATCATTCCCTGCCCTCCGTAAAAGGAGGGTTCTAGCCTCAGCCTTCTTCGCAGTCACCTAAGTGTGGCGAGGAAGAGCCTCGGAGATTTCAGCCCTGCTGGTCTGCTGCACAACCAGAGAGGGCCAGGCAGGCCTCCCTGTCAAGTCACAGAGGTCTCAGAAATGCACGTCCTTAATCTCCTCAGTAACATGTCCCCAGACGGGCAGAGTTCCAGCAGGTAGGGGGTGGGGGCTGGTTTTGTGTCTATCCACAGTTATCTTGCTGGCCAACAGCTTGAGGCAGGTCACACACAGTTGGTCAGATACATTAAGTGCCTTCCTGCAACTGAAAAACGCACCAGGAAAATTCACACTGAGTACTGACTATCTCCATGCTAGGACAAACACGAAAACCATGCGACAATACTCGTGAGGGCTGCCTGGAGCCCAGCTGAGCTGAGGGTCACAAGCAAGCATCTCCAACTCTGGATAAAAAGAGGAAAAGGACTTACCTCCTCTACAGACACAGGTAGGATGACTCGACTGCAAGAGAAGGAAAACAGAGGGTCAGCCTGGGGCTCTGAAAGCATCGTCCTGGAACGGTACTGAATGTGTTGCTGCCCATGACACTGCACTCACTGTCAGAACCCCAGCAGAGAATGGCCTCCTGAGTGCTTCAAGGCTGGGACCCTCGGTCCCTTCTGGCACCCCATTCAGAGCCCTGCGATTCAGCACACACCCATCCCCTCACCAGGCACTTCCTAGGCCTCTGGCTCATGTTTGGAGCTGTCTTCTCCTCCCTCTCCCCGACAAATACCTTCCCCAACAAGACTTGCTGATGAGTCTGCCTCTCTCTGTTAACACAGGAGGATCCATCCCTGTATACTCCGAAGCCAAGATGGGGATTCAGGCCCAAACAAGCAGACCCTGGAGACTGACATCTCTGGGGACCCCACCTCCCAACAGCAGCCCTCAACATGAAAAGTAAGGAAGGGGCCAAGTTCCTCGGAGCATTAATCACCCTAAGAGCACGCACCAACCATCTCAGGGCCAGCTATTACAAGCCACTACCACAAAGCCACTGAGAGAGGACACCTAACTCGTGTTCTGACCTCCAGAAGCTGTCCAAAGGCACCCCAACCCAACTTTCTTTTCCTTCTTCTCCATTTCCATGGCGACCAATTTTGCTGGGGGAACCGCCAGTCAGTCACCTGATGGAGAAGCCATGACCAGCAAAGCCCCAGACCGGTCAGAACTCCACACACACAGAGAAGTGCGAGGGCCAGGGCCCTGCTCAGGGTGGCTTGCATTTGTAATGCAGAGCAGTGGCCAACCCCCAGCTCAGAGCCCTGGGGTCTGAGAGTTGAGACAAAAAAGCTTGGCTGTATTCCTACCAATCAAGCCAGCTCCCAACTCAGATTCTCCATTCCCAGACCCTAGCTGGGAGCCCCTGGAGCCTCCTGCATTTTGCGGGCTCTGCTCTCCTTCCTGGACCACGGTTCTGCCAATCAGGACCCTTGCTCCAGGCTGGTAAATAACCCGCTCACTACTCTCTAGTCCTGCAAAGGTCCCCAGACAGCAAGAGGCACCCAGAGGGGTCTGAGAAAAACATCTCAGTCAAGGCAAGGCATGGAGCAGGAAAGTAGCAGGAAAAATAACATGGGTTCCAAGTCTCTACTGCTGGCTAACTCTCCTCCTCTAGAATGACTCAAATAACGTAAACCCTGCAGGTTTTTGGAAGCTGCCCCTAGTGCTCTCCTCCCATCAGTGAGAGCTGACAGCGCAGAGAAATACTTCCAACGTGGAGGCCACAATTTCTGCACCCTCAGAAGAAACTTCCTAGAAAACAATACACCTTTTATCTTCAAGAACAATGGTAAAAAAAAAAAATCACATCCAAGAATTTGCAGAAATCAAGGAGAATTCTGCGAGAGGAAGTGTTGGACAACCTTCAGACTCTGGGTGGGCACTGAGTCTCCACCCGAAAGAGACCTGCATCAGTCAGTTCCTGACAGGATGCTCTGACACTGTGACAGACAGCGGCACACCCAGATGCTTCTCCCTGGCTCCCTGGGAGCAAAACCACTTCAGCAGCAATAGGGTGCAACCGCAAAGGATGGGGCCACAGAGGCTGTGCGGGGCTGGGACTGGAGCCTCGCTCACTTCAGCATGACCTTCACTCGCAGTCTCTCTAGAGCTGCAGCGCTGCAGCCACAGCCAAGCGTCTCCGATGCCCCCCTCTGGGGCTCCCCCCCACCCAGGGATGCACACACACACACATGCCCGAACACACTCAGGGCACAAGTTGAGCAGGAAGGAAATGCAGATGCCAAGCGGGTTCTGCATCCCTGGCACCTTGGACCTTTCCCTGGCGGGCTTCAAGAGGAGGAGAACAAAGACTGGGAGGGGGAGGCTCTCTCTTCAAAACTCGCTCAGATCTCTTCGGAAGGTCCCTTCCCTTCCCTACCTGACCGTTTGCACAAAAACTACAGGTTTCTACAGATGCTAGGATTCGACTGGGAATAGACAAAAGAACCAGGACAGTGGGAAAAGTCTGTCATCTGGACAGTCAGGATTAAAATTCAAAGTGCACCCGACCCTCCTCTTGCTGGCTTCCCAAGCAAGATTCTTCCTCCTTAGCACACAAAACTCTGAGCTCTGGCTGAATCAGCATCAGATTGGATGTCAAGTAACAGAGTGGAGGGACTTCGAAATAAAGCTCTTCAGATGAGGTGTCAAGCTGCGATGACACCCAGGTCTCTTCCCTTTGCTATCCAACACTCCACACTATGTCCTAAATGTCCTAAACACCTCCAAGGAGCAGGCCAGCTAGAACGGGGCAAAGTCCTTTCACTGACAAAATGGAAACAGCTCTCAGCACACCTGCCTGGCTACCAAGTGAGGTCCACCAGTTGCTCTCTACCCCGACATCTCCCACTTCCGGACACCTCCCACTTCCTGACTTCCTGGGCTTCTGCCTCAATGCTGTCCACCTGTCCTCCCCTCTAGGAAGTATGGTTTCCCTGAAAGTTCTTCACGTACACATCCAATCTCCCCTCTTCCCCATCCCCCTGTCCCCAGTCTCTCCTCTTGGAAGAAGGGAAAAAGAAAAGTCCTAAGATGTTTACTTGGAACCATGAGCTTCTGGAACGGATCGTCTCATATTTGAAAGATGTAGCAATCCAGACACCCCCACCTGTCATCCAGTCCCCTGGATTTCACGAGCAAGCCCATCTCCCTGAAATTCCTACCAGAAGTCACTCATGCCCCCCACCCCACCCACCCTCACTACTCAGAAACTCCCTCACTCTTCACCGGTTTTCCTCAGTCAATGGCTTGATGACAAACATCAATTCGTCACAGCAATTTCCCCATCTCTTTGTACCAAGACTGAGAATCCTCCAGAGGCAGGCTGGCCCTGCCCGCCCCACCTCCCCAACTCTAACAACATGTATATTTACTCACAATCATACTTTTTCCAAACTGTCTTCCTCCATAACACCCTGGGCCTCTCCATCATCATAATCCTCTCACTTTAGCCCCTGCCCAATATTTTCTGAATTCCTCACCCTAGTGTCCCTAAGTCCCAAGCAATCATCCTTTTTCCTTGAATACTTCCTCCTCTGTGTCCAGCACTGAAGACACATGTCACACGGCCAGTCCCCTGCTATCTCCTCATACCCTTCCCCTGTCACTCAGCCTGGTCCGGACTCCCTAGTCCATTTCCTGTGTCTGCTTAACGCAGTCCTTGTCCTGATGCCTAAGGCAACACTCCTCACACCCCAGGTGGCCCTCCACACTCCACCCATCATCTCAACTCCATTCCAGAAGCTGTCTTACCTGATCTCCCAGGGCCCCTTGGCAGTATTCTGGCCCAAACTCCCCTCCCCACCCCTGGCCCTGTCTGCCCTTGTCTAACTGTTCCTGGACCACTCAGACAACTCCTCCATCTCCTGGGGGTCCTCTCTGCCACTGCTGCAGCTCTGGCTGGCCCCTTCCTCCCTCAGCCTCCACTCCAGGACCACCCCACGTCTCATCCAGCGCTCTCGATTCCTCCTCATGCCCTGTCCCGCTCTCACTGTCCCCTTGACCTCATCCCAGGCCTGCCTGGCCCTCTTTGTCCCCTCAGCCTCTCTTCAGGCCTACTCGGTCCTCGCTGCCCCTTGGGCCCCACCTCAGGTGCTGTATCCCTCCCTCTCCACCCCCGTTCGGCCCACCTCCGGCCCTGTCCGGCCCTGGCTGTCCCCTCAGCTCCTGCTGGGCCGCCCAATAACCCATCCAGCGCTCTCCATGCCGTCGGGCCCCGTCCGGCCGCAGCATCCCCTCCGCCAGGCCATCAGTCTCCCTGGTCGTCATCCTCGACTCTCCCTCCCTCCTCGCTTCCGCACGGCCGGCTGGACACTCACTACTCCTTGAGCAGCACCATGTCGCTTCGCGACTCGGCGGCTGCCTGCTGCCCGTCCAGCCTCCCGCCCGCTTCCTGACGGCCGCTCTTCCCGTGGCCCGGCCTGGCCCGGCTGCCTGTGCGCCTTCGTCGTGGTCTGCTCTGTCCCCGCCGCTCTCGCTGCGGTCGCCGCGCCGGCTCCTGCCGCCCCGGCCTCGCCGCCTCCCGCGCCGCTGCCGACGCCGCCCGGAGCTCCGGTTCCGCAGCGCCGCGCGGGGGCGGGGCGTCTCTGCGGCAACCAGAGCGTCACGCGCCGCGCTGCGCGCTGACCTCAGCGCGGAGGCGGAGCCTTCTCGGGCCCGCCCCCTCCCGTCCTTAAGTGGGCCGCCGAGGCGGCCTGCGCGTCCCGGGTGGGTCCGCGCATAAGCAAGACCCGAGCAGCAGGCGGCGCCGACACCCAGGTGTCCCGCAGGGTCCTAGGGTGACTGTTCATCTGCAGGCGGAACAGATGCCACTGTGCGTTTGGGCCTGACCTGTGGTGTGGTTTGAGATCTAGGAAAGGTTGTATTAGAAAATGTTAATAATGGCCAAGTTTATGTGCACGTAAGGGCTTGACTCCTCACGACAGCTGTATATCAGAAATGTATTATTACTGTCCCCATTGACAGGTGAAGGGGAGGCAGAGGTCAAGAGACTAGCTCAAGAAAAAAAGAAGAGTAAGAGAGAGACACTTGCTCAAGTCCAAAGCTAGCATGTGATGGGGCCGAGGTTTTTACCCTGCAGTCAGTAGTCTAATATCCTTTATCCAAAAAGTTATTTACTGAGGGTCTGCTGTGCATCAAAATCTGTGCTTTTGTTGAGTGAGCAAGTGAAATGAAAGTGTTAGTTTCATTTCAGTCGTGTCCGACTCTGCAATCCTATGGCTGTAGCCCACCAGGCTCCTCTGTCCATGGATTCTCCAGTTAAGAATACTGGAGAGTGGGTTGCCATTCCATTTTCCGGGGGATCTTCCCCACCCAGGGATTAAACCCAGATCTCCTGCATTGCAGGGCAAATTCTTTACCATCTGAACCAACAGGGAAGCTTGAGTGAGCAAGGCAGATATCATCTTGCCCTTAGGGAACTCAAGATCACCTGGGGGTGGTAGGTAGGTGGATGGAGGGGCAGCCAGGCAGTTAGGATGAAAAGGACTGTGAGAGGTGAAATACAGGTTTGGTGGGGTCACACTGGGGAGGTGTAGTCAGCACAGGCATTCTAGAGGAAGAAGTTCTAAGCTGAACTCTGCAGGGGGCTGAGGTGGGAAGAGGTATGGGACAGAGTTGATGCAATGGCTGGGGGCCAGAGGGCCAGCATGTACTTCAGGGGAACTGAAAGAAGTGACTGCTGCATAAAGTTTGAGGGCTGAGGAGCTGTAGTGGGGTGGGGCGGGCAGAGTATGCAGTTCCTGGGGGTGCTAAGGTGTTTGGAGTCCATCCTCAGGGCATGGGCAGGCATCTATGGATTTTAAGCAGGTCTGTAAGCAGGTCTGGTATTTGACAGCTGGAAGAAAAGGGCACTCAGGGAACCGGAAAGGAAACAGGGAGAACCTGCGTGAGGAGGCCTCTGCAGAAGTCCAGGTAGAGTTGGACTAAGACAATGATGGTGAAAGGGGAGGAAAGAAAGACAGAGATGGATTCAGGAGCAACTCAGGAGGTAAAATCAGCAATACTCTATTGACTAATTAGCTGGGAGTGTGACAGTGAGAAAGGAGGGATGAAAACTTCCTGGGTTTCTGGCCTGGGAATCTGGGTGGATGGCATCGTCTTCAGGAAAAAGAGAACAAAGGAAGATTTGCAGATGGGAAGACAATGGCTAAAATGGAGCAGGACCCTGTGGGGCCCTCCCAGGGACAGATCCTTTCTGTGTCTCCCGTTTGCTGTTTATAAGAGACAGGTGTTACGCAGCCTTGTACACCTTTCCTTGAGTTCCAAAGGGCAGATTCAAACAGTTGCTAATCCAAGAAGGGAGGGAATGCAGAAACAAAGGTGAAGCAGTAAAACAGTATCTTTGAGTTCTTCTGTTGGAACTAAGGCCCCCACCCCCAGGTGGAGGATGGTAACTCCAGGCTGAGCACAAGATTCCTGGAATACCAACTTGTTAGCTCATCACCAATCAATTAGAAGAAAATTATTTAATAATTGCCATGTGCTGGCTCTTTCCAGGAAGTAAGTAATCTGGAGCTTGCAGTCTAGTTGGGAAGACTACATCTACTCATTCACTCCGTAAAATATTGATTGAACTCTTTGCCCACTCCTGGGCCTTGTTCTAGGCACTCAGAATACAGGGGTGACCAAGAAAAACAAAATCCTTCTGAAACAGGAGGGAAGGGGGCAGGACACAAGCTTTAAAAGAATGACATAGCACATGATGAAAACTAGTTAAAGACTGGACTTCTGGTGGACCTTGAACCTCCTTATGTGTTCATTATAATTCATTATACATTCAGTCATGTTTGACTGTTTGTGACCCCATGGACTGTAGCTCGCCAGACTCCTCTGTCCATGGGATTCTCCAGGCAAGAATACTGGAATGGGTTGCCATTCCTTTCTCCAAGGTATCTTCCCAACCTAGGAATCGAACCCAGGTCTCCTGCTTTGTGGGCAGATTCTTTACTGTCTGAGCCACCAGGGAAGCCCTTTGTAATTAATGGCACACCTACCAGTACCTAGACAGCTCCAAGGCTGACCATCAAAGACCAAAAAGTGGGCAGTTGCCCAATTCCTGGAAATCTCCCCCAAATAGTTGGAATAATCCTCCTCCTCATTAGCCTGTTAAATTACCCAGCCCATAAAAACTACCATGTGATACTTCAGGAGCTCTCCCCTTCTGAGATGACCCACACTCTGTTTGTGGAGTGTGTTTCTCTCTAAATAAATCCACTTCTCTTTTATTTTCAGTTGTGTTGGGTCTCCATTACTGCGTGCAGGCTTTTCTCTGGTTGTGGCCCGTGGGGGCTACGCTTCATTGCAGTGCGTGGACTTCACGTTGTGGTGGCTCTTGTTGCGGCGGAGTACAGGCTCTAGGCTCAGGGCTTCAGTAGTTGCAGCACAGGGGCTCAGTAGTTGTGGTGCATGGGCCATTGCTCCACGGCATGTGGAATCTTCTTGGACCAGGCCTTGAGCCCGTGATCCCTGCAATGGCAGGTGGATTCTTAACCACTGTGCCACCAGGGAAATCCAATAAATCCACTTCTTACCTATCATTTTGTCTCCCACTGAATTCTTTCTGCATCAAGACATCAAGAACCTGAGCTTCATTAAGTTCTCAAACCAGGTGTGGTTGTTTGCTGCTGCTGCTAAGTCGCTTCAGTCATGTCTGACTCTGTGTGACCCCATAGACAGCAGCCCACCAGTCCCCCGGTCCCTGGGATTCTCCAGGCAAGAACACTGGAGTGGGTTGCCATTTCCTTCTCCAATGCATGAAAGTGAAAGTGAAAGTGAAGTCGCTCAGTCGTGTCCGACTCTTTGCGACCCCATGGACTGCAGCCTACCAGGCTCCTCCATCCATGGGATTTTCCAGGCAAGAGTACTGGAGTGGGTTGCTATTTCCTTCTCCAAGGGATTGTCCCAACCCATGAATCAAACCCATGGCTCCTGCAGTGCAGGCAGATTCTTTACCCCTGAGCCACCAGGGAAGCCTGAGACCTATGTGATCTCAGTTAAAAGACTGTGGGTTTAAGTCCCAGTCTCAGTTCTAACCGAGTTTGAGTCTCAGCATGTGGGCTCAGGTCCCAAATCTGAGTTGTACAGTTTCACTTCCCTTGTTTGGTGGGGTTAGGCAGAATATAAACAAATGCAGAAACAACTTCCAGCAGAGGTGAATGTTAAGAAGATGCTGAACAAGTTGACTGTGGGCAGTGAAGGTGGTATTAGATGGGTGGTCAGGGAAGACTCTTAGAAGAAGCCATGTTCTGGGACTTCCCTGACAGCCCAGTGGTTAGGACTCAGTGCTTTCACTGCTGGGGTTCACATTCAATCCCTGGTTGGGGAACTAAGATCCCATAAGCCACGCTTTGCCGCCAGAAAAAAATTTAAAAAGAAGAGGTCATGTTTAGATAGAAACCTGAATCAGAGTTGAGATGAGGGAGTCTGGAGGGCCTGCCAGGCAGTGAGGGAAATATAAAGCAACGCAACCATTAAATTACCCGAGAAACACCTTCCATGTGGAGGAATTCACAGAGAGGAGGCCTCGCACTTGCAGAAAACTGTACCGAGTGATGGAGGTCACTGGCCATAAAGGTGACCGTGTGTGACACAAAGGACAGTGCTGGAAAGAGTCCAAGGAGAGGCTCCTGGGCTGGAGGGGTGAAGGAAGTGTCTAGGGACAAGGTGGCGATGAGTATCTGGCTAGAAGAGGGGATTGTCATCTTTGCAGGGAAAGGAACACATGCAAAGGGGCAGAGTCAGGGTTCTAGGTGGACAGAATCTGGGGAGTGGGGAGGCCAGGGTAGAGCCTTCAGTCGGAGCATAAGGGGTTCATTTGATAGACACACACACAGCCAGGACAGAATATGGGGCCCTGAGAGACAAGTTAGAGATCTGACCTTAAGGAATCCGCATTCCTTATCACTCAGGATCAACTTGGAGAAGGAAATGGCAACCCATTCCAGTATTCTTGCCTAAAGAATCCTGTGGATGGAGAAGCCTGGTGGGCTGCTGTCCGTAGGGTTGCACAGGGTCGGACGCGACTGAAGCAATTTAGCAGCAGCAGCAGAAGCAGAATCAACTGCTGGCCAGATTTTTACCACACCTGCTTCATTTCTTTTCTGAAACATCATGTCATCTCTGCCCTCCATATACCCATGTGCATTCTAGAAATAGGGATATTTTCTTCTGAATCCACAATGCCATTATCACACTGAACAAAACTGGTCATCTCTTACCCAGTTCATATTCAAATGTCCCTAATCATCTAAAAAATATTATTTTAGAGTTTATTTTAAATACATTTGGTATCTGAACAATGTCTGCCTTTTTTTTCCCTTCACATTTTATTCTCAGGTGTTCTGTTTCTTACATCTCTTCCTCTAACAAGCTTTGCTTCTGTGCTTCTGGCGTACATAACAGTTAGGCCTTGGAATTTCCCTGGTGGCCCAGTGGCTAAGACTGCACTCCCAACGCCTGGTCAGGGAACTAGATCCCATATGCTGCAACTAAAAGAAAAGATCCCACGTGCCCACGTGCTGCAACTAAGACCTAGTGTAGCCAAATGAAAAAAAAAAAGATCAAAACCTTACATGCAGGGCCCACAGCACTCTCCAGAGTGCCTCACTGTGAGCCGACGATCCCACTGTGGGAATGAACCCCTGGTGCCTGATGCCCTGGAGTTCCAATCCTACCACTTCCTACCTGTGTGACCTTGTGCAAGTTGCTTAACCTCTCTGGGCCTCAGCTCCTTCATTTGTAAAATGGAGACAATGGTAGTGGCCGCCTTGTGGACTTGCTGGATGTCCGTAGATGAGGCAATATGCGTAAAGCAGTTTCATGCAGCGCGTGGCATATTTCTGTATGACCGTTCTGGAGGAAGGGGGGCCTGTGAGGAAGGACCCCTCAAGGCTACGTGTATATGCTCCTGGCTGAGCCGGCGAGAAGAACGTGAATCTCCGGTATCATAGCAATCCTTCTGTCTCACACATCTCTATCTCTCTTCCTCTATCTGTACCCATCTTTTCTCCATCTCTCTAGCTGCCCCTGTCTCCTTCTGTCTCTCCTCTCCATCTCTCGGTATCTCTCTCTGTTGATCTCTCTTTATCTCACATCTAGAAGTCTCTCTGTATCTCTCTCTGTCTCTCCCTTTCTCTTTTTGTTCTCTCTGTGCCCCTTCTGTCTCTCTCTTTCTGTTCCTCTGTAACTCTCTGTCGGTGCTCTCTCTGTCTCTTTAATCTCTCTTGCTATCTCCTCTCTGTGTTTCTCTTTGCCTCTTCCTGTGTCACGTCCCTGCTCGTCTCCCTCTCTCTGTCTCTCTTCATCCCTGCCATCTTGGTCTTTGTTCCTGCGCTCTGGGTAGTGATCCGCTCTCTCTTGGACTCCCCCTGTCTCCTCTGCACTGTTGATGTCTGCGCCTCTCACAGTCCTGGCCCTCCGTGTGGATGCTCCTGGCTGGCTGGCCCTTCTTACCGCCTCGGTCGCAGCCACACCTGTAACCCATCTCTGGGTATCGCGGGGAGACTGTGTTTCACTGTTTCCATCCTCAGCTCGGTCCCTTCCTGCCTGCTGAAAGCATACTCTTCTCCCAGCCTTGGCCTCAGCCAGTTTCAGCCTCTTTTTGGTTTATTTCTCTCTCGCTCACTCTTTTTTAAAAGCAGTTTTATTCATTTGTTTATTTTTGGCTGTGCTGGGTCTTTGTTCCTGCACGGGCTTTTCTCTAGCTGTGGTGAGCAGGGGCTACCCTCTGGTTGCCGTGTGCAGGCTTCTCATTGTCGTGGCTTCTCTGGTAGAGCGCAGGCTGTAGGGCGCACGGGCTTCAGTAGCTGCATATGGGCTCAGTAGTCGTGTTTCCCCAGCTCTAGAGCACAGACTCAATAGCATGTGGGATCGTCCCAGATCAGGGATTGAACCCTTGTCTCCTGCATTGGCAGCCAGATTCTTTACCACTGAGCCACCAGGGAAGCCCTCTCTCTCTTTTTTAAACTTCATCCTGCAGTATTTATCGAGCATCTGTTGCATGCCCGGCACCATTCAAGACTCTAGAGTTTATCGTGGCAAAGCAGTACCCATGCTAGCTCTTGGGGGCATTCGTGATATTGGGGAGACAGACAGACAGGAGGGCAGACGAAGCATGGCCCTGCCTTGGCCTTGCCCCCCTGAGCAGAGGAGTGCATAGGCCAGGCTGGGTCTGTGAGTTTGGCTGGCTGTGCCCTGCGCTGGGCCTGATGATTCCTTGTCCCTAAACAGGGCCTGAGGGTCACTCTAGAAGCCGGACTAGAGGGTTTAACCACTTGCTCACTGGACAGCACTCATGATGCCCCAGGCTGGGGAGACACAGGTAGAAAGTCCCAGCCCACGTGGGGCACAGTCCAGACAAACACAGTATCAGTGGGAGGGAGGGAACAGTGGCGCCCTGGACTTGACCTTCTCCCTCTCTCCCTGCCTCCAGCAGAGTTTGGCCCGCACACGGTGAAAAGCCATTTGAGCAGCCGTGATCTTTAAAATAAATTTCTCTGAAATTTCATCTGAAAATGGGTTTGTTTTACATAAAACTCAGAATTCCCAGCTTCTTTTGTAAAAATCAGGAGATCGGGCAACAGTGGGCTCGTTCCCACAGGGCCTTGAAGGGTTAGAGCTGTGTCAAGGCTGTCCTCTTAGCTGGGGCTGTGGCCTCCAGATCCCCGAGGTGCCCCCCAGGTCCTCTTGTGTCCCTGGCAGAGAGGTCACTGTCCAGCGGTCCTTACATCATCATGCTGGGGTTCTACTTATACTAGAAAACTCGTTCTCCACTGTGTCTGCATCAAAAGCGGGAAAACGAAGGTCACAGTGCAGGGATGTGGCAGAGCGTGGCTTTTGAGCTTGCAACCCTGATGAGTAGAAGCCCTCATGAACCTCCATTTACCATCTCTGCCCTGTGTGCCATGCAGGGGTCCTACCCCGTCCCCAGCTGGCTCCTGAGGCCACCTACCTCCCTGCCCAGGGCCTCAATGCCCTCTACCCTAGAGGATTGGGAACCAAGCTTCAGACAACCAGGCTGCCCTCTCCCCTCCCTAGCAGTGAGGGTCTCCCTGGGGCTTCTCTGAGGAAGCCCAGTGGCTCTTCTTTCCTGCTGCCTTTGCCCAGGGCCCAACTTTGTGGGAAACCCCTAGAAGAAGCAGGTGTGCCCATGACTGCTGACTCAGGACAAAAGCCGAGGGTCAAGAATGAGTACCTGCCTTAGAACTGGAATTCCCAGCTGCCTTGGGCTCCCTCCACCACCGAGGTCCCCTCCTCTGTCCCTCCCCCAGCTCTGGGGTCAGGGAGCACATTTCAGACAGGTGATGGGCAAGACAAGTGGCAAGTGAATGTGTGAGTCAGACAGAAAGAGACACAGGGGCCAAGGGGGAAGCAGTTCTTGGCCATTCTCGGCAGATGTTTATTCAGTGCTTACTGTGTGCCAGGAAGCCAGGTGCTAGAAACAGCAAAGGGCCAGGAAGAGTCAGGGTCAGCTGCTGAGCTGTCAGTGACAAGACATTGACCCCGGTTGACATGGGAACAGATTAACCCTTCAGGCACCACTCTGAGGGCCTGGGCTGGGTCCTTGGACAGAGCCTGGGCCTTTCTACCCACCAAAAGAGATTCAGCGAGGCATGACCCTCTCTCTCTTTGTCAAAGGAGAGATAAGCTCCCACACCCTCCTCTAAACATGTTCACACCCGACGTGCCTGGAATTATACCCCAGACGTCAACACACACATGCACACACATGCACACAAAGGCACACGGGCGGTTTTACAAGGAGGTGGCGTGAAGGTGTTGTCCACAAGCTGTGCTCTGAGTCACCCACCTCAACGTAAAACTGTCAAGAGTGCCCGAACATCCCCCATTTAGAGATTATCTTGAGAAGCTTTTTGGCCAAGTCTCTTACCAAAATGCGAAAGACGTCAAAGTGAACAGGGGGACAACTTCTTAAGGCTTTTGCTGAGAGAGGGTGGTCCTGAGAGGGGAAGGGATCAGAAGAAACGGACCTCACTTCCTTTACTTGGCCAAAGTCCCAGGCAGAGCTGCCTGAAGTCTGTCCTGTTACACGGGCGGGAGAGGGTGTGTGCGGATGGTCCTTATCCCCTGTGCTGTCTGCTCCGCTCCAGGGTCATAAAAATAATTCTATCACTGGTTAAGTGCCTACTAAGTGCCAGGTACAATAACGTACAACTGCTTGACGTCCAGGTCCACTGAGTCTCCGGGGGCGGGGGTAACACTTCCATTTTACAGATGAGAAACCGAGGCTCAAGACTTGTCTATGGTCACAAGATAATAGGTGTGGTGGGGCCTCTAACCTCTGCCCTTCCCTCATCGCCTCCTCAGCACAGGGAGGTAGAGTCTCACTCTGGGAAGGGTTGAGCAGCCGGAGGCCCTAGTTCGGTCTTGGATCTGCTTGGGAGGCTGAGAAGGGCTGACTCCAGGGCTGGAAGTGCTGCCTGCAGAGAGACCAAGGGCACAGATGGGAGAGGTCTGCCCTGCGGTGGGGACACTGCGCCTCCTTCCTGATATGCATCCCATCCAGGGTTTGGGGCGAGTCAGGGCCTGGGTCAGGGACAGGCTCCCAGAGCCGGCCTGCTCACCCTGACCCCACCCCACTCCAGGGGGGTCCCACAGCCTGTGGAAAACCCACCTCCTCACTTTCAGGGTCCTGGGCTCCTAATCCTAACCCCACAGTTAAGACGCCTTCCTGCCCCAGAACTCACGAGAATCCATTGTATTACCCCTCAGAGGGAGGGAAGCTGTGGATTAAACAGCCCCAGAAGCCTGACTCTGTTAAGAAGACTTCTCAGAGCTCAGAGACAGGAGCCTCTTGCCATAGCGGGCCCACAGCCTGACCCCTCCGGATCACCTGCCCCTGGTGCATATCTGTTTAAATTCACACAGATGGACATGCAAATGTATTAACCGCCAACGCCCACACCCCTGAGGACTTTTCTGGTGGTCCAGTGGTTCCAGTGCATGGGGTGTGGGTTCAATCCCTGGTAGAGGAACTAGGATCCCACATGCTGCATGGCGGGGCCAAAAGATAAAAACTCCCTTAGAGAAGGAAATGGCGACCCACTCCGGAATTCTTGCCTGGGAAATCCCAGGGACAGAGGAGCCTGACGGGCTACGGTCCGTGGGTCGCACAGACTCGGACATGACTAAGCAACTAAGGAACAGCAACCTGGGTTTGTCAGTCTCTATGGTGTGAGGACTGTAAGAAGCTGAAAGGTTAAAAGCATGATCGTGATATAAGAAGAAACAAAACTCCACTGGGCTGACTGAACGTTCACGCAGTTGTCTGAGACAGTGCTGCGCACGTCCTCCCAACACTGGCCACCTCCCCACCTTCAGCGTGCTTGGGGCCTAGGGCCGTGGGAGGCCCTCATGCTTCACAGCCCAGGGCCAGAACAAGGAAGGCTGGAGTTCTTCTCACCAGGCTGACACTGAGTACAAGAGGGAATAGGAGATGGAGCAAAACAGAAAGGAACCCACAACCCGCAACCCCACCTGTGGCCTTTACGAGGGTGGGAACCTTCCTGACGACAGGCCCAGGCAGCGAGAGCCGCAGGCAGAGGCCAGGAGGCTTTGGAGGAAGCCAGCCACAAAGGATCACCTGGACTCAAGTCCAGGGAGACAGAAAGGACGGGGCTCCTGGCAACACTCCTGAGGCTGGTGTGACCCTGCTTCTTGCTCCAGTTGAACGCCCTGGACCGGGCACCACTGCCTGCTCCTTCCTTCCCACCAGGAACCTGGAGAACCAGGGGGATGATGGAGGGCCCAGGCCAGTGATGACCACTGCCTTTGACCAGCCCATGGTCCCTTCCCCATCCCAGGGCACTCCTCTCATGGCTGGGGGTGACCAGAGACTTCCTCCCCCAAGTTACCATCCGCCTCTAAGGCCAAGATGACTCTACTACGTACAGCTCCCCCAAATCTAAGGAAGCTCTTGGCTCCAAGAAAAGGAGAACTCGCCTGTGTCTGTTTCCCTTCCTCAGGCTGTTTCACCTTGATCTTAAGGCCTGGAGGCCCCCAGGCTGCCACTCCGAATGGACTGTCCTGATCTAGAGGGTCGTGGCTGCTCCAGAGATTAGGACCATATGCAAGTCCTTGGCTTTAACCATGAGCGAGTTACTCTACCTGTGCAGGCCTCAATTCTCCCAGCTGTAAAATAGGGAGGGGAGTATACCAGCTCTTGGCTTCTTAGCATGCCTCAGTGATGGTAATGAGAAAATATAACTCATCAATCCTGCAGCCAGAGTAAAATGACTGGCAAGGGAGTGGGGGTGTGTGTGTGGCACACGTGGTACCCAAACCGCCTGGTACCCTGCTCTCATTTTCATGTCCCTAAGCCCCATACACTACTGGCTCCGGACTATTTTCCACCCTGAACTCTGGTTTCTCAACGCCTGCTCCTTTCCACGTGTACACACCCTGCAGGCAGGTGGGCGAGAGAGAGAGGTCGAAGCTCCCACTTCGGCTGCGCTGGGGGCTGCTGGGCACAACACAGGCTGTGTCCTTGTGGCCTCAGTACACTTCCCAGTGGGAAGGGCCCTTGCTAATCAGCACTGCCCCAAACTGCACTCCATTGTCAGTGGCTTTCAAATGTTGGGGAGGGGGGCAGCTGCACCAGAATCACCAGGTGGGGCTTAGCAAAGAATAGACTTTAGTTTCCCTCTAGGTCAGAGGCAAGCCCCCGGGGCTATGTTATTAACACGCACCCCAAAAGCTCCTGCTGCAGGTAGAACCTGGGCCACACCTGGGGTGGGGTGGCTGGGGTTGTTAAAACCATTCCCCAGCTGCCCACCACACCCCTCTGGAGAGCACAGCCCACCAGCACTGAGCTAACTTCACCTCGTCCAGCATTTCCCAAATCTGACTACAAAACTTTTAAAAAATTATGTATTTGGCTGCACCGGGTTCTTAGTTGAGACATGTGGGATCTAGTTCCCTGACCAGGGATTGAACCCAGGTCCCCTGCATTGGGAGTACAGAGTCTTAGCCAATGGACCACCAGGGAAATCCCAAAACTTTTTTTAAAAATTAAAATAACCTTCACATTTTCCAGAACTAGAGTTTTTAGGAATGCTTTGGGAGAAATGTTCATCTCACACTCTCTCCTTTAAAAAAAAAAAAAAAAGTGTTTAAAACAAATACCTGCTTTTGAGTATTTGAGTGGATGAAGCCTAGGGAGGTGAGTTTCAGGGTCTCAACTGTGACAGGAAGCTCAGGTCTGGGCCTGGGTCTGCCCCTTCCCATCACCACCCATTCCTCCCGCCACATCCTGCCCCTGCTGTCTTTGAGGCTGCGGCTTGTCTGGGGTCACCCTGCGTCCTGAACCCAGGAGGAACCCTTGGTGTGGCTGACTGGTGACAGGAAGCCTGAGCAGGGATGAAAGGGGGTCAGGATTAGCCTGTCTGGCTGGGATAAGCAGCAGAGGAGCGGGTGGCCACACTTCTAAGGTGTCTGCACAGGCCTGATGTGTTAGGGCTGGGGCAGGGGAGAAAGGTCTTTTCCTGGCCCACCGCCCCTCCCAAGACAGCAATCACACCCAGAGAGAGATGTTACCCAGAGTCGGCAGCTGGGGACAACTGGGGCTGCTCAGTGGCAGAAAACTTTGTCCTGCCTTTTCTTCTCAAGCTCAAAACAGGCACATGGAGTCATGAATTGATATGCTAGAAGGGGGCATCCCTTACCAGTAGGGAAGTGGATTTATTGCTTTATAAAAAGGAGTCTGATAAAACTGAAAACATATAACCTAAAAATCCACCCACCCCTCTCAGAACTCCCAGGAAGCCTCAGACACATTTCTGAGCGCAGTCAAGGTGGGTGGGTTGGTAAGCCAGGCCCGCCTGGCAGAGGAAAGGTGGCCTCACCCAAGTAAACAGCTCCAGGGCCCCTAGGAGTCTGCCAGCAGGGGGCGCTGTGGCCCCGCAGCTGGGACAAGCTTGGCCCTGAACAGGGCTGGCTCCCAGGCGCTGGGCTTGCTGCAGGCCTGGCCAGCTGGGGGCAGCTCTGGGAGGATAAGTGCAGTCACCCAGAGCCCACACCCTGCCACCACCCCCACACACATTTCTCATACCCAGCACATGCAAACACAGCCCACACATCCACACCCCCTCGGCCTCTCACAAATTCACCTCCCCACCCAGGCCTGGACCTCCAGGACTGTCAGCCGCAGCCTCACTTCCACCCCCCACAAAAACAGCTGTGTGTGTGTGTGTGTGTGTGTGTGTGTGTGTGTGTGATATGCCCTGTTGGTGCCCCCTTAATTCCCTTCAGGTCACAGCCTGGACAGAGGGTGGCAGTGGAGACATGCCCCCACTCAAGTCCTGAGGGAAGAGGGAAAGGGCCGCTGCCCGGCCTTGTCCATGGTTCCCACGTGACCATCCAGCCCTCCAGACCCTTCCCAGGCTAAGCTGGAGGGGGGAGGACAGGGGGCGGGGGGGCGCTTCCCCACAGGCCTTGAACAGGAGGACAAGCCATGGACAGGCCACAAAGGAGTTAGCACCAACAACAGGAAGCGGGTCCTTCCTTCCTCAGGCAGCTCTGACTGGCCGGGGGAGGAGGTGAGGGGCCAGGCTGGGGGTGGGGGTGTGCAGACAGAGCAAGCCTTTGTCCTCAGGCAGGCGTGGTCGGTGGACATGCAGCCGAGGGGCAGGAGGCGGGCAGTGGATGGCAGACCCCTCTACTTTGGCTAGAGGCAGAATCCGGACACACTTCAGGGGAGAGGGTCTGCTAGCCCAGGCGGTCCTCCTGGCTTCTCCTGCAGGCACCACGGAGCCCCGAGGCTCAAGGACCCCTCGAGGGTGGCGGAGTGAAGTCCAGAGCCTCCCTGCCTCCAGCAGGAGGAGAAGCGTCTGTCCCGGCCCTCTCCCATCCGTCTGTCCACCGCAGAGCTCCGAGGCAGGACCAGGGCCCTTCGAGGGAGCGTGGACTCCAACACAGTGAAGGACAGGATCCTGGGGTTGGGGGCGGGCGGGAGTGCGTGGAGGTCCTCTGGGGTGGGGACGAGGACACCGCGAGTCACTGAAGCGAGAGGGCAGGAGGCCGCGATCCCGAGAAGGCAGGCGCTACACAAAAGCCTCCTGGTTGGACGAGCCGTTGAGCTTGAGGAAAAGCTTGTCGTCCTCTCTCTTCCGCTCTAGCTGCCTCTCCAGCTGGCGCCGGTAGCAGATGAGGTAGAGGGGGAGGCAGAAGCCCAGCATGCTCACGACCAGCAGGCCCACGTTCACCTGGGGGGCAGGGACGAGAGTGGCCGTCACGAGGGGCAGGGACCACAGCACGTGTGGGCTGCAGTCCTCGTGCAGCCAGACCCTTCCTCGCTCTCAAGGTTGGGATTGAGGCGAAGGTCACAGGAAAAACAAAGGAGGAGTTTCAGGAGGTCCGAGGGCCTGTCATCCCACATTCTGGCATCAGGATTCCCCAGTAGTCCACGGGCCACACCAACGTGCTTATCTGAAGGTCCAGGGGTGTGGTGGGATTGGGACAAGCTCACAGAACCTGGTTATGAATCCCAGCCTCTGGCAGGAGTGGCAGGGACAGCAACTCGGTTCCATTTACCCCAAAATCAGGTCCAGAGGTTGAGACTCTGAGCTTCCACTGCAGGAAGTGTGGGTTTGATCCTTGGTTGGGGAACTAAGATCCCATATGCCACACAGCATAGCCAAAATTAATTTTTTTTTAAGAAACGGATAGAAAGGATACTCTTCCCCTCTTGCTCCCCAGCCTATTCACAAGGGATCCCTGAACTGACCCTAACCAAAGTTCCAAACTGCCTGTGCTGGGGTTCTGGAACACGCTGAGATGCCTCCCAGCTCCCAGTCAGCAGAGTAGAGCGGATGCCCATAACCCGGCGCCCCCCAAACCTTCTTACCCACAGAGGGTCTCCCTGGAGGGGACCCATCATAGCCAGAAACAGGGGCTGCTGCAGGAGAGCGAAGAGGGCGCTGATCAGGGACTGCAGGCCCGTGAGGCTCCCAAACTGTGTGGAGGGGTACCTGCCAGGACAGGAGAGGGCCTGTCACCGCGGGGCCCACTGTCCGGCTTCCCGGATGCTCCTCGGCCTCAGCCTGGCCCCACTTGCCGGTGCCCCCAGGCTGCAACTTGAGGTATCAAAGGAGATGTGGGAACAGCTTCAGAGGACAGTCCGGTGTCCATCTTTGGACTGCTTTGTGATGAGCAGTTCCATGCAGAGAATTTCCCTTTTGGACCAGCATGAAGGCCCTGGGGCCCACGGGTGCCTGGCCGAGCCGAGTGGACAACATGATTCCGGCAGGAGTCTGTGGCTCGGGAGCTAGGCCCAGGGAGCAGGTGGGAGGCTGGGCCGGGCTTGGCTGCACCTTCATCCAGAGGAGCATTGTATAATCACGGAAACATAGCATCACAGCCCTCAGCCGACTCCCTCAGACTCTGCCAGGGTGGCCTCAACTTCCTCTAGGTCTTGGGGCGGGGAGGGTGGCGTGGGGTGGAGCATGCAGACCTGGGATGACCCCCATGGGATGCTCTTGGGAGCGGGGAGAAAGTTCTGGCATAATCTCAGGACATTAGGCATCGTGGCTTAGCAAGGAATGGCTGCAGGAATGAGCCTGTCTTTGGTCAGAGAGAGACAGCGGATGGTGTTTGGGTTCTGGTGTTTGAGCCAAGCCCCAGCCTGAGGAAGACGAACAACTATGGTTCCTTAGGTGTGTGTGGCCTCTTGGAAAAGGAGGCAGGTTTCACTTTAGCCAAGGGCTGAGAAAACTGCGGGCAGACCAGCCCTTTGAGGCCCTGTGTGGGCTCTGTCAGGTACATTCGGGGCTCAGTTATTTATGTCGCTGCTGCCACTGAAGGCCATTTGAAGGTCAACATTCAGATGCATGTAGCCAGAACTCACCCCTGCGCTTCCCATGAGCAGTCAGCAGCAGCCCCAGGACTCAGCTGAGCAGCAGCCCCTGAGGCCGTAACGATACCGAGCTGCACCCTAGCCGGGGGAACTGACTTCGTGTTAAATGCCAAGGCTTGTGGGCACCCAACTGTCTGCCCACTGACCTGTTCCCACCGAGTACGGCCTTCTCCTGACACACCCCACAGAAACCCTAATATCTAAGACAAGAGGAGGAACCTCAGGTAGACAAGATGGTCCCCTTCAGGCCCTCAGCCCCACCTGGAAGCCCCCTCAGGTCATCCATCCCCTTACCCTCAGCCACCAGGCCACCCGCAGCCCCCAGGACTTACACGGCGGCATATAAGCCCCCAACGGCCGAGTGGATGAATCCTCGAACGATTGTGTGCAGGATGAAGGAGAGGATCTGAGATGGGGAGAGCAGAGTGTGAGCAGGAGACATGGAGGGTCTCCCTTTGTCCCCCTGCCCCAAAGCTCCCAGGGTCCTGAGTGGCGGGAGCACTGGCACCCTGGAGTCGGCTTGGCCAGTTCGCCATGGCCAACTCCCGAATGCCAAAAATTCTGAGCCAATTGTTCAACACAGTCATTACTAACAACTCCATTGCATTAAAGGTACAATTTAGTGACAATTGACCCTTGGACAATGTGAGGGATTAGGGGTGCTGACCCTCTATGCAGCCACAAATCCACATTAAACTAATACTCTGGCCTCTGTATCCACAGTTTCATATCCTCAGATTCAATCACCCACTGATTGTGCGGTACATATTTACTATTGAAAACAGTCCAAGCGTGAGTGGAACCGCACAGTTCAAACTTGTGTTGTTCAAGGATCAACTGTGCACTGAAAACAAAGTTCGTGAATACTCAAAGCCCATCACATCTTGATCACTTCATTCTGTTTTACTATTACCTCTAGTCTTAAGGTTTTTTAAGTCTACTGTAGATATTGGGTTGGTTAGGGTTTTCCCCTGAACATCTTAAGGAAAAACTCTAACGAACTTTTTGGCCAGGTGGCACGGTGGTAAAAGAATCCACCTGCCAATGCAGGAGGTGCAAGAGACGCGAGTTCGATCCCTGGATCGGGTAGATCCCCCGGAAGACAAAATGGCAACCCACTCCAGTATTCTTGCCTGGGAGATTCCATGGACAGAAGAGCCTGGAGGGCTATAGTCCATGGGGTCTCGAAAGAGTAGGATACGACTTAGCAACCGAGCATGCATAATATATATATGACGGTGTGTTATCGTGTGACAATGGACAATGTATTGTTTGATACTAGCCATGATGAACACACTTACACCATGGAAATTGCCAAACATGAGAAACCAAGGCTCCCGCTACCCCACTCCCATCTAAAGTCTGCCATCAGGTGTATGTATGGACACGGCACTAGGTAGGAGGTCACCGATCATCACTCCCGCCTTTTGGGACCCGAGGGCCGTGCCCCGGTCTCCCAGCCTGGTCCTCCAGGCCCTACTGGCAGATGGCTGTCCCCCTCTCCTCTCACTCGCTTTCCTAAGGAAAGGCCACTGCTGGCAGGCTGAGCAGGCCCTTGTTAACGATTCCTGAGAGCCACGAGCTGTCTACTTTGCTGCCGGGACCCTTTGTTTGTTCTCTGCACACAGCCCTGTCATCAGGCGCAGCAGCCAAGCCCTGTTTCCGGGAATGTGGGCGGCGGAGGCAGGGGGACTGCTCTCTGCGGCGCTGTGAGAGGGCTGTGCCCGAAAGCACACGCATCCCTTACAGGCTCCCCCTTTGCACCCCAAAGGCTGTGCTGCCTCTTCACAACTTGTCTTTCAGTAAGAACTGGTTAAAACAAAAAGCAGATCGCAGTCCTCACTGACCACTGCCCCGTGACTGGACAAGGTGGTCAGGGCAAGGGTCTACCGGTCTTGCAGAGAGGGCCACCACCACCAGGAGGCTGGGAAGGCACCAGGGATGTGCCAGTACTCCCGTCTGGAACCGGCATCAGTCTCTGGGGGTTTATTCCAGCTGCACGCGGAGTCGGCACAAGCACACGCCAATACCCGTGGGTGGTGCACACCTGGTGTTCCCTGTATTTCTACATGTGGCCACTTGTAGAAAGGAAGGGCCTCCTGCTTTCCTCCTGGACTTGGTCCAAGATACCACCTGGACTCGGGTCACACCCATCTGGGAGCAATGCCATCACTTGTATCCCTTCCTTCAAAGTTCAACTTGAGGACTGGAACTAGAACCCTTCTGTGGACCTAAGGGTGGAGCCAGGCAGGTAACGCAATCTACCTTTCTTGAGCTCTCTGCCAAAAGTCAGGTTCCAAAAGCACTGGAAATCTTGTGCAAGGCAATTAAACTTTTGAACCCAGATACCAAGAGCTCATCATCAGAGGCTTTCTCCTGTGACCATCCTGAACCAGAAGAGCAAATGCTCCCATCAATGCCACAGACTGGCCAGACCTCTTAGGATGTCAGATCACAGCTGTCTGAGCAAAGGCAAAACAATTAGCTACACAAATACACCATGTGACTCCAGAAATGGTAAGATGATGGTATTCATGGTGTGTAAGATGCCCCAAGACCAAGAAGAATAATACACTTTCATAGGGAAGGGTCTACTGTGAAAGGAAATCTCAGTTCCATTTACAGCTTGCTCTTAGAACTGTGGTGCTGGAAAAGATTCTGGAGAGTCTCTTGGACTGCAAGGAGATCAAACCAGTCAATCCTAAAGGAAATCAACCCTGAATATTCATTGGAAGGACTGATGCTGAAGCTGAAGCTCCAATACCTTGGCCACCTGATGCCAAGAACCGACTCATTAGAAAAGACCCTGATGCTGAGAAAGATTGAGGGCAGGAGAAGGGGGCGACAGAGGATGAGATGGTTGCATGATATCACCAACTCAACGGACATGAGTTTAAGCAAACTCTGGGAGATAATGAAGGACAGGGAAGCCTGGTGTGCTGCAATCCATGGGGTCACAGAGAGTCGGACATGACTTAGCAACTGAACAACTCAGCGTTGCACACAGAGCCTGGGAGATAGAAGGCCCTTGGTAAACCAGGGTGGGCTGGTTGATTGGTTTGGCTGGTTGGATTAAATGAATAAAAAGTCACTGTTCTCTTTGCTAATGGCTCCCCCATGAGACATCAGGCCCTCTCTCACTCATCATCCCATCCCCCACACCCACCTGGAGCGGCAGGTTGGGAATGAGGCAGGTCACCCCGAAACCCACGAGCAGCAGGTTGGTGAAGGCGAAGGCCCGCGTGGCATTGGTGATCTTCTGGATCTGCCGGTCCCGCTTCTTCTTCTTCTCACCTCTGTGGGGACACAGGGCGTGGAACACAGGAGCTGGGGTGGGGGGGGGCATGGGGGCATGGGGCCCTCTGGGGTGGGGAAGGGGGCCCCTGGGGTGGGGGCCCCTGGAGAATAGACTCTCCTAGGAAGTCAGGCCCGGGGAGTCACAGCTTGTGGACAATGCAAGACTTGGACACCACCGCCAAGTGAGTGCTAGCTGGGGACTGTGGGGGATAGACCATCACGAGGGACACTCCCCACGGCCCTCTGAACTGAGCACAGAGTGTGAACCTTAGTGGAGAGGTTGGACACGAGAAGATGGGCATCAGTACCCTGCATTGGAAGGACTGATGTTGAAGCTGAAACTCTAACACTTTGGCCACCTAATGCAAAGAGCTGACTCATTTGACAAAATCCTGATGCTGGGAAAGATTGAAGGCAGGAGGAGAAGGGGATGACAGAGGATGAGATGGTTGGATGGCATCACCGACTCAATGGACATGAGTTTGGGCAAACTCTGGGAGTTGGTGATGGACAGAGAGGTCTGGTGTGCTGTAGTCCATGGGGTCGCAAAGAGTCGGACATGACTGAGTGACTGAACTGAACTGAACCCTGCACTATTTCAATGAAGACTGAGGTCAGATCCCCAGTGATGGGGAGGGAGGAGGAGGAGGCACCCAGGTCAGGATGTGGCAAAGCCTCCTTCACTGTTGGCTCCAGCTTCACCCAAATCCTGCAGGGAGCTGATGCTAAGCCAGAGAATAAGCCAAATAAGGGAGCAAGTGGGTTTCCCCTTGCAGGGCAGGAAGGAGTGAAGAAGAAATGAGCATGTGGCAGATGGAACTGGAATGGGCACCAACTGCTTTCCAGCTGTAGGACCTGACCTAGATAACAGAGCATCTCTGTAATTATCTCCCTGTGAATTCACTACTACTGATTCGAGTCTCACCACCCACAGGGATGCCCCACGGACAATCGCACGACATCCAAGGGCTCAGAGATATGCAGGGAGGCCCAGGCCCACCACTTTCTCCTTGTGTGACCTCAGGCAAGCCACTCCAACGCCTAGTTTCAATTCCCTCATCTGTAAAATGGGTATAACTCATCAAGGTGTTGGGAGGCTTCCCTGAGAGATTGTGTATTAAGTGCTTGGCACGGGGCCCGATACAATCAAGAGTAGCTTATTAAGGTGGAGTCAGAGAAGACAGCATTTAACTCATCCTCTGATCTTACAGCCCAACCCTTCTATAAAGAAACTCCAGTTTCTCGTTTAATTCTCACAGTCATGAACAAAAATCTATTAACATGTCTTAAGTTTATACCTGTTTACAACTCACACCCAGTGAAGGAGGCTTTGCAGGCAAACGGAACCGCTCTAAGGCTCTCTGCCCTTGTGCTAATCGTGCTGAGGATCTGTGTGTGGTCCTAAAGGCGGGTGTTTGATAGTTACTAGTCTGCTTTCTCTGGAGAAGGAAATGGCAACCCACTCCAGTGTTGTTGCCTGGAGAATCCCAGGGACGGGGGAGCCTGGTGGGCTGCAGTCTATGGGGTCGTACAGAGTTGGACACGACTGAAGCGACTTAGCAGCAGCAGCAGTCTGCTTTCTTGGAGAAGGCAATGGCACCCCACTCCAGTACTCTTGCCTGGAAAATCCCATGGATGGAGGAGCCTGGTGGGCTGCAGTCCATGGGGTCACTAAGAGTCGGACACGACTGAGCGACTTCACTTTCACTTTTCCCTTTCATGCATTGGAGAAGGAAATGGCAACCCACTCCAGTGTTCTTGCCTGGAGAATCCCAGGGACGGGGGAGCCTGGTGGGCTGCCGTCTATAGGGTCACACAGAGTTAGACATGACTGAAGCGACTTAGCAGCAGCAGTCTACTTTCTCTCCTCTCTTCTAGCTTGGTGCTTCCCAAACTTTTATATACAAAAGACTGTTCCAGATAGAAGTGACAGACCAGTATGTGTGCTGAGCCAAGCGAGGGCCAAGAGTGGCTTTGAGCATGGCCCCTTCTCGCCTCTCCTGCTGACTTTACACCTGCCCCATCCACCCCGGAGCCGCCTAACACCCGCCTGCTCCCTCTGGGGACACGAGGCACACGGGTTCGGCCTACGCACGGGTTGGCGTCTTTCTCCTCGGGCTCCTCGGAGGCATCCTCACACTCCTTCAGCCTCCAATCCATGATGTAGCCAATGACGGGGGCGGTGAGCAGGCAGAGTAGCTGGAGCACCCCGAAGATGGAGGTGTAGAGGCTCACTGAGGAGACAGAAGGGCTGGGTCACAGAGCGGGGCTGGGGGGCTGCCCGCTGAGGCCTGGGGAGGGGGCTGGGCAGAGTCTGTGATGCCACAAGCCCTTCTGGGTTTTTTTTTCCCCAGAACCCCCCCCACCCAATCCCTATCACCGTGAGTCATGATGGGAGACAACCTCTGAAATCAAAGTCTAAGCAAGGGGCAGGACACCCTACTCTTTCCTCCGAATCCCTTGCCTATTTCCAAGAAACAGCTACCAAAGTCCAGTACGTCACAGTGACCTTCCCCAGAGCTCCAGGAGGTCTCTGTGACTCTGGGAACCACAAGATTACCGAGGCCCAGGACGGAGCGAGGTTTTGTGTGTCAACAGCCTCGTGTATCAGTGTCCTGCCCCTCAAAACACACCGAGAAGGCCCCACTCACAGGGGCCCCGACGTAAGGGCTCCGGCCTTTAGAGAGCCTTAAAGTCATGATGAGATTTCTCAGAAGCTGAAGGCTGGCTGCGCCACCCCCGCCCCCACTTCAGTTCTGGCTGAGGGGGACGTGCGGAGTGCAGGGGGCCGTCTGGAGTTCAAGGACAGGTGCTTCTCAGTCGGGCAGGCTCTGGCCAGGAGCGGACGTCCTGTGTTCCCTGACGACCCCCTCCCCACCCCAGACCCCACGGACTTACCGGTAGCCATCACTGCACCGAGACAGCAAAAGTGGCAAAGCAGAGAGGAGTGGGGTTAGCAGCAGAAATGTCAAAGGCTGTTACAGAGAGAGGGCTGTGGGGGTGGCGCGCTCTGGGCCCAGCACCCACATCACTTCCCACGGAGCCCTGACTCTCAGAGTGCCCCGCACGGGTATCTGATGACGGTTTCCTGCCTGCTGGGGCCTCGGTCATGTGCGGCTGGGGCCTCATCACAGACGGGCTGTGAATCAGGCCTGTGGCACTTGTGGGGGGACCATGACGGGGAAGTGGCCAAGAATCCACCCCACACCCAGCCTGAGTGTCTGACCAGCCAGTGCTGCCAGCCCCCTGATCCTGACGTCCAGATGTCCGTGTGTTCGTGTGTGTGTATGTGTGTGTGTGTGAGCTCTCAGGCACAAGTACTCAGAGGAGCAGGATGGGGAAAACCAATGCCCTGTCAGCTGTGGACCGAACTTCCTGGCCCAACTTCCTCTACTTCTTAAAACTGACTTTTGAAAGAGGGAAACAGAAGCGGGAAAAAAAATGCCTCTTGGGCAGCAAAAGATTTCTCAGAGAAAGCAAAAGAGAAGGCCATGACTCAGCAGCAGCAGGGAGATTTGCCTTCCAAGGGCCAGTAAGGGCCTTTTCTCTATACTCATCAGGGTCTCTGCCTGTCTGGGCCTCAGGGTATGTAATAAAGGGCCTTTAGACAGGCTAAATCAGCTCTCCCCAAAGTACGGTGGACAGATTTTAATGAATGTTACGTAATAAAAGGGTTCCTGCGGTTGAAATTTAGGGGAATATCATTGAATGAAATGAAGCTAAACAGGTTATTTTTCCCCCCCACATCTTCGTGTTTGCTGTGAATTTCTGCAAGGGCACATAATGGGGTTTTTCCATGTTGCTTCACGTCCGAACACCCATTTTCAGAATAGAGCCTGCATTATGTGTGTCCGTTAGTCTCCTTCCCCTTTTCTTATAGCTGAGTTTCTTATCCTCTTTAAAAACATACAGGACTTCCCTGGTGGTTCAGTGGTAATGAATCCGTCTGCCAACGCAGGGCAAAAGGGTTTGAACCCTGGCCAGGGAAGATTCCACATGCCACAGGGCAATGAAGTCCATGTGCCACAACCATGGAGTCTGCGCTCTAGAGGCCATGCTCCACAGCAAGAGAAACCACCACAGTGAGAAGCTCCCGCACTGCAGGGAAGAGGAGCCACCGCTGGCCGCAGCTAGAGAAAAACCCTCACGCAGCAACGGAGTCCCAGTGCAGCCAAGAATAAATTTAAAAAGAAAAACAACAACAACAACAACTAAAACCCTTACATTGCCTGGCATATCTTCCCGTGGAGAAAAACAATTAAACCAACTCCAAAAGCTGCACACCAATGAGACTGCCAATAAAAAGGATTTACCCAATGTGTTTGTCCTGATTTCGGATGACTAAAGCTGACTCAGCTCAGGCCCTGAGGAAGTACGGACTTTCTTTGCAGAATCAAAACCTCTAATCAGCTTGTGTGTTCTTTTGGAAAAGTGGGCAGGTGGGTTATCAGTTCTGTTTACCAGAAGTAACAAGCCCGGACCGGATCACATAAGAGGAAGAAGGCTCCACCTGGCCTCGCTTCCCAGTTCAGGACACAGCTCCCAGGAGACCCCGTGTTCAGCCGCAGTGGCCCGGCCCCCACCCCAGCCTCTCCACGTGCTACCCCTGCGGTTTCCCAGAGGATTCTTGGCGCTAGGTTTGACGGATTGTCTTTCAACAAGCTCTCAGGTGGAGTACAGTGTTCTGTGCAGCGTCTTCTCTTATAAACACACACGTCAACCGTCCCCCTCAGGCAACGAAAAACACACCCCACACCCCAAACACACAGTTATTTCAGTCCTCTCCTCCCTCCTAAACCGGGAAACTCTGGCGGGGACGAGAAAGAACAGTTGGGCCCGGCTGTGATGAAATGGCTCTGACGCACCATCAGGCCCTTGGATTCTGCCATCTCACCGCCCCGCTGACCCAGCCTAGCCCCACACCCTCCGGCTGGCCAGGTGGTGGACTTGACCTCAGGCGGCCAGAAGTGACCACCGCGCGTGGGCAGTGCCCCAGGGCTTGGAAGCCACCTACCTACGGCCTGGTCGCCGCTGACCAGGAACTGAAGGATGTTGTTCATGGCGCCCATGTAGAAGATGAGGCGCAGCTGTGTGACGCACATGGTGACCAGGCTGAGCAGCAGGATGGGGCTGAACACGCTGTGCATGAACGAGGGGGCCGCTGCGGGGAGAACCGGGGGCTCAGGGAGAACCAGGTGGCCCACGGCCCACCTACCATCCAGGGCACATGTGGGGCTGGGAGGCCCCCGTCACCACACACCAGATGAGGTAGACGGCTGGGTGCAGGAGTGGGGTCACCCAGCTGTACAAAACAAGCTGGGTGAACCTCACCCTCTCTGAGCTTAGTCTATAAGGCAGGGTGGGTGGTACTGCCTGACCTTGCGGGATGATGTGGGGATGAAGGGAGGTGGTACCCACAGAGCCCTCAGGGGGTGCTGGACCCCATCGGGGTCCCCATCTGGACTGGATGCCCCCTCCTTGTCACTGGGCTGTTGATGGCTCAGGGCAGGCTTGGGAGGTGAGGGGCCACATGCGGGTGGGTACCTGTGGCATCAGGCTGGCACTTGACCTCCAGGTCGACGGTGGACAGGCACAGCTTGTGGCCCTCCTGCAGGGCCGCCTGCTCCTTGGCGCTCCGCATGGAGCTGCCCACGCTGAGGCGGCGCCCCACTGTGGTCACCTGCTTATAGAACTGCTTCCCTGTGATCTTGTGGTCGAAGCCCAGCCAGCTGAACTTGATCTTCACCCTGGAGGCCACAGGAGAGTGTCTGTCACGCTGCCCACGCCCCTGGCCGGTGTGGGAGTGGGGGCAGGCTGCAGGTCCACTTACGTGTAGTCCATGTCCTCTGGCCCCGGGAAGGGCTCCAAGGGCCAATTAAAGAAGCAGTTGAGGAAAACCAGCCCGGAGCAGCCAGCCCAGACCACGAGGATAACAATGAAGGAGGCACCAAAGTCATAGATGACCTGAGAGGCGCAAGGGGACAGGGGTCGGAGTCAGGGTGGGGCAGAGTTAGCAGAGAAAAGCCGGAGTGGGCAGGGGGCACCCGGCAGTCCTGGTCTGCCTGTGCTGAGCTTTGAGGTGAGGACATGGCCCCTCAGGCTGGATGTTTGGTCACCAGGCACCAGGCATTTCAATCATCTCTGCTCGCCCTGGACCAAATGCCTGCAGTTTGGACCAAACGCCTGCAGCTTGGACCAAACGTCACCTCCTTGGAGAGGCCTCCCCCAGCTGCCCATCATAGCACCGGCTCACAGTGAACAGCCCTGGCTGAGATTTTTTGACTTATGATTCATTTCCTCATCCATCATTAGTCCAGCTCTCTGAAGATAGGAATCCCTAGACTTGTCCACTGATGTTTCTCTAGCACCTTGAAGTGTATACATGGTAGGTGCCAAAAAAATACTCGAGGAATGAACAGTTGAATGTCTCACTTTGCTCTTCTGTGAAATGGGTGTGACACTGGCATGTACCTTCTTGGTGCTGAGGTGCGGTTCAGCGGGTGTGACCCCAGTAGAGGGCCCAGTACAGGGCCTGGTTGGTGGGAAGACTGCCAGACTGTTATTGCCAATTTTGCCATTTATTTCCAGCCCAAGGGTCCCCAGGGCAGTGGCAGACAGCTGCCCAGCTCCCCAGGGAGGGGACCAGCAGTCGGACACTGAGACAAGGAGGAGGAGGAACCTGAGGGCTCCTCCACACTCCAGGAACTTGAGGATTTCTAACATCCAGGGACGGTGGCCCTAGCTTCTCCGGACAGCTCAATGCCCAGGTGGCCGGCCCGTTGTCTATGACTCCTCCTCCTGCTCTGCGGCCTCTTCCCCTGGGACCTCAGTAAAGGGGATTTATTGGAGCTGGGGCCACCACAGAGAAAAGCTGGTTCTGAAGCCCTTTCAGGAACAACAGGATTTAGAGCAGGAACCAAGACTGATGAGCAGTGAGGTGCTTGCTTCATCCTGACCCCATGTGACTTCCACGGGCTCAGAATCCTGCCTGGGAGGGAAACAGCTGAACCAACTTGGCTGTGAGCATCGCTCTGGCAGTAGGGAGCAACAGCCCAATGACAACAGATCTGGGGGAGGGGTGGGGGGGAGGGAGAGGGGACTGGAGCTGGATTCAGGATGGGGGACATTCTCTCACTCCCTCTCTTTCCCCCCAGCCCTGAAATTCAAAGGCAGCCTGCAGTCACACCCTGCAGAGATATGCTTGACTTCACCATCCCCACTCTCACGCCTCCACCCCACCCCACCCCACCCCACCCCACCCCTGCCCAGCAGGTCTCTTTTCTTACTCCCAGAGGTGCCCAGGTGCATCCTCCCAGGGGCGGGTGGGGGGAAGGGCAGGCCCCAGTGACTTCCCTCTTCAGGGAGGGCAGAAGGAGTCTCGGGAGAGGCCTCTGCTCAGACACCAGCACACACTCTCACCTTGACTCCTGGGAAGGTGACCGCCGAGGAGGCATAGGATCCAATCATCAGGGCAATAAATGTGGACCGAAGGTCACCAAACATGTTGGGTAGCTGAAAGACAAGAAGCAAGGCAAACTTCTGCTGAAAGAGGGACAGACAGGGAGGATGAAGGAGGAAGGGAAGAGAGCATGACGGCATCCTCGGGCACCTCGTCTTATCTGCTCTCCTCCCTGTGTAATTCACGAGGCATCAGTCCAGGGATAATCACTGCTAATTGCGCGTTTTTTCTTCCCGGACTGAGGGTGATAAAGGAAGAAGCGGAGAGTAATGCAGAATTCAGACTCTGCACGTGCAGACAGGACTTCCTGGCTGGCAAGCGACCCTCCTCTCTGCTCTGGCATAGGCTAGGGCCTTCGGTCTCTGCAGGGTTACAAGGAGATGCCAGTGAGTAAGGCAACCCTCAAAGGGAACAAGTCTGTTAAAAATAAGAATCTATTTGAGGATGCAAGCCTAATTTTATAAATAAAAATATCAGTATTCCAGAACGACCAGATGTCAGCAAAAGCTGCTTTTGATTTTGAGAAGAGTAGGTCTCTGGAAGGTGCCAATCAGAATTCTACAGTCTCTGGGGTAGATGAGGAGGCTGGCCTGGGAGTCCTGCTTCTCATTTTCTAGGTTCAAGGAGGGCTTTCTCTTCCCACCTGGAAAGATCAATGGCAAGAAAAGCTCAGGCTTTCTTCCCCATGAGGCCACTCTTCCCATCTCACAGGAGCTTGTTTTGGGCCCATTCGACATGACTGCGAAGCTAAAACCCTCAGTGGATTCCATACAAATTCAGGCATGGTAAACTATGACAACGAGGTCGTGGATTCAGACTGGCATGGGGTGAAGCGCATCCTCCCCTAACTGCAGCCTTCCGTGCGCTCGCTAACCTCAGGAGAGCTCACACCACTTGCTCTGAAGGTTCTCCATCCACACCCACACAGTCCCTGGCATTGAGACTCGCTCTCTGGATCTGCGAACCTGTTTTATTGAACTCAGGCTGCTTATATGGACCTAAACTACGTCTCCCTCTGCCAAGATGTCTGGAATCGTTTTGGGGTTTTATCAAAATGCACCACGTGATGGCTGCCTGCAAGTTAATCCGTTTGCTGAACACAAGCAGTGTGAATGTATTTACCTACCTGCCCCTCATCATTTCTGCCTGTTTTGACCACAATTAAAAATGAAAAAGGGACATCATACAAGTGAAAAATGTTTGTGCTTCAAAGGACGCCATCAAGAAAATGAAAATATGATGAGACGAAGAGAGAAAATTTTTATGAATCACGTATTGGATAGGGCACTCCTATCTGCAATATATAAATAACTCTGACAACTCAGTAATAATAAAAAAAATAATCATTTTTAAAATGGGCAAACAGACATTTCTGAATAGACGTTTCTCCAAAGAAGATACACAAATAGCCAATACCGTTATGAAAAGATACTCAGTATCATTAGTCATAGGGAAATGCAAATCAAACCACAATAAGCTGCTGCTTCATACCCCCTGTGCATGCTAAGTGGCTACAATAATAATTTTTTTAAAAAGAAAATAGAACACAACAAATGCTGGTGCTGATATAGAGTAGTTGGAACCCTCCTACCCGACTGGTGAGAACCGAAAATGGTGCAGTCACTTTGCAAAACAGTCTGGAAGCTCCTCATTTAAACACAAAGCTACCATGTGACCCAGACACTTCACTCCTAGGTATATACACAAGACGAATACAAACGTATGTTCACACAAAAACATGTAGGTACATGAGTGTTTACAGCAGCATTCTTTATAATATACAAAAAGTGGGAACAACCTTCACGCCCATCAATGGATGACTAGATAAGCAAACTGTGGGATATGCACACAAGGGAATATTACACAGCCACAGAAAGGAATGAAGAGCTGATACATGTTACAACACGAATCAACTCTGCAAAATTATGCCGAGTGAAAGACACCAGTCACAGAAGACCACGTAACTGTATGATTCCATTCATGTGAAATGTCCGGAACAGGCAAATCCCTAGAGACAGAGACTAGACGAGGGGCTGTCTAGGGCTGGGGTAGAAGAACCTGGGAGGGACAGGGAGGAAATGCTAATGGTCCAGAATTGTGATTGGGGTGATATGATTAATTCTGGTGATGACCGTGTAACTCTATAAATACACTAAAATCCATTGACTTATATAGTTTAGGTGAATTGTATGGTATGTAGATTATGTCTCAGTGTCATTGTTAAAGAAAAAAAAAAACATGAATAAGAGACTTGAGATGTTTTGGGATCCCAGGATTAAAAAGGAACATGAATAAATCCATAGTGTGTGGCCAACAAAGCCATCTTGTGGCATCAGGCCAGGGTGCCTCAACAGCTTTGCCACACACACAGAGTTCTTCCTCCAGCCCCCTCTGCGCACTCAGGCTTCTCAGAGAGGGTCGGAGGGAGACAAGGAGCATGTGGAAACTTCCCCAGCAGGAGACAGAGGAAAAGTGACATGCTCATGGCCACCCAAGCACACCTAGGTGAGCCCGAAAGGCACCCAATTTCACTGTGCACACCTGCCTCCCAGATATGCTGCGGTTCAGAGGACACCCTCAGATCCTGGGCTCACGTATTTCGGCTGTGCCTCACTGGCTATTCCACCAAGGCAGCTTCAGGCATCTCCAGGCCCATATCTGCCCCAGGGAGAATCCAAAGATTAGCTTTGCTTGTATGGAAGAAGGAAACTGTTCCAGCCTGGAAGGCATGTGAAGAAAGAAGGGATCAAAGATGGCTTAGAGGGATTTCCCTGTCAGTCCAGTGTTTAAGACTCTGTGCTTTCAATGCAGGGGGCATGGGTTTGATCCCTGATAGGGGAATTAAGATCCCACATGCAGGGCAGTATGGCCAAAGAAACAAAGCACAAAACAACAGCAACAACAAAAAAGAGGGCTTAGAACCCAATCAGAAAAGCAGATGGAAGACAAAAGCCACTCAGCACAGTCAAGCCAAGAAACGCTTCTGCCATGGTAGTCACCTTTGGGTGCAAAGAGTGTTCCCAACTTTTTGACAGGGCAAGGGGATACTTCTGAAAAGCAGACAGCTTGCTTACCAGCCCTTTTTCTTCTACCCTAACCCAAGCTAGAGGCCAACAAAACCACAGAGCTTGGGGCTAGTGGGCAACTCTGACCTCATTTCCCGGAGTCTGCTCCCCAGACTGCGTCTGGGACGGGCAAGAATAGGAAGCTGGGAGAGGGTTCTGACTTTCCATCTGACCCTGGATGAGATCCTCACCCTCATGTCTGGACAAGGCCAGTAGCCTCCCAGCTGCCCTCCTGGCTTCTCTGCCTCTCCCTGCCTGGAACATTCTTTACAACACCCTGAAAATCCTCCCCCTCCTTAATATGTTCTTTTGGTAAGCATGTGGTATACACTCCCAGGGTATACAGAGCCTCAGGGCAAACCACACTATACAGCCTCCTCAGGAATGTGTACATCTTATCCTTTACCTTACAGTTATTTTTTGCTGGTTAGGAAAGCAACGCATGTTCATTGTAAAATATCTAGAACAAAGTACACATAAAAAATGAAATAAAAATTCCCCTTGGGGAAAAAAGAATTCCCCTGATATAGCCACATTATCATTTTGATGTAATTGCCTTCAATTATTTTCCTATAAATACCTATAAGCTTTAACCAAACTGGAATCAGATACTACATATTATTTTAAAAACTTCCTCTTTTTTTATTTTGTATATTATAAATACTTCCTGATTTATTCCTGTATTCATCTTCAACATAATTTGTAACACCTGTCTGGTATTTCCTTTTCTGAATGGTCTATAATTTATGCAACCATTTCTCTGATGTTCTCAGATCCTTTTCAATTTTTATCATAAATAACATTTTTTAATGGACATGCTTGAAGATAAACACATACGCAAATAGCTATTATTTCCTTAAGGTAAAAATTCCCCAAAGTAGAATCATTTGGCAAAAGGGAATCCACGTTTTTAAGTTTTTTTGTGATACTCTGTGACAAACTACCTTCCAAAAAACTTACACCAATTGGAATTGAAAAAACTTACATTTACTGATTGCTAATGACTTTGAACATTTTTTTCTACAGTTTTTAAAATCAGTTACATTCCTCATTTGTCCTTTCTTCCTAAGAAGATGTTAATTCATTCATATTAATTTGGTATAGGCTCTTTATATATTAAAGACCTTCCTAGTTTGTTCCTACCGTTAGGTATGTTTTCCCAGTTTGTCCTTTAATGTCATAGTTGATGATAGGGTTTTTCTGACCAATCTAAGTGGATTTCCCTGGTGGCTCAGACGGTAAAACGTCTGCCCGCAATGCAGGAGACGTGGGTTCAATTCCTGGGTCAGGAAGATCCCCTGGAGAAGGAAATTGCTAATCCACTCCAGCACTCTTGCCTGGAAAATCCCATGGACGGAGGAGCCTGATAGGCTATAGTCCATGGGGTTGCAAAGAGTCGGACTGAGCCACTACTGTGTTCAAACGGGTAGTCAAAGTATTTCAGCTTTTCGTAGTAGCTGAAAGTATTTTAGCTTTCAGTAGTAGCTAGTAGCTCAGTCGTGTCCGACTCTTTGCGATCCCCTGGAGAAGGCAATGGCAAACCCACTTCAGTATTCTTGCTTGGGAAGTCCCATGAACAGAGAAGCCTGGCAGGCTGCAGTCAACAGGGTTGCAAAAGAATCGGACATGACTTAGAGACTAAACAACATTTGTGTCAGATGAAATTTCTCTGAAAACAGTGTCAAGGATGACCTTGACCAGTGAAAGCTAAAGCATAAACATCCTGGCAGTGGTCAGTGTGTGGTCACAAAACAGCAAACACAGGCGGAGTGAAGTTTACCCTGGGGGCACTAATTATTTTTCAAATGTTAACACTAATTGTGTTTTATCCTTTAAGCCACTTCCTTCCCTTCCTCCCAAAGCTGTCATGCCTGCTAGAGGAAATTTCCCCCATTTGCCCAGGAGCAGCTTGATCAGAGGATTTTTCCTTATTATTAAGTTATAATATATGACAGCATACACGGTTATGTTAATATATTAAATAATATAGTAGCATTGTTATTATAACAGAAACTATTATTATCCTAAAAACCCTCATAACATCCTTACCAAGAAAGCGTCACTCATTACCCTCACTTAATGGTTCCAAGACTTTAGGATTAGAAAAGTCAAGGGGACTTCCCTGGTGAGTCTGCCTGCCAATGCAGCGCTGTACAAGGGTTCGATCCCTGATTCAGGAAGATCCCACATGCTGTGGGGCGACTAAGCCTGTGTGTGCCCCAACGACTGAGCCCTGTCCTAGAGACCATGTTCCACGACAGAAGAAGCCACTGCAAGCGTGGGCCCCGCGCGCCGCAACTAGACAAAGCCTGCACACAGCAACGAAGGCCCAGCGCCGCCAAAAATACAAAAGTTCTTTTAAAAAAAACAGTCAAGGGATCCCTAGGCTGGTAAGGGTCAAAACTAGAAGTCAAAGCACGTCAAGTTGACGTGCATAACCACTGGGCTACTCTGTCTCCTGGAAAACACACACGCGGCCCCTGAAGGGTCCACACTTGATTTGGAGGATCAAGGCAATTATCCTTACCTCTCATACCTCTCTCTGTTCCTTATTAACCACTCTGTTTGCTCTCCCCATTAGAGATTTCTTACATCTTTTCCGAAGCTCCTTTGAGGCCTACCTGCCTCCTCCCTCCCTGACCTCCCCCGGCCGACCTCCCCACAGTCCAGGGCAGCACTGTCAGGCTGCCCTTGGCTGCAGACCTTCCTTTCATCTTGTCTGGGTCTCCTCCCCCACTGGTCTCCACATCCCCCTCCTCCCTCCCTCCTTCTGCCTCTGCCCGACCTCAGCTGCACATAATGGCCACTCAGAAGCCCTGGTGATGGAGTGAATGATGGCTGAGGACTGAGCAGAGTGCCTAGTGCCGGCTGGAGGGCCGGGCGGAGGGGGAAGAACCGTGACTCCTGCCAAGTAGGAAGCTGCAGCCGAGCTGCAAAGACAGATGCGAGGAAAACACTCAGCAGGGCGGTTTCCTGACCCTGGGCTCCCAACTGCTCTCGTAGGTTGGGTGTGGGGGGAAGTGCGGAGGCCCCCTCCCTGGCTCTGGGGGGCTTCCCACCACTGCCGCCATTAATGCTGTTGCTGCCCCGGGGTAGGAGGGGGGCTGGAGTGGGCTCAGCCAGGCAGAACCCGTCCTCTGAGCCGGCCGCGGAATGCCATCCCCGCGCGAGCCGGTGGTGACTCATTCGCTCAGCCCCTGGGCTGCACTGTAAACAGGCCCCGGCTCTGTGACCTTCCCAGAGGGGAAAACAGCAGCTGCAGACGGCCCCTCCCCTGGAGTGCTGGCCTCGGAGCCGGCTACTGGCTGAGAAGCCTAGGATCCCGCACAGTGAGGATGGGCGGCCCTCCTCGGAGGACCCTCTTTAAGATGTCTCTCTTCCCAGGAGCCCCCAAGACAGGCCTGGGGCTTGCTGGCAGGCAGGGACATAAGAGCCACCTGGCACCCGCTTTCCAAATCAGTGATCTCCGGAGCCCACCAGCTAGGGGGGCTCACCCTGGCTCTTGGGGAGATGCCACGGGCCATCCAGGGTGGGGGTGGGGGACTGGCATTTGGGCCCTCAGGCCCCTTTCAAAGGTGACCCTTGTCCTCAAGTGGCTGCTGCACACACCCAATAGCCCCATGCAACCTGAACAGGCCAGGATCCAGGTACCAGTCTGGACAAGTGGACTCAGCATAGCTGGGCTCTTTTCTAACCCTTCACGACTGGCAGCTCCAAGCACACACTGCCAGGTAAAGGTCCTTGTGGTCACCTTTCCGCTTCACTGCTGAAGGGGTGGGGAGGAGGGGCCCCACTTCCCCAGCCACTTAGTTCACTTTCCCAGCCAGGTCCAGCCCTTCCGAGGCCCCCACTACACGTTCAGTCCACCCCTGAATGAGTCACGTGCTGGGGCAACTTCACGGGGTGGAAACCCTCTGATGGGTGGATTTTTCCCAGGCCAATGGTGATGGGCTGATGGCTTTGGGCTCTCAGAGCACACAACAGAAACAGAGGCAGAGCTGGCTGGGGGCAGCAGGCGAGTCCTGCTTACCTGGCACGTGGGGTGCCGTGGGGATCCTCTCCTAGCCATAGAAGCAGGTCACCTGAGCAGGAATGCTAAACTCCACACACAGCCCTGGACGGGGCCATCTGTTTCACTGCTATATCTGGAATCCTCTCCCTCCCCTCCTCCCAGGTGTTCGAAGATGGACATTTACTCTGTTCTCTTCAAACTCAGATCTCAACTCCCGTGGGATCATTTCTTCCTCAGGCTCCAAGTAAGACTCCCATGAGTCAGACAGGGAAAGCCCACAGAGAAATGTTTTCATTAAGGAGCCTGGCAGCACTTTGCAATCACTTTTCTGGGAGGGTTTCAGCTCAGAACTCCCCGTCCCACCCACGCTGACAGGGGTCAGAGTAATGAAGTGGAAAAGACATGTTCACAATGTTGGTGGCATCCACTCCCATCTCTAAGCAACCCCGGCCCCAGATCGTTAGGTGGTGGCCCCCAGACGCCACCCCAGCTGCCGGCCGCTGTTTTCCTCCAGCCGCTGAAGCGAGTTAAAGACTTGAACAAACGCGAGGCAGCGAGCAAACAGACCTGAGTGTGCTGTCCAGATGCCAAGAGGAGGCTGAGGCTTGGCACCTTGGGGTGGGCCCTGACCCCCGGTGACCTGCACCCTCCTCCTCTGAGAGTGTCGCATTGCCCAGGACCCTCTGAGGCAGGGACCTGGGAAAGCTAGCCCACCTGGCAGGAGGTCCAGCCTCTGCTCATGGGGGCAGGATCACCCATGGGTACACACACACCTCTCTGGCTCTGGAAGGGAGTCTACAGGCTGGTGGGGAAAAGGTGTTCTGTGAAGTTAGGACCCCTTCACTAGCACCAATGGGGATAGCAGTTCACAGTCTCTGGTCATCCTTATTTATACCACAACCCCTTGGGACTCAGAAAGTCCCCCAATTAAGGTTTCCCTGGCAACACAACCCCCCTCCCCCCGGATTCCTAGGTTGTCACTGAGTCCCAAAGCTGTTGATTTAGGAAGCTCCTAAAGGCGACCCTGAAGACTCCTTTGTCCCCCAGATGAGAGCACGGCTAGGAGACCCAAACAGAAAGTGCCATTGTGCTGCTGGTCTGGCACCTCCGGGAGCCGATCCTAACAGTTCTGCTTTTTAAAAGGTTTGGGCTGTGTCAGGACTAGATTCAGCTCTGCTCAGCAGAAGCCCCCACGGCCCAAGACCATGGCCCAAGAGCCGCAGGCTGCCCTCACTGACCTGCTTCTCAGTCCCCTCTCGAGGTCTGATCTAGAAATGCTCCTTATCTGAAGCCTTGTGGGACAGAGGACTGCCCAAGGAGGTCCCTGGGGCCAGGGCACAGAGGAGGAAGCCGGCGGCATGAAAAATGCTTGAGGAGGAGGGTCACATAACTAGAGCTGGGGCTGGGGGTGGGGGTGAGCCCCTGCCTTCTGACAGGGAATCATGATTGAGCAGCTTCTTGTGCTTCTAGACCTAAGGCTGTCAGACTTTTTCTGCCAAGGGCCAGAAAAACTCTAGGTTTTGCAACCATGTGGTCTCCATGCAGTGAGACTGTCACCGTCACTCACTCCACCGTCATTAGCATGAAAGAATCAAATGGGAGCGGTTCTGTGCCGATAAACCTGTGTTCACAGAAACCTGCAGTGGCCTGGATGTGGCCTGGGGGCAGGAGTCTGCTGACCTCTGCTCTAGACTCAAGAATGGGAGCCTTAGAGGGACAGGCCACCAGGCTATCTTAAAACAGACGCCTGCTAACCAAATGCTCCAGGGGATGATCAGACGGTTTTCTTGTCTGGTCACTGTCTGGCCTGTGCAGCCTTTACCTCCCTGTGGGAGAGCAAGGAGTTAAGACAAACACTCCTGCTACAGTGTGTTCAGCTTCACACAGACCTACTAGAAGCTGATGAAAGCAACAGACCCTCCCCTAGAAAAAAAACGCACCTGCCCGGGCACACACACACGCAATTTGCTTTTGGAGAATTTCAAAGAAATGCCCAGTCCTCCTGAAGCTTCTTCATGGACCTCATAAGGACCTAAAAAACTTAGGGTAAGACCACTGTTCACTCAGATAGAGAACTATTTTTTGTGTGTGTATGAAAGAGGGCTTACAAAACACAATTAAAAAAAAAAAAAAACAAGAGAAACAACCCTGTAGAAAAATAGACAAAAGACACAAAGAAGCAATCCCAGAAGAAATACAAGTTATCATCAAAAAGAGGTGGAAAGATGCTCCATCTCACTAACAGTTAAAGAAATTTTAAATTGTAACATATTAAAAAAAATAAATAAATAAATTGTAACATATTATTTTTCACCAGATTGGATTGGCTAATGTTTACAAGAATCTGGACAGGGTGTTGGAAGGGGTGTGGAAGAAAACTTCTCAGATATGCTGGAAGGCCAGCATCTGTGTATACCCTTTTGGGAAGACCATAGTCTACATTAAAATTTAAAACATGCTGATCCTGGGGCCTGGCAATCCTTCCAGGAATTTATTTTATAGAAATACATGTACAGAGATGTTCACTTTGGCAGAATCATAAATCAGAAAAATTGGAAACCAACCCAAAAGTCCATTAGCAGGAAACTGGTTAAATAAATCATGGCAATCTATATTAGAGAATCACATGGAACTCTCTAATAATGAGGCCAATCTCTAGAGTTTAAAATAATAAGGTAGATTCCCAAGGACTGGCAGGAAAAGAGGTAAGAGATACACTGTCAAGTGAAAAAGGCAAGTTGTAACAGTGTTTCTTTTGAAAAGAACTTTAGTATACTTAGATTCCTTTTTTAATACTAAAGAGTTACATTCTAAACTGATGAAGTTAGGCTTACAGGATTTTACAGTTCACATAGTACATTTCTCAAATAGTTGACTTTTTAAAATCAAACCTTTTTGTTTTATAATCATTAAGAAGAAAAGAAAACAAAAAGAATCCTTATGACCCTCCTAGCCACCCTGACAGGATTTCTGGACCACAACTACCATCTTATTTTGAAGACTGCCCTAACGGGGATTCATGGTAAGGAGGTTTTTAATCTGTTTTAGGCTTATAACAATAGAGCATCTTTATGTATTTCAGAGCATATACTCAAGTTTAAGGACCATCTCCTTCTTTTATCCTGAAATTCAGAACTGCCATGACATAGATGCCAGATTTTCATTTTTCATTTTGATGAAAGAGTTGGTCATGTTTACGCTGTCAAAGAACAAACAGAACTGGGCTCCTGCTTCACAGTGGACACAGCTGAATGGAATTGGTGCATTTGACAGTTCTAACATACTCTGTACAGCTTCAACATGTGCCTTACCCCAGAATTTGAGAGGGAGGGAGATACACCCACTTAAAAAAATCTATCTGGTTGGGACTTCCCTAGTGGCCCAATGGCTAAGACTCCTTGCTCCCAAAGCAGGGGGCCTGGGTTTGATTCCTAGTCAGGGAACTACATCCCATATTCTGCAACAAAGACCTGGTGCAGCCAAAGAAATAAATCATCTACCTGATTTAAAAAAAAAAAATAAAAATGCACAAAAGAGTACAAAGTCAGTCTCCTTCACACTACCAGGGCAAGGCAACCAGAGACCCTGGATATTTGAGTCCCCCACTCTGGAGCACACCATGTATGCGGTCCTGGGTGGTGCCTCTCTCAGCCTAACACAGACTCTACCGACTGCTCCATTTCCACGGACGTAGGCCCTGGTAGCTCACCCTTCCCACCAGGATAAAGTTAATAAATGGAGAAAGCACAGGAAGGCTGAGAAGAGGAATCGGGTCCAACCAGGCCTCTGGCTCACAGCCTGCAGGCCAGGGGTCACAGGAATGTCAGCACCTCTTCAAGTTCCTTAGAAGAAGACCAGCAAGGCTCCAGGGCCCCCTCAAAGCTAAACGAGGGCCCTTCAGCAGCCTGATCCCTGACTCATTAGTGGAAAGAGAAAGCAGAAGCCAATGCACTGCAGATAAACAGGGCTGGGAGGCACTGTGTCATTAAAAACCTTCTTGAGGGGAAACTAAGGCAGGCGAGACGTTCCTGTTGGACAGAGAAATCCCTTGGGAAGCCTCACATTCTCACTCCTTTCCCAATGGCCAGCTCTGAAAGGCACACCAGCCTGACCAGGTGAACCTGCAGATAACTCCCTTCTTCCTTCCGGGGAAAGATTCTTTTGGCTTTTTTTGGACTTTTTTCAACCTGGATCTTCATGCAGTCTCATTCAGTTCCAAGAGAAGCCCATTCTATGGTGTCCTGGGGCTACCATAAGAGAGTACTCAGCATCCCAAGAAAGGATCTCCCTCCCTTGGGAAAAGGCCTCCCTGTGCCTTGGCATTTAGAAAACCAAGCAGGGCTTCGCTGGTGGCTCCGGAGTAAAGAATCTGTCTGTCAATGCAGGAGACACAGGTTCGACCCCTGATCTGGGAAGACTCCCACATGTGACTGGGCCTGTGTGCCACAACTACTGAGCCTGTGCTTAGAGCCCCGGGGGCCGCAACCAGAGTCCACACGCCACAATTACTGAAGCCTCTGCAACCTAGAGCCTGTGCTCTGCAGTGAGAGAAACCACTGCAATGAGAAGCCCAAGCACCATAACCAGAGAGTAGCCCCGGCCCGCTGCAACTAGAGAAAAGTCCGAGTATCAGTGAAGACCCAGCACAGCCAAAAATAAAATAAATAAATAAAAATTATTTTAAAAAAAGAAAGAAAGAAAACCAAGCAGAAGTGCAGACTCTGTGATTCCCCAGAGTTTTTCATTCAGTTCTGAACAAAGCAACAGTTAGGGGCAGGGTGATTCCAAGAGAGGTCTGTTTTGAGGTTTCACTGTTAGCAAGAGCTGCCACAGAAAATATGAGAAAAGAGAGTAGGTGGCAGGTTGTTTTTCTTCCACACAGCTACTAAGCTGGCTTCCTTGGTGCCTGAGTCAAGGTCAGGAGGCAGGAGACAGGCTGCTCTGAGACTGACTCTGCTGCCTGCCAGTCCAGCCTGCAGGACTTCCCCAGCTTGGGAGCCAGAAATAGGCTTTGTTGCCACAGCTTCACCAACAACAACCCTTACTGCTTGGGATACTCCAGCAGATGCAGGTGAATGGAAGGCAAGCAAATTAGAGTCAATAAAAGCTGCCTCAGATTTGCAAAAAGATGACTGAACTAGAAAGCGAAAGTGTTCGTTGCTCGTCATGTCCATCTCTTTGTGACCCTGTGGACTGTAGCCCACCAGGCTCCTCTGTCCTTGGGGATTCTCCAGGCAAGAACACTGGAGTGGGTTGCCATGCCCTTCTCCAGGGGCTCTTCCCAACCCTGGGATCGAAACCAGGTCTCCTGCATTGCAGGCAGATTCTTCACCATCTGAGCCATAAAGGGATGTCTATAGCTGCTAAGTCACTTCAGTCGTGTCCAACTCTGTGCGACCCCATAGACGGCAGCCCACTAGGCTCCTCTGTCCCTGGGATTCTCCAGGCAAGAATACTGGAGTGGGTTGCCATTTCCTTCTCCAATGCATGAAAGTGAAAAGTGAAAGTGAAGTCGCTCAGTTGTGCCCGACTTAGCGACCCCATGGACTGCAGCCTACCAGGCTCCTCCATCCATGGGATTTTCCAGGCAAGAGTACTGGAGTGGGGTGCCATTGCCTTCTCCAATGTCAATAGGGATGTTCTCAAAAAAACTGGTACTGGGCCTTCTCTGATAGTGCAGTGGCTGAGACTCCATGCTCCCAGTGCAGGGGGCCCGGTTTCCATTCCTGGTCAGGGAACTAGATCCCACATGCCACAACTAAGACCCAGCAGAGCCAAATAAATATATTTTTTTAAAATGGTACTTACTGTTAATGAGGTAAAAGTCATGCACATCCCACCAAAGCCATTCAGAGCCAGGGCGATGAAGATGAGCACAGACAGGGCTGGAAGGAAGCAGAAGGCTGCTAAGAGGGGAACCACGACTGAGCTTCAGGGAGGCTGGGGCCTGGTCCACTGCTGACGAGGAGCTTGCTTTGAGCGAATGCTGCTAGTGATGACAAGTCATCAGGCATTAGTGCTGGACACCTGGGGAGCTGGCCCAGCCTCTGCCTCATCCTCCTCTTGCCTATTTTATGGAGTTTTGGCTCTTGCAAAAGGTGGATCCCCGTCCCCCTTTCTTCACTAACCTTACCCACAAGTGGTGGTTTAGTTGCTAAGTCATGTCCGACTCTTGCGACCCCATGGACTGTAGCCTGCCAGGCTCCTCTGTCCATGGGATTTCCCAGGCAAGAATACTGGAGTCGGTTGCCATATCCTTCTCCAGGAGATCTTTCTGACCCAGAAATCAAACCCAGGTCTCCTGCATTGCAGGAAGATTCTTTACCAACTGAGCTATGAGGGAAGCCCTTTACCCACAAGGGAGAGGTCTAAAAAAGCTGTTCACTGAAATAAAAAATACAGGTACTCCCAATCAGGAGAGGAGCCTGGATAAGAGTCTAGTGAAACACAGGCCTCCCTCGGTGGTTAAGACTCTGCACTTCCAATGCAGGAGACGCGAGTTCGATCCCTGGTCAGGGAACTAAGATCCTACATGTCGTGCAGTGCAGCCAAAAAAAACCCCAAGATTTTGGTGAAAGTCAAGCCCTATTTTGGTGTTTGTTCCAAAAGTCCTTGCAGCATCAGCTCCACCTGAGCAGAGTGAGGGGCCGGGTGGCTTCTGAGCCGTCCTAAAGTGCAGGCCTGGGCTGCTCTGAGCGGTTCAGCTCACGACCTCCGCACACGCTCCTGCAGCTGGCCTGGTTCTCAAGCTGGCATCAGTGAGTCCATCGGGGACTGGCCTGGCTCAGTAATGAGATGGGTGTTCCTCATCCCCTGAGAGCTTCTCTCAAACACTTGTCTGGGGCCATTTGCTTATCCAGCCACCATCTGAATTAAGTCAGTGGGTAAAGGTCTAACAAGTGTCCCTCTAACTCGAGTAGTGAGCACAGGCCTGGCCCAGCTTCCTAGAGCAGGTGGGCCTGCGAGCACCTCTGGGTGCTGTCTCCCCAATCCCTGACAAAAGGGTAGAGGAAAAGCATACTCACAGTTTGGGTTACTTGCTCCATACGCAATCAGCAAGCAGGAGACAGCAAAGCAGGCACTAAAAACAAAGAGAAATACTACATTATTGGTTATCATCATTATTGTTAATATTGTTTATATGAAGGTATTTGATACATGTCAAGACGTTTTCAGAAAATGTACATACGTTCTTTTGTTCAACAGTTCTAAGGAGCGTAATTGGCTCTATTTTATGGATGAGAAAAATAAGACTCAAAATAACAAAAATAAAACAACAAGGTCCTACTGTATAGCACAGGGAATTATATTCAATATACCGGGACAAACCATAATGGAAAATAATACAGAAAAGAATGTATACATATAAACATATAACTGAATCACTTTGGTGTATAGTAGAAATTAATAAACATTGTTAATCAACTATATTTCAATAAAATAAATTAAAAAACACACACACACACACACAAACACAGGCATTCAAATACCTAAAAATAAAGAAATAAAAAACAAACCCAACACAGAAACAAAAATGAAATTCTCCAGTGTCCTAGCTAGCAGGTGGCTAAGCTGGAATTCAAGCCCCAAAGCCAGACCTGGTAAACACCCCACTGCACTGCCCGCTCCATTCCCCAGACTGGACAGAGTCAAGGCTGTAAAGCAAGAAAGGACACAAACCATCCTGCAGACTCCTGTGTCTGCTTAGCCAGGGGACAGAAAGAACCCCACGGGGCAAGGGATGATGAGTGGCAGCTTTCAAACCCCCTCTACTTGGCTCTGAGCTGGGGACCAAGCCATTGTAAGCTCCAAAGAATGAATGACACTGATCCCCCAGCTGATTTCCTTCAGGGCCATGGGCCTTGCTCATGGCCAACCACTGCCCTGCACAATGCTCACTCCCAGTGGGACTGGCTTGGGGAGGACCCTGGCCAGACAGGGCCAGCTGCTTGGCAGACTGACCCTGAGACTGGAAGACTGGAGTTTTATAGCCTAGGAACACACCCTAGGAGGTGCATAACATGACCCACTAAGGTGCCTGGGGTAGGGAAATGCTATTTTACAATTTTAGAAATTTTATAATTTTCCATTTTGTAATTTAAAATCTCAGCCATTTTATCTCTTTTGTATATGTATCATAAGGCATATAAAATACTATATGAGATGGTGGATGTTCCCTAAGCTCTCTGTAGGATTCATTTCATGACGTATGTAAATATGATCATTATGCTGTACCTCAGTCTTACACAGGGCTGTACATCAATTAATATCTCAATAAAAATGGAAGAAAAAATAAAGCACATTAAACATTAAGAATGACATATGTATAGGCCTGCGTGCTTAGTCACTCAGTCGTGTCCAACTCTTTGCGACCCCATGGACTGCAGCCCGCCAGGCTCCTCCGCTCATGGGATTCTCCAGGCAAGAATATTGGAGTGGGTTGCATTCCCTTCTCCAAGGGATCTTCCCGACCCCAGGATCAAAGCCTGGTCTCTCGTACTGCAGGTGGATTCTTTACCATCTTAGCCACCAGGGAAGCCCGACAAATGTGTATATTATTGATGATTCCATGTGCTTATATTAGAGGTATGTGTTCAAAATCTTTTTTTCTCACAGAGATGGAAGATGAAAAAGACCGGAAATCATAATGACAAGCAGGTCCTCCCAGGCAGGCCTGAGTCCCGTGACTTTTCTATGCAGATCGGAATAACACAAGGATCACAGCAGCCCCGTCGCAGGTGGGCATTCAGGGAGCACCACAGTGCCCCTGACAGCAGATACCAGGATCCCGTACAGTGGGGAATCGTGGCCCGGGCCCCCCCCCCCACCCCACCCACCTGCCTCCCCCCCAGAACTGACCTGCCCAGCAGCCTAAGCTTCCTTGGGCCGTACTTGTCCATGACGATGCCCAGGGGCAGGGTGATGGCACTGAGCAGGAAGGAGCCCACGGTGAAGGCCAGGTTCAGCATCTCATCCTGGGCCTTGCAGCTGAGCCAGCCATTCATCCGGCTCACCTCCTCATGCTCTGGTTCTGCCGTGGCCCCCACTGTGACGTTGGTGACGTTCTCTGTGTAGAGGGAAGGGAACGTGATCACAGGGTCATGGCAGGGATCTCCAAAGACCAGAGGGGCAGGTGCCTACCCAGAGTCAGCCTGCTGAGAAGGCCAGGGCTAGCTCTGGGCCCCTTCAGAGCTCTGAATACCTCCAGCAGGCTGGGATGTCCACGTGGCCAAAGCTCCCTGGAGTGATAATACAGAGATTCTTCACTTTTCTTTTTTTGGACGGGGGAGTCACCTTCCCTTTGAAGAATCCAATACAGAAAGCGCTGCTCTTGCCCTTAGAAAAGTCTTGCCCACAGTCTCGGGGCTTCTTGTGTCTTTGCAGCACCCACAAGCCCCAGGGTGGGATTCCCATTTATTTATTTAGCTGCACCAGGTCTTAGTTGCAGCATGTGGATCTATTTCCCTGATCAAGGATCAAACCTGCGCCCCCTGCATCGAGAGCCCAGACTCTTGGCCACTGGGCCACCAGGGAAGTCCCAGGATTCCGACTCTAAAGTAAGCGACACCTCGAATAGCAGGCTTTGGGACCTAGCCTGGGCTGCAGGTCCCCAAACTGGCTAGAGCTTCTCTGCAGCTCTGTCCATGGGAGCAGCCTGTGGCCAGCGTACAGGAGGGCAACCCTAGACCACTTGGGAAGGACAAGCTGCTGGGCTCAGCTGTGTCTATTGAGAGGAAGGGTGTACTAATGCCTAATACATCAGATTTCAAACACATCCCCTGTGCTAAATTCTCTCTCATGCTCTCACAGCATCAACTACTACACATACCGAGTCACAGAACCCCCATGGGAAAGGTTCTTTGTTTAAAAAAAAGAGTACCAAATAACTTGCTTTCGCTTGTCAAAGGGCACCTATCTTCTTTTTCTCACTGGGGTCACGATGTCACTGTCTCTGGTGGCCACACCTATGCCATAATCCTAGTCCTTAATGACCCTCTCCAAAGTCCACCCAACCCCAAGACAGCAAAAGAGGGAAGGAAAAAATGCTGCAGCAGCGAGGGGCGGGAGGGTGGGGACGGGCTGGCACGCAGTGGGGAACGCGCTCTGCTCCTCTCGGGACTGCTAGTTAAGAGATGCTGACTAATCCTGCAGAGAGAGGAGCAGCCTCTGATTAGATGCGAGGAGGTCATGCCAGGAGACTCAAGGAAATACCTCTCAGCAGATAAGTGCTGTCTCCTGCATGCGGCCCTCCGGCGCCAGGGCCGTAAAGCTGAGGTCGGCAAGGCCTGCCTGGCCCTCTCCTGGGGGGGTGAGCCAAGGTCATGGAAGAAGATGCACGCTGGGTGAATCACGTTCTGTGCCAACCTCGGACCAACAGGTCCTGGTGGGGGGCACACTGAGGGTGCGGGTGCTGGGATCTGGGTTCCAATTCTGGTTCCTCTACTTGCTATTTTATCACCCAGGAGAAGCGACTTCATCTCTCACTATCTCAGTTTCTTTATCTGTAAAATGGGCATAAGGTAATAAATATATCTGTTTCTCCAGGGACGGGGGAGCCTGGTGGGCTGCCGTCTATGGGGTCACACAGAGTTGGACACAACTGAAGTGACTTAGCAGCAGCAGCAGCAGCAGCAGAATTTGGGGTAACATAAAAGAGAAAATCCAGATAATATTTGAGAGCTCACAAAGGCATAGGAAGTGCTCATAACCAATAGCTAAAAGTTATTACTATTATTAGAAGCTTACTAGGTGGTGCCAGTGGTAAAGAATCCACCTGCCAATGCAGGAGACAAAAGAGACACGGGTTCAATCCTGGATTGGGGAGATCCCTAGGAGGAGGGCATAGCAACCGGCTCCAGTGTTCTTGCCTGGAGAATTCCATGGACGGAGGAGCCTGGTGGGCTACAGTCCACGGGGTCGCAGACAGACAGACACGACTGAAGCAACTCAGTACGCGTGCGTTATTACTGTCACTACTCCTCCTCCGACGGGAGACTTGGAACGGGGATAATGATGCAACTGGCAGGTAGCAGAGCCGGATGCTGTAACTGGAAGCAGAGTTCCATACCTGATCATTCATTCATAGCATGAATTCATGTCTGGCCTCCCACTGGGTTAGGACAGGGACTGTGTCCCAGTCACCTGTGTCCCCAGCAACCCCCTTGGTCCTGGCGCACGGTCACTGTTTCCTGAATGAATGCAAACAGTGGGGTCAGATCACCTTGACCAAAAGGATCCAGAAAGAAGAAATGAAACAGGACGCATGGCGCCAACTTGAAGCCAGAGGGGATTGAAGGAGATCACAGCCACAGTGTTACCCCCTGAAGCCACAGAGACAAAATCCAACAAGCCAGATTTCCGTCCCCTCATCTCTGCCACCTTATCTCAGCTTCCCAAAAGATGTCCGCACCACACTGGCAGCCAAAACACATCACAAACAGGGTCATCTGAGCCCAGGAGGTCCCGGCTCAGGGCCAGCGGGCCGGAGCTGCTTGTTCACGGCGGGGCCCGCTTCTGGAAGAGCGGAGCTGCTTCACAGGTCGGCACTGGCTTCGGGTGTCAGCTCTGCTAGCAGCAACAGGAACTGAATGTGAAGCAGGAGGGACCAGGCAAAGCAACGGTCACCTCCGGGCTGCTGTGCAGGTGTCAGCAAACCAGCACAGGTGCAACAGAGTGGATGGAGCAGGGAGTGGACAGCTGCGGGTCCCGGATCGCTGGCTGTGAGACCTAACTGTGGCCATGTAGGGTCTGGGGCCCATCAGAAAACACAAAATCACTCAGGGCTGGCAGTGCTGCGGGGTCGGCTTCTCCAAGCAGGGAGCCCTGACTGAATGCGGAGGGAACGAGGCACTGTCTCTGATCAGAGGCACCAGGGGGCCCTGCTTCTGTCCTTCCCAGGGCTGGACCTAAAACCACGGCTGTACTTCTCAAGAGAGGGAAGATGAAATCCCAAGGCAACATGTATACTCAAGGCAGACACCCTGGTTCGCTCTTAGTTGAAGATGGAGACAAAAAAACATCTTGAATTGTTTAGCTATCTGGTCACCTATAACTAGACAGGAGGGGCTCCAGGAGAGAGAAGGCAGAGTGGAGGGAAGGGAATCTGTCCCTCCCATCTTTCAGCCTAGGGCCGCTGCAACAGAGCAGGACCCTTACGCGTTGGGCCACAAGCCTTCTCTTAAATCCCTGCCAATGGGGCCACCTGGCTGTCTGCCCTCCTAGCTCCGGGCAGTGATGTCCAGAGACAGATGAGCCAGGGGGCGGGGAGGCCTGAGTGGCCTCTCACCGGCCCAGGGAGCAACATGAGAGTGCCTCTTGCCCCAGATGGAACTCAACCTTCTGTGAGCCCAAAGCTTTGTTGGCAGTAAACAGCCCACATGAATAATCACAGATCCAGCAGATGCCCAAACACAGTCACACCCAGGCTGCTCCTCTCGCTCTGCTCCCACCTGGGCCACTGTGGGCCGGAGAGACACAAAACAGATACGCGCCCAGGAAGTGCCGAGCCTCTGGGGTGCCTCTCTGCTCCCAGCCTAGAGTTTAGCCCTCACCCAGCCCAGCCTGCTCTGGGCCTCACCTGCACCTGCTTATCACAGATGCAGCCAGAGCGGCCCAGCCTAACCCGGGAAGGTAAACCAAGAAGAAACAGGTGAGGAACTGGTGTGTCCAGAGTGTGCAGGGAACGGGCGTGAGGCTGCTTAGGAGGAGACCCAGGGCAGGGAGGAGGGAACAATGCCTGCTCTGTTCGGCCCCACTCACAGAACCCAGCACTCAAAACCCTTAGCGAGAAAGGGGAGAAAAGAAGGTGCTGTGACCCCACTTAGGCTCCCCTAACCGCCCTGGATCAAGGAGGCGGCTCCCCCTACCCTAGGGCAACAAGCCAGAATAGCTGACCAGACGAGGCTTCTTGAGGAGCAAGGGGCACGGGGCTGGAGGCCCCTCTACACTTGAGCAGCCCCCTGCCCCACCCACCCAATACCAGCCCCTGGACTTCCCTGCTGATGGTCACTGCCCCAGGATCTCCTGTCTCTCTCAAATCCTTAGTCTATCCGGCAACAGGAAGCAGCATCTCCGTCTGGCAGGGGGTATGTAGGCAAGAGGTCAGCCTCACACACAGCGAGCCCGAGGCAGGACACAGACAATCAGAGGACCGCGCTGGCCAGACCAGGATCTGGTCCCCTGGCTGTGGTCACAGAGGGCCGGTGTGTGCTGGCCGCTGTGTTCCACACTAGTGGTTCCTATGTCACTGAGCACCTCCCCCTCCACCCACTGGTTCACATCTGGCCATCTGGAGTACCCAAACAGGTACCTGGGGTCTCACAGACGGTACCTGGAGAAGCCAGACTTGAGTCTTGGCGGCTGGACCTCAAAGCTCTCCTGACCTTCAGGCTGTACTGATGCTGTACCACCTGGGTCAGAGGCAGTTCAGAGAGAAAATGCTGAGAGAATAAAAGACGCGCGAGGCTGGCAGTGTCAGGGACCACGCCAGGTGGCCCTTCGTGTCACCTAGCGAGAATGGGAACCGCCCCCGAGATGCTCCCATGAAGTCACTGAAAGCCAACCAAGCTGGACAGGACCTTCATGGGACGCCAAGAAGGCAGGTGGGGGCAGGCGGCTGTGGAGGAGGAAAATTAGGTCACGGGAAGGAGGAAGGCGGTTGGTGAGGAGGGCCGAGGGCATCAGCTCCTCTGTGATACATTCTGAGGCTGGAGGCCCTGCAGGCCTCTCACCCCGGGTATAGAATTAAAAAAAAAAATCCAAAATAAACCGAGGTTGCAGGGAGTGGGGAGTGGAAAAAAGCCTATTCACAGCAATAAAAGTGAAAGGTGCCAGCAGTGACGTCTGAGACATACCACCAGCAGAAGAGACATAACGAGGCAGGGCCGTGAAGTGGCGGGGACCGTCTCATGTCTACTTCTTCAGCCTCAGCCCGGTCTGGTGGGGACCAGGCCTGGCCCTGCCCTCTCACGGTCCCGGGGGCCAGCTTCCTACTTTGTTTCAATGAAGGGTACAGCCCCTGGTCACCGAAACAGAGTCACTGAGGAGGTCAAGAGCACAGAGCTGGGGGCTGCCTTGGGGTCCATGGCTGGGCTGGACCATGGCTTCCTCATGCAGAAGCCACATCTCCCATCTCCAGAGCCGCCCCCCACCCCTCCATGATCCCACCCAGCGCCTGGCATGTGGCAAACCCTCAATAATTCCTAAGAGGCTAATAGGTGAATCTGACCGTCTCTTCTGCCTCGGGAGCTTCTTCCTGCCTTGAAAAGGAGATCCAACCTCCCCAGGGCCCTGCAGGCTCCTTCCCATCTCTCCAGTCATCATCTCCCCTTCTGTCCTTTCCCTCTTCTCTTTCAGCACACAGCCTGCTTCAGGGGCTCACTGCCTGTCTTCTTCTGACTCACTCCTTCTGGCCCTCCACGCTTCTGCCTAAGCATCAGAGAGCCCCCCACCCAAGCTGAACCAGATACCCATGGCTGCTCTCCCCCTCACCCCCCATGACCCCGGCACACTGCTCTCTGTTGGGGTCTGACCACCACGTGGGATTGGGTAGGTCTGTGTGTGGTGACTCTCTGATGCTGGCTGACTGCAGACCCCCTGAGGGCCTGGATTACTCTGCGCCCAGCACAGCATCTCAGAAAATGTTTCCTGAGGGTGTGGGTCAGATAAAAGAGATTAAACATCCACAGGGAGCACCAGCCCCCTAAGCGGAGAGAAAAATGAAGAAACAGGTTGGGTGGGGGGTGGGGCTGGTGACAGCGGCCATCCAGAGGCCAAAAGGACACAGGTTTGGGAAAGCTGGGGCTGGGAACCCAGCTGGTCTCCTGCCCACACCAGAGGGCTGGGGAGGCAAAGCCAAGTGCCAACCCAGGTCCCCAGCCCCTGTCATCCACCCTGACCATCGGGTGGACAGGGATTAAAGAGCTGAGGGGAAACGGAAAACCCAGCTCTTTGTTTCTTTGTCCCACCTCGCCACGCTGGAACCCGACACTGTGTCTGTGACCGGATCCTGGCTGGAGTCCCGAGCAAGAGTTCTGAGGACCTTTCAACAGGTTCAGGCAAATTTTCCAAACCAAAGCATGGGTCCTAAAAGCCACAAAACGCTGACAAATTTGCATCTCAATCAGCTGTAGACTGGTCAGCTTTTCACAAGCCTCATTCAATAAATGCAATAAACAGCCAAACTGTTTCTCTGCAATTCAGCTGTCCCCAAGTATGACAATATTAGGCCTAAGCAGAAATCTTGATCCTCAAATCCTCCAGGTACTCCCAGCCAGGCAAGACATGGGGATGCCAGGCCCTGCAAGGCAACAGGCTGCTCAGACTTCCAAGAAACAAGGAGGCCAGAAGAGATAAGCCCTGTGGAATCAGCAGGCCTGCCCGCCACGGATGCTGGGTCAGCGGGTTTGCCAGATAGTAGAAAAACCAAAATCAGAGCCAGGAACAAAAGGCACAGGATAAGAAGTTGATGTTCAACCCACAATCCTGACCCTTCACCTTCACTTGGTTTACAGGAGGGACCAGGCAAGCCTCAAAAGGGCTTAAACACCAACTCAGCACTGCTGTCAGCACGATCGCTGGGACTCCTCCCACTTCAATGAAGGAAGCAGCCAAGGCTGGGGCAGGGATGAAGTGACCAGCCCCGGCGCTGCCAAGACCATAAAATAAAGTACATCAGTGGGCAACGTGGGGGGAAAATAAACCACCCTAGAATCTGACCTTCTGACACCACAGTAGGACAAAAAAAAAAAAAAAAAAAAATTGACCACCTCAGTCCTCCAGTCTGGATGAGATGCTAAAAGCTTCATCTGGAGATGATGGTTTTTTTTCTGTTCTTTAACCCCTCTATGCAGCCAGAAGAAAGTTGTCAGAGGCAAGTAGGAAGGGTCATGATCCACAAGAGAGGAGAGGAGGTGCCAAATGCTCCAACCTGTTCCCTTCCAGTCATTAATCTCCTAACATCTCTCAGGCAAAGCAGAAAGCTTGTTCAAGGAACAAGGTCTGAGTGACTTTCCTGTCTCCCAAGGTTTCTTGCTGATGTGGGGAAAGGTCTGCCAAGAACCCTTAGGCTATTAGGAAATAATTCTGAGTGGCTAAAGGCTAAAGGTTATAGATGATATACTCTCTGCCCTCTCTCAGGCAGTCTCAGCATCTCCTCCCTTTCTCCTGTCCTTAACCTCTTCCAGCTGAAGCTTCCCTAGTAACTGGAATGCTCAGCAACCTCCTGGGAAGATCAGAGTAGGAAAACAAGAATTCTACACCGGCTTACACGCAGCATGAGCCGGTCCAAAGCTTTCTCTTCCCTCAAAGTTAGCAGTCTTGGGAGGGAAAAAATGGCAAGCTGGTGGTGTGATGCAGGTCAGACTTGGGTTATTTTCATCCAAGGGAACTGGGGCGGGGGCTGGCTGTCAAAGGTACTGGGGAGAGACCCTACTCACTTCAACCATTAGGAAGTGACAGAGGGCAGAAGAAAATATTTATTATCAAGGTTGCTGAAAAGGGGGATAGAAGTGTAGAGAGTGAGAGCCACATGAGTCCCACTGACCTTCAGCAATCAGAATCCTCAAACAAGGTCATCGGGTGTGACCACGGGGGTGGGGGGTGAGATTTCTTGTAGACAGGCATCCTCAGCTTTCATTTAGTTATACCAACGTGTGGCAAAGGCAGAGGACAGCCCTAGTGTCATTTCCAGAAATACCCCCTTCCCCTCCCCCTCACAGGGGAAGAAGGCCACTGAGATGTTCTCACAGCCTGTGGGAGGAAATGTCCTTTGGAAAATTGGAAAGCAGCAAAAATAGAAAAGAAATTGTATCCGACAAGCCCTTTAGACACTCAAGGCCTGACTGAAAACCATCTAGATTCTAGATGAACCTTTCATGGGGTGGAGGCCAAGCCACTTCCTCTCTCTTGCTGCACCCCAGCCACTGAGTCAGGAGTTCCTCTTTCTTACAGTCAGAGAGCAACATGTTTACTGCAAGGCAAGTGATGTGCCAGGCACTGGGAGGAGAGGAGTCCAGTCATATTCCCGGGTGGTGGAAAGAACACCCTGGACTTGGGGGTTCTGGATCTATGACAGTCTCCAGCTGTGAGACCTCATGCAAGTCAGAAGATCTGTCTAAGCCTCAATGTCTTCAGCCAAAAAACAGGGACGATGATCTGTACCCAGCAGAGCTGGAGGGGGGAGGAGGTTTAAATGGGCCTTCTGCTAACTAGGAGGAGTTGCGCAGTGAGGTGGTCTTGCTGGTTGAGTATACACCGCCCTCGTCCCCTCCCAAAGCCCCTATTCCCGGAACGACCACCCCTCAACCCGGGTATCCGTCTCACCTGGCTCAGTACACAGGTAGGAGTAAAAGCCCTCCGACTTGAGCATGATGAGCAGCGAGCCCCAGCCCAGGAGGACTGCCGAGAAGAGGAGGTTTTCCACCACGGCCGTGCAGGCCATCCACCAGCGGCGCCGATGGGCAGTGGCCAGGGTGGGCGCCATGGCGAGGCGAGGCGAGGCGCGGCGAGACGCGGCGACCCGACTCCGGCTCGGGCTTCTCTCTGCAGCCACCTGCGCGCGGACCTCGGCGTTAGCGCCCGGCCCTACCTAGCCGGGGCGGCCAACCCGGGCCGCTGCCGCAGCGCGCGCAGCTTCTCACCCCCTCCGCAGCGCGGGAGACAAGTGCGCGCAGCAAGGAAGCCCCAGCCCTGCCTCGGCCCTGGGCCACCCTCTCCGCCGCTGGCTCATCCGCCAGCCCGCAGCTCCGGGAGAAGCCGCCCCGGCCAGGCAGGAAGACTTCTCTCTCGGCTCACTCGGAGGGAAACTGAGGCACAGAAACACGAAATGACAAACGCATGCTCAGGGACGTGGAACTAATGCAGGCTCCCAGCAGGCCTGACGCAGCTTGGGACCTGTCAGGAGAGGCAGCCAGAGGTTCGGATACCTGGGCAGGGGCACACCTTACGGCTGCCACTCCCCGGGACCCTCACCAGAGCCCGCCCGCCCGCACGCACTGGAGACCCTTCCCCAGACCCGGCTCCCTTAACCACAAGATCAGCGCACGGAGCTCCGGAACGGCCCGCCCGCGGCCCGCTCATTGGCCTGACGGCACAGGAACTGCCACGCCATTGGCCGCTGTCTAGGTCGCTAGGCGCTGCGGCCACGCGAGCCCCGCATGGGAGAGGCGAAGCCGGTTCAAACCGGTGGCGCGAGCCTCCTGCGCGACCCCCGTCTGGGGCCGTTTCCTCGGCAATTAGCTCGTTTCTATGGAAGCGAACCCTGCTCCTCCATACCCTAGCTCGCTCCTGAACCTCTTCCCCGGCGGCTCCTCATCCATTCAGTCTCTCCTCCTTTATGCAGACATCTCCCTACGCCCTTACTCCTGAACCTTCCTCTCCCCAGCACTCAAGCTCGGGACCCGGGTCCCCAGGATCCAGCTCACCCAGCTCCTACTGGTGTGTATCGGGCCCGGCCGGCGCCTTTTCTGCCCCCCCTTTATTCCAGCCCTTTTATTCCGACCCTTAGCAGAAAACACTGCCGCACGCTGATTGGCTGAGTCAGGGCTGGAAACAGGCGTTAACCAATCGGCAGCCACCCGTCCGCCCCGCGACGAGCAGAAGCCGGTTCCGGCCGGACTGGGAGACAAACAAGAGAGCGGGTGGGGGCAGGGGGCTGCGTGTGGCGGTGCTGTAGGTCTGCGGCTTAAAACTGGAGTCAGTCTGGCCGGGAAGCTCCAGGGGTATTCTCCCATCGCCTTTCCAGAGTCTTACCTGGAAACCCTCTCCCTGGATTGGGTCCTCTGCTCGCTGTTCCGGAGCTCTCGGACTTCCCCTAACTGCACGCGGGTCTCCCTCCCGAAGCCCGCTTAGCTCCCTGGCTCCGTTTTCCTCCGGCCCGCTTCGTAGTCCCCAGCTCTCACTGTGTGCTGAGCACCACGCCCGATGCTCTGGCTCCGCGTGGGTCGTTCTGCCTCCCGCCACCTCCCCACGCTATGTTGCCATCCTGTCTTCCTTGGGCTTTGTGTCCTGAATCCTCGCTCTCCTGCCTTCAGTACCCTGTCCAAGCGCTGTCTGCACATTCCGGATCCCCGGAGCTCTGTCCAGGCGTGGTGTGCTTCTTCTCTCCTGATTCACGACCCGCACTTCTGGGTGTCATCTGTCCGGTCTCTGGAAGGTGTCCCTCGGGGATCTCCACGTGGGAGTCTGGGGCTTGTCTGTCTCCTAGGACGTCAGGTACCCCCTCCAGCCTCTGACCCCCCAGCCCATTCCCACTGCCGGGTGCCACCTCTACTCCCTTACTCCCCGTTCTCCTTCAGATTAGGGGCCTCTCTGCAAGGTGGGGAGGTGGGCAGCGCAGAACTACTAGCAGAAATCAGGCCTCCGGGAAGACGCTTGGGGTCAGGAGAGCTCTAGGCTCCTGGTCTGATGAGCGACCTGGACAAGCCCCTGAGGAATTGCCAGGGCAGGGGGATGCAGCCTGGGCTCCGGAGTTTTAGCTCCAATTGGAGGTTGTCCCCTATCAAGGCACAACCCGTCGGAGGGCCCTCTGTCTCCCGCCGATTTAGCTTGGTCTCTCTGACACACTGTGGGAGCTGGTTTGTCACCCTAGGGCTGTGCTCCTAGACCCTGAGTCCGAGTGCGCCCCCTGCCGCCATCAACCTGCCGCTGGCGACCTTGCTCAGACCAAGCCTGACGCTCTGGTCTTGGAGGATGCTGGCTGGTTGCCTATCTGGTTGCCCCACCCTGAAGAATCTCCCCAGCTCACTTGACAAACTTCAATCAATCTTTCCGTCCCTCCCTCCTAGAGCCACCTGCTTGAGGGCTGTCTCTCAGGCAGTTGTTTCACACACATTTCTAAACTGTTTCAAACACACCTGTAAAGTAATTCACTTTCTCCCCCCACAAAAAACTGTACCTTGCAGATCATAGCATCACTGCCTACTCGAAGTTAGATACCGTGAAACATCCTTTCAGTATTTGTTGGTCACCGGCTGTTATTGTCCCTCTCCATCCCACCCTGACCCCACCCATAGAATCTGTATCTCCTAAATATTTATCTAATTTGTCCATGTGTGTCCATAGGACGGCAGCTGCTGTTCATCGAGGTTCCAATCTCAGCCACTCAAATCCATCTCTCCACCCCCATTCCATCCCAGTGAGCTTTGGGAAATGCAAATCTAACCTTGGTAAATCTGATCTCTGCTAAACGCTTCGGAAACTCTACCACTGGCACTGCAGGATAAAGTTCAAATTCTCCAACCTGACCCACACAGGCTCCTCCCCCACGGTGGTTGACCTGCCTGCTCTTAGTTGCTCCAATCACATGGAATTACCTGTAGTTCCTGCAGGTGCTGTTCTCTCACCTGTGACCCTCAAACGTAGTCCTTCCTGAAACAGCATGTCCTCTAGGAAGTCTTCCCTAACTACTCCCGGTGATTGTCTCCAGACTGTTTTGTAATTATCTATTCATCTGTTGTTTTTTTTTTTTTTTTTTGTACAGTTCTTCTGTGTATTCCTGCCACCTCTTCTTAATATCTACTGCTTCTGTTAGGGCCATACCGTTTCTGTCCTTTATCGAGCCCATCTTTGCATGAAATGTTCCCTTGGTATCTCTAATTTTCTTGAAGAGATCTCTAGTCTTTCCCATTCTGTTGTTTTCCTCTATTTCTTTGCATTGGTCGCTGAGGAAGGCTTTCGTATCTCTTCTTGCTATGCTTTGGAACTCTGCATTCAGATGCTTATATCTTTCCTTTTCTGCTTTGCTTTTCGCTTCTCTTCTTTTCACAGCTATTTGTAAGGCCTCCCCAGACAGCCATTTTGCTTTTTTGCATTTCTTTTCCATGGGGATGGTCTTGATTCCTGTCTCCTGTACAATGTCACGGACCTCCATCCATAGTTCATCAGGCACTCTATCAGATCTAGTCCCTTAAATCTATTTCTCACTTTCACTGTATAATCATAAGGGATTTGATTTAGGTCATACCTGAATGGTCTAGTGGTTTTCCCTACTTTCTTCAATTTAAGTCTGAATTTGGAAATAAGGAGTTCATGATCTGAGCCACAGTCAGCTCCTGGTCTTGTTTTTGCTGACTGTATAGAGCTTCTCCATCTTTGGCTGCAAAGAATATAATCAATCTGATTTTGGTGTTGACCATCTGGTGATGTCCATGTGTAGAGTCTTCTCTTGTGTTGTTGGAAGAGGGTGTTTGCTATGCCCAGTGCATTTTCTTGGCAAAACTCTATTAGTCTTTGCCCTGCTTCATTCTGTATTCCAAGGCCAAATTTTCCTGTTACTCCAGGTGTTTCTTGACTTCCTACTTTTGCATTCCAGTCCCCTGTAATGAAAAGGACATCTTTTTTGGGTGTTAGTTCTAAAAGATACAAAAAAGATCTTCACGACCAAGATAATCACGATGGTGTGATCACTCACCTAGAGCCAGACATCCTGGAATGTGAAGTCAAGTAAGCCTTAGAAAGCATCACTACAAACAAAGCTAGTGGAGGTGATGGAATTCCAGTTGAGCTATTTCAAATCCTGAAAGATGATGCTGTGAAAGTGTTGCACTCAATATGCCAGCAAATTTGGAAAACTCAGCAGTGGCCACAGGACTGGAAAAGGTCAGTTTTCATTCCAATCCCAAAGAAAGGCAATGCCAAAGAATGCTCAAACTACCACGCAATTGCACTCATCTCACACACTAGTAAAGTAATGCTCAAAATTCTCCAAGCCAGGCTTCAGCAGTACGTGAACCGTGAACTTCCAGATGTTCAAGCTGGTTTTAGAAAAGGCAGAGGAACCAGAGATCAAATTGCCAACATCTGCTGGATCATCAAAAAGGCAAGAGAGTTCCAGAAAAACATCTGTTTCTGCTTTATTGACTATGCCAAAGCCTTTGACTGTGTGGATCACAATAAACTGTGGAAAATTCTGAAAGAGATGGGAATACCAGACCACCTGACCTGCCTCTTGAGAAACCTGTATGCAGGTCAGGAAGCAACAGTTAGAACTGGACATGGAACAACAGACTGGTTCCAAATAGGAGAAGGAGTATGTCAAGGCTGTATATTGTCACCCTGCTTATTTAACTTCTATGCAGAGTACATCATGGGAAATGCTGGGCTGGAAGAAGCCCAAGCTGGAATCAAGGTTGCCGGGAGAAATATCAATAACCTCAGATATGCAGATGACACCACCCTTATGGCAGAAAGTGAAGAGGAACTAAAAAGCCTCTTGATAAAAGTGAAAGAGAAGAGTGAAAAAGTTGGCTTAAAGCTCAACATTCAGAAAACGAAGATCATGGCATCTGGTCCCATCACTTCATGGGAAATAGATGGGGAAACAGTGGAAACAGTGTCAGACTTTATTTTTCTGGGCTCCAAAATCACTGCAGATGGTGACTGCAGCCATGAAATTAAAAGACGCTTACTCCTTGGAAGGACAGTTATGAACAACCTAGACAGCATATTCAAAAGCAGAGACATTACTTTGCCAACAAAGGTCCGTCTAGTCAAGGCTATGGTTTTTCCAGTGGTCATGTATGGATGTGAGAGTTGGACTGTGAAGAAAGCTGATTGCCAAAGAATTGATGCTTTTGAACTGTGGTATTGGAGAAGATTCTTGAGAGTCCCTTGGACTGCAAGGAGATCAGCCCTGGGTTTTCTTTGGAAGGAATGATTACTCCAGTACTTTGGCCACCTCATGCGAAGAGTTGACTCATTGGAAAAGACTCTGATGCTGGGAGGGATTGGGAGCAGGAGGAGAAGGGGACGACAGAGGATGAGATGGCTGGATGGCGTCACTGACTCAATGGACGTGAGTCTGAGTGAACTCTGGGAGTTGGTGATGGACAGGGAGGCCTGGCGTGCTGTGGTTCATGGGGTCGCAAAGAGTCGGACACAACTGAGCAACTGAACTGAACTGAACTGATTCATCTGTTTGACTTCCATTTTTCCCATTGACTATGAACTCTTTGGGGACATGAGCCATGCCTTATTCAAAGCTTACTATAACCAGCTCTTGATACAGAAGTAAGCACAAAATGAGTTTGTTGAATGAAACATAAATAAATGAAAAGATGAAAAGTGTCAGCTTCTAGGAATAAAGAACTCAAAGCTGGGAGAATGATGTAATGCCAATAATAATGACCCTTTATTGAGGGTCAAAAATTTACTAGGTGCTTTACATACTGTGTCATTTAATCCCTACAGTAACCCTGGAAGATAGCCACATGCCCATTTTCCAGAAAAACAAGCTTTAAGTAACATTTCCAAAGTCACAAAACAAGTATGTCAGAACTGAGATTTGAATCCAGGTCTAATTTGAATGAAATTCTGGGGGTTTTTTTGTTTTGTTTTCTGTGTATTTTTTTGGGGGGGGGGTGCTGTGCCTTGTGTTTTAAAGTCCCCCCGTCAAGGATTGAACCTGGGCCAGGGCAGTTGTAAGCACCAAGTCCTAACCACTGGACCACCAGGTTATTCCCTGGGTTTGGGGGTTTTTTTCCCCAGTCTTTTTGTCAGGAGTGTTAAAGACCCCACATCAGCACTGCTGGCAAATCGTAAACAAATTATTATACCTAAAGTAAGCTACAAGGATATGTTACTCAACACTGGGAATATAGCCAATATTTTATAATTACAATTTAAAAATTGTGAGTCACTATAGTGTACAAGTGTAACATAAAACATTGTACATCAACTGTACTTCAATTAAAAAATCATAAATAAAACCACTAAAGTACTAAAAAAATGTAGAAGATTATTTTACTGATTTTAAGGTAGAAAAGCCTTTTCCATCTTTCCATTACACATGACATTAAACCCAGAAGTCAAAAAGAAAAAGACTTGTCTAAATTTAAATTTTTAATTTCTGTAGGGAAAAGGAGAAAGAAACTATAAACAGCATTGAAAGACCAATCACAAACTGTGCAAAGAATTAATATCCTTGATATAAAGTCACTTATAAATCAATGAGAAAAAGATGACCATCTCAATTGAAAATTGGGGAAAGAATACAACCAGTGAGGGGCGGGTGGAAAGAAAAAAAAAAGAATATAACCAAAACATCTACAGGAAAAAGTACTAATAACTGACAAAGATATGAAAAGAAGTTTGGTCTTAGAATAATCATAGAGATTCACTCTAAAAAAGTTTTTCTAATGTGGGCCATTTTTAAAGTCTTTATTGGAGAAGGAAATGACAACCCACCCCAGTATTCTTGCCCAGAGAATCCCATGGACAGAGGAACCTGGTGGGCTGCAGTCCATGGGGTCGCAAAGAGTGGAACATGACTGAGTGATTAAACAACAGTTGAATCTGTTACAGTATTGCTTCTGTTTTATGTTTTGGCCCCAAAGCATGTGGGATCTTGGCTCCCCGAGCAAGGATCAAACCCACACCCCCTGCTTGGAAGGTGAAGTCTCAACCATTGGACCACCAGGCAAGTCCCAGAAATTCACATTTTAATGATACTATTTTTTTCATTTTTTTAGTGATTCCATTATATATATATGTGTTTGGTTTTTTTTTTTGAGTCACGGAGCAAAGCATGTGGCATCTTAGTTCCTTAATGAAGGATCAAACCCATGCCCCATGCAGTCCACTGGATCACCAGAAAGCTCCATATATGTATATATGGAGTTATATATTTTTATTGTGGTTTATTACAGTTATATCTTTCTCACTGTAGTTTATTACAAGATATTGAATATAGTTCCCTGTGCTATATAGTAGGTCCTTGTTTATTATCTATTAATATTTTATACATGTTAATCCCATACTCCTAAGTTATTCCTCCCTCCTTCTCCTTTGGTAACCATAATTTTGTTTTTTATGTCTGTGAGTCTATTTCTGTTTAGTAGATAAGTTCATTCATATCATTTTTTAAAATTCTGCATATAAAGTGATCTCATTATATTTGTCTTTGACTTACTTCGTATGATAATCTCTAGGTCCATCCATGTTGCTGCAAATGGCAATATTTCATTCTTTCTTATGGCTGAGTGATATTTCATTGTGTATGTAGACATATCTTTACCCATTCATCTGTTGATGGATACTTACGTTGCTTCCATGCCGTGGACATTATAAATAGTGCTGCTATGAACACTGGCTGCATGAATGATGTTTTTTAAATCATTCATATCAAAATATCATTTTTTTGAGTTAAAAACCTCAAATAAAAAACTTTTATCTGGGGAATTCCCTGGTGGTTCAGTGCTTAGGACTTCATGCTTTCACGGCTGAGGGCCCAGGTTCAGTCCCTGGATGGGGAACTAACCCACAAGCTGCATGACATGGCCAAAAAAAAAAAAATCTCACAAAAACAAAACACTTATCTGTACAAAGAGTTTGACATTTTAAGAAGCTTTAACATGTTATTGCCTTAGAGATTTTTTGTGTTGTGCTAAAATAATAATGAGATTCCACCTCTAACCTATCAGATTGGGTATGGGGAAACAGATACCAATATAATTTATGAGAACATAAAGCCATTCAGCTCTTTTTGGGGGGCCATTTGGAGTAAATACTCAAATGTTTAATATTGTTACCCCATAACCCAGCAATTCCACTTCTAGGAATCTCTTCTACAAAAAAAACAGCACTAATACAAAAAGAAATGTAGACCAAGTTGGCTACTGCATCATTTATTGGATCAAAATAATTAGAAACAACCACATCCCCATAGGTAGGGGATGGCTTAAATAACCTGTGTTATTTCCCCATGATGGAATCCCATTTTTTATAAAAAGAGGTAGTTTTATATTAACTAACATCAAAACATAGCCAGGATATATTGTTAAGAAAAATAGCAAACTGCAGAATGAGACGCTCTTCTGTTTTCATGCGTGCAAGCATCTGAAACGAAGCACCTAAACTGTTCCTGAGCTTCTCTACCCACTGGGACAGAGGGGTTTGATCTTTGTTTCCTGTCTGGGCAATGCAAATACGTGAGGAAAGAATTCAGGACTAGACCAACAGGCATTCCATGAAAATTGAGTCTGGCCCCTCCCTCATCCCACAGAATCCCTTGAGGAGAAGGGAAATCTGATTTTTACTCTAGACGTGTCTATAATGTTAGTACCTTTTATTTATTTTTAAACTTTTATTTATCTTTGGCTGTGCTAGATCTTCAGTGCTGCACAGGCTTTTCTCTAGTGGTGGTGAGCAGGGGCTCCTCTAGGTGCTGTGCGCGCGCTTCTCGTTGCGGTGGCTTCTCTTATTGGGGAGCACAGGCTCTAGGGCACGTGGGCTTTGCTCTGCAGCACGTGGCACTTCCCAGACCAGTGACCGAACTCGTGTCTCCTGCCTTTGCAGGCAGATTCTTGACCACTGAACCACTAGGGAAGCCCAGTACTTTTTAACAAACAACGTTGCTTGTTATAATTTTAAAAATTCAACCTAGTGAGAGAAGTAAAAAAGAATGTAGGAAATTTGGAAATTATGTGTAAATTTAAGAAAATATCTGCCACACTCTCATCTCCCGGAGAAAAATGCAGTGTGATGCCTTCCTCTCAAATGTTTTTTACGCACATCCATCTTTTTTATTTCTTTAAAGAATATTTATTTATTCGGTTATGTCAGGTCTTAGTAGCAGCACATGGAATCCAGAGTGGGCAGGCTTCAGTAGTTGCTGCATTCTGGCTCTCTAGTTGTGGTCCGAGGGCTTTGTTGCTCTGAAGGATGTGGGATCTTATAGGTCTCTGACCAGGAATGGAACCCGAGTCCCCTGCATTGCAAGGCGGAACCACTGGACCACCAGGGAAGTCCCCCTCACGTCTTTTTTTTTAAGTCTATAAAACAGTCACAAAATAAACACAAAATGGAAGAATTCTAAACATGTATTCTGAGGCCAAAAGGAATGAAATTTGTAAAAAAGGAAACATGATTTACATGTAACAGGATAGCATGAACAAGCTCCCATATTCTTACACAACCTGATTTAGTTGGTTGTTTAGGAACCTTTCATAAGGAATATCTCTTTAATCTTTTATCATCCAACAGTTTGGTTGTTTCCCATTTCAGAAAAATGTCTTGCAAATGAAGGAAAGAAGAGACTGGGGCTAAACAGAGCCCAGGACAACAGAGAAAAAGTCCCTGCAGTCATCTCTTCCCCGTTCCTGACCCCATTCGGTGGGGTCTCTGCCCAGGCCTTCCAGACCCACTCCCAGAGCTCGGCTAGGACCCAGAGCCACCTGGCCTCCAGCACTGACATTTCCCAGTGAAAGTGCAAGGGGGCATGTCTTTCTGGCCCTGGGATCTTTTCCCAGCACAAAACAATCTGATAGGGGCAATCTGAGGCCTAAGCCCCATCCACCATCTTCCCACTCATGAAATTCAAGATCCTCAGGGTTCCAGTGGCCCAGAGATGGGTACGACATTTTCATACTGGGGCTCTTCCTGCCCTTCCTTGTCAGCCACCTTCTGGGGATCCTGTACTAGGGAGCCATCCTCAGGGGCCAGCTCCTGGCCACCCTCTGAGCTCTTGATGCCGCCCCCCAGGCTCCTGGCCCCTTCCTCTGACCCAGTCCCTGAAGACTCCAAGGCCCCAGTCAGCTCCTCCTTCATGGCTGAGCTGGGGCTCTGATTGGCAGAGCCAGAGTCTAGCCTGGGGCTGTCCTTGTTCCGACTCAGTGCCCGACGTGGAGGCTTAGGAATGGCACTCTTGACCTTGGGTTCTGCCTGGCCTTTCTGGAAGCTACCAAAACGGCGGAGGACAGACCGGACGGGGCCCTCAGGTCCCCGGGGTGTCCCTGCCAACATGTAGATCGTGGTGACAGAGCCTGAGCTTTCCTGGACACTGCCCTCGATGGCTTCCACACGCTCAGCCACTGTCCGGCCACCAAGTGGGAGCCGGCGGCGACCAACAGCTGAATCCCTGGGGCTGGCAGTACCAGGAGGGGCCCCATCTGTTTCCACTTGAGGGCCTGTGGACTCCTCAGTCTCCTGGCTTTCAGGACCTGGCTGGGTCCCCCGGGAGAGCCTCTTGGGCTTTCGGAGAGGGCTGGACAGCTCCCCGGAGCCTCGGCGACTCTGTGGTGCGAACTTGGTGCCTTCAGCAAAGGAGACTGATGGCCGCTTGGCCCTAGCGAGGCTGGAAGTGCGCGGGATGGCAAACGGCGTGGAGGCATCCTCAGGGGGAGGGAAGGGACCTCCAGCCAGGCTGGCCTCTGAGGATTCCGCTGGGACCGCAGGGACCATCCCTGGCAGAGGAGACAGAAGTGCTTGACTGAAGCTGGGCTGGGCTCCCCAATCCATCTTACTTACCCAGCTCAGCATCTTTTGGGAGGCCCCCAAAATGGAGCAAGGGAGAGGGTGAGGATGCAGAGAGCCTGGGGAAAGGGCTATTCAGGCAGAGGCTGCCGCCGCTACCCTCTGTTCCCACTGTTCTCCCCGACTTTGTGATAATGCCACACTCCAACCACGCTGAAACTCTCTCGGTGCCACGTGGCCATATCCTTCTTACTTACTGCCTTTTGTGTACACTGTTCCCTCTTCCTGAAATGTCACTGCCATTTCTCCCTGTCCCTGGCTAACTCCTACTGATTCTGCCAGATTCAACTCCAATACCACGAACACCGAGACATCATCTCTGACCCCTGTCACCCCTGACATGCTGGATTACGAGCACCTACTCGCATGGCCCCCATGAAAGCATGTATCACTCTGTCCTACCACCCACTGTCTCGTAGACTATACGCTTGCGCAGGGCAGGCATCTCTCTTGTTCTCGACTGCATCCCACAGCCAAGAACCGTGATGGGCAGAGTGGGTGCCTGCTACACGTCTGCTGAAGGAATAAAGAAGAGGGTGTGATGAGCAGGCTGGCTCAGGGGCAGGAGGCTGTTTGGGGGCTACCTTCTTGGGGTGGCACGCAATAGGCAGGACCCTCATCCTCTTCTCCAGACTCGGAATCCGAAGAGAAGGAGTCGTCTGAAGCCCAGCCAGCGGAGGGCGGCTCGATGAAGCTGTGGTTGAAGGGGATCTCCGGGTCGTGGTGCGAGACTGCGGGGGAGGGGCTCCAGGTCAAGTGCAGCACCCGAGGGGACACCTTGACCCTTGGCAACCCTTGACCTTCAGCACCCACTTACCTGTCACCCAGGGAAGCTTGTGGCTGCTCAGGGGACCACAGGGCAGTGCAGAGCCCAGGCTGGAGGTCAGGGCCCCCCAGACCCGCAGCTTCATCCTGGACATGGCGGTTCCATCTCTCACCGGCCTGAGGGCAAGGGAGAGTGGTCAGTGTGGGAGAGCCCTGACTAGGGCAGGAGAAAAGGGCCAGGACCATTCTGACTCCACGGCTCATGTGACAAAGTGACCGTGTCTACCTCAGTTACTCTCTGTGACTACAGAGTAAAACCCAAACCGAGATCTGGAGAGAGAGAGAGATTGACCCCGAGATCCAGGCCTGACACAGACGGCAGCATGGCTCCAGAGTCACAAGGTGGCCAATCTGGCTCTGATTTAGCCTCTCTGGGCCTCAACTTCCTCATTTGTAAAATGGGGACAACGACTCCTATCTATCAGAGCTTTTTTTCAGGACCCAGCATAGCACCACCTACACAGAGGACTGCCCCCAAATGCAGCTCTGTGTGATTATCATCTTCGCTGAGCCCCAGCTCACTGATCTTTCTGGAAGTGACACCACCTCTGGGAAGCTCCCCCTTGTCCCCACCCCCAAGCTGGAAGCAACTGCTTCACTCATTGCCATTCCTCAGACAGACTGTGCACGCGTCCTGGTTCCTGAGTGAAGGGCTTCTCCTTTTCCCTGAGAACTAGGTCCCCAGGGTAGGGCCTTCTAGGCCTGCTGCTCTGATGATGCCCCCACAGACAAGAGGGGCATGCTCAAGAGGTAGTGAGTGAACTAACAGCACACCAGACAAAACAGAGTCCAGAAAATGGCACGGGCTTCATGCAGGCCAGTGACTAGCAGGGTCACCTTGGGTCTGTGTCCTCCTGGGAATTAAGAAGGCAAATCCCCTGTCCCCAAGTGCCTTGCTCAAAACCTCCGTCCACACTGCTCTGAGCTTCCAAGGGGCCGAGAAGTATGAAGAGGTTTCATAAAGGAACAAAGCTCTTGTGCAAAGAGTGTTCCCCGCAGCAGCCCCCCAGCTTCAATCCCTCCTCGCCTCTCCTTTTCTCAGAAAACCACGCTCTCTGCTGAAGCCTTGCACAGGCTTTCACGGCACTCTCCCTTCACGTCTCTTTGCCTCCCCGCCCAGAGCTATCCTGCTGCTTCTGCCTTCTGCCAGCCTGGTGCCTGCTCCCCCACACCCCCCACCCCTGGAAGCATCTGAGGAGGGCAGGTGGCTGACCTGGTGTCTCCAGGCCACGGCCATGGCCAGCTACCTCATTACCTCTGACCTACATGTGTGACAAGGTCAGCCTATCTCCATCCCAGAAAGGAAACCATAGATACCACCTTGCTTCCACCCATGGCCTGAGCTGTGGGGTCGGGAAGACAGGGGCCTGTGTTCACCTGTCCTTGGGGTCCAGCCGGGCAGCCCAGCAGCAGCAGGCACAGCAGGCGATGGCCAGGAGCAGCAGCAGCAGAGGAACGAGGATGCCCGCAACGAGGGCAGCGTCCTGACTATGCGATCCTAGGGAGGGCGGGGGATGGACACGTATTCAGGGCCTTCTTGTCTCCCGCACATCATGTCTCCTCTCTAGCTCTGCATTGCCTTCTCCCCAGAATCTCCCACCTGTGGGGCCCTCCCCTTCTTCTGAGAGATGTAGACTTAGCTCAGCTTGGAGGCCCCCTCCTCCAGCCAGCCTCCCTGCTGATCTTTCCCTTCCTGATGGTCCACGGCCCGTTCCACAAACTCTTGCCCCAATTCTCAGGCCTGATGAGACACCCCAGTGTCCAGCCCTGTGTACCCATTTCCTGCGTGCTAGCCTGTTTTCTCAGGGGACCAGGGCTCTAACCTGTCTTTGGGGAGCTCCAAAGCACCCATACAGATTTCAGGTAGAGAGAGCATATCTGAAGTGGGCTTAGCCTTTCTAGCAAGTAAGGAAGTCCCAGAGCTTGTGTCGAGGGCCATTCTTTCATGATTTCCCTGGCAGACCAGTGGTTAAGACTCCGAGCTTCCACTGCATGGGGCGTGGGTTTGATCCCTGGTCAGGGAACTAAGATCCCACATATCACACAGTACAGCTGAAAAAAAAAAAAGGCCACCCTTCCCCCAGCTACTTCACCCTGTACTCTTTGTTCCAGCTTACCCAGCTGGCAGGCCCCAGAGACAGGGTCGCAGTTTCCCTCTGGACATTCGCAGGGAACAGAGCAGTTGTTTCCATGGAAGCCAGATGGACACGAAGTATTGCAGCTTTGGGGGGACAGGGGAGATAAGCGGGAGGCTGGCTGAGAAGGCATAGAGGTGGGCAGGGGAAGGTAGATTTCTGGGCACTGCTCCCCACCCCCTGCCACACAGACTTCCCCTGAAGGATGCCCAGCCAGACTCCTCTGACCTCTGAGCCACATTCTAAGCACCCCACCCCTGGCAGTGTTTAAAATAATCCCTTAGCTCCTAAGCCCATCTTCCAGAGAGACCATCCACAAACTGCCCCCTGGCTCCCAGGCCCCCCAGGGTGCAAGCCTCAGGCAGGGTCCACCTCTCACGATCTTCATTCCATGTCCACTTGGCGCTATCATTGAAATAAGCAGGATGCCAGTGGAATCCAGACTTCCTCGAGTTTAGACGTCTGGGCAAGGCCCAGCCCCGCCCTAACTCTCTGGGCCTGGGTCCTCTCCTCTGTAAAATGAAATCTCTGCCAGTTAATACTCTCTTCTGTCCCACAGGTGGGAGAACCTGACATTGGCGACACTGACATCCCCAGGTGGCTCAGTGGCAAAGAATCTGCTGCCAAGGCAGGAGGTGCAGGAGATCCCTGGGTTGGAAAGATCCCTTGGAGACGGAAATGGCAACCTGCTCTAGTGTTCTTGCCTGGGAAATCCCATGGACAGAGGGGTCTGGCAGGCTACATACAGTCCATGGGGTCACACAGAGTCAGACACGACTGAGCTGGTTCTACTTCTACTACTGAGCCCCCTTTGGAAGATGCAGACCCCACAACCAGAGGAATACCTTCCTAGTTATGAGTATGCTGGGTGGGCGGTGGAGAAGCCCAGGCAGGGAAGTTTAGGGAGCAGACTGCACAGAGGCCTGACCTAGGCCCCTCCTCCTCCCAGTCCTCACCTGGGCCCCCAGTAGCCAGCGTTGCAGACACACTCCCCTGTCACAGCATCACAGGCCCCCTGGACACAGGTGGGGCAGGTAGAGCCGCAACCCTCCCCAAAGGTGCCAATCAGGCAGGGGTCTTCACACCTGAGGTGAGGGGAGACTCAGAATGGAGAGCAAGGCCAGCCTGACCTCCCCCCCAGGGCCCCACCTATCTTCCCCCATACTTCTAGATTTAGAGACCCAAGCGTCTACACATTCAGCAGTGAAGCTCAGGTGCAAGTAGGGCCTTGAATCTGAGGTCAGACCCAATAGGTGACGGACTATAGATCCCTGGAGGGAGATAAGGGTGGGAAGCCTGAGTAGTGGGGGGCCTGCCCAGGGCCTCATCATCACCCATGTTTCCTGCCTTAGTTTTCACCCAGAGGTGGGCCCCATGGGGTTGTGTGACTATATGCTTGGAAGAGGGGGCAGCTTTCCAAGAGGGAGCAGCTGGGGCAAGCATTTAGAAGGAAGGTATACCTCTCCCTGAGCAGCTGGCCCCTCACCTGGGCCCCCGCCAGCCAGGCTCACAGCGCTGACAGTGACCGGTGTCTGGCTGACAGGCCTCTCCAAGCCGGCAGTGGGGGCACTGCTGGCTACAGTTCTCGCCAAAGGTGCCAGGAGGGCAGGGCTGATGGCACTGGGTCCCGTTCCAGCCCGGCTTGCAGGCCTCGCAGCTGCCTGTGTCTGCAGAGCACGGCTTATTCTGCTTGCAGTGGCCACAGCTGGGAAGAGAAGGAGTCCAGGGAGCCCTGGGAGGTGGACGGATGTCGCACCCACCCAGGCCTCCAGGGTCTAGAGAGCATCTTGGTTCCAGCAGGGCCATTCAGGCAGGTCTGAGCCTCAGTTTCCCCATGTTGTACAACAAAGAGGCTGGACAGACTATCTCTGAGGCTCTAGTAGGATTCCAGCCCTTTCCTAACCACCTCCCCATTCTGAGCCCCATCCTTCGCTGGATCCCAGGGTCCCCAGGAGTTCCCAGCCCAGCCAGGGAAACCAAGTTACCACCCCAAGCTCTGCCTCCCTTCTGCCCAGGGTTTCCTTCCTCCCCCTTCCCCTTCTTCCCTTCCACCCTTGCCACCTCAGAGGTCTGGCATGAACAGGCCTCACTAGTTTAGCTCCTTTCCCATTTTGTGCTTTATAAAAAGGCATCAAGTGCAGGTTTTCACCACTAGCATTTTATCTTTAGATTTTTTTAAGGTTTACTGGGTTATCATTGACATACAGCACTATTATGAATTCAAAGTGTGCAGCATAATGACCTCATATATATAGTGTGAAATGATTACCATGAAAAGTCTAGTGAACACCCATCATCTCATATGGATACCAAAAAATAAAGTTTTTTTTTTTTTTTTTTTTCCCCTTGTGACGAGAACTCTCAGGATCTACTCTTTTAACAACTTTTCCACTAAGGCTTATCTTATCTTAATATCGCCTTCATCCTTATTTGAACTTTCTCCCTCCAGAGACTTAATTATCTAGGATCATGCGCTTGGATCAGACTCGTTAGTGGGAGAAGGGGAGTTCATAAAATCAATTTAACAGATCCTGACCAGAATTAAAAAAGGGAGAACAGAAAACATTTGGGTGTATATATATGCGTGTGTGTGTGTGTGTGTTGTCAGCTTAATTTTTTTACTTCAGTTAATATATTGCCCATCATATACATGTATGATATATATGTATATCATATGTATAAATAAACAAATAAATGGACCATAAAGAAAGCTGAGAACCGAAGAATTGATGCTTCTGAATTGTGGTGTTGGAGAAGACTCTTGAGAGACCCTCAGTCCTAAAGGAAATCAGTCCTGAATAGTCACTGGAAAGACTGAGGCTGAAGCTAAAGCTCCAAGCCTTGGGCCACCTGATGCGAAGAACTGACTCACTGGAAAAGACCCTGATGCTGGGGAAGATTGAAGGCAGGAGGAGAAGGGGATGACAGTGGATGAGATGGTTGGATGTCATCACCGACTCCATGGACATGAGTTCGAGCAAGCTCTGGGAATTGGTGATGTACAGGGAGGCCTGGCCTGCTGCAGTCCATGGGGTTGCCAAGAGTCGGACACGACTGAGCGACTGAATTGAATTGAATACATATATGATGGAATGTAAAACGTTTCTTAAAGTGGGTGGACCTGGTCAAAGTTTGAAAGACCCTGAGTGGCAGAGAGACCCTGCAGTAGTCCTTTTGCCACGCGATTCGTTATGTTTCTTTTGTCCTATTTCTATGGCTTGCTAGGAGTATTCTGTTTAACAGTAACCAGATGAACCTACCTAGATAGCACATTGAAAAGCAGAGACATTACTTTGCCAACAAAGGTCCGTCTAGTCAAGGCTATGGTTTTTCCAGTGGTCATGTACGGATGTGAGAATTGGACTGTGAAGAAAGCTGGGTGCCGAAGAAATGATGCTTTTGAACTGTGGTGTTGGAGAAGACTCTTGAGAATCCCTTGGACTGCAAGGAGATCCAACCAGTCCATTCTAAAGGAGATCAGCCCTGGATGTTCTTTGGAAGGAATGATGCTAAAGCTGAAACTCCAATACTTTGGCCACCTCATGGGAAGAGTTGACTCATTGGAAAAGACTCTGATGCTGGGAGGGATTGGGGGCAGGAGGAGAAGGGGACGACAGAGGATGAGATGGCTGGATGGCATCACTGACCCGATGAACTTAAGTTTGAGTGAACTCCAGAGATGGTGATGGACAGGGAGGCCTGGCGTGCTGTGACTCATGGGGTCGCAAAGAGTCGGACACGACTGAGCGAATGAACTGACTGACTGAAACACATGAAAGTGGTGGGCGAGGGGGACTTAGGGGCACCGAGGGTCTCTTTGCCCTCTTTCACCCCACCCTTGTCTGTTTCTGCGCAACCTTCTCCCAGCGCCCCGGCCTCCCCTCTCATTCTCTCCTGTTCCTTCGCACGCCCTCCTCCCTCCCTTCTCACCCTGGCTCACCTGTCGCGGCACCGGAGCCCGTACTGGCCGGCGGGGCAGGGCAGCTCGCAACGCACGCCTTGGAAGCCGGGCGGGCAGGAGCACTGGCCGGAGACGGCGCTGCAGCGGCCGCGCACGCACTCGCACGGCTGTCGGCACTCGGGGCCCCACCAGCCCGGCCGGCAGGCGCAGCGGCCCGACTCCTGCGCGCACGGCGAGCCGTGGCAGGCGCAGCGGAAGCTGCAGCGGCGGCCCCACCAGCCTGGCTCGCACAGGCAGGAGCCGGTGGCCTGATCGCACCGCGCCGCCGCGGGGTTGCACTGGCACGGGCGGCGGCACGTGGGCGACCACCAGCCGGGCTCGCAGCGGCACGCGCCGGTCTCGGGGTTGCAGCGGCCGTGGGGACCGCAGGCGCACGGAAACTCGCAGCGGTCGCCCCAGCGGTCAGGTTGGCAGTGGCACACGCCGGTGGCCGGTTCGCACTGGCCGTGCGGGTGGCAAGCGCAGACCTCCCTGCAGTCGGGGCCCCAGTACTGGCCCGGGCAGCCTGCGACAGGGCAAGGGGGGACGGAAGAGGGTCAGCGGGCTCGGGGCAGGGCACGGATGCTCGCCGCACGCCCCCTTGTGTGCCAGGAGGGACCCTCCAAGAGCCCGGGACAGCCTGTCCCCCTGGGGCACAGCTCACTTCCTGCCCCCGACTCTGAACCATAAGGCTCCTTAAGTACTGGCCAGCCTCCCACTTCCACATTCCTGAACACACTTAAGAGTGGGAAAGGGGCCGGTCTAGAGCCACACGAAGTGGGTGGGCCTGCATTCGGGCCCCTCCTCCCTCTCTTTGGGTTCCCCCCACCCCCAACTGTGTCTCTCCAGGCCTGGAGGCTGCCCTTGGGGTAGCCACACACCCTCAGCGTCTCCTCTCAACCCCAACCCGTGGCGGCTGGCTACCCTCTGGCTAAACTGCCCACCAACCACTTTGCCAAGTCCCTCTTTGTGCCAGAGAAGGTGGACACTCCAGTCACTCTCCAGACTGGCATAAGGTGTATGAGACTGAGAGCGCATTCATTTTGCAGTTGACCGGAATCTCCAGCATCTTTCAGAAAGTTGAAAGGGAAGATGAACAGCCCAGAACTGAACCTGTGGGAGGACTTTGAGGATGGCGTAGAAACCAGATGACTCAGGGCATCCCCGGGAGTGCGTCACTTCCTGTCTCCGGACCTCAGTTTCCTCAGCAAAGCTTGGAGGGACTCTGGCCCTGCTCTTGTAAGATTACTTTGCTACCTGCTTCACCTCCCCTCTCCCCCAGTCCTGTCCGGCCCCTTTATCCTTCAGGAGACACTCAGGACTCACGGGAGTTGCACTGGGCTCCGAAGAATCCAGGTTTGCACCGACAGAGGCCTGGTTTCACACATACCTCGTCTTCCCGGCAGGCATCCAGCCCCTCGCAGATGGCTGAAAAACACCCCACCCAGGTTGGAAGGACAGGGGTGTGGCCAGGGGACACTCTGTCCCTCTCACTGGCTCCCGCCGCCCCTGCCTCCCTCAAGGGCTATTTCCTCAGGGGCGGGGGGTTGGGTCACAGGAGGGACCCTGGCACAAGGGCTCAGGAGGGCAAACAGACCCCAGGGTGGGTAGGAAGGAAGGGTCACTGGGCTCTGTCCTCCTTTATCCTCCAGTGGCGGGTGGGGTGGAGTGGGTGGGACCATCCTGGCTACTCACGGATGGTGCATTCTCGATCTTTCCGCCTCCAGCCTGGGCAGCACTGGAGCTCAGCAGAGGGACTGTGGGGCAGAGAGGGGTCAGCTGGGGGGGCAGCCTGGCCCTGCAGGTGGATCACTGTCACTGGCCTCAGCCCCATCTGGTAGGGCTGGCCAAGGTTTCACAGCCCCACGTCCGCAAACCCTTTCCGCTCTGTCCCTAGCCATCCCACCGCTTCCAGGCTGTCCCCGAGCCCCTCCTGCTTTAGCCCCTCTTTCTTCATGTCCTCTTCCCCCTCATCAGACTCCCACAAGACCCACCTGCTGGCCTTGCAGACGTGCCGCCCCCCGGCGTCCAGCTCAGACCCTGGGGCCCCCAGAGCCTCGAGCAGCAACAGAGGGAACAGCAGCCCCGGCCCCATGGCGGCCAGTGCAGCGGGAGGGCTTGGGTCAGTCTGGCCCCTACAGCGCCCAACCCCCTTCCTACTTCCTCCCCAGGCTTTTCCTGAGGAAACCAGGCTAGAGGGGCGGGCTGCCATGAGGCACCTCCCTGAGACAGTGGGCAGGCGCTGAGATGCAGACACCAGAATAGTGAAAGGAAAAGGGAAGGCCAATGGTGAGGGCTGAGTAGAGGCTTCTGGGCTGGTCTGAATCTGGAGCCGGCAGGAAGATGAGGCTGTAAGTTCCGGATCCCAGGACAGGCGAGCGGGTGAGCCATGGGAATCCATTAGATCACATTCCCCAAGGAAAGTCGGAGAGGGGAGAAGGCCCCCCCACCAGTGACAACCAAGGGGCCATCCTGGCAGAGCTGGGCAGGGGCGGATCGCCGGCAGACAGACGTGGAGCTGTTTCTGGCTATCACGGGCAGTTGCTTTATTCCAACAGCTTAGGCCATCTGTACAAACAGCTGGGAGGAGGGCAGTTAGCTCTCCATTTCACAGACGGGGAAACTGAAACTCAGAGAAGCAGCACTTCTATCTGGCCCCCAAGGCTTGGCACAGAGGTATAGGAAGGACAGCATATTAAAAAGCAGAGACATTACTTTGCCAACAAAGGTCTATCTAGTCAAAGCTATGGTTTTTCCAGTAGTCATGTTTGGATGTGAGAGTTGGAAAATAAAGAATTGATGCTTTTGAACTGTGGTGTTGGACAAGACTCGTGAGAGTCCCCTGGACTGCAAGGAGATCCAACCAGTCCAACCTAAAGGAGATCAGTCCTGGGTGTTCATTGGAAGGACTGATGCTGAAGCTGAAACTCCAATAATTTGACCACCTGATGGGAAGAACTTACTCATCGGAAAAGACCCTAATGCTGCGAAAGATTGAAGGCAGGAGGAGAAGGGGACAAGAGAGGATGAGATGGTTGGATGGCATCACTGACTCAATGGACATAAGTTTGAGTAAACTCTGGGATGGACAGGGAGGCCTGGTGTGCTGCAGTCCATGGGGTTGTAAAGAGTCGGTCACCACTGAGCAACTGAACTGAACTGATAGGAAAAAAAGTAGGCTGAGCTCCCATCAGACTCGGACCAGGATTAGAGAAGAGCCGGGGAGGAAGGCAGGGAAGGAGGGAGCCTGGTCCTTTGAGGTCACACATCCAACCACAGACAGACTCCAAAGTCAGGCCTCTGGGGCAGCTGAGACTCCAGACAAAGATGTTCATTGAGAGCACAGCAGGACCCGTCAGGAGTCGGGGGCTGTTGGCCTGCCCACCGGCTCCTGGTGGGGTGGCTGCAGGGTCTCCTCTCCTCCTTGTAGCTGGCTGGGAGCCACACGGCTGGTCTCAGTCCCAGGGGCCTCTGCTTCACCCCGATACCACTGGCCAAAGCTGGGGGGAGACCAAGAGGTGTTTTGAGCCTGGCTGCCAGGGAGGTCAAGGACAGGGGCTGAGGGCAGCAGAGGGTGCTGTAAAAAGGGGACCCAGAGCAAGAAAGGGCAGCATGAGACAGGGGGCGGTAAAGGGGCCACCAGAGGAGCAAGAGGGGATGGGCATGCTACTTGCTTGGGGCAGCAGGAGGGAAGATGGGCCCCTCCACCCTCCACCCCTACCACATTCGTCCTTCCCTTCGTCAACATACAAACTCTGTATTCTGGACTCAGGGGCTGGGGGTTCAGAATGGTCTCCCTTATCGCTGGAGAGCAGGAGCCATGAGCCATCCTCATCGTCACTGAGGCAGAGAAGAGTGAAGAGAGGAGAGAAGACGTGAGGGTCCTTTATCAAGGCCCTGAGGGCCAAGGGGAGTCCGCTATGTTCAGCCTTCTGTGCAGCCCCCAGGAGCAGGAAGGGGAGGACAGAGCGACCTTGGGGCCCCCAAAGCTGGAGTGAAGGAAACTGAATCACTTTGCTGTACGCCTGAAACTGTCACACAACACTGTTAATCCACGATACGCCAACATAAAATAAAAAGTTAAAAAAAGAAAGCTGGAGAGAAGGAAAATCTGGGCAGACAGAGGACATCTTGAGGCTTTTCTTTTCTAGCCAGATACATAGCAGGCCGTGGACAGGCCTGCAGCTACGGCCTTACCTTTACCTGCCTGAGAACAAACAGATGCAGCCAAGACAAGAAACCAAAGAAACCGAAAACCGACTGTGGAGAAGCAGAGTCAGGATGTGCAGCAAACAGGGCAGGTGGGAGCAGCTGTGATCCAGTGAGAAGGCGGTGGGTTCAGCACGGCAGGCTTGGGGGGGTGGGGTGACCAGGTCAGGTTAGCAGGTTCCAGAGGTGGCTAAGCTAGGTGACAAGCACAGTCTGAGGCAATGGGTTCAGAAGGTGACTAGGCTCAGTGGGAATGGAGGCCAGGACTTACCTGCTCTCTGCTTCCTCTGGAGTCCCTAACATTTTGGCCTTAATCTTCTTCCGCTGCTTTTTGACAGCTACCTTCATGGCTTCGAGCAGAAGCCCAGGGACCCGGTGGTCTGTGAGCAGCTCCCTACGGAGGAGGAGGAAGGGCAGAGACAAAGCGGTGGGGATGCTAAGAATAGGTCTCGACTCAAGTACCTGTGCATGTTGTTCCCCCTTTTGGGAACACTCTGCCTTGCTAACTCCTCTGCCCCTGAGCTTAGGTGTCACCCCTCCTGGGAGTACTTCCCTGACAGCCGCTGCTGCTGACCCTCAGCACTGGCCCTCCCCCGTGTGGAAGAAGATCCAGGAGGGCAGGGACTATGTGACTCACGTCCTCCAGTGCCCAGCATGGTGCCTGGCACACGGCACCGTGGACGTATCAACCACTCAAAGAATGAGGCGGGTGAACCGAGGCCAGGGAACAGGTGCTCCTGGCGCCCCCGAGCCTCCGGGCCCTGCCCAGCGCCCTCACCGCTGAAAGTAGGCCAGCTCCTCCTTCAGCAGGAACACGTTGGCTTTGAGCTCATTCCGCTCCTGAAGGATCTGCTGAACCTCCTCTCGACTGAAGCTGCACTGCCCTGCCTTGGCGGGGAGCCCTGGCGGCAGTGGGGCATCCGCCTGTGGAAGGACAGGCTTGGTCAGGGGGCACCTCGGTTGGACAGGGACGCGAGAGGACTGGCAGGGAGCCTCGGGAGGCCAGGGCGCTACCATGGGTGCCAGGCCGGGGCTCTGGCTGAGAGTAGGGGCGGAGGCCGGCTGGGGGCGCACACTCGTAACCACCTTCTAGCTAGCCTGTTGGCCCTGCTACGCAACACAGCAAAACTTTCCCGAGTGCCCACCGAGAGCCGGACCGGTCCCTCACTGGGCACTCACCGGGTCCTCGGGGGTCCCCGGGGCTCTTGTGCCCGCGGCCGCCCGCTCGGACTCCCGCCTCTGTTCGCACCCGGGGCCCGCGGCCTGGCCCTGCACCGGCTCTGGAGGCGGCTCCACGGCCGCTTCGCGCCGCTGCTCTCGTTCGCTCTCGCGGTCCCGCGCGGCGCGTAGCTGGGTTTGTACCGCGGCCAATTTCTGCCGCAACTCCGCATTCACCAGCAGGAGGCGCTGCAGCTGCTCCTGCAACTGTGGGCGGAGCCAAGGGACAGGTGGGCGGGGCGCCTGAGGGCCTGCAGGGCCCCGCCCCCCGCACGTTGCCCCGCCCCGCCCTCACCGCCTCGGTCTCCTGGCTGCGCTGCAGCAGGTCGCGGTTGTACGCCCGGAGTTCGTCCCGCTGGCGGTCGGTCACTTCCTTGAGCTGCCGCAGCAGAGCGCGCTCCTCTGAGGAAGGGGCGTTCTCAGCGGCGGGCCCGCGAGAGGGGGAGTCCTGAGCCGCCCCGACCACGGAGCTCCGCAGGCCCGCACTCACCCTGTGGTCCAGAGCGCAGCTCTCTGCGGAGGCGCTCGTTCTCTTCTCGCAGCCGCCGCAGCTCGAGTTCCGCCTGCTGCGCGGATACCTGCAGCTGGGGAGGCCGCGCTGTTAAGGTCAGCCCCCGCTGGCCCAGGCGGGCGGCTGGGGAAGGGCGCCGTGACTTACCGAGTCCGGGGTGGGCCCCACGGCCGCCTTTTCCAGGAGCTCCAGCGCCTGCACCACCAGTGGCACGAGTCCGGCTGCGGCCTCCGGCCCGAAGCGGCGCGCCAGCTCCTGCAGCTCAGCGCCCAGGGCCCCCGCTAGGTGGTACACGAGCTCCGCGGCTGTCCCCGATCCCGCGGCCACCCGAGGCCCGCAGCCATGCGCCCCAGGCACCGCCCTTCTGGGCTCCATGTCCCCCGAAGGCGACCAGGGCTGCGACACCCTCCTCCCCCAACTGAGGCAGGAAAAAGCCAATCAGCCCCGGCCCAGGAAGCGGCTTAGGACAGTAGAGGGCGGGGTAGAAGCGACAAGGGAGGAGCGATTCAGGGAAAAGGCTGGAAGAGTCTCAGGGCCCTGGACCCTGTCCTGTTAAAGCCCCCAAGGTCACAGGAAGTAGGACCTTCCGGCCAGGAGTCCAGGAGCTGAGGCCCAGGGCTGTAAGTGGTCACTTTTGTCAAGCCCTCCCCAGTGTCCACACCAGGCTCCACCCCTGTGTCTAGAGTCATGGGGCCTGACTTGGCTGCCAACTCTCCAGCCAAGAGGTGAGAGGTAGGCGGGCTGTCACTGACCTCAGCCAGCGGCAGCCAACTGTCCAGCCGTGTGCCTATTTCCAGGACAGGCTGAGAGTGACACAAAGCTTAAGGGGCTAAGCTGGGCTCTGCAGCTACAGAGAACAAGCCGGGAGCTTCTACACTCAAAATAGTGACTGCTCCAAGAGATGCTGAAAAGCGGTGAAGGTTTACAAGTATTTGGGGGAAAACTGGCAAACGTGGTCATAGCAGCAGGGGTGTGAAAGCCCAACTTTCCTTCAGCTCACTGAGCTTAGAGGACATTTATCCCCACAGCTCCGAACAGGGGGCCTCAAGGTTCAGTACAGCAGCTTGCTGTGAACACGTCCAGCCTCTGCCATCCCTCCACCCAGAATCTGAGCTCAGGGGAAAAAAAGCTTCAAAACCTCCTATTTATACAAAATTTATTATTATACTTTTTCACAATTACAAGTCACCAGGGGTCAACAACATCACAAGCACAGAAGAGAGGAAAAAGGGGCCAAGCTGCTGAATGTCACCAGCTTGTCTGTGGGGCCACAGGCTCTAGCCTTGACCAGAAGGCTGGAGCAAAAGGTGAGGAGACGACTACGCATAGAGGTCCTCTCGGTCCGCAGAGTAGACCTCGCCCTCCTGCAGGAGAGCGAAGTTGAGGAAGTGGGAGGGCCGGTGCACCTCGTGGTAGAACTCTTTGGGGTTTGCCAGCTGCAGCTCGTACTTCATGTTGGGATCATGCCGGACACCTTGGAGTAGAAGGAAGAGGCCAACATTGACAAGGTCCACCTGCCTCACCCAGCCTGGGTCCCTGGGCCATCTCTAAACCAGAATCTGGGCCCAAGTGCTAAGGCTGGTGGCCTAACCTCATCCCCACTTTCCTGTGCACCCCTGCCCCCAGCCCACACCCTGCCCCACATACCCATGAAGTTGTAGTTCCACGAGGACTGGGCAGGCACCATAAAGAAGCCAAGGAAGCGATCCGACAGTAGCATCTGGACCCTCTCGTAGTGCGAGGGTAGGTAGCCTTTGGGGTTGTTGCCCTTGTCTGTGTTCTGGCGGCCCCATTCATAGCCACTGGGGGTCAGCTTGTAGGCTGTCAGGGTGCAGGAGCCTGGTGTGAAGCTGGAAGAGGAATGAGGACAGAGTCAGAGCTCAGGCCACCATTCTGGGCCCTGGCCCGCAAAGCCTCCCATCACCCTTCCTTCAAAGGGGGCGCAAGCCCACCTGCAGGTGATGATAATGGTCTTCTCGCCATCCCAAGATGGGTTGTCAGCCATGATTTTGGCATGGGTGGTGACATCCTGGGGTGACAGCTGAGGAGACTCGTTGGGCTGAGTGTGGATCCAACCTAAGGGTTCCATCTCCTATAGGAAGAGCAGTGGAAAGCTCTTTAGGGCCCAGGAATCCCACCCATGAGAGTAAAACCTCTGCCTTCCCTCTACCACCCCGAGAGCAGGATGCCACAGCTCTCCCACTTCCTCCGCTAACCTTGAGGTACTCGTGCTGGGGCAGCTGGCCAGGCAGGTGCACAGTCTGGTGAGTGCCCCACTGTGGTACCATCACGATGCAGCGGATCTCCTTCACCTGGGGGTTATCTGGTGGGCTCACCCCATACAGGTAACCTGCAATCTGGAGACAAGGGGGTCAGGAACCAAAGAGATTCTTAGTACCAGCTTAAGTCCCTTCTCCAGGAACAAGGTCAGAGTTCCCCAAAATGTGGCCAGAATCTCCTGCATCAAAAAAGCCTGGGGGTGCTTATTCAAAATGTTAAACATGGACCTCATCTCAGATTTAATCACATCAGAATCTTGAGTGGGGTCCAGGAATCAGCATTGCTCACACATTCCCCAGTTGATTATTTAAGTATTTAAGTACAGTATCCATAAATGAGCACACAAGCACACAGCTCAGGCATTCAACAAGCTGTACCCATCTTTAAACCCAGCACTCCGCAGCACTTTTTCCACCTTCGGTTTCTCCTCAAAACTACCTTCAAACTTTTTGCCCAATCTTTTAGTTATCTTTTATTTCTTCTAGTTATCTTTTATTTCTTCCTGTTTTTGTCTTTTGTGGTACTCTTTGTCACACACAAGTTAATCATTTTGATGATGGTTTTGTGTTATATATCTTATTTAAGATTATTCCATCACTAAGACAATAAATATTTTCTTCTAATACTCTACTAGAGTTTAGTATTTTACATCCAGATTTTTATTCCACCTGGATTTTACTTCTGTAAGTGCCACAAAGTAGGAATCAAGTCTTCCTTTGCTGATTATTCCAATATCATAAAACACACTTAATCCCACAGAGGAAGTGGAATCCTCAAGTGATACAACTGATTTATTGTATACACATGAATCTGTTTCTGACTATATAATACTTCTTTCCAATAACTTCTAGGCCAATCACACATTCTCCTCTCAATTACCATAGCTTTATAATGCTTTGGTATCTGGTGGGGGCCAAAACCTTCTTCCCTGTTTTGGCTATCCTTACATATACTTTACTCATCCATGAATTTCAAAACCATCACCTCCAGTTCTAGGAAATCTCAGGTGAGTTTTAGGCTCATAAATGCTTAGTACACACTGTGGCCTAGTTGGACAAACATACTCACTTGGGCCCGAAGGTCAGATATGCAGATAAACTTCTTAAGCACGTTCTTGGGAAGGATATAGGTGTACCCAGTCTCCTTGATGTCATCAGATGAAACATAGATGTGATTGGTCCTTAGGTGCAGGTTGGCGGCAGAGATGGCCCTAAACACAGGCAGGGAATGTTGGCATTTCTCAACTCAAGCACCTCACGCGGCACCAGCAGGCCTTCCCATCCCCACCCGTCTTGCCCCGTGCACTACCTGACCCTCCATTCAGTCTTAGAGGAGAAAGTCTGGGTCTCGTAGTTGCTGGTGGTAGAGGTGATTATTTCGTCACCATGCTTATTGACAGTGCGAGTCTGGGTTGCAGTCAGCTGCGACTGTTCCTTGGTCTGCTTCTCAATCTCAGCAATCTGCTGCCGCTGCTGTGATGGTGCTGAGATCTCCATCCCCAGGATGATGTCCCGAATTTCTGACTGTGTCAGCGATGCCACATTCACACTGTGGGGATAGTGTGAGTCACACCACAATGATCCCTTCCCTTGGTCACTTATGCCCCTAACTGCAAGCATGTTAACTGGGTGAGAAACGGAGCCCATGTGTACCCTGACCCCTGACAATCCTAAGTGATACTTATACAGCAAGTGTGAAGTGGAAATACACTAATATGGATCAGATTTGTCATATCCCAGGCTGACCCAATGCCTGTACACCTTTTGACCATGCTCAAACCAGATTTAGCAACCACACGTCCCACTCTACCTCAACAAAAAGTGCCCTGAAACTGGAAAAACTTTCAAAAACGAAAATCCTGAAACAAGTTCTCAATCAGAGTTGACACATCAGTCACCCTTACCAGTGTCTGGAAATCTATGGACATTTTTGGTTGCAAAAATGACAGGGAAAGAGAAAAAAGGAACGTGTGTGTGTGTTTTATTACCTGTGCTACTGTGGGGTCTGGGATGTGAGAACTTCGTGTGTGTGTGTGTGTGTGTGTGAGACGAGCGGTGGTACTGAGGGGTCTGGGATGTGAGAAGTCCCTGGACTGCATGGACAGTAAAGAAACACCCTGCTCAAAATGGCAACAGTGCCTCTGCTGAGGAACAGTGCCCAAGAGTCAGCTTGAGCCCTGAGACATGGACACTTCCTGTACTATCAGAAGACACTGCCTTACAGGCATCTCCACAACAATTTCCTGAGAATCGTCTCGGCTTAAAATGTTTCGAAAATCCCAGAAACCATATACTGAGCCGCCCGTTTCACCCCCGGCGGCTCTCCTCTGTAGCCCCCACCCCTGCTCACTTGTTTTTCTTGCCGTAGTCAGCCAAGATAAGGTCCTTGAGCTGCACCTCCACCTTGATCCACTCCTCGTCGGTCAGAGTGGGCCAGATGTGGTGCGGCTCTGTGATCGTGGTCTTGTCCGGCTTCAGGATCACCTTCGCGCGGTCGTTGTTTACGTGCAGGGCGCGCAGGATCAGGATGAGGCGGGAGAAGGCCTAGGGAGGTATGGCGGCACGGGAGGTCAGCAACGGACGCTCTTCCCTCTCCTCCAGCCCACCCCTTCGGACACTAACCCCTAAGGGGGCCCCCCCTCACCACAGGCAGGGCACTGGCCCATTCACAGGTGGATGAGGTGAAAATAAGCCCCCAAGAGGCCTGTGAGAAAGCTAAGGCACAGGACTTTCTTGTGACCCCAAACCCACTCTTCTCAGAGTGACGCTCCCAGCAAGGTGGTTTCATACCGTGTAAGATGAGATAGTCTTGAGCCAGTCGTCATAGAGGTTAAAGAGAACCATCTGTGGCTCAGTGGCTTTAAGGATGAGATCCCCAAACTTCTCCACCTTGAGGCAAGCCTGGAAGGGGAGCTGGAGCTCTGATCCTTTAATCACAATATTGGGGAAGTCCAGCAAGTGCACCTGAGACGAGATCAAGTCCAAGTTTAGAAACAGAGCCAGCAGGTCTCAGCCCTCTTTCCTTCTACCTCATTCACCACTTCTCACCTCCAGTGGATCCAGCATGCCTTTCCTAGTGACAATGATCTGCTTGGGCTGCTCCTCCACGGGCAGAGATCGGATTAGGGCAGCCACCTCCTCAGCTGTCTTCCATTTAGCCAACTGATAAACAAGAGAGGAGGACAGGGAAACTCAGTCTCCGCCCTCCCAGGTCAGATAAAACAGAACATCCCAGTCTCGAAACACTTATCCTTACCCTATGTTTCTACTGTATGCTACGAACTGTTAGGTACTCAAGAGCTATAGAAAAAATGTCCAATTGTCTTGCCCCAAAGGATGTTTCAACCTAGCTGGCCAGACAAAACTCACACAAGCTAGTGTTTGATTATACACACACTATGTCAGGGACAAAAGAAATTAAGGCTAAAGGTCACAAAATGTTGCACAAAGAAAGAAGTCTTGAGGAATGAGTAAGACAGTGATTAACAGAGCTAAGAGAAGAGTTCATGCTAGCAAAGCCACAGAGGCGGAGATGTTCACCAGGGTTTGGGATACCAGGATCCTGGACTGACTGCCAGAGGGCACATGCTACAGAGGACGAGAAACTGTGGCTGGACAAATGACAGCCTACCTAGATATGAAGTACCTAGAAAACCAAAGCGTTAACTCAGCAAGACGTAAGGGGTTACCAAAGGCGTTGAGGTAGAGATGCGGAGAAATCGACATTTTAAGTGTGTGCTCCCTTTAGAAAGATGATTTTTCATAGCCCTCTTCAAGATAGGTTAGAGACAAAAGATTCATGAAGCAGAGAGCCCAGTTAGTAGGTGATGATGGACCTCAATTATTCTTGGACTTCTTACAAGAAGAACACTTCCCAAGTTAAGTAATTCAGGGGGAAAAGTGTAAATGAGATACCCTCAAACTTGCAAAGACAGAAATAGGGAGATTCTCTCTCACACATCCACCCAATAACAAAGAATAAGAGGCAGCAAGGTTCTACAGCCTCTCTACCCTTTAACAGGCTCACCTGTCCCAAACGCTTCTGTCCAGCCCACACAGATGTGTGAATTATCTTGAGAAACAGCTGCCCTGTGCGTGGGTTGAAGATGAAGATGGCCCCATTGATGGGCTTGGTGGTCAAGTTCCCTTCAAAGGTCTAAAGAATGATTACATCAGTTAGCACAGTCTAGACACAATCAGCCTTCCTTCCTTCCAGTATGCACACACTTGTCCAGTCACCCTCCCACAGGCATATACAAAGCCCCACACCCTCACGTGCGTCTAACTCTCACCTTATGGATAGTCACTCTGTAGACATTAGTGTCATCCACAAACCAGATAATCTGGTTGGAGAAGAGCTCACCGTAGTTCTGAGAGGACAGATAGGGCTCAGTGGGCTCCGATGAATAGAGCTGCAGCCCCTTACGGATCCGTTCACGTAACACATACAAGGCAGGATTTGCCTTCATGATCTTGGCCATGGCCTGCTGTATGAGAGGCTTGCTGCCAGGGAACCAGTTTCCATAGGCACTGTGAAGGGGAAAGAGGCAAGAAAGATTAAGACCAGACTAGAAGTCCCAGGAACAAGGCAAAATGCAACTACAGAGGAAGAAAAGACTGTTTGCCAGGCTGAGATGAAAGTGTCTGCTCATGTACACAGAGGCGAGGAAGAGTCAGTGACCCAGATGAGCAAACCGGCAAACCTCAGCCTCACCTGGGCAAACCAAAAAGCACATGCATACTGAAGTATGGGGTGGGGGTGGGGGTGGGGGTGGGGGACGAATTAGGAGGCTGATAATAACATGTATACACTACTGTATATAAAACAGATAAATAACAGAGACCTAATGTATAGCACAGATAACACAAGACGGTGTAATAACCTATATGGAATCTGAATCTGAAGAAAAACTGCTATAGGTATAACTAAGTCACTTTGCTCTGCACCTGACATTAACACAACACTGTAAATCAACTATCATTCAATATAAAATAAAAATTAATGGGGTGGGAGAGAGGTTCAAGAGGGAGGGGCCGTATGATACACCTATGACAATTCATGTTGATGAACGGCAGAAACTAACACAATGTTGTAAAGCAATTGTCCATCAGCTAAAAATAAGTAATTCTTAGAAATTAAAACAAAGTGTGGGGCTGAGGAAAAACACATGCTTTCGAGCCTCAACTTACCTATGCAGGTTATATGCCAGGTCAATGGCAATGAGCACACCAGTGGGCGAAGGGTAGATACTCATGTTGTCTGTGGTGTAGTCCAAGAACTTGGCCCGGGCATAACGCTCGATGTCATGGGAATCGTAGTCCCCCCAGCGCAACTGTATGTCAATCCAATACTTCTGAGTGGTGGTGCTATCCATCACATCCCTGAAAGTGGAGAGGGGTCAGGAGTCTAGGCTTCCAGGAAGACACTGGTACAAGCAATATCCCCAGAACACCAAGAACTCTCAATCGCTCTGTCTACATCTTAAAACCAACCCCTCTCCTATTTCAGATCAGCAAGATGCACCAGACAATCAGCAGACCTGGCTGAAGGTGCTGACAGAATCAGGGGGTACATGGGCTTCTAATTATAAAGAAAGGCAGCCAGGACAATTTCAAAAGTAGTGCTGCTAGAAGAACAGTAAAATGAAGGTTCCCAGATGCTCAGGGCCCAGTCAGAAGGCACTTACTTAGAGTCGGCCAGCAATGAGGGCCGGGAGACATTCCACTTATAGGATGCAAACAGCAGGATATCTGCACAGGAAGAATTCATCTTATAGGACTTTCGGGGGTGGATTGTCTCCTTCTGAACTGTCTCGATCTCCAGTGCATCCAGTTCCTGATCAAACACCTGGAGGCGAAGGTGGAAAGGTTACGACTATTATGGAAGCCTGCTTGGCGTGGGGGCTGACAGACTGAAGATAATGGGGCAGCTGGGACCACAACAGAAGTCTCATCCTAGGAGCTCCGAGGGTGGATTTCCACACCCCAAACAGCGAGCGAGCAGACTGGACTTTCCGTGGCATCCTTCCCCCTCATTCAGGCGCACCTGACACAAGTCCATAACGATGCTCTCGTGGATCTTCTGCCACAAGTGAGCTCGGAAGATCTGGATGAGAGAGATCTTCAGCGTGGGGATCTTGCCGTGCATGAAGATACCGGTCAGGTCCAGCTGCACCTGAAAGCCCACGTACACCTGATGGGAGGAAGAGGAGGAGAGTAGAAACTGAGCGACTCTGGTCCTCAGGATATCGTTAAGGAGGGAGAAACCCTTGCTTTTAGCTTCCCATTCCCATATCTACCAATCACACTCACGTTGGCTCGGTTGATGGTTGGGGACCACCAGAGGGTGAACCTACGATTGGGAATCTGGTTCAATCCTGATCGCTGGGCATTGGTGAGCTTCTTCCACTTCATGGACTCCTCAAAACCACTGGCTTTCTCCCTGGGAAACAGAAGAGATCAGGTAAAGTGATGTCCTGCCATTCCTCCCCAGAATACTGCTGACCTCCTGGGGTGGCTGTCTGGGAAACTCTGCAGTAGCAGACAAAGGCACACAAGGGATGAATTCAAGAGAGCTGTGACATGTGAGAGATCACTGTAGAGAGAACAGGGATTTCCCTGGTGGTCCAGTGGTTAAGACTCCACACATCCAATGCAGGGGGTGCAGGTTTGATCACTGATCAGAGAACCAAGATCCTGCAAGCCCTGTGGCACCGCCAAAAAATAAATCAATGAATAAAAACCGACTAGCAACTGTAAGAAGAGAATAGAATCCTCACCAGAAAAGCCCCTCCCAGGTAGGGAAGTAAGTGCCCTTGAAGAGGGTGTGTTCCAGAATGCCTTCCACACCACCCAGGGCCTGGATCATGTCGGTACGGTAGTTGTTCAGGTTCCAGAGCTTCCCATCATGCCGCTGGTGTGTCCACCAGAAAGGATTCTGCTTCAAAACCTAGAAGGCAAGGCAGGTCCAGTCAAGCTTCCAGGAGCCCACTGCCCCCGGTTCCCACAACAGCCACAGTCCCCCCCAGTACCTGGTACTGCTTAAAGTCAGTTCGAACACGCCAGCCCTTATCATAAGCCAGTGTGTGCCTGTCCTTCTGGAACAGAGTGTTGATTCGAGGAATGCCACGATCCCATGAATCTTCTAGATCTTCTAGGGTCAATCGTCTGCCAAGGAAAAAAGACCAAACTTAAATACATATATGAAAAGTTCAGCATTCCTCCCTAGCCAAGGATAAATATGGTCAGATATAGAACCTACTTCCTTGACTCCACAAAATACGGAATGCTCTGCCCTGACCTCTAGGCAAGGCTCAAAGGTCACCCCTCCTCCTCCGACAGAACTGCTACGCCCTTGTGGATGCCCACCTGTTCTGAGCAATGGCCTCTTGTCTCTTGAGTGCATACTCAGCCCAGACCCGCTGAGAATCAATGAACTCACTCTCCCATGGCTGTATGTAGCGATACAAATTGGGAATCAGCTGGTCTTCTTCATGGCTCATTCCTGAACGGAAGTGTGTGATACCTACATCTGTCTGCTTGGACCACCTGTTCGGGGGCACAACCAAGATTAGGCTAAAAATAAAGAAACATCCCCTTTTCCTCAGGGTCTAAGATTCCTAGCGAAGTCCTACCTGAGGTCAGACTGGGGAATGAGCACATGGCCCATTGAAAGCATGCCAAGTCCACCCAACTCCTTAGGGGTGTAGAAAACGACAGGGGGGAATCGACTCGGCATCTTGGAGTTGAGGCCAATCTTGATTCGTGTCTGGATCTTGTTCTCACACTTCACCAGCAAGTCCAGGAGCTCCTGGGTGTTTACCACAGCCTCTCGAAAGTATGTCATAAGGCCAATAAGAGCTGTGTTCCATTTATTCACAATCTGAAGACAGTGAGGAGAAAGTAAATTATGAATAAGTTCTTGCAGGGAGAGGACTGTGGCTGGGAATCACTAGATACAATTGGCTAAATTCTCTCTAGTTCTCAAGAAAGAGCTGAGCTCAATGTCATTCGGGAAGTGTGTATAAATCAAAATCACTATGAGATATACTTAACACACATTGGAATGGCGATGAGTGAGTGACAAGTATTAGCAAGGATGTGGAGAAAATACAATTATCATATACTGCTAGTGGTAATATAAAATAGTATAGCCACACTAAAACAGCCTGGCAGTTCCTCAAAAGGTTAAACAGAGTAACTGTATGACCCAATAATCCAGGTATACACCCAAGAGAAATAAAAACTTATGTCCACACAAAAATGTGTACATGGACTTCCCTGGTGGTCCAGTGGTTAAGAATCCACCTGCCAATGCAGGGCACAAGGGTTTGCTCTCTGGTCCAGGAAGATTCCACACGCCACAGGGCAACTAAGTCCACGTGCCACAACTACTGAGGCTGAGCTCTAGGGCCCAAGCTCCGCAACGAGAGAAGCCTCTGCAACGAGAAGCCCACACACAACCAGAGAGTAGGCCTCGCCTGCTCCAACTAGAGAAACACCATGCACAGCACTGAAGACCCAGCACAGCCTAAATAAATACATTAAAAAATCACATTACAAATGTGTACACAGATTGTTCATAAAAGCATTATTCATAATAGCCAGAAAACAGAAAATCCCCAAATGTCCATCTACTGACAAAATGTGGTACAGCCACATAACGAAATATGAAAAGGACTGCAATACTCATACATGCTGCTGCTGCTAAGTCGCTTCAGTCGTGTCCGACTCTGTGCGACCCCAGAGACGGCAGCCCACCAGGCTCCCTTGTCCCTGGGATTCTCCAGGCAAGAACACTGGAGTGGGTTGCCATTTCCTTCTCCAATGCGTGAAAGGGAAGTGTCTGCCTCTTCATGACCCCATGGACTGCAGCCTACCAGGCTCCTCTGTCCATGGGATTTTCCAGGCAAGAGTACTGGTGCCATTGCCATACATGCTACAACATGAATAAACCTTGAAAACATGCTAAGTGAAAGAAGCTAGATGAAAAAGGTCATATCCATGATCCGCTTATATTACACATCCAGAATAAACAAATCCATATAGACAGAAAATAAGAGGGACTTCCCTGGTCGAGTCCAGTAGTTAAGAATTCACCTAGCAACGCTACAGATGTGGGTTTGATTGGGGAACTAAGATCCCACATGCTGTGGAGCAACTAAGTCCCAGTACTGCAACTACTGAGGCCACATACTCCAGAGCCCACAGGACATAACACATCCACACGCAAGAGCCCACATGATGCAACACATCTGCTGTGTGCCACAGCTAAGACCCAGGAGCCGCGACTCCTGAGCCTGCATGATGCAACTCCTGAAGCCCACAGGCCCTAGAGCCTGTGCTCCACAAGAGAAGACACTGCACTGAGAGACTCACCCACCTCAACTAAAGAGGAGCCCTGGCTGCTGCAACTGAAGAAAGCCTACACAGCAACGAAGACCCAGCACAGCCAAACAGAAACAGAAACAACAGATGATGGAATTAGTAGACAAAGACCTACAGCATTTATAATTATGCTTGAATATACAAGAAAAACACGAACATAATGAGGAGAGAAATAGTTGTTAAAGACCCAAATGAAACTTCTAGAGATAAAAATTTCAGTATCTGAAAATGTAAATATATTGATGGGATTTACAACATTTTAAAGCTTCAGAAGAAAATAATAAAGGCAAAATAAATACTTTTCCTGACAAACAAAAGCAGAGCATATTCACTGCCAATAGACACTTACTACAAGCGATGTTAACGGACATTCTTCGAGCAGAAAGAAAATACCAGATGGAAACGTGGATCTACATAAAGTCATGAAGAACACCAGAAACAGTATGTGGGTAAAAAGACATTTTTTCTCATTTTGTAATTTCTATAGAAGATTAAAGGACTGTTTAAAGCCCAAAGAGCAACAATGTATCACTGTGTTTATAATATAGGTACAGTTAACACTACAAAGAATGAGGGGAAAAATGAAAGTCAACTACTGTAAGGTTATCATACAATACGTAATGTAATAGACTAGTGGTCACAGTAAGACAGAGATATACACTGTAAACCCTATAACCACCAAAAAACCCAAAGAACCGTAGCTAATACTCAAAGAGTGGAGATAAATTAAAATCATACCAAAATCCCCACTTAATCCAAAAGAAACTTGGAAAATTAGTTACTCAAGTTTTCCTGGGTCTCTTTTTACAGATTTATGTTATGAAACCTTTGTTTTTCTCATGTTTAAAAAAATAAGTTAAAAAGAAGGCAGGAAAAGAGGAAAAAAACCAGAACGAAGAACAGATGGCAGATTTAAACTCAACCATACTGATAGTTATCTCAAACGTAATTGGAGTGTTTAGACTACTCGTATGGCAAAGACTGTTCAAATGAATTTAAAAAGCAAGAACCAACTTAGTGCAATCTGTAAGAAGTTAACGTTAATTATAATGACACAGCTTAAAAGTTTAAAGATGGAAAAAGACATCCATGCACACACGAAACAAAGCTAAAGGGGTAGTACTGATGCCAGACAATGTAGACGTTAGAGCAGAGAATATTACAAGGAACAAAGGACATTTCATGATGATAAAGGAGTCAATTCATTAAGATATGATAATTCTAAACATACTGCCTACTTAATAACACAGCCTCAAAATATATGAAGCAAAAAAAAAAAAAAGATGGACCTGTTGAAATACTAAGACTCAAAGAAAACAAAGCATATGATGATGCCCAAGGGTATGGACTCTATATACCTTGCCAGGGTGCCAACAGCGCTGCTTCTGTCTACTGAAACGTCTATGTGCGCACCAGCTGCAAAGTTAATTTCTAACTGCAGCTCTATCTTCAGGTACATGATAACAACATTCCACCTGGCACACGCCTTGGTCATCACCCATATGCAGGTTTCTGAAGAAAAATGTGTCTCAGTGAGATGGCTCCCTACTCCCCTAAACCTGCTAATCTCCTGGTGACTCACTGGTTTTTCATCTGCAAGCCAAGTATGTTTGTCCAACTTTCACTAAATATTTAAGATACCAGAGCAGTCTGAATTTCAGACATCTTTTCATGCTCAAAAAAAAGTATAAATTTCTGGAAAAATGTCATGTGTCTTTGTATTATAAGCTTAGATGAGTTTAATAAAGTGAATGCTATCTCTGAAGCCAAAAATAAAAAGAGGAGCCTGGAAGGGGAAATAAATCTACAACTTCCAACACTCTTCTTTCAGTAACTGACAGAAATAGGCAAAAGAAAAAAAAAAAAAAGATATTAAAGGACTTGAACAACACAACTTACAGAACCTAAATGACATCTGTAAAACCCAACAACAGCAGAATACAGATTCTTTTTCAAGTACACAGGAGACAGTCACCATATAGGCTAAACCATAAAACAAGTCTACATTTGAAAAACTAAGATCATAAAGATCTGACCATAATAGAATTAACTAGACACCAATAACACAGAAGTATCTGGCTTCAGCAATACGTGAACCATGAAGTTCCGGATGTTCAAGCTGGTTTTAGAAAAGGCAGAGGAACCAGAGGTCAAATCGCCAACATCCACTGGATCATGGAAAAAGCAAAAGAGTTCCAGAAAAACATCTATTTCTGCTTTATTGACTATGCCAAAGCCTTTGACTGTGGATCACAATAAACTGTGGAAAATTCTGAAAGAGATGGGAATACCAGACCACCTGACCTGCCTCTTGAGAAATCTGTATGCAGGTCAGGAAGCAACAGTTAGAACTGGACATGGAACAACAGACTGGTTCCAAATAGGAAAAGGAGTACGTCAAGCCTGTATATTGTCACCCTGCTTATTTAACTTCTATGCAGAGTACATCATGAAAAACGCTGGATTGGAAGAAGCACAAACTGGAATCAAGATTGCTGGGAGAAGTATCAATAACCTAGATATGCAGATGACACCACCCTTATGGCAGAAAGTGAAGAGGAACTAAAGAGCCTCTTGATGAAAGTGAAAGTGGAGAGTGAAAAAGTTGGCTTAAAGCTCAACATTCAGAAAACGAAGATAATGGCATCTGGTCCCATCACTTCATGGGAAATAGATGGGGAAACAGTGTCAGACTTTATTTTTTTGGGCTCCAAAATCACTGCAGATGGTGACTGCAGCCATGAAATTAAAAGACGCTTACTCCTTGGAAGGAAAGTTATGACCAACCTAGACAACATATTCAAAAACAGAGACATTACTTTGCCAAAAGTCCGTCTAGTCAAGGCTATGGTTTTTCCAGTGGTCATGTATGGATGTGAGAGTTGGACTGTGAAGAAGGCTGAGAGCCGAAGAATTGATGCTTTTGAACTGTGGTGTTGGAGAAGACTCTTGAGAGTCCCTTGGACTGCAAGGAGATCCAACCAGTCCATTCTGAAGGAGATCGGCCCTGGGATTTCTTTGGAGGGAATCATGCTGAAGCTGAAACTCCAGTACTTTGGCCACCTCATGCGAAGAGTTGACTCATTGGAAAAGACTCTGATGCTGGGAGGGATTGGGGGCAGGAGGAAAAGGGGACGACAGAGGATGAGACGGCTGGATGGCATCACCGACTCGATGGACCTGAGTCTGAGTGAACTCCGGGAGTTGGTGATGGACAGGGAGGCCTGGCGTGCTGCGATTCATGGGGCCGAAAGGAGTCGGACGTGACTGAGCAACTGAACTGAACTGAATCTGGAAAAACACCTCAATATTTGAAAATTAAACAGCATACTTCTAAGTATGGGTAAAATAAGAACTCACAAGGGAAATCAGAAAACATTTTTAACTGAATGAAAAGGGAAACCTATCAAAATTTGAGGGATGCAGCTAAAGCAGTGCTTAAAAGAAGATTTTTCAGCACTAAGTATGTCCATTAAAATGAAAGGTCCAAAATTGTCATTTAACCTTTACTTTGACAGACTAGAAAATGAAGAGCAAATTAAACCCAAAGTAAGCAAAAGAACAGAACCAATGAAATAGGAAAGAGAAAAAATAAAATTAAACAAAACCAAAAGCAATTTTTGAAAAAGATCAATTAAAAAAAGAGAATAAACTAAAAGTTTATTCCAAAAGATATACTCAAGGTTTTAAGGCAAGGAATGTTTGTCAGACAATTGTTGACGTGAAAGATCACATTGGCTGGAGTTATCATAGGTATCAGCCTTGAACAAACAGTATTCAGGACAGGCAGTACGAAGTGACCCCAGAGTGAGGTAACAGCCTGAACCAAGTCACAAAAGCAAAACTGAGCATCTGAGCAACAGACCTACAGCAGCAGCTGGGGGCCAGAATGGGCTAGATCTGGCAGTAAAGCAGACTTCAACAGGGTACCTGAGGCTTAGTAATAAGTTCTCTGACTGTATTTGGCCCTTGGAATCACAAGCTGCATGGTTTGTATTACAGAACACCCCAGTTCTGCTGTAGCTACCAGTGCTGTATTTCTGGTAGGGAATAAGTATGAATTCCGAGACAGCATCATGTTCCTTTAAGAACAGTAGCAGTTTCCGGGGATGAGTGGAAGCAAGAAGGAAATGACACTGAGTGATTCCATGTACCGTGTACCATGTACCATGGTTAAGAACTTCACACATGTTATGTCTTCATAAATGAGATAAATTCAATCACATAACCTGCACATCATAATACATGACCAACTTGGAATGTAATGTGGAAAAATAAAACTGATGTTAGGACAATGGGTTGCTGGTGTTTTATGGATTTTGTTAGTATTTAATTTCTTTTTACTATAAATGAAAACATAACTATTAGAGAACTTAATGATAACTTTTACTGTATCCTTTTAAACCATGATATAGTAGAGACCGATTTTTCTTCTATTTAAAACTAAATGTATGGCTGGGGTGGGGGCAGGGGAGACAAAGAGGCAGAGAGGGTTTTTTAGGGCATGAAAACTGTATGTTATTTTAGCAATGGGTATGTGTTCTTATCGGCTTCCCAAGTGGCGCTAGTGCTAAAGAATCCATCTGCAATCCCTGAGTTGGGAAGATCCCCTGGAGGAGGGCATGGCAACCCACCCCAGTATTCTTGCCTGGAGAATTCCAAGGACAAAGGAGACTGGCAGGCTACAGTCCATGGGGCTGCCAAGGGCAAGGCACAACTGAGTGACTGAGCACAAGTATTCTGATACATGTGTTCAATCCCAGAGAATATATACCACACCAAGAGTGAACCCTAAGGTAAACTTGGGACTATGGATGGTCACAATGTGTCAATGTAGGTTTTTCTGTGGTAAAAATGTACCACTCTGGTGAGGAACGCAGGCGCAGGGATTTTATGGGAAATCTTGGTACCTTCCTTTCGATTTTATTATAAATCTAGAACTGCTCTAAAAAAAAGTTTATTAAAAATAATGTAAAATAAAAATCAAAACAAAAAAGGACAGAGAAATACACCTACTGCTGGGCAAAGATGTTTGTTTCCTCTAAGTCATCTACACATGCTTAAAGGGACTCCCTGGTGAGAGGGAGAGAAGACAGGGAACTCGGCAAGAGTTCCTGTCGGTCCTCCAGAAGCTAAAGTTAGGTAAGTTGTACCTTACAGGTCAGGTGCTCGAACGTGGTACGTTGCTATTTTCCTTCTGTTATTTCTGGCACTTACCAGAGTCTTGTTTAAATGTTCCAGTCTTATTTCATAGCCACTACTAAGACTGAGGGCGTCCTGGCTCCAAGCCTGGGCAAGCACACTGCCCGTACATAAAGCAAGAATACACCTAAAGCTGTAGCATCAGTAATGACTACAAGTGAGTCCCCCATTTTACAGATGTGGGAACTGAGGCCCACAGTGTGTGAGTGACTTAACTCAGATCCCAACCAGTAACGTAGCAGAGCTAGGACTGAACCTAGTTTGACTCCCAAACCATTACTCTAACAACTATATCACACTGCCCCCCTGACCTCTGGCTCTAACCTCTCACACATCTATTCCCTTGAACCCTGCCTTTTTCCCCCAGGGCCATTTGCCTCTCTGGTTTCGTCCTTCTCCCCCACCCAATATCCAGGATTCCAATGGGGCCAGCATCTTTGACTCCCTGCATCCAGTCCCTCATGACTCCCCAACAGCCCTATGACAAAGCCCCCATCCTAAATCAGCACTAGAATCGATATACCTTCTCCAGCCCCTCGCTGAGTGCTTGAATAGCTGAGTCCTGGGAAGAGGCACTCACTCACAGCTGTCTTCACTCTCTTAAAGCCCTCAAAGTTCCTTCAACAACTGAATCACATCCTCACTGCTGTGCTCAAGTAAAACATCCTATGCCACTCACTCCAGCCCTGGCAAAACTGAAAAAAGCAAGATTTGTTACAGCTTCCCACTATACTTATCTACATTCACATCAATACCGACCTCTTTCTACTAGGTTCAGAGGATGCGTCCCTGCACCTATTCCTGCTGAGCAGACACCACTCCATCGCTTATCACGTCTCTGCTGCACTCAGAACACTGCTGGCTCCCTACTGTGCAATGACTCCCATCACTCCCATTTAAAATACCTGCCCTGACTTCTATCTCCCTCTAGGTGGCGTCTCGTGTCCCTCCTCCTCCAGCTGCTCTGGCAGACTGACAGTCCTTCGTGTCTCTACTCCCTCACTTCCCATAAGGCCTCACCCACTGCAATCTGGCATCTCTCCCCACTATTTCTGAAACAGCTCTTGCTAAGGTCACCAATGACGTCCTGACTGCCAAATCCAATGGCTACTTGTCAGGCCTTATCTGACTGAAACACTCTTAGGCAACTGACACTGTTAAGTGCCCGTCCCGATTCTTGACAGGCTTGGCGCCCGTGACCCGGCACTCGCCCAGTCTGGCCACACTGATGCTCAGTGTTCCCTAAGGTTTCAAACTCATCCCTCTGCTCTTCTCGCTCCTTCCGCTTTCCCCAGATAATCTTGCTCATCTTGAGCTTTCAACCATCGCCTTTATGCTGACAGGCTCTTAAACCTACATTTGCAATCCAGACATCTTCTCCAAGCTCCAGGGTGCAAAGTTATCTCTACCTAAACATCCTATAGGAACCTCTAAGTTCCCCCTAACCTCTTACTTTCTCATCTCATTTCTCTCCCTGGAGCTTCAAACCTCTAATACTTTTTTTCATCAAATCTAAGAGGTACCGCTAAGAGGGACAAAATACATACACTTATATATGGATATATTTACCTTGGAACTGAAGAAATGTGATTTCAGTAAGTGTCTGCTGGAACTTCTATCTGGATGTTTTTAGGAACATCAAACTTCTTATACCGTAAACTAAATCCATTTATCTTCTCTCCTAAACCCACTCTTCTCCCTGTAGTCTTCCAGTTGGTGGCTCCATCATCCATCCAGTCACCCATACCAAAAACTGAATGTTATTTTGACTTCCTTTCCCTCTGGCATGTCACCACGATGAAGCTCTGCTGACTTTTATGTACTAACTACTTATCAAATCTGTTCCCCCATCCCTCTACCTTCAGTGTTCTCATCATTTTTATCTGGCCTTCAGCAGAGCCCCCAAACCTCATCTTTCTTCCTACTCTTCTGAATCCATCTTCCTGACAGCTGCACGAGTAAACCACCTAACTCAGAAACCTGAACAGTCACCCCGTGCTCAGGACCCTTATGGGATTAATGAGGCGGTGATGACCTCCATCATCTAGTTCTTATCTGTTCCGCCTCCATCTCTTCCACAATTCTATTGCCCCAAACTTTTTATGGCCCCACAGACACTATGCTTGCTACCTCTTCATACCTCTGGCTGAAAGAAGGCCCTCCCTCACCTGTCTCTCACCTGTTATATCTTTTGGGAAGTCTTTCTCCCTTTCCCAGACTGGGCTAGAGTCAAGACCACGAGGACTTTCACTGATCCCCAAATAACACGAGAGCTCTAAAAACATACGGTACTATAGTTCTCTTGACTATGCATGTCTCTCCAACTAGGCAGTGAGCTCGAGGAAGGCAGAGACTCTCACAGGCAGCGTGTGTGTATGCCTTGAACACAAGGAATGAATGAGTTACACAATTCCTGTCACCTGACTCTAGAGGACATAAACCAACCGAAGAAGACAGACACTTTTCCCTGCACTATACCCCTCCAAATGTATCATGGGGAAGTTGAGATAAGGAGTATCATTAAAAAAAAATGTATCCTTAACAAAACTATTAAAAAACTCTACTAAAAAACTGAAAGCCTTCTTTATTACATATTTAAAGGGATAGGAAAGCCAGAAGGGAAGAAAATGCTACAGCTAAGAGTTACTCTAAGACAAGTCGGGAGGAGGTGATATTTTTTTTAACACACTGGGGCATTTTATCTCTATATATGTACTATATGCATTGAAAAAGAACCAGGTTATCCCCCCACATGTTTTTACATCTTGCTTCTTTGTGGTGCACGATGCCAGCTGAGTTGTCAGCACAATGAATCCAAACTGATGGGGCAAGAGCAGAATATACTGCCATTTTTCTAGATCTTTGAGTCGCACAGCAAATCTGGGGCTGATCACATCACGACAGTGTTTAATCTGCCTGTGAGGTTCACAGTTTTGCCTGCTCTGTGATCACTAGCAATTTCAAATTCACCAGTATCACGCTGCCTCATCACCACAGCTAGAAACTGGACAATGACTTTGAAACACAACCTGGTAAGAACCTAGACTTCCCTTTCTTTTTGGTATAACTGATGCTCTTGAGAGCAACAGCCAGGACACTCATGTGCACTATTTCTAGAATGGGAAAACAGCAGAAAGAGCAACGCGCCTTTTTAAACCTTGAAAAAAATGTAAGCACACACAGTTAAGTAATCTTCAGATTATTCCTTCTCAATTCCAGCTGCCTTCCAAAGGGGTGGAGCGGGGGGCTTTGGAAGCAACTAAAGAAGAAATAAACAAAGATAGCTTGTTATACTTGCTTTTTAACATGCATGCTACGTTAAAGGTCAAAAGATTAAATTTATGACCTGGATAACAAGCCAGGTTGGGGAAGACACAAAAATGGTGATTTTTGTCCAAATTTAAAAATCCCACTTCTACTCTCACCTTAACTTAGAAGCATTGCAACTACGCAGATGCAGGCTATAGAATTCCTACAAGGATTCTCAGGAAACCACTATGAATTGATCTGACACTCCAAGCTGCAGTATCATGAAGCATGGAGACTGTACTCTGAGCACAGCTGGGAAAAAAGAACAAAGCAGGGAAGGGTGGAAGGGATGAGCCAGAGAGAGGCCACGACTACTGTGTGTACCTTCGTGAAGGTGGTGGAGCCAGAGGCCATCAGAATTTGACGCACGCGGTTGTGGAAGCGCTGCATTGACTCATCATCCACACGTAGGAAACACTGAGCTGTCCGCTCTTTAGTCACCTAAATCACAAGCTCAAGGTTAACTACCTCTGGAAATGCCAGGGGAACAAGAAACAACTCTGACCACCACTAAGCCCTAGCCTCCCAGGAAGGCCCAGCTGATTGACGATGGAAAGTGTGCCGCGCCTCTCGCCCCACACCCGTGAGGATGGAGCTGGGCCTGCTCCTACCCCCGGCCCCACCCGAGACTGTACCTCATTCTGTAGGTTCCAGACCCCGTCCTTGTGGGTGAACTCCTCGTAGCTGGTGCGGCACTTAGGCAGGATGCGGCACTCAAAACCACACATGTTGAACAGCAGGTTGGGATTGTCCTTACTGTACACGGACACGAAGCTGTTCTCCCACTGAACTGTAGTCACTGAGCGTGGCAGACGGTTCTTGATGTCCCAGAACACTGCCCGACCTCTGCCCACAGAGAACACAGGGTCACATCGGTCTCTTGGAAGAAGCTTCCCTTCAAAGGCCAGCCAGACTGATGACGTCCCGACAAAGCACACCCTCCCACCCAGGACACCGCCTCATCAACTCCTTTTAATCGCCCTCTGGGTCCCTCAGGCTGACACTCTTCCAGCTCCCACAGCCCCAGCTTAGACTCACAGGTTGACATCATGCTTCATGAGGCGCATACGGGCGTCTCGGGGCCAGCACTTCTTGTTATTGTAGCCAACGATGTTTTCGTTGTTGGGGTCAGGGTGCTCTGTCAGGTAACGCTGGATCAGGTCCCGAGCCTCATCTGCTGTGAACCTACAGAGCAAGGTGAGTGGCTGAGGCCCAAGGACACTGGGATCTCATGAGGCCTATGGCTCCACAGGTGGAGGCCACTCCCAATCTCCATGCTACTCACAGGACTTCATCCCATTTCAGAGCGCCAACCCAGAAGCAAGTCAACTAAGGTACAATAGCTGCTTCAGAAGTTGGGCAAGGACCTCAACACGATAAGACTCCAGGCAAGCCCTCACCTGAAGAAAATATGGATGCGATCAATGTATCTGCAGAAGAGACGGATGGGGTGGGCAGCCTCGGTGGCTATGTCTTGGAAACTGAGAAAATCATTTGGCATCTGAGGTGGCCCGGCCATCTCACTGGCTCGGTGCAACCCCAACACAAGCAAGTCCATCACCAGGCCGTAGTACTGTACAATGAAAGAGGCAAACTGCAGGCCTCTGATGATCCCGTATGAATTTGTATGGTTCATGTCCTAGAAAGAAAGACAATTCTTTACCACAGAGCCACCAGGGAAGCCCAGAAAGACAATTCTTAACCACAGCCAAATCCCGGGGTTTTCAGGGCCCATCCTCTTCTGCCTTCCCCCTGCCATGGAAATCCAAACTCAGTGGGCCAGACCACCCCCCACTTCCCCCAATTCCTTGCCACCCTGCCCCAAGACACACCTTGTAATTGATAACGACGTTGTTCTTGGCTGTCATGTAGTCAGCTATATTGTGGTCAACGATTAGACGCAGCAGCCTATTGAGCAAGGTCAAGTCAATCTTCTCATACATCTTCTCAAATCGTGACTCCAGCATGACATTGCACTCGCCCTCGCTTGTCTCCCACACATCCTGCAGGTTATTGATGCCTGAGGGGGGAAGAAACACAAAGCTCTGGCAGGTCAGAAGTTCCCTTTCAGGACTAGTGCCTACAGAGCCATCACACTCCTATCCAGATCATACGACCACTCCATTCATTCACTTGGGATTGCTAGCAGAGTCAAACTGCTCAGTGTAACATCAACACCATTTCTTTGGTACCAGGCATCAAGAGAGTAAACTAATTATGCTATCTGGATGAGAATTTCAAGGTAGAAATTAAGGTATCTGCCTTCCTTAGAGGCAACCCCAGAAAAGTTTTACCTTGGCACCATTTGTAAACAAGCAGAGGAGGTGGTTCTGTGTCTGCAGGCTTGATCCAGGGTGGGAACAGGCGGCGCTTGTCAGCTTCGTACCACAGGTACTGGTCCAGGTAGGCATCAGTGATCTTCTCCAGTGGCTCCACATCATACACTGGCACCAGGTGGCTATAGAGGTCCATGAACTCAATGCCCACCTGTGGGACAAGGAAGCTGGCTCACACCAACCCACCAAACACCCTGGGTGCCATGAATGAATCACACAGCCAAAAGAAAACGTGTGGGGCATCTCACTCACTTCTTTAAAGGCTCTCTGTGTAAGGAGGTGTCGCTTGATGCGGGACAGCGCCTCATGGGGGTTGTCATAGGCCTGCTCGATCAGACCTAGCTCCTCCCTCTGAGACTGGTTTAATCGAGACTTCACACTGACAAGGCAGAAGAAAAGGTGAATGAGGGCACTTCCCTGGTGGTCCAGTGATTAGGAATCCACCTGCCAAAGCAGGGGACATGGGTTCAATCCCTGGCCTGGCCAGGAATATTTCACATGCCGTGGGGGTAAACTAAACCCATGCACTGTTAACTTCTGAGCCCGAGCTCCAGAGCACATGCTCCACAAAAGAAACCACCGCAATGAGAAACCCACACACTGCAAGTAGAGTAGCCCGTTTGCTGCAACAAGGGAAGGCCCAAGGGCAACAATGAAGACCCAGTGCAGCCAAAAAACAAATTTAAAAAAGTGTGAATGGGAAAACCAAGAGGAAGCCATCCCCAGAAAGGCCTTCTCTGGACTCTAAAGATGATGCCACTCTGTGTCCATCACCTCCCTAAAGGGACCTGTCGACTCTACTCCTCCCTCACCTGTAAGCTTCCTTGAGCCGCTCCAAAGCCAAGATCAGCAACTTGGTGTCATGCTTGTAGGAGAGCGGGGGGAAGGGGATGGGTGAGAATCTACGGCTTTCCAGCCAATGCACAGTAGTGGTATACACCGCCACCGCTTCCTCCGCTGTGATGTAAGGACCGTCCTGCAAGGTGGATATGAGAATCAGCTTCCCACTGCAGCCTCATCCCACCAGGGCCAGGCATGGTTCCAACCCTGCAGTCTGCCCTCCTGCTCGCGCCCACGCCCCTAGCCCAGCCTACTCCGTCCAACCTTTAGGTAGTTGTGCTGCCGCTCCTGCTCTGCCTTCAGGTAGAGCCGAGTCAGGCGGCCCAGGTTCTTTTTGCACACAGTCTTGTCTACGGTGGCCCCGCGGCGGATGCGCTCTCGGTTGTAGTGGGCGGTGTTGGTCCACCAGTCAGCCTTGGCCTTCACGTACCGAAGAATCATATTCTCTATCGGTGTTGGCAGCCCAGGGACCTGAAAGTGCAAAAGGCACAATGAAAAAGTGACAGGGGGCTAAAGCAATCCAGGACCGGTAATACCCAGGCCCCTCTATGAGCCGGGGAGACCTCCCCACCTTCCAGGGAATGTTGGCCTTCCAGCAGCGCCAGGCCTCACTGAGGTGCTGCAGGATCGTCCGGGCCTTGTTCTGCTTGATCCCCTCAGGCATCATGTCCAGGATGTCATGCATCACAGCGGCCCGAAGCTCAAGGTCAAAATGTGACTCCACTCGCTGCTTTGTTACCGTCTTGGCCACCCCCTTTGAGTGTCGGCCTAGAAGTGAAAGTGGTTAAAAGCCAGATTTGTTGTTCCTACTAAAGTCTCTACTTTCATATCCGTTGACAACCATGGTTACAGTGAAATCAGGAAGTATGAATAAAGCCCAGCACATGCAAGACACAATACGTCTGAAAAGATTCACAACGATGCTTCTGAGGCATTTCCATCCTACAGATGCTCGCTGGCCTTAAGGCCCCACAATGAAGCCCAAGAAAAGAGAATACTAGGTCAGACTCCTTAGGTACTGGGCCTTAGAGGTGATCCGACAGGAAGGGATGCTCAATCTCAAACAAGGACAAGGGAAGGATCAGGAGCACACGTGGCCTATTCTTGAATGGGAGAAGTCCGACATGGAGAAAACCACTCACCTTCAAACTGCCGGGCCAGGAGGTTGCCCAGCCATCGCTCCAGCAAAGGGGTGATTCCACGCATGAAAAACAGCCAGACCCGCCAGCCAGCAGCCCAGAAACCACAGCCAGGGCCCTTCCCTACAGGACCCTAGGATCCCAAGCAAAAGTCAAGAACACAAGTTAGTAATTCATTCAGACAACAACAGAACACTGGGCAGAGGTGGAGCAAAGGGCACAGGTATGGCAATAAAGGGGGGAAAAAGAGAAAACTCTTTTAAGATCTCAATATTTAAAATGGAGTAAATGAGGAAACCAGCAACTGAGATTTTCTATTTAGAACTAAAGGTGGGCTCTGGGGAGAAGTGTTGAGATCTACAGGACAGCAGTAATAACACTCAGAGCCTCTCTCCAAATAGGCCCTTGGAAAGAGCCCTGATCGATGTAAAATTAAGATGGATCTGAGAATATGAATGCACAAGGGCAGGGTCCTACCGTGTTAAAGCGATAATAGATAAGGTGCTTCAGGTCCTTGCACATACGAATCTGCCGCATCAGCTTGTATTTGTAGCGGTACATGCCCGTCAGCTGCCCCACGTGGGCGAAGATATACTGCAACCCATCTGCCAGCTGCAACACAGTGGCCCCAGTAGGCTTTAAGCTAGAGCCAGCTCCATGATCAGCCCAAGCTTCACCCAGCTTCCCTACAGGGGGCAGGGACTGGGGATTCCTAGCCTCACCTGGAAGGCATCCACATTGCCCAACCGATACTGCACATGACTGTCCACCACCAGCTTAGTTAGACGCAGAACTTCTCGACACAGATGGAAAGCATTTCCAAAACGAGATTTCTTCCTTTCCTGGAAAAAATGCCAAGGACAGAAACAACATTAGTCAGCAATGCTCTGGACTGGATACACACCATCCCAAGAGGCCAGGGCAAAACCAGCCCGTCTCTCAGCCCAGGACCCCCTTAAGGTCCAATCCAAGTACCTTGGTGGTGAGCGTCTTAACAGGTTTAAGGTTGAAGTTGTAATCCAGGTGCAGATAGTTGAGGTTCTTTCGGTGAATGAGAAGGTTGAGCATGTTGTAGCCCTGGCGGCAAACCTGTAGCCCCACCTCCACCCAATCCAGCTTGGTAGACTGGAAGAATTTGGTGGCTTTGAAGGATCGGAATAGATACCTGGGATGGGAATAAGGAGTGAGAGTGAATCTCCTGATCATCTCTGGAACAGAAGAAGGCTGAGCAGGGGCCCCAGGGCACCTCACCTCTTCTTTTGGGCTTTCGGGGGCCGGTGCTTCAGGGCATTGAGCACATAGTACTTAAGCAGCTTCTGGTAGGAGACCCTCACTTTCACAGGCTGCCCAGCAGGACAATGCTCCCGATACCTGAAAAAACACACCCATTAGAGCTTGGCCCACCTCTCCCTCCAGCTGCCCTGCTAAAGGCTATATGCCCACCCAGCTGGAGTCTTTAATCCTATACATCCGCTACTCTCCCCAGGTAGAAGCCTTACCAGTTCTTGACAAGGGGGATGTCTAGGGCCCGGCGAGTGCGACCAGAGCGTAGGTTGAAGGGCCGGGGGGCCCAGAGCAGGGCGATGCCATTGGCTGTATTGTCTGTGTAGAGGGGTGTGTCCTTCAGAAAGGGCTCCACAAATTCTGGGAGCTCAAACTCCTCATCGTCATCTGGCAATGGTTCCTGGCTCTGAAAGAAGAACCCCCATGGGTTTAGCTCCTGCTGAACTGGGCAGAGACCTGGGATGAGAGAGAAACTCTCTGGGGCCAAACACAGTGGCTACATCTGCTATGGAAACTGGGCTGCCTGACAAGAGAAGCCCTGAAGAACGAGGGCAAAGGAGGCCAAGGGAGCAGAGAACAGGGCAGGGCCAACTGGGCGAGTGAGCACCACTCCTCTCACCCCAACTGGCTCTCCACCAAAGGCCTCCCACAGGAGCCCCCAACACAGGGAGAGGTAAACGTGCAACCACCTCCTGTCCAAGCTCCAAAAACTGGGCCTGGGGAAGGAGATCTGTTTATGTTAAGAACATGACGGAACATGAATCAACACCAAAAACACTGTGCCAAGTATAAGAAGCCAGCCACAAAAGACTGCATACTGTACAACACTATTTATATGACATGTCCAAAACAGGCAAATCTATAGAGACAGAAAGCAGATTAGCAACTGCCTAGACATGGAAAATTCAAGAGAAATAGACAGTGACTACCATGGGTGCAGGGTTTCTCTCTGAGGAAACGAGAATGTCCTAATAACTGTGGTGATGGTTACACAGCTCTGTGAATAAACTAAAACCACCGAATCATACACTTTAAATGGGTGAATTGTGTGTAGTGAATTACAGCTCAAAAAAAAGAATTTAAAAACACACTGGAGAGACTTCTCCAGTGGATAAGACTTTGCACTTCCAATGCAAGGGACACAGGTGTGATCCCTGACCAGAGAACTAGATCCCGCATGCCACAACTAAGGCCTGGTGCAGCCAAATAAATAATAAAATATTTTGAAAAATAAAAAATTTTTCGGAAACAGACCAGAATAAGATTAGAGTCCCAGACGAGAAACAATAAAGCCCAGATGGGTAATCACAGAAACCAAGATAATGTGAATAACTTGGTTTGAGCCAAGTACCAAACTCTCACACGACAGTTCCCCTCTTACAGCTCGAGGGGAACACTTAAGGATGGAAATCATGTCTCCCTCTAGGTGAACTTTTATCTAGTCATGCTTCTGCCCAGTCGGGAAATTTATCTTGAAGAGCTGAGAATGTCCCTTCCTCTCACCTTGACAGAGTGTCTATGGGAAATTGGGTTGATCAAAGGATCAAAGTAGAAAGCTGGCAAATCAGGATCCTCAGTTTTGATGAACACAACATTAGGAGTGTGGTACCTGAAATGAAACGAGAGTCAGCCACGGCGCTCCTCCCGGCCCACCCCAAACGCCAGCCACCCCCTCGCCCAGCTGGGCTCCAGCTCTCTCACCAGGTGAGGTGGACATGGTGCGGCAGGTTGTTGTACAGGTAAGGAAACGCAATCTTGTACTCGGTGCGGATAGGCTGCCGGATGATGATCTTGTTGATGTCATTGAATTCATTCCAGTCTTCATCCCTAGGGCACAGAATCAAGGGTGAGCAGCGGAGTTGGGCAGTCTGGAAACTATAATGGGATCTAAAGGATCAAGATTAGATTTTACAATGGCTGCTTCATGTTGATGTTGGGCAGAAACCAACAAAATTCTGTAAAGCAATTCTTCAATTAAAAAATACATTAAAAAAAATACATTTCAAATTTATTTAATTTAAAAACACTCTACTCTCTCCAACTTACTGTAGGTTGATGTCTCGGACAAGAGGCTCAAATTTGGGGCCTCCAGGAATGGCCATATTAAGTGCCTTGGATGTAAAAAAGGCCTTCAGATCAAACAGATAGAAGTAATTGTCATCAACCAAGTCTGTCAAGAGCTGATTGGCCAGGCGGTAGAGAGTGGACATCATAGGCAATGTGAACTGCCAGCGCTGGTAAGTGGAACCATTTACATACCTAGGGAAAAAAGAGAGGCCCATATAAGTTCAAGTAGGTGCACCAGCTAGCCAGGGCATGCTACCTACTGGTCTCCCAGGACCCCCTCTGGAGTTCCAAACCCTCACAGGAGTGGTAACTCCAACTATCACTCACTTCCGGCTATCCCTTAATGGCTGGTGGTCATAGAACCAGTCCAACACAGGGGCATCCTCCTCAGGGTCCAGCTCTAGCTGAATGGCTTCCAGTGGCTCAACATCTAGAATATTGTCAGCATAGTCCAAAGGTGGCTCCTCATCATCAAAAGGGGGGAAACGCATCCTCTTGAAATGCCTCCTGTCTCTTTTTTCCCGACGCATCATAATCCACATTGACCTGGAAGTCGACAATGTCACGCAACAGTTTCTGCATAATGTCCCCTCAACCGCCACCACCACACCCCACATTCCAGCCCCTCTCACCCCCACTGGGAGATGTAGACAGGTTCAATGACCCAGGGGATCTCATTGACAAAGGAAATGGCTCCGGTGATGTGGTACAGCACAGGCACATCCCGAATCTGCTCCCAAGGCATAGGCATGTTCTCCAGGAGCTTGAGGACTGCATGCGGCATGTACTTGAGGGCCCTGTAACAACAGGGAGAGAGATGATTAGAAATGACAAGGTGTTCTGCTACCTAAGCCATGCAGAGAAGTAACAAGGTATCACATTCCACAGAAAACCCGCCTTACAGTCTAACTCCTAAATATAGTACCCAGGCCCTCTGTGACCAGGAACTCTGCCTCCCCACCTCCAACAGTGCCACTTCTTTTTCTTAAACATCACTGTCCCACAACACTGGGTTTCAGTCCCTCTAAATCACCAGCTATCTCCCTAAAAACAGCTTTTAGGCTATCTCACATTCTATTCTCTCTGTGAAGTGAAGTCGCTCAGTCGTGTGCAACTGTTTGCGATCCCATGGACTGTAGCCTACTACGCTCCTCTGTCCATGGGATTTTCCAGGCAAGGGTACTGGAGTGGGTTGCCATTTCCTTCTCCAGAGGATCTTCCTGACCCAGGGATCAAACCCAGGTCTTCCGCACTGTAGGCAGACGCTTTACTGTCTGAGCCTAAATAAGAAAATATTCACACTTTATTTTAATCATTTGTCTGTTATGTCAGTAGGCCATAAGCTCCAGAAAGACTGTTCCTTCCTGATCATTGCTATATCCCTGGCACCTAGCACAGTTCTCAAATACTTTTGAAATAAATACAACTTCCATTGCTGTCTTGGACTAGTTCATTAAATGGCTAACACTTTTGTGTAAAAATGAAAAAAGGATCTGCTAAGGTATTTATACCTGTACTCACCCACCTTGGGAAAACAAAAGGACACAAAGACCTCAGGACGGAACTACCCTCAAACCTGAAGACTCTTGTCACTTAGGAATTACAGGCAACAAGAATGTACAGGTGTCCTGCTCGGGGCTTTAATTCACTCAAAGGTAAAGATGTCTTATCATAATATCAACAGGACAAATTAAAAACTCCAGGCCCAGATCAGGGAAAAGAAACATAACAACAAAGAACATAACTGAGAACATCTTACATTGTTGGTAGTAACATAATTGTTACAGTCACTAAGGAGAACAATATGGAGGTGCCTTAAATAACTAAAAAACAGAGCTACCATATGAGCCAGCAATCCTACTCCTGGGTATATATACAGAGAAAACCATAATTTGAAAACAAACATGAACTCCAATGTTCACTGCAGTACTACTTACAACAGCCAGAACATGAAAACCTGAATGCAGATCAACAGATGAATGGATAAAAAAGATACAGTACATATACATTCTGTCCAGTTCAGTCGCTCAATCGTGTCTGACTCTTTGCGACCCCATGAATTGCAGCATGCCAGGCCTCAGAGAAGGCAATGGCACCCCACTCCAGTACTCTTGCCTGGAAAATCCCATGGACAGAGGAGCCTGGTAGGCTGCAGTCCATGGGGTGGCTAGGAGTCGACGACTGAGTGACTTCACTTTCACTTTTCACTTTCATGCATTGGAGAAGGAAATGGCAACCCACTCCAGTGTTCTTGCCTGGAGAATCCCAGGGACAGAGGAGCCTGGTGGACTGCCGTCTATGGGGTGGAACAGAGTCGGAAACGACTGACGCGACAGCAGCAGCAGCAGTAGGCCTCCCTATCCATCACCAACTCCCGAAATTCACTCAAACTCACTTCCATTGAGTCGGTGATGCCATCCAGCCATCTCATCCTCTGTCGTCCCCTTCTCCTCCTGCCCCCAATCCCTCCCAGCATCAGAGTCTTTTCCAATGAGTCAGCTCTTCATTCCAATGAGTCAGCTCTTCACATCAGGTGCCCAAAGTACAGGAGTTTCAGCTTTAGCATCATTCCTTCCAAAGAACACCCAGGACTGATCTCCTTTAGGATGGACTGGTTGGATCTCCTTGCAGTCCAAGGGACTCTCAAGAGTCTTCTCCAACACCACAGTTCAAAAGCATCAATTCTTCAGCGCTCAGCTTTCTTCACAGTCCAACTCTCACATCCATACATGACCACTGGAAAACCCATAGCTTTGACTAGACGGACCTTTGTTGGCAAAGTAATGTTTCTGTTTTTGAATATGCTATCTAGGTTGGTCATAACTGTCTTTCCAAGGAGTAAGCGTCTTTTAATTTCATGGCTGCAGTCACCATCTGCAGTGATTTTGGAGCCCAAAAAAATAAAGTCTGATGCTGTTTCCCCATCTATTTCCCATGAAGTGATGGGACCGGATGCCATGATCTTTGTTTTCTGAATGTTGAGCTTTAAGCCAACTTTTTCACTATCCTCTTTCACTTTCATTAAGAGGCTTTTGAGTTCCTCTTCACTTTCTGCCATAAGGGTAGTGTCATCTGCATATCTGAGGTTATTGATATTTCTCCCGGCAATCTTGATTCCAGCTTGGGCTTCTTCCAGCCCAGCGTTTCTCATGATGTACTCTGCATAGAAGTTAAATAAGCAGGGTGACAATATACAGGCTTGACGTACTCCTTTTCCTATTTGGAACCAGTCTGTTGTTCCATGTCTAATTCTAACTGTTGCTTCCTGACCTGCATATAGGTTTCTCAAGAGGCAGGTCAGATGGTCTGGTATGCCCATCTCTTTCAGAATTTTCCAGTTTGTGGTGATCCACACAGTCAAAGGCTTTGGCATAGTCAATAAAACAGAAATAGATATTTTTCTGGAACTCGCTTGCTTTTTCGATGATCCAGTGGATGTTGGCAATTTGATCTCTGGTTCCTCTGCCTTTTCTAAAACCAGCTTGAACATCTGGAATTTCATGGTTCACGCATTGCTGAAGTCTGGCTTGGAGAATTTTGAGCATTACTTTACTAGCGTGTGAGATGAGTGCAATTGTGTGGTGGTTTGAGCATTCTTTGGCATTGCCTTTCTTTGGGATTGGAATGAAAACTGACCTTTTACAGTCCTGTGGCCACTGCTGAGTTTTCCAAATTTGCTGGCTTATTGAGTGCAGCACTTTCACAGCATCATCTTTCAGTATGCTATGTATGTATCATATTTCAATATGATATGTACATCATAATGTACATATACATTAGTACAATGGAATATCACTCAGCTATAAAAAAGGAAATAATGCATTTATAGCAATACAGATGGACCTAGAGATTATCACACTGAGTGAAGTCAGACAAAGGAGAAATATTGTATGACATCCCTATATGTGGAATTTAACAACAAATAGAATCAACATTGCCAGGAGAAATATCAATAACCTCAGATATGCAGATGATACCACCCTTATGGCAGAAAACAAAGAAGAACTAATAAGCCTCTTGATGAAAGTAAAACAGGAGAGTGAAAAAGTTGGCTTAAAACTCAACATTCAGAAAACTAAGATTACGACATCCAGTCCCATCACTTCATGGTAAATAGACAGGGAAAGAATGGAAACAGTGAGAGATTTTATTTTCTTGGGCTCCAAAATCACTGCAGATGGTGACTGCAGCCATGAAATTAAAAGATGCTTGCTCCTTGGAAGAAAAGCTATGACCAACCTAGACAGCATATTCAAAAGCAGAGACATTACTTTGCCAACAAAGGTCCATCTAGTCAAAGCTATAGTTTTTCCAGTAGCCATGTCTGGATGTGAGAGTTGGACCATAAAGAAAGCTGAGCGCTGAAGAATTGATGCTTTTGAACTGTGGTGTTGGAGAAGACTCTTGAGAGTCCCTTGGACAGTAAGGAGATCCAACTAGTCAATCCTAAAGGAAATCAGTCCTGAATATTCATTGGTGCTGAAGCTGAAACTCCAGTACTGTGGTCACCTGATGTGAAGAACGGACTCATTAGAAAAGACCCTGATGCTAAAAAAAATTGATGGCAGAAGAAGAAAGGGATGACAGAGGATGAGATGGTTGGATGGCATCACCGACTCGATGGACTTGAGTTTGAGCAATCTCTGAAAGTTGGTGATGGACAGGGAAGCCTGGCGTGCTGCAGTCCATGGGGTCACGACTGAGTGACTGAACTGAACAACAAATGACACAAATGACCTTTATTTAAAATGGATAACCACCCAGATGAGCTGTCTGAGAACATTAAAAGTCCCAAAATGACAGCAGCTCTCCAGGACTGAAACATAAGAGACAGGGAGAAGGAAAAGGGACCAAATGCCAAATGAAATAATTCCAGGATGGTCTTACCCCAAGTACACCCTTTTATCATGCCGAAACTTCCTGTTGGTCATGTCTCCATGGTCTCGGATGATCTTCCTGACATGTTCTGGAGGCATGTCTTCCTTCTGCGCATCCACAAATCCAAACTTCCGCTTTTCGGCATAGCGCTTGGCCTGCAATTGTTGCCATTTCCGGGCTGCAAAGACACCTCAGTTTAAAGACCTGCACGTCATTTGCTTCATCTCTCCCCACCTCTCACCCTAAACTGAGTTTTCGTCAGGATGCATGACAGAGGGTGGGCATCCAGAAGGAACACTCCCTGCCAATTTTCTTGTCAACTTGCTCTGCTTTACTTTTTAAAATTTTTGCCAGCCATTTATCATTGCCTAGTATTTTTGGTACAACTAATGAAGCCTTTTTTTTTTTTTTAAACTATGTCTCTTTGCAATTTAAACCCTGTAAGGGAATGGGGTTTTGTCTGCATCACTATTGCATTCCCATTGTCTGGATCAATGCCTACAAGTAATAGGCACTTAAAAAAAAAAGGATGGTTTCAGAGACTCGATTAGATGAAAAAATTAATAGGGGCTAATAAGTGCACTAACACCTAATGTTTTGACACCTAACAAAACAGGGGAAGGGGTCAAACCCGCTGCGCGCACGCGCACACTGGCACACCCGCCCCCAGGCGCCTCTACCACCCGCTTTCTTCACCTTTCTCCTGCAGCTTCTCCTCCGACATGTAGTCTGGCAGCGGGGCTAAAGGGCCAGGCACCGGGTTACCCGGCCCTCGGTAAGGAAATACTCCGGCCATGCCCGGAGAATCTGGGAAGCAGCAGAAGAAAAAAAATTAACGAACAGGGCCCAGGCCCTCAAGAGAGGCCGCAGAAACACGTCGAAACCCCCCGCCTGCAGTTCCGCCTCGCTCAGAGTGCGCCGGCCCAGTCCGTCTGGCCGCTCAGCCCCACTGGCCGCTCAGCCCCAACCTAACCTCGCCTCCCGAAGCCTGGCCCTTACAGTCCGCCACGCACCCCTACAGCCCCTCACACAGGCGGCCGCTTTTCAACAAGGCAATGGCGGCAAGCCTACGTCCGCTCCTCGTTCCCAAAGCCAGGAAGTACGCAACCCAGGTTCAGCGGTTGGCCCAATAGGCGCCAAAGTACTCAGACGGTTTGGCGAACTCACCAAATAGAGTTGGAATTTGGGCAGGAAGGGGCGGGACCAAGGACGGAAGTGTTGAGCGCGAGGGGGTGTGGTCGGAATGGCTGCAAGCCCCTCCTTCCGCTTTTTTAGAACAGTTTCTAGGGCCTCAGCTGCGACTGGCCTGAAAGTGAAAGTGTTAGTTGCTCTGCTGTGTCGACTTCTTTTAAGCTCCACGGACTGTAACCCGCCAGGCATTTCTGTTCATGGGATTCTCCAGGCAAAAATACTGGAGTGGGTTGCCATTCCCTTCTCCAGGGGCTCTTCCTGACCCAGGGATCGAACCCGGCCTCCTGTATTGCAGGCAGATTCTTTACTGTCAGAGCTACCGGGGAAGCAACTTTGCGACTCGCCTGGGGCCACTGGAAACCCAAGCTTCCAGAATTTTAATAAATTTATCGAAATTTGGGGCTGCCCAGGTGGCTCAGTGGTAAAGAATCCGCCTGCCAATGCAGGATTGGCAGGAGACACGGGTTTGATCCGTCGGTTGAGAAGATCCGCTGGAGGAGGAAATGGCAACGCACTCCAGTATTCTTACCTGGAGAATCCCATAGTCAGAGAAGCCTGACGGGCTACAGGAGTCAGACACGACTGAACACGCATGCACGTGGGAATTTGCACTTTACTCTGTGTCTAGGCTTCTGTATTTAGACTTGACGTGCAGTATTAGCTCCGAGTCAGTCAGTCTTTTGTTCATGCGTTCAGTCGTTAATTCAGCCATCATTTATTGAAGGCTCACTAATGTATCAGGGGTTGGGGAGAGGGGAAAGCCAACCGCAAGGGGCTCAACAAGTTGCCCTGAGGTAGACAAGAACCCAAGCTCTTGTGATGCTCTGTGATAGGAATTCGGGGGCAGGGTATTTAACCCTTTGTTGTCAAAGAGGAGTTAGTCAATGAACCGTCAAAAATAAAAGAGGTGGTGGGGAACTACATTGCAGAAAATTTTCTCCCCCTCCCTCTTCATTCCTATTTTCTGTCTCTGGCAACCCTATGGAGTGTATAATGAATACCCTATAACTGCTTCTTAACTCTTTAGTTACGTCTTTCTGCTTGAATTGCCCTACAATCTCCTTTCCTTCGTTTTACATTTCATCCCTCTTGCTCCATTTTTGATAACAACGTTGAATCTGACTTGGATCAGTTTGTTCAAACACAAGTTTATTGTGGGGGATGTAGAGGACTTGTAATCCTTACAGCTTCTTCATCTAGATGGGAATTTAGGACTCACAGGAGAAAGTGACACCTATGCAAAGGAGAGTCCAGGCCATTGCAGGCTGGTGTGGAGGTTTATGTAGTTCAAAGAAGAGAGGAAGAGAGGAGCAGTATTAGAGATGTGCTGGAGATGGGTGATATAAGGGATTTGAGGAGGTGAAGAAAGAGGAAGGAAAAAGGAATCCCAGGTGGTGGTAAATGCTAAGGTTAGAGTTTGGAAAGAAAAAAATATGGCATGTTCTGAAAGCAACCAACAAATCAACCTGGCTGCAGTAGAAAGTCCAGTATCATCTTTATTATGTTCATCACTGTCAGTGTCCTGAAGTTCTTAGCACTTGTATAAGGTTCACTGTGTGCCAGGCATTATTCTAAAACCTGCTAAAATTCTAATATCATCTGTTTTAGTTAATGGTATTGTACCAATGTCCGCTTCCTAGTTTCGATTGTCCTCCTACTGTTATGTCCTGTTGCTATGTAAGAAGTTCTCAAGCAGGTGAAGGGTACACAGGGACTCACTGTACTATTTTCTAAATGGCATTATTGAGAAATAATTTGCATTCCATAAAGTTCACCTGTTTAAAGTATACAATCCAATGGCTTTTAATATATTTACAGAGTTGTGCAATTACCAGTACCTAATTCTGAAACATTCTCGAAAGAAATCATGCACCTACTAGCATTCACACCCCATTTCTTCCCACCTCCTTCTCCTCAGCCCTTCAGTTCACTCACTCAGTCGTGTCCAACTCTTTGAGACCCCATGGACTGCAGCACACCAGGCTTCCCTGTCCATCACCAACTCACAGAGCTTACTCAAACTCATGTCCATCAAGTTGGTGATGCCATCCAACCATCTCATCCTCATAGTCCCCTTCTCCTCCCACATTCAACATCTCCCAGCATCGGTGTCTTTTCCAATGAGTCAGTTCTTCCCATCAGGTGGCCAAAGTAGTGGAGTTTCAGCTTCAGCATCAGTCCTTCCAATGAACACCCAGGACTGATTTCCTTTAGGATTGACTAGTTGGATCTTCTTGCAGTACAAGGGACTCTCAAGAGTCTTCTCCAACACCACAGTTCAAAAGCATCAATTCTTTGGTGCTCAGCTTTCTTTATGGTCCAACTTTCACATTCATACATGACTACTGAAAAAACCATAGCTTTGACTAGACGGACCTTTGTTGGCAAAATAATGTCTCTGCTTTTGAATGTGCTGTCTAGGTTGGTCATAGCTTTTCTTCCAAGGAGCAAGCATCTTTTAACTTCATGGCTGAAGTCACCATCTGCAGTGATTTTGGAGCCCAAGGAAATAAAGTCTCTCACTGTTTCCATTGTTTCCCCATCTGTTTGCCATGAAGTGATGGAACTGGATGCTGTGATCTTAGTTTTCTGAATGTTGAGTTTTAAGCCAACTTTTTCACTCTCCTCTTTCACTTTCATCAAGAGGTTCGTTAGTTCTTCTTTGCTTTCTGTCATAAAGGTGGTGTCATCTGCATATCTGAGGTTATTGATATTTCTCCCAGCAATCTTGATTCCAGCTTGTGCTTTATCCAGCCCAGCATTTCGCATGATGTACTCTGCATCAAGTTAAATAAGCAGGGTAACAATATACCCAGTTGTGGATGTGACTGGTGATGGAAATAAAGTCTGATAATGTAAAGAGCAATATTGCATAGGAACCTGGAATGTTAGGTCCATGAATCAAGGCAAACTGGAAGTGATCAAACAGGAGATGGCAAGAGTGAACATTGACATTTTAGGAATCAGCGAACTAACATGGACTGGAACTCAGATGATCCATTATATCTACTACCATGAGCAAGAATCCCTTAGAAGAAATGGAGTAGCTGTAGGGTAAGGGAGTTAGAGAAGGCAAGGTTTGGAAAAAGAACGAGACCAGCACTTTCCAGGAACAGATCACCTTTGATGAGGTGAGAAGGGGCAGCAGTCAGATTAGTGAGCTGCTGCACTAACCCAAGAAAAGAGTAAGTATATTAGGCATATATGTGGAACTCTACTGTCTTAAGGGGGCCTGTTCTTATCCAAGGTTGTTCAGAGTAGTTATCTCTTAAAAGGCTAGGGCAAGGAATTCTGGAGATCGGCCAGAGGCTGGACCAGCTGGAAGCTGGGCATAATCAACCTTAAGGTCCTTTTTTTTTCTTCCGGTGAGAGAGTTCTTTGTTTTGCATAGAATGGTGGGGAGGACCCAGAGGGGAGTTTTAACTCCAGGCTATTTTGAGCCTTGTAACTTTCCTTCAGTAGCCCTCACAGTAAACAAGAGTCTGAAATGCAGTACTTGGATGCAATCTCAAAAATGACAGAATGATCTCTGTTTCCAAGGCAAACCATTCAATATCACAGTAATTCAAGTCTATGCCCCAACCAGTAATGCTGAAGAAGCTTAAGTTGAACAGTTCTATGAAAACCTACAAGACCTTCTAGAACTAACACCCAAAAAAGATGTCGTTTTCATTATAGGGGACTAGAATGCAAAAGTAGGAAGTCAAGAGATACCTGGAGTAACAGGCAAATTTGGCTTTGGAGTACAAAATGAAGCAGGTCAAAGGTTAATAGGGTTTTGCCAAGAGAACGCACTGGTAATAGCAAACACCCTCTCCCAACAACACAAGAGAAGGCTCTACACGTGAACATCAACAAATGGTCAATACTGAAATTAAATTGATTATATTCTTTGCAGCCAAAGATAGAGAAGCTCTATACAGTTAGCAAAAACAAAACTAGGAGCTGACTGGCTCAGATCATGAACTCCTTATTGCCAAATTCAGAGTTAAATTGAAGAAAGTAGGGAAAACCACTAGACCATTCAGGTATGACCTAAATCAAATCCCTCCTCAGCCCTAGGCAAATACTAATCTACTTTTTTTCTCTATAGATTTGCCTGATCTGGATATTTCATATAAATGGAATCATAAGATAGTGACTTTTTAACTTTTGTGACTGGCTTCTTTTACTTAGCACGTCTTTGAAGTTCATCCTTGTTGTATCACATATGTTTTCTTTGGAGAAACATCCTTTCAGATCCTTTGCCTGTTTTAAAATGGAACTGTCTCTATGTATTCTAGATACAAGTTCCCTGTTATATATATGATATGCACAATTTTTCTCCTGTTCTTTGGATTATCTTTTCACTTTCTGGGTGATATTCTTTGAAGCACATTTTTAATTTGTATGAAGCCTAACTTATCAGATCTTCTATTGCTTATGACTTTGGTGTCACATCTCAGAAATCATTGCCTAACCCAAGAGAGATAATATCTATTTCATAAGGTTGTTTTGAGGATTGAGTTAGCTGATTTATTAACTGTTTTGAAATACTTTTTAGACTCACCTGGGCTTCCCTTGAGGCTCAGAAGTTAAAGTGTCTGCCTGCAATGCGGGAGACCCGGGTTTGCAATCCTAATTTGCAATCCTGTGTTTTCTTTCAAGAGTTTTATAGTTTCAGCTCTTACCTATTTATGATTCACTTTGAATTCATTTTTGCATAGGGGTCCAAATTCATTATTTTGCATATAGATATCCAATTGTTCCAACACCCTTTGTTAAAAAGACTACTCTTTGTTCTTTGTCAAAAACCAACTGACCATTTGTTTTCTCTATAGATTTGCCTGATCTGGATATTTCATATAAATGGAATCAAGCTCTCAATTCTGTCCCGTTGAGCTATATGTTTATCTTTATGCTCTCTCTGTTATTTTTGCAACTTCCATGTGAGTCTAAGTGAAGTGAGGTCACTCAGTCATGTCTGACTCTTTGCGACCCCATGGACTGTAGCCTACCAGGCTCCTCCCTCCATGGGATTCTCCAGGCAAGAGTACTGAAGTGGGTAGCCAGTTCCTTCTCCAGGGGATCTTCCCAACCCAGGGATCGAACCCAGGTCTCCCGCATTGCAGGCAGACACTTTAACCTCTGAGCCACCAGGGAAGCCCAGGTGACTCTAAAAAGTATTTCAAAACAGTTAACAAATCAGCTAACTTAATCCTCAAAACAACCTTATGAAATAGATATTATTTATCTCCATTTTACTGTGAGAAACCCAGACTCAGAAAGGTTGAGTAACCTGCCTTGGGGCACTTGATTAATTGCATAAACTATGTGTCAGGCTCTCTCTAACTTATATGCAACTGTTCATTTAATTGTCACAATAATTCAGTGAGGTAGGTGCTATTATTTAGCCTCATTTTGTAGATGAACAAACTGAAGCTCAGAGAAACCGAGTTTCTTGCTTAAGGCCGCACAGACAACAAATAACAGAGATGGTAAATAATGGCTCTGGAGCTTGCGGGGTTTTTTTTTTTGGCTGTGTTGTCAAGATCTTTAGTTGCAGTGTGCAAGCTCAGTAGTTACTCTGTAGCATGTCGGATCTTGGATCAAACCCAGGTCCCCCTACATTACAAGGTGGATTTTTAAACACTGGACCACCAGGGAAGTCCCTGGAACTTCTGTTCTTAACCGTACTGCTATATCATCTTCTATTTTCTTCTCAGAAACATAAATGATACAGATGAGAAAATTGGGACCAAATCAAAGCTGGTCTTGAATTCCAAACAGAGTTTTGACCTAATTGCCAACGATTTCCAAACTTTTTCTTTTAAAGATGGAAAACACTTGTGCCAACAAAATAATTTGCAAATGAAGAAACTAAGACTAAAAGAATTAAGAATGTCTCTTAATGCCTTGTAACTGTTCAAACACAGTGTGTCTTGAGTTAATCTGATGAAGTTCAGTTGAATAGGAAAGTGACCAAACCAGAAACAGATCAGAACAGAGAATATTAGCTGCCAGTGTTATTAATTGCAGCCAAACCAGTCTCCTCATTGTTTGAGAAGTTTAAAACTGAACTTGGAGGGGACTATGGGTCATCTAGGTCAGGGTCCCCAGCCTTTTTGGCACCGCGGATAATTCAAGCACATGATATTTATTGTGTGTTATATGTGTTAGTTGCTCAGTCATATCCGACTCTTTGTAACCCCACCCCACCCCCAACCGCCCTGCTTTGTGACCATGTGGGCCATAGCCTGCCAGGCTTCTCTGTCCATGGGATTTTACCAGCAAGAATACTGGAGTGGGTAGCCATTCCCTTCTCCAGGGGATCTTCCCAACCCAGGGATTGAACCCAGATATCCTGCATTGCAGGAAGATAGATTCGTTACCATCTGAGCCACCATTAAGCATCAGATCCTGGAGTTTGGGGACCCCTGATATAGATGAAGGAGTCTTCTGGCTTAAAATATTCAAGTGGCAGTCTAGGAACACAGAAGAGAGGTTGAACTATCAGTTCATGAGAAAGCCAGGAGAAAAAAATCAGTACATAGAAAAAAGAATAACAGAAAACTGATGAGGAAGGCTGGAGAAACACATGGTCTGGAATACGAAAAGGCCCGAAAAACCCAGGGAGGTCACAGCTGGAAAAACTGAAAGAGGCGCAAGGAAGGAAGACTTTCAAGAAAAAGAAGCCCTCTGTCATGTGAAATGATGTACGAGGTAGAAAGACTGAGAAAGGATACAAGCTCGAAAGTTTTCTGACCTAGGAGAGCAGTGTCATAAAAATAAGGGGAGAGGAAGCGTCTCAGTTGCCAAGGAGGATCATGAAACAATGGAGGAAATGGGAATCCACCATTCATTTGAAAATTTGGACATGAAAAAAGATAAGAATTTAAACCAAGCAAGAGGGTTAAGAGAAATTGAGATGAGAAAGAAAGATTAGAATCATAGAACCAACAAAGACATCAGAGATTATTGTGCCCAAACTCCTCTTCAGTGCAGGATGTCTTTGCAAAGTATACTTAACACTGAAAAGATTTCATTCTACAAAGGCTTAATGCACACCTCCCGGTGCTGGCCTTGCCAGGGTGCCCAGATATAGAGGAGAGCAGACCAAACAGAGGCCATGTGTGGTGGGAGCTTGTATTCTAGATGGGAACACAGATGTTAAATAGCTAGCTATACATTTAAGATTTTCATAGTTCTTGTTGTTGTTGTTCTACCAGTTTATTGCTACCAACCCATCTCCCTCCACCCTCCTTATGCATGCGTGCTCAGTCATGTGACCCCATGGACTGTAGCCTGCCAGACTCCTCTATCCATGGGCTTTTCCAAGCAAGAATATTGGAGTGGGTTGCCATTTCCTTCTCCAGGGAAGAGTTTTAGTTTTTACAAAGTTAAGAGTCTTATAGAACTTGTTCCAATGGTTTGTTCCAAAGCACAGCCAACAATGCTCCCTCTATTTCTCTCTCCCCAAAAGAAATCACTTTTACCAATGTTAGCTGATTATTTTGGCCTGTTTTTCTGTTTCACCAAGCAATAAGCTTATATCGCTATTTCTCGACTTTCTACTTTGCGGCATTATCTACTCATTTTCCACTGTAGAAGATGAAGATCCTGGGAATTCTCTGGCCGTTCGGTGGTTAGGACTTTGTGCTTTCACACCAGTGAGGGGTGGGGGACAGGTTCAATTCCTGGTTGGAGAACTAAAATCCCACAAACCCACAGAGCAACCACACACACATAAAAAAACAGAGCTCCAACACCTCCCCTTAGCCTCTCATGTGCGTGTATGTGCTTCCCACTACCCCATACTCCCAATATGATTGTGACTTTGGTGAGATTAATAATCAAGGTTTACATAACTGTGCATGCAGTAGTAATAGCTAGGCCTTATAGAGCATTTTGGAGAAGGCAATGGCAACCCACTCCAGTACTCTTGCCTGGAAAATCCCATGGACGGAGGAGCCTGTTGGCTGAAGTCCATGGGGTCACTAAAAGTCGGACAGGACTGAGCAACTTCACTTTCACTTTCATGCATTGGAGGAGGAAATGTCAACCCACTCCAGTGTTCTTGCCTGGAGAATCCCAGGGACGGGGGAGCCTGGTGGGCTGCCATCTCTGGGGTCATACAGAGTCGGACACGACTGAATCGACTTAGCAGCAGCAACAGCAGCATAGAGCATTTACTCTGTGTCAGGAACTTTTCTAAGCACGTTAACATTAATTCATTTAATTCTCATGATAATCCTATTATTGTCCTTCCATTATACAAATAAGGGAACTGGGACACAGAGAGGTCAAGTAACTTGCCCAAGACCACGCATGTAACTAGTAAGTGGAAAATCTGGGATTTAAATCCAAGTATTCTGGTTGTTGAAGCCAGGACCTATTGTACCCACCCTGGCTTTCTGTGAAGGACTCAGCAGTACTGGAGTGCGTGCCCAGCCTCTGAGATGCTCAATTATTTCCTAAGTTTTCAAGTACAGCCCTACCTCCTGGGCAGACATCGCCCCTTTGCTAAGCATCCAGGCTATAGGGAGGGAACCTGCACCTTCCCTCCCTCTTCCCCAAAGTTGTCCTCTCTCCCTCCCCTCTGTCAAGTGCAATCACTTCCAGCTGGCTGCTATCGTCACTACTTTATATGAAGTTAAAATGTAAAACAAACACGGTTCAGTGGTTAGGATTCCGCCTTCCAATGCAGTGGGTGTGGGTTCGATCTCTGGTCAGGGAGCTAAGATCCCATGTGACTTGTGGCCAAAAAATCAAACCAAACCAAAACATAAAACAGAAGCAATAGTGCCATAATTCCATAAAGACATTAAAAACCCGTCCACATTAAACAAATCTTGAAAAAAATAAAAACAATTACGCACACAAACTTTATTATGCTTCTCTGTTCACAGGCACCCACAGATTTGCAGCTTACTTATTCAAGTAGCAAACTATGATTACATTTCCTTTTCCAAGCAACTGTTTGTTTTCCCATAGTTAGTAGCTGTATTTGCTTAGTTTTTTGTTGTTTTTTCCTATGGATTCTCTGCCAACTCCCGCTCTGGCTGTTCGTTGGTTTTTAAATCTGTTTTAAAATGTTCAGACATATAAGGTAGTCTATCAATTTCACCTTCCCCTGCAAAAAAAGTCTTTCCCAGAGCTTCATGAGCTGCTGCAGAATATCTAGTTTCCCTCTCTATTTGTTGTATAGCTCTCTTCCTAGGATCCCCTTTCACCATCAACCTGGGAAGTCCTATCTTCTATGTTGGATCTCCTGTTTTCTATTAATATGTCTGGGTCTTCTTTCTTGGTTGACTTCTTTAATTTGATGGAGTGTGTTTTCTAGTGGCTTTCTGAGAAGGGTTCATGGCAGATAAATGTTTTTAGACTTTGCATGCCTGAAAATACCTTTATTCTGCCCTCATACTTGATTGATGGTTTCACTGGATATCTTATTCTATTTCCCCCAAATTTTTGGCGAACTTGCTTGATTGCCTTTTAGCTTCCAGTGTGTTGTTTAGAAGTTCGATGTCGTTTTGATTCCTGGTGTTCGTATGTAGCATTTCCCTCTTCCCCTCTGAAGCATTCATCTCAATGTTCTGAAATTTAATTCTGTTGTTGCTCAATGTGAATCTGTCTCCTTTCACTCTTCTGGGAATTTCAATGATCCATCAGTATGGAAACTCATGTCCTTTGGTTTTGAAATTTTTCTTTCATGATTTCATTTATGATTTCCTTTTTCTTTTCTGTCTTTCCTTCCTGTTTCTCAATTTTCTCTTTCTCTTCATTATTTTAATGTTGGGTGTCTTGGACTGGTACCATGATTGTCTCATTTTTGTTCCTAATATCTTCTTTCTGGGAGATTTTCTCAACTTTATCTTCCAACTTTATCTTTCCAATATCACACTTCTAAATACTCTTTTAATTCTGATTGGATTTAAAAAAAAAATTGGGAGCATTATTTCATGCTTACAGTATATTCTCTTATCTCTCTGAGGAAAATAATGAGTTTTTCCTCAAGTTTTATTTTCCATGAATGGCCTTTACTCTCTCTGTGTTTTCCCCTGTTTTTCACATTCTATATTTTTCATGTTAGAGGCTTTCCTCAAGAGCTCATAATCAGTCCTTCTATTAAACTTGTAATAAGCACTTCCAATGAGAAGTGAGAGTGTATAAGATAAAGGGAGTGGAGTAGAAGGAGGGGAGCCAGGAAGACGGAAACAGGGGAGAATGGAAAGCCTACCAGGCGCTGGGCATTGTCTGTGCAAGGTCCTGAGAAAGGAAGGAGCGCGGCGTATTTTATAAACTGAATAAAACCACACAAAGAGTGACACGGAGGGAGCTCCCCGGCAGTCCAGTGATTAGGACTCAGTGCGTTCACTGCCAGGACCAGGTTCAAATCTTGGTCAGGAAACTAAGTTGCATGTCAGGGTGGGAAAAAAAGGTTGGCAGGGGAGTGAAACAAAGTACCATGGGGCTTCCTTGATAGTCTAGTGGTTAAGAATCCACCTGCCAATGCAAGGAACATGGCTTCGACCCCTGGTCTGGGAGGTTGCCACATGCAGAGAGGCAACTAAGCCTGGCCACCACAATTACTAAAGCCCATGAGCCCTAGAGCGTGTGCTCCCCAACAAGAGAGAAAACACTGCAAGGAGAAACCCGCACATGGCAACGAGTAGCCCCCGCTCCCCGCCACTTGAGAAAGCCTGCCAGTGACGAAGATCCAGCACAGCCAGAAATAAACCTGAAAAATAACAAAGACAGTACCACAAATCTGGACAGTAGACAAGGGTCACCATGCAGAAGCCTACAGGTCGTATCATGATTTATATATCTATCTGAAAAAGGAGGAACACTGGATGTATTAAGCAGAGAATGACATGATCCAATTTGCATTTTAACAACCATAGACTGATCACTATGGGGAGAGTAGTCACTAGGCCATCATCATGTCACCTAGGGTAGAGATGATGGTGACTTCAGCCAGGGTGGGATAAGAGAAATGGAAAGGAATGAATGTGAAAGCCATTCTGAACTCAGTGATTAATTGGACATGTGTGTGTGTGGGAGTGGGAGGTGGAGTGGTATGGCTTGAGGATGATTCTTAAGTTCCTGTCTTACCCTGTGAGTTGATGGCAGTGCTATGCACAGACCAGGAGCACAGCAAAGGGTGCAGGTCTGCGGGGAAACATCCTGGACGAACCCTTGAATGTCAGAATGCAACAATCCCTTCCTCAACATGTCGTCAGGTCATCTTCAATCTGTGGATGACCCATTTCTACATCCCTTACCTCTGGTTTCCCTCCTTTGGATGACTCCTACTTTCTCAATTTCCCACCTTAAAAATTTTTTTTTCAATGTGTTTGGCTGTGCTGAGTCTTAGTTGCGGCATGCGAGATCTTTGATCTTCATTGTAGCATGCGAACTCTTAGTTTCTGCATCTGGGTTCTAGTTCCCTGACCAGGGAGCAAACCTGGGCCCCCTGCATTGGGAGTTCAGAGTCTTAGCCACTGGACCATGGGGAAGTCCCTCAATTTCCCACTTTAACCATATCCTCCCTGTAGCTCCCTGCAGCCTGGTCTCTGTCTTGTTTATTCACTGTTACATCACCTATGGACTTTTATAAATACTTGCTGAAAGGAAAAATAGAGTGGTGTGGGCCAATCATAGTTAGAGCCACAAAATAAAACAGCACATTTTCGTGGATCCTAACACCAACAGTTTCACTCGACATTTAGTAAAATTTAAAAAAAATTTTTTTCAAGTATTACAACTTTTAAGTGATTTCAAGTGTTATTTTATATTTAAAGAGATGGGAAAAGATTTTGAAGCAGACTGCAAAGTTCACATGAATTTTTAAAATTCAATATATGTCAAGGAAAGCCTGTAGCAGCTACCCTAGGCTAGGCCCCCCTCTCTCCCTCCTCCCATTTCCTCCATGCTCCCAGCCTCCAACCCCTGCTTGCTGCCAGGGTGGAAACATTTGGATTTTAGGAAGAGCTGGGGTTAGGGAAGGAAGGGCACGAGCATGAAGAAAACAACGTTTGGACAAGCTGCCGAGGGAAGCTAAGAAGGGCTGATGGGCAGTATCTTTCTGGGCCAACACAGCAGCAGGAATCTGTGGCATCCTTGTTCCTTGGCTTCTCCGTCCTCTAGTGGTGCCCTGACCTGGGATCTGGGGCACAGCGAGCCTCTGTGCCAGTCTCTCTGCCCCAGGGATTAGCAGTGCCAACCAGTGAAGTTCAAGGAGGTGAAGGAGCCCTTCCAAGGGCACAGGCTGGCAGGTCAGAATGACAGGACAAAGTTTAATCCAAAGGAATCATTTACCATCCTTGGAATGTCAGCTACTATGCCAGAGCCCGTGTTGGGGTTGGATGGTGACAGGGTGGAAGAACCGCTGCAGGAACCTCTCATTTCACTCTGTAAGAATGACCTCCTAGGGACTTCCCTGGGGATCTGGTGGTTAGGATTCAGTGCTTCGAGTGCAGGGGGCACGACTTTCATCCCTAATCAGTGAACTAAGATCCCACATGCCATGCTGCACGACCAAAAAAAAAAAAGAATGACTTCCTAGTCTTCTCCTCTTAAAGCCCACATGGCCTGCATTCTTATCTCAATGAAAAGAGCTCATTCAGTCTGAGAATCACTTTCATTTCAGCGTCTACTTCCTGTGGAAGATGTGAAGGTTTACCCCCACCTGGTTCAGTTCAGTTCAGTTTAGTCACTCAGTTGTGTCCGACTCTTTGCGACCCCATGAACCGCAGCACACCAGGCCTCCCTGTCTGTCACCAACTCCCGGAGTTTACTCGAACTCATGTCCATTGAGTTGGTGATGCCATCTAACTACCTCATCCTCTATTGTTCCCTTCTCCTCCTGCCTTCAATCTTTCCCATCAGGGTCTTTTCAAATGAGTCAGTTCTTTGCTTAAGTGGCCAAAGTATTGTTATTTCAGCTTCAGCATCAGTCCTTCCAATGAATATTCAGGACTGATTTCCTTTAGGATGGACTGGTTGGACCTCCTTGCAATCCAAGGGACTCTCAAGAGTCTTCTCCAATACCACAGTTCAAAAGCATCAATTCTTTGGCACTCAGTTTTCTTTATGTCCAACTCTCACATCCATACATGACCACTGGAAAAACCATAGCCTTGACTAGACGGACCTTTGTTGGCAAAGTAATGTCTCTGCTTTTTAATATGCTGTCTAGGTTGGTCATAACTTTCCTTCCAAGGAGTAAGCGTCTTTTAATTTCATGGCTGCAATCACTATCTGCAGTGATTTTGGAGCCCAAAAAATAAAGTCAGCCACTGTTTCCACAGTTTCCCCATCTATTTGCCATGAAGTGATGGGACCAGATGCCATTATCTTCGTTTTCTGAATGTTGAGCTTTAGGCCATCTTTTTCACTCTCCACTTTTACTTTCATCAAGAAGCTCTTTAGTTCTTCTTTGCTTTCTATCATAAAGGTGGTGTCATCTGCATATCTGAGGTTATTGATATTTCTCCTGGCAATCTTGATTCCAGCTTGGGCTTCCTCCAGCCCAGCGTTTCTCATGATGTAGTCTGCATATAAGTTAAATAAGCAGGGTAACAGTATACAGCCTTGACGTACTCCTTTTCCTATTTGGAACCAGTCTGTTGTTCCATATCCAGTTCTAATTGTTGCTTCCTGACCTGCGTACAGGTTTCTCAAGAGGCAGGTCAGGTGGTCTGGTATTCCCATCTCTTTCAGAATTTTCCACAATTTATTGTGATCCACACAGTCAAAGCCTTTGGCATAGTCAATAAAGCAGAAATAGATGTTCACCTGGTTAGAGGGAGGGGAAGAATGTGCTCTCAACAGTGAGTTAAGTGATGTTCGTGTTGTCAGGGGAATGCCGAAACGGACCTCTGCCCTGTGCAATGACTACATTCCTGAAAAGTGCAGAAATCAATACTTGGTGAATAGAAGTTTGGCTTTCCAGCTGAAGAAGCATCCTGAATTATAAATACCACTTCAGAGACAATTTGTCTGATTTGATTGATCTTCAGTTGTCAACTTTCTACAGGTTTCTCCCTTTCTCAGGCTTCCTATAAAGAAAGGGGCAAAATAGTGTATCAGAATGTTCCCTGGATTCTTCTTCTGGTTGTGCCACAAACTAGTCGGGTGTGCTTGGATAAGTTGCTTTTCTTTTTTGTTTTTAAGTAATTTTTAAATTTTTATTTGTTTATTTATTTAGTTGTGCCATTCATTCAGGATATTTAGCTGCTGTGTATGAACTCTTAGTTGCAGCATGTGGTATCTAGTTCCCTGACCAGAGATCTAACTCGGGCCCCCAGCATTGGGAGCACAGAATCTTAGCCACTGGATCACCAGGGAAGTCCCCTCACTTAACTTTTCTAGGCTTTAATTTTCTGCAAGGAAATTCGCTGGCAGATCAGTGGTTAGAACTTGGTGCTTTCACTGCCAGGACCTGGGTTCGATCCCTGGTTGGGGAACTAAGATCCCCACACGCCAAAAGGCATGGCCAAAAATAAATAAATAAAATACACATAAAAAAGGATTAAGAAATTAAATGGTAAGATAATCTTGAAGGTCATATATTAATAAAGACTCACTGTTACAAGTAAAAAAAAAAATTTGTTCATACTCACTAAAGCAAATCTGGGAGTTTTTAGAGTTGTGTAACTGAATGGTCTGGGGGATGGGGGGTGGAGTTCTTGCTTCGGGTAGAGCTTGATCCAGATATTTAAATGCTGGTAGAAATCTGTCTGTATTCTGAATCTTTTTTTCTGTCTTGGCTTCATGCTCATGGAAGTTATCTTATATCAACCTGGATTAACGACGTTAGCACATAGTGCATCTCAGCCAAAAGTTCTAGCAGAAGGCAAGGTGTGGGGGCTCACAGTTCTGCCCAAGTCATAGGCTCATCTCAAAGAAAAAGGATACCATGTTCAGATTGGCTAGCCCTGAGTCACATGCCCAATGAGAGGAGAGGGAGAGAGGAGCTAAGCAGGCAGAAATAGCAGATGTTGGACACAGGTGCTATAATAGAAAACAAACATATATATGGGCTTGAGTCTAGGCCCTGTCACTAACCGGCTAGGTAATCCTGAGTAAGTTATCTTGGTTTTCTCATCTGAAAAATAGGATGGTGACTTTCCTGGTGGCACAATGGTTAAGAATCTGCCTGCCATTTCAGGAGATATGAGTTCCATCCCTGGTCCGGGAAGATCCCACATGCTGCAGGGCAACTAAGCCCATGTGCCACAACTACTGAGCCTGAATTCTAGGGCCCACAGGTCACAAATACTGAAGTGCACGTGTCTAGAATATGTGCTCCCCAACAAGGGAAACCTGAACACCACCACTAGGGAATAGCCTCCACTCACTGCGACTAGAGGAGGCCTGCAAGCACCAACGAAGACTCAGTGCAGCCAAAAATTAAATATATATATATATATATATATTTATGTATATAGGATGTCTCTATTGTGTGGGGTTAAATGAGAGAAGGTATCAAAGGTGCCTCATGTGGAAGGCTCATGACACATGTTCAGCCTAGGATGGTGTGACTTTCATTAACGATTCTGAACAAATACTGCATTTCAATGAAGGAGCAGCTCTTTAGAGAATAACTTCCCTTGTGTAATCACCTGGAGAGTGAGGGCTCCTAACCTTCAGCCGAACAAATCCAGATTTTACATATAACAGGCTTTGACAACTCAGTTATGGATATTTCTGTTTAATTTTCTTGTTAACTCAGGATAAATTTAAAAATTCTTTTGGATTCAACCCTTGGCATTTGAGAATCACTCTAAATTGTCTGAATCCTTTCTCTTGCTCTAAGTCCATTCTACTGAAGACGTTTGGTTCGCCTTTTCAGAGTAGAGGCTCTAGGGCTTTGTAGATTAAAGAGTTAGTGCCAAGAGATCTTCTCACAGCAAAGCTTCCATAAGCCAGCATCACATTATAAACCAGGACACCTCTGGAGCCAAGAAAAGCGACTCAAAGTCACCATATTCACAAAAGACTGATGATCTTGTTTACATAGCAGTTTATTAATTTTTGATCAGGATAGTGTTCTGAAACCATAAAATATCAATGCTTCCCATCCAGGAAATCCTCTCCCTTATGCCAAAGGACAAAGAATTTATCAGCCAGTAGCTCAGTGGGCATGGAGTCAATCTTTGCGATCATGTCATCTCCCCTGCCAGGTAAGTATGGAGTCAGTCTTGAGGACCACTTCACTGGGCCATGGTGAGGCTCGCTAGAACACCGCCATGGCAACCCAACTCACTGTACCAAATTTAGCATCTGCCAACCTCCACCATGGCAACCCAACTCATTGTAACAAATTTAGCATCTGCAAACCTCTGCATTTTTTAGCTTCTCTTTTCTAGGCTTTCAACTGACTATGCCTCTTTGATTCACATCATTTATACCTCGTCCACAACATATATAACACCAGTTGATGAGATGTCCACTTACTCAATTATAATCACAGTCCAGTCCCGCCCTTCTGAAGTTTCACTGGGTCACTGTGATGGAAAATTGTGTGTGATCCCAAATTCTCCAGGTGTCCACTTACATCCTGCCCCCTGCCCCTCAATTAGCTAAATCACTTCCTATGTTTTAAGAGTTAACCCATAGGAATAGCTATTTTTCACCTCATATTTCCCTCTATGATGGTTTTTCCTTTCTCCATCTTGGGCACCCTTCATAGATACTACCAAGTTTTCCCAAGAGGGGAACTCGCTTGAACCGTGAATTCATGACAGCAACTGAAGAAAAGGTGTAGGGATTAGAATGATTCAGTATTGACATCAACACATAGTTTGGGAACAGATTCCTCCCATCGTTTGTCACATTTTTCTTTGAAAGCTCGAGACAATGTTTTTGTTAATCAAGGCATTTGGTTAACATAACAATTGAGTTTTGAAGATACTACTTTATTAGGTCTTGGGATTTCCCTTGTGGTTCAGTGGCTAAGACTCCACTCTCTCAGAGCAGAGGGCACAGGTTTGATCCCTAGTCAGGGAACTAAGATCCCACACGCCAAATGGCATGACCAAAAAAAAAAAAAAGAAATCTCTATCTCAATTTCTACACCTTTGCATCTCTGGTTTTAGTCTGACTACATTCAAACCCTCTGCTCTTATTTTCTGCCTGTGCTTACTTCCAACTGTTGCAGTTTCTCCTTGTCTCTATTTGTCATTTTTCCCCTTTGTGCCTTGGTTTTAATGACTCTTTGATGGGGATATCTCACAATCCCTCTCTCTCTCTGTCCCCTCTCTATGTTTTTTCCTCTATCTATATGTTCCCTCTTTTTCCTAGTTCTTTTCTTTGAATGTTTATTTCATTGTTCTGCCCCCACGTCCTCTTTTTTCTGATTCTCTTCAGTCCCTTTGCTTATTCTTCTGTGTCATTTCCCATTTCCTATTCTTACTTCCCATCGTCCTACCAGCCTCTGCCTCTCAGTTCTTGTCTCTGTGTTGTGCACTGTAGCTGTTTGTGCTTTGTCTTTCTGCCGGTCTCCAACTCAACATATTGCACGCTTTTTCTGTCAATGAATCTTTCCATTGACTGCCTCCTCTACCTTCTGTTCTGCTTCTCAGCTTCCCTGACTAATCTTCACCTCTTTCTCTCTTTTTTTGGTCACACCATGCAGCATTTGGGATCTTTGTTCCCCAACCAGGGATTGAACTCATGCCCCCTGCATTGGAAGTGCAGAATCTTAAACCACTGGACCACCAGGGAAGTCCCCCACTGGTCTCTATTACCACCTCTTTCTTCTCACTCTGCTAATCTATCAGCCACTACCACCTGTCTCCCCGGGATCTGGTGGTTCCTCCTTGTCACTCACTCTCCTTATTTCACCATCTAGACTATCTGTATCTTCCACCACTGGGGTCCTTTCCCATCAGCCTTTATTTCTATTTTGCTTGTTTTCTTTATGACCATTTAACCAATTCTATGATTTTGGTTCTTCTCAGTATCTATAATAGACTTTCTTGAAATTTCTGCCAAGGATTGTGTCTTGCCCTCCATCTCTCTTTGTCTCTGTCTCTTCTATGCAACAAATCTTTTCTTATCTGTCCTTCCGTCTGCATATGTCTGTTTCTTTCATTCCCTTTGTCTCTCTCTAGCTCAGCTTTTTGCTTTTATCTTTCTCTTGCTTTTGTCTCCTGTATCTTTTCTGTGGATAATTAAGGGTTATCTATTTCTTTCCTGTTGTTTAGTGGAATTGCAACTTTCATCTGCTTACACTTCACACAACCTGGATGTTCTGCCTGCAGAAGGGAGGTGTCTTTTGCAATAGAAAAAAAAAAAAAAAAAGAAAAGAAAATGAAGTAGAAGCAGCAGAGGAGAAAGGAGAGCGTTCAAATTAATCCCAGAAGAGAGTCAGGTATTCCTTAATGCTTCTGCATCCAAGTGGAAGCCTCACCTCATTTGCTTCTGCCTCTGACTTCATTCTTCCATGAAAGCCCAAGCTTGGGAAGACCCTACACGGGGCTCTCAGAATGGGTGGTTGAGTTCCTGCTATGGCTCTTGACTTTAGTACAGTTTGGAGAAGACAGACCTAGCCAGGTGCTCATTCCTCTAATGAATCTCAGAAATCCTCTAAGAATCTGCACTTTCTTTGAAAAGGTGCAAAGACACTAAACAAAGGTAAAAGGAGGATGCTGGACACAGTTGGACTAGATTGAAATACAAACAGAATGATATGGTTTTGAGAACCAGAAACATCACCAGTTCCTTGTCTCTTAGCAACTGTTATGTCCATCCCTACTGGTTACACAGCACCTGTTGTACCCTCTTCCCTCTGCCATAATTTGGTCATGGATGAGGTCTCTCTTCTCTCTGATCTTCACCCCTTCTGACCAGATCTCTCTCTGATCCTAGAAGGACTTCCACTTTCATCATCTGTTCCTGTGCTAAAGCAGAGTCTCTGTTCCCATTGGCAGTTTCATCCAGCTTCATGTCTCCCACTACCCTTTATTGGTAGCACAGGCTGTACCTCTGGAATTAGTTTGCTGAAAAGGGCAGTAATCTGATGATGGGATTCAGTGAACCAGAAACATCACCAGTTTCTTGCCCAGGTTCCCATCATCCATGAATATTAGCATTTCTCCTCAGATCCTAGGAATGCAGGAGTTAGCTGGAAGAGGAACTGAGGTACTGAAAACCAAGTCCAGGCCTTGTCCCTGGGGGATAGTGCATTGAAGACGAGCATCTCCTGGTGTTAGTCTTCCCTCTCCCAGGCCTGGCAGAGGAGGAGCCTGAGGCTCAGTCTTTCAGGCTGAGAGTGGAATCATCCCTGGTGATGGCCTCACCATCACAATCGGTCCTGGTGCCCCTGGCTTCCTTGTTTCCAAGGATGGGTGGGCAGGGCCGAGATCGCAAAACATCACTGACCAAAATATGGACGCCCAAACTGATGCTCATGACACCCACAAAGGCCAGTCCAGTTCCACCAAGGATGACCAAAGCAAGAGGGATCTGGTGGCATTGCTGGAACAGCCACAGGCTCATCCATCCCAGCGGCACCAGGCGGAAGAGGACCAGGGTGGCCAGGGCGGCCCAGCTGGTCACGCTGAAGGCCAGAGATGGGGCCTGGCGAGAGAGCAGCAGCAGTTGGCGTAGGTGCAGGAAGATGGAGTTGAGCTCCAGGAGCAGAGACACCACAGAGAAGCCCACGTAGTGGCCGGACAGAACGGCGGTGCTGAGGCAGCTCACGACCTGGGGAGCCGAGGTCAGAGGTCAGAGGACCTTCCACGACCTACCACCCATGAGGTCCCAACACAATCAGGTCCCAGCATCCCAGTCCTCAAGAAGGGTTCCCAAGCATTTTGTGGCACTTCCCACAGAGCCCCCAACAAAGCCAACTTTATGTTTACCCTTATGTTAGGAGCCTGAATGGCCTTGAAACAGCCCTTCCATAGAATAGAATTGGAGCAGCTTTGGCCCCGGGCTGTCTGCTCCCTACAATTTGCATTCCTGTGCTTTCACACCCTATCCCCACTCCCAGTACTGGGACTCCCCCTTCTTATTAAGCTCCATAGTCAATGTTTCTGCGATAGACTGGACACCTGTGGGAATCCAGTCTCCTTGGGAGACTGCAGTGCTGACTCCAGCTTTGGCCAGCAGTAATCCCCTCCCCGCAGTTCAGCCCAAGGTTGGGAGGATCAAGTGCCAGCAGGGGTTGGAAACTCTGGGGGAAGTCACAGGACAGAAAGCTGATGAGAGACCAGGAACCCCCAGGCTGGGCATGCCTCCTTCCCTGTCTCGCCGCTTGCCAAGTCTCACCAGTGCATGGTGACAAACAAGATCCCAGGCCTGGCCCAAGGTCTGGTTCCACAACAAGTCAGTTCCATCTGCCAGGAAATAACCTGTGGGCAAGGAGGGGAGGCTGCTGTTACCCTTCCCCCAAGCCAGTGTCCAGTCTGGAGAAGAATCTCCACCTTTCCCTGCTCTTTAGTTTCCTCTCAGTAAAGCTGCCAGAAACATTTCACTCCATCAAGAAATGGAAGAGCGAAGGAGTCCTGGAATGACTTCTGGAAGTTTGTCCCCTGCCCCAGACTGGTCCAGCTTTCCCTGAAGACTCACCCACAGAGAAAGCCACCAGCAGCAGAGCCCAGGGAGGGTGGCCATGAATCGGGTCGGCGGCCATCTGAGGGTACAGCGACAGCCTGGAGGAGACCGGGGGAGCCATGGTCACCGTCTGTGTGGACACGGATCCATTCTCCGACTGTGGACGGATCGACACCACCCACTCATCCACGAACCCACCCCGGCCTCAGACACTTCGAGATCTCGCATGGATTCTGAAGATGCCCCCGGGTCTTTTAATCCCAGCCAACCGCCCCCCTCCCTCGCCCTCGCCACGGTGCCTCCGAAACCTCTTAAGCCTCGCACCCGAGCAGGGCCCCGGCCCCCGTAAGCAAGCTGTGCACCAGGGAGACACAAATGTTCCGCCACTTCCAGCGGTTCTGGGCGGCAGATCCCGGGGTGGGCAGCAGCTGCAGCCCCCAGTGCAGCCCCCGGAAGGCGGCAAAGGAGGCGCCAGTGACGAGGAGCCCGGAGGGCGCCATGGCCTGGCGGGCGGGCTACGTCCGGATCGGTCCCTGGGGCTCCCAGGCTCTAAGCCCCGACGCATCCAACACCCCGCTGCGGAGACTGCGAGCAGGTTTTGTGGCAAGGCGGGGTCCTTAGGTGCCCCGCCCGCTCCGCCTTCGGAATCGGCTTTAACTTTTCCAGGTCTCGTCCACGCCCCCAACCCCTGGCTGGGCGGTGATTGGAGAAGCCTTGGGGCCGCCGCCCCTTGAGCCACAGCAGCCGATCGCGTGCCGCCCTCGAGGGGGATGGAGGGTAGGGGGCTTCCGGGGCTCAGACCCGTAAACGGAGCTTAAGGAGGCTTTCTGGATGTCGACAGGGATCTTCCCAATCCCTCTTGTGTCCCCACGTCCCCGCAAATCTGGAAATGGCTTGTTAATCTCACCTGACACTCTCAGAGGCCCAGCCATATGAACCTCCACCTACTTCACCTGCTCTCACCTCTCACCTGCTGTCCCTCCTGCCCATCTCCTACCCACGCAGCCCTGAAGTCAGAGGCCAGGGCAAACCCGTTCCTATGGGCATAAACTTCGTCATCGCTCTGCCCCGCGCCCCACCCTGGTCTCAGTTGTGGAGCGGGGGGCAGGGAGGGGGCGGAGGGGGTGGGGAGGGGACACTGGGGCACCTCACTTCCTTCCAGCCACCTTCCTTCCCGAGGTTTCCAGACCTTGAACACATTTCAGCAACCTCATGTAAACTCCAGGAGTCCTGCCCCCTTGACATGGTACCTCTCATAGGGAACAACTCCCTTTCTCTAAGAGCGACCCACCAGGGCCCCTCCCCTACAGAGGACCCTTTCATCAAGAAGGGAACCATTCAGCCCTAGTCTTGAAAAGCACCCCCCGCCCCCTCCCGCCAGGGCTTGGTACCCATTAGGGGAGGAGTGACTATCTGTGCCAATTTGAGGAGGCAAGGAGAGGTCACACAGGGTTATCTCAAGATTGGGGAAGAGTCAAAGGGAAAAAGCCACATCTTGCTTTCAGAAGCAGGACTGTCAGGATTATACAGAAGCTTTCAGCTTTGGGGGCGGGGAACTTTTCCTCTTCTGAAGAGTGACAGGTTCTTCCTGTTTTCCATTTTACTCCATCCACTCTACATCTCTTTAGGTGGCTGCCACCAAGTCAGCGCAACAGCTGTTCCCTGTACAAGGAGTGGATTCCAGCTACTCCCAAAGAATAAAATTCATAAAGCAATAGGTGCTCCCACAAATGTTCTCACAACTCCCCTCCTCCACCAAAACCCTATTATGTGAATGGGGCTGGGGGGATCTCTTCATTCTTCCACACCCACCTCTCCAGAAGTTTTAAAAATTACACTGATTCTTTTAAATCTTATTTATTATATGAAAGCCATACATGATTAATGTAGAAAATTTGGCAACTACAGAAAACCAAATGGAAAATTACAACTTTATTCCATCATCCAAAGATAACCACTATTATTAACAATTTGGAGTATGTCTGCAGTCTTTTTAAAACTGTCTTATAAGTATACACCCATATTTAAAAAAGCAAAATTGAGATCACATAATACATATCATTTTATAACCTTTTTAATATTCAGAGAGCATTTTTCTTTCCAGTCAAATCCTCTCCTACATGACTTTTAATGGCTGCGCAGTGTTCCACCATCTGGGTGGATCCATAACAATTTACTCAAGCAACCCCCTCTTGCAAATTTTCATCACAGTAGAAAAAGAAATGAATTCCCAACCGGATAGTTGGTTCTCAATTTTTCCTACTGCATTGCTGGGATGAACATCTTATTACTAATCTTTAATTATATTCTTAGGATACATTCCCAAATATAGAATTACTAGATCAAAGGCCATGAAACTTTTAGGATGTTTGGCACACATTACCCAACTGACATCAGTAAGACTACCCACTTGTATACCCATGTGCAACATATGAGAGTGTCATTTTAGTACTTCTTTGTCAATAACTGGGTCTTGTTTTTCCTCTTATAGTTGGCTACAGGAAAAAATGCTTCCAGCTATAGCTGCCTTTCTTTAATTACTAACGAAGCACACCTTTTTCCATGGTTTTATCTATCGGAATTTCTTTTATGAATTTTCTGCATATGTCCTTTCACAGCTGGCTCTTGCTCCTCTACGGTGCTTATAGACAAATTACATGGTGAGGAGAGGTGGGAGCAGGAGGATGAAGTCAAGGACACTTCAACATGGTCCCACGTCTCTGAGGGAGGCAGAAAGACTGGAGAGGAATGGAGAATGAAGTAGTCGGCTGGAAGCTTGTCTTCGATGGACGGTGGCTTGTCCTCCCTCCTCCTGGGGGCACTCCTGGCCTCTACGGGCCCCCCTCTGCAGGATGTCCAGACAGGGCCCTGTGCTCTCCAGGCCTGGTCCTTCACTGGTCTTCTGTCTGCCTCTGTGTTTTCAGGCTGTTCTTCCTCATTTCTGCTCCATGAAGGGTGAGGATGGCAGAGCCATGTACCCAAGGCTGGATGAAGACACTGTGGCCCGTGAAGCGAGGATGGGAAGAAAGGACGGAAGCAATGTCCAGGGACAGAGCAACCTTTGTTGCAGCCTGTGAGTGGACTCAAGTCTACCCACCCTCCTCTATTGCAGTCCACTCACATCCAGCTTAGGCTGCAGAAGGGTGGGTTCAATGAGCTACTCTCTCCTAAATCTGTTCCTCAAAAGTGGAGAACAGGATCCAGTTAACCGCACAACTCCTGCCCCCAAACAGAACAGCTTCCAGTAACCCGTGAACTTGATTACCTTCAGGCAGGGAGACTGGGCCAAGGCTGAACCACACCAGAACATGAGCCCAAGGGTGAGATTAGATCAGGAGCTGGGGGTGGCAGTTTTATTCTGCCTGATGCCCCTAAAGCGGTCACATCTCAAAACCCATCTCTTCTGGTTGCTGGAGAGGAGAATTTCCTGCCTGCACGGGCCTGAGCTGAATCTCACACCCTATCCTTAAAAAGTGGGGGAAGTCAGCAGTGGCAGCTGGAACCCCATCAGGGCTGTGGTCCTGCTCTGGGAGGCAGGGGAAGCCTGAGCCACCTTTGCTTGGTGGGAAGTCAATGCCAAGACTGAGTTCCCAGCAGCTCCTGGCATTGGTCTAACCCTAGTCCCTCCCCTCAACCTCCAGCCCCAGCTGGGTTCTGGTCAGGGGTGGGGGAAGGGCAACAGCTTATGTGAAAAGCTGTTCTGTTCCCACCCACAGCAGAGGACAGCCCAGGCTCTGAGTCCACAAAAGTGGGCTTCTGATTCCTTCATGCATGCTCAATTGTGTGACTCCCCATTTCACAGGTGGAGAAACCGAGACAGAAGGCCTAAGGGTCCCACGTGGAGGTGAGTATCCCTGAATTTAGAGTCTGGGCCAGACTAAGGAAATACAGGGAAGAGGTAAGAGGAGGGAGATGACTACTCAGATGGGCAACTCAGTATGACCTTTTCCCTGAAGAAGAAACTTACTTTTGAACTTGGAAAGGCCAGTAGGAAGGAATGAGGGGCAAGGAAGGAAGGAGGATCAGGAAAGACATTTGCGTAAAGGGTAAGGCAGGATTTCTTTGCTCCACTTCTTCCCACTGTCAAAGAGCAACTAAGCTTGGGTACTCAGAGCCTTCTATTCCTCAATTCAGCCAGGATCTCTGATCTGAAACTCTCTCTCTTGCTGGGTCAATCTGGGGCAAGGTTCTCCAACTGAATAGGGTTCCCTTCCCTAAAAGGTATCATCACTCTCGCTGTTCAGACCTTCCCAGCCCCAGTTCTGTCACCTTCCAGAGGGGGAAAGCAGCTCCTTCTCCTCTTCTTCCTCCTCCTCCTCGAAGCCAGGGGCAGAGGGCAACAGTTCTTCAACTGGCAGCTTTAGCTGGGTCAGGACATAAAGCTTGCCACTGAAGAACTACTGCGGCTCAGCCAGGTGAGGATGTGGGAGGCACAGGTTCCTAAAAGGGAAAGGAAAGAAAAATGGGAAAGACATGAGCAAGGCCATGTTACAGGGACACTGTCCCACTGGCCCTCAAAGTCCAGCTCCAGTGGATGTTCAACCTTCTAATGAAGGGCTTCTTGGCTCTGATCTGGGCCTCCAGCAAGGGACAAGAGGCAGCTCTGAACCTACTTCCCTGCTCCTCTTTCCAGAACTGAAGGCTGTAGAAACCTGAATGTGCTCTCACCCCTTGTCGCCTTGGCTACCCACCTACCCACAGGGCAGCCTCCAGCCTCCTCAGCACTGAGAGGGCAGGATCGGGGAGCCTGGACACCCTCCACCAGTTACCCAGGTATTAGGTGAGAAGGTGTACCTCAGGTCCAGAAATGGGAGGGATCAGGGCAACTGACTCAGTCTCAGGGAATTCAGCAGGAAGAAGAGTTTTGGGGGGGTGGTGCCTACATCTGGGGAAGAGTAAGGAAGGGAGGAGGTTTAGGGTTTCGAAGGTCAGCAGAGGTTCCTGGGACTGTGAGGAGAGGAAAAGGGACCAGAGGCTGGAGGAAAGGGAGGTAGGGCAGGGTGGTTGGGCAGCTTCCCCAGGACTCTTAAATGCCAGGCATTCCGCTTGCACATTCCGGGTACATCTGGTATGAATTCCAGGCTGTCTGCCGGCCCCTCCATGTCTGAACTTTGTTCCAAGTTCCAAGCCCCGCCCCCACAGTTCCAACGCATGAATCAGCAGGAAAAGCCGGGCCCTGCAGCATGGCCCAGGGAGGGGGCTGGGGGCGTGGCAGGCTTGAAGGCTGCGAGCTTGGGAGGGTGGGTCTGTGCTGACACTCTGTCGAAGGGCATGGTCCATGCCAGTGTGAGGGGACAAGGTGGTCTTGCCTTTAGATATCTATACTCAGAGGGTAAAGAGAGATTAGGGTGGGAGGTTTTCAAATTACAAAACCCTCTTGGGAGGCATGAACTTTGTGGCACCTTCCTTCTCCCAGGTGACCAGTTCAACTCCTTCCCACTCCTATCTGCTTGAGCAGGCTCTGTTCAACCCATAGGACTCAGCTGCTGCTGAGAGTCTGTGCCAAGCAGGTGCCCTTGGCTGCAGGGAGGGGTGGGCCCAGGGCACTGACCCTCTGACCAGCTGCTCCATCAACCCTTTGGCACTCTGACAGCTCCTAGCTCAGTCTGACAGCCAGGATGACAGGCCAAATGAGTTGGAGGCTGGAACTAGGGCCGGAGGGAGGTGGGGGCAATAGCCTAGCCAGAGGCCACGGGGAGGGGCCAAGAGTTGGCCAAGAGGTGGGGAGAGAGGGAGCCCAGTGATGACTAACCCAGGCGCCCCACCCAGCCAGCCGGCTTCCCAGGCGGTCAGGGCCAGGCCTGGGCTAGGGGCCCCACAACCGGACAGGCTGGGGGGAGGTGCAGAGGTGACCTTCTCTCGGCTCAAGACGGCCAGTTAGGCTGGGGAGGGGGGAAGGTTAGAGTTTCCAGGCTCTCCTTCTGCCTGCTCCCCCCACCAACCCGCGGTGAAACCCTAACCTTTGGGTTGCATAAGGCCCCCGCACCGCCGCCCCCTACTCCTCTCCCCTCCCCCCTTACATAACATCCCCTGGAGGGAACGAGAGGAGGGGCTGGTCCGCCCAGAGACCCCTTCCCTGCCAGGGCGCTCAACTGGCCCTGACCCAGTGACTGCCGGCACAGGCAAAGCACCTCCCCGCTACCCGCCCTGTCCAAATCCTCCTCAAGCTGGGAGGCCGGCTCCCGTATCCTCATACCAGAGGGCGCCGAGGTTAGCCGCCCCCAGCCCTCTGGCCCCTCGTCTTCCTCCCAGCTACTCCGCAAAACCTTCTGCACGACTACTGTCCCAGACTCCTTCTTTAAACCTCCTGACACACTACTCCAGCCAGTCAAGGCCCCTCTCCCCCGGAACTCCCCAACCCCCGCCGCCCCCTCACCCCTCCCCCGGAAGGGCAGGGTGTGGCCGTCAGGACCCTACTTTCCCCCATTACCCCGTTAGCACGGTTCCCTCCTGTGCTGCCGGGACCCCAGCTCACACCCACCTGGTGCTGGGTGGGGGGGGTTGCTGAGGGTAGGGGAGCAAATCAGTGCGTCCGATCCCCACGGCCGGCGGCGCTGTCTCTTCCCAGCGCCCAGCACACACCGGCTCCAGTCTCCGATCAGCTGGCGGCGTCGTGACGCACAAACTGCGATTGCACGGCCCAGGGCCAATCACCGCCCACTGCTGGGCAGCGTGACTACACCCACTCGGGGGCGCCAGCGCTTCGCCTTGGTCCCGCCTCCCTGGCCGTCTTAGCTTTGATTGGCAAGGAGGCCACCCCTTTGCCGAGTGGAGTAAGGCTAAGCCACGCCCACCAACTCGAGAGCTGGCCAATAGGTAAAAAGGTGTGGCTTAGCCCTGCGTCTAAGCTACTTGCTTAGAGGGGCGCTACGTCAAACCCGAGTCCTAAAGTGCAGAAGGAAGTCGAGGCGTGTGTGTTTGCGGTGCATACTGGTCAATGTAGTTCTCGGTCTGACACCTCGTTCCCAGAATCCAGCGCGCTCTGTGAGTTGGCATTTTTAAACTCCTCTCAGAATCCATCCCGGCGAACTCCTTAAAGGGCTACAGCCCCTCCTTCTCGGAGCTGTGAGTGGTTCTTTTAGACAGCCCCCAAACGGATTCACTGACCTCTTGCAGGAGGCGATGTTTCTCTCAGGAAGAGCAGGAGAGGCTGCAGGAGTGAGAACTGAAGGTGGAAATCAGCCCCAGGGCACACAGACTCTTCCTTTGAAATGAAGACTCCTGGGAACTTTTGGAGGAGTGAGGACTGCCCACCTCCGCTGGCCTCAGCTTTCTCTTGGAGAGGTCTAATCCACTCCTCCTCCTGGAGGGCCTTCCTAATCAGAGGAAACTTCTGGTAGAAGATGTCTTGCCCCAGTCACAGAGAGACAAAGCCTGTCAAGCAGCAGCTTCCCAACGAAAGATTTATAGCACAGTCTTCACCTGAGGGTAGAAGTTAGACTTGTGGTCAGAAACTAGGGGACGGGCCGGGCCAACGTGCAACTGGCCAGCAACCCCGTCCTCAGGACGATACCCCCATTCTGTCCCGCCCCCCAGAAGCTTTTCACTGACTCAGGCCTACTTGGGGAAGAGATTTCGGAGGTGGAGACCAATGAGGAGGCTGTTCCTTCCCCAGAGGCCAATCAGAGCATAGAGGGGCGGGGACATGGGCCAAAAAAAATTAATAATAATCGGAAAAGAACCCAATGACTTGGCAAAAGCTGCAGAACCGCTTCGTTAAAGGGGCAAGTGTGAGGTCCACCCTATCTCAATCATTCCCATCTCTCTGCCACCATCAAAAAGGGACGTGTGAGAGATTCATGATGTTTCCATAAGCTCCCAATTGAGGGTGAAGGTAACAGCCTAGAGTGTGAGGTAGTTCCTTCTGCATGAAAGACAGGCTCCATCAAGGGATTGCTATGGCTCCTACGAGCTCCAGAATGCCGAACCTGTGTTCAGAACATTGTGCCTTTAAGGAAACTTCCTGCCTTCCACCCCGGTAACAGCTGATTGTTGGAAAGTGTGACCTCAGGGGACGAATCAGCTGTTACCACATCCTCCTCCAGTTCTACCCTCCTCTATCCCCTTCTTCTCCGCCCTCGCCCCCCCTCCATGGGTGGTGAGCAAAGGAAGATGAAACCCCAAATATGGGGGACCTGCTTGTACGTTCTTTCCTCTCTCTCACTCCAAGGCTGCCTCCCTCCCCCACCCTCCCCCATCTCCTCCCTCCCCGACGCTCCCCTTCTTCCTCCCTCCTCTCTCCCTCCTCTCCCGCCCCTGTCTGCTGGTTAGGTCTTCAGAGGCTCTGAGCGTGGAACGAGAGGTATTTCCTGTCAGCACAGTCAGCTCAGACTCGCCCTCCCCTGGTCTAGTTGGGAGGCCAGTATTGGGGAAGCCCAGAATGGTGGCTGCCTGGGTGTGTGGGTGCTCTCGGAATGGGTACTGGGGAAGGTCCCGTGAATCTACAGTCCAAACCTGGAGGAGAAAAATGGCTGTGGAAAGGAGCCTCCCCAGTGTCAGAACTCTGCTTTCCAGGCCAGCTCCCCACTACTCCCTCTCAGGTTCCTCCCCAGACAGGGTCCTGCTAAGGAGATCCTCCTGGCTTTGCCCATTACTCCATATACATTTTTTACACTGCTCCATTTTTTTATATTTTCACCTTCCCATCCCCCCGCCTTGCCAAAGGTGCTAATGTGGAACCTCCCAGGGGCCGCAGGTGGAGCACAAAGGCCCCAGGAACCAGGGGCTTTGGCTAGGAAGTCCTGTGCTGGAAGACCCAGGTAAATATTTTGCTCAGCCCTGAGCTGGGAGTCGGGGTCACTCCAGGACAAGCTTAGTGTGACGTCCCAGGACTGACTTGGCAAGGTTGGGAGAAACTGAGCAGGGTCTTGGCCAAGCTTGGAAGAAAGAGAAATCTCACCAGCTGCCCCCGTTTACCATTATGCTTAGCACAGAAGTCCTGTTCCCTTCTTCTCACCCAAGACCCTTGGGATAGGCCCTTTCCTGTTTTGTTCTAACTTACCATATTGCCATCCTGCCACTGTGTAGGGCAAAAGCAACAGGCTTTGAGCCCAGGGTTTTTGATCACAGCACTTGTGGGAGCTGTCCTGTACACAGTAGCTTGTTTACTGGGATCCTCAGCTCACTAGGTGCCTTTAGCACAACCCCCCCCACCGACTTATGACAATCAAAATCGTCTCCAGACTGACCAGATGTCCCCTGGGGGCCAAAATCGCCCTCCATTTAGAACCACTGAGTTAGACAAACTTGGATTCAAATTCCAACTCTTACCACCTGTAAGCTCGATGAAGATACTTCACATCTCTGAGCCGCAATTTCCTCATCTACAAAATTGAATGAATAATAAAATCATGGCTTATTGTAGGGTTTTAAAAAAGAATATGTTTGAAAACACCTAGCACAATACCTGACTCAGAGTTGGTGCACTAAACTTTAGCTTCCTTCACTTTTCTCCTTGCCACATTGGCAAGAGCTAAGCTCCATCAGCACAGGCTGACTGTCGGGACTGCTGCAGGCTTCCTCCCTGACCATCCAAGCCGTGACCTCCGAGAAACTCAATATGGGGTTTGGTGAAGGAGAGTCGCTGACTTGGTGCCAGATCCCCCGAAGCCCAAGGGTGCTTGGGCTGAGATTCAGGGAGCATTTGGAAACAGAGTTATTACAGGACACAGTATTTCAAAATGTGGCCTGCAGATTGCCTGCATCAGAAATACCTAGTGCTTGTTAAAAATTCAGATTCCAGAGGTCTCAATCAGAAGTACGTCATAACGTTTGAAAAACCACGGTCTTAGGGTTTGAACTGGGGAAGGTGTCATTACCCCAGAATTTTAGAACACCAGTGCCCAGTATTGCAAAGACATCTCAATATGAGAAATGGAAAGAACTCTTAAGAGATAAGGTTAGTTACACTCAAGGTCATTGGTGCATTACAAGCTAAAACCACTAGAGGGCAGGGCACACACAAACTTGAAGAAAGAAAAAGGAATGCCTCCTTACTCTAGGTAAACTGAGAGCAGAGCAAAGAAGACTGCAAAATTTTGTTGGTACTAAGAAGCAGGCTCAGGTGCACTAGTGGTAAAGAACCCGCCTGCCAGTGCAGGAGTCATGAGACGTGGGTTCGATCCCTGGGTTGGGAAGATCCCCTGGAAAAGGGAGTGGCTACCCACTCCAGTATTCTTGCCTGCAGAATCCCGTGGACAGAGCCTGGAGCGCTACAGTCCATGGGGTCACCAAGAGTTGGACACAATTGAAGCAGCTTAACACGCAGCACGCAAGAAGCAGGCACTACCTCCAGAACCTCCTCTGGTCTTAGGTATTTAGACCAATGTTGAGGATACAAGATTGTTCAGTTCAGTTCAGTCACTCAGTCGTGTCCGACTCTTTGCGACCCCATGAATTGCAGCACGCCAGGCCTCCCTGTCCATCACCAACTACTGGAGTTCACTCAAACTCATGTCCATCGAGTCGGTGATGCCATCCAGCCATCTCATCCTCTGTCGTCCCCTTCTCCTCTTGCCCCCAATCCCTCCCAGCATCAGAGTCTTCCAATGAGTCAACTCTTCGCATGAGGTGGCCAAAGTACTGGAGTTTCAGCTTTAGCATCATTCCTTCCAAAGAACACCCAGGACGGACCTCCTTTAGAATGGACAAGATTGTTAAGAACACATAATTTCCCAAGTGAAAAAAAACAATATAGCATGATGGTTACCAAAGGGAAAACAGTGGGGGAGGGACAAATTAGGAGCTTGGGATTAACACACACACACCACTATATATAAAACAGATAACCAACAGAGACCTACCATACAGCACATGGAACTCTCCTCAGTATTCTGTAATAACTTATATGAAAAGTATCTGAAAAAGAATGAATATATGTATATGTATAACTGAATCACTTTGCTGTACACTTGAAACTAACACAACACTGCAAGTCAACTATACTCCAATAAAATTAAAAAAACAAAACAAGGGACTTCCCTGGAGATCTAGTGGTTAATTTTCTGTGCTTTTACTGCAGGGAGCACAGGGTCCATTCCTGGTTGGGGAACTGAGATCCCACATGCCACAGGCATGGCCAAATTTTTTTTTTTTTTTTTTAATTAAAAACAAAATAGTACTTGGCCAAGGAGTACAAAGAACATTAGTTTTAGAATGAGCCAGGCCTAGATTTGAATCCTGGTTCTACCACTTCCTAGCTATGGGACCTAAGCAAATTACTTAAAGTAGTCAGCTTCCTCATCCTAAAACGGATCTAAAACTATCCTCTTAAAAAGGGTTGGGGTGAGAATTTAAAGTATGCAAACTGCTTAGCAAGATGCCTGGCTCCTGATCAGTGTTCTGTAAATGGTAGCTGTTATTACCGGTCAAGGTCATGTGACCAAGCACATCAGCGGTTCTAGCTGCTTTTTTCAAGAAGGATACAGATGAAATCAAATTATGGCTGAGCCATTCCTGCTCCTCTCTAATTAGGACTTCATTTTTTTCTTAAGTGCCTTTATGGAGCTCCCACACCTCCACACCAGACTCCTACATGAGGCAAACTCTCCTTCTAGGAGTAGGACTGGAAAAAGAGAGATATTGGCCACTCGCTGAACACAATGGCCTGTCAATCCTGTAAATGAGTCAGAACCGAGACCTCTTGAAGGAGTCCTGTAGTTCTGGCCCAGCTCGCTGGTTTCTGCTCCCTGACGTGCTGCACCGTCCCCCCAGCCATGGTGGCATCTGCAAGGCTCAGACAACAGCAGGCAGGCTCTGTCATACAGCAGAAGCAGATCTTCAACAGGAAGTCTTGGGGGAACATTTCCATCCTGGCTTTTCAGCCTGGTCAACTTCTCTCCCCAAGATTGCCCAGAATTTTTATTTTATTATTAGAAAAAAAAAAAAAAGGCTTTAAAAGAGCTGTCAGTGGGGAAGACTCCAGAGCAGATCTGTGCCCCAGTTTGGTGAGTTTCCATGCTGCCACTTGGAAAAGCCTCTTCGGAGGTTCTTGTTTTTTTACCTGTAAAATATGAACAATAATAACCGCCCTTCCTAAATCACTGAGTGTTGCCAGGGCCAAATGTAATGTTACTACTGAAACTTCGGAAAATTAAAAGCTCTTTCTTTTGGAAGGCAGCATAGAGGCGGTGAAGGGACTTAATGTGAAAAGTCCCAGCTCTGCTTCAGGTTTCTTATCGGTAAAACCAGAGGGAGGTGGTTGTGGCGGCGGATGCGGCGGCTGCGGCGGCGGGGGTGACCACCTGGTTAAAGGCTGCCCTCTCTAAGGGAAACCCTCCCTAGGTCCGCGTCCCAGCGCTTGAAGGAGGAAGTAAGGAGGGAAAGGGAAGTCTCGTGGGCCGCTCATAGCCCCCACCCCTGCCCGATTCAGCCCGGGAGGAAGCGAAGCCGCCACCAGGCCTAGCAGGGTGCGGGGAAGGAGAGGCCGGCGGGCGGTGGCGCGGCCTAGAGGAGGCGGGGTTCCCGGGCTCAGTCGAGCCACGTGCGGTTGTTTCCGTACCGGGGCGATCACGTGAGCAGCGTCAGCTGACCCGTCACGGTGGAGCCTGGCGCTGGCGCCCCTCAGCCCCCGCCCGGCCGCGCCCGGAGCGCAGGACCCTGCGGAGGGGTAAGAGCGCCCCCGCGGCCCCACTCTGTCCCCGGCCCATCCCCGCCTCCTCCGCCCCAGCCCCAGTCCCTCGCTCACCCCTACCCACCTGGCATCCCGGAAGCCGAGGCGAGGGGGCTGTGGCCGGGCTCATCCCCGCGCTGCCCCCAGGCGGCCAAGAGGGGATGGCCCTGAGGAGCAGGGGGCGGGAAGTCGCGCTTACCGCGAAGGCGGAGGACTGGTCACCGCCCCCGAGCCCCGACATGGAGGAGCTGCTCCGGAGCGTGGAGAGGGACCTGAACATCGATGCCCGACAGCTGGCTCCGGCCCCGGGGGGCGCACACGTGGTGGCTCTAGTGCCCGCGCGCTGGCTGGCCAGCCTCCGCGAGCGCAGGCTGCCCCTGGGACCCTGTCCGCGCGCCGAAGGCCTGAGCGAAGCGGAAGTCAGGACTTTCTTGCAACGCTCCGTGCAGAGGCTGCCTGCCGGCTGGACTCGAGTCGAGGTGCACGGGCTGCGGAAACGAAGGCTCTCCTACGCGCTGGGCGGCCTGCCTTTTGAGGAGGGGTCCAGCACCCCGGAGACCCTCACTCGCTTCATGCAGGATGTGGCTGCCCAGAATTATCGCAACCTGTGGCGCCACGCGTATCATACTTACGGGCAGCCCTACAGTCATAGCCCTGCCCCCGCGGCTGTCCCTGCCCTGGATTCAGTGCGACAGGCTCTGCAGAGGGTCTATGGTTGCCCTTTCCTGCCACTGGGTGAAGCTGCACAGTGCCCCTCATATGCCAGAGAAGGCCCCTGTGCCCCTCGGGGCTGCCCTGCCTCTCCCAGTCTTCTGAGAGCCGAGGCTCTGTTGGAGTCACCGGAGATGCTCTACGTGGTCTACCCGTATGTGCAGTTCTCCCTGCACGATGTGGTCACCTTCAGCCCCGCCAAGCTGACCAACAGCCAAGCCAAGGTGCTCTTCATTCTCTTCCGTGTGCTGAGGGCCATGGATGCCTGTCACCACCAGGGACTGGCCTGCGGGGCCCTGTCTTTGCACCACATCGCCGTGGATGAGAAACTTTGCAGCGAGCTCCGCCTGGACCTGAGTGCTTATGAGAGGCCCAAGGAGGCAGGGGATGAGGAGACCCCGGAAGCAAGAAACGGGGCAGGTGTCGAGCCTGGCGAGGAGGGACGACGGGGACCTGGGTGTCCCACCTGCCAGGAGGAGCTCAGGGGCCTTGTGCTAGACTGGGTCCACGGCCGCATTAGCAACTTTCACTACCTCATGCAACTGAATCGGTTGGCAGGTCGGCGGCAGGGGGACCCCAACTACCACCCGGTGCTGCCCTGGGTGGTTGACTTCACCGCGCCCCGTGGGCGCTTCAGAGACCTGCGCAAGTCCAAGTTCCGCCTCAACAAGGGGGATAAGCAGCTGGACTTCACCTATGAGATGACCCGGCAGGCGTTTGTGGCAGGGGGTGCAGGCGGCGGGGAGCCACCTCACGTCCCTCACCACATCTCCGACGTGCTTTCTGACATCACCTACTATGTGTACAAGGCCCGGCGCACACCCCGGTCTGTGCTCTGTGGACACGTGAGGGCGCAGTGGGAGCCCCACGAGTACCCGGCCAGCATGGAGCGAATGCAGAGCTGGACTCCAGATGAGTGCATTCCCGAGTTCTACACCGACCCCTCCATCTTCTGCTCCATCCACCCTGACATGCCTGACCTGGATGTGCCGGCCTGGTGCTGCTCCAACCAGGAGTTCGTGGCTGCCCACCGGGCGCTGCTGGAGAGCCGAGAGGTGTCCCAGGACCTACACCACTGGATTGACCTCACCTTTGGCTACAAACTACAGGGCAAGGAGGCTGTGAAGGAGAAGAACGTGTGTCTGCACCTGGTGGACGCCCACACACACCTGACCAGCTATGGCGTGGTACAGCTCTTCGATCAGCCACATCCCCAGCGCCTGGCAGGGGCCCCTGCCCTCGCCCCTGAACCTCCCCTCGTCCCCAGGCTATGGTTCCACACCATCCAGGAGAGCAAAGGCCGGGAGGACTTCCCTGCACAGCTTACGAATGGGATGGGCAGGACAGTTTTGGAGGCTACTCCCTGTGAGGCTGGCTGGGCCAGGGACAGGCCCGGGGTAGGGGAAGATGAGTTGGAGCAGGCCACAGAAGCTCTGGATTCCATCTCTCTCGCTGGGAAGACAGGTGACCAGCTGGGACCGTCTCCCTCCTCTACTTCGTCCTCCAGTCAAGTCCCGCCAGGCCTCTTGCCTTTCTCAGGGGCCTCAGCCTCTCGACCGGGCCGTCGGAACAGAGCTGCTGGGACAGACCCCAGGGAAGGTGAGGAGGGCAAGATTCTTCTTCCGGAGGGCTTCAGTCCTCTGCAGGCTCTGGAGGAGCTGGAGAAACTAGGCAACTTCTTGACCAAAGGCCTAGGGGGCCACTTGGAGGTGCCTGAGCAACCCTGGGTTCAGCCCCCCGTGCAGCTGCGGGACCTCTTTCATCGGGACATGCAGGCTCTGGGGGTCCTGTTGGCTGAGATGGTGTTTGCCACCAGGGTCCGGACGCTGCAGCCTGATGCACCTTTGTGGGTACGCTTCAAGGCTGTGCAGGGGCTCTGTGCACGCCATCCCAAGGAGGTCCCGGTGTCTCTGCAGCCCGTGCTGGACACACTTCTGCAGCTGAGTGGCCCTCAAGGCCCCGTGGTTGCAGGGAGGGGCAAGCTGGACCCACTGTTTACATATAGGCCCGTCTCCCAGGGATTGCCCCCACCCTGCCCCGCCCAGCTCCTCAGCCCCTTCAGCTCTGTGGTCCCCTTCCCCCCATACTTCCCCGCGCTGCACAAATTCATCCTCCTGTACCAGGTGAGGCGCGTGGAGGACGAGGCCCAGGGGCGGGAGCTGGTCTTTGCCCTGTGGCAGCAGCTGGGTGCCGTTCTGAGTGACATCACCCCTGAGGGCTTGGAGATCTTGCTGCCTTTCGTGCTGTCACTCATGTCTGAGGAGCACACGGCCGTGTATGCGGCCTGGTACCTATTTGAACCTGTAGCCAAGGCCCTGGGCCCCAAGAATGCCAATAAGTACCTTCTGAAGCCTCTCATTGGGGCCTACGAGAGCCCCTGCCAGCTCCACGGCCGCTTCTACCTGTACACTGACTGCTTTGTGGCCCAGCTGATGGTGCGGCTGGGCCTGCAGGCCTTTCTTGTCCACCTCCTGCCCCACGTCCTGCAGGTGTTGGCTGGCGTGGAGGCCTCCCAGGAGGAAAACAAGGGCCTGGCGGGGGCCGCCGAGGATGAGGAAAGTGGGCTCCTGGGGTCCGGGCCCGGGTCCTGTGCCTTTGAGGAGGAGATCCACATGGAAAGGGAGCCTGCGGCTGCCTCGGGCCTGGGGCTCCCGGACTACACCTCTGGCGTCAGCTTCCACGACCAGGCTGACCTCCCCGAGACGGAGGACTTCCAGGCCGGGCTCTACGTGGCCGAGTCCCCTCAGCCCCAGGAGGCTGAGGCTGTGAGCCTGGGCCGGCTGAGCGACAAGAGCAGCACCAGTGAGGCCTCCCTGGGCGAGGAGCGGGTGGCCGACGAGGGGGGCGTCCCGGTGGACAAGAGCAGCCTCAGGTCAGGCGACAGCAGCCAAGACTTGAAGCAAAGCGAGGGCTCCGAGGAGGACGAGGAGGAGGAGGAGGAAGGCTGTGTGGTGTTGGAGGTGGGGGAGGGGGAGGGCGAACAAGAAGAGGTCCCTGAGACATCCGAGCTCATGCTCTCCGACACTGTGCTGTCCATGGATACGGTTGTGGCTGGCGACGCCGGGGCCAACGGGGAGGAAGAAGAGGAGCCACTGACCGAGCAGTCGGAGGGCAAAGAACAGAAGATCCTTCTTGGTGAGTTCTTAGGCCTGGAGGTGTTGGTCTGATGGTCGTCATCTGCTGAGCTCTGCACTGAGTGGTGGATGGAGCCGATCTACACACAGCAGAGACGCGGGCCTGCCCTCCTAGAGCTCATGTCTAGCAGAGGAGATGCCACGCTGTAGGCAGGAGTTCTGTTAGTGCTGCAAAGAACGTGGCTGGTTACTACGAGGGAACATAAAGTGGGACTTAGATCTCGTTTTCAGGGGTCAGAGAAGACTTCCTTGAAAGTAGTGCTGGTGGAAGTTCAATGAGGAGGAGAAAGCTGGGCAAACATGGCAGGGTCTGTGGTGGGAAGGGCATTCCGGGCAGAGGGAACAGCATGTGTGAGGCTCTGAGGCTGTCGTGGTTCCATTCAAGAACCTGTGAAAGGCCAGTGTGGTTAGACTGAGAGAGTGAAGAGAAACGGAGAGGGTGGAGGGCACCTCCTCATTTAGGAATTGGGGGAGAGTCACCATAAGAGTAACCTTCCTGCAGTTTGTGCCCAAGTAGGGCTTCCCTTGTGGCTCAGCTGGTAAAAAATCCGCCTGCAATGCGGGAGACCTGGGTTCAATCCCTGGGTTGTGAAGATCCCCTGGAGAAGGAAAAGGCTACCCATTCCAGTATTTTGGCTTGGAGAATTCCATGGACTGTATGGTCCACGGGGTCCCAAAGAGTCGGACACGATAGAGCGACTTTCACTTCACAGAGGTGCCTGGAGCTGCCCCAAAGCCAGACTCCCACAGGCTGCTCTGCTAAAGGGAGGGTGGGGCCTTGGGGCCACCACGCTCAGGCTGGGCTCCTGGGTGGAGCTGGGACCAGTGTCACTAGGTGGGGCCCATGGGGTGGGGTGGGGGAGTCGTGAGCCCCTGTTATCTGATGCACTCAGGGACTACTCCCGCCCTGCAGATACAGCCTGCAAGATGGTCCGCTGGCTGTCCGCCAAGCTCGGCCCCACCGTGGCCTCTCGCCATGTGGCCCGGAACCTGCTCCGCCTGCTGACGTCGTGTTACGTTGGTAAGATTGAGTATGGGGCTTCCTTCAGCTCTTTGTCCCTCTGGCCCCCTGTAGTGGATCCTCCACGTTCTCATCTCAGACCTCCTCCTGGGTCCCAGTCTGCTGTGAGTGCCTTCCTTGCTTGGGTCGGGTGCAAGGAGACCCCAGGCTGGAGTGAGCATGAGCGGCCACTGCAGTTCCCGAAGGGCTCCTCCCTCTCACTGTCCACGGGCTGCTCAGGACTGCTGGCCCTTCCTTGGCAGGGCCCACCCGGCAGCAGTTCACCGGGGGCAATGGCGAGAGCCCCCCGCTGAGCGTGGGCAACATCTATCAGAAGAGACCGATCCTGGGCGACATAGTGTCGGCGCCCGTGCTCAGCTGCCTCCTGCACATCGCCCACCTCTATGGGGAGCCTGTCCTCACCTACCAGTACCTGCCCTACATCAGCTACCTGGTCAGTTGGGATCTGGGGGTGCTGAGGAGCCTGAGGGCTGACCCAGGACTTCTGGGGGTTACAGGGGGTCTGTGGGGCCACCTGGCCCTCATCTGCTCTGTTGCCATAGGTGGCCCCCGGTAGCACCTCGGGCCCCAGTCGACTGAACAGCCGCAAGGAGGCGGGGCTGCTGGCTGCTGTGACGCTGACCCAGAAAATCATCGTGTACCTCTCGGACACCACCCTCATGGACATCTTGCCCCGAATCAGCCACGAGGTCTTGCTGCCCGTGCTCAGCTTCCTCACGTCTCTCGTCACCGGGTAAGTCTCTGCCCACATCCCCCACCAGGGAGCAGCCCAGCAGAGGGGGCTACCCCAGGGTGGGAGTGGGGTGTCAGACATCCTGTTCCTCATCCTGGCTGGGTGACCCTGAGCAAGCCACACTTTTCTGTGCCTCTGTTTCCTCATCTGGTTTGGATGAGGTGGTCTTACAGCCCCTTTTGTTTACAGCTTGTAATAGATTCTGGACAAGCCCTCTAGACTGGGGATCACTGGAGCTTATAATCTCTGTTGGCAGGTTCCCAAGTGGAGCCCAGGCCCGGACTGTCCTGTGTATGAAGACCATCAGCCTCATCGCCCTCATCTGCCTGCGTATTGGACAGGAGATGGTCCAGCAGCACCTGAGTGAGCCTGTGGCCACCTTCTTTCGTGTCTTCTCTCAGCTGCATGAACTTCGGCACCAGGTGGGCAGATGTACCGGGCAGATGTACCTGGCAGCTGCGGGCTGGCCAATGGCCATGGCCTCTGCTAACTCCCCAGGGCTTCCTGCCCACAGGATCTGAAGCTGGAGTCCGTGGGCCGCAGTGAGGGCCAGCTGCCAGAGGTGGCCTTCTCTGATGGGCAGCTGCGTCCGGCGGACCCCGCCCTGCTGGACGAGCTGCAGAAGGTGTTCACCTTGGAGATGGCATACACAATCTACGTGCCCTTCTCCTGCCTATTGGGTACTGCCGCATCATGTCCCCTCCCAGCCTCTGCAGCTACCATTCTTCCCCTGGGAGGGCCCCACTTCCCGTCCCTGGAGTCAGTAGTGGTTGTTAGGTGCAGTTTTCTGGGTCAGAGCCTTAGACCTCTGAGTCCCAGTGACATATAAACAGAGACTGAATTTTGGCCAGTTGGGGGTGGGGGGGCACAGGAGTGGCCTAGCCTGTCCCTGGGGCAGGGAGGGGAGCCAGGCTGCCGGACTGATGTCTTAGGAGCCGCCCAAGAGGAATGAGCGGCCCACCATTCACGTAGCTTCCTGTGCAGGCCTGGCCCTGTGCCGAGTGTCCACATGTGTCATCTCCCTGAATAGTATGAGCAGCCCTGGTCGGATGTGTTGTCATCCCTGCGCTGACATCTGAGCCGTGGGAGGCAGAGCATCACGTGTCTTGGTCCCTGTTCTGTTTCTGATGCCCGGCGTGGCACCTAGCTCATAGGAAAGATGCTCACATGTCCATACTGAAGGCGTGAATCCAGGTTTTCCTGGGAGGAGGAAGCCGGCTCAGAGACAAAGAGTTACTTGCTGAGAGTTGCACAGCCAGTATCTTCCCTGTGTGCTGTGGTTCCCAAGCCCCTTGGGTGGGTGGCGGCAGTTGCTGGCCATCTCCCTTCATCTCAGGACCTCTCCCGCTCCCATCCAGGTGACATCATCCGGAAAATTGTCCCCAACCACGAGCTGGTAGGGGAGCTGGCGGGGCTGTACCTGGACAGCATCAGCCCGAGCAGCTGTAGCCCTGCCATCGTGGAGCCCACCACGCCCAGCACCGGCCCGGAGTGGGACCCCCAGGGTGGGGGCTGCCCCCAGGACGACAGCCACTCGGGGACCTTTGGGAGTGTCCTGGTTGGGAACCGCATCCAGATCCCCAATGACTCCCAGCCTGACAGCCCCGGCCCTCTGGGCCCCATCTCTGGGGTGGGCGGCGGGGAGCCTGGCAGCCAGAGTGAGGACAATGCGCTGAAGCGGGAGCTGCCGCGGAGCGCACATGGGCTGAGTGGGAACTGGCTGGCCTACTGGCAGTACGAGATTGGCGTGAGCCAGCAGGACGCCCACTTCCACTTCCACCAGATCCGCCTGCAGAGCTTCCCAGGCCACTCGGGGGCCGTCAAGTGCGTGGTGCCCCTGAGCGGCGAGGACTTCTTTCTGAGCGGCAGCAAGGACCGCACCGTGCGCCTCTGGCCACTCTACAACTCCGGGGACGGCACCAGCGAGACGGCCCCACGCCTCGTCTACGCCCAACACCGCAAGAGCGTCTTCTTCGTGGGCCAGCTCGAGGCCCCGCAGTGTGTAGTGAGCTGTGACGGGGCTGTGCACGTCTGGGACCCCTTCACAGGTGAGCGGGCCCGGGTGAGGCCTGTTCTGTAGCTGCGGTTCTGTCCTCTACCAAGGGTGGCGGGTTGGGGTGTAACGGTGTGTGGTTGGGGGTGATGCAGTGAGTCCACAGAACGGAGCATTTAGGACTTGGAATCCATCAGACTTGAGTGTGAGGGTCTGCCAGCTTCCTTGCTGAGTGACTGAGCAAGTCCCCCTGCTGCTGGGAGCATCGATGTGTATGTGTGTGTGTGTGTTAGTCTTTTGGCCATGCTGCCGGCATGTGGCATCCTAGTTTCCCGACCAGGGATTGAATCCGTGCCCGCTGCATTAGCAGCGCAGAGTCCCCAGCTACTGGACCACCAGGGAAGTCCCTGGACACGTCAGTTTTCCCATCTGCAAAATGGGAATCAGAACAAATGCTTAAGTAGATAACGCGTAGAGGTTTGGCTTAACATGTAGCATGTAGTATCCTGGTTAGTAAACAGTTGCTTGCTTATTTTGTGTTGTCATTGTAGGGAAAAATAAGGTTAAAAATCAGGGATTGGGGGGATGGAGTAGTATCAAAGCAGACGGTGGAAGGTGTAGCTTTCAGCCAGTTTGCTATGTGAATAGAGAAGCCTGGCATGGCCACAGAGATGTTAATAGAAAGATGGGAGGGTCAAAAAACATCCTTAGTGTTCGTTGAGATCTGGGATGTGGGAGGCAAGTATGGGGTGGGTAGGGGGGATAGGGGAGAAGGAAATGGCAACCCACTCCAATGTTCTTGCCTAGAGAATCCTGTGGACAGCTGAGCCTGGTGGGCCGCCGTCTATGGGGTCGCACAGAGTCGGACACGAATTAGCATGCATACATGCATTGGAGAAGGAAATGGCAACCCACTCCAGTATTGTTGCCTGAAGAATCCCAGGGACAGAGGAGCCTAGTGGGCTGCTGTCTATGGGGTCGCACAGAGTCGGACACGACTGAAGCGACTTAGCAGCAGCAGCAGCAGGTGGGATAGGAGGAATTGGGGCTCTTCCATCAGTAACTGGAACCCCATACCCACCATGTCTTTCCTTCACAGGGAAGACTCTTCGCACGGTGGAGCCATCGGACAGCCGGGTGCCCCTGACTGCTGTGGCCGTCATGCCCGCCCCCCACACCAGCATCACCATGGCCAGCTCTGACTCGACCCTGCGCTTTGTGGACTGCAGGAAGCCAGGCCTGCAGGTCAGGAGCGACCCTTTTTCCAGCCCTGACCTGGGTGCCTGGCAGGGAGGAGAGAAACCCCTCCCCCCACCCCTGCCCCCCAGGAAGAGAGGAGCCCAGGGTGGAGTTTTTCACTGGAGACAGATCACCTGCAGCAGCAAACCCTCCGGGGTGGGGGTGGGACTCTGGCCAGGGATCCTGGGGGCCTCTCCTTGATGGGTAATGAGGCTCTGGGGGTTGGAGGCTGAGCTGCACCTAGCGGGGGGAAACACGGGTTGGACTGGGCAGTGGAGCCCCAGCTTTTCCTCCTCTGCCGGCAGCATGAGTTTCGCCTGAGCAGCGGGCTGAACCCCGGGCTCGTCCGCTCCCTGGCTGTCAGCCCCAGTGGCCGGAGCGTTGTGGCCGGCTTCTCCTCGGGCTTCATGGTGCTGTTGGACACCCGTACAGGCCTAGTTCTGCGTGGCTGGCCTGCCCACGAAGGGGACATCCTGCAGATCAAGGTGACAGGCCAGGTCCCCTCCCCTCCTGCCTGACTGGTCCAGCCCTCACCTCTGCTTAGGGCCCACCCAGGACGGGCCCCCCTGCTGATGTCCTTCATACCTGCTGGAGGATTGACAGGCAGGGCGGGTCAGGAGCCAGACTGCACCTCAAGGACTTGAGCAGGAGGTGGGCCCCGGGGGCGGGAACCAGGGGGCCGAGCTGACCCTGAGCTTCCTGGAGATGTTCTAATGAATAACCCTTGTCCATATTTGTCTTACTTGGGGGATCAGGGGTCAGGCCCTGTCCATGACCCAGTCAGGTTAAATAAAGCTCAGCTGGGAGGCTGTTTACTGCCCCCAGACCACTGAGCAGAGTCCATGCCCCTTGCTGGGCTGTCCTGGTGGGGGAAGGGGCTGTCCTGGTGGGGGAAGGGGCAGGTCAGGCCTGGGAATCCTGCTCCCACCTCCACCCCGCCCCATTTTTTCAATCACAGACCTCAGGGAGGTCCAGGCAGGGAGGAACAGGGCTATTTGTGGGAGGGTTTTTCCAGGCAATTGGGAGTTCCTCCCCAACCTAAGTGGCAGCCAGGGGACATGCACTGCCACTGCTGGGGGCAGGGCACCCCTGGCTCCTTCCAGGGCCCCCTAGGTTCTGTTGTTGCTAAGTTGTGTCCAGCTATTTGTGACCCCATGGACTATAGTGTGCCAGGGTTCCCTGTCCTTCACTATCTCCTGGAGCTTGCTCAAACTCATGTCTCTTGAGTCGGTGATGCCATCAAACCATCTCATCCTCTGCTGTCCCCTTCTCCTCCTGCCCTCAGTCTTTCCCAGCATCACAGTCTTTTCCAGTGAGTTGGCTCTTCACTTCAGGTGGCCAAAGTATTGGAGCTTCAGCTTCAGCATCAGTCCTTCCAATCAATATTCAGGGTTGATTTCCTTTAGGATTGACTGGTTTGATCTGGGTTCTGGATGCCTCTAAATTCTGACTTTCCAAGAAAGCATCAGGAGGTCCCTGGGGTCAGCCTGCATGTTAGTCCTGGCTCTGCCACTTGCTGGCTCTGTGACCTTGTATGATGACTTAACTTTCCTGAGCCTTAGTTTTTTTGGTCTGTAAAATGGAAACAGCAGCACCTATCTCATAGAGTTGTTATGAAGATTAATCATGGTAAGATGTTGAATGTGCTTGATACAACATCTTACATGTAGTAAGCACCCAAGTTACAATGATTACTGGGTCGATGATGCTTTAATATACTCATATGAGCTGATGCTAATATAATGTGGGAGGGTGTAATGTAGGAGGGTGGCAGCCTGTCCCTGACTCGGGACAACACGTCTTCCTGGGAGGAGATGTAGGAGAGAACAGGACGACTCCGGCCCCCACTGAGGCTCTCCCCTCTCCCTGGCAGGCAGTGGAGGGCAGCATCCTGGTCAGCTCCTCCTCTGACCACTCCTTGACTGTCTGGAAGGAGCTGGAGCCGAAGCCCACGCACCACTACAAGTCTGCCTCTGACCCCATCCACACCTTCGACTTGTACGGCAGCGAGGTGGTGACCGGCACTGTGGCCAACAAGATTGGCGTCTGCTCCCTGCTCGAGCCCCCTTCCCAGGCCACCACCAAGCTCAGCTCTGAGAACTTCCGCGGCACGCTCACCAGCCTGGCCTTGCTGCCCACCAAACGCCACCTCCTGCTGGGCTCTGACAACGGGGTGGTCCGCCTCTTGGCGTAGGCTGAGGCGAGATCTGGTCAGGCAGAGGTGGCACACATCGTCCAGGAAGCCGTCCCTCATCTGTGTTTCCCCAGTAGCTCCTTCCTGGCAAGCCTCAGGCCCCACGCCCTGGGTGCCCACGTGGCCTGCCAGCTAGGGTGGTGTGGGAGCCTGGGCTCCTGAATCCCCAGAGTCACTGAGGCCCCCGGAGGGGATCTCATTCATGACTTGGGGCGATGTTGCTCGGAGCCAGCGGGAAGCAGATGGGAGAGCCTGGCAGGGGCTTCCCTGGTGGCCCAGTGATTAAGACTCTGTGCTTCCACTGCAAGGGCCGTGGGTTCAGTGCCTGGTCGGGGAACTAAGATCCCACATACCGAATGGTGCGGCCAAGAAATAAAAATTAAAAAAAGAGGGAGAGCCTGGGAAAGCATCGCTGCCCTCCCTTCTCTCCAGCTCCGCCCTCTGCATCCGTATGGGGACAGGATGCTCTGGGGAAGAGGGAAGGAGACCCCCTGCCAAGCTGTCTCTACCACAGCCCCCCTCCAGCTGGCTCTCTCTGACACTGTCCTCCAAGGATAGGGAGGCTGCCCCACTCCAGGACACTGATGGTGCTTGGACTCCAGCCTCTAAGGGCTGACCACGGTCCAGGAGTTAAGAGCCTTGGGCTGGGCTCTTAAGTGTCCACCCAGCCAGGCCCTGGCCAGTGTGGGACCAGTAGGGGGAGAAAGAGGGCAGGACCAAAGGAGGGCAGATGGATGGGGCCAGATGGTGCCTGTCTGGAGTGACCCCATGCCTTGCCTGCCCACCCCTCACCACAGTGTTTGTGCCTTGAGCTGATGAGGCAGCTTCTGGGTCCAGAAGCCTTGAGGGAGGGGGTCCAGGACCCTGAAAGAAGGGGTGAGAAGAATCATCTCTGCATCTCAGGTCTCCCTCCCCCAGGGGGACAGGAAGACCCAGGTGTTGCAGGTCCTCGCATTCTGGAGCAGAGATGAGGTCTGAGGCTGGACCCCTGCTGCCTTCTCACTATTTGCAATAGATGTAAATATGATCAATAAATCCTGTGGAAGAGCCATGGATCCGAGTGAGGCTTTTCTTGATGGTGGTGTTCGGGGAGGAAAGGTTGGGACCCCGCAGCTTCCAGGACAGGGATGAGGAGGGGAAGCATCCTGACATTGGTTCTTCAGGTGGTTACAGGGTCCACGGCCTCTAGTTCATGCAGCCCAGAACCCTCACCCCAAGGAGGGGAAGGAAACATTGCTTCCGAGGAGGTGGGATGCTGAAAGAGGCTGCGTCCCTAGACGGCATCTTTTCTCTCCCCTCCCCCTGCCTTCTGGACCCAGGCTGGAAGCAGCCCACCAGGAGCCAGGACATGGGAGGACCAGGGATTCGCATCCTGCATCCTGATCCAGGTTTCCTCCCTTGCCTTTTGTAGCTTCCTCTTCCCTCTTCTTGGGAGGGGGAGGCAGTTCTGAGGAAGAGTCAAGGACACTGGAAGCGGGAACCTGAATGTGACTCAGCCCAGCTCTGTGTCCTTGGCTAGGTCATACAGCTTCTCGGAGCCCGACTGAAGCAGTGATAACCCCCTACTTCATGGGGTCACTGAAAGTCCCCTGTCTTTCTTGGATCTAACCCCCTGATTGAAGACAGGCTCTTGGTCTCCTGAATCTCCTTTCTCCAGGCTCAGGTGGGAGCCTGAGAACCCTCTCCCGGGGTTCCAGGTGGCTGTCCCAGTATTAGATGCCCTGGTGGGAAAGGGGCTTTTGGTCCCAATATCAATGTTTAACCGGATGTGCAGGTCAATATTTACCAGAAGAGAAGGCAACTGGAACAGTGGTTGGCTGAGAGCAAAGGTCCTGGTGGGAGGGGAGGGCTCAGCTGGGTTGGCTGGAGCGGGGCAGAGCGCGGGAGCACCAAGCGGGCCGGAGGGAGGTTGTGTACAGCAGTGAGGAGCCTGCAGAGGTAAGGGCAGGGGGGTGCCTCGGCCTGGAGCTGCCCACCTTGCTGAGGGGTCTGGGCTGAGTTTATTCAGGAGGTTTGTGACTTCCCAGCCTCCTGAGATGATGAGGTGCCAAGGTGGGGGCTTTCAAGGGGAGTCCCTCTGGGAAATGAAAAACTAGAGGTCTTTTTCTTGGTAGGAAGATTTAAAAAACCCAGGTCGGAGATTGGGGCCCTGGCCAAGGGTCCTTGTGTGGGATGCGGAGGGGCCTAGGGGTGAGAGAAAGACGCTTGAGATGGGGGCGGGGTGGGGGTGTGTGCGAGACCCACTCCGGGGCCAGGCCGAGACCTGCCCATCCCCACCAGTCATCCTGGCTTCCCGGAGTCAGCCTGGGGCTAGTGCGGGGGCCGAGGCCTGTGTTTTCCGTAAGTCCAAAGGTGGCTCTGGCCACAGTCATTCATTGGGCTCAGCCGTTGGGTCAATAAGGCCAGTCTCTGGCCCAGCTCCCCACCCCTACTGAGACCACAGGCCAGCCCACCCTTGTGGACAAGACCAGGCCAGCCAGAAAGGAGAGTTGGATTGGAGCTCTGGGGAGGGAATTCCAGTACGGAGCAGGCTTCAGGACAGGCCTTCCAGAAGAGGGGCCTTGGGAGGCTGACAGCCATCGCTGCGTGCTGGCCCGTGCAGTCAGGGCTCACCAAGACCAACTTAGGTTGGTCTCCACAATACACGTGGGATGAGGAAGGGACTTTTGCCACCATTTTACAAGATAAAGCAGAGCCCAGAGAGTTTAAGGGACACATCCTGGGTCCTCTGCCAAGAGGCGAAGCCTGGATTCAAACTCAGGTCTGACTCACAACTCCCAGCCTTGAGAAATAGGGACTTTTTCTGTTTGGGTAATATTTTCTGCCATGAACCAAAACACCTTCAGGGCATACAGTGTAAAAACCAGAAAACACAAAGCGGGAAGAAAGCAATTCGGGAGAGAGTTCGAGCAATTCACAGCTCAGAGAGACACGCTGTGGGCGTGGGTACTGCTGCTGGTGTTGTCCCCTCCGCAGTGGTGGCTCAGGACTCCAGCTGCCCATGAGCCTGTGGGTGGGATTCCTCCGCGGGTGCGGGGGTGAGGTAGGAACAGAGCCTTCCCGTCCTGCACAGGAACATGGCGCTGCTCTGGGGGCTCCTGGCGCTCATCCTCTCCTGCCTGTCAAGCCTGTGCTCAGCGGTGAGCCTGGGCCGAGGTCTGGGTGGGGCAGGGCGGCAGCTCTGGGAGAGGTCGAGGGTCTTGGAGAAAAAGAGGGGGGGTGCTGGGTTGAGGGAGGTCTTGGCTTCAGGGGTTCCCTCTCCTCTCCCCCTCCCTCTCTCAGCAGTTCTCTCCTGTGAGCACCATGGAGCCCTTGGATCTGCAGGTACTGGGGAATGAGGCAGGACAGGGAGGAAGGTCCCCAAGGGCCTCTCCTGTGGCTGGTGCTGGGTAGGGGGCTCAGGAAGGGCTGCTCTCCATCTGCTTCCTCCTTCCTTCAGCTAATGGACGGGCAGGCCCAGCAGAAGCTGCCCCCACTTTCCCTCCTCAAGCTGGACAACCAGGTACAATCAGGTGGGGCTGGGCAAGAGTGGGCGGGACCCGCGGGAGGAAGGCAAATCCGAAGGGCAAGGAAACGGGGAGGGGAGGGTGGCAGTGAGGCTGAGGCCTGAAGGGAGAGGATGGGAGGGACCCGAGGGAGGAACCTAGCCCCCAGAATGCTGTCGCCCATCGGGACAAGGCCCTGCTGTCCCCAGTACAGGGGCTTTGAAGGAAATCTTCAACAGAGCTGACCCCTTGACCCCAATGCCCCTCCCCCCCCCCAATCTGTCCCTGTAGGAGCCAGGTGGCCAGATTGCCCCGAAGAAGGCCCCAGAAGACTGCAAGTTGTCCCCAACCCCTGAGCAGACACGCAGGCTGGCCCGGGCCATGATGACCTTCACCACAGACCTCTTCTCCCTGGTGGCCCAAAGCTCCACCAGGCCCAACCTCATCCTGTCACCTCTGAGTGTGGCCCTGGCCCTGTCTCACCTGGCACTAGGTACTGGGGCAGCAGACCAGGAGACCAGGTGCAGACCAGGAGAGCTAGGAGGCCAGAAGGAACTCGCCTCCTTCCCCAGAGCTTACTATCAGGCGCTTCCTCCATCAGGGTCCCTTGAAAGTTTGTTAAAAACACAGACTCGTATCTCCATGAATCAGAGTCTCAGGGATTGGGCCCAGGATGGGCCTCTGGTGATTTTTATGCACGAGTCTGGCAGTTCCAGTGTCTCTTTTGGACTGGAGGGTCTCATGGTGGGACAGAGTCCAGAGAGGGAAGGCGATGGAATGAGGTCACCCAGACTAGCAGCAGCGGAGATGGAAGTAAAACTTGGGTGTCCTGACCCTCAGGAGGTGGGAGGAGACAGTGTGGTCTCGTGGGCATGCTCACTGTAGATGTTCAAGGGGGACAGGAGGACTTCCCTGGTGGTCCAGCACTTAAGACTCTGCGCTTCCATGGCAGGGGACATGGGTTTGATCCCTGGTCTGGGAACTAAGATCCTGCAATGCTGCAAGGCACAGCTCCGCCCCCCCACCCAAAAAGGGTTAGGAAAAGATGAGGGGGTGGGAATGCCCACTGCTGCTGTGTCCTCCCTGCTCAGGTGCTCAGAACCAAACGCTGCAAAGGCTGAAAGAGGTGCTGCATGCAGACTCAGGGCCCTGCCTGCCCCACCTGCTCAGCCGCCTCTGCCAGGACCTGGGGCCTGGGGCTTTCCGGTTGGCTGCCAGAATGTATCTGCAGAAAGGTAGGTGTGGGTGGGGGCAGACACTGCCTAGGTAGCTAGGTAGTGCTCTGGGGTGGACAGGGTGAGGAAGATGGACGTGGGCTCAGGCAGTTTGTTGTAACGCTGGTGGCTCTGGAGCCCAAGTCCTGGCAACAGCCTGTGCTCCCTTCTGTGTAGGATTTCCCATCAAAGAGGACTTCCTGGAACAATCAGAACAGCTCTTTGGTGCAAAGCCCATGAGCCTGACGGGAATGAAGGGGGAAGACCTGGCGAACATTAACCGATGGGTGAAGGAGGCCACGGAAGGGAAGATCGAGGATTTCCTCTCAGATCTGCCAGATGACACAGTGTTGCTTCTCCTCAATGCCATCCACTTCCAGGGTGAGCTCCTCCCCTTCTCGGTCCCCACCTGCAGCCCCTACCCCTGCCCTGCAGGCATGCTTTGTTCTGAGGGTCCCTCCTTCTCCCCAGGGCTAGGCTGGGAGGCGGTGGAGATGGTGGGAGATAGGTCGCAGTGTTGCTGGGAGGAGGCCCAGGAACTGGATGGGGCTTTCGTGGAGAGTTCCCTAAGAGGAGCACATGGCAAGCCACTCCAGTATTCTTGCCTGGAGAATCCCAAGGACAGAGGAGCCTGGTGGGCTACAGTCCATGAAGTCGCAGAGAGTCGGACATGACTGAGCGACTAAGCACAGCACAGCCCTGGGAGTAGTGGTAATAGTAGTAGCGTTAGTCACGTCCAACTCTGTGACAGCGTGGACTGTAGCCCGCCAGGCTCCTCTGTCCATGGGTTTCTCTAGGCAAGAATAGTGTCTTCAGAGCATCGTCCCAATCTGGGAACTGAACCCGGGTCTCCTGCATTGCAGTCTGATTCGTTACCGTCTGAACTATAGGGAAGTCCTCCCTAGGAGGAAGTGAAGTCTAAAAAAACCTGGGGTAATGGGGGGATTTCCTGGGAGCAGAGCAGGGTAGGGGGAATGAAAGCCCAGATTCTGCAATCGCTCCAGAGAAGACACCTCAGATCACCTGGGTATCACCTGGCACGCCACTGCCTGGGGCCTTACCCTCCACCTTTTGTCCCTTTAATGGGTTCTGGGTGGGACGGGGAAGAGGCTAGTGGTGTAGACCCTACCTTGGTCCCAGTCTAAATGGCCCTGCCCTCTGTTGGATGCAGGCTTCTGGAGGAGCAAGTTCGACCCGAACCTCACACAGAGAGGTGCTTTCCACCTGGACGAGCAGTTCACTGTGCCGGTGGACATGATGCAAGCCCTCACGTATCCGCTGCACTGGTTCCTGCTGGAGCAGCCTGAGATCCAGGTTACCCCTGACTGCTCAGGCTGGGCCTGGGTGCTGGGAGGTGGGAAAGGAACTGTGCAGCTGCGGACACCATAGGGCTCAACAGTGCACCCCCCTCCCTTGCAGCCTTGTCACTGGGGCAGGTGGCTCTGAAAAGTCTCGCGGGGCCTCACCCAGGGGGACTGAGACTCGAGTCTCTTTGAGGTTCATTCCTTGGGCGTTACTTGTGTGCAGACTCTGTCCCAGGCACTGCGGTTCAGTGGAGAACAAGGAAAACCAAATCCAGGAAGACGCACAGTGCCTGAGCAAACGTAGATCAACAGGATAATTTCAAAGAGTAGGGGGAGGTATTTTAGCTAGAGTGGTCAGAGAGCCTTCTTTGAGGAAGAGACATTGTTGAGGCCCCTTTGGCTAAGGGGATTCATTTCAAGGACCTGTGGGTTGTGGGGCAGCACAAGCTCTCAGCAACCCGAAGCCTTTGAGATGCGACTTGAGCTCTCGCATGCTCCTTAGAAAGGAGGGTCTGATTGGGATGGCTTGGTCAGCTTCCTGATGGAGCGTTCTGATTAGAGAGAGGGCTATGCCGTGTATCTCAGGTGCAGCCTCCCGTGCTTCTAGCCTAAACATGGTCCCCTTGGCCTGAGCGAGCACTGGTCCCTGGGCCAGTCAACTGAGGTGGCAGTGTTGGTTAATTTCACAAGGCCGTGACTGAGAGGGGCTGTGGGCAAGGCGGGTCCCCTGGAACAGTGTCCCAGCCTCTCTCCAGTTCACCCTGACACGTGGACCATCTGATTCACCTCCCCACCAGGCTGTGTCCTGCCCACACTTCCTTCACCTTTTAATTTTTAAAATTTTTTGTCTGTGCTACTTGGCATGTGGAATCTCAGTTCCTCAACCTGGCATTGAACCTTTGTACTGGAAACGTGAAGTTTTAACCACTGGACCACTAGGGAAGTCCCTTCCTTCATCCTTTAGTCTCCATCCTTTGCCCTCCTCGGCCCTCCTCTTCCTCGCACCCTCTGCAGGCTGGCCCAGGCAGCCAGATACTGGCACTCCCCCTCCCACCGCAGGGGTCCTGCCCCCTGGGTGCTCTGCCTGGAGGCCGAGGGGTCACATCCACTAGGGCCCGTGGAGCCCAGTGCTTTTCACCCTTCTTGGACTGCAGAAACACCCATTCACATGAAATCTTACCCCAAATCACAGTATAAATAGGCAGCCAGGCAAGTCATTGTTGGAGGAGAAGGGAGTAGAGAGGGTACCCGCCTCCAGCAGGGAAACCTGGTCCATTGTACACAGGGAGGAAGCGAGAGGTGTTCACCGGGAGTTCCTCATCCCGAGTCACGGGCTGGCTGGCAGCAGAGGAAGAGAGAGAAAACCACCATTTATTGAGTGAGCACCGCCTATGTGCAAACACTCTGCTAGAAGCTTTAACAGTGTATCTCTTTCCATTACATGTCAGCTGGCAGTGTGGGCAGGTAGTGTCACTCTGCCCATGAGGAAGTGGAGGCTCAGGGAGGCCCCCTCCCCTGACACACCTGTGAAGGATGGGCTGTCTCATAAGGGATGCTGGCCCAGCTCCCACCTGGGCCTGGGCGCTTTCTGGCCCTCATGGTGTCTCCTTCCCCTGTCTGTAGGTGGCTCATTTCCCCTTTAAGAACAACATGAGCTTCGTGGTCCTGATGCCCACCCGCTTTGAGTGGAACGCGTCCCAGGTGCTAGCCAACCTGACCTGGGACATCTTGCACCAGCCCTCGCTGTCGGAGAGGCCCACCAAGGTCCAGCTGCCTAAGCTGCATCTCAAATACCAACTGGACCTGGTGGCCACCCTCAGCCAGCTGGGTAAGGAAGCTGGGCATGGGACAGCCCCCCCACTCAGGCTAGGTGGGCTGGGTGAGGAGGAAGTTTCCAGCTGGCAGGTCAGAGTCAGAGCTAGCCTTGTGTCCTGGACTTTTCTGGGGCTTGGGGAGGTGAAAACCTTTGGATCCTCTCTCCTGGGGAGGGGTGCGTGGCCCGGCCATTGAGGGCCTGCTCTGCCCAAGACTGAGCACTGTAAAGAATCCTGAATGGAAAACCAGAGTAGCACATGAGCCTCCCTGGCTCCCCTGCAAGAGGCACGGGAAGCCCACCATGTACAAGGAGCTCAGTCTTATGGGGTGGACAGGTGAGGAATCAAGTACTTAGAATTCAGCATAAGTGCTAAGATAGAAGGCTTCTCTCCAGTTCACCTGGGAGAACACTGAAAAGGCACCAGGCACCTATCTGGACTTTGGGGCAGGCAATCAGGGAAGGCTTCCTGGAGGAAGGGGCCTTTAAGCTGATACATGAAGGTTAAACAGGAGTTAACCAGCCCTCTGTGAGTTCAAGGTGTTCCCTGACCAGGATGCCAGACACCCTTCCAGGCAGGTCCAGGCAGCCTGTGGGGCAGAAGGCAGCTCTGACCAGCCATCTGCTGCCCTGGGGCAGGCCTGCAGGAGTTATTCCAGGCCCCGGACCTACGTGGGATCTCCGATGAGAGGCTGGTGGTCTCCAGCGTGCAGCATCAGTCGGCACTAGAGCTCAGCGAGGCCGGCGTGCAGGCGGCCGCGGCAACCAGCACGGCTATGTCCCGCATGTCCCTATCCTCCTTCATCGTGAACCGCCCCTTCCTCTTCTTCATCCTTGAAGACAGCACGAGCCTGCCCCTCTTCGTGGGCAGTGTGAGGAACCCCAACCCGGGCGCGCAGCCGGAGCGCAAGGAGCAGCAGGACTCCCCCGACGGCAAGGACTCCTTCCAGGATCACAAAGGCCTCCCCCGCGGAGACAAGCCCTTCGACCCAGACTTGAAACTTGGGCCGCCCTCGGAAGAGGATTACGCTCAGCCTAGCAGCCCCAAGTGAGGGGCTGTGGCCTCCAGCATCCCGAGTCTCTGCTTGGACCAACATCTCAACTCGTGTGACTCTTTCCAAAAACAGCTTTGTGGGATTGGGGCTGGGGGCCTGGGGAGGGCAGTCTGGGAGAGGGGAGGAAGGGAGCGTTCTCTTGTCTCCTCTTGGGTAGTTTGGGGTGGGGTGGCGCTGGGAGGAGGGCAGGCATCAGGGAACCATGGGCCTCGGTCCCACATCGCTTCTTCCAACGGGGCCCAGAGGGTGTCCTGGTTTGGGGCTCAGACAGAGGGGTAGCGGTGGGTCATTTTGTTGGGAAGGTAGGTAGTTTATTCCCTAGGGCAGCTGTGTGCCTCCACACTTGTTTACCAGAGAGGGAGGGACAGGGAGGAGGGGACACCCTGGCTGAGGAGAGGGGGCGGCTGTCTTGAGGTTGCACAACACGGGTGGAGGTTGAGCTCCCTGCACCACTGCCTCCTGAGCTGCCCAGGGCCCACCAGCCTCCCGCTCACTGTCACCTCAGTCTCCCCGCTGGTCCTTGGAGGTACCAACACTGCCAAGACTCCTCTTCTTCCTTCTCCCCTCTGCCCCCTCTGCGCCGTGTCTCAGTGGCTGAGAGGGTGGGGAAGGGGGGGCATTAGCTGCCAAAGGCTCTTTTGTAAAGTTTTTGTAGTGATTTTTACGCCACCTGAATAAAGAATGAATGGGCCTGTCTGCTTTGATGTCATTGTTTGGGCTATGGGTGTGAGCACAGGGTGCTGGGGGAATGCGGGAATGAGGCTACCGAGCAGACGCGAGGAGAACCACTCTGGGCTCCGGGAAGCAGCCCTCTCCGTGCCACGTCTGGCCTCTGGCCACTCGCCAGCCCTTGTCCAGCGCGCAGGCCCTCTGACCTTGCCAGCCTGGCTCTGCTCTCAGCCTGGTCCTCTCTCCGGGCCTCAGGCAGCCGGCAACAAAGGTGGCCCAGAATAGCGCCAGCCTCCTGGTCTGGGAGAAGAACTGGCAATTAGGGAGCTTGAGGAATTTCTAATTACACGCCGGCCCCCTCTGTCAGGAGCTGGCGCCTGCCAGCCTGGGAAGGGAGGGGAGCAGGCGGCTGGGAGCGCGGGCTCCAGCTGGAGACTGTCAGTGCCTGACGATTTGGGGGAAGCAACTGGGGGCACTTGGGCACAGGGCTGGGGGCTGAATGGCTGTCCACGTGGGTGGGCTCTTGTCTGTGAGTGCAGGGTGTCTGCGTGGCAGCAGCCACTTGCAGCCCTGTGGTGCAGTGGTTAAGAGCAAGTCCTTAGGACGGGCTCTGGCTTCTAACAAACCAGAAGGGTGGGGAGATGAGAAATAAGTCAATTAGTGACATACATGGTGTGTCAGAGGGGGATGAGTGCTCTGCTGAGAAGTAAAGCAGGGAAGGCCTCCCTGAGGAGGTGACTTTGGAGCAGAGATTAGAAGGAGATGAGGGCAGGCACTAGGGGAACATCCTGAAGAAGAGCATCCCAGGCAGAGGAGTGGGAGCTGCCCAAAAGGTTTAGGATGAGCAGGAGATCCGTGGGGCTGGAGGAGAGAGAGAATTGTAAAGAGATCATCGGAAAGTTACTGGAACAAATTGCCCAGCCTGCCAGCTTAATTTTCCCACTCCTGAGTTTTCTTCAGTTCTCTCCTGTCTATTCGGGCTCTAGCCAAAATTTGGCTCTACTCATCACACCCAGGGCTGCCTTGACTACATCTTCTGCCCTGTAAATACTTGTCAGGTGCCTCTGCTGGGCCCAGCAGCACCCCACGCTCTGGGGCTGCAGTGATCAAAAAGCCGACAAGATCCTCCCCGACAGAATCTAAACCTGGTGGGTGATTGGTCCGGTCCAGCAGTCCCCCACCTCCAGGATCTAATGACTGATGATCTGAGGTGGAGCTGATGTAATAATAATAAAGTGGACAAGAAATGCAGTGTGCTTCAATCATCCCTAAATCACCCCCTACCCCGCTGGGTCCGTGGAAAAACTATCTTTCACAAAACCGCTACCAGGTACCAAAAAGGTTAGGGATGCTGGTCTAGACAATAAACAAGTTAACATTTTGGATTGAAGTATAGGGCTTCCCAGGTGGCTCAGTGGGTGAAGACTCCATCTGCAATGCTGGAGACACAGGAGTCGCTGGTTTGATCCCTGGGTCAGGAAGATCCCCTGGAGGAGGGCACGACAACCTGCTCCAGTTCTCTTGCCTGGAGAATGCCATGGACAGAGGAGCCAGGCAGGCTACAGTTTATAGGGTCACAAAGAATCAGACGTGACTTAGCAACTGAGCATGCACGCATGCATAGTATGCTGAAGCGTAATGAGCTGGACACGACACAGCGATGGAACAACAAAAGCATAATGAATTTGTTTCACAAACCGAGCGCCCCGTGCCACCAGTACCTACGTCAAGAAACAGTACTCACTCTCCTGACTCCTGGTAATGGACCAGTTTCTCCTGGTTTTGAACTTGAAATAAAAGAAGCACGCAATCCGTGCTCCCTTGTGCCTGGCTCTTTTCGGTCAACCTCCTGTTTGTGAGATTCATCAGCGCCATGTGGATGGCAATTATTCACTCCCTGTGGAAGACTTTAATTGAGGGGCGCCATGGTCTGAAGTAAGCTCTGGAAGGCTCATTTGGCTGTTGTGTGAACAGACGTTGAGGGACAAACGCAGGAGGAGGGAGGCTGGTTAGCAGGCAAGAGTCGAGTTGTAGGTGGCTTGGCCCAGGGTGCTGGCTGTGGAAATGCAGGGAAGTGATCAGACTTCAGGTATATTGTGCAGGTAGATGTTACAGAATTTGTGCATAGATTGTATTGGAGATAAGGGAAAGGAGAGACTCGCAGATGTAGGGTTCATCATTCAAATCTCCGGATTTTTGTCTTGAGAAGATGAGTTTTACTGAGATGGGAATCTGAATGAGGGGCAGACTTTAGGATTGACTGGAGATGTCCATTTTGAACGTGACTGAAATGCTACATTGATACAGAGCAACCTATGTCCCATTGTGCCTCGGGCAGTTTGAGTTATGCCTGTGGTTCCAGTTTAATTCACAGCACCTATTTTTGATCTTAGAAGTGTTTGGATGATGAATTATAAGCTCCTCTCACTTGCTGGGCATCCATGTGGTTATGTCAAAGTCGAGGCTGCAAGTGTGTATTTGGGAACATACAGATGCTTTGAAAGTCATGGAACTGGCTGATGTCACCTAAGAGGAGATGGAGAGAGAAGAAAGGGGGATCCCAGAATCAAGCCAGCAAGGAAGATGGAAAAGATGGGGCTTGTGAGATGGAGAAAAATGGGAGGATGTAGGGAGTCAGGGTTTCAAGAAGGAGGAAGAGTTGGCTGCCTGCTGCCAAGGGCAGAGATGTCTGCTCCTTTGACAGCAGTTTCAAAGGAGAGCTGGGCACAGAAGCAGGTTGGAGGTTGAGGAGGGAAAGCACGAAGACGGTGCCGATGCCACGGTAACTAGCTCTGTCCTGTGTGGGTGGGAGGAAGGATGGAGAAACGGACAGTAGCTCTAAGGGAGGCGGCAATAAAGGCAGTGCCTTCCAACAGGGGAGTAACAGGCTATTTTACGGCTGTGGGATGGTCTTTCAGAGAGGGGTACGTTGATTGTGCAAGAGCGGGGCGGCCCATACAGTGCTGCTGTGACATTCTTGCCACGTCCTTGTGCACATATGCAATCTTTTGGGCTCAAACACTTAGAAGTAGAATAAATGAGTTGTGGGTTTGCATTTTCTTACACTGCCAGGGCTGCCTCATACAGTCATTATGATTATTTTTCTGAAATTTTGGCTGCATTTGGTCTTTGTTGTGGCGTGTGGGCTCAGTTGCCCTGCAGCATATGGGATCTTAATTCCCCGACCAGGGACTGAACCTGTGTCCTCTGCATTGAATTCTTTTTTTTTAATTTATTTGGCTGTGCCAGGTTTTAGTTGGGGCACACAGGGTCTTTTAGTTGTGGCACACAACTCGGTTGTGACATGTGGGATCCGGTTCCCTGACCAGGGATTGAAACTGGGGTCACTAAGCATGGAGTCTTAGCCCCTGGACAGTCAGGGAACTCCCACGCTAGATATGGTTATGCACAACTTTGCCGTTTGTTGCCAGATTGTTCTTCAGAGGGGTTATATCAATTTACGTTCTCATAAGGAGGGCCCATGGAGAAGGCAATGGCACCCCACTCCAGTACTCTTGCCTGGAAAATCCCATGGATTGAGAAGCCTGGTAGGCTGCAGTCCACGGACTCGCTAGGAGTCGGACACGACTGAGCGACTTCACTTTCACTTTTCACTTTCATGCATTGGAGAAGGAAATGGCAACCACTCCAGTGTTCTTGCCTGGAGAACCCCAGGGACGGGGGAGCCTGGTGGGCTGCCATCCCTGGGGTCGCACAGAGTCAGACACGACTGAAGCGACTTAGCAGCAGCAGCAGCAGCAGCAAGGAGGGCCCAAGAGATCCTAGCTGTCCGCATGCTCACTAGTACTTGGTATTCTCAGAAGTTCCAGTTTAGCCCATCTGAAGAGTGTGAAGTACACTCATCAAAGTATGGTTTTAATTTGCATTCCCTTGATTAGCTGGTGAAAAAAACATCTATTCATAAGTTTATTGGACACTCAGGAGTCTTCATCTGTGAATTACCTGGGCCTGTTTTTCTGTTGAATTGTTTTTATTTTTTTATTGATTTGTAATTATTGCTCTGTTACAGTTAGTAATCTTTTTTGTCAGTTATCTGTGTTACAAACATTTTCTCTTAGTGTGAGGCTTGTCTTTTCATTTTGTTTTATGGTACCTGTTCACGAGAACAAGTTTCTAATTTAGTGCCAAATTTATCAGTCTTTCACAATTTGTGCTTCTTTTGGTGTCTTGTCTGAAAAAGCATTCCTATTCAGAGATCACAAAAAAACCCATCTATACATTTCTCGAAAATGTTTACGTTTTTTTCCTGTTGTGTATATCTGTTTGTACTTGCTTTTTTTTTTTTTTTAACGGTAGAGAAGGAACGAGTGGCTTTATTCCTTTGCCAGGCAAAGGGGAAACGCAGTAGGCTAGTGCCTCAAGAACTGTGGCCCCTAAATTTGTTTTTTAAGCCATTAAAATTATCTTTGAAAGGATTAATACAAAAGAGATTATTATTACCTGTCTCCAGGGAGTATGGACTCAGGTGACCAGAGTGAAAAGAAGACATTCTCTTTAGATAGTTTTGAGTTTTGAACATATGAACAAAATACCTATTGAAAAATAAGTTGAATAATTTAAATAAAAATTCATTAAAAAGGTGCTGCAAAAACAGAAATTGTTTTTCAGAAACACTTAAATCTCTAATGTACCTACAGTTAATTTTTGTGTATGTTGTGAAACAGGGATCCAACTTCAGCTCGTCCGCAAAGATAGTCATGCCTTCCCATGTTTCTTATTACTCTTTTATCTGGGGCTTCCCTGGTGTTCAGACGGTAAAGAATCTGCCTGCAACGCGGGAGACCTGGATTACATCTCTGAGTGGGAAAGATCCCTGGGAGGAGGGCATGGCAACCCACTCCAGTATTCTTGCCTGGAGAGTCCCATGGACAGAAGAGCCTGGTGGGCTACAGTCCATGGGGGTCACAAAGAGTCAGACACGACTGAGCACATTCTTTTACTTGACTTCGCCAGGTGTTAGTTGAGCCACATAGGATCTTCCATCTTCATTGTGGCATGCGGGATCTTTTTTTTAGCTGTGGCATACAAACTCTTAATTGCAGCATTTGGGGTCTAGTTCCCTGACCAGGGATCAAACCCAGGCCCCTGCCTTGGGATTGTGGAAATTTGACTACCAGGAAAGTCCCCTTCCCATGTTCCTATGATTAGTTTATTTGTATTCATCATGCAAAACTCAGATTCATATATTCCAACTTTGCTGCCATGATAACCTATAGAGCAGTGCCATCCATCAATGAAAATCACATATGCAGTTTAAGATTTCTAGAAGTTACATTAAAAAAGAAATAGGAGAAATTAATTTTAACAGTATATTTATTTAATCCAATATATTAATCAGGGTCAGTTATTGCTATTATTCACATTATTTTTCATACTAAATATTCAACATCTAGTGTGTATTTTACATTTACAGGTGATCACAGGAGCTCTGTGGCCACCGTGGTGAGTGGTTATCATACTGGATGGCATGGCTGTAGACAGCTATCACAGAACGTGCCACTATATTGGAAGGATCTGGGCTCATATCAGCCTCTGTTTTTAGCCAGCGAGCTTCTGAAGGACGGGCACCAAATCTTAATCGTCTATGCACTCCTTCTCCGTGTACCTAGAGAGTGATTTGAATAGAGGTCCTCAGTTTTTGGTTGGAAGGATTGAACTCTGACTGCTTTTTCCCTTTGTAAAAAATCGGGGTATACTTGCTTTACAAGGTTGCACAATAAAGTGAATTAGCTATATGTATACATTTATCCCCTCTCTCTCGGCCTTCCCTGCCCCTGACCCCACATCCTACCCACCTGGCTCATCACAGAGCACCCAGCTGAGCTCTCGTTGTTATACAGTAGGTTCCCACCAGCTGTCTGCTTTACACATGGTAGTGTGTAGATGGCGCTTCCCTTGTGGCTCAGTCAGTAAAGAATCCGCCCGCAATGTGAAAGACCTGGGTTTGATCCCTGGATTGGGAAGATCCCCTGGAGGAGGGCATGGCAACCCACTCTAGTATTCTTGCCTGGAGAATCCCCATGGACAAAGGAGCCTGGGGGGCTACAGTCCACGGGGTCACAAAGAGCCGGACACAACTGAGTGACTAAGCACAGTGTGTTTATGTCAATCCCAATCTCCCAGTTCATCCCAGTACCCCCCACCCCTTGTCCACATGGCCATTTTCTGTGTCTGTGTCTCTATTCCTGCCCTGCAAATAGGTTCATCTGTACCATTTTTCTAGATTCTATATATGTGCGTTAATGTACAATGCTTGTTTTTTTCTTTCTGACTTCACTTTGTATGACAGACACCTGGTTTATCCATATCTCTAGAAATAACCCAATTTTGTTCCTTTTTATGGCTAATATTCCACTGTATATATGTACCACATCTTCTTTATCCATTCATCTGTCGATGGAGAACGCTGACTGTTGACACACTTTTCTTTACATAAATCTCAACCTGGTTCCCTGGGGAGTTCTACCCAGGGGCCCTAGATCTGCTCCCTGGAACCTCACATGAAGTGTGTGTGTGTGTGTGTGTGTGTGTGTGTGTGTGTGTGTGTGTTAGTCTCTCAGTTGTGTCCAACTCTTTGCAACCCATGGACTGTCGCCCAACAGGCTCCTCTGTCCACGGGATTCTCCAGACAAGAATACTGGAGTGGGTAGCCATTCCCTTCTCCAGGGGATCTTCCCAACCCAGGGATTGAACCTGGGTCTCCTGAATTGGCAGGCAGATCTTTTACTGTTTGAGCCACCAGTGAGGGTCCCCTAAATTTTCTCTTCTGAATATCCCAGAGTGCTTTCCCTTCCTTCTCTGACCCCGCCTTCTCTGAACAACCACTGGGCTTGTGTCAGGACTCACACGTGCCTGGAAAAGGTTTTGGTACATTCTCTATAATCATTTCTCATGTCAGTATTTTAGTCTCACAATCACACTGCAAGTTTCTTAATGCCCTGAGGTGAGCACAGCCTCGGAGCACTGTTCCCAGGTGAAAACTACGGTGCCCAGGTGGGTGCCAGGTACTCACACTCGGCCTTCTCTCAGGACTAATGTTTACAGTACATTTCATTTCTTCTGCTCAGATATTTTCCCCACTGCCTTGTCTGATCTTCAGAAATCAGAGCATTTCAGTGCTGAAAAAGCACACAGACATCCCAGTCCCATTCAGTCATTTTTCAGTCAAGGGTAGGGAGGAGCCATGAATGATGTCTTGCCCCAAATCTCAGTACCAGAACCAAGGACCAGCAAAAACCCGAGTCCCAGTTCTCGACCAGTGTTTCCTCTATTTTGGCTTCCTCCTGAGCCTCCTCCTGCCAGACTCTTCCTCAGCCCTGCTCCCACCCAGGCTGACGAGGCTGCCCTCCGGGGATGGGGGGCACTGTCAGGGCTCCAAAGAAAGGTTTGGTGCTGCAGTCTGATGCGTGAACTGGGGGTGTGTGGCAGAAGGCCAGCAGTGGGTTAAAGTTAACACCAAACAATGATGCAATCACAGATGCAATCACAGACTCCAAATTGAGTGCAGATCGCTTTAAGAAAGGAGTAGCTGTAATCTGAAGCCTGCTGGACGCTGGCTTGGGAGGCAGCAGAAAAGGCTCTGGTGCTCACAGGAGCCCCTCAGTGTGCAGACCCAGGCTGGGCGCAGAGCGGCGGTGCACCCACAGGTAAAGCAGCTCCCTGTCTAGTCCGCTAGTGTATCAGGGGAAGTTGGGAGGCTCCCCTGGGCTGGGGTGACCAGGGTGAGGCAGGTATAACTCCAGGAAGCAGAAAAGAGGGGTGCCAGGGAGAAGAGGCAGGAAGACCATAGATCCTCCAGCTTGGGGACCAGGGTGAATAGGTGAGGGACGGCAGAGGGAGTTGGAGGTCAGAAGGTCAGAACCCAATTATCCCTAAACCACTAGGAGAAGAAGCTGGAGAAACTGCACCACTGGAAGAAGCCGGGAAAACTCTTGAATGGAATGGGTTGGAAAGCAGTGGAGGAAGGCAGTGGAGGGGAAGAAGTGAGAACGTGGCTAGCTGCTGGGTCAGGTCTGAGCAGCAGTTTGGGGTGGGGTGCTCTGCAACCCTCGGGAAAAGAGGCTGTTGGGTGCTGTGCCTCCAGTGGGGAGCCCATTGGGCAACCTGGCCATGGCTTAGGCTTAGCTCCCTGTTGCCTTTTCAACATCACTGGCGCTGATTTTAAAGGTAACTTCTCAACACTGCCCAGCAGCTGGCCTGAGGGGAGCCCTCCTGGGGTGGGTGGTGTGCTGGGATGGAGGGCAGCGGGGTCCTTCTCTCCAGGGCCCACCATTTTTCTTTGGCCAAGTCAGCTGCCACTACAAGCTGGGAGATCAACGGGGTCTTGGCCTCTTGCAAACAATGACCACTATTGAGTTCAGCCTAGGGTATGGGATTTGGGGGCTTAGCTGCCAGAGCTGGAGAGGTTGGCCGCCCACACCCTCGGTGCTCCCTGGGGCCAGCCACATCGAGGGGCGGGTCTGGGCCAGAGAAGAACTTCAGGCTTCCCAGAAACCCCATCATTGTCTGGCCCATTCCAGTTCACCAGTTCAACCCCCAGGCTGGGGGTGGGAGGGGAAGCGGGCCAGGGAATTCTGTTCCCAAGACTGATCCTTCTGGGGTGCGGGGAGCCGAAACCCCTGGGTGCTCTGCCTCCACGCGTTCAGGTTCCAAGACTTCAGAAAAAAAGTTGCCTGGGGACTTGGTGGGGTCACCATGGTGGGGTGGGGCCGGGCAGTGCCCTTCCCTGCACTGCCCGTGAGGTCCACCGCCATGTGGCTTAAAGGCCGCATGGTTCTGGGAGGAGGAGGAGTGATGGTGTTTGTCTCACCACTGGGTTTAATCTGAAACACATGTATTGGCTCAAATGTATCCTTCCAGCTGGTAGGCAGGATCCCAGAATCGCAGTTCCTTGTGTCTCTTGATTGGGGCAATGTGGCCGAGAGGCAGGCCTGAGCTTGGCCCAGCTGGGAGGAGTCACCTCCTCCCCGCCCCCGCAGCTTGGACACTGCCCTTTGGACGGGATGGTACCACTGTGCGTGTGCCCCTGGCCAGGTGACAGCTGCCTGGCCCAGCCACAGAACCGTTGTCCCCTTGGAAGATACCGAGTGTGCTCAGAGGGGCCCTCCTGTGCAGAAGACCCTTACTCTCAACCCTCTCCCTGCCCTTGCAGGGGGCTTTCAAGAATCTCTCCACTTCCCTCATCCCCAGGGCTTGAGGTGGAGGGTTCAAAGAGGCACCGCTAATACTATGTGTCCTGGCGACTGGCTCTGGCAGCTGTGGACCTGTGTGCCTTTCCCTGCCAGGGTCCCTGACCACCGCATCTTCAGTCCTCAGCTCACCCACGTGGTAACAATGATCAGATGACCCAAGGTTTGAGCTCAAACTCTGTAGAGACTCCTGTAGAGAAGATCCACCTTCAAGAGCACCTGGACCTGGTTTCCTTAAACACCAGGCCAGGGTGGTGTCTCTCAGCTCCTCCCTCTTCAGTCGGTTCCCTACCCTGGCCCAGGGACTAGAGCTAATGGCTTTTCCTTGAGCCCTGCCGCCCCTGCATCTCACTGAATTTCCAGTCTCTGCTAAACCAGTTTGCTGGGGCTCAGGCAGGGAAGGCCCCTGCCAGCTCTGGGTGGGGCTGGCTGGGTGGAGAGAGCAGCTGTGAGCCTGGACGCTGTTACGGGCTCTATCTTGCCCTGCAGAAAGTTCTTCCCATTGCCTCAGTGGACAATTTCTCCCTGAGTGGCAGGGGCTGCCAGGCAGAAGAGCAGGTGGCTGAAAACAGAGGGGTCACTGGAACTCACTGGGTGACACATGCTCAGGGTTTAGAGAGAAAGCCAGGCTGGTGCCCACTGGCCATCCAGCCATAAGCAGAACAAACTCAGAGGCCATCTTTTCTTTTGCTGCCTTTCACATTGTCCAGAAGATTGTGTGTTAGTCGCTCAGTCGTGTCTGACTCTTTCTGACCCCATGGACTGTAGCCCGCCAGGCTCTTCTGTCCATAGGATCCTCCAGGCAAGAATACTGGAGTGGGTTGTCATGCTCTCTTCCAGGGGATGTTCCCAATGCAGGGATCGAACCTGTATCTTTTTAGTCTCCTGCGTTGGCAAGGGGGTTCTTCACCGATAGTGCCCCCGGGGAAGCCCCGAGTATGTGTTTATGGGTATACAAAAGGAAGAGCGAGCTTGAGACCCTTGGCCGGTGTGTGTGTTGCAGGGAAGATGAGAGGTACAGAAGACAGATTACAAGTTCTTGACTCAGCAATGTGAATGGAGGGAGAGCCAGAGGTCCTGACTGCTGGGACCTTATCCCTCTTTCTAACCAGAAGGCCCTCAGAAGACCTTATTTATGAACTTCCCACTGCCTTCATCCCCTCTCACCTCCACATCCTGACCCAAGGTTGAGCAATATAGAGGCAATGAATGTAGGAGGGCAAGAGATGGGGGAGCCCTGCACTCAGAGTTCCCTTTGCCCTTGTAGTCCAGGGGTTGGATCAGTCAGGTCCTAAGAGGCTACTGCTGGGGAGGTATGGGGATTTGGGTGGCCTTACTAAGACATGGTATTATTTAACTTGAAGGAAAGAATTCTGAGGAGTGTCAGAGTGGGTCCCAAGCTGGTAGGAGGAAGAGGACTTGGCTCCCCAAGGGGAAAGGGGGGCCCTGGGGTTCCAGGAGTAGGGAGACACAATTTGGCTCAGGGGTCATTGGAGAACTCACCTGTCTTTGGCCCCGCTGAGTGCTATGAATGCATTGCCGAATTTAATTCTCATCACAATAGGTAAGAACTGATTTCCATTTTACAAGAGAAGACACTGGGATTTAGAGAGGTATTAAGACACAGAACTGGGGACTTCCCTGGTAGTCCAGTGACTAAGACTGCGTTCCCAACGCAGGGGGTCTAGTTTCAATCCCTGGTTGGGGAACTGGACCCCACATGCCACAACTAAGAGTTCACACGCATCTAAAGAAAAAAAAAGATTCCCATGTGCTGCAATTGAGACCCGGCCCAGCCATAAACAAACAAAAAAGACACAGGATTGATGGGAATTCCCTGGCAGTCCAGTGGCTAGGACTCAGCATTTTCTCTGCCTGGATCTGGGTTCGATCCCTGGTAAGGGAACTAAGATCTCACAAGTCACTGATGAAACCACAGGTTCCAGGGCAGGGCAATTCGAGGAGAGAGTTTGAGAGCTTCTTGCGGGGGACCTGGGGCTGGACTGGATGCCCCCATTCTCTGTGTTCTGTGACTCTACATTTGAGATTCTGCCCCCATGCTGTTACTAGACATAGATCCAAATCCTACATAATGAGCTGGTCAGGTGCCCGCAGGGAACAGCCTCGGTGTGCATTTGGGCTGGATCACACTCCCACACAGGACCACTGCTGGGCCTTCACCACCCTGGAGGTTTAGGAGGGTCTCCTGGCACAGACATGGATGAAAGCATAAGCTTGCCACAGGACTGTGGGCTGTGAGGCAGGGGGAGGGCTGGGGAAGTGCTGAGAGGGAGGGGTTAGCAAGCTGAGGGTCCACTTCCAGCCCTGGGGGAGGCTGGGTGGAAGGTGCCTGGCCCTGCTCCCTCCCCAGGACGGCTGGTGGTGCAGGTGGTGAGGGAAGCAGCCTGCCTCCTCTTTTGCTCTCTTGCAGGCCCCGAGATGCAGGCCCTCGTGCTACTCCTCTGGACTGGAGCCCTGCTTGGGTTTGGCCGCTGCCAGAACGCCGGCCAGGAGGCGGTCAGTAGGAGCTGGGTGTGGTGGGGGCCTGGGGCGGGGGGGACGTTAGCAATCCCAACCCCGCCTCGCCAGGCAGCACGGGGAGAATGGACAGCACCCAGGCTGCAGGCCAGGCTCTGATCTTTCCGTCCAGACAGGGCCTTGGTTTTTCCAAGAGCAAAACAGAAAGCGTCTCGCCCTGCCTTTCAGAGGACAGAGTGGCGGTGGGGCGGGGAAGATCCAATAAGGTGAAAGGCGAAAGCCCTCTAACAAGCCCTTCAGTGAAGAATTTCTCATTACCCTTCATTACTTATGGGTCTCAGTGAGGAGCTGGTGGTCTTGGATGTTTGCTCTGATCCTAACTACGGGGCAGCAGAGATGTAAGAGCGTGGAAAGCCCTCTTTCCTGTCCAGAGAGAGCACCATCGGGTTGCAAAGGCGGATGCCAAGAAGCCTAGGCTATGCGACGATTGGGGGGTAGGGAGGTGGTGGTGACTGTCCCAAGGGCAGCCAGGGCAGGTGGGGCATACTGGCAGGAGCTCTGGACTTTATTGTGAGTTCCAAGTTTGAATTCTGATTCCACCTCTCACCAGATTTTTTATTTTAGATAAGTCACTGTAACTTGAATCTGTTTTCTTATCTATAAGACAGGATGAAAAATACCCATCCTTACAGGGCCAACGTGGACAGTCACTTATTTATCTACTGAACACCTACTCTGTAGGTGCTGGGGATGGGTGGAAATATAAAAGACTCAGTTCTGGCCTTCAAAGAACTGTTTTAAGACATTAATCTTTGAGGATATCACTTAGATCAACTAGTATGAAATGAAGTAACTCAAATGAAAAGAACCACCACAGAGCCTGGTGGATGGTATACACATGGTAAGTGGTTAATACATAAGTGGTAGTTGACTCTCAAAAATGGCCAGAGAACTAAAGGTGCCTTCATACTGGGGCCACCAGGGCAAGTCTGTGATGGAGGAGGTGATGTCTGATCAGGGCCGAGAACGACAAGGAGGGTCTGATAGGAGGGTCCATGTGGAGACCTGGGAGCAGTGGGCAAGGCTGAGCAGACAGGGAGACTCTGGCCTGAGAACAGAATTTCTTGGGAAGGGGGACTTCCTTTTTTTTTTTTTTTCCCATGAGTCACAGGCCTGAAGCTCCCAGATCACTGGTGTTTAAAGCTGGCCAGCTAACCTCTCTTGCGGGTTGCCTCTTCCCAGTGGAGCACCCCCACAGGAGTAGGGGGCACAGACTCATTCCAACAGATGGCTATACCTCCTCAGGCAGGACAGCCTTCAGGGACCAGAAGGACAGTCCCACGCCAAGCCATGAGACCAGTCACCCCCTACTCAACTGCACTGGTCCTTGTACTCAAATGCAGGGCTCTCTGACCCCTGAGAGCACGGGGGCACCAGTGGAGGAAGAGGATCCCTTCTTCAAGGTCCCTGTGAACAAGCTGGCGGCAGCCGTCTCCAACTTCGGCTACGACCTGTACCGCGTGAGATCCGGTGAGAGCCCCACCGCCAATGTGCTGCTGTCTCCGCTCAGCGTGGCCACGGCGCTCTCTGCCCTGTCGCTGGGTGAGTTCCCCGCTGCAGAAAGCCCAGGATCCCAGAGCTGCCCTCTGACCTCTGTACATACCTGACTCTAGGCCCTGGACACACTTCACTTAGGGAGGGTGATGAGGGCCGAGAGGCTGGCCCAGGGGTCCTAGTACGTAGGAGTGGGGGCTCAGGTGGGGGAGTGGGGAGTACTGCTGACACAGTGTGTGGCCTTGGGACCACTTATTGACATTCCTTAAAGGAGCTCCTCCTACGTGCCTGCCTCATCGGCTTGGCTAGATAATGGGGATGTAACTACACACACGCAGACACGGTGTCTGTTCTCACTCGGGCCACACAGCTGAGTTCATGGGGAAAAGTAGGAAATAGGAAGCTGTAGAACAGTCTGGTAAGTGCTGTGATGGGAGAAGCACAGGGACTTTGAACCTGACTCCCATCCTTTTATTTTTCCAGGCCTGATGCCTTTGGCCTACCTTCAGGAAAACCTATTTTTCTTCCACTGCCTTCAAATTCCTTCCTGCCTAGAAAGTCTCCAGGTACCAGCAGATAGACAGGCTCAGGGTTCAGGGTCCCCGAGAGCTAGGCTGACATGGGCCTGGCAAGCAGTTACAGAGGCTCACACGCCTGTTCCGCTTGGCAGGTGCGGAACAGCGGACAGAATCCAACATTCACCGGGCTCTGTACTACGACCTGATCAGTAACCCAGACATCCACGGCACCTACAAGGACCTCCTTGCCTCCGTCACCGCCCCCCAGAAGAACCTTAAGAGTGCTTCCCGGATTATCTTTGAGAGGAGTGAGTTGCCCTGCTGGTCCGAGCTGCCTGAGGCGCATGGGGCTCTCTGCTGCAATGCATCTGGGGGTTTCTTTCTAAACACCAGAGCACGTCTGCCCAGGGCCAGGCCTGGCACTGGGGGGTGGGCAGGAAGGGGCTGCATGAGTACAAAGAGGATCAGAAAGAGGATATGGGCTGAAGGAGACAGTGGGAGGGTTGGGGGAGGGCAGTCATGTGAAGAGAAAACAGCAATGACTGAAATCTGTCGTTCCCCATCCAGTGCCCGGGGAAGCTGGCACGGAGTCTGGGAGAGCCCCGGAAGGATGCCAGGCAGGGAGTCAGGGCTTGCCAAGGATCAGGGAGAGCCACAGACTGTCAGGAAGGATGCTGGGTGAGGTCTCAAGAGTGCACTAACCTCTGCCCCATCTCTTTGCAGAGCTGCGGATAAAAGCCAGCTTCATCCCACCCCTGGAGAAGTCATATGGGACCAGGCCCAGAATCCTGACCGGCAACTCTCGAGTAGACCTTCAGGAGATTAACAACTGGGTGCAGGCCCAGATGAAAGGGAAAGTCGCTAGGTCCACGAGGGAGATGCCCAGTGAGATCAGCATTTTCCTCCTGGGCGTGGCTTACTTCAAGGGTGAGGGCTTCTCCACTTGGCTTTCGGGTGAGGGTGGACAGTGGGTGTCAAGAGGGGGCCAGGGAGGAGGGGACGTCAAAGGCAGAGGAGGACCCTGGAAAGTTCCTTGCCTGAGGGCTCCCTGCTTGTCACCAAACCCAAGGCAAACAATGGATAAGTACTTACAAAGTGTAAGGGGTGGTGGAGAAAGACCAGCAGAGATAAGGGGGCACTCCTGCTCCTGTGCCTTTTTCGGGGCTGGTAGAGGGTCCATGCCTGGCTCTGGCTGCAGAGATCTGCATGAACTTCATAGCCTTTTGGAGGCTGTTTTCTCGTCTGTCACTGGGAGATGGCAAACTGATTTCAGAGGCACTCTGTGTGTGTGGTCTCCTATCTTCTCATGGACCCAGCATCATGCCTGGGACACACAGCAAGTACTCGATAAACCAGGTGTGTGTGTGTGTGCTAGGTCGATTCAGTTGTGTCTGACTTTCCAACTCTATGGACTGTAGCCCACCAGGCTCCTTTGTCCATGTCTAGGCAAGAATATTGGAGTGGGTTGCCATGCCCTCCTCCAGGGGATCTTCCCGACCCAGGGATTGAACCCACATCTCTTACATCTTCTGCTCTGGCAGGCGGCTTTACCATCAGCATCACCTGGGAAGCCCTTGATAAATTATGTTAGTTTTCTAATAACACTCTTCTAGGCCATGGTGAGGTACCCAACTATTCCATGGGCCCAGTGTGAGGCCAGCCCTATTCATGAGCCTTGGGTGGGGTTTTGGGCAACCTCCCCTTAAAATGCTTCACAACTGTCTATCAGGCAGTGTTTAGAGGGGACCCCCTAAACCCCAGAGAAAAATCCTTCATGAAGCACTGAGCTCTAGGAAATGAAGAAGCTGTTACAGATCAGCATGTTAAAGACCACGTTAAACGATCGGCTCACTGTGTGAGCATGGGCAAGTCACTTCACCTCTCTGGACGTTCATGCTTTTTCATCTATGAGATGGTCGATGACATGACGTCGAGGTCCCTTCCAGCTCTGGTCTCCCTGCAGTCTGTCTCCTGGACACATCACTGTAGAAGTGTGTACCAGTTCACCTTTCTCCTAGCTATCACAGAACTTGAATAAACCTGACAATATTTCTGAGTTTACACATGGAAGGTAGTCAGGACCCTCAAAATATCATGGTCCAGACTGCCCATCCTAAGACAGAGCTATTCCCTGACGTGTTCGGGCCTCTGATGACTCAGGTTCCTGCTGTTGTTTAATTGCTAAGTGGACTCTTTCGCAGTCCCACGGACTGTAGCTCCTCTGTCCATGGGATTTCCCAGGTAAGCATACTGGAGTGGGTGGCCACGCCGTCCTTCAGGTGATCTTCCCAACCCAAGAGTCGCACCTGCGTCTCCTGCATTGACAGGAGATGCAGGTCAATTCTCAGTTCTTTACCACTGAGCCATCAGGGAATCCCAAGATTCCCGTAGCCGGGCAATTTCCAGAAGTATGCCTTTCTGGTCTCCTGGGTCTCAGGGCACTCCATCTGTTTCATTCCAGGGCAGTGGGTAACAAAGTTTGACTCCAGAAAAACTTCCCTGGAGGATTTCTACTTGGATGAGGAGAGGACCGTGAAAGTCCCCATGATGTCAGACCCTCAGGCCGTTTTACGGTACGGCTTGGATTCTGATCTCAACTGCAAGGTCTGTATGGGCAATGTGAGTGGCGGTGTGGGTTCAGGCAGGATGGTGCAATGGGAATAGAATGGCCTTTGAGATCTGACAGCAGTCTGAATTATTTATTGACTTATTTACGGCTGAGCTGGGTCTTCACTGCTGCGCAGCATGGACTTTCTCTAGTTGTGGGATGGGCTTCTCACTGTGGCTTATCTTGTTATGGAGCTGTTTGAATTTTACCTGCCACGTGCCCTTCAGTAAATTGAGAGCTTTTCTGAGCTCTTACTGGAGTGGGTTGCTGTGCCCTCCTCCAGGGCATCCTCCCAACCCAGGGATTGAACCCAGGTCTCCTGCATTTCAGGTGGATTCTTTACCAGCTGAGCCACAAGGAAAGCCCAAGAATACTGGAGGGGGTAGCCTATCCCTTCTCTTGTGGACCTTCCCGACCCAGGAATCAAACCGGGGTCTCCTACATTGCAGGCAGATTTTTTACCAACTGAGCTACCAGGGAAGCCCCACTAGCTGAGCCCTTTGTTTCTAAAACTGAAGGGCCATAGCTACTGAAACTTATCCTCGGACTCAAGGTTTGTTGCAAGGGTTGGTAAAGTGAAATTGAGTCCTCAAGACTGGGCACTCAAATTCTGGTTATTTATTTTTTTCTTTCCTTCTTCTCTTTTTTGGGGGAGAACTTGTATTTATAAAAATCCAAACCTTCAAATGGAGAAGGCAATGGCAACCCACTCCAGTACTCTTGCCTGGAAAATCCCATGGGCAGAGGAGCCTGGTAGGCTGCCATCTATGGGGTCGCTAAGAGTCGGACATGACTGAGCAACTTCACTTTCACTTTTCACTTCATGCGTTGGAGAAGGAAATGGCAACCCACTCCAGTGTTCTTGCCTGGAGAATCCCAGGGATGGGGGAGCCTGGTGGGCTGCCGTCTATGGGGTCGCACAGAGTTGGACATGACTGAAGCGACTTAGCAGCAGCAGCAGCAGCAAACTTTCAAAATCTGTCGCAAACTCCAAGTTGCTGGCATTCTAAGTCTCTCCTAGGTGACTCAAGAAAATTCTAAGTCAGTAGTTTTTTTCTTTGGGAATCTGAAAAAATGCCTGAAGCACTGGAGAGAAATGCCACCTATGCATCTCTGCAGGTGATTCCAGGGGCTCCTGGGACCCCCGATGCCATCTGCCCTTAGGTTAAAGGCCTCTGCTCAGAGGGCCACTGTACTGCCACTTCTGCACTGCTCTTCCCAGTGCTCATTTCTAGTCCGGGCTCTGTATATAACAGATGATCAGTAACTATTGGCAGGCAAACCTTGGGAGAGAACCAAGGCCTGGGAATTCAATTCTGGCTTTTTAGAAAACCACAGAAGAAAATTCTTTAAGCAGATAACTTCAGTTGGTATTAGACTAAGAAAAGACAGTGGCTCGTGCTTGAAGAAACATCAGCAGATAGCTTTTGTTTATTTAGCTGCATTAGGTCTTAGTTGCCTCGTGCAGGACCCTTCACTGCAGTGCAAGGACTCTCTAGTTGTGGCCCATGGGCGTAGTTGCTCTGCAGCATATGGGATCTCACTTCTCAGCCCAGGGATTGAACCGCTGTCCCCTGCAATGCCAGAATTCTTTAACCACTCTACCACCAGGGAAGTCCCATCAGTAGACATCTTGCTGCTGGAAAGCAACAGCTTAGAGGGACAACTGTTACACAGATGAGGGGCGGGGAAGCAAGGCAAGGCCTGGTCCCAGGAGAGAAGGCAGCTTGGGGTGTTTGTCCATCGCTAAGCTCCTGGGCTCCAAACGACTAACCCATGTGCTTCCTCCCTGTTGTTTCAGATCGCCCAGCTGCCCTTGACCGGGAGCACAAGTATCATCTTCTTCCTGCCTCAGAAAGTGACCCAGAACTTGACCTTGATAGAAGAGAGCCTCACCTCTGAGTTCATTCATGACATAGACCGAGAACTGAAGACTGTTCAGGCGGTCCTGACCATTCCCAAGCTGAAGCTGAGTTATGAAGGCGAACTCACGAAGTCCGTGCAGGAGCTGAGTACGGCTGCAACACCTCTTTGCTCTTGGGGAGGGTGGGGTTGAATCTTTGAGCCTTCCTTCCACCTTGCTACAGTGAAAGTGAGAGTCGCTCAGCTGTGTCCAATTCTGCGACCCCATGGACTCTACAGTCCATGGAATTCTCCAGGCCAGAATACTGGAGTGGGTAGCCTTTCCCTTCTCCAGGGGATCTTCTCAACCCAGGGACTGAACCCAGGTCTCCTACATTGCAGGCAGATTCTTTACCAGCTGAGCCACAAGGGAAGCCCTCCACCTTGCTAAGCAGAACGCAAAGCCTCCAGGGACTAGTACTGGGGCCCGGGATGATCCCTTCATTCTAATAGTGCTGGAGAGGAAGACTGAACTGCCTTCCTTATCAGACTCATTCCTAAGCCCTAAGACCATACATCCTGTAACAGGAACTCTGAACACTGCCTCTCAAGACAGGTCCCTTGACCTTGTTTCTAATCTTAACCTCACTGGCTGTGTGCTCTTAGGCAAGTCACTTAACCCTTAACCAGCCCAGAACTCTACATATGTCATAGACAGTCAAAAGCAATGTTCCACCCCCACTTAGCTTGCCTTCTTGAGAATCAGGATTGTATTCTTCCTTGCAGCGTTCACAAGGCAAGGTTTTAATGGAAATCTTTCTCAATTTCTGCAGAGCTGCAATCCCTGTTTGATGCACCAGACTTTAGCAAGATCACAGGCAAACCTATCAAACTTACTCAAGTGGAACATCGCGTCGGATTTGAGTGGAATGAGGATGGGGCGGGTACTAACTCCAGCCCAGGGGTCCAGCCTGCCCGCCTCACCTTCCCTCTGGACTATCACCTTAACCAACCTTTCATCTTTGTACTGAGGGACACAGACACAGGGGCCCTTCTCTTCATAGGCAAAATTCTGGACCCCAGGGGCACTTAGTACTCCAACTAAATGTTCAAATACCCCAGAAGAAAAAAACACTAGAGGGATGGCAGATTATATATTATACGAAGGCTGCCCCTACATTTCAATGTATACTTTGCAATAAAAGTGCTTTATCCTTACCTTTTGTTACCCTGCTCCTCCTCCTATTTTGAGCTATGTTAAATTTAATGTGAAGACAAACAGCCCTTTAGGAATTTTTTGGTCCCATCTTTATAGGCTGGGTCTATCTAAACTGCAGAAAGTCACCATATGAGATATGAACTTTAGTTATCTGCACTATATGATGCTGGGACTGAGTCTCTGCTCTGTGGGGGTTCACACTTCAGGACACCAGTCCCCCTGGGAAGAGATTTCCTGTCTCTACAATCAGTGGAGCCAGCTCTTAAATACACAAGACTTTGCACACTAAGTTGCTTCAGTCGTGCCCGACTCTTTGCGACCCTATGGACTGTTGCCCGCCAGGCTCCTCTGTCCATGGGATTCTCCAGACAAGAATACTGGAATGGGTTGCCGTGCCTTCCTCCAGGGGGTCTTCCTGACCCGGGGACTGAAGCCGCATCTCTCTGTCTCCTGCAGTGGCAGGTGGGCTCTTCACCACTGGCACCACCTGGGAAGCACAGGACTTCAGGGTTTCATTTTGTGGCCACACTACACAGCATGCGGGATCTTAGTTACCCTGGGTCTCCTGCTTTGCAAGTGTGGAGTCTTAGCCACTGGACCCCCAGGGAAGTCTTGGACTTTAGGTCTTGAATCAAGCACAGATAACCCCCTTGTCAAGCTAATGTCACCTGACAACACAGGCTAACATGCAGACAGATCAGGGAGGAAGCCTGTAACTTCAGGAAATAATTCTTTATTTTATAGAGCATTTAAAGAAAGCTTTTAGTTCACATAAGAATGAGGTCTGTGATGTAAAATTCTACCCATATTCTTTTTAAGGAAGTGGGCCTCTTTTACTAAGTACAGCGGAACCTTTTTTTCAGGAACTTGAAACGTGCCAAGTGTTTCAAGAACAGAACAACTACAGAAGCAGCCACAGGACTAAATTTTTCTTCTTGAAAGTCAGCTCTACCCAAACATCTCACTGGCCATGGCCTCTGCCACAGTGAATTAGCAGAAAGGAAGATAAACGAGATTCTGCCTGCCCTTCATTCAAAGGTTTGAGTGGAAACCATGTTCTGAACACTCAGCTTCTTGAAAAGCTATTGCCAGGCAGCGTCAAGGCCATTCAATTCCTGATTATAAATGCCAGGGCACTGGCATTATAAACTACCAGGCACTTCTTGGGCATGGTTGGGGTGGGCAAGCTCTCCAGGCAGTGTGAATTCTTTTCCACTAACTAACTCATCTGAACCACTTGGTCCCCAGTGGTGACAGAGAACCCAGGGTTCAGATCCAGAGACTCTGGCCTCCTCACGGGGTTTAGACTGGGGTCCCCAACCTCCAGAATCTAATGCCTGATGATCTGAGGTGGAGCTGATGTAATAATAATAGAAATAAAGGGCACAACAGACATAATGTGCTTGAATCATCCCCAAACCATCCCCACCCTGCTCCTGGTCTGTGGATAAACTGTCTCCCATGAAACCAGTCCCTGATGCCAAAAATGTTGAGAGCAGTGCTATATAGCCAGGCAGACAACAGTTCTTCCTATCTTGTCTCTTAGGTTTGAAACCACAAGCAGCCACGCCCACACCCTCAGCATCTTCTGAAGCTGTTTTTCCCCCTTTTCAGTACTTACATAGTCTGTATTTCATTTGCCTGCTTGGGGAGATAGGAAAAAAAAGCGATCTCTTTTCAGGTTTGCTAATAAACATAACTCAGAAAGGAGGTGTTATAAAGCCTTCGCTACAAGCTTGATCTTATTAGTGTTTGGTCAGTGAGTCAGCCAAGAATATACAGTGAAATCCAGAGAACAAGGACTGGAAAACTAGTAGAAAACACATTGAGAGATGCCATCCTAGCCCAACAGTAAAATGGCCCCATATTTATTTCTCTATTCATGATTTATATGCTACTGGATTAAACAAAGGATTTGAGGAAGCTAGATAACGTAAATGAAACTGTCTCTCTAGAGGTAAGGAGCCTCACTGACTTCTGGCTTTATAACTATTTTTCAATTACAACACAACTATTAAGAGTTAAAGTTCCCACTGGACTGGTACACAACATTTCATTACTGCTAGAAACCATAGGAATGTTCCAGTGAAGCCGACATCATCATTTAGAGAGGTGGCGTCTAGCCAAAACCCTAGGCTAACATCCAGATGCCTGCAGACCAGCTAAAATCCTTTTAAAGGGCTTAGGCTCTCCAGATACCAGTTTGAAGTCTTTTCTGGGAAATGGGAGTTTGTGCTGGAGAGTAGTTAACTACTTCAAAAAACATCCATCAAAATAGGTGAGCCTGTCTCTAACTGCGATGCTCTCCAAGTCCTTCCCCATCTCGTACACCAGGCTTGTGACTGTCAGGCAGGTCCTGTATTTTAGGTGACAGCTCAGCAGCAACAGACCCTCTTTAACTCATCCCACCCTACTCCTTAGGTCCCACAGGGATGGGCAGCAAGTCCAATAAACAGGACTTCATCTTTTGTAGCTCCCGGATCTCGTCATTCCAAGGGCCATAATGTACCAACAGGACCTTCTCTGCCTTCTGTATTGTCTTCAGAGCTTCGGGTACTGCACACCTGAACCAAAAGCAGGTAAAGAGGAGTGAACCCATGTATTCAATCAGGCAAAGATTAGTGGAGGGCCTACTCACATCCTGCGAAGAATGCAGAGTACATAACTTTTGTTTTCAAGAACCTTATAGTCTAGAAGGGCAGATAAGACTCACAGAACACACTGAAAGGCAGAGTTTGAAATGAAAGTTACAAAAAAAGTACAAAGATTCCAGGATACGGAGAGACGGGCAGGTCTCAAAGCACTCATCCGATATTTCTGTTGTTGTTCAGTTGCTAAGTCAAGTCCGAGTCTTTGTGACCACGTGGTCCTATATTTACTTGAGGTTTACTCAGGAGTCTTTGTCTCAAGAGACACCAAGTCCATCTGTGATCTGATTCTGCAGCTCTTTGCCCTCTCTCTGACCGAATGGGCTGCCTCTATGTCTTGGGTATCAGGCCCACCCACCACACAGTCCCAGGACCTAGTTTCAAACATTTCACCACACCAATGGCAGCTTCATCAAGGCTGGACGTATTCCATCCAGAAATACTGACAGCAGGGCCTCCTAATGGTCCCCGTTACAAAAGTGGATGAGGCCGTCAACTCACCAACCCTACTGTTCTTTCAACTTGCAAAGCTGGGTTTCTCAACCTTGACGATATTGACATCTGGGGGCCAGATAATTCTTAGCTGGGGGGTCGAGGTGCTGCTGGCCCATGCACTGATGGGTGTTTAACAGTATCTCTGGCCTCCACCCCGAGTCCTAACAATTAAAAACGTCTTCAGACATTGCCAGACGTCCCCTAGGGAGCAAGAAGACGCGTGCTTGATTACAACTGCTTTAAAAATAGGACCAGGAAGAAGGAAGAGGGCCTGGAGTGAGGGTGCTGAGAATGAGCACCCGAGGGAGGGAGGGGACCGAGAAGAATGGCTAAGAGCTGCTACGACGGTGGGCATGGGGTGCGGGGAGCCTGAGGCAACCTCTCCCTGGGAAACTCCCTTCAGAGCTAAGAGCTTCCCCGCATCTCCCAGGAGGAAATTCTAAAGCAACAAATGTGTCAGCAGGACAGAAGGAAGGGATCGTTCCTAAAGGGGAAATAAAGACGTTTCACTTTATTTTCATTCCAGGGGCCGCGTGACCTAATTTCCTAGAGAAACTGTTCGGCCCTCATCAGAGCCTCATCTCTTTTCTACAGAGCAGTGGGGTGCTGTGAGAGCAAAAAGGAACACACAAAAGAGCCTAGTATAAAATCAGTATGTGGCCTGGCGAAGTGCTACGAAACAAGACTTACCCATTGAAGAAGACCTGGGCCAGTTTGAAGAGCTCATGGCCCATCTCCACACTGGATGGCCCATGGTGGACCTCCACCACCTGAAGACTCTTCTGCAGGTGGGTCGCTGACTTCTCCCAGTCCCCTGCAAAGAGAGGAAGATCTGGATCCAGATGAGAACCACAGTCAGCTGTGGATGAACTTGTTCTGGGAAAGGAAAGCTGAATGGAAGGGAGAGCAGCCTCAGATGGAAGACTGAGAGACACCCAACCAGACAAGGCCAAGGTCACGACCGCACACACAAGGCAGGTTCATTCCTCGGAGCGGAAGATACAGACACAGGCCATACCTAAGGCAGCATAGGCCTGGGCCAAGGCATCCTCGATTTCTCCCACCACGCTGTGTTCCGCAGACAGGAAGCTCTCGGCATCACTCTGACACCCCAGCAACAGCTGAATGGCTACCTCTATCAATTCAAAGGAAAGTGGACTCATTACAGACACAAATCCAGTCTTAGAAATGAGATTCCAGCCCTTAAATCCTCTATGGGTGGGCCTGAATGTGGAAATCCCACTTTGTCTCCCTGGGTTGTGATCAACCCGCAATGTTGGGTCCAATAAAGCTGTTCTCTTATGTTTTCTCTTTCAACAGCACAAGGTGCTGGGTGAGGCCTCCCCACATGTGCTCTGGGTTTCCAACTTCAGTTTGAAGTGGGATGGCTACATTCCATGTATGGTCGTTACTTCTCTTGACTCAGAAATCTAAGCAAAAAGGTCAACTTTCATAAAAAGTAGGGTAAATAAATTCCCATGACGTCAAGCCCCAAGGCAGAGCTTTCCAGGATAATGAGGGGTTTTGTAACTCCCTTTCTGGAAAAAGCAGGATACTTAAACCCACTGGGCACATGCTCCGCTGCTCTGTAGATGAGAGACAGGCTCTGGTGAGTGCAGAACAGTTTCTCTGGGAAATTAGATCACGAGGCTCCAGAACTTAAGTAAGTGACATTGAGCTTCTGGATATGCACAAAGATTACGGATGTCAGAGATAACCCGTTAGTCTTTAACTAACTCTCTGATGCCTAAGAGAACAACAGCTTAAATCAGTTGGCCCTTTTTCAAGGACATCATGCAAATTGAACTGGTAAGGGTTTGGTCTCACTGGCCTACATAGCCATCTTGTGGCTGGCAGGGGGATAATTAAATTCAACGCTTCAATCTTCACTGAGTATCCTTGAGATCAAGGTGAACTTGGACTGAATAAAAGAGAAGGGGCTGGAGGACCGAAGCAGGGAGCCACTCTCACCTAGTCTGCCGTTTCTGAGATGCTTCTGGGCCGCCCCCACCTGCCGCTGAAGGTCCTGTAGCCGGGAGACCAGGAGGTCTCTGCTGACTGATTCCATACAAGCTGGGCCGCTGCAGCTCAGAACATCATCTCCCTGCAGAAGTCAGTATTCTCTTTATTGACCCGAGTCAGCTAGCGACACTGCACGTGCTTACCCTACAGCATCACTCCAGAACTTCTGACCCTGTGGGGCAAGGAGACTCCTGCCGTAGCATACAATGACCAAGGGGGACTGAATCTGGATTCGGTTTGATGGCAGCAACTTTAGCAGAAGCAGGAGCTGAGCCTTGTGGGAGATTTAGCTTCTGCAACCAAATTAAAACTGGTACAGACCACAGTCTCTTTCCATATTAGCGTTGTGTTGTGTGTTAGTCGCTCAGTTGTGTCTGGCTCTTTGTGACACCATGAACTGTATCCCACCCGGCTTCTACAGTTCCTCTTACTTCTCTCTGGGGCTAGGACTTTGGATGACAGACATATTTCCAGGGGTTATGAAAAAGCCACAAGGAAACCAACAGGAAAAGGTGCTGGGTGAGGCCTCCCCACATTTGACGCTGGGCTTGTTGTGACTTCAGCTTTACAATAAAACCAGTTCCATGTTCTACCTACAGGTCCCCTAAGACATTAGCTGTTTTTCAGATGCCAGAATCCATGGCTCCATTTGGCAAGAGCACCCTGATTTCTCCCGAGGGTCCTCTTTCACCCTTCCTCAGTCAGTACCTGGGAGCTGAGCGGGGAGCAGGCAGCTCTGATATGGCCCATCCCTCTGGCCCAAATGGCTGGAGGGAATCTCTGTGCCTCTGATTTCCCTCCAGCCACAGGTATTGGGTTGATGAAACGCAGTATGATTTTTGCCCACATCTCTGTTAGAGTCTGTATGTTTTTACCCTTCTGGACTGGGAGGGTCTAAGGCTGGAGCTAAAGGCAGCCATCCGGCCACGGCAAGGAGGAAGTCTCTCTGAGACTGGGTTAAATAACAGAGAAAATGGAGCTGAGGGGCAGAAAGAAAAACTGGGTCTTGGTGACGCTCCCTGAGCCCCTGGGCCACAGTGTATTTGAAGCGCCCTTGACCTGGGACTTCCTCGCGATTCACTGGAGCAACCCTGACTTAGTTTAGGTGGGATTCTCTGCTCTTTGCAGGAGAAAGAGCGTGAATCCCAACCCTTCCCTGTGGTTCCTGTAGGGGGTGATCAAGGTGTGGGGAAGAGAGAGTATGGCTTTCAGCACCTCCAAGTCCCAAAGGCATCCTCCTAAAGATTTCAGGCCTTTCAGCTGGATAACTGATGTCCCAGAAAAGCCACGAGAAGAGAGAAAGATTCACCTGCAGGAGCGCTCTGCAACGGTGACAACGGAAGGCTCCCCGACCAGGCCCCGCCGAGGGTCTCTGCTTCTCACGTTCACAAGGTGGACAGTCGCAGTCAAAGAAATACTGAGACCTCAGCTTCTGGCGCCTCTCAGCAACGCCCATCCTGCTCTCATGCGGTCCTGCAGAAAGACCACGCTTGGCCAATATTGAAACCCAGAGAGCACCAAACACTGCTTAAAAGATTGCAGGGGACTTCCCTGGCGATCCAGTGGTTAAGACTCTGAGCTTCCACTGCAAGGGACAGCGGGCTGCCTCCCTGGTCAGGGAACTAAGATCCTGCACATCACAGTCAAAAAAAAAAAAAAAGACTTCAGCTTAGTGGAGGGTCTGGTAATCACACATCATGTGAGAAGTACCTTTTACTCAAACACGGGTGTAACTATAGAAACAGGCTTCACAGTCATGGGGACAGGAAGGAAAAGAAGCCAAGAAGTTGTTCCCAGTCCATTTTCAGAATAGGATGCTTATAGGGATCAAGCCGTGAGACACACCGTAGTGTAGACACAACAGGGCCTAGTGAGGAGCTCTGTGCCGCCTCCACCAGGAAACAACCCTCCCTGGGCAGATGAAGGCACCTGCTTTGGGGCCTGCCCATGCGAGTTCACCCCGTCCTTTTCTGCTGGAGAAGGTGGGCAGCGGGGAGGATGGACGGCTCACCATAGCAGTGCAAGATCTCTTGCCCACTTCGAATCAGCTGTGATGCCCGAATGGTGGCGATGGTGCCGATGAAGGACACGCTGGTGTTGGGGCTGCAGGAATGGTTCAGGAGGCTGACGACAGGGAAAAGGGCCGTGGCAAGGCGCACCCGCCGGGTGTCAGTAATGAGGCTCTCTTTAGATCCTGAAAGTGCAAGAGGAGACAGGGGAAAAATGTGTCAGGACATTCATCCTGGCCTCGCCCTCCATTCCAGCCGGATGAGCTGGGTGATCAGGCCTGAAGCCCGGCTGAGTCAGAGTTCCACAAGCCGGATCTGATATAAATCAGACGGAGCGTGACTCAGAGCTAACTCTGGTCCCCAGGAAGCAAAGCAAATGAGCACATGAAAAGTCCACCAGAATCCGGGAACCTAACCACTGTGTCTCAATTCCCCCAAAATAATCCAAAGATTAGAATTTGTAGAAAATAATAAAAAAGGAATTATCAGTAGGGAGCCTTCTAGACAAGACAGTTGCATAATGTTCATGACGACATGGAAACCGGAGCACCTGCTGAGGTGACTTCCTAAAGACTTTGATAGTCCAAGTGCTTTTGTTTAACTGGTCTTTGGGGGGTTAATAGAACAGGTAACCTAATGGCTATCTTAAACAGGCCTATCATCTATTTTTTAAAAAACTAGAGTTATTTCTTATGCTCACCTCTTTATTCTGCTCTTTGTCCCAATTTGATGGGATATCAGTCAGTAGTAGTTCTCACTGAAAAAAAATCTCTGAATCACTTTTTTTTTGGCTACACCTTGCCGCATGTGGAACTTCCCTGAGCAGGGATCAAGCTTGTGCCCCCTGCACTGGAAGTGTGGGGTCTTAACCACTGGACCACCAGGGAAGTCCTGGGCTATGTCTATTCCAGTTCCATATCCCAAGCAACCTCTTCTTTGAAACACAATCAGCAATTTAACCACATGACTGAAAATTAGGAAGGAAGTGGTGGAAAAGAGTCGTGAGGCTATTTCTGCACCAAGGCTCAACCACTTATATTCATATGTGAATTCTTCTATTCTCCTGAAGGCCCACTTGCTCTTATTTTAGCCATAACTCTAATTGGCATAGCTATTCAGCTTCTCAGCCCACAACAGTCCAGAAACAGAGAACTAATAAGATGCAGGATTTCTGACAACGACCAAGGAGACGGTGACAGACTGGGGAGGAGGCAGAACTTATACAAGGATAATAGCCTTGGGGCAAACAAAAATACTAGCACCACCGAGTTTTACTACAACTGTACATCTGACTTAACCAGAGGCTCTCAGACTCACACCATGCTTGCACGGATTTTTGTGACAGCCATACGTATCAGGAGAATGCACAGTACACACAACCTTGAGTGTACGAAAGGTTTCAACTGCGTTCCGAAGCCTTGGTGTAAGCACGAGCAGATCGTATTTCCAACAAAGCTGGTTGAAATAGGAAAGATACTGGTACTTGAAAGGGAAATTTCAGTTTTCTGGAAAACTGATAAGCCATCACTTAATTGTGATATCACCATATAAGCCAGGAGTCTCAATCTACCAACCACCAAATAATGGGGTGTAGGCACATATGAAATAAAGAAAATATAAACCATCAAGTGAAAATGTTCTAGAAAGGAAAACATTAGCTATAGGGCTAATACTGTCTCTCTGCAGACAATTCTATTACCTGCTGCTGTGGAGAGCCAGAATTAGAACAAGTAAATAAAACTCACAGGGAATCCAAATGACTCCATTTTAGTCAACAGTTCTACACTGTATTGAAATCTTTCATTAGTCCGTCTCCTAAATGCATAACTGATTTTAGTATCCTTCCCCCCGCCTTGTCCAAGGCCTACCTTCTGGTAAATGTGCTAATGAGCAGTGGAAATGCTAAAAGGTAAGGAGGCCGCAGGAAGGAGCAGCACAGGGCACAAACAGTTTGTAGTCTGAATAATCAGCCTCTGCATAATTAAGAGTTGACTTGCATTGCCAACTACTGATAACTGGCAATCTATATTAGAACAGCTGCTAAAATTTTCCCAGAAAAAAATTATCACAATGCCGTGAGTAATGCCAGCTTCGTGAATTATTTATGGATTATCCTCTGACAGAAGTAGGCCCAGCAACTGAGTGGGGTGAGAATTTTATGTCAGAGTTGAATCTCTAATTATCTCGACAAAATTAAGTATTGATTTTAAAAGTTATTCAATATTTTGCATTAGTCATCTATTAGCAGAGATCAGAGAAAGTGAGAATGTGTAGGTACCTTAAGCAAATCTGTTGACATTTTGTGTACAGAACAAACAAAAAACAAAAAAAGAGGGACCGATTCTTTATCTTACGGAAAGGGCAGCTCACTAATATCCTTAGTACACTTAAAATGAGATTCAAGTAAAGAAAAAACATTCATTTATAATACTTTTGGAATATACCTCTCTTGGCAGATATTTTATGAAACTTCATAAAACTTATGGCAGATATTTATGAAATTTCTGTGTAAAACAAGTCATCAAGGATCCCCATGAAAGGTAGATTCCCAGTGGCTGAAGAGTGAAAGGGCAGTGAATTGACCTGAACCTCTGCAGAACTTCATTAATCCCCTTTATGACCTGAACCCAGACACACCATGAATATGCCAGTTTTACCCAGACAGATCTGCACATACCGAGGTCTGGAGTTTCATCAGTGGCCAGTTCTATTCCTTCAAATAAGTGCCAAAGAGAGGTTCCTGAGGAACTATGATTAAATAGGATTTATGCAAAGATAATAACATACGTTTTTATAGGTTTTTGTCAAAATCCATCCAAGTTAACACTTTAATCCTTCTTCTGAGCTACTGATGAAACAGCTGCTAATGAAATTCAATGAGAACACTAAACTGGGAGGTGTTGGAACCCCAAAGAAATAATAAAAAGGAATGAAATAAGATTAGAAATATTAGCAGACGGAGACAAAATTAGATTGACTTCAAAAATGAAAGTGAACATTGCTTGTGGGCGTGTTAATTGGTACAACTTTCCTGGAGGGCAATTTTGCAGTATGTATCAAGTGCCTTAAAAAATGCTCTTATCATGTGAACTTTTTTTATTGTTTAAAGAAACGAAATTACAAAAGAAACACATGGGAGTCCGAAAAAATTTACAATCTGCAAATTACAGAGAAAATAACATCATTTATAATACTCTCAGTCAGCTATAAGGTTTTGGAGCATTATATAAGTTTTCTTTCTAGCCCTAAATATGGAATTTTTAACATAACTAGCAACATGAGAGACTTCACTTTGACTTTGCACTTTCATGCATTGGAGAAGGAAATGGCAACCCACTCCAGTGTTCTTGCCTGGAGAATCCCAGGGACAGTGGAGCCCAGTGGGCTGCCGTCTATAGGGTCCCACAGAGTCGGACACGACTGAAGCAACTTAGCAGCAGCAGCAACATGGTACACGTAGTGATTTGTAAGTTACTTCTCTTCACTTAGTATGTCATGGCCATCTCTTTATACTCTAACCTGAGATGTATACTATAATTAAAAAAAAAACACAAAGCAACTCTGCCAATCTGATAGGGAAAAAAATGGTATCTTGCTTAAATTACTAGAGAGAGGTTAGAAATGATCATCTTTATTACTACTTTGATAAAGTGCTTGCTTATGTATACATAAGATTTAACTTATATACCATAAAACTCACCTATTTTAAGTGTAATTCAACAATTTTAAGGAAATTAATCTAAGTTGTGCAACCATTACCGCAATCCAGTTTTAGAACATTTCCATCACTATGTCCATTTGTAAAAGTTGACTTTAAGAGTTGCACAGTTGCTGGGAATGTTCTCATTTTGTCACTCACATTCTCATTTTTCTTTATGGGTTTTGGGGGGTGGGGAGTGTTAAATCGACAACTATTTCATTTCTTACAATGCTGTGTGCCAACAACTTTGCTTGAGCTCAGCTGAATATTTTTTCTGCTAGTCTTGCCTGGGATTACCTTCAGGATTACAACCATCTGCATGTGGTTTTTTGAGAGGCTAGCCCAGGCTTGTTCACAGTCCACATGATCATTTTAAGAATTAACAATCGCAGCTGCAAGGTCTCTTAAGGCTTAGATTCATTAAGTCACATAACATCACTTCTACTGCACTCCACTGATCAAACTGAGGTTCAGCAGGGGGAAACAGGCTCCACCTCTGGATGGGAGAAAAAGCAGTGTCAAGTTCAAACGGAGTAAACATATAAGGATGGGACCACAGAAATTGTGGTCATGTTTGCAAACAGCCTCCCCTAGAGGCCTGGAGATTCACCTAGTCCTCTCATTATCCATATCAGAGTACTGACCCCCACAGAGGTTGAGTAACCCGCCCAAGTTCATACTGAGAGTTAGTGGTTAGAGTGAGAGAACAGGAACTCACTGTTCCCCATCCAGCACTTTCATTCCTTCAAGGGCCTCTTTCACCTACATCTGCTATCTTCTTTTCTGATTATAGTGTTTTTGAAATTTGGCATTTAAGTTAAATCTAGCTATCTTCTAATTACTGAAATTTGGTATTATACACTTTAGAAAGCTTCTCTGACCAGCCTAAAATTATGTAAAAATTCACTTATCTTTGTCTAGATATTTAATGGTTTAATTTTTAAATATTTAATTTTTTAACGACTTGAGGAAAGACTCTAATACTTTTGGGGGGCTACCATATCAGTACCATATTGCTTTTAATTATTGTAGCTCAATGCTGATAGGAAATCTAGTAGTACTAAGTCCCTTCAGTACTTTTTACAACAAAAAGGCTATTCTTTTTTTTTTTTTAAAAAAGGCTATTCTTACCCAGTTATTCAAGAAGAACTTTAGGACACTGTCAAAGTTTCAGAAAAATCCAATCGTGATTTCACTGGAAATGGCATTATACTGATTAGGTCAATGCAGGGAAATCGGCATTTTTACATTTTTTAGTCTTTCCTTCTCAGGACATGGCATGTGTCTGCATTTATCCAAGCCTTCTTTTATATCTTTCCAAATTAAAATATCCTTGCATTTCTGGAAGAGATTCTACTTGGTGATATATGATTGCTCCTTTAATAAGCTGCTGGATGTGACATAGCAGTGATTTTTTTTTTTCAGGGTTTCTGCATCTATATTCACAAGTGAGACTGGTCTATAGTTTTTATTCTGGGCTTTGTAAAATGAGTGGGAAAAGGTACTAGGTTGTACCCATGTCCTGGAAGAGTTTATAATGTATAAAAATGATATAAAGTATCATTATATTTTTAGATATTTTTATAATGTTTATATTGTATAAAAAAGATAAAAATATCTTTCTGTTCCTTGAAAGGTACTTTTTAAAAGGTAGCTAAATGTGTTCCTTAAAAGTTTTAAAGAACTCACATAGAAAAGAGTGGGTCTGGCTTGTTTTTATGGAAATATTTTGATAACTTTTTCAATTTCTTCCATAATCATTGGACTTTTAAAGCATTTTCCTCCCTCTGGAAAAATTTAGGCAATTTCTATTTTTCTACAAAGTTGTCTACTTAGTATTTTCAAATTCAATAATCTAAAGTTGTACTAAATATTTGCTATAAACTTTAAAACAAATTTATATTCTTGGCTACACCCCTTCATTGTTTCTAATTTGGGGGCGTTTTCCCCTGCTGCTGCTGCTGCTGCTGCTGCTGCTGCTAAGTCGTTTCAGTCGTGTCCGACTCTGTGCGACCCCATGGACGGCAACCCACCAGGCTCCCCCGTCCCTGGGGTTCTCCAGGCAAGAACACTGGAGTGGGTTGCCATTTCCTTCTCCAACGCATGACAGTGAAAAGTGAAAGTGAAGTTGCTCAGTCGTGTCCGACCCTCAGCAACCCCATGGACTGCAGCCATCTAGGCTCCTCTGTCCATGGGATTTTCCAGGCAAGAACACTGGAGTGGGGTGCCACTGCCTTGGATTTCTTACTTAGATTTGCCAAACTTCTGTCTCTATCAGGAACCTGTAGACTGTATAGCCTGTGTGCCAAATCCTGCCTGCTGCCTCTTCTTTGTACATATGTGGCCTAAGAATGGCTTTTGCATTTTTAAAAATCATTTATTTTTATTTTTGGCTGCCCTGGGTCTTCGTTGCTGTGCACGGGGCTTTCTCTAATTGCGGGGTGAGCAGGGGCGACTCTCCAGCTGCAGTGGGAGGGCTTCTCACTGCGGGCACTTCTCTTGCTGCGGTATGTGGGCTCCAGGGCGAGGGCTTCAGCAGTTGCGGCCCACGGGCGTAGCTGCTCCTTGGCACGTGGAATCTTCCAGGACCAGAGATCGAACCCATGTCCCCTGCACTGGCAGGTGGATTCTTAACTAACCACTGGACCATCAGGGGAGTCTGGTGCTTACATTTTTAAGTAGTTCAAAAGAAAATTCTCATGAAATGAAAAATTGTAAGGAATTCAGCGTTCAGCGTCCATAATAAATTTTCATTGGCGCCCAGCCAGGCACATTCATTTGTGTGCTGTTTATCATCGCTTTCATGCTACAAGTGCGGCTGAGTGGCTGCAGAAGAGACCACGTGGTCTGCAAAGCCCGGGCATTTACTACCTGGCCCTTTACAGAGAAAGTTGGCTAAACCCTGGTCTATAGGACACAAGCTTTGATGACTATATCTCTGAATTCCCTGTTTTATTATGTTATCTTGGTTTCTATATCCTTATTATTAATATATTTGATCAGAGGGGCATATTAAACTTTCTTATAACCATGGAGTTTTTGCCAGTTTCTCCACATATACTCAGTCACTTTTGTTTTACAGACACAATCTCTATGTTCCTGAGAGCTAAGCTTGATGATACATTTCAGAAAAGTCTCCTTTACAAAAATAAAGTGCCTCTTTGTTTTACTAGATATCTTACCTTGGGTTCTACTGTTTTATATTAATACCCTGATTTGCCTGTGATTCCCGACATGTCTTGCCCAAACACTTCATGTTGTTTCAAGAGTCACCTGGAGGAGGGCATGGCAACCCACTCCAGTGTTCTTGCCTGGACAATCCCATGGACAGAGGAGCCTGGCAGGCTATAATCCATGGGGTCGCAAAGAGTTGGACATAACTGAGCAACTAGTACTTTTTGTAAACAGAATATAGTTGGATTTTAATCTTTTTGACCCATCCTAAAAGATTCATTTAATAGAGTTTAGTCCATTTATATTTACTGTTTAAGACTCATTTTTATAATTTTCCTACCTTTTGCTCTGTGAACTATTTTTTTGAATGTTTCTCATTTCCCTAGAATGAAGGGAAAGGTATACAACCAATTTTAAATTTGCTAGAATAATGTTACCACAGTGTGAATATGTGTTTTTAATTTTAAAAATACAGGTATGTTCAAAGAAAGCCATAATCACCCATATTTCCACTTTTAATTCATCACTGCTAATTAAGATTTTGGTATTTTTACTTCTAGTGTTGTTTTTTACTAATGTATATACAGTTAAAACATAAGTAAGAATAAATCATGCATAAAATACTAGAACCTCATAGATGAAGACAGAGTCTCCTTTTCCGATCACTTCAGGTGACCAGTATTATGGTACGTATCTAGTCCTTTCTAGTCCTTTTCAGCCACAGAAGATACAAGTGTTCCTGACTATACATATTCTTCCTACCAAAATTCATTCTTAAAAACTTGTGAAAAATTTTACCCCAAACTTGCCGTGTAAATAAAAAACTGACTGCAATGCAATACCATGAACAGGGAACAAAAACATTTAGGCGATGACTCTTTGACCATAAGGGGAGGCCAGTGAAGGAGGGCAGGTGGAAAACACGTTCGTCCCTCTGGCTTTGCCATCCTGCCTCAAGGACTCAGCCTGAGTTAGTGGTCGCCACTACTGTTTTTCGCAGACAACAGTTTTCACAGTTTTGCAAGCTACTGACATTTATATCTTTTTCGTATGTTCTACTTAGTATTTTAGAGGCAAGACATAATAGAATCAAGAGGTGGTATCTTTCTGCTGTATAATCTGGAAGCTCTATATACTATTTTTTATATTCAGAAAAACAAAACAAAATGAAAACAGTATTTTTTAAAATGCCAGTGAATGTACCCAAGGGAAAACACAATTCTGTAGAAACACTCAAGAGATATATTTTAGAAGGTAGCAATGGCTCAAAGCAGCAAAAGGCAGAGAGGAAAACGGAGACTGGCTTGCAGTGTGATTCTGTTGTATCATGGGATGAGGCCAGTGCTATTTTGGGATGTTTCCTGTGCTTCAGGATGGGGAATTGAGTCCTGCCCCAAAATATGTCCAATGAAATAACTATACACTGTATAACTTGGCAGCTGAATTAAAATTAGAGATAAAAAATATAAACAAAAGGTTGACAGGATTCTACATTACCTCGTGTGAGACAATCAAAAGAGCTAAGCATATATAGTTCAGTGAAGCCACATTTAATATCTGCCTATAAATACTAGGTGTAGATATGACCTCATTCCTCCCCTCCAGAGAGCTAATTAGGAAATTGAGAAAAGTATCCTGAGCTGACTGAATTGAAACACACTGTCTGCTAAAATGGAGATCAAACAACAGAAATGTTGGAAACACCATTTCTTTGCTAATAACAGTATCTGTTGTCAGTACAATCATATTAGAGGTGGCACTCAGGATGCTGGGCACAGGTAACCTCCCCATCTACCTTAACAGCCTCATCTCCAGGGTCTAGTTCAGGAAAACAGGGCTAGGCTAGTCTGTGTCTAGCAATGGCCCTGAGACCAAAGGCAGCCCAAACTCAGATAAGGTAATCCATGTTTGATTAGAAATAGTCATACAGCCCTGGAGAAGGCAATGGCACCCCACTCCAGCACTCCTGCCTGGAAAATCCCATGGACGGAGGAGCCTGGTGGGCTGCAGTCCATGGGGTCGCTAAGAGTCGGACACGACTGAGCGACTTCACTTTCACTTTTCACTTTCATGCACTGGAGAAGGAAATGGCAACCCACTCCAGTGTTCTTGCCTGGAGAATCCCAGGAACCGGGGAGCCTCGTGGGCTGCTGTCCATGGGGTCGTACAGAGTCGGACACGACTGAAGCGACTTAGCAGCAGCAGCAGCAGTCATACAGCCCACTATAGCAGTATTGCCTGAAAAGCTGTGCTGGGCCAGATTCCTCTCTTGGAAATTTAAAACAGAAGAATGGAGGGAAAAATCTGTTGGCTGAAGAGAAGAGACAAGACTAGCTGTGTCACAGGAGTAAGTTAAGATTCTGATACTTTAACTACAGACCCTGCTCCGTCTGCAGTCTTGTTTGTCGTGATTGTTTTGTCTAGATTGTTTGAGCTTTCCTTCACAATAAAAAATTAACAGTGTAGGATTTCCCTGGTGGTCCAGTGGTTAAGGATCTGCCTGCCGATGTAGGAGACGTGTTTGATCTCTGATCCAAGAAGATTCCACATGCTCTGGGGCAATTAAGCCTGTGTACCACACCTACTGAGCCCTTGCGCCACAACTACTGAAGCCTATGCACCCTAGAGCCCATGCTCTGCAACAAGAGAAGCCACTATAATGAAAAGCCTCTGCACCACAACTAGAGTAGCCCCTGCTCACTGCAACTAGAGAAAGCCTGTGCACAGCAATGAAGACCCAGCACAATCATAAATAAACAAAATTTAAAATAAAATTACAGTTAAAATTAAAACAAAAATTAACAGTGTAACAGAGTTTTTTTTGGGCAGGGGATAGGATTTTTAACTTTATTTTTAGAAATAAGCACATCAGCTTCACAACTCTGTAATGTTAGGTGAGATTAAACTACCCATTTTACAGATGAGAAAGCTGAGGCAGAGTAGGATCAAAGTAATTTAAAGTCACAGAGCTTCTCGATGGCATAAGCAGAAGACAGCTGTGTGTTCCCTTAAGCCACTGACTTGACTACTGTTCTCTTTTACAGTTCTTTCTCCACTGTAAATGTTAGCTCTATCAAGAACAATATTGTAAGGCAGAATAAAGAGGTTTCCTCTTACCTGTTTGCTGGATGGTCGTTATTGCCTGAGCATTACACTGCAGCTGTAACATGTGTCTCAGCATAGCCACTCCCCAAACACTCAGCTCTGCACACAACACAGGAGGCTCTGCAGCTTTCAGCTTAGTTGGTTTCAGATCTGTTGTGAAGGCCTGTAAACCAGCTGCTTCGAGCTGCCTGCACAATGCAGAAACACTTAGAGCACAGAGGAATTTGTGCTCAGGGCTATGGTTTTCAGTATGGGGTAAAAGGTGGAAGATGGCATTATAATTCCTTTCATATTTCCCATTAATATCACATCCAGGAATTGGGGTCTCAACTGCTTTGTCCTTTTTGTCCCCCTCTCCTCCCAGGTCATATTTGAGTGTCTGCACCGGATTCTTGCTTTCAGGTAAGCAGATGCCCTGGTTACTCATCTCACCACAGAGCTTCTTTGTGACTTTGCCAACATCCTCAAATCTAGCTAAAAGAGTCGACCTCAGGGCAACATGACAAAACAAACCCAGTGTGAGAAGCAGAGCCCCCAGAGAACACTCCACACTATGGTAGCGATCCCAGGCCTGCTGCATACACTCCTGGCTGCAGTACTTGGCATAGCTGCATCCATCACAGGGAACCGGGGCCAGAGTGTGCCTCAGACATCGGTGACAGTGAAGGTCCCCATTGGTAACTTGGATGTCCCACTTGCTCTCCAGGCCACGAGGCCACAGTGGCACTTCTCCTGGGTTAAGGACACTCACAAAAGCATCCTCTTTCACCAGAAGCTCTCCTGGGAGGATATCTTTTGTGGCAACCAGATAGCGGCCTTTTAAAGGGTCTACATGTAAGCTGACAGAGGACGAGGCGCCAGGAATTTGTTCATTCTCTTCCCTTAGGTCCACACCCTCAAAGGTTTTGGTTAGAGCCTCTGGGAAGATTTCTGGGAGATTCTCCTTTTCTTGTACCTTCACTTTCACACGACAGAGGATTCTCTGCAGAATCTGAAACTGGGAAGCTGAGAGAGTTGGCTTGGCAGCAAAGCTACTTTCAAGATCAATGACGGTCTGGCTTGCCTCCTGTGGTCTCCCCAGGGTCACCAGACACTCTGCCTTACGCAACAGCAGCTTGGGTTGCAGTCTTTCTGGATACCCATGCGTCTGTGCTCTGACGATGTCTTTAAGGCATGTCTAAAAACAGAAAGTAGATTCCCAAATGACCATTCGTCCCCACTCTATAAAATATTCACTTGGAAGTCTTAACAAAAATCTACAAGTGAGTGAAGGATTATTAAAAATAGAGCAACTACAACCCTGTGCTTATTTCTTTAAATCATATTGTACTGTGATCTTTTAGTTTAATGATTAGAAATACATGCTGAAGGTATTATGTTTAACTGTCATTAACTATTTTTGATTCTAAGGAAAAAAGTTTTACAGACAGAAGAGGCATATTATGGTGATTAAGAGGGCATCCCAGTACAGACTCCGCCTCTTACTAGTTGTATGACCTTGTGCAAGTGAATTAGCTTCTCAGTGTTTAAGTTTCCACATCGGAAAAAATGGGGATAATAATACCTCACAGGATAGAAGTAAAGACAAAATCAAGGTAATATACCTGAAGTGTTAAAAAGATGCCTGGAACCCAGTATGTGCTTAATATATGGGAATCATTATTGTAAGAAGTAATAATATAGGGAAGATATAAAGGGCTCAATGCTTCACAAGGTCTGCCCATCGCTGCCTTCAGTAGCCCAGGCTTTTCTTGCTGGGGGACTGGAGTTAGATTCTTGCTCTCCTCCTTTGGACCAAAGGGCTTAAGTGTGAACTTGTGATTACTCAGATAGCTCTCTCCCCCACCCCCCGCCACTTTTCCAGTTTTGGTTGTGCTGGGTTTTCGTAGCTGCTCAGGTTTTTCTCTAGTTCTGGAGCATAGGGGCTACTCTCTAGTTGCGGTGTGAGGCCTTCTCACTGAGGTGGCTTCTCCTGTTGTGGGGCACAAGCTCTAGGGCTCTCTGGCTTCAGCAGCTGTGGCTTCTGGGCTCTAGAGCATAAACTCAGTAGTTGTGGAGCACATGGGATCTTCCCTGATCAGGGATCAAACCTGCATCTCCTGAGTTGGCAGACAGATTCTTTACCACTGAGCCACCTGGAAGCCCTACAGGGATATTCTTAAACCTGCTCATCCACTTATTAAAAAAAATAAATAACCCAAACAAATAAAATAGTTTGCAAACACTTAGAACCTAAAGCATTATTAGCAGTAGCTGTGTGTATCACAATTGATCTTAACAACTGAGCAGTGCTGACCCACTGGAGAGAGTCCATGGCCCTGGGGAACGTGCATGTCTCTTTCCTGCCAACCAACACCACCCTACATAATAATCTGTGACAAGTGAAGTGAACGATGAGAAAGAACAAGTTCGGGAGGATATCAATTTGCTTCTGGTTCAACCAGTTGCATAGGGCCCAGTTTTAGTGTTCTGAGGTGGAAGCAAGGATGAAGGTCTAGTCCCCCGGGGAACCCCCTGCAGATCCTCTCCAATCACACCAGGCATTCTGATACTCACTTCATACTGACCCAGGTGGAAGAGGGCTGCAGAGCGATTGGCATAACACAGTGAAATGTCCGTAGAGCTGGGCCCCGAATGCGATACTCCCTGAAGAACAATGAACCGGTTAAGGTATATACATGGCAACTAGCATCTTCAGAGTTTTTTTTTTTTTTTTTTTCCAGAGAACAGGGGCTCTGCTACAAAACACTGTATACGATTGGGAAAGTTACTGGATCTCTTTGTGCTTCATCTGCTTCATTTTTAAGTACCTTAGAGCAGAGCTGAGAAGATTAGGTGAGGAAATAAATATGTGAAGCACTTTGAAGACAGCAGCTTCAGACACAGGGTCGGCCACAAGACCACACTCAAGGTAAACAAAAACTGAGGAGTATAACCTGGCACATAACAAAGTGTGAGGAGAGCAAACAGAAAGTCACACAAGAAGAAACACTAATGATACGTGGGAAACAATTCCTAGACAGATAGTCAAATACATGAAAATGAAAGCAGACAAAGGCTGCTTTTTTCTACCACCAAATTGGCAAGGAATAATCATAAAGGTGGCGTCTCCAATCACTGGAGAAAAGATTGGGATTATTCAATAAAAGTACTGGGACAAGTAGCCACTGAGGAAAAATAAAGTTGGTTCTCAACAGATGATAAAACTTTCATTAGGATAAATTCCCAATGGATCAAAACCTTAATGTGAAAACTAAAACTGTAAGAGCACTAGAACAGTCCAAAGTGATGCTGGAGTGAGAAATACCTTTCTAATTATGACACAAAACCCAGAAGTCATAAAAGGTTAATAAATGTGGTCACATAAAAATAAAAAATTTCTGTGGAGCAAAAACCAATATCAAAAGACAAACATTGAACTGGAAAAAAATATTTGCAACTCCTATTATAGGCAAAGAGCTCATTTCTTTATGAACAGTCCTACAGATCAATAAGATGACAAGCAATAATTTAGTAGGAAAATAAGCAAATGATAGGAACAATTCTCATGGGAAACATAAACGGCCCTTAAACAAATGGAACATGCTCAACCTCATTCATAATCAGCAAAATGCAAATTAAAACTCTGCTGAGATGCTATTTTTCACTTATCAGATCGGCAAAGAGAAGTAAAATTGATAGGATACTCTGCAGGCATAGGAATGAGATACACTTTGTCTACATGGCTAGTGGGAATGTAAACTAGTTGCACGACTACTGAGGCGATTCAGCAATACATGTATCTCTTAATATATACGTGCTGAGGCTTTCCAGTTGGTTAGTGGTCAAGAATCCACCTGCTGACGCAGGGGACGTGTGAGACACAGGTTTGATTCGTGGGTCGGGAAGATCCCCTGGAGCAGGAGATGGCACCCCACTCCAGTGCTCTTGCCTGGAAAATCCCATGGGCAGAGGAGACTAGTGGGCTACAGTCCATGCGGCCACAAAGGCTCAGACACGACTGAGCATATACACTATATATATGTATCTGTATCTCCACTGACCCAGCAATTCCTCTCCTAGAGATTAATCCATGTAGACAGATATAATCTCTTATCCTACACATATATGCAAAATAACATACATGAAAGGCTTCTCATCACAGAATTGTTTGAAGTAACAAAAGATAGGAAACAAATATTGATCTAGAAGACACTAATAAATTAACATTACATCCATACAAAGCAACAGAAGTGCAAAAACTGCAGTGCTTAACAGTGTGTGCAGAATTTTATTTACATAAAAAGAGTGCATGTGTGCAGGGGTGGCAGGTTACTTGTATTTATTTGTGTTTGGTGAGGTACCTCTGGAAAAATACCTTTTAACAGCATCAGTGCTACTCACTTCTGGAGATGGAAACCAGGTGACTGGGGAACAAAGGAAGCAGACGGCACTGCATATTCTTGCACCTTTAAAATTCTAGCTATGTAAGCACATTTCCTATGCCAGAATAAATAGGTAAAATAATGATAATAATACCATAATAATCAGTATTGCTTAGGATATAGAGAAATGAACATCCCATGTTCTGGTGGAAGGGGAGTAACTAGCTTTTTCCTGGAGAAAGATTTAGCATCAAGTACCAAAGGCCTAAAAAAAAAAAATTACATTCAATTGACCCAGCAATTGCCCTTCAAGGAATTTATCCTGAGGAAATAATCAGGTGTGTACAAATATTTACATAGAAAGATGCTTCTTGCAGCTTTATGATACCAAACAACCTGCCAACATTAGGAGATGTTAAATCAAGTATAGTTCTCTGTAATGGAACACTAAGCCAGCCGTAAAAAATCATGTTCTAGCGGAAAATTTAATAACATGAGAAAACGGTCACAATAAATTGTTGAGGGGAAAAAAAGCAGGTTACAAAACACTAAGTACAGCATTATCACAATTTTGTACAAGAAAAACATATTTTCAGAGGAAAAAGAGGCTGGCTGGATGTAAGCAAAAATGTTAACAGTGCTTATCACTGGTTATGGGATTTTTTTCTTACTCTTTATGCTTCTCTGTATTTTCCAAGTAAACATATATTACATTTACAATCAGACAAAAATAACAAATAGTATTTCAAAAAAGAAAGAAAATAGCAACTCTATGGGAAAACGGCAAAGTACTATAATCACCAAAATACTAGCTTCATGAAAATAGGAAGGCTCATCTCCCTCTGCATTCAGAACAAATCTTAATTTTTCATCTGATTTTACTTTTTTTAGTTTATTTTCCTTGAACAACTTCCCTGTGATCACATTTATGACACGTATGCATGCAGCTGAAGAAAGATTAGCTCTGAAAAAGAACTATTAAGGCATTTATCAGTGATCATTACATCTAGTGGGTTTTAGTTCTTCGGCAATCACTAACACGTTATTCAGATAAATACTTTCTTGTAGCATCATAAAGCAGAGCTTTTATCAATTTTAGAAGATACTGCTGTTAGTCTGATAGCTGGAAAACTAATTCCAAACTTTAAGCATCGGTCTGTTTAAGATGCAGAGTAGGGGGTACCCACTTCAAAAGCACTGGCTTCCCTGATAGCTCAGTTGGTAAAGAATCTGCCTGCAATGCAAGAGACTCCGGTTCCATTCCTGGGTCAGAAAGATCTGCTGGAGAAGGGATAGGCTACCCACTCCAGTATTCTGGCTTGGAGAATTTCATGGACTGTATAGTCCATGGGGTCATAAAAAGTTGGACATGACAGAGTGACTTTCACTTTCACTTAAATTGCACACTAACTATAAATTGCACACTAACTATTTCAATAGACAAGGTTCACAGACCTGATTCAAGGGATTGATACATTCTTGCTTTAAACCCATATTTATTGCTAAAAAATTATGGAAGGAAGTATCTCAGGAATCTTTTTCAAGTTCCTACTCTGGAAGCCTTCTCATACTGTTCATGGGGTTCTCATGAACAGTAGATCACAATAAACTGGAAAATTCTTCAAGAGATGGGAATATCAGACCACCATACCTACCTCCTGAGAAATCTGTATGCAGGTCAAGAAGCAACAGTTAGAACCGGACATGGAACAACAGACTGGTTCCAAATAGGGAAAGGAGTACGTCACCCTGCTTATTTAACTTATATGCAGAGTACATCATGCGAAATGCCGGGCTGGATGAAGCACAAGCTGGAATCAAGACTGCCGGGATAAATATCAATAACCTTAGATACACAGATGACACCACTCTTATGGCAGAAAGCAAAGAAGAACTAAAGAGCCTCTTGATGAAAGTGAAAGAGGAGAGTGAAAAGCTGGCTTAAAACTCAACATACAAAAAAACAAAGGTCATGGCATTCGGTCCCATCATTTTATGGCAAATAGATGGGGAAACAATGAAAACAATGAGAGACTATTTTTTTGGGCTCCAAAATCAATGCAGATGATGACTGCAGCCGTGAAATTAAAAGACACTTGCCCCTTGAAGAAAAGCTATGATCAACCTAGACAGCATATTAAAAATCAGAGACTTTGCCAACAAAGGTCTGTCTAGTCAAAGCTATGATTTTTCCAGTAGTCATGTGTGGATGGGAGAGTTGGACCATAAAGAAAGCTGAGCGCTGAAGAATTGATGCTTTTGAACTGTGGTGTTGGAGAAGACTCTTGAGAGTCCACTGGACTGTGAGGAGATCAAGCCAGTTGATCCTAAAGGAAATCAGTCCTGAATATTCATTGGAAGGACTGATGCTGAAGCGAAACTCCAATACATTGGCCACCTGATGCGAAGAACTGATTCCTTGGAAAAGACCCTGATGCTGGGTAAGATTGAAGGCAAGAGGAGAAGGGGACAATAGAGGATGAGATGGTTGGATGGTATCGCCGACTTGATGGACATGAGTTTGAGCAAGCTCTAGGAGTTGGTGGTGGACAGGGAAGCCTGGCATGCTGCAGTCCACGGGGTCGCAAAGAGTTGGATATGACTGAGCAACTGAACTGAAATGAACCTTAATCTAAGTCACACTGGCTATAAGCTAACCTGGTGGCTAGCCCCCAAATCCAACTTCTCTCTAAATTGGGACTATCACACACTAACAGCCTCATCGGTTATTCAGACAAAAAAGGGCACACAATTCAGTGAGAGCTGATAGACACGGGTGAGGGAGGCCAAGGCGTCCAGTAAGGCTTGCTACACTTGTGCCTGAGGGAATACGTGAAGAGAAGTTTCTTGGTGGAATTTAGGACATATAATACAAACTCTCCTTTGTTTCAGAATATGAACAGAAGCAGAGTTGTACCAGTTTTCTTTTTCAAATCCAATCCAGAATTAATAGACAAAGTTACTAGTGGCTATACCACTTGGCAAGAACGGTTCTGTCTTTTGAAGAAATATGCACTGTTGGATGGTTGAGACAGCTCGTCCTGCTCGGCTGGGGGTGGGTCTTACCTTAGAGTACAGCACTGCGGCTCCCATATAATCCTTCGCCTGAAATTTTTGGTTTCCTTTTTCTCTGTAGAAAAGGGAAGCGTCGGGGTCCTTTCCAACAAGGTAACCTCCAGAAAGCCTTTTTAAAAACATCTCATCTTCAGGTCTTCACGAAGAAAGAAAAAACGACAAAAAAAAAAAAAAAAAAAGCACAGACTTGTTATTTCAAGGAAAATGAAAGACTGCACCTGAAACAGGAGTGAGTGCCTATGAAACACTGGGACGCAAGAGGTTGGATGCGTTATGTAACGTGACTGGGGAAACCAGCTTCGGTCTCAGAGACAAAGGGACTAGAATTTCTATTTAGAGGACAGAATACAATTTATGTATTTGTTTTGAGGCTGTGCTGGGTCTTCACTGCAGCGCATGGGCTCTAGAGCACGTGGGCTCAGTGAGCCCACATCACGTGGGACCTTTTAGTTCCCCCAGCAGGGACTGAACCTGAGTCCCCTACACTGGAAGACAGATGCTTAACCACTGGACTTCCAGGGAAGTCCCGTACACTTTTTATTCTGTATCTCATAATTACTGGCCAATAAACCATTCCTTGGATTAATGCATTATACAGAAGTTTGGGTGTGGAGAATGACATAATACACAAGAGTCTGTACTAAGACGTAGTCTCCACCTAAACTTTATTGAAAATACCTGGGTGAACAGCTGACAGAGGGGAGAGAGGGAGGAAGGGAGAGAGTGAGAAGAGGGAGGGGGAGAGAAGCCTGAAGAAGAGGAAGAGAGGAGATGAATCATAAAGTTAGTGTAATGAACTGTGAACATCTGGAGAATCTGAAAGAAGGGTGCTGCACAGCAATTCTTTACCTCATTTTTGCAAGAAAATCTGAAATTGTTTCAGTCTGCCAAGTGTTTAAAAGTAAGTATATGAATTCTCTAATATAGAAATATACAAACATACACCTTTCTTCCAATAAAGAAAAATAGTATAGAATAACCTAGCCTATGCTCTGACTATACAGTGCAATGAAACAAAATATGAACAAAATGGGAACTAAAAATCCTCTTAAGCAACTCTTGGGTTAAAGGGGAAATCAAAGTCAAAACTGCAGAATGTTCAGAAAACTATTTTTCAAATTTTTGTTTACAAAGATCTACCATAAGAAATACCTTTCATGTTGCGATTCAGTGTGATGCATCTGCATATATACAGAAATTTCACAAAACATTATCTTTCATTTAATGTCAAATATGGTTTTATTAATATTTAAACACAATATAAAAAAAAACCCTCAAAATAAATAACAGAGAAAGAAAAATAAGGAAAGATTTTATTTAATTCAGAAGGTGTGCTTGCCTGTTCAAAATTTATTCCAGTCCAGAAAATCTGAGGACAATAACCCACGCATATCTGATACACACAGATCCTATTCTTTGTTCTATTTGTTTTTGTGTTGTTTTAAATTAGGTTAAATCTGCAAATCCTATCCAAACAAAAAAGTTGTGATGAACAGTAATAACAGGAAAACTCTTCTTGCCTAACAATGACTATTCTTTAATCTTAATCCAAAATGATGACAAACTCAATGTTATTGTAATTGGTCTTCAGTGTAATTAAGAACTAAGCTGCAATAACTCATTCTTTCTTGCAGCACCAAGTTTAACTCAGTAATTAAAAGTTTTGAAAAGCAAATGGATGGTCTTTTTTAATATTTCAAATTTTCTTTTGGAAGGTTAGGATAAAAAATGTGTGGAAGTGAGATGAAAAACGTTTTTCTTTTGGTGTGGGTGCACTCTGTGGCATGGTAGGTGTTAGTTCCCCACCCAGGGATTGAACCAGTGCCCCCTGCTGAGGAAGCTCAGAGTCTTAATGGATGGACCACCAGGGAAGTCCAAGATGGAACAATTTTCTGGTTAATTTTTTTTTATTGTGGTAAATATTTTAAAAATTATCATTTCAACTATTTCAAAGTGGACAGTTTAAGTACATTCATAATGTTGTGCAATCGTCACCACTATCCATTTCCAGAACTTTTTCACCAGCCCAAACTAGAAGTCTGTACTCATTAAGCAGCAACTCTCTAGTCTTCCCTCCCTCTAGCCTTGGTAACCTCTATTACACTCTCTGTTTCTATGAAGTTGTCCATTCTAGGTACTTCATATAAGTGGAATCATACAGTGTTTGTCCTTCTATGTCTGGCTTGTTTCACTAAGCATAACATTCTCAAGGTTCTTTTTTTCACAGCTGAATAATATTCCATTGTATGTATATACCACAGTTTCTTTATCCATTCATCTGTTAGTGGACATTTGGGCTATTTTCACTCTTGGGCTATAGTGAATAATACTGCTCTGGACATTGGTGTGCAAGTAAATCTGTTCAAGTCTCATTTTCAGTTCTTTTGGGTATAAACCCAGAAGTGGTACTGCTGGATTACACAGTAATTCTAGTCTAAAATTTGAAAAACTGCCATATTGTTTCTCATAATGGCTATACCATTTTACATTCCCACCAACGGTGAACAAGGGCTCCAGTTTGTCTGCATCCTCACCAACACTTTTTAATTTTTTTTTGGATAGTAGCCATGCTAACGAGTATTAGGACAATAAGGTATTTTGCTGTCGTTTGACTTGCATTTCCCTAATGATTAGTGATGCTAAGAGCATCTTTCCATATGCTTATTTCATGTGCTTATCTTCTTTGGAGAAATGCCTATGCAAGTCCTTTGGCCATTTTTAATTGGGTTTGTTGTTGCTGTTCTTGAGTCTAGGATTTCTTTATATAATCTGGATATTAATCCCTTGGCAGCTATATGATTTGCAATATTTTCTTCCATTCTGTCGGTTGCCTGCAGACGACTGCCAACAGAATAAATGCTCTGTTGGTCTTGCCACTTGAGGCACTAAATATTCCACTTTTCACGCAGTCTGATTTGCTTGTTTTTTCTTTTGTTGCTCATGCCTTTGGTTTCAGAGCCAAGAAAAGATGCCAAATCCAATGTCATCAGCTTTGGGCTTATGTTTTCTTCTAAGAGTTTTATAGTTTTAGCTCTTAAATCAACTAAATTACTTGAGTTATTTTCGAGTTAGCTTTTGTAGATGGTTTAAGGTAAAGGTCCAACTTCATTCTTTGGCATGTAGAGTCTAACTTGAAAGCAGATAGAAAGAACCAAGCTCTTTCCTCTAGCCATGCCTTCTCTTTCTAGAGCCCTAGAGAGGTAGAGCCTCTTATTCGCTTGATAGGCAAAGCAGAAAGGCCCAGCCCCAGCAGAGCGTACAGAAGATAAGAGCTGAGAAGCTATAGCTTAATAACTAGCATCCATTCACACGTGCACATTTTTTTTCCTGAAAGTAAGTGCAGTCATCATGGAAGTTCACCTCTAAGTATTTCACCATGCCTCTGCTAAGAATAAGGACATTCTCCTATATCTTGATATTGCAATATCATTATCATGCCTAAAAAATTAACTCTAATTCAAATATCATTTAAAATTTCTCCATTATTCCTAAAATGTCTTTTTTTTTTCTTACCCCAACCTGATGCAGGATCAAGGTTCTAATTACTGCACTTAGCCATTATTTCTCTTTAGTGTCTTTTGATAGTTTCATGATTTTTGTTTTATTTTTCATGACTAAATTTTCTGAAGATTCGGGCCAGAAAAATGTTCTACATTCTGGTTTTGTCTCATTGTTTCCTCATGATTAGATTCAGATCAAACAATTTTTGCCAAGAGTATTAGTACATTATTAAATCTGTATACTTTTTGCTGTTTCAAACCAGGAGACACATAATATCAAGCAATCAGTCTGACCACCACTGGGGATGCTGTTTGGTCATTTGATTGGTGACTGTTAGATTCCTCCAATATAAAGATAACTTACCTCTTGTAGTAAGTAACATTAATAAGTAATCTGTGGGGCTTTGAGGCCATGGGAATAATCTGTTTCCAGTGATCTTTCTTCTAATGGTTTGAGCATCCATTGATGATTATTGCCAGAATTCAGTTATTACATTGGGTGTTACAAAATGGTGATTTTCTAATTTTATCATTATTTTTAAACTTATTAATTAGCATTCTTATGTAAAGACAAATGTTGCCCCCTTTTCTTCTTTTACTTATGTATTTATTTGAATATCACCATGAACTTAAAAAATTCATTTTTATAAACCATTACCATCATCATACTTTTTGATGCTCAGACTGTCCTAAATTTGGACAGTGGAAACTCTCCAGACTGGCTCCTATGTTATTTTTATTTACATAAATCCATTAGTCTTTGAGCATTTCCTTGATTTCTGGAAAGTAGTCCAGCTGTACCAGTATAAAATCAAAACAAATGGAAAGGCAGTGAGTACAGATAATAACTCTGTTAAGGATTCCCTAGGACACTGCAGATTATCAGTGGGAGAGGTTCACTTGTCTCAGGAGGTCTTGATATTGACAAAAGGCATTTAATTGGAGAAAATATTCCTCAAAGACTGTAAATGGCAAAAAAGAAAAGTGCATGCCTGGCTTTAAGCTTTAAAGGCCCAATTCACATTTTCCTTTAACAGGCAAGCATATGGGAATTAGAAATTTAAATCTTTTTTGGTCATTTTAGATTATGATTGGCTAATTTTACAAACAGCTCTCCAGAACTAACTTGTTAAGTAAAGAAGTTTGGGGATGAAGTAGTAAGAGATACACAGAACAAATAAAAACAGAGGGAAAAATTAACTTCAGGGAAAACAAGAGTTGTATCAGAAAGGAAATGTAATTCAAAATATACTTTGTGGTTCACATGATATCTACAGAGACATAATGATATACACAGTGAAAACTGGTTTAACCAGTATCATATTCTATTAGCTATACAATTGTGGATCACAACAGACTGTGGAAAATTCTGAAAGAGATGGGAATACCAGACCACCTGACCTGCCTCCTGAGAAACCTATATGCAGGTCAAGAAGCAACAGTTAGAACTGGACATGGAACAACAGACTGGTTCCAAATAGGAAAAGGAGTACGTCAAGGCTGTATATTCTCAACCTGCTTATTAAACTTATATGCAGGGTACATCATGAGAAATGCTGGGCTGGATGAAGCACAAGCTGGAATCAAGATTGCTGGGAGAAATATCAATAACCTCAGATATACAGATGACACCACCCTTATGGCAGAAAGCAAAGAAGAACTAAACAGCCTCCTGATGAAAATGAAAGAGGAGAGTGAAAAAGTTGGCTTAAAACTCTACATTCAGAAACCTAAGATCATGGCATCTGGTTCCATCACTTCATGGCAAATAGGTGTGGAAACAATGGAAACAGTGACAGACTACTTTTTCGGGCTCAAAATCACTGCAGATGGTGACTGCAGACGTGAAATTAAAAGATGTTTGCTCCTTGGAAGAAAAGCTATGACCAACCTAGACAACATACTAAAAATCAGAGATATTACTCTGCCAACAAAGGTCTACCTAATCAAAACTCTGGTTTTTCCAGTAGTCATGTATGGATGTAAGATTTGGACTATAAAGAAAGCTGAGCACAGAAGAATTGATGCTTTTGAACTGTGGTGTTGAAGAAGACTCTTGAGAGTCCCTTGGACAGCAAGGAGATCCAACCAGTCCATTCTGAAGGAGATCAGTCCTGAATATTCATTGGAAGGACTGATGCTGAAGCTGAAACTCCAGTACTTTGGCCACCTGATGTCCTTGGAAAAGACCCTGATGTTGGGAAAGACTGAAGGTGGGAGGAGAGGGGGATGACAGAGGATGAGATGGTTGGATGGCATCACCAACTCAATGGACATGAGATTGAGTAAGCTCCAGGAGTTGGTGATGGACAGGGAAGCCTGGCATGCTGCAGTCCATGGGGTCGCAAAGAGTCAGACATGACTGAGAGACTGAACTGAACGAATACATTGTGAACTATAATATAGTTATGACAACAGAATGAGGGAAAAACAAAAATATACATGGAGAAGGCAATGGCAACCCACTTCAGTACTCTTGCCTGGAAAATCCCAGGGACGGAGGAGCCTGGTGGGCTGCCGTCTATGGGGTCGCACAGAGTAGGACATGACTGAAGCGACTTAGCAGCAGTAGCAGCAGCCTGCATGTGAATTGGGAGTAAGAGAGCTAGATTTGGCATCTAAAACTAAAAACTCAAAACTAACATTATTACCATACTGTTTAGCAATATGAAATTAAATACTGGAAGAAACAGTGAAAATAATTTTAAATATCAGTCTTTGGGGAACAGAAATGGGAGAAAGTAAGACAGAGAATTGCTGTTTTTCTTTATAAGCTTTGAAGTATTATTTGACTTCTTACATTATATGCATATTCTGCTGTGCTATGCTTAGTTGGTCAGTTGTGTCCAACTCTTTGCAACCCCATGGACTGTAGCGCACCAGGTTTCTCTGTCTGTGGGATTCTCCAGGCAAGAATACTGGAGTGGGTTGCCATGCCCTCCTCCAGGGGATCTTCCCAATCCAGGGATCAAATCCAGGTCTCCCACACAGCAGGCAGATTCTTTACTGTCTGAGCCACCAGGGAAGCCTGATATGCATATTACTCTGATGAAACATGAACTAAAAAAGGAAAATATTTCCACTTAATAAGGTACCATGTCTACACAGTTTTACAAGATTTTCTACCCGCTTTAAAGAATCAAATAATCCCTACACTACATGAATTATTTCAGAGCACACAGAAAGATGGGAAACTCTCCAATTCAGGCTATGAGGCTACCATAACCCTGATACCAAGAGCTGACAAATAGAGCACAAAAAAGAACATGCCATCTAATACCATTTCAGAACACAGATATAAAAATCCTAAAAATAACATCAGCAAATTGAATCTAGCCATGTGTTAAAAAAAATGATAGATAATAACCAGAGTTTACCTCCAGAACAGTTCAACTTTAGTACATCTACTGATACCAATTTTGCATTAACAGATTAAAGGAGAAAAAGAAAATGATCATTCCTCTTAGAAGACAGTAATATATAAAAAGAAAGAACTGATAAAATTCAGCACTTATTTATGGTGGAATGTAAGGCAACTTCCATAAACTGAAAAGGGTATTATATAATACTATATCCCTGTAGCAATGTCCTAAATGGCTATTACTATTCAACACTGCACTAGAGTCTGGTCTAACTAATGCTATAATTAAAAGGTAGAAGAGCTACAAATATTGGAAAGGAAGATTACTGCTTGCAGATATACTTCCTAAAAATTCTAACTGGACTGGCATAAAAATGATGAAATAATGTGAAAGCAGTTAGGTGGCCTGTTACGATTCCTAGGTTATGTTTATACCATCGATCATCAGTTAGATAATTTAATTGGGGGTTAAGTCTTATTCACAAGAACAACAAAAACCTTGTAAGAAGTAAGAATAAATCTGAGAGGAAATGTACAAGATCTGTATAAAGAAAATGATAAAAAAAAATTTTACTTATGGACATAAAAGAAGCCCTAAACATGTGGCAAGATATACCCTTTACTTGAATGAGGAAATTTAATATTGTAAAGATGTCAAATCTCCCTAGATGAATCTATAAATCCAACACAATTCCAAAAACCCAATGACACTTTTTATTGAACTTGACTGTCAATTCTGAAGTTCACATGGGGGAAATGTATATAAAAATAGCCAAGATAGTCTTGAAAAAGAAGAATGATCCTGTGTGTGTGTGGGAACTTGGCTTAACAGAGAGCAAAGCCACATTTGTACCAGACTTTTCTGCCTTCAAGTGCTCTTTCTCACTACATCTGGTAATAAAATCTCAGGGGAAACCATTCCTTGTGGTTGGAGGAGGACTGACCCCAATTTCACAAGAGGGTTGGGCATGTGGTACAGGCCTGGCCACTCAGAGGAGCCCACGCCTTTGGTTGAAGGGGTATGCATGCCACCAAAGACAGGTTGATCAGAGTCCAACCCAGACATTTTTTTTTGGCCAAAACTCTTGGAAAAGATGACCTCTTTTCTTGTAGTTATTAAGCTATTATCAGGGTGTGCTCAAGGCTACCAATGGCTATCCTGAGTACCAGGGGGAGAGAGTGCCTGACAGATGAAGAGATGGGAGTCTGATGACATCTTCTGAGCTCCTGGACACAACTTTGCGAAAAAATAGGCCTGCCTTTCTGCACATCCTGGTTTCATAGCCTGTAGATTTCCTAATTTGGGCTGGGTTCTGTCACTTGACTGAACGAATTCTAATATTATACTATAAAATCACAGTAATTAAAACTCTTTGGTTTTGGCACAGAAATAGAGCCTAGGAACACATTTACAGATAAGTAGGAATTTAATTTTTAATGAATGTGGCATTTTGAAGCACTGGGGAAAGGATGGACTATTCAATTAATGATGTCAGGAAATCATCTGGGGAATAAAACTTAAAACATTCCCTCACATCATATACAAAAAATAAATTCCAGATGGATTAGAGAGCTAAAACTAAAACACAGAGCTACCAAAAGAGTTAGAGGAAAATAAAACATTTTTTATAATCCCAGGGAAGAGTAGACTACCCTAAGACACATAACCCAGAAGCCATAAAAGAAAATGACAGATATGGCTGCATAGAGGTTAAAACACATACACACAATTTATGCACGAGAGACACCGTGAGTAAAAATTTTAAAAAGATAAATAATAGACTAGGAGAAAGATTGTAGCATGTACCATAAAGAAATACATAGCCAGAGTCATGAAGACTTCTTATGAACAAGAGAAAGATAAATGATCCACTAGAGAAATGGGCAAAGGACAGGAACAAAAAATTAACAGAAGAAACAGAAATGGGTAACATCGCAAATGGTGTTACTGTAACTAGTCATCAGAAAAACGGGAATTGAAACGTTATTTTGTCCTTAAGGGTGCCAAAAATTAAAGACTGTTGCTTTCTAATGCTGGTGAGAGTATGTTTATGATAAATGGGTAAAGCCTTCTTGGAAGACAATTTGGCAGTTATTTGTTAAATTTTCCGTGCTTATAACCATTGATACAACAAATCCTCTTTGAACAATCCATCTTAAGTTCTAAATATATGTACAAAAATATACATATAAGCTGTTCACTGCAACAGTTTTGTAACAATTAAAAAAAAAAAAAACCCACAATACTATTTTACCATTTCCCAAACACAAGAATCTTACAACAATTTAACACCATTTACTCATCTTGCCCTTTGAACTACTGATGTCATGTCTTTGAAATGTTTTAAATCCCATAAGACGTTAACATCATTGTTTTATTTTTGTCATCATTTTAAATAATTAATTCAAAACTATTTACCCACATACATACCTTTTCTGGTGCTTTTCCTTCCTTTCTGCAATCACAATGCTTCCTAACCTGAAGAACTTACTTCAGTATTTCTTAAATAAGCTCTGATTTGCCAAAGAAACAGTCTCTCAGATTTTTCTTTTGCATTTATTTTTGAAAGGTACTTTAATTAGGTATAGAATTCTAGGTGGGACAGTTTTGTCTTACTTTGTTTTTCTTTCACCACTTTAAATGTGCCATTCAGGTGTCTTCTAGCTTCTATAGTTTCACTGAAAAAAACTAGCCATCAGTCATATTCTTACACCCAAAAGGACAATGTACATTTTTTTTCTTTGGTTATTTTGCAGATTTCCTCTTTTTTTCACCTTTAGTTTTGAGCAGTTTGAGTCTGATGTCTCTAGGTGTGATTCTATTTATGTTTACACTGCCTGGGACTTGCTGGGCTTCTGGAATCTGTGGGTTGATGTCTTTTATCAGTTTTAGAAAATCTTTGGTCATCCTTTTAGAATATTGCTTCCATCTGCCTCTCTTCTTTACTGACACTCCAATTACAGGTAAGTTAGACGTTTGATTGTATCCTATATATCTCTGTATGCCATACAATTTTTTCCATTCTTCTTTTCTTCTTGTGTTTTATTTTGTTTTTCATTAACCTGTAAACCACTTTCCTAATCTAATTTTCCACTGCATCCAATTTTCTGTCAAGCTTGAGAATTAAGTTGATTTCAATTACAGTATATTTTGAATTCTGAAAAGTCTACTTTTTTGCCTCGATTATTTAAAAATTACTTTTATTGTGGTAAAATACACATAGTATAAAATTTACCATCTCAACCACTTTAAAGTATATATTCAGTAGTCGTATATACATTCATAATGTTACATAACCATCGTCAACATCCATTTCCATAACTTGTAAAACTGAAACTCTAAACTCATGAAAACAATAACCCTCTATTTCCCCCCACCCTCAGCTCCTGGCAATCACCATTTTACTTTCTGCCTCTTTGATTTTGACTACTCTGGACTACCTAAATTTGATTTTTTTTATAGATTCTGTTTCTTTGTTGCAATCTATTTTTTCATCCACTTAATCCATCTCCTCTAGTTTCTTCAACATGTTAATCAGAGTTATTTAAAAGTCTGTATGTAGATATCAATCGATCTATTTCTAATGTTAATTTTTTTTCCTCTTCATTATTGGTTATTTTTCTGCCCCTCTGCATGTTTAGTAAATCTGTGTTCCTGACACTGTGTACAAAAAACATAAGGAAGCAAGACAACATCTTCCACCGTCAAAGTGTCTCCCTAGACAGACAGAGTATGAGGGCTGGCCTACATTTATCCAATCAAGAGTTGAACTGGATCAGTGTTGGGCTACAGGCTTACTAAAACTCAGTACATCTGTGGTTTCCTCGGGGGTGGACGTCCTGAGCTTTTGGTTGAGAGACTAGAAGGTCTCTTGTCTCCTCATGCATGAAAATTTTGGTCTCTGCATGTTTTGAACTAAGATTTTCTTTTTAATAACTTTTTTTTTTTGGCTGTGCCACGCAGCACGTGGGATCTTAGTTCCCCAACCAGGGATCAAAAATGTATCCCCTGCAGTGGAAGCAGAAGACCACTGGACCTTCACGGAGGTCCCTAGGATTTTCAACTTACCACAACAGAGATGCAGAATCCAGCAAATGGCTTGAGAGGAAGATTGTATGTGTGTTTTTTGTGTACAAAAAGAACACAGGAAAGACGTATGGCCAGTGATCTGGAGGGCTTCCCTGGTGGCACTAGTGGTAAAGAATCTGTCTGCCAATGCAGGAGACACTAGAGACTCACATTCGATCCCTGGGTTGGGACGATACCCTGGAGGAGGGCATGGCAACCCACTCCAGTATTCTTGCCTGGACAATCCTATGGACAGAAGAGCCTGGGGGCCTACAGTCCATGGGGTTGCAAAGAGTCAGACATGACTGAGTGACTGAACCTGGATGTCTACTGGACATTGCCAACTGGAATATGAATCGTTCAAGTTCCTTCCCAAGACAGCTCCACCTGCAGCTTTCCCAGGTGTGGAAATTTCATCCTTCTACCTTTGCCCTGTAGGTCTACATCACGAGAGCCACTTTTGACTTCTCTCATTCTCTAATACACCATATTCCATGTGTCAGGAAATGCGATTAAGTCCACCATTGGAATTCAACCACTTCTCATCCCTACTACTACCACCCTGGCCCAAATTACTATCACCTCCTCTCTCACCTGGATTAAAGCAATAAGCCTCCCAACAAGTCTATCTATTATCCATTCTTGCTCCTCTTATGAACGTGAAAGTCGCTCAGTCATGTCCGAGTCTTTATGACCCCGTGGGCTATACAGTCCATGGCATTCTCCAGGCCAGAATACTGGAGTGGGTAGCCTTTCCTTTCCCCAGGGGGGATCTTCCCAACCCAGGGATCGAACCCAGGTCTCCCGCATTGCAGGTGGATTCTTTCCCAACTGACCCATCAGGGAAATGTTCCTCCTATAGTATACCCTCAACACAGTGGTTAGAGCAATCCTTTAAAACAGGGATCAGCAAACTTTCTCTAGAAAGCCAAAGAATAAACATTTAGCCTATATGGGCCAAGAGGTAAAAATCAGGCTGTTACATACATACTTCTACAACAAAAGAAAAAACATGCTTTTATTTGCAAAATTCAAAATTAATAGTAATAACTGAGCACATTTTTAAACAAGGTCTACTAATGAGAAAATGAAAACCAAAAAATTTTTAAAGGATCCCATTTTGCTAAACTGGAGCTCAAAGCCAATGTCCCCCATCATCAAATTGACTACAAATGTTTATCTGTAAAAACCATTCTTAGCTGAAGGCCACACAGAAACAGGCAGTGGGATGGATTTATCCTGTGCGATGTTGTTTGCTGATATCTGTTTTAAAATATAATCAGATCATATCATTCTCATCTCAAAACTGCGTTAATAGTTTTCTATTGTTGTGTAACAATTGCCACACATTTGGCAGGTTAAAACAATACCCATTTATTATCCTCAGTTCTGTAGATCACAAGTCCAGGTGGGCTTGCCTGGGCTCTCTGTTTAGGGTCTTAACAGGCTGAAATCAAGGTGAGCTCTTCTACAGAAGGTCTGGGAAAGAATCTGTGCCTAAACTCATTTAGGCGGTTGACAGAAGCCAGTGCCTTGCAATTGTGTGTCTGAGGTTCCCATTTCCTTGCTGGCTGTTAGCCAGGAAGCACTCTGGGCTTCCAGAAGCTGCCTGCATTCCTTGTCATGTGGCTCCATCTTCAAAGCCAGCCAAAGCGCATTCAAATCTTATGCTTTGAATCTCTCTGATTTCCCTTTCTGCTACCAGCTGGGACAAACTCTCTGCTTTTAAAGGTCTTGCTTGATTAAGGTTATGCCCACCCGGTAATTATATCTCAAAGTCAGCTGGCTTGGGACTTGCATTCCATCTGCCAAATCCCTTCCCAGCAGTGTTTAGGTTAATGTTAGATTAAATAACCAGGGGACAAGAATGGTGGGGGTGAGGGGCATTTTTAGAATTCTGCCTACCACATGCTGCAATAACTTCCTACTCAGAGTAAAAAGATAAGGCACTAATAAAGGGCCCACTTGATCGGGAAACCTGCTCCCAACTCCCATGCATGTCCCATTACTCCTCTGATAGTATTTCCTACCACTCGCCCTCTGGCTCACTTTGTTTATTCACTACTACCTGTTCACCCAACTTGCTGTTTTTTAAACCAGGCCGGATACTCTCCCATCTTAGGCTCTCTGCCCAGAATTCTCTTCTATCAGACATCTACTTTGCAAACTCCTGTATGGCGAAGATTCTGCTCCACTTTTGCTCTTTCAAGAGGCATATCTGACGATACCATTTAATACTACAACCTGTACTCTCGTTCCTAGCACTGGCTATTGCCTCCACCCCATTCAATTTTCCTTTTTTCAACTGCACTTATCACTTTTAACATATTATACACATTATGATGTTTATTTCTGTTCCTCCTTGGTAGTAAGGATCTTTGTCTGTCTTAAAAAATTCATTTATCTATTTTTGGCTGAGCTGGGTCTTTGTTGCTACCTGGGCTTTTTCTCTACTTGAGGTATGTGGACTTCTCATTGCAACAGCCTCTCTTGGTGCAGAGCCTGGGTTCTAGGACAAGTGAGCTTCAGAAGTTTCGGCACACAGGCTCAGCAGTCGTGGCTCCCAGGCTCTTGAGCACAGGCTCAACAGTTGCGGCTCACGGGCTTAGTTGCTCCGCAGCATGTGGATTCTTCCTGACCCAGGGATGGAACCCGTGTCTCCTGCATTGGCAGATTCTTTACCACTGAGACACCAGGGTATTTTTTTAAATGATGTGCTTTTGGTTTACTAAGCACCTAGCACAGTAGTTGGCATGAAACAGATGTTCAATAATAATTCACTGAACGAGGTTTTGGGAAATTGTTTCAGTTTCTTATACACATGTGTGTACTAGGTCGTGATGTACAATATGTTTCTTATTGAAGAATGTAGTCAAGAGTGTTTTAAAACTACTTAGGTTAGACTATATGACCTCCATGGTTCTTTCCAAATAGAATTTTTTAATTTCTATGTGCAGCCACTGAATCTGCACTGTATCCTTTGGGATATGGCAAGGTGTACAGCCTAGTAACTACCTCAAGGCATGACTACTGAGACATAATGCTGACAATGACAAAGCTAACAAGCATCCATCCACCTGCCAATGCAGAAGACTCAAGAGACACAGCTTCAATCCCTGGTCGGGAAGATCCCCTGGAGAAGGGAATGGCAACCTGCTTCAGTATTCTCGCCTGTAAAATCCAACGGACAGAGGAGCCTGGCGGACTACAGTCCAAGGGGTCGCAGAGAGTCTGACATGACTGAGCACAGACATACCTGTTCTATTGATATAATAGGTTAGAAAGAACTGTGGAAATAGCAAGAACTGCTGAATGCCCCAAAAGAGAAAAATCTGCACTTAACTCTTCCATCAGAAAGAGATATAATCTGAGAGGAAGTCATAAAAGAGAACACTTTCCAGATCAAAACTTCCCTGACTGAAGCTTTCATTCACTTACTGAAGAAGCGGAGATGAGTGAAGAAAGAGATCGTGCAAAGTCTCTGCTGTAGAAATGGTGACCTGAATGGACTTGGGGAGCAAAGACCACTTCTGAAGTATGTATGATTTCCACTCATCCACGGGCAGATCCATGCTACTGTAGATCTAAAAAATGAGTGAGAAAACAAGGAATTCAGTTTTCTACAAATGCATAATTTCAGAAAATCGATTTCATTCAAGCAAGCATGAAGCAACAAAATCAGATCTTGTAGTCTCTTCCTACAGTTGTTTACATGCCAAGCAAGGATGTATCCTCTCCCGCACCAATTCACATCCCTTCATTCAGAAATATTTACTGAAAACTGACTTTGTTCCCGGCATCGTATTAGGAAACCGTTATACATGATGAATCAGATTTCTTACACAGTTCAGTTTTTTCTTTTCAATCCCGAGGTCACTCCTTTAGTTCAAGCCCTCACCATTTCTTGTCTGGCATTCTTTCTCGAGTGTCTTTAGTCTTCAGGCCCTCTGACTCCCCCTCCCCGCTCCCCCTTCCCAATTTAGTCCATCCTCCATACTGAGACAGATGTCAATTCTCTGCCTTAAATTCACTGATGCTCCTCCTAGAACTTAGGGAAGCCCAGTGCAAACCCTTTATTATTTGACCCCTGGCCCACTTTTTGATCAAGTCTCGCTTTTTCCTCTATACCCTACTATCCGAATTTCCACACATCCTTCAAGATGGTGGAAATGGTTCCTACTCCGGGAAGCCTTCCCTGATTTTGCCACCTGTGACGACAGGAGCACACTTTGCGTCTCTCCTGGGGCCCAAACCACGTCTACACTGAGTTAAGGCTACGCACAGCAGAAAACTCCCTCGACATACTGTGCTCCCCTCTGGGAGTAGAGACCAGGTCTTATTTACCTTGAGAGACCCCCCACTGTGCCAAGCTCAGGGTCTGGCACCTGCGGGAGCTCAGCTCGGGGTTGCTGAAAGAAGCGAGTCACTGCTTTGACTACATTCAGTAGCAGAATTATCAGGGAACCCCTCGAACACGCCTCTGGGCCAGCAGTCTGTGGCTGCCAGCCAAAGGCCGAGCGCGGTTCGTTTCCTAGAGCCCGAGGGGAAAGCTCCCGGAACCCCTCCGCCCTGCGCCCTTGGCGGCGCCCGCGTCACGCTTCGCGCGCCCCGCGGCTCGGCGCCCCGCCCCCAGGCCCCCGCCATCCCGCAACAAGGCCCGGGACCCGGACTCCGGTGGGTCACGTGAGCCGTGTGCCGCGCCTCAGCCAATGCGGTGGCTGCTCGGCCCTCAGACCTCCCCGTGCCGTGCGCACGCCGGGAGGCGGGGGCGGTTCACGCAGCTCCTCCGGCCAATCGCCTTGGAGCGCGCGGGTCCCCGGGAGTAAAGCCAGGCTTGTGTTGGGGGAGCCGGAGCGCGGGAGTTGTTGCGGCGGAACCATGGTGGGCCACCTGAGCGAGGGGGCCATTGCGGTGAGGCGACGCCTGCGAGCTGGGCGCGGTCCGGGGTGGCTGTGGGCCCTGGGGCCGTGCGGGTGGAGAAGGGGGAGAGAACACAGGAGCTGGAGTGATAGCGGGGGCTGGGGAGGAACCACCGGATGACTCCCTAGAATCATCAGTTAACGTATTTTTATCGTCATCTTTTTAAACATGCTCATGTTTTTCCTGCTTAAGGAATTGAAACAAAGTAAACTATTGATTTCCTCTCATCTCTCTCCTGCAGCCACTTTTTCTTCTTCCCTTCCCCCATCCGCAGCGAAACTTTCTGCAAGAGTTGTCAGTTTTCAGTTCTTTTTCTTGCCTCACATTCCCCTTTAACCGACTCGAATTAGTCACTCCCCTCCCTGATCAGTGTTCTTGCCTGGAGAATCCCAGGGACCGGGGAGCCTGGTGGGTTGCCGTCTATGGGGTCGCACAGAGTCGGACACTACTGACGCGACTTAACAGCAGCAGTAGCTCCCTGATCGCTGTAACCCTGGCTAAAGTCAGCAGTGCCTCCTGGGGTTGTTAAATCCAACAAACACTTTTGAGATCTAAATTTATCAGTTCTCAGCAGCGTTTGACTATTGGGCAAAGCTTTCTTCCGGTAGCATCCTCTTTTTTTGGTTTCTATGGCTCAGCTTGGCTTGTCTTTCCCCGTCTTATTTTCAGATCCTTCTGTAAATTTTTCTTGACTCAAGGCTCAACCCTAGGCCCTCTTCTCCCAAAACAATAAAATTACCGTCTCTATGTCAGTTGCTCAAAAGTTTTATTTTTTGTCCAGGGCCAGCTTTACTCTGAAAGACAAACCTCTATCATCTGTGTACTTGATATCTCAAAGACATGTTCCAACATGTTCCAAAGCAAATCTAATATCTTCCTAAATTTGGGCCTCTGCTGTCCCCTGGCTGGATGCATGGCACCGTTATTCATTAAGTTATGCCAGCCAGAAATGGTCGAGTCATTCTTTCTATAAACTCTGTCACCCTGGCTGTCCAGTCCGTACCTAAGTTTGGTCTGTTATGACTTCACCTATGTCTCAAATCCAGCTACTTCTCTCCAGGCATACTGGCACCCTTGTTTGTGCCTGGCCTTCTCGCTTTTACCCAGCATAATCTTCCTCCTGCCATTCCTAACAGCATATTCCTACCTGGTCTTTCCTTTTTTCCAGCTTTTTTTAAAGTAAATTGTAAATTCCTGGTATATTTCATACTCCTGCCTTCCACAGGGGCTTTGAACATTCTTTAACCTGTGCCTACTGCCTGGGTGGTGCTTTTTTAAAAAAATTATTATTGTTATTAGATTTTTTATTTTTTATTGGAGTGTAGCCAATTGACAATGGGTTGTTCTTCATTCTTCTCCTGTTGATTAGCATAATCTTCCAAGTCTCCACTCAGTTACTTCCTCAAAGAACTCTTCCTTGACTCACTTTGCTAGGCTTAAGTCAAAGTATTTTCAGATCCTAATTCCTGTTTGTTCACCTATTATCTGTGATTTCAGGCAAGATATTAAAGTCTGTCTTTCCTCTTCTGTCACAGGCTAATCATACCTAGTACCTGTTGCCTATGATTAGTGGAAGGATTAAATGAGCTATTAAAGTGCCTAGTCCATGTCTGATACATAATAAATGTGCATTACTTGTTACTTTTTATTAACAGTCGCAGATATGATTTTACATTAAATATTGTTCATTTCATTAATGTTAGTTCCTTTCTGTCTCCCCCCCACTGGATTGTAAATGCTCTGAAGCCTGAAATCTTGTTTGGTTTTTTTGCTCAACACAGTCTGCCCGATTCCTGGACCAGTGCTGGCCAGTATTAGGTGCCCAATAAATGTTTACTACTTGCGTGTGAGGCAGTGAAAAGAAAGGGACAGAGGTGGATGAAGAGGCACAGTTGGCAAAGTGGAGTGAATATTTTAATACATTAAAAATGATAAACCTTGAGAAGTGATTGCAAATTGTAGTCCTTGTTTCCTTTATAGCCGCAACCCTGCATCTTTAAGACAAATCAGGAATTGTTCTTTACTTTTAAAAACAGTGACTAAGGTATTATTTAAATAATTTGCTGAGTTAGTTTTTGTCATGTTCAAAATTGTAGTATTACTTAGATCTTGTTCATAAACGACAATGAAAATTTATATGTGTGTTTTGGTAGAGAACCTTTGTCAAATTTCTCATCTAAAGCAAGTAATATTTTAGTTCAAAAGACATAGACCCCCAAAGGGCAACTAATGCACACAAATAGTAGGGACATTTTCAGCAAGAGCTGTCATGAGAGATTATTCATGAAACTATTGTGGTAAATAGAACAAATAGTATTTCTATCTTAAGTAATTAGGTAATACAAAGAAGGGGGAAGGGAACTAATATTTTTGATCATTTCCAATGTGCCAGATATTTTATTATAGTCAGTACTTACAGTAACCCTGTAAAGTAGATTTTTATCATTAACCCCGTCTTACAGACGAAGAAATTAAAATGCAGAGAAGTAGTTTGTGCACGAGCTGAGGATTTGAACGCATACTTTTGAGCATTGCATTCTGTTGCTTTGTGTTTTTTTCCTTCCAGTTTTACGGAGATATAATTGAAATACCGCACTATGTAAGTTTAAGGTGTAGGGCATAATGATCTGAAACCATTACCACAGTCAGTTTAGTGAACATCTGTCACCTCATACACATGCAAAAGAAAAAATAGTATTTTTTTCCTTGTGATGAGAGCTCTTAGGATTTACTCTCTTAATAACTTTCATATTTAGCATCATTAATTATATTAATCCTGTTGTACATTACATTGAGCCTGGTACTTATCTTACAACTGGAAGTTTACCTTTTGAATAGATTTGTTCAGTTCCTTCTCCCTCTACTTCCTGCTTCTGGTAACCACAAATCTGATCTATTTTTTTCTTTGAGTTTGTTCATTTTTGAAGTGTAATTGGCCTACAAGGTTAGTTCCTGGTGCACAACATAGCGACTTGATATTTCTGTACATTACAAAATGATCACCATCGTTGCTTTGTATTTTTACTAGCAATGGTAATTTGGAATGTTTAAGTCAGTTCTGTCTTAAGTGTATATGTCGTGTTATATGTCCCAGAAGAGTAAGTCTTATATTCACTATTTATTGATGGCACAAACGTTAAGAGTAGTAAAGAAATACATGTATTCTGTTTTAGACTCAGATAGAACAGAAAGGTGCTTGATGAAATTACTAACCTGCCCCTTCCCCTAATTCTGTTCCCCAGTAATGGCTACTTAAAAATCAGACTTCTTGGCAGTCCAGCAGTTACAGTTCTGTGTTTCTAGTGCAATGCACGGGGCTCAGGTTCAATCCCTGGTCAAAATCTAAGGTCCCACATGTTGTGGGGCATGGCCAAAATAAAGATCACATTTACTGAAGTTTAATTAGATTTACATAAAGTAGAAATTATGTTGCATAAGATTTGCACACTATTAGTCTGTAATACATACAACTGTACACAGTAGTACATCAAGCCATATGTCGTTTGATGAATTTGGACAATTCAAAAAGTATAGAAGGACACAGTGCAAGGTCTGCCTCCAACTGGATGATGTATCCCCCATCACCCAGTTCCTCTTACAAGAGGCAACTAGTGGTATATAAACATTTTCTTGAGGCTGCATAATACTCTGTTTTAAGGGTTTGCTATACTTATTTGTCTGATTCCCACTTAATGGACATTATAGGGAAATAAATGTGCTGTTATGAATAATGAGTACATATGTGATGCCAGTATTTTATGAATACATACATGAAGTAAATGTATATTGTTGGTAAGTATGAATCCCACTTTTATAATTTGTCCAGAGTGATAAAGAACTTAAAGTGGATTCTCAAATGGTAAGCTCTGAAAGGAATCTTTTACTAATGTTATCTGTGGTTTGTTCCAGATACCAAACTAAAAATACGTCAAGTTTTAAGCATGATTTGAACACCTGTCTCACAAGAATCCGTTTTTACTTTTTCAGGCCATCATGCAACAGGGAGATACATCTATAAAACCCATCCTCCAAGTCATTGTGAGTATCTCCATATTTTTATGTCAAACATTTTTTGAACTTACATATAATTATAAATTACATTTCATAGAGGACATACAGTCCACTTTAGGAAATTTGTCCACTCTAAATTCTCTTCATCGTCACAAAATTAGTCCAGTCCATGTTGTAACTCTGAGAGAGAAACTGGGCTTTATTTTTCTGTTATGTTAGTCAGAGTTTGATCTCTGGAGGTTCCAATTTGAAGCTTTGCTTTTCTCTTCTTTCCACAATTGGTAGATACTGTATTGCTACCCATTTTTATTTAAGAAAAGTATCATTTCTGTTTTTGCTACAACATTGTTGTTATTCCCATTTCACAGATGATGAAACAGGCTCAGAGAGGAAGCAACTTGTCCAGTTTATACAGTAGAAAGCAGTAGAACCCTGATTTGTACCCAGGTGGTCTGACTCCAGAGCCCACCTGCTGAACCCCTGCTCTTGATTATCTCATCTTAGGAACAGCTTTCTAACCCAAGTTCAGTGCGTCATCATTCTGTTATTCATAAATCTTGCCTTTGTACCTGTCATTTTTTAGCCTTCTAGATAAAGTATTAGAATCTTATAACAAGAACACCTGCTACCTGTGAGCATCTGGAGATTATAGGATTCCTATAAACCCTTCAAAGTCAGTAGAGCCCAGAGTGAAATAATCTCTACATAATATAGAATGTGGGCTTTCCTGGTGGCTCAGCAGCAAAGAACCTGTCTGCCAATGCAGGAGACTTGGGTTCGATCCCTTGGTTGGGAAGATCCCCTGGAGAAGGAAAGGGCAACCAGCTCCAGTATTCTTGCCTGGAAAACCACAAGGAGAGAGGAACGTGGCGGACTAGTCTGGTTACAAAAGAGTCAGGCCTGACTTAGCGACTAAACAACAACAAAAACACACCATTACTTCTTCCTCCTTGGTGGTTCTGCCCTGGGGTTTGTCTTGCTCAGATCTGTCTCATATTTGGCTTCTGGAGCTCTCTACCCAAAAAAAATTCTTCATTAACCCTATCAGTCATTTAAGGAGTTCTCAAATTTTGCTGAGGATTTTCAAAATCAATAGGAGCAGAAATCTGGACCACGATTGCAGATTCTGAGTCAGTAGGCCCGATGGTTTATCTCTCTGTTGCTCCCAAACTCATTACCAGTCTTCTTAAGGCTGTTTTCGTATTTCATGTTCTTCGGAAAGCTGCCTCTGATTTTCTTCAAGCTGAAATAAATGTCTTGGCTCTGCTCGCATGTCATTATGGGCACACCTCTGCTATTCTCTGCCTCCATCTTCACCCCAATTGTAAGCCTCTTCAGGGGAAGGATTTCCCACCCCCCACCTCCCCACCCCCCGTTTTGTATTTTTGTCATGTTTCCTCAATAGTACCTTACCTATATTAGCTGCCTTGTTGTATGATGTTTTTTTTTTTAATTAAATTTTCAATCAAATTTGAATTAGGGGAGAGAGAATACAAGAGTATTGGTAACTTACTTTGTTTTTATCTGTGTTGTGTTTAATAATGTTAGTAGAGAGAGGTTGGTGGGAGAATCATCAAGTCCAATTTTCTTTTGCTTGGATTTAGGTGTCAAGAGAGTGGGCAAGCAGCTCTGTTTCTGTGGGACTAATGGCAAACCCACTCTCCTGCCGCTTAGGTTTACTTATCCCTGGGGACTGGGCAGACAATATGGCTAATGAATCGTGTTTTCTCTCCTAGAACATCCGTCCCATTACTACAGGGAATAGTCCACCCCGTTATCGACTGCTTATGAGTGATGGATTGAATACTCTATCTTGTACGTATGATGTATAAATCTAGGAGTTTGTATTTTAATAATGAAAGCGCACCCAGCAACCTGATTGCAATAATTGGAACATTCCAGAAGTCTACATTTGCTTGTCTGTGTCTTCAGTCAGACAGAATTGCAGCTGCCAGAAAGCATTCTAACAATAGACTGGGTCTAGTGGAAAGCTGCCACTTGGCTTAATTAATTTTCTCTAAGTGGTGCTCTGTGCTTCCTTTGATTAATTTCCCTTAGGATGATATTGACATTTAGTGGGTATGATGGGTTAGCTGTCCTATACTTGTCTTTTTGGGGTTTTATTTCTGCATTGGAAACTTTACAGGGAGAAAGAGAATTTGCAGAATATATACTTACTATCTCTAGTCACAAGGTGAAGGACCTATAAGAGATTTTTTTTTTAGTCTTTGTCATGAAACCTGAATGATTGAAAAGATAATTTGAGGCACTTCAGGAAATACTTAATTTCATCAAAGCACCAGGTGTTAAATGCACAGCAAATTATTACTGTTTTTTTACCTTACAGAGTCTGAGTAGTTTTAATTTCAGGAATGTCTTTTAAGGCGTTGTTTTATCTTTTGCTGGTACAAGTATGATCAGCTTTTAGACTGTCATGACTGAAATGTCTTAGAGACTAAAGCAATCTCTGTGCTTTCAGCATTCATGTTGGCAACACAGCTGAACCCTCTTGTTGAGGAAGAGCGATTGTCTAGCAACTGTATTTGCCAGATTAACCGATTTATTGTGAACACGCTGAAAGACGGAAGGTATGTGGTTTTGTTTTTTTTTTAGTATTTATTTATTTGGCTTCATCAGGTCTTAGTTGCAGCACCCGGGGTCTTTCATTGGGGTGCTCAGACTCCTCAGTTGTCGTGAGCAGGCTTAGTTGCTCTGTGGCATGTGGGATCTTAGTTCCCTAAGTAGGGGTCGAACCTGTGTGTCCTGGACCACCAGGGAAGTCCCTGTGGTATGTTTTTTTCCTGTTGTATTGTGTTGTAAAATGGGGGCTAATTTTATTTAAAATAGAAGTTTACTGGATGCCAAAATTCAATTAGGAATCAAAGAGACAGTGGTGAGCTGTCAGCCAGGAGTTCAGAGCTATTGAGTTCTGAACTCAGGCAACTGAAAACGGGACACCGACAGGACAGACGTATGGAACCAAACTGGAAATCTCAGAGCAGGAAATCGAAGCCGAATGTAGAACTCACATTTCTAATCTCTTCAGCAGCACTGATCCTAGGATTCTCTCTTGAAGTATCTTTTAATGAAAAAAGGGTCACTTTTTAGGGCAAAAGAAGATGCATTTCATTCTGTAACACTGCCCCTTTTCTGCAGTCTTGAATCTTTCATAGTAAACAGTTTCTTCAGCCAACAGAGAGTACTGTAGAGTACCTACATGATGCTCCATGCTATAGACACAGCGGTGAACAGAACTGTTAGTCACACCTGAGTAACCATTGCTGAAATACTTTTTTTGGTGGCATGCAGAGTCATACTTGCCAAATCTAGGGCAGTTTAAAAATTAAAACTGTGAGTTTCCTGGCAGTCTAGTGGTTGATGCTCGGTACTTTCACTGCCATGGTTCCAGGTTCAGTTTCTGATTAGGGAACTAGGATCCTTCATACTGTACGGTGTGGCCAAAAAATTTAAAAAAATAAAAAAGCCAAAGTAAATAAAAATAGTAGCATTATTGAATAAGTTATTGAATAAAGTAGGAATTCATACATCCTCACTGAATAAATGAATACATGAGGGGGAACAGAAAGCTTTTCTTACGATGGAATGCCATCTAAAAATGTAGATGGATTGACAGAATTAGAAAATCACCATTTGGCGACCGTCATACATGCAGGAAACATTTAATAGGTGCTGTGTAAGTTTCCTATGGCTGCTCTAGCAAAATACCACATGTTTGATAGTTTAAAACAAAGAAATGATTTCTGGAGTAATTTCTGGAAGCCATGAGTTGACATCAGTTTCACTGGGCAGAGATCATGGTGTTGGCTGGGCTAGACTCCTCCTAGGAGGTCTATGGGAGAATCCATTCTTTGCCTCTTCCAGCTTCTGGTGGTGAATAGCATTCCTTGGCTTGTGGCTGCATCATACCAGTCTCCCTCCATGGTCACGTTACCCCTTCTGTCTGTACCAAGTCTGCCTCTACCTCCTTTTTTTTTTTCTGACTGCACAGTGTGGTTTGTAGGATCTTAGTTGGCCAGTCAGGGATCGACTTTGTGCCCCCTACAGTGGAAGTGTGGAGTCCTAACTCTGGACCACCAGGGAACTCCATCTTCCCTCTTCTTAGAAGGATATATGTAGTTGCTTTTAGGGCCCATTGGACAATCTGGGATAAAATCGCCACTTCAGTCCTTAATTAAATCACACCTGCAGAGTCCCTTTTTGCCATAGAAGGTTCCAGGCGTTAGAATGTGGATGTATTTTTGTCGGGGGTGTTCATTCAGCTGACTGCAGATGCTGAAACAGGTAGTGAAAGTTTGATGAGGAACAAGTTATTTTTAGGGTTAAAGTATATCCCCCTGCCCCACACAGCATAATTATTAGTTGTAAAAGGAAAAGAAGCAATTTACAGCGGAGAAAACTGGCAGATGGCACCTTATTCCAGTTGTTGACATTAACTTTATCAATAATGGGGCAAAGAGAAGTCAGCATGTTACCTGATTGGATGCAATGAGAACATAGTGTCAGTTCAGTTCAGTTCAGACCTCAGTCATGTCCGACTCTTTGCGACCCCATGAACTGCTGCACGCCAGGCCTCCCTGTCCACCACCAGCTCCCGGAGTTCACTCAAACTCGTGTCCATTGAGTCAGTGATGCCATCCAACCGTCTCCTCTGTTGTCCCCTTCTCCTCCCACCTTCAGTCTTTCCCAGTATCAGAGTCTTTTCAAATGAGTCAGTTCTTCACATCAGGTGGCCAAAGGATTGGAGTTTCAGCTTCAGCATCAGTCCTTCCAATGAATATTCAGAACTGATCTCCCCTAGGATGGGCTGGTTGGATCTCCTTGCAGTCCAAGGGACTCTCAAGAGTCTTCTCCAACACCACAGTTGAAAAGTATCAATTCTTTGGTGCTCAGCTTTCTTTATAGTCCAACTCTCACATCCATACATGACTACTGGAAAAACCATAGCCTTGACTAGACGGACCTTTGTTGGCAAAGTAATGTCTCTGCTTTTGAAAATGCTATCTAGGTTGGTCATAACTTTCCTTCCAAGGAGTAAGCGTCTTTTAATTTCATGGCTGCAGTCACCATCTGCAGTGATTTTGGAGCCCCCAAAATAAAGTCTGACACTGTTTCCACTGTTTGCCCATCTATTTGCTGTGAAGTGATGGGGCCGTTTGCCATGATCTTAGTTTTCTGAATGTTGAGCTTTAAGCCAACTTTTTCACTCTCCTCTTTCACTTTCATCAAGAGGCTCTTTACTTCTTCACTTTCTGCCATAAGGGTGGTGTCATCTGCATATCTGAGGTTATTGATATTTCTCCCAGCAATCTTGATTCCAGCTTGTGCTTCATCCAGCCTAACATTTCTCAGGATGTACTCTGCATGTAAGTTAAATAAGCAGGGTGACAATATACAGCCTTGATATACTCCTTTTCCTATTTGAAACCAGTCTGTTGTTCCATGTCCAGTGCTAACTGTTGCTTCTTCACCTGCATACGGATTTCTCAGGAGGCAGGTCAGGTGGTCTGGTATTCCCTTCTCTTTCAGAATTTTCCAGTTTGTGGTGATCCACACAGTCAAAGGCTTTGGCATAGTCAATAAAACAGAAATAGATGTTTTTCTGGAACTCTCTTGCTTTTTTGATGATCCAGTGGATGTTGGCAATTTGATCTCTGGTTCCTCTGCCTTTTCTAAATCCAGCTTGAACATCTGGAAGTTCATGGTTCACATATTGCTGAAGCCTGGCTTGGAGAATTTTGAGCATTACTTTGCTAGTGTGTGAGATGAGTGCAGTTGTGCAATAGTTTGAGCATTCTTTGGCATTGCCTTTCTTTAGGATTGGAATGAAAACTGACCTTTTCCAGTCCTGTTATATTATTGCCAAAGATGCATAATCTGTATCCAGTCACGAGGAAGCCTAGGGTAAATTGATGGACATTTTATAAAATAACTGATTTTCAAATTTCAAACATTGAAGAAGTCTAAAGAGATAGGGTAATTAAATATAACACGTGATCCTGGATCCTTACACTGTTAAGGGCATCATTAAGACAATTTATGAAACGTGAATGAATTCTGTGCATCAGGTAGAAGAATTCTTTGGTTTTCAAGTTCAATAACCAGGTCATGTCTCAATGTCAATTGTTCCTCTTTTTTTCTTTTCTGGTACATGATGTACACTCTTTCAGTCCGCAATCAGTTCTTTCTGATGAAAAGTTTCTGTTGTTATTCCTTAATGACCTTTTCTATTTCATTTGAGCTCCAGTTTTCACTTATGTTGTGGATAACTTTGTTCTCCATATATGTCTTCAGATTGCTCTAGTCTTTTTTTTCTAAGGCATGCCTTGGCTTAAGATTTTCTAACACATCACATAGTTTGGTCTTTGTTAGATATTGCTTCTGTTCTCTCTTGCCCCTTAACTTTTTTTTTAAAGATACACACACACACACAATCTTAGTTATTTTTTTCAGCTGTGCTGGGTCTTCATTGCTGCGCGAGCTCTTCTCTAGTTGTGGAGAGCAGGGGCTACTCTCTGGTTGTGCTCAGGCTTCTCACTGCGTTGGCTTCTCTTGTTATGGAGCATGGGCTCTGGGGCACTCAGGCTTCAGTAGTTGGGGCACGTGGGCTCAGTAGTTGCTGCTCCTGGGCTTCAGAGCACAAGCTCAGCAGTTGTGGTACTGGGGCTTAGTTGCTCTGAACATGGAATCTTTGCCGATCAGGGATCAAACCCGTGTCTCCTGCAATGGCAGGCATATACTTTACCACCGAGCCACCAAGGAAGCCCTCCCTTAACTTTTCAAGCTCTCTTTTTTTCTCAATCTCTTGTTTCTTCTCATCTTTTGACTTTTACTGAATTCTTAGTCTTATTTTGCAAGCCACACTTGGAAAGCATTCCCTTTCTTGGCTTATGCTTTTCTCTGGATTGGATTCTTAATTGTCTCTGCCCCCTCTGTTCCGTTTATTTTTATGTACTGTTGTGTGTTACATTGCTGCTGTGTTATTTCTTTTTATCTTATGCCTGCCAATGCAGGAGAGATAAGAGACTCAGGTTCAGTCCCTATCGGGAAGATCCCCTGGAGGAGGGCATGGCAACCCACTTCAGTGTTCTTGCCTGGAGAATCCCCATGGACAGAGGAGCCTGGTGGACTACAGTCGACAGAGACGCAAAGAGCCAGACTCGACTGAAGCGGCTTAGCATGCACACACACACATGCTTAATGTGGACAGCTCTGTCCAGACTTCATTTGCTCTGACGTAGTCTAGGCTAGGTCCATCTCCTTGCCAACCTCTTCACTTGGGACCTGTTATCTGCCACCCCGGGCTGCTGTGGATTGCTTGAGTGGTGCCTTCTATCCACTTTCTCTCCTCTAGAACGTGGGATAGGGGAGGGTGGGGAGCATTGCTGTGATTGAGTACAAAAACTCGAGCTCCATTCTCTCCCGTCGCGGGTGATGCCATGTGTTCCTTCCTACCACTGCTGAAAACTTGAGTGTGAATGTGCGACCAGGTTTATTCCTTATCTTATTGATGGTCACTGGTTTATTCCAACCAGGGCTTTAGCAGTCATCCTTATACATTTATCTTTACAAGCTCATGCTGTTATTTCATAAGAGTTGATTACAAGAATTAGAATTGTGGGGATCAGGAGACATCTGTTGTAGAAATTAAACCAATTAACATACTCTTGATCCTTGTATAAGAGGACCTGTTTTTGAATAGGCAACAGACACGGGTTAGATTCCTGGTTCCCCATGGTGGGGGACTGGAGAGTTACTGCCATGGAGCACAGGGTTTCTTTTTAAGGTGGTAAAATGATCAGAAGTTAGGTCATGGTGATGCTTGCCCAACTCTGTAAATATATGAAAGACTGCTGAATTATATTTTTAAAAAATTTTATTTATTTTTGATTGAAGTATAATTGCTTTCTGGAGAAGGGAATGGCCTTCTCCAGATCCCTGTGTGGGAGACAGGGATCAAGACCATCCCCAAGAAAAAGGAATGCAAAAAGCAAAATGGCTGTCTGGGGAGGCCTTACAAATATCTGTGAAAAGAAGAGAAGTGAAAAGCAAAGGAGAAAAGGAATGATACACGGATTTGAATGCAGAGTTCCAAAGAATAGCAAGGAGAGATAAGAAAACCTTTCTCTGTGATCAGTGCAAAGAAATAGAGGAAAACAATAGAATGGGAAAGATTAGAGATCTCTTCCAGAAAATTAGAGATACCAAGGGAACATTTCATGCAAAGATGGGTTCAATAAAGGACAGAAATGGTATGGACCTAACAGAAGCAGAAGACATTAAGAAGAGGTGGCAAGAATACACAGAAGAATTATACAAAAAAAATCTTCACAACCCAGATAATCACGACGGTGTGATCACTCACCTAGAGCCAGACATCCTGGAATGTGAAGTCAAGTGGGCCTTAGGAAGCATGATTACGAACAAAGCTAGTGGAGGTGATGGAATTCTAGTTGAGCTCTTTCAAATTCTAAACAATGATGCTGTGAAAATGCCGCACTCAATATGCCAGCAAATTTGGAAAACTCAGCAGTGGCCACAGGACTGGAAAAGGTCAGTTTTCTTTCCAATCCCTAAGAAAGGCAATGGCAAAGAATGCTCAAACCACTGCACAATTGCATTCATCTCACATGCTAGCAAAGTAATGCTCAAAATTCTCCAAGCCAGGCTTCAGCAATATGTGAACCATGAACTTCCAGATGTTCAAGCTGGATTTAGAAAAGGCAGAGGAACCAGAGATCAAATTGCCAACATCCATTGGATCATCGAAAAAGCAAGAGAGTTCCAGAAAAACATCTATTTCCGTTTTATTGACTATGCCAAAGCCTTTGACTGTGTGGATCACCACAAACTGGAAAATTCTGAAAGAGAAGGGAATACCAGACCACCTGACCTGCCTCCTGAGAAATCTGTATGCAGGTGAAGAAGCAACAGTTAGCACTGGACATGGAACAACAGACTGGTTCCAAATAGGAAAAGGAGTACATCAAGGCTGTATATTGTCACCCTGCTTATTTAACTTACATGCAGAGTACGTCCTGAGAAACACTAGGCTGGATGAAGCACAAGCTGGAATCAAGATTGCTGGGAGAAATATCAATAACCTCAGATACACAGATGACACCACCCTTATGGCAGAAAGTGAAGAAGTAAAGAGCCTCTTGATGAAAGTGAAAGAGGAGAGTGAAAAAGTTGGCTTAAAGCTCAACATTCAGAAAACGAAGATCATGGCATCTGACCCTATCACTTCATGGCAAATAGATGGGGAAGCACTGTCAGACTTTATTTTGGGGGGCTCCAAAATCACTGCAGATGGTGACTGCAGCCATGAAATTAAAAGACGCTTACTCAAGAATAGCAAGAAGAGATAAGAAAGCCTTCTTCAGCGATCAATGCCAAGAAATAGAGGAAAACAACAGAATGGGAAAGACTAGGGATCTCTTCAAGAAAATCAGAGATACCAAAGGAACATTTCATGCAAAGATGGGCTCAATAAAGGACAGAAATGGTATGGACCTAACAGAAGCAGAAGATATTAAGAGATGGCAAGAATACACAGAAGAACTGTACAAAAAAGATCTTCACGACCCAGATAATCACAATGGTGTGATCACTGACCTAGAGCCAGACATCCTGGAATGTGAAGTCAAGTGGGCCTTAGAAAGCATCACAATGAACAAAGCTAGTGGAGGTGATGGAATTCCAGTTGAGCTATTCCAAATCCTGAAAGGTGATGCTGTGAAAGTGCTGCACTCAATATGCCAGCAAATTTGGAAAACTCAGCAGTGGCCACAGGACTGGAAAAGGTCAGTTTTCATTCCAATCCCAAAGAAAGGCAATGCCAAAGAATGCTCAAACTACCACACAATTGCACTCATCTCACACGCTAGTAAAGTAATGCTCAAAATTCTCCAAGCCAGGCTTCAGCAATATGTGAACCGTGAACTTCCTGATGTTCAAGCTGGTTTTAGAAAAGGCAGAGGAACCAGAGATCAAATTGTCAACATCCGGTGGATCATTGAAAAAGCAAGAGAGTTCCAGAAAAGCATAAATTTCTGCTTTATTGACTATGCCAAAGCCTTTGACTGTGTGGATCACCATAAACTGTGGAAAACTCTGAAAGAGATGGGAATACCAGACCACCTGATCTGCCTCTTGAGAATGTGTATGCAGGTCAGGAAGCAACAGTTAGAACTGGACATGGAACAACAGACTGGTTCCAAATAGGAAAGGGAGTTCGTCAAGGCTGTATATTGTCACCCTGCTTATTTAACTTATATGCAGAGTACATCATGAGAAACACTGGACTGGAAGAAACACAAGCTGGAATCAGGATTGCTGGGAGAAATATCAATAACCTCAGATATGCAGATGACACCACCCTTATGGCAGAAAGTGAAGAGGAACTAAAAAGCCTCTTGATGAAAGTGAAAGAGGAGAGTGAAAAAGTTGGCTTAAAGCTCAACATTCAGAAAGCGAAGATCATGGTATCCGGTCCCATCACTTCATGGGAAATAGATGGGGAAACAGTGGAAACAGTGTCAGACTTTATTTTGGGGGGCTCCAAAATCACTGCAGATGGTGACTGCAGCCATGAAATTAAAAGACGCTTACTCCTTGGAAGGAAAGTTATGACCAACCTAGATAGCATATTCAAAAGCAGAGACATTACTTTGCCAACAAAGGTCCATCTAGTCAAGGCTATGATTTTTCCTGTGGTCATGTATGGATGTGAGAGTTGGACTGTGAAGAAGGCTGAGCGCCGAAGAATGGATGCTTTTGAACTGTGGTGTTGGAGAAGACTCTTGAGAGTCCCTTGGACTGCAGGGAGATCCAACCAGTCCATTCTAAAGGAGATCAGCCCTGGGATTTCTTTGGAAGGAATGATGCTAAAGCTGAAACTCCAGTACTTTGGCCACCTCATGTGAAGAGTTGACTCATTGGAAAAGACTCTGATGCTGGGAGGGATTGGGGGCAAGAGGAGAAGGGGACGACAGAGGATGAGATGGCTGGGTGGCATCACTGACTCGATGGACATGAGTCTGAGTGAACTCCGGGAGTTGGTGATGGACAGGGAGGCCTGGCGTGCTGCGATTCATGGGGTCACAAAGAGTCGGACACAACTGAACGACTGATCTGATCTGATCTACTCCTTGGAAGCAAAGTTATGACCAACCTAGACAGCATATTAGAAAGCAGAGACATTACTTTGCCAACAAAGGTCCATCTACTCAAGGCTATGGTTTTTACAGTAGACATGTATGGATGTGAGAGTTGAACTATAAGAAAGCTGAGCGCTGAAAAATTGATACTTTTGAACTGTGGTATTGGAGAAGATTCTTGAGAGTCCCTTGGACTGCAAGGAGATTCAACCAGTCCATCCTAATCAGTCCTGAATGTTCATTGGAAGGACTGATGCTGAAGCTGAAACTCCAGTACTTTGGCCACCTGATGCGAAGCGCTGACTCGTTTGAAAAGACCCTGATGATGGGAAAAATTGAAGGTGGGAGGAGAAGGGGATGACAGAGGATGAGATGTTTGGATAGCATCACCAACTCAGTGGACATGAGTTTGGGTAAACTCTGGGAGTTGGTGATGGACAGGGAGGCCTGGCGTGCTGCAATTCATGGGGTCGCAAAGAGTCGGACAGGACTGAGTGACTGAACTGAATTGTGTTGGTTTCTGCCATATATCAACATGAATCAGCCATAGGTATACTTGTGTCCCCTCCCTCCTGACCCTCCCTCCCACCTCCCACCCCTGAATTATACTTTTAAAGGGTGAATTTTATGGTATATGAGTTATATTTCAACAAACCTGTTTTTAGGGCAAAAAAATAACCATTTCCCCTTAACCTTGTTGGCATATTATACTAGGTATTACAGATTTTTAAAAAATAATTGCTAATCATTTTAATTTAAAATATAATAAATTCTCCTGTTTGTGAGGTCAAGTATCTTTTCATATATTTATTGATATTTGTAGTTCTTCTCTGAATAGCATTTGATTATATACTTTGTCTTTTATGTGTGTGCTGAGGGTAGGGTAGGGGGAAGCTTTTTATGAATGAGGGATATCAACTAATTCTTTTATCTCACTTTATCATAGTCTGTTTATGCTGTCTTATGATAAGGAGTTGATAAGTTTTTTAAAATATAGTTAGTTTTATCCATTTTTTTCTTTATGGCTTCTGAATTTTGCTTAGGAAGCTTCCTGACTGGGTTATAAAAACATTTCTTTGCTTCAGACACTTGGGTGAATTTTTTTAAGTAGACGTCAGTTCATCTAAGATTTTAGTTTGTTTCTGCTTTTTAGTTTTAAAGGCACTTGGCTTATTTTAAGTTATTTAAGGTTTGGGTTTTTGTTATTATTGAAGTATAGTTGATTTATAGTATTAGTTTCAGGTGTACAACATAGTGATTTAATATGAGGTTTACTTTTATATGGGATATAAAGAAAGAATTTAGCTTAGTTTTTCCCAAATGGATGGTGCATATCATGGGAGGTCTACAGGAAGGAGTTTATTCTGAGTATGATGGGAAGCTATAGACTTTTGAGCGGCAGTGTGTGTGATCTGATAGTCCATTCTAAAGGAGATCAGTCCTGGGTGTTGTTTGGAAGGAATGATGCTAAAGCTGAAACTCAGGCCACCTCATGCAAAGAGTTGAGTCATTGGAAAAGACCCTAATGCTGGGAGGGATTGGGGGCAGGAGGAGAAGGGGACGACAGAGGATGAGATGGTTGGATGGCATCACCGACTCGATGGACATGAGTTTGGGTGGACTGCAGGAGTTGGTGATGGACAGGGAGGCCTGGTGTGCTACGATTCAAGGGGTCGCAAAGAGTCGGACACAACTGAGCAACTGAACTGAACTGATTTAAATATTTTAAAGTATCCAAGAGATGATTTTGATAGCTATGTGGAGAATTGGTGGTTGGTGACAAAAGTAGATAGAGGCTGCTGCTGCTGCTAAGTCGCTTCAGTCGTGTCCGACTCCGTGCGACCCCATAGACGGCAGCCCACTAGGCTTCTCTGTCCCTGGGGGTCTCCAGGCAAGAAGACTGGAGTGGGTTGCCATTTCCTTCTCCAGTGCATGAAAGTGAAAAGTGAAAGTGAAGTTGCTCAGTCGTGTCTGACTCTTAGCGACCCCATGTACTGCAGCCTACCAGGCTCCTCCGTCCATGGAATTTTCCAGGCAAGAGTACTGGAGTGGGGTGCCATTGCCTTTTCTGAGATAGAGGCTAGTATTCCATTTATCTTGCTCTGTTCTGTTGATCATCTTTTACATCTATCTGTTTGTCTAGTCCTGTGTTTGTGCCAGAGTTGGTCTTTCTCTTTCTTTTTCTCTACCTTTTTTGTGACATCTTCTTGACATATAATTCATATACCACACAATTCATCTATTTAAAGTGTAAAATAGTTTTTGTTATACTCAGAGATGTCCAGCCATCACCACAATTAATTTTAGAATATTTTGTTACCCACCAAATAAACCCTGCACCCTTTAGCTATCACCCCCAAACACCCCATCCTCCCAACCCTAGACAACCGTGCATCTACTTTCTTTCTCTATAGGATTTGCTTATTTTGAACATTTCATAGAAATGAGACCTTGTAATATGTGGTCCCTTGTGGCTGAGAAGTCCGTAGTATATATTTTTAAAAGGTAGTAGTTCTTTTTTAAAAACTCTTATTTTAGTGCCTAAATATTCTGTCACTGTTCAGTATGCAAGTATTCGTGTGTGTGTGTGAATAATTTATCTGTATCAGGATCCAAAGGGAAGCGCACACTGCAGTCGGTTGGTAGTTCTTTTAAGTCTCTATGAGTGTAGGTTCCTCCTCCATCTCTTTTTCTTCCCTGAGTGTTTATTTGTTGAAGAAACCAGGTCATTTGTCCTTTATCCTCATGCTGTTTCCCACAGTCTCAGTTTTGCTGATTATATCTGTATAAAGTTGTAATGTGTCCTTGTCATCTGTGTTTTCTCCAAGTTGGTATTGTGTGTATTCTTTTCATGTGCTGCTGGATTTATCTTACTAATATTTTATTTAGGATGTATGTATATTACAGAATAAAGTTAGTAGTTTGTTTTTTTTAGGTTTTGGTATTGGGATAATACCAAATGATTAACAAGACTTCTGTTTTTTTCTGTGTTCTGGAGTAATTTGGATAATTTTGGAAGGTGTTAAATATCCACCACTAAATACCTATCAGAGTTTTTAAATAGTGAATCTGTATGTGATATTCAGGAACAGATAGTTTCAAGCTTATTTTATTGAAATAATATAGTCTTGATATGAAAACCTGCTAAAGGTTGCACGAACTGATGAGTTATATGTGAAAATGTAAAATACAGCAGACCATTTAAAGAATACATCACAGTGAGTTTGGGCTTGCTGTTGTTTAACTACTACTCCAGACTGACTACCTTTTTTTTTTTTGCTGTGCTGTACAGCATGTGGGATCTTAGTTCTATGACCAGGAATTGAACCTGTGCTCCCTGCAGTGGACGAATGGAGTCCTAACCACTAGCCTGTCAGGGACATTCCCCGTCTGATCTTTTTAATGTCCATCGAGACTGTGCTAATTCTGGCCCCGTCAGTTCTTCTGTTTTTCTCCCTGCCTCCAGTTGTGTTCCCCTCAAAGTCTTTCATACTGCAGTTCTTTTTAAAATACGAACATAGGAGAAGGCACTGGCAACCCACTCCAGTATTCTTGCCTGGAGAATCCCACGAGACAGGAGTCTGGCGGGCTACAGTCCATGGGGTTGCAAGAGTTGGACACAACTTAGCAACTAAACTGCCAACCACCACCACTACCACAACTAGAGAAAAGCCCGAGCAGCAATGAAGACTCAGCACAGCCACAAAATAAATAAATACAATTAAATTTAAAAAGATTTAAAAATACGAACATGATCATGGCATTCCTGTTCAGGCACATATTGAGAACCGCTGTGGACCAGTTGCTGAGGTGAACCCTGGAGGATGCCTGCCATGACTGAAAGGGCAGCTTAGTAGGAGTACAACATAGTCAATAATGAATATACAAGTAAAATATATATGTGAGTAAATAATCAATAATGAACATGCAGTTAACCCAGATATTAATCATTGTCAACCTGTATTAATTAAACCTGAGAGATGTGATCTGAAGGAAGGAAATGATGGCTGTAGAAAAGAGTACAGCCGAAGACTGATCTAAAGCAAAGATTAAAGAGGCCTCTCTTAAAGACCTGATGTTTGAAATGAATATTAGATGAAGCAGAATGAGAGACCCTCACAGTCAGAAAGAGGCACGTACAGAGCCCTGTGGCAGGAGAGAGCATGATACACACCAGGACCTAGAAGGAGACAGATGGTGGAGGGCAAGGTGCCAGGAAAGCAAGATCAGCTGGAGAGAGAGGCGCGAAGCCAGAGCTGGCCGAGCCTCATCGGCTATGTGGAAATGTTTCTAACTTGTGGTCGTTGGTCCTTGAGAAGTTACTGAGAGGTTTTAATCAGAATGAAAGATGGACAAAGAACTGAAAGTTCTTAATTAATTGTAATCACATGAAAAATATCTCTGGGGACTTCCCTGGTGGTCCAGTGGTTAAGGCTTCGCCTTCCAGTGGAGGGGTACAGGTTCAGTCCCTGGTTGGGGAATCGAGATCCCACGTGGCTTGTGGCCGAGGAACCAAAACAAAAAACATGTGACATTGTAACGAATTCAACAAAGACTTTAAAGTACTAAAAAAACACCTTAAAAAAGAGTAAAAAAAAAATCTACAGTCATATTGGTTTTCACAGGGAAAGGGCAATTGTTCAGATAAGTATATGTTTCTAAAAACAGATCATCTCTTGTTGTGCCACATATTGTCGGATTTAGTAATCTAAATTCTTATCATGTCATTTGCTCCTTGAGATACGGTATGTAGTAAGGACTCTGCATTTTAATTAAGGAACTAGATGGGAAACGAGAACCCTGCAATCATAAAAGGCCTTGATAATGATGCAGTGAAAGATTAAGGGAAATATTTATGTAAGAATTGATATCATATACTTCTCAAGTTATTCAGTAATGAAAAACAGTTGACAAAGGGAAATAGTTTTTATCACTGTGATTATTGGGGGAAAGCTTTTAAAGTAGCTTGTCATTTTAAGGGCTTCTGAATTTATTTTTTCTAACATGTTTCTATTCCTTTGCCTTTGTAGGAGAGTGGTTATTTTGATGGAGTTAGAAGTTTTGAAATCAGCTGAAGCAGTTGGATCAAAGATTGGCAACCCAGTGCCTTATAATGAAGGTAAAATGTTTTTTATAGGTTGTAGCACTCAGCTGAATACCTCTTAATAGATCTGGAATACTTCCTTTTGCTATAGTTTCATTTGTTCCTCTATGGGGGGGTCTTACTCTAGGAAAGAGTAACAGGTTACTCTTTCAGATTTTTTTTTTAATACTGAAAAAATGATGGTAGGACTCTGTAAAGGAAAACCTCTCCTCTGTTTTTCTCTGCATGCAACAATCATACATATTTCTGGCTGTGACCAGATATGTGGGTTTTTTCCTCTCTAATAAGCCATTCTCCAGTTCTCTATGGACATCAGCTGGGTCTCCTACAATTCAGTTTAGTTCTGACACTGGGTATCTGGAGTTAGCATCAGATCTCCCAGGGTAAGGGCTCAGGCCCACCAGACTGCCTTATCCCCGCCTCCACCCCTCCCCGCACCGCTGCTCCCTTCAGTCGAAAGTCCTGCTTGTTACCTGTGCTTCTGACCAGCTGGCTGTAAATTGTAGATTCCTCCAGTTCCCTCTTCTGATTCAATTAGATTAATTTTTAAGTTGTATTTGTTAATTTTTGGCACGGCTGGGTCTTCGTGCTGTGCGTGGGTTTTCTCTGACTGCAGCTAGTGGAGGCTACTCTCTGGTTGTGGTGCTTGGGCTTTTCTTTGCAGTGGCTTCTCTTGTCGTGGAGCACAGGCTCTGGGGCTTGTGGGCTTCGGTAGTTGCGGTGCATCAGCTCAGTAGTTGCAGCACACGGGCTTGATTGCTCCACAGCATGTGGGATCTTCCCTGATCAGGGATTGAACCCGTGTCTCCTGTATTGGCAGGCAGATTCTTTACCACTGAGCCACCAGGGAAGCCCTCAGTTATAATAATTTGCTACAGTGGCTTCCAGAACTCAGAGAAACAGTTTACTTACTTTGTTGTTGTTCAATCACTCAGTTGTATCTGACTCTTTGTGACCCGTAACAGGCTTCCCTCTCCTTCACTATCTGGGAGTTTGCTCAAACTCATGTCCATTGAATCGGTGATGCCATCCAATCATCTCATCCTTGGTCATCGCCTTCTCCTCCTGCCTTCAATCTTTCCCAGCTTCAGGTTCTGTTCCAGTGAGTTGGCTCTTTGCATCAAGTAGCCAAAGTTTTGGAGCTTCAGCATCAGTCCTTCCAATGAATATTGGAAGGGGTTGATTTCCTTTAGGATTGACTGGTTTGATCTCCTTGCTATCCAAGGGACTCTTAAGAATCCTCTCTAGCACCACAGTTCGAAAGCATCAATTCTTTGACCCTCAGCCTTCTTTATGGTCCGACTCACATCTGTGCATGACTACTGGAAAAACCATAGCTTTGACTATACAGACCTTTGTTGGTAAAATGATGTCTCTGCTTTTTAATAGCATCAGTATCAGTTCTTGGTCTCTTTTAATCAGTTAATTTTTTTTTTCCATATTATCAAGAATATTTTTCTGCTTTGTGTGCCTGATAATCTTGGAATGAATTCAGGCATTGTGATTCATACTCTGTTGGGTGCTGGAAACTTGTATTCTTGAATTTTTTTCAGGGATACAGTTAAATTATTTGGAAACAGTTTTATCTTTTGGGGTGTTGCTTTTAAAATCTGTTAGATGGGATCAGAGAGTGGCATTTATTCTGGGTCTGGTTATTCATAGTACAGAGGCAAGACCCGTTAGCGTATCCTACTCGATGCCCCATGAATGTGAAGTTTTCCATTCTGCCTGTTAGGTACAGGTGCTATTTCTAGCTTGTTGTAAGCACCAGACACTGATCCCTGAGGTCTTCTCAGATGGTTCTTTCTTTCCCTGGCTTCCGATAGTTTCCACACACAGATCAGCCAACCAGTACTCTGCCGACTCCTCGAGGGGAACCTTCCATCGTCTCTGGAGGTCTTTCTTCATCCTGAGAACCCTCCATGTCTTGATTCCCCACATGCTCAATTCCATCTCCTTAACTCGGTTCTTCCATGCCCACTTCCTGTGTCACAGCCTGGAAACCCTCAGGGCTTCCAGTAATCTGGTGCAGTCACACTCACCTTGTTTGTTTCCTGTCTCAGAATTATTGTCCTTTGTTGCTTAATGTCCAGTATCCTGAGAATCATTTGTCTCATAAATACTTTGCCTTCTTTTTGGTTATTTTTGGTGGGAGGGTCATCTTGGTCTCTGTTATTCTGTCATGTCCTGTACATAGTTGTAAAAGTCAAATAGTTTTGCGAGTGTGTTCTTTGAAGCAAAACCAAAAAAGCATTTCCCTCCCCAGCTGTTCTTTGTCCTCTGGCTCCTATCCAGGGGCAGTTTATTTCAAATCTTAGAGCTGTTTCTCTGCTTTGTGTTCACGTGTTTGTCCATTAAAACTTGTATACTTTTCAAAGTTGAAATATTAAGATAGACATTTTTTTAAAATAAACATTTTTGTTTTAAATTTTGAGTAGATAATACAGTTACATCTTTTAGAAGGCAAAACTCTAAAATTAAGTATTTAGAGAAATCTTACTCCTGCCCCTGCCTCCTCTTGTCTTGTTCGTACTCACTGCTGCCCTCTGTAGGTAACCAAATTCAGTGGTTTCTTTTTGTCCTTCAAGGGTTTTCTTAATGAAAATACAACCAAAAAAAAGAAAATATAACCAAGTACGTAAATTACGTATTTTCACTCATAATCCACTTTGCTTACACCAAAGGTAGGATTAAAAAACAACAACACTGAACAGCTAGACAAGTGTGTACACTATGTTGTCTCTCTTTTTTTCAGTCCTGTTTTTGTTTTTTAATTTCAGCTTAGAGATATTTTCATATATATACTTAAAGATCTTCCTCCTTTTTATTTATTTATTTATTAACAGTATAGCATATTGTGTTGTGTGACTGTTCCATAGTTTAAGCAGCCTTTTGTTGATGGGCAGTTGGGTGTTTCCATACTCTGGCTATTAAAACAGTGCTGCAGCAGCTAACTTTATACATATGCAGGTATATGGGCAGAGGGGCTTTGATTGTTAAAGGTGAGATTGTTGGATCCGTGGATAAATGCCTTTGTGGTAGGTAGATATGCTTGCGTTCCCTTCATAGGATAGCATTATTTTGCATTCCCACCAACAGTATGTGAAAATACATGTTTCTTCACAGCTATGCCAACAGAGTATGTTGTTAATCTTTTGATTTTTTTTTTAATCAATCTGATAGATGAAAACTCAGATCTCAGTGTAGTGTTTAATTTGTATTGTGAGCAGTATGAGCATCCTTTTAAATGTTTAAGGGCTCTTTATTCTCTGAACTGTTGTGTTGTCCATTTTTCTTTTGAGTTGTTTATCTTTTTCTTCTCAATTTTTAAGAGATCTTTAAAAAAAAAAGAATTAGTCCTTCGTCTCTGATACAAGTTACAGTGTCTTTCAGACTTTGCTTGTGGTGGTTTTTTTTGCTGTGCAGCAGTTTTCTTTTGTTTTTATGAACTTGGATTTTGCAGTTTTTTAAGACTTTGGACTTTTGAGCTGCAGTTGGAAAGATCTTCCCCACGCCAGTTACAAAGGCAGTCACCCGTGTTTTATTCTAGTACTGCTGAGATTTTATTGTTTGTATTTGAATCATCCATGCTGCTTCTCTCTTACAGTTGTGATGTCTTTATTTGTGGTGTTTTGGGCTTCACTTTCGCATAATTTGCAATTTGTCTCTTTCCCCTAGCTTCACTAAAGATGCAGTCTGTATATGGGATGTTAGTTTATGGTACGAGCATTCATTCTTCTCGTCACTCTGTGTGATTTTTAGGAGAGGGAAGGCTTGGGACTTGGTCATCACCATGCTTCTTTCAGAAGTGGAGCCTTCTAGATTTTAATTTTTACCTATACCAAACGTATTAATTTGGTTATTTACATTGGAAAAGGGAAGCTGCAGCCTATTCAGGTAAAGTTTCAAGATGTTAAATAGGAACAGCACAGTTGTTTTGCAATAGTAAAGTGTTTTTAAAACGAGCATGTAGGTTGTCTTATTCCCAGCTTTTAGGAAGGCAAGCCAAGACAAAGCAATACTTAGCATTTCTATGAAATCTCTGGATGCTCTAGGCTTGAGGGAGAGGTGATTTGCCCAACTTACTACCTTTGGCCGGATTTCTTATGTTTTTTATGTTGTATTTAATTGACTGGCTGCTTTGAATATGTTGTCTTTCAGGGGCAGAGTATTTGAGGTAAAGATGGAGTTGAAAGGGGTGAAGGATAATCACCCCTTGGGGTGAGGACCTGGGAGTATGGGAAGCACTCCTTTGTCCAGTGCTCAGTCGCACTGGCTCTTCTTTCTTTAGGCTCTGTTAAAGTGCAGAGGAATGAGGCAGAGATTTTGCTGCTCAAGAGTATTTGCTATTGAATTTCATTGTAACTAGATCAATAACACATTGTTACTTGGGCCATCATGAAATAGCTTTGTTACAGTGACTACTACCTTATGGGTGTATTTCACAGAAATGGTTTCTAATTGTTTATTGGAAAGCAAAGAGACTATTATTAGTGAGTAGAGAACTAAAGTTAGATTTGTATCCTCCCAGCACCTAACCCAGACTTGTAACATGTTAGGTGACCAGTAAAATTAACTCATGAGACCCAGTCCAGAATTAGGCAGAGGAATTCCAAAAGGTGCACTGAAATCGTCTCATGGTACTAGTACCACATTAAGGAAAGAGTGAAGATGCTTAGAGAATTTTTAAAGCACGAGAAGTAAAATTCAAACACAGCTCATGTTTCATTCAATATTGGGTTGGATGGTTTTAAATATCCTGTCTTTACCATTATGTATTTTTTTAAATCAGTATGTATATTAGTCTTGTGTACCTGCACTGTTTCTAACCATAATATCTTACTTAAGACTTAAATTTCTTAATATGTTGCTTAGTTATTAGTGTCACTCATTACTGAAAGATACTAGTTGGAATTTTTTTCCAGCCTGACTCTGTTTATTTTCTATCAACAAGAAATTGTATTTATTGGATTGACTCTTCCTTATATTATTTGTGGTTATTGTTAAGAAAGTAATTACTGGTAGAATCTGAGGTTTTTGTTAATCTGTATACTCTATTGTCTGTTGTCTGATTTTTCTCAGCTGTTATTTTACTATTAGTGGCTTTTTGTAACTACTGGATATTGTAGTTATTAGTTATGTTCTTTATAATTATATTTCTGCCTGCCAGAATTGGTTGTTTAGGGTTAAAAATTAACTGGATGGTAGTGAAGTTGATTAGATCTAGTCACACAGACCTGGGTTCAGGACAGGGTTCTGCCTCTTCCTAGCTGTGTGACTCTGGGCAAGTTACTTGACCACTTAAACCCACTTTTCTCATCTGTTAATTGGGTGCAATAGTACTGTTATATAGAGGGCTTAAGAGTAAGTGGAATAATGCACTTAACCTTGTACCTGGTGCATTAAGTAAGCATTCAAAAAATTGTAGCTATTATGAACTTGTCTATCACAGGGCCTAATTGGAGTCTTATTAAAATATACTAAAGTTCATTGACTCTAAGAATCCAATGGTTATAAAACTATGCTATTATATACTACTAAAAAGAAGTTTTAACATTAATTTTAACCCATATGTTAAAATGTTTTAAAATACTGATCTCACAACAGATAAATAGATAAGTTACATTTTAAAAAAATTGTGGTAAAATACACATAACATAAAATCTACATCTTAGTCATTTTTAAGTGTATCATTAATGACATTCAGTCCAGTCACATTTGTGCAGCCACCACTTCTATCCACCTCCAGAACTCTTCCATCATCCCAAACTGAAACACTGTACCCATTAAACAATCACTCCCCACTCCCACCAGTCCCTGGTAACCACCATTCTACTACAGTACACATAAAAGTTAGTTACATTTTGATAGAAATTAACATAAGAGATTGGCAAGATCCTGTGACCATGTCCTATTTAGCAAGATGCTTGGAGAAGCAGGCACGGTGGCGAGGAAGGGACTTGGGAGCGTTGATGTGTTTGAGGCTGTGGGAGCACTGGGGGGACTAGGCTGGAATACAGAAGGGCTGGTGTATCTTCATGGTTCCATCTTTAACTGTTTAAATTATTTGGTTCGTTTGAATAAAATTTCCCGAAGCAGGTAAAAATGCAGATTAATTTCTTCCCAGTTATTTGGACTCAGTACTGTTTGTGGAGCAATTCATCTTTTCCCTACTAATTTAAAGGAAAGTTCACTGTAGAATTTCAGAATGTTCCTTCGTAAGACACACTGTCAAAGGAGAACAGTTCTCCCGTGCAATCTCTTGTGACACTGGAAGTTTAGAGGTAATGGAAAAGCTGAAAAGCAGACACAAAAATTCATTGTCGATAATCTTGGCTCTTTTTTCTATGTAAATAAGGCCTCTCAATTCTCTCCATAGGAAGAACTAAAGAGTTCTGTTTAACCCTTTTAATTTGATGCTAAATTTGTTTTACTCTAATGGCGCAGTTAACTCTCATTTAGTGGTACCAGTTAGGAGTGATATGAGCAGAAGGAAGTAAAATCAGTGCGCAGTGTGCCCATTTGCATTAAGGCCTCGGAAAACCAGTGGGGAACAGGGATGGAAGAAGCAGAGGCAAGGCGGCAGGCAGGGAGCTATTCCAGGGGTGCTCGCCGCGTGTCTGTTCTTACGGCTCTCTAGGAAATGTTTTGAGCTGCACTTGTGTGCCGCAAGCACTCTTGGTGATCAGCCCAGATTAGGTTTAACTTCTGCTTTTAGTGCCACTCACAAAGGCCACATCAAATTCCATAAATTTTTTTTTAATTAGCGTATTTTAAGATTCTTCAGTTTCATCAACGTTTGTAGAAAGGATGAGGGCCAAATAAATACTCTGATGGCATGGCCTTTTTTATTTCCTGTTTGAGAGACATGTTTGTTTCCCCTCCTTTTTCCTTTTAATCTCCGTCTCCCTGACACACCTGCTTCTGAACTCCATCCTCATCTCTCCTGCTGTGACAGTTCACTCGCGCTTCACGGTACCTAAGGCACTTTCAACTCTTATTTTCCACCAACTGTCAGTTGCAAAATAAGGTTGCTTTGTTTGGAAGGGAAAGGGTAGAATCCTTTCTGAATGTCTTCTTTCCCTTTGAAGCAGGAGCACTTCAGAGACAATTGAACTGCTTTTAGGTTTTTGTTACCACCCAGCTTTTTCTTCTGATAGATCCTGCCGTGAACACAGTTCTGTTGATAACATCGATTTGTTGCTATGGAAATAGTGGTAATGTCACCGATTCAGCCCAGTGACTTTACTTCAGGTTCACGCAGGAGAAATGGGCAAGGCTTTAGGGGAGAACCTCATTAAAACTGAAAGCCATCAATTATAAGCAGGTGAAAGGTAAATGGAGCCAACCTTTTAGGTAATGAAAACAAAAGTGAACCCCCAGCACTTTCGCTGCATGCAGTAAAGTGCCCCAGCATGAATTCTGACCCAGGAGAGTCTTTGACAAAAATCACAAATTTACACTTTCTCAGAATATTTCTTCTGCTTAAGTTTAAATCTCTTAATCCAAATTATTGGCACTAAAATGGTCTTTCCCTTTTGATCATCAGGACACGGACAGCAGCCAGTAGTTCCTCCTCCTGTCTCAGCAGCCAGTCCACCAACCAGCAGGCCCCAGCAACAGAATGGGAGCCCAGGAATGGGTAAGGCTGCCACCCAAGGACGCGTGCTGATTGTGTGCGGCAGGCTTTTGAGTGATGATTTGAAATTTAATCTGGGACTAAAGGGAGTTTTCACAATGCTGCACATGACAGTTGCTTCTTGCAAAGAATAATTCCAATTTTCATTGTCAAGTGTGTGATTGAAAAAAATGATTAAAGACAGTCTTTGAAAGATACTTAATATGCTTTTCTTTAAAAAAAAAAATCAAAATGATACACTATTCTCTGTTAATAATTTATCTGGTAGTTTCTCACTTAACATCCTCTTGACTATGTGAATTACATAACTTTTAAATTCTCGCCTTTTAACTCTCCAGGATCCACTTACTCATTTGGTTTGTCTTGCTCCAGGTTTCCCGTTTGGGGCTCTTGGGAGTATTTATCTTAGCTTGAAGACAGTATCGTTTATGTTGGTCATAGGTCTTGCTTCTGTCTCGTGGATGAGAAATAGTTTCTTCTTTCTGACTTTCTCTTCAGCAGGTCCTGAGAGACTATAATGGAATCACTTTGTTTACTCTCTGGCCTCTCCTTTAGGAACCTCTTCGTGTGGGATGTCACCAGTGAAAATTATGATTTGTAGAATTTGGTTGGAATTTATTTTTAGAGTTTCTTTTTTCTGTCACAGCTTCACACACACTTCCTCCCTTCCCCTCCCCTCAATGATGAGTTTCTATTCCTCAGTGCTAAGGTTCTACAAAAAAAAAGCAGGGTTAAGACGTCACTAGCATTTCTGTGAAACTTTCAGGAGGTATGTCTTTTTCCCCACTAGTCTTTGATGTTTTTATCTGCCTTGTAATAGCTATCTTCTAGCCATCTCCTTTTACAAGTGGATCTATTTATATATAGCTGTCAAATTATGTACTGTTGGAGGGAGACGAGGAAATAGATTATCTAAAATGGTAAGTACCCCCAAAATATTCACTTTATTAGGCTGAAATACAAATAGTATGTTATTCTTCTCCCCACTCTCTGACCCCTGACAGATTTATCCTTGTGTCTGTCTTTGGCTTATATTGAGATCCATTAAAAAAAAAAAATCAGTTAACGGTCTCTAAACACGTAACTGGATGCCGAAAGGAAAAGGACTGGAAGTGTATTGAGGGGGAATGGCCAGCATGCAAACTGGATGTGTATGTGTTTTTATAATTGAGTATTGTATACCAGATCGATATTCTACACGTACACATAAGATGTTCTACAGAGAGCCTGTGCTTCCTCGACTTACCTTGAGGTAATTGTTACTGCTGTGTGTGTGAGTCGTCTCTTGACTCCCGAGTTAGAAAATTTTAAGATCTGGGACAGTTTATGTCTATTTTTTTACCGAATGCTACAAGTACCCAGAAGAGTGTGGTGCTTGCTGTGGAAACTCAGTAAATAAATTCTGAATATGGAAGATACACATTTCTACCCGGATGCCATGTTGAAGAAATATTTTGATATAGAAGATATGAAATCATTGGACTAAATTATTGCTTCTGAACTTGGAGGTTGAATCTTAATAGAAACAGCGTGCATATAAAGGCATTCATCTGCTTATAGGTGTTACATAATGACATATTCTTCCCAAGTGCAAGGCAGCTGCATAGGCTTGGAGGAAAAGGAGGCAAGAAGGGGCCGTGATAGCCAGTCCCCCCCACCCCTGTTCATCTTAAACGAAAGACTGATTCCTTGGCCTTTGCTCCCAATTAAACCCAATCCCATAAACTTCATTCTAGATGATCTGTTCCTGTAAGACCAGTTGAGAGCTGGGAGTTTTCTGGGGGTGTTTTGAGGAGATTTGTTTGTAATAGGTACTCTTCACCTCAGATGGTTCACCCACTGTGTCCCTTAATTCCCAGTCTTTCCTTCTTGCTCTTTCTCTTAGGCAACCAGTGGCTTGTCTTCACTTCTCAGTCAAGGTTATTTTCTTTCTCCAACCTATTATCTTGCCTACTGATAGAAAAGTTTAAAGATTCATCTCTGAAATAGCAGAGTCTGGATTCATTACCCTAATTATCTCAACCTCAGGATGTAAGTCAGCAGATACAGTCCTGAACATCTGTACACCCAGCCTTCATTTTAGACCTCACTCTAGTCTCCCGTTTCAGTCTGTGTTTGATTTCCAGATCTCTTGATTATTTAAAAGGAAAAACTAGGCTTCTCATTTTATATGATGTCACTAGTAGATTAAGAGTTCTTACAAAACTTACCATAAAATTTAAATAAAATAATGATTGTCCTTCTTTGTATTTGATTTTAAAGCTTCCACTGCATCTAAGGCTTTTGGTGCCTCAAAGACATTTGGAAAAGCTGGTGGTACCAGCCAAGTGAACAGCTCTGGGGGAACACAGGCCAAAGTGGTACCCATTGCCAGCCTCACCCCGTACCAATCCAAGTGAGTTATTTCATAGAATACATTTAGAAGGGACTTAGAAAGGAGTATAAGAGGTTGTTATGGGCTCTTGAGTTACTCGTATGTGAACTTCAGGGTTACCATGCATAAAATAGGTTTCCTCTGTTTTTGTTTTTTTTTCCAGAAGGGGATGAAATTGCAAATTGTGGCAACCTTTAACTATTTCATAATAAAATAATGGCAGAAAGAGCAATCAGCCATAGCTTATGGAATTTCATTCATTTTAAAAGAGTTTGAAAATTAAAAGATTTAATGTTTTAAGAGGGTGGCTCAGCTGTAAAGAATCCAACTGCCAATGCAGGAGACATGGACGTGGGTTCAGTCCCTGGGCTGGGAAGATCCCCTGGAGAAGGAAATGGCAACCCACTCCAGTATCCTTGCCTGGGAAATCTCATGGACAGAGGAGCCTGGCGAGCTACAGTCCATGCGGTTGTAAAGAGTCAGATACAATTTAGTGACTAAACAACAACAACAGAGTTTTAAGAACCAGTTGATAGTCTTAAGAGTAAAAATAAATCTTTGTTCTAATGCAGAAGGCATTTCATCTTCTCATCAAATAAATAGATGACTTTCAGTCCAGAAATTATTACTACAATTTTGTTGGCTCAAAAGAATATGTGTGTACTGGAGCCTATTATACAGAATGAAGTAAGCCAGAAAGAAAAGCACCAATACAGTATACTACGCATATATATGGAATTTAGAAAGATGGTAATGATAACCCTGTATGTGAGACAGAAAAAGAGACACAGATGTATAGAACAGTCTTTTGGACTCTGGGAGAAGGCGAGGGTGGGATGATCTGAAAGAATAGCATTGAAACATGTATATTATCACATGTGAAACAGATCGGCAGTCCAGGTTTGATGCATGAGACAGGGTGCTCAGGGCCGGTGCACTGGGATGACCCAGAGGGATGGGATGGGGAGGGAGGTGGGAGGGGGGTTCAGGATGGGGAACACAAGTAAACCCATGGCTGATTCATGTCAGTTCATGGCAGAAACTACTACAATATTGTAAAGTAATTAGCCTCCAACTAAAATAAAAAAAAAAAGAATATGTGTGTGTGTGTGTCAACCGTATTCCTATAAACTGAACAGATACTTCTTTTATATGATTTCTTTCCATTAAAAATTTTAGCAGTTGAAAATTAGTGCTCTTTTCAGAATTCTTTCAGATATCATTTACTTATTTATTCTTCAGTTGTTGGCAATGTGAGGAAGGGCTGTTCCCCTGTGAAGTGATGAGTAGGGTAACTAATGTGTCCAGGATGGGCACCAGGATTGGATATCAGACCTCGTGCCCCCCTCTCTCTAATGGCTTCTGTCTCAGATCATAATGCTTGAGAGTGTTTTCCTTTGGTGGCTTACCCAACACCATGTTTCATACCCTTGTGTTTACATTCCATGTGTGCTGGAAGTGAGACAGAAGTTTGACATCAGTTATATCAGTTCCTGTAATTGAAAATAGCGGCAAAATATAATTGCTGGTATTACTGCATTTTCTAGCTTAGAACCTTTCATTAAGGGGATAGTGTTGCCTTGGTGATGCCTTTTGGAGAAGAGAAAGCGTTTATAAATTTACTTATTTGACAGGAGAATGAGTCAGTGTTAAATCACCTTGTGTGTTTTACTATTTGCTTATTCTATAAACTGTCAAACCTGGATGTCATGCTGGGGTTTTAATTAGCTGGATTAAAATACAGCTTCCCCTGGAAAATAGAATATGCATAAGGTAAGAAAGTCTCTAAGAAGATAATAGGGAGGGAACATTTCAGATCTTTCCCAAGTAAGACTCCTGACACTAAGATTATCTGTTTTTGATTTTTAGGTGGACTATCTGTGCTCGTGTCACCAACAAAAGTCAGATCCGTACCTGGAGCAACTCCCGAGGGGAAGGGAAGCTTTTCTCCATAGAACTGGTTGATGAGAGTGTGAGTATCTGTCAGGTGGGGAAAGAAGAGTCCTCAGCTCTGGGAAACAGAGGGCTCACCTCTGTGCAGGCCCATAAGGTGAGAGAGAACAGTAGGCCAAGAAGAAACATGCTTCTTGCTGCTGTTTTTCCTCTCTTGTAATCTTCTGATGCCATCTGTGGGCACAGGGTTCAGTCATAAGTAAAATCCTTGGTCTCAGACGGAAGCATTTATAGCAGTTGACATTAGTTTTCTAAATGTGAGTAGCCTCACAGGCAGGAGAAATCAGAGACGTTGTCTGACTTGCCAGGAGGCTTAGTCAAAGCCCCAAGAGGTGATGTCTCCTTGGGAGCCGCATGGAGCCCTGGGCCACAACAGAAGGCACGTGGCAGCCTGGACTAGTGATAAGTGGTTGGTTTTGCGAGACATGCTTTCTGGCAGCGCAGACTTCCTGTGCTTTATGTAAACGAAGCCAAACCACGATGGAGAGATGAAAAATCCAAGTAGTGGCATCTCAACAAGCGTCTTGTCATGCTATATTTCTGTCCATTCATTTTACTTATAATCCCTAGTATATACTTCAGGCATTCTTTTCAAACAGCTGTATATTTCCTATTTGTTCACACCTCTAAGAGGGCAGAAAAAAATTGTTTGTTTTTTTATTTGTTTCTGTTTTTTTTGAAGATGAGATAACACCGCCAATGACTGTGTCAGAATCCAAATTTTTTAAACCAAATTATTGGTCTCATCTGTCAGTTGGCTAAAAATTCAGCTGTTAATTTAAGTTTCTTCTCCATCTGTAGCGTTTTGACTGACAGGAAAGTACAAGTGAAAATCCAATCACGAGCAACCTGAAAGTATGATTTATTTTAACATTTTTGGCAATGACTCTTGAGTATGAAGTAATTCCTTGATCGGTGCAAATGCGAGGGAAGCTGGTGAATCACGGCGGCCCAACACACTTCCCTGGGGGCTTCAGTAATGTCACTCACGTTCAAAATACATTTTTTTAAGGTTTCTAACTTGAGGTTTAATGAGGCGCAGTAATGGGGATCAGCTAGTTAAACCTGGGTTGTTTCGCTGGAGTTAATAACGTGAATGTGTGACTGTGAACTGTGTGATTTCTGTGTGACTGTGCTGCTGTTTCCAAGATGTCACCTTGACACCAGAGTGTCCCGTTTTTCACTGGTAAAACGAGCTCCATAGTTCTAACCTGCTCTCTCTCACACGCTTCTGCAGGGTGAAATCAGAGCGACTGCTTTCAATGAGCAAGCGGACAAGTTTTTCCCCCTTATTGACGTGAACAAGGTATGGCAGCGTGGCGTCTAGACCAGAAACGGCCAAGTGATGGGGTGGGCACTGCTCTCCAAGAGCAGTGTGATGGTGAAGGCTTTTGAGACCCGATTTGATGGCACATCCCACGTTCCACGGCTTGGCTTCTTTTGCAGGTCTATTATTTCTCTAAAGGCACCCTGAAGATCGCCAACAAACAGTTCACAGCCGTCAAAAATGACTACGAGATGACCTTCAACAACGAGACTTCTGTCATGCCCTGTGAAGACGGTCATCACTTACCCACAGTTCAGTTTGATTTCACAGGGATTGGCGACCTGGAGAGCAAATCTAAGGACTCACTTGTAGGTAAGTCTGTGCGTGAGAACCAAGATTGGTCATCATTAGTCCGGCTTGCACCACACAAGGGGATGGCATGAGACGAGTCCTTGCTGCTTCACTTTCGGTTGTGCTGTCACGAGAGCCTCGACCATCTTTTTAATTTTGTTTATTTATTTTTGGCTGTGCTGGATCTTTGTTGCTGTGCAGGCTTTTCTCTCATTGCAGAACGTGAGGGCTACTCTCTAGTTGCCACGTGTGGGCTTCTCATTGCATTGCAGGGCTTCTCTCTCTGCAGAGCACGGGCCCTAGGGCATGCGGGCTTCAGTAGTCGGTGGCTCTCGGGGCTCTAGAGCACAGACTCTGTAGTTGTGGTGCACAGGCTCAGTTGCTCTGCAGCATGTAGGATCTTCCCAGACCAGGGATCGAACCCATGTCTCCTGCATTGGCAGACGAATTCTTTACCCTGAGCCACGAGGGAAGCCCTTGACCATTTCTTACTAAAATGCCGTGCTTGTGTCTTAGACATAATCGGGATCTGCAAGAACTACGAAGATGTCACAAAAATCATAGTGAAGTCTAACAACAGAGAAGTCTCGAAGAGAAATATCTATCTGATGGATATGTCAGGGAAAGTGGTGAACGCTACCCTGTGGGGAGACGATGTAAGTGCTCGCGTTGAGTGGCAGGAGTGTGTGCAGAAAGGTGGGGACACAAAGCTTCCTGGGTGGTGGTCTTGCCTCGGGAGCTGTGGGGTGTTGGCCATGTCGGCTGGGTGGACCCTTCCTCGTGAACGTTTGGGCTCTCTGGGGAATATTTGAAAGCCTTTATGATTTACTTCTGTGAGATTTGCTGTGATTTAGGTTTTACGTAGTGAAATTTGCTCTTTCCTCTAACTCGGTTAGCTTTGCTGCATCTCTGAGCAGATTCTTGTGTGCGAGGTTACCTTGTATTGAGTCCATGTAGCGTTTATTGCATTCACTCTACATGGCTGTTTTCTTTGCTTTTTATAAAAAAACTTTCTGTGTGTCCTTCCTGCCATTGACACTTGTTTGTTTGTTGTTTCTGTTGTTACGCAGGCTGATAAATTTGATGGCTCTAGACAACCCGTGATGGCCATCAAAGGAGCCAGAGTTTCTGATTTTGGTGGACGGAGCCTCTCTGTCCTATCTTCAAGCACCATCATTGTGAACCCTGACATCCCAGAGGCCTATAAGCTTCGCGGATGGTAGGTTTTTGGGGCTCAACACAGGGGCTGTTTGAACTTGGGCTTGGAGAAGAACTGGTTCTTTTGGTTCCTGTAATCAGCGTGTGATCTGTCTGCCAAGCAGAGGGCTCTGTTACTAAATGAAGCAGTTCCTATATTTCTTGGAGGCATTATGCCTTCTGAGAGGATGGCTCTAAAGCCCTTAAACTGACAAACCTGTAATCCCATGACAAACCTGGAGAGTCGCAGGGAGCAATTAGGACAGGAACGCTGCCCGCCAACCTTGATCCTGCGAAGCAGGTGAAGACGGGCTGTAGCAGCTTTGTGCTGGAGCTCCGTGAGAGGAGGTGTCTTTCATTTCACGGCTCAAAGCCGTGGGTCTCTGCGGGTGGAGGGGGTGGTGGCTAGGCGTCTTGTTCCGTCTAGACTCCAGTGCCGATCGCATCTTCTAGTGTGTATTCACCAGACTCTGATCGAGTGCAGTGGGCACAATGGGCTTTTGTGGGCAGTATGTTGTTATTCACAAAGCACTCGGGATGAGGAGAACCTACTAAAATCTCCTTGCTGTGTCTAGCTATTTAGGGTGTTAAAACTCTGCCTCAATAGAGCACTTCAAACTGAAACCTGGTATGCAAGCATTGATGTGGTCAGGGGAACAAAGCCCTGGAACTCACTTGAGCTTGCAAGCTACAGAGTGGGGGTAGGTGGGTGTTGATTTCCAACCATGTCCTAGGGTTTGAGTGACTAGAGAATTGCCTTGTATTACATACTCCCCTCTTTCATTTGAGCTTAATGTGAGCCAGTGGCACTACTATTTGAATAGTTTCATGACACATCTAAGGCTTCCCTGGTGGCTCAGTCGGTGAAGAATCTGCCTGCAATGCAGGAGACCTGGGTTTGATCCCTGGGTCTGGAAGATCCCCTGGAGAAGGGAATGGCTACCCACTCCAGTATTCTTGCCTGGAGAATCCCATGGGCAAGGAGCCTGGTGGGCTGCAGTCCATGGAGTCACAGAGATGGACACGACCGAGTGACCGACACATGTGACACATGTACTGGCATGGCCATGTCGCTTAAGCCAGCCTTGTGCGTGTGGTCCGCGTGGATCCCTGTTCCGCTCTTCTGGTAGCTGGCTTTGCATTTTAGCGCAGGGCCCGTTCACTAACAAGCGACCGGAAGGAACCACGGCTTCGGTTTGTCCTTGCTGCTGGATTTCCCGTCAGGCTCTGGAGCACGACCGCGGCTTAATTGCCCACGTTAAGGTCTTCATAGTTTACTTGTTCATAACTGTGATCCCAGTCAACATAAGAAGACATGGCTGTCCTTGAATGAGGCAGCTTGGTGTTGATCAGAAAGGAGCTCGGCGTGTCCGCCCCCCCAGGCAAGGTCTGGGGGTGTCTAGATCTCAGTTGCAGCAACATGGAGTTTCTGCTGTAAGAAGGGCTGCCTCTCTCCCTGTTCTGTTGTTTCCTGATGAGCTGTCTTTGGTGGCAAATGTCTCCTCAGAGTTTTTGAAACTGTAAACTTGTGTTGCTAGTCGAGGTGAAATAGATTTACGGACCTTGCTGTGCCTCTGTGACGGATTTAGCCGCTTACCTGACAGAACAAAAAGGCAATTGTCTGCAGCTTAGGGCAGCATCCATTCTGTCCCATGCTCTCATTTTACGGAGCCTTTTCTGTACGTGGTTACTTTTAGTTATCCTCCTTTAGGGTGACATTGGTGTGTTTTTAATCTCAGACTGCCTCTTTCTTGACACGAGTGTGTTTCTGACACACTCCTCTTGGGTGTCCTTTCCTTCATGTTAGCTGATAATGTGATCAACTTTATAATTTAACATAATTAAATTTCAACTTTCATTTTGGCATAAGTAAAATCTCACTAAGAAGGTTAGTCTACAGGGAAACAGGTAAATACCTTCTAATAAATTATTTTCGATTATATAATCTTTTAAAATTATACCAGTCTTAAAAGATCTGGGAACATTTTTTGCTATGCCATTAAAATACGTCAACTGTCCCTTTCTAGCCTGGTACATTTCAGCGATGAGAAAAATGCAGCTGCTGAGCAAGAATGAGCATCAGTAGCCCAGAGAAGTACACCAGGACTCTCCATTGTTGCTTGTTTTGTTGTTGACTTTCCAGGTTACTGTTTTTTTAGGCACTTGGGCCATCTGGCTAGTGTTGATAGCAAGGCTAATTTAAGAAAAGGTTCTGTGGCAGTTTGGCACTGTCTTTCGTGACCACTGGGAGGCGTCAGAGCAATTGAGATTTAAAAGAGGTCACTCCATTTCTTCAGTAGACTTGAGATACAATGAGGAAGATGATACCTTCAGCCCCACTTGATCATGACCTGTGAAAAGTTGGACGGGGAGCACATAGCCTGTACCTGGCATATAGAAACAAGTATCACATTCAACATGCATATAAAGTACCTGTTATTCTTTGTTTTTCAGGTTTGACTCAGAAGGACAAGCCTTAGATGGCATTTCCATCTCTGATCTAAAGAGTGGAGGAGCAGGTGGGAGCAATACCAACTGGAAAACATTATATGAGGTCAAGTCGGAGAACCTGGGCCAAGGTGACAAGGTATGCGGTTCCTGACTTTCTCCACAAAAGCGTGTATGATGTGTGAGAGGGTGAGTTTCCAGGTCCAGTTTCTGATAACCAGCTGTTAGACCTTAGTCCAGAGCCATGATTCTTACCTGGGGTGATGGCTAAGGATGCCAGCCAGAGTGAGGGAGCCATGCTTTCTAATAGGAGTATGTTATATCCGTCAGGTCAGTTGAGGCAAAAAGATGTTCAGAGCTCTGACTTAGAGAGTTGTGTAGTTCTTGGAGGAATCTTAATGAAGCAGTAGTAATCAAGTTGTGTATTAACATGAACCGTATTCAGGTCCATATTCCTTTTCTGTGATTGTTCCTGCAAGCTGAAATGCCTGCAGACCAGAAAGGCAGCTTTTGAGATTACAGTTCATACTGAGTGTTAGTGAGTTTCGGCGTCAGACACGGAGTGGTTCACGTGTACCCTCACTGGCTATAGAGGATTAACCTCTTGGGGGCTGAGCACCCCTGGTATCCTCTGACAAGAATTGACTGGTATTTGACTGGAATTGCAACTTCCCTTTCAGTGTTTGTGTTTAATGACCCCCGCCCCCCATCTTGCTCTGAATCTGTATTCTGTCAGCAGTTCAAGATTTAAATCATTTATTTCTCCTTTATGTTCCCAGAACCAGTAATTCCTGCTTTATTATTTTCATATTGTACAATATGGTTTTTATTCCTTACTGTCTCATTCCACAATACTTTCTTATCCATCACTGTCAATGACTGCAACTCATAATGCTGTTACACAATGTCCTGAGACTTAAACGTTGGACAGATCTGTGTCACTCTGGGTTTTCTTGTTAACCAGTTTCTTTCTTAGACCTAAGGGTAGACAGTAGGTAACAAGGAATCGGGCCTAGAGAGTACCTATTCACACCCAAACTTTCAAGTCACACTTGGAATCGGGCCCTTACCTGGAAATACAGAAAAACCCTTCAGGCATTCTCCTGGAAGACTCCCCTTCAGTAGAGCAGGAGTCCCCAACTCCTGGGCTACAGACCAGTACTGATCCACAGCTTGTTAGGAACTGGGCCACACAGCCGGAAATGGGCTGCTCCCTGTTGCTTGCATTGCTGCCTGAATCATCCTGTCTGTGGAAAACTAGTCTTCTACCAGAATGGTCTCTGGTGCTGAAAAGGTTGGGGACCGCTGCTCTAGAGCCTTTTAGAGTGAAGATTCATCTGGCCCTGAGTTCAGAGTACACCCAGAGGGAACTGCTCACCCCCCCAAAATTATTCGTCCTGTATCCTTTCCATGACAGTTAAAAGGCAAAGCAAATAGCAACAGAAAGCCTATGCTTGTGACTTGGTCCTTGCCACGTTTACTTATCAGTGATGTCTCCACTTTGAAGGCGCTTGTTCAGTCTTCTTGCATTCTACTGAACTTGGTGACTTAGACCGCGGGCCCACAAACAGGCCCATGGGCCATGTCTAGCCTGCCGCCTATTATAAATACAAATACATTGAAACCAGCCTCCCGCTCTCATCTCTAGACTGTCTGTGGATGGTCTTGCACCCCAGCAGCAGGGCGAGTAGCTGCAACAGACTGTGACCCAATGGCTTGTAAAGCCTGAGATAGATACTGTCTGGCTTTTTACAGAAAATGCTTGTTGACCAAAGACAAAGTTGAATCTAGATGATCGAAATCACTGCTATTGTTTTTAACATGGGAGGAATGGTTGAAGATAACTATGCTAGAGTTCACTGTGTCCTGGTTCTGTTACCTTCTGAGGGGTAGAGGAACAGGAGCAACAAGATCAAGAGCTCTTGAAGTCTTTTGCTTTCATATAGTCATATAGTCTATTTCAGTTTTAATTAAATAAGTTTAGTCTAATTTAGAATTAAGGACTTCCCTGGTGGCTCAGACAGTAAAGAATCCACCTGCAATGCAAGAGACCTGGGTTTGATCCTTGAGTTGGGAAGATCTCCTGGAAGAGAACATGACAACCCACTCCAGTATTCTTGCCTGGAGAATCCCCATGGACAAAGGAGCCTGGTGGGCTAGTCCATGGGGTCACAAAGAGTCAGACACCACTGAGTAACTAAGCACAGCACAGTTTAGAATTAACTTCTTTATTATTAAGGAGTAATATGCTTTAGAACTTGGTTTGTTACCCTTCTGGATTTTGTAGTCAGCTCAAGTAACTTCTGAAACTATAGAATGAATTATCCCTTGTAATCACATTGTGAGAGTATGCAAACACCCTCATATGTCAGGGCAAATCCAGTCCTGAACTTTGGTCTGTACTCTTTGCCTCATACCACTCTCTTCTCCTGAAGCCTGACTATTTTAGCTCTGTGGCAACTGTGGTGTATCTTCGCAAAGAGAACTGTATGTACCAGGCCTGCCCAACTCAGGATTGTAACAAGAAAGTGATCGACCAGCAGAACGGATTGTACCGCTGCGAGAAGTGTGACAGTGAATTCCCCAATTTCAAGTACCGCATGATCCTGTCAGTAAGTAGAATGGGTGAACAAGGACTGCTCTGGTGTTTCTTGAGTCCCTGCGAAGCTCCCGGCACTGTGGAGACTAGCTTGTCTCTTAGTTCAGGCTTTCAGATTGTCTGGGATGCTCAGCAGTGACTAAAAGCTGTCTTAGGGAGTGCCTCCTGGTGACTGAAGAGTGTACGATTTAACATGCAGACGACATTGGAGACTCATTCGAAACCTTTAGTCCAAAGGCCATTGCAGCTGGAGGGCCACTGAGTCCAGTGTGCCCGGATCCTGCATCTGAAGGTGATTTTTGTTGGGCTGTATCTCCCCTGAGAACTGAAATCACAGGTCCACACCACATGTTCCTGCTATGATCCACACTTAACATTTTGAACTTCTCTCTTGGATACTTTTTACATTCTTTGGAAAGAACATAGCTATTTAGTGGAATGGGCTTTTTTCCCTAGAAACTCTTTTAAGGAGTGGAAAAAGTCAATCTCCCAGTCTCCTTAGTGTGTCTTCCTTTTGTTATTTCTGTGGTGTAATGATGTAAAGTTGTTTTTTAGGTCAATATTGCTGATTTTCAAGAGAATCAGTGGGTCACATGTTTCCAGGAGTCTGCAGAGGCCATCCTTGGACAAAGCACTGCTTATCTTGGGGAATTAAAAGAGAAGGTTGGCCATTTCCTGTATTATTACTGTGGTAGTTCCCATGCTGTAACACTTACCTGTTTTTTGCTCTGATAATTTTTGGTCTATTGCTGGTGGGTGTTGTATAGCGTCTCTCACTGCTGACTGTGAAAGCTCATCTAATTCTAATTGTGTCCACCTTGTGCTAACAATGAGGTGATGAAGTAATGTGTATAAAATTCTTTAAAAACAGCCCTTTCTAAGTAGAAAGCACTTTTCCCTCCTGTTCTAAGAGTCAGTGTGCCTGCAGTCACTTGAGATCTGGAAGTATCTTCTGAAGTAAGCTGAAGTCCAGATACTTTTTTTTTTTGAGTCTGTAATAATAAACTTTAAGTCCATTATGGTTTTCCTGTTATAGTTTATCCTGGGATGTTGACTAGTTCCCTGTGCTTTACAGTAGGACCTTGTTATCCCCCCATTCTATATGTGATAGCTTCTATCTACTAACCCAAGCTCCCTGTCCATCCCTTTCCACCCACTCCCCCACCCCCGCCTTGATAACCATGTCTGTTCTCTGTGCCTTGAGTCTGTTTCTGCTTCCTAGATAGGTTCATCTGTGTCATATTTTAGATTCCACACATAAGTAATGCTCTGTGGTATTTGTCTTTTTCTGACTTTGCCTAATATGATAATCTCTAGTTGTATCTGTGTTGTTGCACATGGTATTATTTCATTCTTTTTTATGGCCGAGTAGTGTTCCATTGTGTATCCATACCACATCTTTATTCAGTGTGCCTTTTTAAAGTAATAAACACTTTTCTGAAAAGTTGAGTCAAATCCTGGTTTAAATTCACATATAAGGTATGTGCTTATTTCATGTTGTCAGATGCATTCTTACAAAGTAACTTTCTTTCGTAAGGTCACTTTCTCTATTTTATTTTTATAAAAGAGTATTTTCACATAGTAGTTTTGTTTAATTCAAGGACTAATTACTAGTTATCCTAAAGTTAAGAAAGATGTTTGCTCAGATAAAACATATAAAGACCAATAAAAGCTATAGTTTCTGAGCCACACAAATTAGTATCTGTCTATAGATTTTTCTCCCCCATTGTCCTCCACATCGGTTAGTATACTTGTAAAAGCCAGTAGCGAAAAAGGATTTGTCATTTGTTTTGGTGTGTGTGTGTGTGTTTTTTTCTTTCCTGTCTTTTGTTCGTTTAGCTCTGCCCTTTTGTCTCTTTGAAATTGTCCATGAGCTCTCTGAAAATAATCCCAACAAGCCCTTTTACAGAAATAACTGGAATTGACTTTAAAGTATGATGGTATCTTTTATCTGTTTTGCCTGGTCCTCTATTTTCATATCAGCTTTTAAGGCTCGAGGCAGCCTTTCAGGATTTTTTATGGGCTTATTACATTTGACTGGTTTTACTGCCAGTGAATGAGGACATATAGGAACTCTCCCCTCAGGAATCATAATATTCTTGGAGTATGCACTCCACGCTTTCACTAATCTTGAAAGAATGATGGCAGCTGGTACAATTTTCTGAGGGTTTAACACATTGTTTTATTTACATACCCAAAAGCCTGAGGACTCTGTGTGCGTGTGTGTGTGTAGTAACCTTTATACAAAGAGTTCTATATATAACAAAGCTATTTTCATGTTCCAAGTGGCATGCAAATAATACTTGACTGATATGAACTATTAATTTTATTAAAAGTTCTTGTACATTTATTTTATGCATATTTGTGTAAAATGCTTTCTCTAATCCCTCTGTTTACCAGACTCTTTTTTTAACTCAGAAGCTTAATCAAGTGATATTTGAGAGGCCAGTAAGAGAGAGAAAACTGTGGATTTTAAACTTCTTCCCAAACCTTTGCCCATTTCTGTCTTCTTCACTTACCACATCTGTAAATCCAGAGGCTGAAATAATGTATATATGACAACTTGAACTTTTTTCCTGAGTCCTCGCCCATTCTTAATTTGTTCTGAAGATTCTGAGCCTCAGATTTATTCCATCACAGATTTTGAAAGTTTAGAAATGTATTTCCTAAGAGTGTTTCAGTTTTTTTCTATTGTGATAAAATATACATAAAATTTACCATTGTGAGTGAGTGAGTGAAAGTCACTCAGTCGTGTCTGTCTCTTTTGCGACCCCATGGACTATACCAGTGAACCAGTGAAGTTGCTCAGTCGTGTCTGACTCTTTGCAACCCCATGAACTATAGCATACCAGTCTCCTCCATCCATGGAATTTTCCAGGCAAAAGTACTGGAGTGGGTTGCCATTTCCTTCTCGAGGGGATCTTCCTGACCCAGGGATTGAACCCAGGTCTCCCACATTACAGGCAGACGCTTTACCATGTGAGCCACCAGGGAAGCCGCATGGACTATCCAGTCCATGGAATTCTCCAGGCCAGAATATGGAATGGGTAGCCTTTCCCTTCTCCAGGGGATCTTCCCAACCCAGGGATCGAACCCAGGTCTCCTGCATTGCAGGTGGCTTCTTTACCAGCTGAGCCACCAGGGAAGCCCACGTATACAAGTTCAACGGCGTTAAAATACCTTCATATTGTTGTGCAGCTGCCACCATCATCCAGCTGTAGAACTTTTTCATCCTCCTCAGCTGAAACTCTGTACCCATCAAACACTAACTCTCTGTTGCCCCTGGCAGCCATCATTCCACTGTCTGTCTGTATGAAATTGAGTACTCTAGGTAGAATATTTTAATTTTTAATAAAATTCTACCTAAACAGTTTTATGCGATGAAATGTCACCTATATATTAGTCATTCCTAAGAAATTTCAAGCCACTGGGAGGTGATCATTTTCTCAGAGGTTTTCCTCCAAGTCTTTTCAAAAACCGTACAGATAATTTCAGGTGGTCTGGTAGTTTCCATGCCGACAGTTTTACGTTTTGTTTCTGCAGAACGAGCAAGCGTTTGAGGAAGTTTTCCAGAATGCCAACTTTCGATCTTTTACGTTCAGGATCAGGGTCAAACTGGAGACCTACAATGTAAGTAACGTCACCCACGGTGCGTGAGGGTAGCAGCACAGAACTGCTGTTTGTCACCCACAAGCCCACTACAGTGTTAGCTGTGAGTTCCTCGTTCACTGTGTTCCAGACGGAACCCGTAACACCCTGCATTTATTACTCACTGAGTCACACCAGCACTAGGGTACTGTTATCATCTCTGTTTTCAGATGAGCAAACAGACCAAGAGAGAGGTTAAGGGTCTTGTCCAGTATTAACATCCAAGGAAAACATGCTGTGTGGCCTTTTCAGTTAAACCTGGGGGATTTTGGTTTGTGTCCTGACAGAATGGACCCACATCTTCCCCATGGTTTGGGTTCTAAAGTCAGTATATGAAAGAAAGACCACATGTGGTTAAAATTACCTTGAAAATTCCTGTAATTGCTCATAACATCATACAGTTGTAAAATCATGAAAAAACAGCCTTTATTGAGTACTTACTGTCTGCCGGATACTGTTCCACACCCTTTGCATACTTTGTCTCCATTCATCCTGGCAGTAACCTTGTGTGAAGGAACTCTTGTTGCCCGCGATTTGGCAGTGAAAAGCCGTAGGCTTATGGAGAATTGAGTAACTTGCCTAAATTCATATGCTGGCAAGTGGCAGAGCTAATCATTGCACACAGGCAGTCCAGCCTCAGAGTTCTGCTCATGCTTAGAAATCTGACTGAGTTTTGTAGATACAGAGCTGGAGTGTGCAGGCCCTGAGCTGGCCTCACCCCAGTCTGCCTCTGAAGGCACTGTCCAACCTAGTGAATGGGCAGTGGGAGAATTCAGGAAACCTTGCTTGTTTCAGGGTTTACTTGCTCTGTTTTCTTGTCAGGCCTTAACTCTAATGCCTGCTAACAGCTGTGTTTGATTTTGTGAGCATTAAATGAACCTCTCAATGTCAGCAGTGTGGTATCAGGGTGGGGTAGGGGTGGTCGAGAGGGAGGGATGGAAGGGTCTCTGGTCCCCGCGTGACGTGGACGGGGTGGTGAAGGGTGGCGAGGTCGCCTCTCGCGGGGCTGAGACAGGCCACGGCAGGCCTCGGCCTCTGCTGCGAGCACGGCTGCTCTCCCCCAGCCCGCTCACAGAGCCCGCGGCGTGGCTTTAGCAAGCCACTGTCTTCTCTGGGCTCCCGTTTCTCGCTCTGTAAAGAGAACAGATTGAACTTGAAGAGCCCTCTATAGTCCGTCACACTTGGAGTCTCGGTTTCCGAGTGTTTGGGACCACGAGGAACCGGTGCAAGGACCTGTGTGGAAGAGAGGCCTTTGTTGCACCAGAAACCCTGGCCTGGGCACTCGTCATCACGGCTCCTTTACTGGCATCACGGGACTCCGAACCACCAGCGTGTCTTTGTGCTTTCTCCTGTTGGGATCAGTGAAACCAGGAACATGGCCACAGGCGTTTATTCGTTCACAAATCGTTCTTCTCTTTTCAAAGGATGAGTCTCGAATTAAGGCCACGGTGGTGGACGTGAAGCCTGTGGACTACAGAGAATACGGCAGAAGGCTGGTCATGAACATCAGGAGGAACGCGGCGATGTGAGAGGATCGTGCCTATGGGGCAGGAGCTTGTGGATAGAGGGCTGAAGCAAACCACCCCCCCCACGCCACCTCCGACCTCCACCCGCACCACCATTCCCGCCCTGACTGACGGCGGTGCGGAGCGCCCCTCTACCATGGACTAAGCCATCACCTCTCGTCACACCTGGGAACCCACTGGCAGCAAAGGCACACAGTGGAATACGCCTAAGTGAAAAGGGAAATACGCTTGTGGGGCTGTGGTATAAACCGTGTCAGACCTCGGGGTCAGCTGCGCGGACCGTAGTACCACTCACTCCCTGTCTTTAGGTTTTTGTCAGTTTTACTAAGAGCTCATTATTTTCAACCAGGAATTATGTCACAAGTAATTGACCCTCAATCTGTAGACAGTGAAATAAATTATGTAAGTCGGGTTCCTGCTTCTCCAGTGCTGACACCTTCTCAGCTCGGGTCCCTTCCCAAGGGGGAGCGCTGAGAAGTGGTTTTGTGGAGGAACTTGAGTGTTTTAGGAAGCCCGTCTTCCTCGATTTCAAAGGCTCCCTTTCTAGAGGGGCCACACAGTTGTTAATGCCTGGATTGGCAATAGGGTAGAATTATTAATCAAAGTCATATCTTTTATATCTGAAGAATATCCTTCCTTCAGGGTTTAATAGACTGAGTCAGATGGGTCTGATATTAATCAAAATGGTCTCTTCTGAGGAAGGCTGATAAGCATTGACTTGCTGTCCCCTAGAGACATCCCGGCAACTACAAAGCATCGCTTTCGTCTCCCCTTCAATTAATGTTGCATTTCTGTTGGTACGCCTTTTCTACCTGTACATGTTTCTTGAATTTGTATGTTTTCTTTTCTTGATTAAAGCTGTATTAAATAGAAGGGATTCTGAAGGGAGAAGCCCTTTGTTGCCATTGCCTTGTTTAATAAACAGTTTATTCTCTGCTTATGAATCCCACTTTCTTTGAATGCAAAGTGTTCTTGTAACTGGAAAGCAATTAATTAGCCTTCATAATAAATGTTCACTTGGGGAAGATGTTAACTCATTACAAACTCGAAGATTAGTCCAAAGCATAGAGATCATTCTTCCTAATGTCTGCAACCTTGAAATGCATCTTTAAAAGAATGAAAACACCAAAAACAAAAAGCCATTGTGCCCTGGAATGCTGATGATCCGGCACTTTGGGATTTTATTGATGTTTACACAGCGGTCTTAACACCAACCAGGCTTTGAAATGTGAACAGACAGTGAGCTGGTAAGAAAACAGTAATTATGCTACTGGGCTTTTCAGTCGGCAAGAACATGCTTGCTCTGTGTGTTCCTAATCATATTAATTATCTATCCGGTCGCTGCAGCCCCTCATCTGGCGTTCGCAGCACACCTCTGCAAGCGTCCAGGCGGCATTGCCGTCTTCCCGTGGTGCCGGGCCCTGGTTTTTAATGTGGGCAAGCGCGGCACATGGAGGCCCTTGCTGGGAGTGAGCACATCCTGCCTGTGTCATCCTTAGCCTTCTTCTTCCGGGAGGAACCAGCTGGCGTCAGGCAGGATGACTTCCATGGCTCAGAACCTAGGATGGCCTTCTCTCAGGCCCTCTAATTGTCTGGACACGGTCAGGATAGCCACTGGGCCACACTTGATTCTCCGGCCAAGGCCTCAGCGATTTTTTACGGAAGCTCCTTTCTGTCTGACCTTGCTCGTAAAGCGCTGACTAGAAAATTACAGTCTTCAGTGCTATGGTGGATTGACAAATTGTGGGTTGGAAGTGGCAATCTAGCTTTCAGCCTGGTAACCAGTCTTTTATATCTACCGCTCCCAGCATCCCCTCCTCTCCCCATCACGGCTCCCACCCCACGAACAGCACTGACCGGCAGCGTGACCCCGACGCGTCTCCTGGAACATGGTACCAGCTGCCATGCCTTCTCCACGACCATGCGGTGACACCAGCACGTCTCCGCGGATGTGATTAGAAGCCCACAGAGGGATGCTCTGAGGTGGGGCGGCTCCCTCGAGGGGGCATGTAGAGCAGATTCCCCACTAAAAAGCAGATCACCGGCAGAGGAGCATCAGAAATTGGCTCCACTGTTTGGCTTTTAAGAGCTTCAGGTCCCTGAGGGTCACCTAAATAGATTCTGGCCCACAGTTCTTAAAATTCTCTTGGAGATAGTTTAACCTCGAAAGGCTGTTCGTGTTCTATTTCTCATCTTTCACTTAGAGATCAATGTTTATTTTGTGTACACCATGACATCAGCGTTAGACAATTAGGGAAAAATCTAATCATTTTGTCTTTATTTTAAATGGCTCTTGGATCCCTTCCAGTCTCATTGTGATGGAGGCAGTGGGGGGGGAAAGGGTAATAATCTGATTTCTGTCCATATTTTCTGTGTTTTATGCTTTCCATTAAGGCCTTGCTAATCTCTGGTGTGCTCATTCTGACTTTTTGAACTTCAGGATCAAAAACTTCCCCTCCCCCACGTTCTTTCCTGAGTGGCCCATCTTCGAAAAGTATAAATAATATCGATTATGGCGTTTAATACCCTAATGAAACCCATAGTTATTGACTACGTAATTAATACACTGTCTAAAAGTGAAATTTGGTAGCCCAGTATATAAAGGTTTAGATATTGACTTGTGTTTCTTTGGCAATATGCCTTCTCGGATTTTATTTATAGAAAGTGAAACTGGTTGTTCAGTCTCTTCTCGTTGTTACTTGTTAGCAACCCACTACTCCCCCCCACCCCTAGTAAATTGATGATTTCCTTATCTCAAAGAGGATGTCCCCCACCCCCAGGGCTCCCACCCACCCTCTTTTATGTGGTTTGTTAGCTCATAGTGTTATAATCCACTCTGCTGCTAGAGCTATGGCTTTCAGAAACACTTTTAGGAATAATCTCTTTTTTTCCCTCTCAAAAAAGACTAGATGTTTAATTTTCATTGTTTTGAAAAAGAAGCCAACTGAGTATGTTTTATTATTAAGCTGATAAGTTTTGTTAATGTCAATTAAAAAAAAAAGAATGGGTACTATTTGAACCATTGATTATTTCTTAAGTAATCCATGTTCATTGTAGAAAAAATAACCTGCAGACAAGAAAAAACAAAATTGTCCTTAATCCCGCCTGTCAGCAATAATTGCTTATATAGCTGACTACTTTTCTCTCTGCTTTTATGTGTGTAATTATAGTTTTAACTTAAAAATGGGATTATATTATGCATATTATTCTGTAACACTTTGCTCCTAGCACTAAAGAATGGACCTCTTTCCTGTTTCAATAAAAATAGATCTGCATTATTTTTTTGTAAATCTGCATAATTTTAATTGGCATTTGGCTATGTGTATGCATGGGTAAGTTTATTGAGCCAATTCTACTGGATGTGCGTATTTTCTAACTTCTAAACTTTTATTTTTATTTAGACCTAATTGGCATATAACATCACATTAATTTTCTCTTTTAGACTGCATTGAGTCCTCATTGTAGCGCACCAAGTTTTTCTACTTGCGTTGGGGCATGTAGGATTTTCGTTCCCCTACCTGGGATTGAACCCGCATCTCCTGCATTGAAAGGCAAACTCTGAACCACTAGACCAGCAGGGAAGTCCATTAGTTTTAGGTATACACATACTTTCTAATTGTATTTTAAAAACTCAGCTTTTGAGCTTTTGATGGGCAGGAACATTCTCCTTTGCTCCAGTGTGAAACTGTGTGCCTCTCTTGTTCTGTACAATTCTCTGATCGTGCTTTCTTTGCCTTGGTTCAGCAAGGGCTCCTCTGACCCTGTATACCATCAAGAGCTGGCAGGTGGTTCAAGCAGGCATTAGAATCATCTGGAGCAAAAGCAGGTGGTTGACTTGGGAGGAGAGGGCTGGAGCCATGGTGGCTTATTCCTACCTACCACATGGACATGGTGGTGGCCAAGAAGAGGCCTGAATCCTCTTGTTTTCTATGAGAAATGGCCTTTTGAGAACACATCTGACTTGCATTATAAATCAACCTGATTTTTTAAAAAAATTTTTTTGACCACACTTTACGGCATGTGGGATCCTAGTTCCCCAACCAGGGATTGAGCCTGCACCCTTTGCCTTGAAAGCTCAGACTCTTAACCACTGGCCCACTGGAGAAGTCCCAAATTAACCCGCTTTTTATCTAAAGTTAATAATGATTATTAAAATCTTTTCATTATATTTGCGATGGCAGTTTCGAATCATTGAGAAAAGTACATAGCACCTGTCTTCATTGACCACCTGTGCCATTTTCTCCCTCTAGGTGACTTTTTTTTGGGGGGGGGCACACCTCATGGCTTGTGGCATCCTACTTCCCTGACCAGGGACTGAACCCATGCCCTCAGCAGTGAAATCATGGAGTCCTAACCACTGGACCACCAGGGAATTCCCCTAGGTGACTACATCAAAATACCTTGTCCCCAAGAACTGCAGTCTATTTGGAGCAAGGCTTGGGGCTAAGTAGTAGTATCACAACTCAAATTAAAATTCAGTAGATGGAGAGATCACTGGAGACTGGAGTCATCAGAAAAGATTTCACAAAGAATTAGGTGATGTGAGACTCACAAATTGTAGCCTTCATTTAGGTCAGGGGCTGTCTGATCTATATGGAAAATGCGTGCAACCCCTGCTAACAGCTATTCATTCTATATTCACCACAGGCAGATGAAGCCACGTAGATGCCATTAGAGTTTTAAGTAGCATCAAAGGAAACGGGGTTCCTGTGGAAGTAATGTTTGACCATGGCTGGTATAGAAGGACTTGCTTGTACTATCTCTTGCCAGGCCCGTAACTCTTCCCAGGTGGCACAGTGGAAAAGAATCCACCTGCCAATGCAGGAGATACAGGAAATGCGGGTTAGATCCCTGGGTCAGGAAGATCCCTTGGGGAAGGAAATAGCAACCCATTCTAGTGTTCTTGCCTGGAGAATCCCATGGACAGAGGAGCCTGGTGGGCTACAGTCCATGGTGCTGCAAAGAGTTGGACATGACTGAGCAACTGAGCATACATAACTCTTCTTGCATTGGGCTTGCAAGTCACATGAGTTTGTGACTTGCCCGTGACCTTGTGGCTGAGACCCAACCCACCACCTGGCCATTTTTGCAGCCCTCCAGCTTTGCCAGGCTCTTGATAGCTGTCTCCTTGGACCACCCCCTCCTCCTTAGCTCTTGATAAATCTCAGAAAAAGACTTTTCATTTCTTTTTCAGCCTTGAATACAGACCATATGAAAAACAATCCCACCTGCCTCGTGAGATATATTTATATCCAATTCAAAAGTAATCGTGTAAACTTTTAATAATTTTGAGCCATTCTTATAAAAAATCATACCTGCTCCCTGGGGTATTACCCGGTTGGTAATTGGAAGTTTGTGCTGTCATTAAAAATGACAGCTTCCTCAGTTAACATTCTTGGTGCTTGTAAAATGCAGATAAGTCAGCCTATATTTAACTTGTGTGGGGCAGCTTCCATTCCTTGGTTAGGTAACCAGGGGCTGGTGCTGGGAAAGCAGTAGAGCTCACTGCAGGGAGCGGCAGCTTTGTGTCCATGAATGCCTCCCCCCGAAATGCAGTCAGAACAACCAGGACTTTTTAAAAATAAGCTTGGATTGGGCTCTCATCTCCCCTCTCACAGTTGACACTGCTGTTCATGTTGAAGTTTATTTATATCTTCAGTCAGCCATGGTACAGAGGTCATTTCTATTGGCCTAAAATTTTAGAGGCTTATGTTTGCCTCGGAAAGCTGATCTCCAAAGCACTTAGGCTTGGAATGCAAAGCTGGTCTTCTGTGGAAGTTTTCTGTCTCCACAGCAAACCTCTCCCCTCCTGCTTCTATCACTACCACCACCAATTCCTCTCTCCATCATTTATTTAAAATTTGAATAGCTTTCGGAGGTGCATTCCTGTAAACGAGCTCCCCACCTCTAATGGGCTCTCTCCAGGCAGCAAACCTTCCGTAAAGGAGCCACTAATTAAGCAGAAAACGGTTTGTCTTGCTTAGCCATGTTCCATGAATCTAGCAGTCAATTTAGAAGATGGCAACATCCTTCTTTATGGCTATGATTTTAATAATATTCTTTTGTCTTTCTGCCAGCGGTTAGGGTGTTTATGTACGCGTCTTCCTCTCCACCTTGAAGACTCGTTGCCGTGGACTTTTTATGAATATCCTTATTAAAGTTACTCTTGACGGATCAAACCCTTGCCGAGCCTTCCTGGTCGGAGAGCCGGGCGGTGGGAAAGCTCGTCCATTTGCAGTGAAAGCACGCACCCGGGCTCCCAGGGAAGATGCCTGTCAGTCAAACGGCTCTCTTGTTGTGAGAGGCCCCCAAGGCTCTCTGGCCTTCTCCATCTGAAGGTGTTAGCAGGCTTCCCCGTTGGCAGATGTGCACACCCCGGCCAAGCTGCACATGCCTCCTATTCGAACCTTTAGTTCCTGGAGCCGAGTCTCCTTGTGTGTGTGTTATTCAAGTGCCGGGAGGCTAGGAAAAGCAGGGCCTTCTTAATTAGAAAGCAACATTCTTGCATAGTAGTGGTGTTCCGTTCGTGGCATAATTGTCACAGCAAATTACCAGTTAGGTTAAATATTGAGCTGGTAGTTCTCCGAGCTTCAATTATTTGCTCCACCCCGCCCTCCCCACCCGCCCCTACCCTCACCATCACCTGCTATCCTGCGCTTCTAACTTGATCTTCTGCCAAGTGGTAGCTTTTAAGTGAGGCTTAGAGAAGATACACTTTACAGCAGGAGCAATAAATCTGGCTTTGGGCAAGTTATAGGACGCTGGGAACATCTAAATGAGGGGTGCAATTTTTGCTCCGCGTGAAAGCGGGGGATAAGCTGGGTCGTCTTTCCTGACTTCTCACTCCAGCTATAAAACCGTTAGGTCAGTCAGTATATCTAGCAAGGCTGTCTCCTAATGTGAAAACCCTATTTGAGATGCCAGAAGAAATGCAAAGGAAATATAAGACTCAGTCCGTTCTCTCTAAATTTTCATCGGTGAGGGGGAAGGCCCACAACATGGTAGAGTACTTCTTATAAAGAAGCAAAGTAGGAGACTTCTCTGCAGGTCCAGTGAGTGGTTAAGACTCCTAGCTTACACTGCAGAGGTCACCAGTAGGATCCCTGGTCAGGGAACTAGGATCCTGCAGCCAAAAAAAAAAAAAAAGCAAAATGATAGCTATGGGAAAGGAGCCGGTGGAGAGGAGGGAACAGACTCTGGCGGAGGCAGTCCCAACACATGTGAATTGTCATCGCAAGGGCAGGAAAATGAATTGGCAGGGAGAAGAGATCCATCTCCAGCTGAAGGAAGAGCACACAGTGTGGGCGCAGGAGAAAGGGAAGTGGGTGCAGTGTTACCAAGGAAATCAGCTCGGTTCAAGGGCTTGATCTTTGTAGAGAAATAGGAAGTGAGATTGCTGAGCATCGGGAGAGCGGCCTGGACCTTGATTTACAGGGAGCTTAATGTTAAGCCCTTTGGAATGTGGGTCCCAGCTAGCATCCTTTGTCTTTAATTGACCGATTGTCGGCTGCTTCCTGAGCCGGCGTTCAGGCCAGCCAGAAACCCTGGCAGATTGCTCCAGTGCAGCCTCTCTGCTTAGCCAACTAAACCGCCGAGGAAATCCTGCAGGGAATGTTATTGGAATGTTGTACACTCCATTCCTCACCAGCTTCATGCTGGGCGGCTCATTTTCTTTGGACAGAGATAGACTGGCTCCCTCTCTTGTTGATGGAATGAAAATTCTCCCTTGCATTATGGCTCATGTGATAGCTTTGGTGGCGGTGCCATGGGGGTAATGAAGAGCCTCTTAATGGCTCTAGTTAAACCCAGTAATCTCACTCTATCAACCTTCAGCCGGCTGTGGGACTCTAACCCAGTTTTGTATTCCTTAATGCCTAACACCCACCACTGGCATCCGGAGCACATTTATAAATGGGTGCTCATTCCTTGACTCTGGGATTGCGCCTCCTTCAACTCCACTTCTTGGCCAAGGTCAACCTCTCTGAATAAACCAGGGAAGGTGAAGTTATTTTGGCCTCAGCATCACCCTTCTCAGTCTGTCAGCTACTGGGCTGCTGGTATAGTGTCCCCAAGGCGAGGAACTCATTTTATCCTGGAAAATGGGGAGCCGAATTTGCTTCAGGACCTGCCTAGGTCTAATTAGCCCCGGTCTGTAAGCAGGTGTGTGTGCACACTTGTGCCCTTGGCTATAGGAACCTGGGCTCAGCAATGGCTGCTGCTCCCTCTGGGGGGCTCAGTCCTCTTGTTCTCAAGAGAGCTGGTGCATGAGCCCACCTTACCCGGGTCTTCCTGAATTTCCCAGGTTCACCCCCAAATGGAAAAGCATTGATGAACTTATTTGTAGGGAAAGGAATGGAGACGCGAATGTGGACACGGTGGGGGAGAGGAAGAGTGGACGAGTGGAGGTGGCATCAGTGACATACAGACACTCTCCGGTGTCAGAGGGACAGCAGGTGAGAAGTTACTGTGTAGCGCAGGGAGCCCAGCTGGGTGCTCTTCAGTGACCTGGAGGGATGGGATAGGGGGATGGGATGTATGTATAATTATGGCTGATTTTGTTGTTGAATTTCAGAAACCAACACAACATTGTAAAAAAATGTTTTAAATTTAAATTTAAAAACCGAAAAAAAAAATGGAAAAGCGGCCAAGTGGATATGAATGTCAAGGCAACTTTCTGCTGTGCCTGAGTGAACTAGGAAATGCACCCCCACACATCCCCCGCCCGGGGCCGGAGTAAAGATATAGGTGCGGAGAGAGGTCATTTTAACCTAAATTAAATAATGGAAATGACAATTATGAACAGCACTGAGAGCAATGACTAGGCAGCCAGGGCTACCTGACCATGACAAATGGCTCTCCGGGGAGGGGGTGGGGGGCGCAGGGCTGCTGCAGGGCGCAGCCTCCTGTCCTGGTGGAGCCGAAAAAGGGTCCCTCCACCCGCCGGGGCGAGAGGCAGGGCGGGCGCTGCCTGATTTAGCCTGGAAGTTAAAATCGCTGGAGCAGTTTATAGAAACAGAGGAGTGAGCTGTACCGCACAATCAGTAGGCAGGATCCAGAGATGATGGCATAAACGTTTCAAATGTGCTCAGGGTAATTAGTTTTGAATTACCATGTGCATATTTTAAACATTTAAATGATCATCCCAGGTTTTCGAAAAACAGTTTCACACGGCCTCATGTCGCTCCCCCTCCCGGCGCGGCCTCCCCGCGGGAAGGCAGCCGGCGCGGGGCTGGAGATGGAGCCAGGTGGATGGAGCGGAGCGGTTCTGCGGCAGCTTCGGTGGAGAGAGCAGAGCGGGAGCCGCGCTAACCCGGCGGATCAACGGGGATTAGGCCTCAGCCCAGGTCCTGGCGCAGACAGCTCGCCCAGGACTCTCCTTCCTCCAAGCCACTGTCGTCTGTGCCAGTTTTTTTTTTTTTTTTTTTCCAAAACGATTTGTTCAGCTTTCATGTTTTCCATTGTGCGTGAAAATGCAATTCCATTTGGGTAGCTTCTCCCTCCCCCGCCGCCGTCCCATTTTATTTTATGAAGACCTGGACAGCTGGGAAACTTGAAAGATGGTTAGCCAGGTAGGAATAACATGAGGGGTTGTACACTCGGGTCCATGTCCACCAGTCAACTTCCAGCAACTTCAGTCGACCCCTGTGTTTGGGCCAGAATGCCAATAGAAGTTTCTAAAATCCCTAACTCGCTGGAGAGTGGAAAGGGCAAACCTGCAGTCTCTCTCCTCTTACAGGAATTGCTAAAGGAGGTGCACGCTGGTGGTATCTTTCACAGGACCTTCCCAGGTCCTTCCCGTTCGGAGAAGCGGGTATTTATAAAGTCAGGTCTCTAATAAAGGACCTGAATTTGGAGCAGAGGCTTAGAAAGCAGCCCCGGCATCCTTTTCTCCCTGTTAGATGCTGTTCCTCCAGCAGGGGGAGCTGGGAGAATAAAAACTAGGAGCCCTTGTCTAGGACCTTTGGAGTGGGAGCTATCTTTGCTGAGATCCTGATTGAATGAAAATTGTTCATTATGCAAACTGTGTGGTGATACACAGAGGCGGCCCCCAGGCACAAACCCCAAGTAGTTGCTTTTTCTCTCTGCAGATTAAAACATATGAATTGCTTTGATGTAATCTTATAACAAAGCCTAATAGAAATTTTATTTCTTCTAAAGTTGCCTGTCATTTCTTATTGCCCCTCTTCTTATGTCCTATTAATACCCTTACAGTCAGGGATACGCGGCTGAGTTTAGACTGTATCTGAGGATGGGAACAGTGTGCTTTCCTTGGCAATGGCCGGGGTTATTTAAATACACGTACACTGCTTGCGATATGTTTAGTCTCTTGGTTTTTCCCGCCACCCCCCACTGCTATTTATCATCTTAATGGAATGCTACAGAATATCACATTATGCAATGTGTTTAAATTGATAAATTATATTAGAAAAATATTAGATCGGATTTTTTAATGGTAAGTGGGTTTTGTAGAAATATTTCCTCATTAGTAGATCAGCTGCTTGCAGGGTAGACATTGTAAGGATTTGGGAATAAGCTATATTTATGACCTATTTGGCTAATTAAAATTAAAGCATAATTTTAGCATGAAGTTCCTGCAAGACTTTGCAGAGAGGGTGGAGGAAGAAACTTGCCCAAATCCAGTTACTTTTAAATGTCAGTTACCATAACAACTTCACATGAGCCATATTTTTGCTTGAAAATTCCTTTTAGGATTCGGTTGCTATAATAATTTGCCTCAGCTCTTTTTAGGAGGCATATTTTCCTGTTTTCCTTTTGTGATCATTTCAAGGCTTTCAATCCTGTAACAAAAATGACCATGTAAATAGCTCCACTCTTCTTTCCTTCTACAGGAGCAGAGTACCCCCCTCCCCAAAATAGAAGTGTAGGCTACAGGGGATTCTTTTACAGGGAGGGGTCTCCCAGACCACAGGGGAAGAGGGCAAAGTTCTAGGGCTCCGTTTCTGCAGGAGCCTGTGTCCTTGTAGTTGGGAATCATTAAGCCCACAGAATCTTCTGAAGTGTCACTGTTCAGCTTTTCTGTGTCCTGGGGGTTTTGCATAAGGCAAAAGCAGATCTGACCCTCTGAAGGAAGTCTAGGTCCGCTCATGTATTCTGGAGGCCTATCGCCTGTCATCAATTTGTTGTTCAGAGGAAATGCTGGCATTTGATGACTGAATGAGGCAATCCCCAAAGTATTCACTTAGAAGCAGAGTGGTAGCACAGTCAAGTTCTGTGGCCTTTCTTTAGCTGTTTAGCTGTTAACCTTAATTCATTAGATGATGTGACCTCAGAGAAGCGCTTGCATCTAAGATCTTCTGGCCACAGGCACACCAGAGGGGACCAGTTGCCACCAGCCTTCCAGCTCTCTCTGGGGCCGACACTGTCTTTGCTGAGGGCAAGCTTGGGGTCCCAGGGAAAAGGTGTTGCAAGTGGGAAGAATATTTAATTTCAAAAGGCTTGTGGTCCTGTCTCCTTGGAGGAGCTCTGCTGTTCTTACTCACTTCCGGTGTCCCTTCCCTGGGGCAGAAGTTGCGATCGAGTCTCTGAATTGACCCCACCATGACTTTAGTGACCCTAGCCTCTCTTCTGGGTTCTCCCCATGGTCCTTCTTCTCCCCTGACCATCTTTCCTGTTCTCGCTCCAGCTCTTTGGCGGGATCTCGAATTGTCACATTTTTCCTGTGACTTGGAGGCTTGCAAAGGAACTGTGGGACTCCTGCTAGGAGAATAATAAAGAAAAGAGAGGACTTGATGGCTCCCCTATGATCCCCGGGGACTCCACAGTGGGCAGCCCACTTGGCTTTCTGCTGTCCATGCCTGTGTGGGGAGGGGAGGGTAACCCCTGCCATGACCCCCACCTCTAAGGGTGGAAGTGAGCATCAAATGCAATGATTTGTGACAAAGAGAAAGCGTAAAACCCTCTATAAATGTGCCAGGGATAAAAAGGATTATATTTTCTCCTCGGAGTGAAAGTAGACTCTGGAAGTATGGAACTTATACTCTAGAAAAATCAGCTGGGCTGGAGACATGAGCTTCTCTTTCCACACCTTGGCGGTGTGTCTCTGAAGGAGACTTTGGTGAAGGTCTGCGTCTGTTTGGGGATGTTCAACCTTTTGATTGTTCTGTACACGTTCGCTGAAATGTAATACTTGACATTTCTCAAGCACTGGTTGTGCTTTTTTCTTGTTTTTCAATCTGAATGTAACTGAACTATACGTTCAGGGAAGTGGAAATAAAACATGATTGCTTGGTTTCGATGTGAAGCTGGAGTTTCTGCTTCACTTTCATCCTCCTTTTAAGGATTTTCATCCTTTCCTCAAGTTTCAGTCCCCAGGCACGGAAAGCAGACTGTTCCTTCACACAGGAGGAAGACAGAGATGGGGTGGGCACAATCTGAGGACTCTGCGATTAGATAGATATGAGTTCAAATCCCACATCCTCCACTTATCCGATGTCAGGATTCATTCCCTCATGTGAAAAGCATGAGGGATAATGACCCACACCTTTCAGACTGTTGTGTAGATTAGAAATAATATTTGTAAGTATCTAGCATCAGTTCAGTTCAGTCCCTCAGTCCTGTCCGAGTCTTTGCGACCCCATGGACTGCAGCACGCCAGGCCTCCCTGTCCATCACCAACTCCCAGAGTTTACCCAAACTCATGTCCCTTGAGTCGATGATGCCATCCAACCATCTCATCCTCTGTCGTCCCCATCTCCTCCTGCCTTCAATCTTTCCCAGCATCAGGGTCTTTTCAAATGAGTCAGTTCTTTGCATCAGGTGGCCAAAGTACTGGAGTTTCAGCTTCAGCCTAAGTCCTTCCAATGAATATTCAGGACTGATTTCCTTTAGGATGGACTGATTGGATCTCCTTGCAGTCCATGGGACTCTCAAGAGTCTTCTCCAACACCACAGTTCAAAAACACCAATTCTTCTGTGCTCACCTTTCTTTATAGTCCAACTCTCACATCCAGACACGACTACTGGAAAAACCATAGCCTTGACTAGATGGACCTTTGTTAGCAAAGTAATGTCTCTGCTTTTGAATATGCTGTCTAGGTTGGTCATAGCTTTTCTTCCAAGGAGTAAGTGTCTTTTAATATCATAGCTGAAGTCACCATCTGCAGTGATTTTGGAGCCCCCCAAAATAAAGTCTGACACTGTTTCCCCATCTATTTGCCATGAAGTGATGGGACCAGATGCCATGATCTTCGTTTTCCGAATGTTGAGCTTTAAGCCAACTTTTTCACTCTCCTCTTTCATTTTCATCAGGAGGCTCTTTAGTTCTTCTTCACTTTCTGCCATAAGGGTGGTGTCATCTGCATATCGGAGGTTATTGATATTTTCCCGGCAATCTTGATTCCAGCTTGGTCTTTATTCAGCCCAGCATTTCTCATGATGTACTCTGCATATAAGTTAAATAAGCAGGGTGACAATATGCAGCTTTGATGTACTCCTTTCCTGATTTGGAACCAATCTGTTGTTTCATGTCCGGTTCTAACTGTTGCTTCTTGACTTAAATACAGATTTCTCAAGAGGCAAGTCAGGTGGTCTGGTATGCCCATCTCTTTCAGAATTTTCCAGTTTGTGGTGATCCACACAGTCAAAGGCTTTGGAATAGTCAATAAAGCAGAAATAGATGTTTTTCTGGAACTCTCTTGCTTTTTTGATGATCCAGCAGATGTTGGCAATTTGATCTCTGGTTCCTCTGCCTTTTCTAAAACCACCTGGAACATCTGCAAGTTCATGGTTCACGTATTGCTGAAGCCTGGCTTGGAGAATTTTGAGCATGCCTTTACTAGCGTGTGAGATGAGTGCAATTGTGCGGTAGTTTGAGCATTCTTTGACATTGCCTTTCTTTGGGATTGGAATGAAAACTGACCTTTTCCAGTCCTGAGCCATTGCTGAGTTTTCCAAATTCGCTGGCATATTGAGTGCAGCACTTTCATAGCATCATCTTTCAGGATTTGAAATAGCTCAACTGGAATTCCATCAGGTCCACTAGCTTTGTTTGTAGTGATTCTTTCTAAGGCCCATTTGACTTCACATTCCAGGATGTCTGGCTCTAGGTGAGTGATCATACCATTGTGGTTATCTGGGTCGTGAAGATCTTTTTTGTACAGTTCTTCTGTGTATTCATGCCACCTCTTCTTAATATCTTCTGCTTCTGTTAGGTCCATACCATTTCTGTCCTTTATTGAGCCCATCTTTGCATGAAATGTTCCCTTGGTATCTCTAATTTTCTTGGAGATCTATAGTCTTTCCCATTCTATTGTTTTCCTCTATATCTTTGCACTGATCACTGAGGAAGGATTTCTTATCTCTCCTTTGCTATTCTTTGGAACTCTGCATTCAGATGCGTGTATCTTTCCTTTTCTCCTTTGCCTTTCACTTCTCTTCTTTTCACAGATATTTGTAAGGCCTCCCCAGACAGCCATTTCGCTTTTTTGCATTTCTTTTTCCTGGGGATGGTCTTGATCCCTGTCTCCTGTACAATGTCATGAACCTCCATCCATAGTTCATCAGGCACTCTATCAGATCTAATTTCTTGAATCTATTTCTCACTTCACTGTATAATTGTAAGGGATTTGATTTAGGTCATACCTGATTGGTCTAGTGGTTTTACCTACTTTCTTCAATGTGAGTCTGAATTTGGCAATAAGGTGTTCATGATCTGAGCCACAGTCAGCTCCCGGTCTTGTTTTTACTGACTGTATAGAGCTTCTCCATCTTTGGCTGCAAAGAATATAATCAATCTGATTTTGGTATTGACCATCTGGTGATGTCCATGTGTAGAGTCTTCTCTTGTGTTGTTGGAAGAGGGTGTTTGCTATGACCAGTGCGTTCTCTTGGCAAAACTCTATTAGCCTTTGCCCTGCTTCATTCTATATTCCAGAGCCAAATTTACCTGTTACTCCAGGTATTTCTTGACTTCCTACTTTTGCATTCCAGTCCCCAATAATGAAAAGGACATCTTTTTGAAGGTGTTAGTTCTAGAAGGTCTTGTAGGTCTTCACAGAACCATTCAACTTCAGCTTCTTCAGCATTACTGAACAGGGCATAGACTTGGATTACCATGATGTTGAATGGTTTGCCTTGCAAATGAACAGAGATCATTCTGTCATTTCTGAGATTGCATCCAAGTACTGCATTTCAGACTCTTTTGTTGACTATGATGGCTACTCCGTTTCTTCCAAGGGATTCTTGCCCACAGTAGTAGATATAATGGTCATCTGAGTTAAATTCACCCTTTCCAGTCCACTTTAGTTCTCTGATTCCTAAAATGTTGATGTTCACTCTTGCCATCTCCTGTTTGACCATTTCCAATTTGCCTTGATTCATGGACCTATCACTCCAGGTTCCTATGCAATATTGCTCTTTACAGAATCAGACTTTGCTTCTATCACCAATCACGTCTATAACTGGGTGTTGTTTTTCTTTGGCTCTGTCTCTTCATTCTTTCTGGAGTTATTTCTCCACTGATCTCCAGTAGCATATTGGACCCACCTGGGGAGTTCATCTTTCAGTGTCCAATCTTTTTGCCTTTTCATACTGTTCATGGTGTTCTCAAGGCAAGAATACTGAAGTGGTTTGCTGTTCCCTCTCCAGTGGACCACATTTTGTCAGAACTCTCCACCATGACCCGTCCATCTAGGGTGGCCTCACATGGCATGGCTCATAGTTTCATTGAGTTAGACAAGGCTGTGGTCCCTGTGATCAGATTGGTTAGTTTTCTGTGATTGTGGTTTTCAGTCTGTCTGCCTTCTGATGGAGAAGGATAAGAGGCTTATGGAAGCTTCCTGATGGGAGAGACTGACTGAGGGGGAAACTGGGTCTTGTTCTGATGGGTGGGGCCATGCTCAGTAAATCTTTAATCCAATTTTCCGTTGATGGGGGAGCTGTGTTTCCTCTCTGCTATTTACCTGGCATATAATGGGCTAAATTTAAAAACTGCAGTAATGATTGCTGTCCATGGTTGTGGAAGGGTTGAAATTCCTTTGGTCAGTCTGGCCCAGCTGCCAGTGCCCTGTGTCCTCTGGGGGGAGGGTATATTTTTCACCCCCTCAACTGATTAGAATAAAACCTGAACTCCTGAGCCCAAGGGTGACCTTCATTTGCAGAGTTCTTGAAGGAATCTGGGACAGTAGGAGGACAGCATTCCAGGTAGGTCACTTAAAAAAAAAAGTCATTTATTTGGCTTTGCTGGGTCTTAGTTTTGGCATATGAACTCTTTGTTGTTCCATGGGAGATCTAGATCCCTCACCAGGGATTGAACCCTGGTCTCCCGCTTTGGGATCAAGGAGTCTTAGCCACTAGACTACCAGGGAAGTCCTCCAAGGAAGTCACTTTGAACTCAACCAAAGAAAGCATTTTGTAATGATCAAAACTAATGAATGACATAAGAGGTCACTTTAGAATATAATGAGCTTCTATCCATTTTCCATGAAGAAAAGGCTGGTAAACATTTGCAAAATCCCTGAAGGAGAGGAGCCCTGGGCTTGGCCCTTGCGGCTCAGAGCTTGGGAGAGGACAGACTGTGAGCAGGAGCATTTTGGCTACAGGGTTCAGCAAACACTTCCCTTTGATTCTCTTCCTTCCTGGGGATTTCTGTGGGGAGATGCTCTGTGGTGGCTTCCATCTTAGAAACTGCCTCCACGGTTTCTAAGGTTCTCATGGCTGAGTAACAGTCCAGGGACATGGTTTAGAAAGATGTGGCCTGGCTCTGAGGAAAGGCTTGGTGTGGTGGTGGCTTTGTTACAGAGCCAAAGTCCCAGGCACCTCAAGGGTAGGCAGAGGGTACAGTGGGAAGTGGACTAGAAAGTTTTGCCCCGGAAGCAGTTCCCCAGATGACTTCTAATGTCACTGTGAGTTGAATGGTGTTTCCCCAACAGATATATCCAACTGAATCTGTGAGTGTGACCTCACTCAGAAAGAAGGTCTTTGCAGATGAAATTATGTGAAGGCTCTTGAGATGAGGTCATTCTGAACTAGACGGTGAAAGTGTTAGTCACTCAGTCGTGTCCAACTCTTTGAGACCCCATGGACAATAGCCTGCCAGGAATATCCATGGGATGCTCCAGGCAAGAATATAGGAGTGGGTAGCCATTCCCTTCTTCAGAGGATCTTCCCCACCCAGGGATCGAACCCAGGCCCCCTGCCCTGCAGGCAGATTCTTTACCATCTGAGCCACCGGGGCCATTACCATCCTAAACTAGAGTGGACCCTAAAGTCAATGACCAGTGTGCTTAGAAGAGAAGGCTTGAGGGCACAGAGGAAGTAATGTGAAGATGGAAGTAATGCTGCCTCAAGTCCAGGATGGCAAGGATTGCTGGCAGCTATGAGAAACTTAGAGAGAGGCGTGGGGCAGCTTGTCCCTCAGAGTCTTCAGGAGGAAACCAGACTACTGACCCCCAGATTTCAAACATCTGGCCTCCAGAACTGGGGAGAATAAATTTCTGTGGTTTTGAGCCACGCAGCTTGTGGTTATTTGCTTCAGCAGCCCTATAACACTATGCAGCTACTATTCTGCTATCTGGGGCAGTGAGGGAAACCCTGGACCCAACCACCCAAGTGTCCATCATATCCTGTTAACAACTGCCTCCCTTGCTCCTGGGGCTGTTCTGTGAGGTGCCTCAGCTCAAACTGTCCCTTCTCTATCTCCAAATGCTCCCTGGGATCTGATTCCTTCTGCACCAGGTACAACTGTATTGTATTCTTAGTGGCTGGGGTTTTATTACTTAATGATGTCTGAGCCAGGCATGAAGAAACACAGGGCCATCGCCACAAGGCATAAGCCCCATGCAAAAATCACCAGCAGAAATAACATTTTTGAAAATCACCTAAAAAATAAAGGTAGCACCAGGCATGCAATAAACAGCTTCCAGCCACAGTCTGCCAGCCATAAATTTAATCTGTTTTGACCTGGACACAGCTGTTTTCCTCTCTTTTCTTCAGCATCTTATTCTGAGCTGGCAGCGTCCAAGTGCCCATTGTCATTGGCAGTGAGTTTTCATGTTGAAAGACACTTTAATGAGAGAGTTGGCGCCACATTCCGCACCTCGGTGGGTATTGTTCCCTCAGCAAAGTTTGCAGTTAACGAGTTTGGGGTTTTGATCTCAAAAGCACTAGGGAGATAAGCTAGGAGGCCTGGCAGTGACATTCCTTTGGAGACAGGCAGGAGCCAGCACTGTTTTCCAGGAGCTGCTGATCAGCCTGGGAGGGGTCTGCAGGCAGACCACACAGAAGGGGTGAGCATGCTGGGCTATTTCATCCCACTCATCACAGCACCCACCCGAGCTCCTGCTTTCTCCTGGGAGAGAACACCAGAACCCCTGGGTCTGCTTCCTTGAGCTATGGTGGCCCATCTTGCTTTTCAGAAAGATGCTTTTCTTCCCAGGGCAGCCCAGCATTAGCATGGAAATTGAGACATCATTCTCGAGGGGACCTCTGTTGACATGTTCCTCACACATCAGTGCTGGGGAGCCAGTCCCTCGGCTGTGCTCTGAGCAGAGAGGATACATTTATCCTGTCTCCTGGCAGGTGGTACCCAAGGAGCCCTTGCACTGGACCCTGTCGCCACAGAATGTCAAACAACGTGCCGACTTGGATTCTCCAAGCCTGGCTTGGATGTCTCCGGAGGCAGCCTTTCTCCTTCCTGGGACTAATGAGAACCTTTCAAACCATCTTTTTCTCTTTTTTCTTCTTCCTATTTTTTCCTTTCAATATTCTTTTCTGTCTGTGTGAAAGTACCAAGTCCTGAGTGCTGCTGAGAATGGAGTTGTCAAAAGTGAAAAAGGCAAGGAAAAATCAAATGTTACTCTCATCAGCCACAGCTGAAGGCGTATAACGACTGTCTCCCACCGAGGGCCCATGCCAGGCACAGTGCCCCCTGTCTGCAGCCCTGGGTGGTCACAAGGAACTCAAGCACCAGGTACACTTGAAATGGAACAGTTAAACCACGGCCAGCTACCGCCCACGCACCTCTGCTTGGCTTTTCTTTTTTGACTGTGCCATGCAGCATGTGGGATCCTAGTTCCCCAAGCAGGGATCAAACCCTCATTGGAAGGACAGAGTTTAAACCACTGGACCATCAAGGAGGCCCCTCTGCTTATCGGCCTCACTTGACTTACGAGGAAGCCTCTCGTGCCTGAGGAATCCATTTCCCATCTTCGTGTGGACATGTGGTGGCCTCACGTACAGAGCAGGGCGGCGTGTTTGGTGGGCAGGGGTTATGATTTGGAAGAGAAGGTTGTGATCTGTGAGGCCAGAGAGAGAGAGAGGCTGGGAGGGAAGAGCTGTCCTGGGCAGAAAGGCAACTTGTCTTTAATGGAGTCCTTCGCGGGAGCAGAGGAAGGGGGGCTAGAGGGAGACGCGGAAGCTGCAGCGCAAAGTGTAAATAGGATGATTGTTGTCTCTTTCTCGGGAAGTAAATAAATCAGCTCCGTGTAGATTCGAGAGGTGGCTGGCGATGCTGTGTACTTACACGGCGTCCTGGACCCGGCCTCTTCATCGCGTTCCCGACGTTGATTCATGACGCCTTCACCAGCCCACCGAGGGCGGGAGGTGGAGAGAGTTATTATCCTTCCTCTAAATCCAGAGACTGAGAGAGGTTAAGAGGCAGTAAGTTGGGAGTCGAAGGCGGGGTCCCCGCAGCCCTTCCAGCATTTCCTCCACTAGATCATGCTCCACTTAGAAGCAAGTAATTGTCAGGTAACCTATTTTTCGGGGGCTAATTTCAGCGTATGAGGGTTTTGTCTCCCCCGTATATTTCTTTGCCTGAAAAATGTATGAGCTTATGGAGCAGGAAAGAAGAATTTTAATCATGTGCCCGAGCTCATCTGGGGACCAAAGGTCCGAGAGACAGAGAGCAGAGGATGGCATTTCCCGCCCCACCCCACCGGAATGGAGTACCTTTGGCACCCAGGTGAAATGTGGACGGGGAAACGCCTGCATCGGTGGAATCACGGGGCTTCTGGCCTTGGGTTTCCTGAAAATGTGGATCTGAAATGATTTTCTCATTAAGAATCTGTTGACCAAGTGTCCTGGGGGAGGGCTCAGTGCGGGAGAAGAAGTCAGACGCTTTGGCTGTGGGTTTTTGCTCAGCAGTGGTGCTGTGGCGGTGCAGCTGGCTGCTGGGGTTTGCAAATGGGTGGAAAGTGCATAAGCCTCAGTCATCCCAGGCCTGGAGTTCAACCCCGGCTGGAGGATGGAAAGCCAGGCAGTTAGGAAGGGATGAGACTCAGATCTCAGATGCCAGAAGGAAAAGTTCTTTGGAATAGTTCTCCGCAGTGCTACTGCTATAACAAGACCATCCGGAGCTCTTCTCACCCCAAACCCTGCAGCTGTCCCCAGGTTCCTGAGAACGGGCGGGGGTAGCGGGGAGCAGGCGAGCTGCCAGTGGAGCTCTGTCTTGTGTGTTACCAAGGAGCAGGTGAGCAGAGGAAACTGCCTTCTGTCCCCAAAGACCAATTTCTTCCAGCACCAGCAAGTGTGCAGAGCCTCCACCGGGTCCCACACGTCAGGGTGGCCCCGGCTGGAGCCTCACGGACGGCTCAGCAGATGGATGCAAACTCCGCATCTTCAGGCCCCCCTGGGGAGATGCATGGCTCCTTCTACGAGGGAAGGCACACCTGGGCATGCCTGCCCGCCATCTCCTCCGCCCCCCACATGTACACCATGCGGAGAGGAAGCTCTAGGCAGCCTGGGCCCTGTTCCCTTATCCTGAAGCGGCAGGGCCCACACCGATCCCTGCTATACTGGGCAGGCCCTGCGGGGACGTAATAGTATGTGTTTAGCACCATTGCAGGGACCTGCCACCATTATAGCCGTCTGACACAGTCTGGCGCCCCCCACCTTCCATTGCTTGCCTTCATTCCCTTCTTCCCCTCCCTGCCTCGCTTCTCCATCTCTTTTTTTCTCTCACTCAGCCTCTGAATTCTGCATTGACATCAGCACTTCCAAAAACAACAACAAAGGAAAGTAGGTCACTGGCGGTTTCAGGTCGGAGCTGGGCCCCAGTGCCAGCTGAGTCAGGGGGTATGACTCCTCCCATGCAGAGCAGGGAGACACCCCAAACTCTGCGCCTGCTGCTTTGTAAGTGGGGCTGGGTTCCCACCCCTGCCCCATATTCTCTGGGAAGGGTAAGTCCAGGCACATATTCCGTGTGTTTGCACACTAGCTCGCTGACAAGGCAAAGTTGGGGCTCTGGCACTGAGAGCCATGCTCCGATCCTGGTATAATGTTGGGGTTCAGGGACCCCGGGGTGTGCACAGCTGGTCTTGTGAGTGGGAAGGCAGCCTGAAAATCCACATGTTTATTCACACATGTGTACATAGGCCCGTTGCCTTGGCCTCTTCTGCCCTCTTCCTCGGAGGCATCACACGTAATATTTCCTCTGCTCTCTGTGGTCATGGAACTCCCAGTTCTACTTGAAAGATACCCAACATGCTAATTGGGACTCCTGCTATGATTAAAAAGAAATTTCAGATTAGAGCCACCACACTCTAGAGCCGGGGAAGAAAACAGCTCTTTATAAACGCAGCAGGAGCAGACTTTAGAGTCTTTTTTTTTTTCTTCTAACTTTGAAAAAAATTGCATCTTGCTGGTGTTTTGCCCATGACGGCTTATGTACAAATAGCCACTGGGTAGGCCCCAACCCATAAAGAGAGGTGTGCTTACAAGGAGATGAAGTTGCAGCTTCCCCCCACCCTTTCTAATACAACAGCTGCAATGGAGTTCTTTCTGTGAGCCTGGATCCTGCCTCACCCGCATCTCTGGCCTCCTGACTTGGTAGATGCCAGCATCCATTCCAGGGCAGCCTTTGCCCAGAATAAAGCGTTTATGAGCAGCCAAGGGTGAGGTGCACATTTCAATCAAGCTCCCTGAAGCGATTAGCTCGGGAGGTCCCCAGGGCTGGCCGGGGGGTGATTTAAGCTGTGGTCAGTCACCGACAGGAGGCACGGCAACGAGGGCAGCGCTCCTGAGTGATTTCACTGCAGGGCTGAGCTCATCGCATGGGTACTTTTAGATCTCATTAGCTTGGGGAGAGCAAGAGCACACTGTACTGGGTCCCCGGGGCTCCTTACCTTTTCAAGCAGCTTCTCTTGTTTCAAGAGGGATCAAGTTCGCCCCATCCCTTCCTACCCCCAGCCCCCAGGTACGATGTTTAAATTTTAATGTTGAACTCAAACCCTCCTCAAAGGGGACCATCTGACTCTGTAGATGAAGTGTCTCCTTTATATCGGTTTCATTAAAAGACCCAAGAAAAGAACATCAATGTTTGCTGATAGAAGAGTATAATTGTCTTTAAGGGTAATTGGCTAATTATTGCAGATAATTATCTGCAAATAACGGAGAGGCAGGTAATAAAGAGAGAGAAGGCTGAATGGAGGGGCTGGGGCAGGTAAGGAGACCTCACTGCTTCAGTGGGATGAGGTTGAGGCTAGGAGAGTATAAGGCCAGGACTGCACTGTCTGACTCCTCCAAAATCACCTTTCTCAGGGTCTTGCGATTCCCCAGAGCAGGAAAATTCCAGAAAGAATTTGGAGGGCCTCCCTGGGATGGCCAAGGAGAGACGTGGAGAAACAAGAGCCCCTGTGCACTGATTCTATCAGTTCACAAAAGGAGGGGTCCTTTCAGGACACCCCTCTCCATCTCCCAGCCAACACCAGGACTCAATTTCAGAAGAAAGGATTATCTTTATATTGAATAACTTTGGTTTAATGAAAAGTTCGCTACATTAATGTTTCATCGCAAATCAGTAATATCACAATCACAGGCTCCCCTTGTCTTCAGACCATTGTTTCCCAGAAGCAGTTGCCATGTCTTTTGGAATGAAGAGGAAGCAGAGAACCTGGGTTTGGCGTGTGGGATCTTAGTTCCCTGACCAGGGAGGGATTGAACTCGTGCCCTCTGCAGTGGGAGCATGGAGTCTTAACCACTGGACCAACAGGGAAGTCCAAGAACCTGGGTTTGAAAGGCTGTTGCCATTTTATTCTCGTAGTCTCTCAGTCTTCCCTGCCCCCTCCCCTCATTTCCTTCATGTGAAGTAGACGATTTGGTCAAAGCCAAGCTGGTTAAGAAGGACTATTTCCACTACTGCCTTAGCCTGGTCTCCGGCCTCTGCTGCCCTGAGAGCCAGGGATGGCATCTGGAAGGCAGAGCGCCACCTATGGGGCAGGGTGGGAAGTGCAGCAAGGATTGCTGCTGATGCTGCTGCGTCGCTTCAGTTGTGTCCGACTCTGTGTGACCCCATAGACGGAAGCCCACCAGGCTCCCCCGTCCCTGGGATTCTCCAGGCAAGAACACTGGAGTGGGTTGCCATTTCCTTCTCCAATGCATGAAAGTGAAAAGTGAAAGTGAAGTCGCTCAGTCGTGTCCGACTCTCAGCGACCCCATGGACTGCAGCCTGCCAGGCTCCTCCATCCATGGGATTTTCCAGGCAAGAGTACTGGAGTGGGGTGCCATTGCCTTCTCCGGCAGCAAGGATTACTTGAGGCTTTAATTAGACTCCCAGTTTTTAACTTTTTTGAGGATCTGATGAAAAGCTCTCTGTAGAAACTTGCACTTCCCCAGAGGGCCTTGCATCAGAGCCACACAGTTTAAGGACACACTCCCTCATTCCCCAGCTCTGTTTCAGAATCCTGATTCTTGACAAAGCTCTCTCATCTTTCTCATTTCAGTGACATATTTACACTTAAAATCCCAATGTTTCATTTAGAAACATCCAAGCAAAAGTGTAACCATTTATATCATTGTCCCTAAATTTGAATAAAGTTCCAATAAAGTTGAAAACTTTGTTTTCCTAATCAAAGTTGTTTAAATAGAAAACTACCTAAATATGTAATAGCATGAATTGAAAATAAATTTAGAATTGAAAAAGCAAAATAACCTGAAGTTATACAAGATGTTACCATTGGGGTAAACCAGGTGAAGTCTATACTGGACCTCCTTGTACCCTTTTGTGGTGGGGTAGGGGATGGGAAACTTCTGTGAACCTATATTATTTTTTTTTAATGTTTTTTAAAAATGGAAAAAAATTTCACCAAGATAAATTATAAAAAAATATACTATCATCTACGAAAAATTACTTGAGCTAGTGATTGCCTGTTCATGTTTTAGCCAATTTTCTATTAGACGATTTAATATTGGAACCAAACTTTCAAAATTCATGAAAATACTCCAAACAAACAAAAAGCAGATATATTTGACTGAAAATATTATGATGATGGTAAGTTAATTTTCCAAATGAACAAAAACAATGAAAAGAAAATCTAAATGTCCAAAACAGTCTCAACAAAGCTCTGAGGAGAGGCCAAAAATAAATTATCAAAAATGCTGAAGGGGGATTTCCCCGGTGACCCAATGGCTAAGACTCCATGCTCCCAATGCAGGGAGCCCAGGTTCGATCCCTGGTCAGGGAACTGGTTCCCACATGCTGCAACTGAGACCCGGTGCGGCCAAATAAATACATGAATTTAAAAAAATGAATACTGAAGAGACTTCCATGGTGGTCCAGTAGTTAAGACTCTGCTTCCACTGCAGGAGGTGCAGGTTTGATCATTGATTGGGGAACTAGGATCCCACATGCTGTGCTGTGTGGCCAAAAAATAAAACAAATACCGAAAGCACAAAAAATTATAAAAAATGCAGGCACTTGAGAGGAGCAGCTAGGAAGGTACCTGTTTTCTGTTTGTACATAGGGACCTCCACATTGTTCTCGCAGGTCTAATTGTCGACTTTGAGTGGCTCTTACCCACTGTCCTCCTGTACAAGGCGGGAGCTGCCTGCAGGGGAAAGGAACATGGGGCTGGCTCTTCTTTCTCTGCCTTTACTAGTGGGATTGCTCTACTATCAATATGTGGGGTCCTTTCAGAAATGGGGACCCAGACACCACTGTCAAGAAACTGGAGAGGGGCTTCCCTGGTGGTTCTATGGTGAAGAATCCGTCAGTGCAAAAGACACGAGTTCGATCCTGGGTCTGGGAAGGTCCCACATGCCGTGAAGCAACTAAGATCATGTGCCACGACTTCCGCGTCTGTGCTCTAGAGCCCGGGACCCAAAACTACTGAGCCCATATGTTGCAAAAACTGAATCCCGTGTGCCCATGCTCCGAAACAAGAGAAGCCACCCCAATGAGAAGCCTGCTCGCCGCAACTAGAGAGCAGCTCCCACTCTCTGCAACTAGAGAAAAACACCCGCACAGCAACGAAGACCCAGCACAGCCAAAGATAAATAAATAAAATTATTTTTTAAAAAAACAAAAAAAGAAAGAAATTGGAGAAATAACCGTGCCAGCGTGGGAGTTTGTTGTAACTGTACCCCGGTACTTGTGGGGGTGTCTGCCAGCTCCTCTAGTCACTGGCAATCCCAGTGACCCAGTTTGGGAAAGTTTAGGGGGTCAGGAATGCAGAGAGAACCTCTAGGGAAAGATTCTGCCTTTTGATTCATTCTGCAAATCAGTTCTTCTGAGGGTAAAATTCCTGAGGGTGGGAAGAAAGAGTTGAGTCCCACCCCACACAGGTTGTTCCCACTCTTAGCCTTGGGTCATGTGGGAGGGGGTCTTCCACTCGGGGAAGGAAGCCCAGAGCTGTGTTGGGGAAGACCCCAGTCTTGGGCTCAAACGCATGGATTTGAATTATCAGGAGACTATTTTTTTCCATCTGCAAAATGGGGATTGTGATCCACTCTCCTCAGAGGTGACACTTCCCAATTAACTCTGAGGTTGTGTCTATAAGGGGACTTTAAAAAACTCTGAAATTCCACCCAGTTCTAAGTTGCTTTTTTGTTGTCAGTCATCACTGGTCTTAGGAGAGAAAAACAGATGTGGAGGAAAGATTCCCGAGAAGACAGGGCCATGGCCTTGCTGGAAGTGGCCTCATGGGCTGAAGTGGGTCAGCAACTCTGAGAGATGAAGCTGTCCCTGAGTGAGGAGGCTGAGGGGAGTGGTGGCCGCTGGCGAGACCAAGGCCAGGCTGGGCCCAGTGTTGGGCTGGTAGGGAAGGAGAGAGGCACTCCAAAGACAGCAGAATGGTTGCAGGGAGAAGCCCCCCACCCCTGTCGTGGGAGCATCACCTGTGAGGCCAGGAGGGATGTTCGTCTGGTCTAGGGAGTGGGGAAGGGCCGCCACAGGACAGGTCCAGCCGACTGGGGACAGCTTGGGGGTGTGGAGTCCACAGCAGCCTCTCCTACAGCACCTTCCACCCAAGATATCCAGTCTCCACCCTTCCTGCCTCTGTGGGCACAGAGCTGAGGGCATGTAGGGCCCCCAGGGTGGTCTGAGTCACCTTTCCTATGAACTCTATTCACAGCCAGCAGAGACACAGATGAGATGAGCCTGGAGTGGCATCGGGAAAGGAGGCTGGTGTGGAAATTCAGAAGAGCCTGTGCCTTAGACTTGCAAAGTGCCAGACACTCAGTGGCACTTTAAATGCCACAGATGAAACAGTGAGAGACTCTCTGGGCGGCAGGCGAGACGAGGGGTCAGGGACCTCGGGGCTTCTGAGGCTCAGACGCTGGGATAAAGAATAAAAACACCTTGGAGACCTCAGTGATCCCGAGCGTGGGGGCGGAATGCCAATACGGAGAGGCACCCGCCACATGCCCATGGACACGGCCTCCAGGAGATGCAGGACTCAGTCTGCTGGAGCCTTCTCGGGGCTGGGAGGCACACAAGCACTTTCAGGGTCAAAGCTCAGTGGGAAATGCTGCCCCCTAGGGCTCAGACCAGATTCTGTCTCTGGTCACATGCCTACCAGTCCCTAAAGAGTGGTCACCAGCGTGCGGGCAGGACTCACCCCACCTTCCACTCTCCCTGGGCAGCGGGGAGTGGTGTCTACATGACAACCCCCTCCACCCTGCTCCTGACTATGCTCCTTGTAATCCTCCCTGGGGGCTCAGACAGCAAAGAATCTGCCCGCAGTGGGAGAGACCCAGGTTCAATCCCTGGGTCGGGAAGATCCCCTGGAGGGGGCATGGCTACCCACTCCAGAATTCTTGCATGGAGACTCCCCATGGACAGAGGAGCCTGGCAGGCTATAGTCCTCAGGGTTGCACAGAGTTGGACATGACAGAGTGAATAACATTGTCACTTTTTTTTTTCCCAGTCAAACAAAGGGGGATGTTGGTGGCTGGAAGGTAAGTTCCTCATCAGTGCATGTGGTGGGCATCCAATCTGGGGACCATGTGAATGTCCCGTGCTCGGATGCACAGGGGCGGTGACAGGACACAGTGCCCGAGAGATGCGGTTTTCTCCCTACTGCACCCTCCTGTCTGTCTGTCTGCATCTTCCCTGCCTCTGACTCTGGCTTCATGATGCCCCAGAGGGTTGTTTTTTCTCTCCAAGTGACACTGTGTGTGTGTCTTTTGGGGTCTCTCTTGGACTGCACCAGTCCACACCGGGACCCCATCCCCTCACCACAGTTCCCTTGGTGGGTTTGTCCTGCCGGCCCTGGCCCCTGAGAACGTCTTATTTGGTGGCTGTCCCTTGCATCTCTCTCTGGCTGGAGCAGTGAGCAGACACCTGGATGCTGCCTTGCCTCCATCTCTGGTCAGCTGCCACTCGGAAGGCATCCTTGTCTTGCCCATGACCATCCCTGAAGCTGGGGGGTTGGGTGATCCAGAGCCTCTTGCCTCGGAGGCCTCCCACCTGTCTAGGTCCTGAGCACTTGTGTTTCCTTCTCCCTTAGAGTCTGTCTCCTGGGAAATGGTACTTACAGAGATTGAAGAGTTTAATACATCTCTCGCTTCCTCTATTTTCTGAGAGGGAGCTACAGAAACTGTGGTTGGCAGGGGCTCCCCAAAATGCCTGAGTGAAGGAGGAGGTGGGGGTGGGGTGGAGCCTCAACCAATTTGGACAGCACTGTGACCCAAGCCTGCTCTGCAGCAGCAGTGTCAAATTCTGCTGTTCAGACATGCCATTAATGTGCACGCTGCCACACAGGAATCCGTGACACAAAAGGCACAGCCTTCCCCACCCTCCTGGTGCTTAGAAACGGAGAGCTGTAATGAGAAATAAGAGCTGAAAGCAGAGAGATGCAGGGCAGGCCACATCCGTGCAGGCGGGTGGCGTACCTCGGAGGAGGCTGACCCACTTCTTTTGGAGGTAAGGGGCCTTGTGTGCCGGCTCACTGAAATACCACTTAAATTAGCCACTGCTACCCACACAAGGGTCCCCTTTGTTCTCACCCCTCCCGCATTGCTTTTGGAGCATGTCAACACGGACTCACAGTTATCCTGCGCTCGCTCTCCCTCGGGGCATCCTCTGCTGCCTCGCCCAGTGGACATTTTAAGACCACAACCCACCCTGATTCTAGGGGCCCTCTTAAAAGAGACAGACAGAGAGACAGCACAGGTAGGCAGGTCTCACGCTGAACCTCCCTTTCTTCCTGGCTTTTTGGTTGTACTGTGAGTTATTTAGCCAACAGTAGATGTTTATGTATACATTTTTAGAGCTTGTATTTATTAACAGCCTGCAAAGAAGGGAGACGGGGAGATTTATACTGAAAGCACAGTGAGTTAAAAGGGACAATTAGAGGAGCAGAAAGAGATATCGAGTAGAGTTGAAAAGGATATTTTAATGCACAAAGGTTCTTGAGATATTTCCCAAGTAGACAGAAGGTAAAAGAAAATTGGCCCATTACAAGCTGATGGTGGGGAATTGGTAACGGGATGGGAGTAATAGCTGATGGGCTAAACTCCTACTTAGACCAGAGAGCCAGGGTGGGAGGAGGTGAGCTGTAATGCGACCACAATTGCATCAAGAGGCTGAACATTAGATATTGAGAGGGACCCCATCAAAAGGTACACTCGCCGTGGATCCAGCAAAGAAGATACACAAAGCAAGGCTGACATCTTCCAGTTCAGGGTGGAAAAGGCCCCTGAGGAGCTGGGTCCCAGAGTCAGGTCCACCCAGGGGCTGGTGGGGATAGTCTGAGTGGTGGAAACTCAAGGGCAGATTTGCTGGGAACCACCAAATCCCTGAGGCTCCCAGCCGACTTCAGGGAGCCCCACTCCCAGAGCAAACCTGTTCTCTCTGACCCCGGATGCTGCAGCTTGTCCTCCAAGAAGCCTTCCTGGCTCCTCCCAGCCCCCTCAAACCTGCCGACAGGCCTTCTGGAGCCCCCCATTTGCCATAGTGGCAGAGTGCTGAGTGATTAGTTAGGTGGCAAGTAAACATTTGCTAAATGGGATTCTTGGCTCCCTGGTAATGAACAGCCCCAGCAGGAGAGGAAAAAAGGGAGGTGCAGTCTGGGGGAGTTCTGGGGATCACTGATGGTCTGCTGGAGCAAGCGCATGCGGAGGTGTCTGGGCAGCCCTGTGGAAGCGAGGAGAGAGGCTGAGGGGTGAGCCCTTTGCGGATAGGGAAGGAAGGAGTCTGGGAGATAAAACAGCTCTGGGGTATTTCCGAGCTTGGAAGCAGCAGGTGTCTGGGAATGGGACTGTGGCCCAGGCACACTTCCAGGGAGCGCTCCAGCCTGCTGGCACGAGGGAAGGATCTGGCTGAGCAGAAGAGGCAAGGTTTCGATGATGAAATCCACTGTTGAGGAACATTGGCAAGCGTGCCACGGGTGCGGGCCACGTGCTTGCAGAGGCGCTGGGGGTCTGGAGCAGGGACGAGCACCCCAAGGCAGGGGGCTCACACCTACACTTTTGGAGTAGAATCCAAGTTCCCCAAGTAGGATCCCTGGGCCTTTCCCTTGCCAGGCTCACCTCCCACACCTCCCCCAACAGCATTCCCAGTCTTCAACTCACAGTTGGTTGCAGATAGCCCAAACGTGGTGCTATTGCATGCCTCCAGCCCTCTGCCTGGAACACTCCCCACACTCTTCTCTGGCTGCCTCCTCATCCTCTGAGACCCATCGAGTGTCACCTCCTCCCGGAAGCCCTCCCTGACAGCCCCCACCTTGCCTGAGTTTCTCATGGTGGTAATGGGGTGCACTTACAGAGACACCAGTCCCACTCAGATTTCACCCATCCCATACTTGTTTCCACATCTAGGCTCTGAGGTCCTTTTGGCAAAGCCACATCTTCACACTTTTAGGTCCCCAGAGCCTGGGCCAATAGTTGGCATAAGTAGATCCTTGTTTAAAGCTTGTTGAATGAAGGGTAGGGAGCTGGCCAAGCTCTGGGGTCTGGGGAGGAACTTGTGGAGAAAAACGCTGAGACCACTGGTGGCAGATGAGCAGATGGCTCCCTCCTGGGGCCTGGGGACAGCAATGAGCGAAGACGGCAGAGGGGCTGGCCCCACCAGGAACAAAGGGGTGGGGGATGGCCCTAGCCTCTGGGAGGAGGATGGAACTCTCCGGGCAGGAACCCACCCCTCTTTGCCCTGAACCACCCAGAAGAGACGCCGGGTCTGGTGAATTGAGGGGCCTTGGCTTAGCTCCCAACGTGTCAGCTTGCTCCAATGCTCTGCACAACGGTGTCATTGTGCCTGAGTAGCGTATGAGCCACTGAGTGACAAGTGATGTCATCCACCACAGAGCTGCTTTTATTCCTTCTACTCTTAGAGGAGCAAGCTGCTGAAACACACCTGGCATCCTGGGCCCCTCTGCCTCAGCTCTAATAACAGTCGGCAACCAGAGACTGCGCTGTGCTTGACAGAAGTGGATCATTTATAAAACATTAGCATTTCTTGTCCTGACATTTCACTCCCATATTACAGGACTTACAAAGTCTTTTTAAAAAAAAATGTAATAAAGTGCTTGGACCCTTGATTTTCCCGCCGAGGGCTGTGCTGTCTAAAGTTGGAAATGAAATCAACAACATAACAGCATCCTCAGGTTCTAAAGGGGACAGCTAGACCTGGCACTGGCCTGGGTAAGAGCAGGCAGACCACTGGGAGCAAACGCAGATAATTTGTTCTGCCGCCACCAGACTCCCTTTAGGGCACATTTCCAGCCCTGTAATTAGGAGGATTTGTCCAGGCCTGGAAACACAGCCTCTTTCTTCTATTTGGGGAAACTCACTCCTTTCTTCAAAGCCAGGGAGGTGGGTGCAGCCTCCAGACCCCACACACATCCACTATTCCATAAGTCAGTCTCTGGCTTCCTGGAACACCCTCTGGGTCCTGGGAACTGGCAGTTCCCTTCCAACTACCCCCCAGAGCCCACTTAAGAATCGACAGCTCAGCTGCTGCGGGTGAAGCTCTTAGGAACAGGCCAGGAGTGATCCAGGGCCAGCCTGCTCTGGGGACAGCCACAGAAATGGTGCCGACCCAGTGCAGCCAGAGCATGGGAAGTAAGTCGCATCCTGTGTCAGTGAGCGAAGAACCGAGAACATGTGCGTGCATGCATGTGTGTGTGTGTGTGCAGGCACACGTGTCCCAGTGAGTCAGTGTGCCCCTGCTTCAAACAGCACCTCCCACCGACAAACGTGCTTGTGTTTTCAGAGCTGAGCCTAACCAGGCTCGCCCACCCCCACGAAAGCCTGGGATCTGCCACTCCTTTAGGAATGCGGGGTTAAGAATTGAGAAACAGGGTTCTTTCCAAGAGAATTTTTTTATTATTATTATTTTTCTCTCTTAATTGGATTCAATGTTTCTTGCACCTGACACACAGCTTCTCTGGTGGGGAATTCGGGTTTGTGCAAAGCCAAAAACAATTGCTCCCGCTCGGACCCCAGCCAGCAGCATGGCTGACCTTGACTTGAGCCCCCCTCCCCTGTCTCTGGGCTTTCCTGCTCCCTTCCCTGCACATCCCCACTTCTGACCCCTGAGTCTGGCCACCCCCCTGAACTCTCCCTGTCCCCGGGGCACCTTCAAAGGGTCCAGGAGGGATGGGGCCTCCGTAATGAAAAGTGCCTGAGATGGTTCTTGAAATGCCCTCTTTGTTCCCCTTCTGCTAAGGCCGCCTGATGCCACCCTCCTGCCACCCTACCCAAGACCTTTGCTGGGACGCCCACCAAAGAGCCTCAAGGAAAAATTCAGCAGCTGAGCCATGCTGGAGGCCTGGGCTCATGCCCAGAGTCTCCCTGGCCTGTCCAGACTGTTGCTGGCAAAGCCCTAGGCTGACGACACTGCCCAGCCTGTTGGACTAACACTGTGAATGCTGCCTCGCCTGCCGGCCTAAGAAACCCAAATCGCCTTCCTGCCCCTTCTCCTTCCAGCCCCTTCCCAGAGCCTGGCTCCCTGATGTCCAACAAGCTGCTTCTAGCTTCTCACCCTGATGCCAATAGCTGCGGTACTGGGAGTGATAGGGTGCTCTGCGGTGGCAGACGGTCTTGTGTTGCATATAAAAACATGGTGATGTTCTAAATATCTAAGAATATTGGTCCCCTGAAGTGATTCTTATGGCATCCCCTTCTCTCTGACCCTCCCCACTGCCCTTTGGCCCCAGGCCCGGGAAAGCCCAGGTTACGCGGGGACTACCGTTGCCAGGTTGGGATTCTAGACAAAAATCCTAGAACTCCTTTCTTGCTAGAAATCACCAATACAACCCTTAGTTCCGCAGATACAGTTTTCCATATAGTTTATAAACATGATGAGACATACAGTTAGGTAAGGGACTAGGGAAAGGACCTGTGCATTTGTGTATATATATGTAGAGAGTGTGTATATATATATAAGTGGACATAGTTATAAAACTGCACCTCCTGTGAGAACCCCATTGCACATGATGAAGTTCTGAATTTCAGCCTCTGATGATCTTGCCTTTGGTAATTGGTTCTTGGAGCCCAGCAGCTGGGCCTGGTCTGCCAGGGTTGCCTGAGACATCAGGAATGAGAGGCATTACCCCCAAAGGAGGGACTGAAGGTGGCACATGGTTGGATTCAGGGCAGGGTGACTAAGTGGCCTCAGGCAAGAGCCAAAGTGCCACCTGCTCACGTGCCCCCACATAGCTGGCGGGCCCAGCCTCTCGTCTGTTCGCTGAGTCCTGCTTCCTCCAGGGTGGCGGGGCCCCTTCAGACATCTCCAAATGACCAGGATTCCACAGAGCTCAGCTCCCATGGGGCACTGTCCCATTGTTGCTAATGAAGGATTCACCTTGCGGCTTTAACTGCCTTGCTGGGTGGATGCTGTCCATGGTTGCTCGGCGAGGGGGCTGGCTGGGAACAGCTGGGTGGGATGCACTAAACCCCCCTCTGCTTGGGGCTGTACACTTTGGGTTTATAATCCACTGGCCAGGGCCCAGACAGCAGCCGAAGCCTCTACCAGCCTTTGCCTGAAACCCAGCAGATCCTCCACTTGTAAAAATAGAAAAGAAATCCTGTTCCTTGGTGGACATGTAGCAGTGCTGGGTGCTGGCACCCCGCTTCCTCAGCGGAGAGTGACCACCAGCCCCAGTATCCAGGCCAGGAGCGAGGCCCTCAGGGAGGTGCCCAAGGAGGCCTGCTGCACCCCGCTGGGGGCACGGATGGGGGTCCTTCGGGCACACTTGCCCTTCCTCTTGGGCCGTGATGTGGGCATGAAGTCAAAGCTGAACTTGTGCTGGTAGTCAGGGGCGTAGTCCTGCAGCTCGGGGGCCTGCTTCCCGGAGCCCGCCTTCGAGACCTGGTTGCGATTCCTATGGCTGGTGCAGTTCTTGCCCGGCTTCTTGGAGCCTGACCGAGAGCCGGGCAGATGGCCGTGTGGGTGGCCCTTGTCCCTGGCAGGGCCGTGGTGGGGTGGGTGGTGCTCCTTGCGGGCGGCCCTGTCGGTGGTGGTGAGCGTGTGCGACTTGATCTGGTGCGGGGACGCCGGCCCCGTGCAGTTCCGGAAGTCCTCGGCCCTCAGCAGCTTCAGGTCCTGGCCGTGCAGACGCTCAGGGGACACGCAGGGGACCGCCGAGCTGGAGCCCCGGAACCTCTGCAGCCATTCCCACAGGGAGCGCGCCCGGCAGCCACAGTCCCAGGCGTTCCCGTTGAGGCGGAGGAACTCCAGGGCCCCCAGGGGTGCCAGGCAGTCACCTGGCAGCTCAGAGAGACTGTTGTTGAAGAGGAAGAGGGTGGTCAGCCTGCGGAGGTCGTGGAAAGCCTTGTGATGGACCCACTGCAGCTGGTTCTCATGCAGCAGCAGCCGGTCCAGATTCACCAGGCCCCGGAAGGTGTCCTGGCCCAGGCTCCACAGCTTGTTGCCGTGGAGAAACAGGTGGCTGAGGTTGACCAGGTCCACAAAGATGTCATCCTGGAGGTACTCGATGTGGTTGTCCTGCAGATAGAGGTACTGCAGGCTGTGCAGGCCGCCAAAGATGCCGGCCGGCAGGGCGCTGAGCCCACACTTATAGAGGTAGAGGGCGTGGAGCTTCACCAGGCCCTGGAAGGTCTCAGGGGCCAGCGTCCGCAGCTGCCGGTTGTCGCCAAGGTCTAGCTCCTCCAGGTGCACGAAGCCCTGGAAGGTGTTGGGGTCGATGAAGGTGATGTTGTTGGAGTAGATCCACAGGGTGACCATGGCGGGGCTGAAGTGGCCCTGCCGGAGGAGGGTGATGTGGTTGTTCTGCAGGAAGATGCGCTCGCTGTCCTCCGGGATGCCCTCGGGGATGGCGGCGAAGTTGTGCGCCTGGCAGCTGACTGTCATGGGTGCGGGGTAGCACACGCAGTCCCGCGGGCAGCCGCTGCCCAGAGGCAGCTCCCCGGCCAGCAGCAGCAGCAGCAGTTCCACACAGCACCCTGGAGGGGAGAGAGAGAGCACAGCCAGGTCACAGGGGGCTGCCCGGGACGTGGGAGACGGTCAGAGAAGCCGAGCTCCACGGGTATGTGAGCCTCCTTGGTCACCGGGGCTCTGTCCTCGTCTTAGCCAGACAGCGATCTGGGGTCTGGGGTCATAGCCCCCTGACTCCTGATGGCTTCCCATGCCCTGGCGCCCCATCTCTTCTGGGGGTTTCTATTCCAGCCTGGGTTGTGAGGTGCGTTGGTGTAGAGGCTGCGGTCCCCCTACATCTGGCGGACTTCTTTAGCCCCACCCTGCAAAGCCCTAGCCCCGCCCACAGCTTCTGAGCCCCGCCCCCTTAGGCCCTGTCATCCTGGCTAGGATTGGGGTCACAGCCCGTGGACTCAGCAGCCAGCCTCGGGGGTCCTGTCCCCCTGGGGTCTCAGCTCTGCCACTTACTTGCCTTTATCTGCATGAGCAGATAGTGGGGCAGGCTCCTGTTCTAACAAAGTAAATATCTCATATGGGCTCCTGAAGAGTCTTTTTATTTCAATTATTCCCAATAACAAACAAAGCGAGCAGACATGTCACCAAAGTTTTATCTTGAAAGATTTCTCATTTACAGTGCCTTCCACGTCCTCAAGCATGCATCATCCCTCATGACTTAAGATTCCTCATTTCTAAGTAATAATAGTTTTTCTCTGCAAAGGACACGTGTGTGTATGCGAGTGTGAGAGAGAGAGAGAGAGGGAGAGACAGAGAGAGAGGAGGACTGTGGGAGGTACCAGGACTGATGGTTCTGGGGTCCTAGGAGTAGCCAGAGAGAGACTGCCCCCCACTACGGTCCACTGTCTGGTCCCTCCCCTCTCCCCAGCTCTCTGGAGATCCCAGGCTACCACTGCAAATCAGGCCTTGCCTCTCGATTGTCCAGAGCATTTCCTCTGTAGCTTCTCTCTAATTGGGCATTAATTAGGCATTCGTTAATGGATCCTTAAAATAATTTATTTTCGGATGTGTCCAGCCTGTGGTCGGATAACAGCCACGCACTCATTATCACAGCAGCCTCATTATGGATGATCGTCATTACCTGCCTTTTTCCAGGGTCGCAGCTGCCCCGGGCAGCCTGGCAGACACGCCAGTGTTGTGGGGACCGGCTCTAGGCCTGTAGACCCCCACCCTGCAGGGCCAGGCCGTCATCTCGTTCCTGCTGGGGTTGGCTTCCTGATCCTTCCCTTCCAGCTTGGCTGATCACAGGCCTCTGGGGAGAGCTGGGTGCCTGGGGCAGCTCGGCTGGTTCTTCCGGCTGCCAGCTGTACCCAGAGCATATTGGATGAGAGAACTAACCCTCCCGGCCACTCTGGGGTGGGCCCCTACTCCCGGTCTCGGGCCGGCCGCTGCCCTAGAGCTGCCTGCCCGGGCTCCAGCGGACCTCACCACCCCTGCCACCCTCTCTTTCCTCCCAGAAACGGCATCGTAAATAAGCGACAGCTCCCAGCTGTTGGGAGTTATGGGTTCCCAGAGAGTGGCAGCTGCTTCCTGTCCCCCTGTAATCACCCGGCTTCAACAACGTTTCCAACACAGAAAAATCATCGCACATAATTCGGTTTCTGCATAATTGTGTTGGGTTGCGATTTCAGAGCAATTATGACCTCGGCAGTTGTGGCGATGGTGGCAGAGCAGCTGTGAGTTCCCATTCTGGGCTGGGCCACGCTCTCTGTGGCCCCTGCCCCGCTTCAGTCATCACCACCATTGAACAGTCATCACCACCATTGAACAGTCTGCAGCCCCAGCCCCAGGCAGGGGGTCCTTTTCAGCCGCAGTTTCCCCGCAGTTTCCCCGTGTGTAACAAGAGTAGGAGAGGATCGCTAGGCCAGCACTCCCTGAGTGGAGTCTGACCTCAGGGGGCCCCAGCCCTTCAGCAGTGGGAGGACCCCCTAGGAGCCTGGCCCCCAAACCCAGGCTGACTCTCAGGGAGCCTGCCCACTGCCTTGAGCCTCCAACACCAGGGCTGGGAGGAGGGCCCAGCAAATACCGGTTGCATCTTCCACACAGCCCACCACGCCATCTCCCCTTGCTCATCTCTGCTCCTCCTCCCGGCCCAGATGGCCCTGGGGAGGCGCCCTCGCCCTGGCACCATGAGGGAGTCCAGGGTCCCCTTCCTAGCTCAGGGACATTCAGGGCGCTCACTGTGCTGAAGAGGACAGGGCCACAAAAGACCCCCACCCCCACCCCCTGGGGTCCTGCAAAGACAAGGCACTTCCTTCCTTTAAGTCAGGCAGGGAGCGTGGCCCGCAGTGGGAGCAGGCTGAGCCCTGGCAGGCTCAGTGTTAATACCGCCGACATTTGTGCAGCTTACAGAGTTTACAGAGTGCTCTGCTCACATTCCTCAGAGCCTCAGAACCACCCTGTGTGGTGTGGGGGTGAGGGAGGAGGTTTCCTGCCCCCTGACCTGGGGTGGGGCAGACAGCCCTTCTGCCTGCTGCTGTGGCTTCGTCTTTGAAAGGCTGTGGGTGGGGATTTTCTGAAGTCATCCTCAGAGAAGCTGGGGGTGCTCCATAAAAGCCACACCCCTCCCTTAGGCAGGTGCCCCTGGCTGGAGGTGTTGGGGTACAGGGGAAGCCAGGCAAAGACCCTGGTTTGGGTAAAGGAGCCAAAAGTCCAAAAATCTAGGTGTGGCCTTAGCGGTCAGCATATGAACACATTTTGGCAGGTGGGAGCGGTCAGATATCGTGGGTGGGGGAAGGAGTATAAAGGTGGCACTCAGGGCAGGAGCCTGAGAGGGGCTGTTCCCCTGAGAGGGGCCCAGGAGGAGGCAGGGACCCCAGGCGATGCTTAGAGCTGCTCTCCATCCTCGGGTACTATTGAGATGCCAGGGGACCCAGGCCAGTGACCGCTGCTCCCTACCACTGGGCACTGCAGTGGGTCTCAACTGAGTCTGCTTCTCCAACCTGGAAGCTGGTTCCATCTCCAAGGCCTTGGACCAGCTCTCCCAGCCTACCCCGCCTCCTCTGCCTGAGCCAGCATGTGCCCTGGTCATGGATCATCACCCTGCCTATTTCTTCCCAGGGAGGCTGGCACTGCTTCGCCACAGCTCCTCCTGTGCCCCCGTGCCCGCTCTGTGTGGCCCATGGGAGCCCCGACCCACTGATTACTGATTAATGTACTAACAATGACACTGGTGCCTTTGCTGTGCATTTTAAGATTGCAAATTAGCATGGATACAAGTCTCCGTGGAGGAGCCTTATGCTTCCTCCCATCAGCTTCCTTGCCATGTCCTGGGGAACAAGGAGGTCACTCTACCTGAGTGGGCTGGAGAAAGTAAGGTGCAGACTCAAACTCTGGACTTCCTCTGGCTCTCATCCTCCACTATCTCCTCTCCTGCTCCCCCTTCCTCTCCCTGCTCTCCGCCTACTCCAGGGGCATCCACCTGATTGTCTACTCGGCTGCTCCCAGACCTCCTGGCCTCCCACACACAGATTTGCAGCCTCATTCATTCCTTCCTCCATTCAACACTTGTTGCCAAAGTCTTGGAGTATGCAGAGTGCCAGGGTAGGGAGGGGCCTGGGAAGAACTTGGCAGGTGGGTTCAATTCCTGGGTTGGGAAGATGCCCCTGGAAAAGGAAACAGCAACCCACTCCAGTATTCTTGCCTGGAGAATCCCATGGAGAGTCAGACACGACTGAGTGACTGAGCACACACACACAGCAGATGGGGGTCTCAATACCAGACTGTCCAGCAGGTGCCAGGCCCAGAGTAGGCGCCTTGGTGTGTGATGGGAAAGGCACTTGCTGCCTTGTGCCACTTCCTCCATGAAGTTTTCTTGCTCCCCTGCCAGTACAAAGGGTGTGCAGAAAAGGAGAGCCATTAGTGTCTTCAAGTCCCGTGTGTGTGTGTGTGTGTGTGTGTGTGTGTGTGTGAGTGCGCGCTCAGTTGTGTCTGACTCTTTGCGGCCGTGTCTGACTCTTTGCGGCCCCATGGACTGTAGCCCACCAGGCTTCTTTGTCCATAGAATTTTCCAGGCAAGAATATCAGAGTAGGTTGCCATTTCCTACTCCAGGGGATCTTCCTGACCCAGGGATCAAATCCGCATCTCTTGCATCTCCTGCGTTGGCAGGTGGATTCTTTACCACTGTGCCACCTGAGAAGCCAGTCTTCATGTCTTCTTTGCCTCAAATCCCCAAATCCCTCACCTGCTGAGCAGGGACCTGTGAGGATCTGGGTGAGTAGCCTGGGCTTGGGCAGGCCCCTCACCCAGACTCAGCAGCCCATTCATAAGCTGTGCCTGTGAAAATTTCCATAGGGGCTGGACCTCGTGGGCTGGGTGGAAAGGGCATTCCAGGCAGAGGACAGCACGTGCCAAGGTACTGAGGTGGGGAAGTAGGCAGCAGGCCCTATCTTACCGCAGCCCTTCTCTTAGCCTCTAAGTAGCCTGAACTCCCTATGAGGCTGTAACTACAGCTTAAGCTGGGTAAGGGCTACCCAGGGCTGGGGAAGCCAGTGAGCTCCCACTGGGACCAGCACCACTGATAGGGCCCCTGCTCCTGTCTCGGGGCCCTGCAGCTTCCCTTCCCCCAGAACAGGAAGGGAGCTAACCAAACGGGACCCAACCCTGTACCAGAACCGAGTAGCAGGTTCCTTACACGGTATCCTCCTGCTACCCCACAGGTGGGAGGCACAGAGGGGAGGGGCCGGCCAAGGCCACACCGCTGGCGAGCAGGACAGCGAGGGCATCCTCGTCTGAGGCCTGGTCTGCCCTCCCTGGCCCCAAGGTCTCGGGCGTCACTCTGGCCTGAGTCTGGTGCCTGCCCTTCCCCACACCCATGCAGGGCGCCAGCCCAGTGGGCTGATATCCCCTGGAGCCACCAGGCAGCTCCGTGGGGCTCTGGAGGCTTAGAGACCGGTCAGCCGTGTGGTCAGTCCTCCTGCTTCTGCAGCCTGCCCCCCCTGCCCGGGGCTCAGCTCCTGGCCCCGCTGCTGCCCCAGCCTGGCCTGGCGCTCCTCTCTAAGCCAATCGATGCTAACGGGATGGCTCTGTTGCCAATAACGGCCTCAGGCCAAGCCTCCTGTGCTCACAGAGTGACTGGCGCCTCCAGCCACACGGCACTGCCCCTCTGTGCCACACCCAAGCCCAGGTCACTTCTGGAGACAAAGAAGCCAGCCGGGGCGGAGCTGGGTTTCCCTGCTCTTGTCCTTTCCATGCCGGGCACATCCTGTCTCCAGCCTTCTGCACGCACCGTCCACTCTGCTGGAAGCTTGCCCCAGGACACCTGCAGGGTTCCTGCCCTCACCTCTCCATTCAAGCCCCTCCCCATGTCACCTGCTCAGGGAGGCCTTCCCCAGCAGCCTTTGAAAATATTTGTTTATTTATTTAGGGGCTTCCCTGGTGGCTCAGACGGTAAAGAATCTGACTGCAATGCAGGAGACCTGGGATGGGAAGATCCCCTGGAGAAGGGCATGGCAACCCACTCCAGTATTCTTGTCTGGAGAATCCCATGGACAGAGGAGCCTGGTGGGCTACAGTCTATGGGGTGGCAAAGAGCTGGACACAGCTGAGTGACTAACACTTTCAATCCATTTATATTTTTGGCCGCACCACTCGGCTCGTGGGATCTTAGTTCCCCAACCAGGGATGGAACCCAGGCCCTCAGCAGTGGGAGCACAGAGTCCTAACCACTGGACTGCTTGGGAATTCCCTCCCCCCGCAGCCTATTTTAAATGACCCCTTCCCTGTTTTACTTTTCCCCATAACATTTCTTCTTTCCTAATAAATTCCCGTCACTTTTTAATTGATGTTATTTTCTGTCTTCCCTCACTTGAGGGGCAGTTCCATGAGGAGTGATCTTGTCTAGTGTTCCCTGCTGTGCCCTCAGGGCCTAGAACAGTGCCCGACACACAGTAGGTACTCAGGAAGAAAACTCTAGGCCCAGAGCCTGGCTCATAGTGAAGTGAAGTCCTCAGTCATGTCCGACTCTTTGCGACCCTATGGGCTGTAGCCCATCAGGCTCCTCCGTCCATGGGATTCTCCAGGCAAGAATATTGGAGTGGGTTGCCATTTCCTTCTCCAGGGGATCTTCCCAACCCAGGGATGGAACCCAGGTCTCCCGCATTGCAGGCAGACGCTTTAACCTCTGAGCCACCAGGGAAGCCATAGTAGGTGCTCAATAAACATAATGGTCTTGATTAGTGCACAGGCCTCCGGGGTGAGCAGAGACTCAGCTGTGGCTCTCTTTCAAGGGGCCCTTGGCCAGCACGGAGGTGACAGAGGAGGACTTGGGGAGGGAGGGGACACGCCGGGCCTGCCTGGGGCCTGGGGCAGGCGACCAGCACAGGTTTGTCTGGGACTCAGGAGTTTCCCAGGACACAGGACTTTTAGTGCTAATATCTGAAAGTCCCAAACAAATCTCAGTCAACCTATCTGGGGGCCAGGAGTGCCATGGCCCCCCAAAAAACTTCTGGCCACAGGATGAGGGGCGAGTAAACAGGCAGGCATGGGGCATGATCGTTCTTCAGACCCACACCTCAGGCCCTGTGGCTGCAGCCTGGGGCCTAGACAGAGCCTGTGTGTGTGTGAGTGTCTGCACATCTACATGTATGTTTATCTATGTGTGTGGACGTGGCCGTGTGCACATACCTGCGTGCCTGCATGTGAATGTTTCAGCACACCTTTGTCTCTGGAGACCATCGAGGGGGCTGGCCACCCAGCCCTTTCATCCTGACCGTTCCTGAACTCCACCCCAGGGAGGGGGCAGGGCCCTCTTCCAAGGAGAGGCACGCCCGCCCGTGACATCCCCGTCTTATCTCAGCGCCCACTCTGGCTTTGCCTATAGCTCCTGCTCTCCTCCTGACACGCTGAATTATGTACCCACTCCAAGCCCCTCCAGCACACCAGGATCACTCTCAGCTGGGAAGTGGGCGGCACCTTATTGGAATAACCTTTCAGCTTTCATCTGCTGCAGCTAGTCCCCCGAGCGGGCCTGGCCGGGAACCGTGCTAATTGGGCCGCCAAGCTCTCAGGAGGCCTTGTTGGAGCAAACTCAGCCTCCTCTCTCCTCTGCCTAACCGTGTCTATCACCTCCTCACTGCGGGGGTCCCTGAGTGGGATGGAGAGGTGGGGGGCTACACTGGAGGCCGGCACAGGCAGCTCTGTGTCCATGAACTGCTTGGGCCTGGGACCAGTCCCAAAGGCAGCACGTTTCAGCTGGACAAGCTCAGACAGGCCACCAAACCTCTGCAGCCTCAGTTTCTCAGTCTGGGAATGGGGACTTAGAGCACCTGCCTTCTTGGGTGTTGGCAGCACTCACTGAGGCTGTGCTCTGAACTGGTACTTAGACCGGCTGCAGGGCGGGGCATCCCCAAGGCTGAGGGCTGGGCATCCCCAAGGCTGAGGGCTGCATTACCGTTACCGCTACTCCATCAGAGGAAGCCGCTGCCTCCCCGCCCCCCACCCCGTGGACCCTGGCTTTCACCCCACCCACCCTGGCGCTCCCAGACCCCAGAGGCCTGGCAGAGGGACCTGATGGATTAGATTCCAAGTCAGGGCTCAACCTCAAGTTCCTGCCAGGCCTTTGCTGCCCCAGGGCATAGCAGGTCGGGGGTGGGGGTGGGGCCGCGGGGCGGGGCGGGGGACGAGGTCTTGACCTTTGTACTTGGCTCTCTCTCCCAGTCCATCCCCCGACACATGGCCAGCTCTCTGCACAAAGCCCTGGTCATATGAGCTCTATCTTCACTTTGCAAAGCTGCCCTGGGGCTTATAATATGTGTTCACTGCTACTCAAATTTGCTTCCCAGTCTGTGGGCCCCAGAACCCGGGCTGTGGCCTCCAGGACTCCAAGGCTGAGGACAAGGGCCTCTGAAAGCCAGCCCTTCCCAGGGGCTTCAGAGAAGGCTCTGTGCCCTGTCTCTTCCATCTGGAACCAATTGTCTGTCCCCACAAACCCCAGAAAACTGTAGGCCCACCTGCAACCAGACAGGCCCCCTGACACCCTTATGGTGTGATAACTGGGGCTGGGAACCTCTGCAGGGTTGGGACAGTCCTCAGGGGGCAAGTGTCCATTGAGATGCCTTCCTAGGGGGCTCCTGAAGGCGTGTGAGAGAAGGGAGTTGCGGGGGTTGCTCTACCAATCCCTGGAGGAAAACAGATGGAACCCAGCCTTTGAGAAGCAGGTGCAGAGCTCTCCACCAAGACCCCTCATTCTGAGTCCCTTGAGCAGCCACTCCTTCCTTGCTGTTTGTGAAAGGCCTTCAGAACTCACGTCCTGTTTATCGATCACCCCTTTCTGAATCTGCCTTCCAGTTCTTTCATTCATGTGAGGAACAGCTCCGTGCTTGGTGCTACAACAGTAAGAGACGTAACTCCTTCCCTCGTGGAGCTTACAGTCTAGGGGGAGATGATTTAAACAACCAGAGACGCCCAAACTGACAGAGCGGTAGGCACTGGGGACACAGGAAGGAGGTTTAAGACAGATGAATGAATGAATGGCCTCTCTGAGGAGCGGGTGACACTTGGGTTGACACCTAACATTAAGAAGGAGCTGAAGAACAGCTTTCCAGGCAGTGGGAACTACAGGTGAATAGGTCCTGGGGCAGAACTGAACTTGGTGTGGATGAGAGGGACGTGTGATGGGGTCAAAAATGGCTTTAAAAGGCTCAGTCAAGAGTTTAGTTCTGGGACTTCCCTGGAGGCACCGTGGATAAGAATCCACCTGCCAATGCAAGGGACATGGGTTCCATCCCTGGTCGGGGAAGATCCCACAGGCTGCGAAGCAACCAAGTCTGCGTGCCACAGCTATTGAGCCTGTGCTCTAGGGCCTGGGAACTGCAAGTAGTGAACCCTGTGTTACCTAGAGCCTGTGCTCCACGACCACTGAGCCCACGTGCTGCACCACTGAAGCCTGTGCGCCTACAGCCACGTTCCGAAACAAGCCACGTTCCGGCCACTGCAAGGAGAGGCCCACACTTGTCGCAACCAGAGGAAGCCGGCGCACAGCAATGAAGACCCCGCACAGCCATAAATAAACAGACTTTGGATCTGATTCTGTTTCTGGCAGGAAACTGAAGTACTAGCAACCTGATCAGATTTGGGGGGAGCATGGATTTGTGGGACCAAGAAGGGAGGCAGCGAGGCCTACGGCTGTCATCCATGAGAGACATGGAGGATTCAGAAGGGGTGGGGGCCATGGAGACAGACAGCAGTGGACAGGCCGAGAAACATCTGGGTTGCAGAACTGACGGACATTAGGACGGACCGTTGTAAGGGAGACAGGAGGCTGCAGAGCGTAAGAGTACAGCAAGATGGGAGGAGCCTAGGAAAACAGGCGCCGGGGCCGCGAAGAGCTCCGCCTAGGATGAACAAAGTCATAAATCTTACAGAGTTGTACAAAACTGAAGCCCAGAGGTGAGAAGCACACGTGGGAGGCACCAGCATAGAGATGGTATTTCCATCCATGGGAATGGATGAGGTCACCTCTGAGAGTCAAGAGAGAAGTTAGAGTCAAGACTTCCCTGGCGGTCCAGTGGTTAAGACACTGCACTTCCAACGCAAAGGGTGTGGGTTCAATCCCTGGTCAGGGAAGTTCCACATGATGCATGGCACAGCCAAAAAAAAAAAAGAGAGAGAGAGAGTGTGAGAAGATAAAGGATTGCGGACTCTGGCAACACAGCAATTCTCAAGGTGTATAAAGGAGAAGGATGGGCAATGAGGTCAGAGGAAAGCCTGGAAAGTGTGGCATGACCAAAGCCAAGAGTGTTTTGAGAAGGAAGGAGGAATTAGTCGTGATGAGAGTGGCTGAGAGTTTCCTTGAGGACTGGAGAGTGTATTTGACAATGTGGAGGTAATGGGTGATGCTGGAAAGTTCGTTGCTGGTAGAAAGGAGGGGCAGAAGGCATGTGGGAGTGGGATGAAGAGTGAATGGGAGCTGAGGAGGGGAGACAGCACTGTATCAGTCAGGACAGGCTGGGGCACGCTGATGTGACCAGGGACCCAGAATCTCCACGGCCACAGCAACAAAGACTGGCTTCTTGCTCAGGCAGGGCAGCTGCCGCTCTGCTCAGGGATGCAGAGGGGACAGAGGACTGGCACTTGAGGCTTTCGTTTCCAGGGGTGCATGTCACTCCAGTTCACGCTTCACTGGTCAAGGTCCTTCAAAGGGCCCAGCCTGTTGTCAGTAGGAAAGGGATGAAGGCTCCCAGGGGACTCCGGGATCAGCAGCTGGGAGCACCCAGAGGCCACTCACTAGGGAAGCTTGGATGCGAAGGGAGCAGACAGTCTGGGCAGGACCCGAAGGGGTGTAGGGTCCAGGGAGGTTGTTTGTTTTCTAAGATGGAAGAAAAGACACTAGAGTCTGTTTGCATGCTCCTGGGGGTGATCCAGGAGGAAAGGGAGAGAGAAATTGATGGCTTAGGAGTGAGAGGACGAGAGACCAAGATCCAGAGGTCCAAAGAACACCTCTGGTGCAGGTGTTCCTCCTGAAGAGAGGAGGATGTGTTAGCTTCTGAGGGCTTCTATTTTCTCCCGGAAGTAAGTGGGGTCATCAGCTGAGAGCTGAGGGAAGGAAGAGGGAGGGAGTTTGAGGAGGAAGAAAACGGAATGAAACAGGCCCTCTGTGTGGTGAGAAATCAAGCCACCCTGGTCACACACAAGGTTTGTGGGGACAAGAGGACAAAGTGCCTGCAAACCCAGGCTTCCACGGCCACTGCCCCAGGCTCTGCCCAAGATCCCCTTACCTTTCGCTGGACAGGTGGGGCTGTCTGGCCCCTCCCGTGAAACCTGCTCAGGTCACTCCCCTGCTGACATTGCACTGTGTGTGTGCGCGTGTGTGTGCTCAGTCGTGTCTGACTCTTTGCAGCCCCATGGACTGTAGCCCACAAGGCTCCTCTGTCCATGGAGTTTTCCAGGCAAGCATACTGGAGTGGGTTGCTACTTTCTACTCCAGACCCAAGGATGGAACCTGGATTTCTTATGTCGCCTGCATTGGCAGGTGGGTTCTTTACTACTAGCTCCACCTGGAAGCCCTGACGGTGCATTAGCTCAGCAAATATTTACTCCCCTACTTTCCTCTGACCAGGCACCATGCCAAGAGGGCTCTGGGAATAAAAGAACCAGTTCCTGGCTTCCATGAACTGACAGTCTTCCCCAGATGCCTTCAGGAGAGTATGTTGTGGACATCTGTCACTCTTGTCAGCCACCCAGCAGCTAAACCCTCTTCCTGTACTTGGCAGATCTTCCAGTTTATGTAGATGAGCCTTTCCTTCCCCGTGGAAGCTGAAAAGGTCCAGCCCTCCCTTTCCCAGCCTCCCTTGCAGCTCCGCCAAGACCCAGGGTCGGGGCTCTGCCACTTGACACTACCACCCCAGACTTCTGAGCTGGGAGTTAATGAGGCGGATATACAGGGGGCCGAGCAGGACACATGCTTGCCAGGATGGCAGCAGTGGCAGAGCCAACGGGGGCAGAGGCTGCGGTGAGAACCTTAGAGGTGCTCACTGGAGGTGTCTTTGCCTTCCCTTGGGCTGTTTTTCCTACCTGTGGAGTCCCCAGCCCTCTGGGAGATTCTGTGAAGGACTCAGTATACTCCCCCCAAAATTGCCTTTTATTTAAATTAGTCAACGCAGGTGTCTGTTGCTTGCAAATAAGGATCCTCACAGATGTGAGGTCCCTCCTGCTGAGCATGACTCCCAAGCCCTCCATGGTCTGGCGCTGCTCCCCCAATTCCTGCTCTTCTTGTGGGAGCAGTGCCCTAAGTTTCCTTGGGGTTGGGGGGAACCACCCCCAACTAGTGCCAGGTATGTGGAGCTTATCCAAGCTTGTCTGGTGAGTGCATGAATGAATGATTTCGCTGATGTAATTCTAGCCCAAAGCAAGGAAACCAGGTGCTAGAGTTGGCTGAGATGGCTTGTTATGGGTAAACACATGCGTGCATGCTCAGTCACTTCAGTTGTATCTGACTCTTTGTGACTCTATTGACTGTAGCCCACCAGGCTCCTATGTCCATGGGATTATCCCAGCAAGAATACTGGAGTGAGTTGCCATTTCCTCCTCCGGGGGAATTTTCCCGACTCAGGGATCGAACCTGCATCTCCTGCATTGGCAGTCGGATTATTTATACCACTCGAGCCACCTGGGAAGTCCAAATATATACAATATATATTTTACAGTAAGTTTTAGCAGCAGGAGAGACCTCATGCCGAAGAGAGTAATTTACCAGGCATTTCAGGCCTCACCTCACAGACCTTTCTCTTTTGACCCTTTTGCAGAATCTCTCGATTGGCTCCTTAAGACACTCGGCAGGGAATGCTTCACATGGATCTGTGGTGTTCTATGTGTTAAACTGAGCAGCGGGCTCAGGGATGTTAACTTTCTTATTTTTTATACCTTATATTTGCTTACATTTACTCTTCAATAAAATAAATAAATCCTACAGAAAAAAAAAATACCCTGCTGAGTTTAGCTGAGAATCTTAGGTCCCAGGCCTTGAACTGCTGTCTCCTCCCTGCTGGTGGAGCCCCGTACTTTCTTCAGGGACCCTCGTCTGGCCAGCCACCAGCACAGGGCAGCTTCTGACCCTTATCCAGAGAGCTTTAGTCCAGGTGGCGGGGGGCTTCCCGGTGTCCCCAAGCCCTACCTATTTTCCCCCACAAGGTTTTCCTTTAAACTCACTCTTCCTTACTTGTTTTAGCTTTAAAATAATACTTGCCAATTGTGGAAAATGTGAAATGTATAGAACTAAAAAGGAAGAAAAATCACCACAATCCTATTATCCTTGACAATCATCCACGGGGCCTTCCTGTACCTTCTTACGAGAGTTCCTTCATTTACGTAGGGATATATAAAATTTAAATAAAAATTTTATTTAAAGCAATAAAACTGGGATCATGCTATATATGCAGCTCTGTAGCCTGCATTTTCTGCCTAACTTATTCATTCGTTCAGCTGCTCTCCAGGTGCCTCCATCTGTGAGTCTCTGCTCTAAAGCAGCCTTGGGGAGCCCAGCAGACAGACTGACCCCACCCTCCAGGAGAATACAGTCTGATGGGAAAACAGACCCTCACTGAAGGGCCATATCCATATCTAATCATTGGATGGTGTCACCGACTCAGTGGACATGAGTTGAGTAAACTCCGGGAGTTGGAGATGGACAGGGAGGCCTGGGGTGCTGCAGTCCATGGGGTTGCAAAGAGTTGGACATGACTGAGCGACTGAACTGAAGGAGGAGTATAAGGAGAGAGATCCAGGTAGCCAGGAGAACTGTGGGGGCTCCCCTTGTCCACGGGGGTGGGAGGGCTGGGAGTCTGAAGGTTGAGAAGGACTCCACTGGGTGAGTGGGCATTCCAGGCAGAGGGAACAGCAGATGCTGAGGGTCAGAGGCAACCACAGTCAAGTGACGAAAGATCAGGTATGGTTTTTAGAGACTACAGAGGATCCTATTGTATGGACAGACCATAATTTATTTTTCTGAGACATTTAGATTGTTTTCCGTTTTTCGCTGCTATAAATTATCATGGCAAAACTGGTAATATCATTTGCCTCCTGGGAGACTCTCCTGGAAGCTTAGGGACTGGTGTGAAGGGAAATTCACTTGTATACCTGTCAGGAGTTTCCAATTTATTACCGTGTGAATGTACCTATTGATTCTTTTAAGAGTCAGTTAAGCTAAAACTAAATAATATTGAAATGAACATCCTTATGCATAACGCTTTATCCAAAAAAATTTTTTTTTACTCTTTCCCTAAATCAGAGATTCATTATCAGTCCTCCTGATACACGATGACAAGTCACCCAGAAAGGTTAGTCTATACAGACTTATGTTCCACGCCCAAGAAGTCACCAACCACAGGGTTTTCTTCCCATCTAGGCTGTGAGCTACTCAGGAGACAAAAGCTGTGTGCCTCCTACAAAGAGGAGACCTCTGGGGTGGGGAAGCACAGATAAACACATGTTGAATCCCTCCTGTGTGACAGATATACCATCCTGGGAGCATCCACATATACTCTTTAGAAGTGTATGTGTGTGCTCAGTCGCTTAGTCGTGTCTGACACCTTGCGATCCCCTGGATTGTAGCCGTCCAGGCTCCTCTGTCCATGGGATTTTCCAGCAAGAATACTGGATTGGGTTGCCATTTCCTCCTCCAGGGGATCTTCCCGACCCAGGGATCGAACCCTCAACTCTTTCGTCTCCTGCATTGGCAGGCAGATTCTTTACTACTGCATCAACAGGAAAGCCCACTCATTAGATATTCCCCCACAAAGATTATTTATTTATATTTGTTTATTTGGCTGCATTTGGTCTTAGTTGCAGCACACAGGCTCTTCGTTGAGTCGTGCTGGATCTTTTGTAGCGGTGCACTAACTCTCTAGTTATGTGGCATGTGGGCTTAGATTCCTCTTGGCATGTGGGATCTTAGTTCCCCCACCAGGGATCGAACCTGTGTACGCTGTGTTGCAAGGCAGATTCTTAACCACTGGACCACCAGGGAAGTCCTCCCCCAAAAAATTATTAGGAAGGTATTCATATCCTTATTTTACAGCTGAGAAAAATAAGGCTCAACAAAGTGCAGTGATTCACCCGAGATGGTGGAACCAAGACCCAGACAAAGCTGGATCTGGCATTGATCGATGGGAAGACAGCTCTCTCTCTTCTTCGAGACCCCTGGCCCCTCAGGGACCCTCACCCGCATCCCACAGACACTGTCTCTGCTCCCTTGCCGACAGCTTCACCAGCCCTCTCAACCCACCCCATCGTCGTTATTTATTTCCTCTCCTTGTGCTTCTCACTTGCAAGGCTGGGGAAATGAAGGAGGCAGATGGGGAAAGAAGTGGAAATTCTGTGTAATACCATTGACTGTTATCACAAAACTTGTCTTAAGTGCCAACCCTGGGGATTTGCCGGAGTTGGTGCGACAGAGGCAGGGCCAAAGGTCAGATTAAATTGGGCTAGTAACCCCAGGGGGATGCTTGAAAGGGGTAGCTAAAGAAAGCATTTCAGCAGGAACGCGAGGCAGCCGAGGCAGGCAGCAAGCCGGCTGGCCAGGTCAAGCCTGCTTAGAGAAGCTTAGTGGTGACAGGCCTGGGTTCACACATCCTCCTCCTGAAACCTGAAATCTTGCCTTTTCCCCCCAATAATGAGTTGGTATAAAAATGGATCCTGAATAAAATCGTCTGCAGTTTTCAAATTTCAAACTGCATTAGTCAAAATATATCAAATTTCCGTGTACTGACTTACCACCTGCTCAAAATCGGATCCTTTTTCAGCTGGAATATATTGAAATATGAATCACCTCCTGAAGGAAAAGGGGAGATGTGGAGGGAAGGCCCTCACAAAATGTGCGGACGGGCAAGCCAGCATCCTGTGCTCCTTGGGCTCCCCGGCTTCCACCAGCCTCCCAGCGACCCTCAGCCTCCCTGTGACAATGGGCTCCCCAGTGGCCCATGCTCCTCAGCCACTTCCCTTTGATAGATAACTGATTTCTAGCTCGAACTCTGATGCTCTGGGCAGTCTATGCTGCATAGTCCAGAACATGCTCATTTCAAGTCTTCCAACCTTTAAATAAGCATCTACTATGTGCTGGGTGACACAACTGAGCGACCAAGCACAGCACAGCACACATGTGCTGGGTGCTCAGACTCACAGGGAAAAGTGAAAGTGAAAGTCGCTCAGTCCTGTCCAGCTCTTTGCGACCCCATGGACTGTGCAGTCCATGGAATTCTCCAGGCCAGAATACTGGAGTGGGTAGCCTTTTCCTTCTCCAGGGGATCTTCCCAACTCAGGGATCGAACCCAGGTCTCCCGCATTGCAGGCGGATTCTTTACCAGCTGAGCCACAAGGGAAGCCCAAGAATACTGGAATGGGTAGCCTATCCCTTCTCCAGGGGATCTTCCTGACCCGGGAATTGATCCAGGGGATCTTCCTGACCCAGGAATCAGACCAGGGTCTCCTGCATTGCAGGCAGATTCTCTACCAACCAAGTTATCAGGGAAGTTGGACTCACAGGGAGCCCAATCTCTAGTTACACTGCTAAGTCCTAAGATGACTCCTCTGTCCCCATCTCCTCATCCTCTCAGCAGCACTCACTGAACAGTGTGGGCCCTCCCTTCTAGAAACACTTTCTCCACTGCAGAGGTAGAACTGCCGTTTTTTTCCTCCTGCCTTGCTGGCTGCTTTTCTTGGTCTGCTGTGCTGGGGGCTCTTCTTTGGCTTGATTTCTACATAGCCTGACTCCCTAGGCACAGCCCTGGGATCTTCTCTCTTCCATACCCACACCTATCCCCAGGAAGCTCACCCAGGCTCAGGTTTTAAATACTGTCTCCATGGGATGAAGATCAGACATGTGTCTCAGTCCTGAACTCTAGACCAGCCCACCCAACGGCTCCCCTGACATTGTGCGTGGATATCTAATAAGCTGCTCAAACTCTGAGTGCCCCAAAGGTGTTCCCTCCACAGGCTTCCTCATCTCAGTAAACGCCAACCCCATCCTTTTAGTTGCTCAAGTTGAAAATGTAAATGGCATTCTCCATTCTTCCCTAGCCCTCAGTCTCTTTCCCTTTAATCCATCAAGTCCCACTAGTTCTACCTTCAAAATAAACCCTAAGTCGGTTCTCATCACTCCATCCCCACGGCCCGCACTCTGCCCCAGGCCACCATCGTCTCTCCCCCGGACCCCAGCAGCAGCCTCTCCACCCAATCTCCCTGCTTTTATTTAGGTCCCCTCACCACCCACGGCCCACACACAGCCACCAGCATCTTTAAAAATGGTAAGTGCTATCTTGTTCCTTTCCTGCTTGAAGACTTCCCAGTGGCTCCCCCACTGTACCAGAATAAAATGCAAGCTTCTCACCAACCCAGCGCTTCCTCATGATCAGCTCTCATCACATCTCCAGCCCCATCCTCTACCATTTTTCCCACACTGGCCTTTTGGTACCTAGAATACAGCAAGCTCATTCTTTTTTTTTAAAATGTATTTATTTATTTGGCTGCGCTGGGTCTAATCTGTGACACGTGGGATCTTTGATCTTCATTGCGGCAAGCAGGCTCTTTAGTTGTGGCATGTGGAATCTAGTTCCCTGACCAGGGATCAAACCTGGGCCCCTTACACTGAGAGCTTAGAGTCTTAGCCACTGGACCACTGGACTTGCAGGAAGTCCCAGCAAGCTCATTCTTTTCATCATCCCAAAAGAAACCCCATAACCATTAGCAATCATTCCCATCCTGCCTCCTGCTCCCCACCTCCCTCGCCACTGCCCCCGCCCCCACCGCCCACCCCCGCCTCAGCCTCTGGCAACCATTAATCTGCTTTCCGTCTCTAATTTGCCTATACCGGAAGTTTCATACAAATGGAATGATACAATATGTTTGCCTTGGCCTTTTAGCTCTGACTATTCCTGCATGTACCACCCTGCCCCAGGCCCTTGTGGGACCACCTCCCTCTCAGCACTCAAGCCACAGCTCCAGCATCACCTCTTTGTCTAAAGCAGACGCCCCCGCCCACCGCAGTCCCTCTTGATTGCAGAAGTACATTGCGCCATTGCCCTCTTAGCCCTCTTAATTATCTGTTTACATGTTTATCGTCTTTGCTCTCATCTGCTCGTTCCCTGTCATGTCCCAACCCCCAGGATAGTGCCAGGCACCTGGGAGGCACTCAACAATTATTTGTGGATTGAGTTAAGGAGGGCAGCATCAGCGCCATGATGGAGCATTGAAAACGCTCTTAGAGACATGGGTGAGGGTGGGAGCCAGTTGTGCTGCCAGGGAGTGGAGGGGTCACAGTGGAAAGGCTGCCTCCAAGGGTGAGTAGAAGCTCCCCCTGGCCTTTGTGCTAGGTGGAAGGAACCGCCATGGTCAAAGGCCTAGAGGCAAGAGACAGCCTGTCTGGTTTGGAGTCCATGATGTCTCCTCTGGTTTGCAGTTTGTCCCCTAATTCATCGGTCCCCCAACCTTTTTGGCATCAGGGACTGCTTTCATGGAAGACAGTTATTCTCTGGACCAGGGTGCAGGGGATGGCTTTGGGATGATTCAAACACATTACATTTATTATACTTTATTTCTAATCCAATGCCACCGCTGACCTGACAGGAGGTACCTGTCTGCAGCCCTCAGGTTGCGGGCTCCTGCCCTAACTCTTTCCCTAGCTTCCCACAATAAGGAGACACAGATATGTCTAGGAGTTGGGTTTGATACAAGATGCAAGGTACTGAGGAGAAAGAAAAGATGGAGTCTTTTTCATGTTTCTTCTCCCCCAGCTTGGTCCTGGCATGGGCTGGACACCCGCACAGATGCAGAGAAAAACAGACCGGTTCCAAGTTTTCTGATTCTGAGTCATTCGCAGCTACCTTTCAGAGACATGGGAAGGTGGGAGGAGATGGCGATGTATATTACAGACACTTGCAACGGCGTTTTGAAGATGGGTCTGAGCCAATGGCCCCTCTGGGCGCTGGACTGTCTGTGAGTCCCACATTCTTTATTTCTCCTGATCCAATCAGGCCCTGCCAACCTAGGCCCTGTGGCTCTGGGAGTCCAACTGGGCTCCCAGAGGAGAGGCCCTTCCCCAAAGCCAGGAGGCTCAGGAGGGCAAATTGAATTGTGTGCAAGGCAGGAGCCATTAACCTGTCTGTGGACCACAGTCCCCCCTGCCTTTCTCCGCTTGGCCAGCCAGGCCTGTTCAGGCTGCCTCTGCCAGAAAACAGCCTCCCAACCATCCCGAAGGCCCCCTGCTGCCCCGGGGCTGTGCGAAACCTTTCCTGTCCCTTGGTGCCTCATAGCTCCCATCACCCCTGCCTCTAAGATCAGAGCAGGTTCTGAGCTAAGAAGAAAAACCAGTCCACGTGGAACTCACTCTGTAGTCAGAGGCAAGCCTGTATCTTGGTGCTTCCTGCCCCTCAAACTTCCAGGTGGAATCTGCCCTCGTGTGTGCATGCTCCGTCACGTCCAGCTCTTTGCAACCCCACGGACTGTAGCCTGCCAGGTTGGGGATTCTCCAGGCAAGAATACTGGAGTGGGTTGCCGTGCCCTCCTCCTGGGGATCTTCCTGATCCAGGGATCGAACTCGTCTCTCACATCTCCTGCACTGGCAGGCTGGTTCTTCACCACTAGAGCCACCTGGGAAGCCCATCTTGGCAGGGATACCCAGCGCGTTATGCGGGAGGGCGGGCTGGGAGCACTCTGAGTGGGTCCGCCTGCCCCTCGAGGGTGCAGAGGAATTAGCTCAGAGCAGGACTGGCCTGTACCTCTCCCAGGTGGCTCTCCCGAAAACTCCGGGCCCCTCTCAGCCCAATCTCAGGCCTCGGTGGGCCTTCCTGCCCACTGCCCTGCCAGCCACACACCCAGTCCACACTCCAGAAAGTCTGGCTCCTTTACCCCACGATTTTCCGCCCTTACCTGGACTCAATTTATCAAATGGCTGCATGTCACCATGGATGATTGTGGCTTCTGTCTTTCCGCCACCCCAGAAACACACAACTTGCTCGCTTTCTTGTTTCAAAGCCCAGATTACCGTTTCAGGCTCTCCACTAAATCTGCTGCTTTCTGTTCAGGATCGGGCCAGCTTATTTAGGCAGCTGGAACATGAACAGGAGCAGGAACAAATCAGGAGCACCTCCAGAGCTAATGAATGATCCGAGCCTTCGGCTCAGGTCAGCAGCCCCCCGCCAGCCTCCTGGGTCCTCTGTGATGGCTCATTATTCCAATATTCCCAGGAGACAGACGGAATTTTTCCCCAACATCACCTAATTACATTCCGGCTCTACGTGATACTGTGACATGTGTGCAAGCTCACACCGTTCCCCACACGACGCAGACTGGAGCATCCCTGCAGAGGGTGCGGACGGCATGTTTTCATCTCAAGGTGTGCGCTGAGAGCTGCTACCTGGGGAGGCTCGGGGATGATACCCACCCCTCTCCTGTCAAGAGCAAGCCCCATCCCAGGTGACAGAGAACCAGCCGCAGAGGCACAGACAGAAGGGACTTCAAAGGGAGGACAGCTGTAGGGAGGGGACGTGTGTTTCCTGAAGGCCTGCCGCAGAGGATTGGAGATGGCTCTGATGTGGAGTCTCGGGAGCACTCGTACACAGGCCCTCCTGGACTTGAGTCCCTCGGGGTGCCATGTTGAGCTTCCCAGGGTGCTCCCAGCCTGGGAGGGTCCCTAGGACAGAGGAGGGCAGGCTCTGTCTTCTGGGGCCCTGTCTGTGTGGCCCCAAGGCTTGGGGACAGCCCAGACCCACTAACAGAGCCAAAGGACACGGAGGTGGGTGCAGAGGCTCCTGGAGGACAGAGCAGCCTCCTTCACGCCCTCCCCTCCCTCCAGCTTCTGTTCCATCACCCGGGGGTGTAGGCTGGACTGCAGGTCCCGGCCCCCCAGCCTCACTCCATGTAACCTTCACAGCCTCCTCTCACGTCCTCCTCATGGCCTTTCCAAACCTTTCCCACTCTCCCTAAATCACTACCCTTGGCCTCCGGGCCTGCCTCCTCACCTTCTCAGCACCCTCCCACATCAGGCCCCCTGCTGAGGCTGGCTCTGGTCTGCCCTCTCACCTCTCCTCACCCCGAGGTTTCAGTGTAAACGTCTGTGCTGTGCTCAGTTGCTTCAGTCGTGTCCAACTCTTTGTGACCCTGTGGACTATAGCCCACCAGGCTCCTCTGTCCATGGGGATTCTCCAAACAAGAATACTGGAGTGGGTTGAGGTGCCCTTCTCCAGGGGATCTTCCCCACCCAGGGATCGAACCTGCGTCTCTTAGGTCTCCTGCATTGGCAGGCAGGTTCTTTATGACTAGCGCCACCTGGGAAATGTCTCCTGGGGCCAAACAGGAAACACAAAGTGTGAGAAGGGCAGGTAGGATGAACGGGTGGCCACCTGGAAGCCAGGCCCATCTGGAGAGGCCCAGGCTCCAACCCCTGCTGCCTGTGGAAAGGAGAGGAGGGGAGGGCTTCGATTTTTCCGGACAGTGGGAATGGGAATTTTCACATGTCATTGTTTAGCAGCAAATTCCACCCAAAACAAAACACGCTGTGGACCAGCGCAATCCCACCTGCAGCCCGATTCTGCCCGAGGCCGTGGTTTCTGACAGCTGCCTCCTTGTCTGGTGTGCGCCCTCTCAGCTACTCCAGTTCCCTGCCCCCACTATCGACTGCTCCCTCTCCGCCTTGAGACTCACTCTAGCCTCTCCCATTGAACAACAAACCCTGCCAAACCAACATCGCCCTGCGGCCACCACCTCTCTCCTCCCAACTCAGGCCAGTCAGAGGCAAACCACTTGAAAAGTCTCTCTCCTCACAGTCAGCCCACTTCCTCTCACTTCCAGCCCCTGCCCTGGGATTCCACCTGCTTCTCATGCACAAACTCCCTGCTTCTGCCCAAATCCAACTGTTTTCAGTCTCTCTCTTGGATCAGTTGCCCCTTGAAATCTCCTCTGCCCCAATTTCCTCAACACAGCTCTCTCCAGGGTCAACGCCAACTCGGGTCTACTCCGGACATTCCTTCTCAGCCCCTGCCACGCGCACCTCTTCCTCTTCCCATTCTATTCACAGTCCTTGGGGGACCACCAGAACCCACACAAATTCATCCCTCCCTTAGCTCACTCCTAGCTCCAAATCCGAATCTCCAAAGGCTCCGTGCACGTCCCCTGGGGTCATCCAGACTCTTCCTACTCAGCATTTCCCAAACGACTATCACCCCCCTCCAAACCTCCTCCCCTCTCCCTGAGTCACCTTCTCAGTGACCATTGAGTCTTCAGTCTGCACAAAACCTGGACTCTGCATTTCTTCTCTTCTCTTCCCTTGAGTCCCGTTCACCCCGGTAGCTTCAACTTTCAAAACTCCTTCCCAAGGGAGCAGCTGCCTGCTCATCTCCTACCTTCATCGTTTCTCCCTTCCAGCTCCTCCTTCTGACCCTGTCACTCCAATGGCTGTGACCCTCTTTGTCCAGTGCCCTGGATCCTGAGCCAGCATTCAGCTCCTGTCACAAGCCACCCTGGTCCACCTGGCGCAGTGTCTCCCCCATCTCCAGGCCTTGGGTCATGCTCCCCTCGCCTTGAGATGCCCCTCCTTCCCTCATCTACCTGTGAGTTCTCACCTGTTCTTCAAGCTTAGTGCAAACTAAGTGTGATTTTCCTTGTTTTGGGCTCACCTAGAAAGCTCTGTTCATTCCACACAGCTTCACTATCATCAGTTCACTTGCAGGAATCTGTTGTCGTATGAGAGACTGAATATACAAACAGGTAATGCCAAACCATATAGAAAAACAGAACTCTGACACTCAGTCTGCAGTAACCAGCCCAGGAAACTGTCCCCTTACCTACAGTAACCAGCCCAAGAAGGCAGCCTGCTACCAACAAGTCAGACTTGTAGGAAATCAGTCCATACCTCTAGCAAACAGTCCAGGAAGCCAAACAGTAACCCCTGTGACAATCAGCCCCAACTGGCAAGAACCTGACTAGCTTCCCTAATTTTTGTCCCCACTTGCAACTTAAGGTTAAGCAGGGAAAACCAAATATGCTCCTAACCACACATAGAAGATACCTTGCTTCTTTTTTTGAAAAATATTTATTTATTTGGAGCTGCACTGGGTCTTTGTTGCTGCTCAACACTTTCTCTAGTTGCGGTGAGCAGGGACAGTGTGCAGGCTTCTCGTTGCGGTCAGTGGCTTCTCTGTTTGCAGAGCATGGGCTCTAGAGCTCTCGGGCTTCAGTAGCTGTGGCACACAGGCTTAGCTGCCCCGAGGTATGTGGAATCCTCCCTCCCAGACCACGGATTGAACATGTATCCCCTGCACTGACAGGTGGATTCTTAACCACTAGACCACCAGGGAAGTCCAAGGATGCCCTACTTCTAATGAGTCCATCCCTAGCTTCCCCAGGCCAATCAGGGCACAATTGAGGCCTTCCTTTTTTTCCACTGTAAAACTTTCCCACTCCTCTGCCTGTCTTGGACTCTCTGCCAAAACGTAAGTGATTGTTACTTCAACAGGTAAGCTCTGAGTAAACCGTCTTTACATGTTCTCATTTGGTTGGTCCGTTTATTTCCACGTGTGTAATAAACTATCCCAAACTTGAGCCATTAAAACAAAACGCATGACCTTGTGGCTCTGTGGGCTGCATGGGCTCTGTGGGATGGTTATTCTGTTGTTCTCGCTCAGGGTATCTCTTGCGCTTGCAGACAGATGGTGGAGAGCCCTGGGTCCTCTGGGCTCAGAACTAAGAAGCTGGGACTCTTGAACCCCTCTCTCCTTCTCCATATGGTCATGGGGCTTCTCCTCTCAATGTGGTCACTGCCTGTGATCTCTCCAGAGGAGCCAGGGGAGCCAGACTTTTCACCATGGCTCAGATCTCCCAAAATCTTCAGACTTGGGAAAGTGAAGATGCTGGCTTTGATCAAGAACTGGGGATGGGATTGGATGGGAACAGCTCCATTTCCACTGCATCCAACTGGTTAAACCCAGTTGTGTACCAGCCTGATTCCATGTGGGAAGGGACCCTTCCAGGCTATGATGACGGGAGGCACGGGGGCCACCTTTGGAGACTGGCTTCCACACATCTTCCCTCTCACTGATGTTGTTCTTAGTCTCTGGGTGTCGGCATTGAGCAGGGGCTTGGCTGAATCGGGCCTCAGCAAGGCTTGACGATCGGGTATGAACTGACAGAGGGTTGGCGTGTCCAAGAGATGAACAGAAAGACTCTGCACTGGAAGCCCTGCCCCCAGGCCCACACCACCAATGTGTCATTCACATAAACACTGCTCTCTGCTGCTCAGCACACCGCTATTTTTAAACCTCTCAAGCAGTGAGTGGTGCTTAACATTTTTTGAATCAGAGACCCCTTAGGGAATCTCATGAAAGCTGTAGGAGACCCTCTCCCTGGAGAAGTCACTCACAGTTCTGCAGCATATTAATGACAGCTGCCCTTTACCGAGATCTTTAGAGCAAGCCAGTGACCGTGTGCAATGCAGCATGTCCATGATCTGGACTTATTACCCCAAACATACTGCAGGCTAAATACTACCATTTAGCACCATTTCATAGAAGAGAAAGCCGATGAGAAAGCCAGACTCAAAAAGGTTAGGAGTGGGACTTCCCTGGTGGTCCATTGGCTAAGACTCCAAGCTCCTAATGCAAGGTGCCTGGGTTCAATCCCTGGTCAAGGAACTAGATCCCACATGCTGCAACCAAGACCCAGTGCTGTCAAATAAATAAAAACAAACACTAATTTTTTTAAAAAAGCATTCTGGAGAAGGAAATGGCAACCCACTCCAATATTCTTGCTTGAAAAATCCCATGGACAGAGGAGCCTGGTGGACTACAGTCCATGGGGGTCACAAAGAGTCAGACAGAACTGAGTGAGTGAGTGCACGCATATTAATTCCTACTTGTAGATGCTTTATGCCTTTCAAAACTAAAGCCTCCTCTTAACAAGAAAAACTTCACAGACCCCTGTGGTAATTGTGTGCTTTAGTCCCTGATTAGAAAAAATGGACAGTGACAAGAAAGCAACTACTCAGAGACATTTGCAAATGAGAACTATTTCATCATCTGCAACAGATCACACTTACTTGAAAACAGTAGTCTAGTAAGAACGGGCTGTATGGTGCAGGGACCTCTATTCGATGCTCTGTACTGACTTAGATGGGAAAGGAATCTAAAAAAGAACGTGTGTATGCGTATGTGTCACTGATTCACTTTGCTGTGCAGTAAAAGCTAACACAATACTGTGGACCAACTACACTCCAATAAGAATTAATTGGGAAGAAAGAAAGGTTAAGGAGTAACTAGAAAACAGCACTAGAACTCAGTGCAGGAAGGTCTGAAGACAAAGCCCAGACCCTTCAACCACGGCACCCTACAGTTTCGGGGTTTCTGGGATGCTCTGAGTCCATCTGGGAACCCCAGGTTAAGAATCCCTCCTCTAAGGGCTCCCAAAGTCCTACTTCCTGATCTAAATACCCTACCTGTATTTAAGGCTCTGAATAAGCCGGACCCACTCCTTGCTTCCCCCTCCCCACCCCCAACACCCGGATTTCTGGCTACTCCCAGGCCACACTTAACTGCTGTTTCAGCCTGGCTACCCCAGACTCTGAGCTGGCCTCCCTTGAAATGCCCTCTCCACACTGTCCTCACCCAAAGGTCAAGTCCCCTTCTCTCGAGAGCTTTCCTTGACAGCCTGCCCTGGACTAGTGCTGGCTTATCCCTCTCCCACTTGGGGCTCTCATCACTTCCTGAGTAACTGCTATTTTCCCAACTTAGCTCTGATCCTCTTGAGAGCAGAGACCCATCCTCCCTGTCTTTCTCACCTTCCTAGATAGATACTTGCATAAACACTAACGGTTCACAGACTCCTCACCAGGCCCATTTCCTCCACTCTCCTTTTGATTCCTGGACTCTCAACCCCAAAGGCTGAATGAGACTCCAGAATAGACCAGGTCAGAGAGCCGCTGCCTAGACCCAGACATGTTTCCTTTATGCAGAGAAGCAGCTGCTGAAATACAGTTTTAGGACCCAGTCCAGGGTCCAACCCACACCTGGCTGCTCCAGCAGGAATATCTGGTATCATCTGTTTCTTTCTTTTGCATTCTCAGGGGACACCATGTTGCACGAAATCTGTGACTGTTTTGTTTCCTGATAACAATAAATAAAGACTGAAAAGAATGTGCATGTATCAGTCGGATGCACAGCGTCTATGGAGCAAACAGGACAAGAAAGCAGGAGACATGGGTTCAATCCCTGGTTGGCGAAGATCCCACATGCCTCGGGGCACCTAAGCCCATGCACCACAACTCCTGAAGCCCATGCATCCTTCAGCCCGTGCTCCTCAAGAGAAGCCACTGCAATGAGAAGCCTGTGCGCTGCGACTAGAGAACAGCCCCCGCTCACAACTAGAGAAAAGCCCGCACAGCAACAAGACCCAGCACAGCCAAAATTAGGAAAATAAATAAAGAAAATTTAAAAAGAAAGAAATACCAGCTTCCCAAGCTCCATGAGAGTCTGCTCTCCTGGTGCCCCACTCCTAAACCAGGCAATCAGTCAACAGGCCCTGGCCTGTGGATGGAAAGCTGACAGCAGGATGTAAGACCGCCACAGGCAGACCAGGACAGACAACTCCCAAGGACAGAGATGATTAACCAGCCCCCCACACACACACCATTTCTGTCCCCGAAGGCTAAAGTTACTGTCCTCCAAGCCCTGGGTCAAGCACTTTGCGCTTGTTACAACCACATGAGCAAACTGTTGAATAATAAAATTCATTTTATAGGTGTGAGAACCAAAGCTCCAAGAGGGAAATGATGTGCCCAGGACCACTGAGTCCATCGGGTGCCATTAGGCACTTTGAGGATAGTTCAATAAAGGGACAATTGACCAAGGTGTGGGCGGGGCCTCGGCAATCCTCAGGGATGGCAAATAGCAGGCAAGTGTCACCACGCCTAGGCCTGAAGAGGGGACGGAAGGGAGGGGACTGGAAATCAACCCAGAACACAGAATCTGCATGAGGAGGGCAAGAGCTGAGACATTCGGTCAGGGATGAGGATAAATACCCAGCAAGCACTTTCCTCCCGGCCTCTAATTGCCTTCCCTCCCCATGCCACCTGTCGGCTGGGCAGGAGGTCACAGTTGGAAACAAATAGGTCAGACTCCAGGGGTGGGGTGGGGGAAGGGCTAGCACCTTCACCCTCTGGAAAGGGGCACATTTCTATGGGGTGGAGGCCAAAGAGGCCCAAAGGGGCTTGTGCACAAGTCTGGGGTCCTCCACTGCCCTGGGTGTTGGCACTCCCATCAACTCCAAGCATTGAGGTCTCACCCCTCATTTGTTCCCTACATGGTCCAGAGCCCAAAATGAACCTTCTAGTTCTTTGAGAAAATATGGTGCGGAAGGTTTGAGAAGTCCCTGGCAGAGGGGACCTGTGGTTTTACAATTAACCTAAAAGCCTCTTATTAGCATCTTGGCCTAAAAGTCTCCAAACACCCACGCAGAAACAGGTCTTCCCCCACACCGCCTGGCTTTCAGCTTTCGGGTAAAGAGAGGGTTTCAGCAGAGATGTGGGCTGAGGCTCTGCAGTTCAGCACAGCCCCTTTGGGGGGGGTGGGACCAGGCTGCACCCCTGTTACAGGAGGCTCAGGGGTGGCTAACATCACATCAGCTCATCAAACCCTCCTTCATTTGCAGGTTTATTAAATCAAGAGCCAATTCTGACACAGTTTCTTTCAAGCCATTCTACTTTGCAGGTGTGCAAAATTTATCTGAGATAAAGAAAACCATTACAGAGAGAGCACAATCTTCAAAGCCCACCTCTGAGACCAGGAAGAAATAAAAACAGTAGCCCATACAAATGTGCAATTAAGTTTGCAAATACTTGGGAGCCAGGAGAAACACCTTCCCTGTGGAGAGCAGGTCTTTAAGGCAATTTTCTTGAACTCTATTCAACACTTACTCAGAATGCCTTTTAAAAAATAACATATGATTTTCTTCTCTCTCCAAAGACTCCCTTATTCTTTCTCTTCCAGGTAAGAATAAGCCATCTCTGGAGTGAGAAAAGCAGTTGCTCATATTGATAAGGGATGATGGACTATGTTTCAGGGGAGGTAAAGAAGAAAGACAAACAAACATCCTTGGCCAGGGAGCAGGGTTTTGCTGAGGTATAGGGAGGCCCAGAGCCTAGGGGCTGGCCCTGGGGGTCTTTACCCACCAACAGAAGGCCACGGTTCCAGAGATCAAGACTCAGCTCAGAGGAAGTGTCTATCCATAGCCTGGCCTGGGCTCCACAAATGCTCAGTCTCCCCAGGTGGGGATTTGATTCCCCGTGAGAGGCAGAGGGCTTGTTTCTGCTATAGTGTTTACTAAGCATTAGATTCATTTTTCTACATGAAGTTGTGTGTGTGTGTGCTCAGTCGCAACCAACTCTTTGCGGTCCCCTGGACTGTAGCCTGCCAGGCTCCTCCGTCCATGGGATTCTCCAGGCAAGAACACTGGAGTGGGTTGCCATTTCCTTCTCCAGGGGATCTTCCCAACCCAGGGATCAAACTCACATCTCTTGCATTGCAGGCACGTGAAGCAGAGCTACAAATAGATGCAAGATGGAGTCAGCGCCGCAGAGACAGGACTCACATTCTGGCCCTCCACTCAGCAACAGTGTGACTTTGGGCAAGTGACTTGGCCTTCTGAGCCTCAGTTCCCTGAGCTGTAAAGTGAGACACTTCATAGGGCTGTTGGCTGAATATGTGGTTTAACTACAAGAGCACCTAGCAGGTTATACGTCCTGGACCCAGGAAAAAACCACTGCAGCTGGGGCTCAAAGCATTGTCCTAATTCCAGAAAGGGCCACCACCCAGTTACCAGTGCAGAGAACCAGAGGTATCACTCTGTAGAGACGCACAGTTTTTGGATGCTGCTGCTGCTGCTGCGGCTGCTAAGTCACGTCAGTCGTGTCCGACTCTGTGCGACCCCACAGACGGCAGCCCATCAGGCTCTGCTGTCCCTGGGATTCTCCAGGCAAGAATGCTGGAGTGGGTTGCCATTTCCTTCTCCCAATGCATGAAAGTGAAAAGTGAAAGTGAAGTCCCTCAGTTGTGTCCGATTCTTCGAGACCCCATGGACTGTAGCCTACCAGGCTTCTCCGTCCATGGGATTTTCCAGGCAAGAGTACTGGAGAGGGTTGCCATTGCTTTCTCCGAGTTTTTGGATGGGACTCAGCTTTTTTTGGCTGTGCCTGGTCTTAGTTGTGGCACATGGGATCTTCGATCTTCGTTGCAGGGATCTTTAGTTTCAACATGCAAACTCTTAGTTGTTGCCTGTCGGATCTAGTTCCCTGACCAGGGATTGAACCTGGGCCCCCACCTTGGGAGTACAGAGTCCCAGCCACTGGACCACCAAGGACTCACATTTGAAACTTAGTTCATAATTCAGTGTCTATATGTCCCTCTGCCGAAGCCCTTAGCTTCTCTGTTTCTCAGTCTCACCGTCTGTGCAATGGGAACGTGAATAATATCTGATCAAAAGAGCTAATCCATGTAAAGTGTTTAGCTAGTGTCTGGCACAGAGTAAACATTAATAAGCATTGTTTTGTTGTCATTATGGCTTTCCCAGATCAGACTCCATGTGCTAGAATTTAATAACATTTTGTTTTTTGTGTATTTATTTCTGCAGTTACTTTCTATTTATGGCAAGTGTTACTGTCTCCATTTACAGAGGTGTTATCAAGTTTCCCTTTTAAATACATCTATTTAAGCTAAAGTGGGTCAATATATAGAAGAGAAAAGAAATGAAAAATTAGTGCAGGTGGATCACAGATGGGTGAGACGCTGAGAAGGTGTGAAGCAGAAATTGAAATTTGGGAAACACCCAGATAATAAGCCGTGTGTAAAGCCAGAAGCAGACCCAAGCCATGCCCCACGCCCACCCCAAGGCCATCCCAAGGTCGTTCAGAGGCCAGCAACCTTGAAGCCTGCTCTTCCCTGCCTTCAGAGTCTTCCCTGGATAGGCCACTCTGCCTCAGGCAGAAGTCCCCAGCTCCCCTGAGGATGACTCCCAAAATGAGGGTGCTGTGAGGAGCTCCCAAGGCCCTTTGCATGCCTGACTCCCAGGGGTGCCTGGGCCCCAAGAGGGAACCATGGCGCCGGAATCTCGGGGCAAGTCTGGTGGAAGACCTCCAGGCTGGGGGCTGGGGGCTGGAAACTGGGAGGTTGGGGGGTGTGGTCCCTCTGAGGAGGTAAACCGAATGCCATTTTTCTACAACTTCTAAGGAGAGACTTGGAACAGCCTGGAAAATAAAAACAGAATTCTGACTCTCTCCGCCGAGGTGTTACAACTCAGCCCCAGTTGCCTGGCAACTGTGCAGGTGTGTGATTGGGTGAGCGGCGCTCCCAAGGAGCCAACCAGCGCCCGCCGGGCCGGCCAAGGTGGGAGCAGGTCCGGGAGCAGGCCAGCGGCCGCATCCGCATCCCGCATCCGATCGCGCCCGCCGCCACCCTCCTGCTGCCCCTCCTCCTGCCCACTCGGCGAGAGAGGAATCGCTATGGCCTCTGGGGGTCGCGGTTTGGGCGGCTGCCAGGTACAGGCACCCGTGCTGCGGCCTCCACTGCTGTCTCTAGCCCAGGAGGGGTCACCGACTTCAGAATCCGTGTCCGAGTCCTGACCCGCTACAGACTGGCCTCCCACTCCAGCCCAGCCCAAACCCGGCATTTCAGAGAAACCCGAGAATGAGAACGGGTGGGACCTCCGCCTCCGGGATCTAGGCTCTCTTTTGGCACATAAATACACACCTTCTGTCCCCAGAGAAGGTGCTAAGGGAGCAGAAGCTTTCAGAGGAGGGTTTTGGTGGACTTCTTTTGGTTGGCGCCACTCTCCAGGTGGGTTCTCCCAGCACCAACAACCAGTAGGAATAGTGGCTAAGTGTTTGCAAGCAGGCCTGCATTTGAATTCCAGCAGATGACCAACGGGGCTGTGTAGCCCTGAGCAAGTCACGTCGCCTCACAGTTTGCTGATCTGTAAAATGGGGGAAAACACCTGCTTCCTAGGGCTGCTGTCATGGTTAAGTAATAAACATAGAACATTTAGCATGGCGCTTGACAAATTCTTAGCCCTCAGTCCCGGAAAAATAAATAGTTCTATTAGGACCTAGAAGCTGGTGCCACCAGGCATAAGTCACTGATGCTGGGGTGCCTCCCACTCAGCACATGGCATTCCAATCTCCACCCCTTTTTCAGTAACCTGTGCAGGCGGCCTCTCAGAGGTGGGTCCCTGTGATGAAAAATGGGCTGACTACCTCCAGCCAGCATCCCTGCATTTACCGCCTGGAAAATCCCATGGATGGAGGAGCCTGGTAGACTGTAGTCCATGGGGTCGCTAAGAGTCGGACACGACTGAGCGACTTCCCTTTCACTTTTCACTTTCATGCATTGGAGAAGGAAATGGCAACCCACTCCAGTGTTCTTGCCTGGAGAATCCCAGGGACGGGGGAGCCTGATGGGCTTCCATCTATGGGGTCGCACGGAGTCGGACACGACTGAAGCGACTTAGCAGCAGCCGCAGAGAAATGCTGAAGAACTTCTCTGGTAACCCAGTGGTTAAGAATCCACCTGCCAATGCAGGGGATACGGGTTCGATCCCTGGTCCAGGAACTAAGATTCCCACGCAAGGGGTGACTAAGTGTACCACAACTACTGAGTCCATGCTCTAGAGCCACCCCAATGAGAAGCCCATGCACGGCAACTAGAGAGTAGCCCCTACTTGCTACAACTAGAGACAGCCCACACGCAGCCAGAAGACCCGGCGCAGCCTAAATAAATAACTAAAAAGGAGTGCTGAGTCAAGGGGCAGGGGGTGGGGGCAATCAAGTCTTCTGCCTGGCTCCACCTGCTGTTTGCTGCACCCGCCCCTGACTCTGCCTTTTCACTCTCCCCCTAAGGCCGCGCTCTCCATGGGGTCCTCTGCAGCCTGCACTAAGGACTCATCTTCTCAGGGTAGGTGCTGCTCACTTGCAGTTCAGCAGGACTGGGCGCTCCCCACCACCCCCATCAGGAAAAAAAAAGGGGAAGCAGGCCAGCTGACTCCACCCCTTGGCCAGTGGATAGCTCTTCTTTGCGGAGAGTATCATTCCCCCCCACCCCGCCAATCCCTCTCTTCCATCCTTTACCCTTCACTGCCTTCCACAGACCCCAGGCGGCAGGCGGAGAGGCCAAGTGTGAAAGCGCTCCTGCTGGGCAAGAATGTAGAGAAGGAAATCTCTGAGATTGAGGCAAACCCCATCCCACCTTCTGGGAGGCTCCTGGAAAGACTTGCTGAACCCCAGGGGCTGAAGACCCAGACTTTGTTCACACTCCCCAGCCTGGAGGGGGGTGCCTGCAAATCCCCTACACTCCAAATGCACTTGGTTCAGATGTGTTTTCTTAAAAAGATTAATTCCATGAAGTCCCAGGCAGCCTTTGACACTGATGTTTACATGGGGTTTTTAAAAGCTTCTGCTTTTCAGCCAACATATTAACATGTTAACAGTTGTGCTTGACTCTACTTTGGTGTCTGGGCTTTTTCTCCTGCTTCTTTAGAGTTTTCTATACTTTTTTTTTTTTTTTCAAATTTTCCACAGATGGTGTGTATTACTTTCATAGCAAAAAATTAAAATAAACAAAAACAAAAGATTAATTAGTGGGCCCGCTCAACAACCTGTTTAAATCCTTATCGGAAGGGTAGCAGAGTTTCCCCGAGGGCCAGAAATGGCCCCTGTCTCTGGATCCACGCTGCTTTCTGAAGCCACCCTGGGCAAGAAGGGCAGGGAGGCACTGGTGGGACAAAGTGACCCCAATGATTCTCCTGGGACCCCTCCAGGGAATGGCTGTGGTCCTACCAGGGAACAAGTGGCCAGCAGGTTCCTGGAAGTCACCTACCCATGGTACCAGACAGAAACTTCCCTCTTAGGAAACTGGCAAATGAAAATTCTGGTTTTCCCTTTGTTCAGCTCTGCGCTTCCAGGAGAGTTTCCCAGGTTGTTCAGTGGTAAAGAACCTGCCTGCCAGTGCAGAAGACATAGGTTTGATTCCTGGGTCTGGAAAATCCCCTGGAGAAGGAAATGGCAACCCACTCCAGTATTCTTGCCTGGAAAATTCCATGGACAGAAGAGCAGGGTGGGCTAAACCATCCATGGGGTCGCAAACAGTCAGACTTGACTGCGTGACTGAGCACACATGCACCCCCTTTCAGAGACATTAGGAAAACAGGCTGGAAGGGCAGGGTAGGGAGATGGGTTGTCCATCCCTCATTCCTGCAGCTTCCTCATCTGCCCATCCTGACCCAGCTCCACCCGAGTTACCGACCCCTTCCAGCTTGGCCTGCTCCAATTTGTTGCAACCAATACTGCCCAAGGCACTGCCCTGGGAGATCCATCCATGCCTTGGCCTTGACCAGTCTTCTCCCAGGAAGCTCTAGGACCCAGCAGAAAAGGAGACTTGCCAAGATGCTAGAGAGAAAAGGGTGGAAACTCCAACGGGGCAGGGATGACTCTTCCAAAACAATAACCGTAAGTGAAAATTTAGAGCCACTGACCTCAGGGTCAGCACTGTGCTCAGCCCTACATGTGTGAAATCCCTAACCTTCTCAACACTCCAGCAAGGCAGGTGTTATTACCCATCTTCTAGATGACAAACTGGAAGTGCAAAGAGGTTCAGAGGCCTCCACAAAGCCCGCAAGTACAAACTGGCAAAGCGAGAGCCAGATCCGGGTCCTGTGGGGTCAGCCTCTTGCTCCCAACAGCATCTTTCTTGCCATCATATCTTCAGTGTCGTGCAAATACAGGTGAATAGATAAGGCAAGGATGGAGGGAAGGGACTTCCCTGGTGGTCCAGTGGCTAAGACTCAGCACTCCCAATGCAGGGGGCCCAGCTTTGATCCCTGGTCAAGGAACTAGATCCCACATGCCTCAACGAAGCATTCGTAGGCTGCAAAAATAAAAAAGATCCCTCATGCTGCACCTAAGATCCAGCACAGCCAAAAAAAAAAAAAAGATGGAGGGGACTTTCCTGGTAGCCTACTGGTTAAAATTCCATCTGCCAGTACAGGAGACACAGATTCTATCCCTGGACCAGGAAGATTCCACATGCTGCCACAGCTACTGAGCCTGGCTCTACAATAAGAGAAGCCACTGCCAGGAGAAACCTGTGCACTGCAATGAAGGCTAGCCCCTGCTTGCAGGAACTAGAGAAAGCCCTTGCAAAGCAGTGAAGACCCAGCACAGTCAAATAAATTAAATTTAATTAATACATTTATTTTAAAAAAAAGGATGAAGCTAGCTTCTATGCCCCCTAACCCTCCATCTTCCAAAGGGCCTGCCCCAAACCTGGGCCTGAACAAAGCATCATACTCAGCTCACCTCAACAGAAACTATGGGAAGAGGCCATGCCACAGACACTGGGACCCCTCCTTGGAGGCCCTGCAGACAGCCCTCTCCTCTTCCTGCACAGAAACAGACGGCCAGGACCCTTTTTATCTGTGGGATAACCCTGAAAGTGAAGCCGGGGAGGCCCCACCACTTGCTGAGCTGGGGGAATGAGGAAGATGGTGGCTCAGCAGGCAGCAAAGCAAAAGCAGGAGCTGCAGTGGCCAACGGGTCATTATTTACCCGTAAACTGGGTCTTCTGTTACTGGGAGCTCCTTGAGGGCAAGCTGGTCTTTTCACACATCCATCTCAAGCACCCAGTGGAGCAGCAGCCAGAAAACTGGGTCAGCGCCCCTGGAAGGCCACAGACCTTTGGTGGCTGAGCTATGCTGAGACCCCATATTCTCTTGAGGACACTTGTTTAGTAACAACACCAGCAGAGGCAGATTTACAGGGATCCTGACAAAGCATCCATAGTCCTCCCAAGGCCCTGCACCTAGTTCTGTATTCATGACTTATTTTTTTTTATATTTATTTATTCATTTATTTGGACTTCCCTGGTGGCTCAGTGGTAAAGAGTCTGCCTGCCAATGCAGGAGACACAGCTCGATCCCTGGGTCAGGAAGATCTCCTAGAGAACGAAATGGCAACCCCCTCCAGTATTCTTACCTGGGACACCCCATGGACAGAGAAGCTTGGTGGGCTATAGTCAAAGGGGGTCACAGAAGAGTTGGACATGACTTAGAGATTAACCACAATGATTTATTTGTTTGTCTGCCACAGGTCTTAGCTGCAACACATGGGATCTTCCTTGCACCATGTGGGATCTTCCCTCAAGGCATGAGGGCTCTAGTTGTGGGTCCCGGAGTGCATGGGCTCAGTGGCTGTGGAGCGTGGACCTAGTTGCTCCTTGGCATGTGAGATCTTAGTTCCCCCACCAGGGATCGAACCTGCATCCCCTGCCTTGCAAAGCAGACTCCTAACCACTGGACCACCAGGGAAATTTCTCATGATTTGTTACACTTTTTCATAAAAAGGGGAGTCTAAATTATGTAAACTCCACAAAATCTGGAACCAGCCCAGAATGTCAAAACTTGGAACCGCCCCCCCCCCCCCACTACCACATACACACACCCTGCTCCTAGCTGGCACATGTAAGCTGGTTTTCCAGGGAAAGAATAGGAAGAACCAGGGTAGAATAAGAAGGGCTGGTGGGGCCCTGAGGCCAAGGAAAACCCCAGATTACAGTCAGATTTTGATCATGATCGAACCTGCGTAGAACATCAAATGCAGGTGGGAGGGTCGGGCAATACCCCCACCTCCACCCCCCAATAGTCTCAATATCAGAGTCCAAAAAAGCCCTCAATATTTTTGAATTTTTTAAATATTTATTTAAAAATATAGAAAGGGGAACCTTTCTAACGTTACATGACTCTCTCTTTCTTTTTTTAAAAAAATTCTTATTCATTTATTTTTGGCTGCCCTGGGTCTTCGTTACTTTGTGCAGGCTTGCTCTAGTTGTGGTGAGCAGGGGCTACTCTTCATTGCGGTGCGTGGGCTTCTCACTGTGGTGGCTTCTCTTGTTGCAGAGCACAGGCTCAGTAGTTGTGGCACACGGGCTTGGTTGCTCCGCAGCATGTGGGATCTTCCCAGACCAGGGATTGAACCCATGTCCCCTGCATTGGCAGGCAGATTCTTATCCACTGTGCTCCCAGAGAAGTCCTTGAATGGGGGCACCTTTTGAGAATCTGATGAAAACTCTGGAGGCATTAAAATGCACTCACACACAGAATAGTGCATATCCTTGCAGGGGGTTATGGCTGCTGAGGGCCATTGGTTGGCCCTGCAGGAGGCAGCGAGGCCCAGGTTGAGGGCCCTGCAATGGAGGCAGTATGATGTGATGATGTACAATGGTGGCTGTCAGGAAACTGGGTTCCATCCAGCTTCTGCTGCTGCTGCTGCTGCTGCTACGTCACTTCAGTCGTGTCCGACTCTGTGCGACCCCATAGACGGCAGCCCACCAGGCTCCTCCGTCCATGGGGTTTTCCAGGCAAGAGTACTGGAGTGGGGTGCCATTGCCTTCTCCCATCCAGCTTCTAAGTCTCTTCAATTCCCCAAACCTCTACTAAACTTTGCATGAGGTGTTCTCTAAATTCCTTCCAATTCCTTCCAGAATTCTGATTATTTCTGTGACTTTCATCTTCTGCAGGCCTGAGCACTGCCCCAGGCCTTTAGGGGGAAAAAAAAAAAAAGAACCAAACCACCCATTCCATGCAATAAGAACTTTTCACACGTTGCTTGTTTAATTCTCTCAGTTACTCTATGGAGCAAATATTCTTTGCTCCATTTTACAGACTAAGAAACCCCTCTGTTGGCATGAGGGTTAAAGGAACTCCCCCAAAGTGATGGTAGGTAGTGAGGTTCAGATTTGAACCTGGATCTGCTGGACCCACACTAGCCTGTGCCTTTGCTATGGGCACACCGATGCCCTTAGTCCCCACTCCTTCTCACACCCACTGTCAACTAAGCCTTGAAATATTGGTTTTTTCCCCCAACCCCTTGGCCTCAAGCCACCTGCTTCCCACTCTCTGTCCCTAGGGGTCTGCTTGCCACCCAACAGATGGGGAATGAAGACCCCAATCCTATCCGGCTGGATCAGATCCTATTGAACCTGATTCCTCCTGGGGCCAGTGCTTTGTTGGGGGACAATTAATGGCCATGGTTGATTGTTGGACACTTAGACATGGAGCAGCATCACCCAGGTTTGCCTTCCCAGCTTAAAAGCCCAGATTAATCGCCCTGGGCTGGTTCTGTCACACACGGGGATATATTTTCCTCTTGGAATTTACAAGTAGTTCCATCGGAGAAATAAACAACCGGAGATAAAAATTACATTGTCACAGTGCAGGTGTGATAGATGTAAGAAGCAAGCCGTCGTGGTGGTTGCCGCGGAGGTGCTCTGCGGACAGAATCCACCAGATGAGACCTGGAGGAGCCCCAGGGCAGGGGAATGAGATGCTGATGGGGCCTCAGCCGAATGGGAAGCGCGGACTCTCTGCAATTTACATTCCATCACTCTAAATCATAAGGTTCCAGGCCGGCCTCCTGGAGCCAGGGTGAGAGTTTGATTGACAGGAGACCTCCTCAAAAAACTCCGCCTCTCAGCTGCAGGCCTCAGGAAGGGCGAGCCTGGACAACAGAACAGGCCCCAAATGAAGAGCCAGCAGGGGACACTTGGCTTAAACTCGGCCAAAGAGTCTCCATCAAGACACCAACTAGGGAAGCGCGGACTCTCTGCAATTTACATTCCATCACTCTAAATCATAAGGTTCCAGGCCGGCCTCCTGGAGCCAGGGTGAGAGTTTGATTGACAGGAGACCTCCTCAAAAAACTCCGCCTCTCAGCTGCAGGCCTCAGGAAGGGCGAGCCTGGACAACAGAACAGGCCCCAAATGAAGAGCCAGCAGGGGACACTTGGCTTAAACTCGGCCAAAGAGTCTCCATCAAGACACCAACTAGGGACGTCCCTGGTGGACCAGTGGTTAAGAATCTGCCTTCCAAGGCAGGGTTGTGGGTTCGATCCCTGGTTGGGGAACTAAGATCCCACTTGCCACTAAGGATATATGTCACAGCTAGAGAGAAGCCTGCTCACCACAGAGAAAAGCCTAGATGCTGCAACTAAGACCTGACACAGCCAAATACATAAATATTAGAAAGAAAAAAAGACACCAACTACTTGACTTGTCTCTACTGCTACTAGGGAACCCAAGCCTACCTAAGTCTACTTGTAAAGAAAGCCACTTCAGAGAAGCCCACAAGAAGACCAGACTGGACCTGTGTTCAGAATAACTAACATTTGCTGAGTACTACATGCTCCGTCCTCTGTGAAGGACCCAGCAAAAATTATCTCATATTAATCCTCAAGGCAATGCTATGAAGTGGTATTATTCCCATTTTGCAGATGACAGACTTAGGTTCGGAGAGGTTAAGTGACTTGTCCAAGGTCCCTGGAATGGATTCAGTTTTGTTGTTTAGTGGCTATGTTGTGTCCAACTCTGCAATCCCATGGACTATAGCACACCAGGCTTCCTTGTCCTTCACCATCTCCTGGAGTTTGCTCACAAACTCATGGTCATTGAGTCAGTGATGCCACTCAACCATCTCATCATCTGTCACCCCTTCTCCTCCTGCCCTCAATCTTTCCCAGCATTAGGGTCTTTTCCTATGAGTCCTCTCTTGGTATCAGGTGGCCAAAGTATTGGAGCTTCAGCTTCAGCATCAGTCCTTCCAATGAATATTCTGGGTTGATTTCCTTCAGGATTGACTGGTTTGATCTCCTCACTTTCCAAGGGACTCTCAAGTCATCTCCAGCATCACAGTTTGAAAGCATCCACTCAGCATTCAACCTTCTTTATGGTCCAACTGTCACATCCGTACATGACTACCGGAAAAACCATTCAATGAATGGCCCCCAAAATATATGTCCACATCCAAATTCTTGGTACTTAGAAATGTGACTTTATTTGGAAAGAGTCTGCAGATGTAATTAAGGATCTTGAAATGAGATCATGCTGTATTACCCAGATGGGCCCTAAATTTAACGGCGAACGTCCTTCTAAGAGACAGGAGAGGAGAAGACAGCAAAGAGAGAAGCCTGGTGAAGACAGGGGCGGAGACAGGAGTACCACGAGGGCAACAAGCCACCACTGGAAGCCGCCGCCACCGGAAGCTCCCCCCAGAGCCTTTGGAAGGAGCACAGTCCTGCCAACACCTTAAGTTCAGATTCTTTTTTACCTCCAGAACCATGAGAATACATTTCTGCTGTTTTAAGTCACTCAATTTAGGATTCTTTGTTGCTTGTTTCTTTGTGAGTGCATGTGTGTGTGGTTGGTTTTTTTTTTTAAAGTCATGTCACACAGCTTAAGGGATCTTAGTTCCCCAAGTGGAGACTGAACCTGGGCCCCGGTATAACGAAAGCACGGAGTCCTAACCAGTAGACTGCCAGGGAATTTCCTAGCCACTCTATTTGTAGAAATTTGTTATGACAGCCCTAGGAAAAGAATACAGGGCCACAGCTAACAAATGGCAGAGCTAGGATTCAAATCTGGCAGGCTGGCCCCAAACTCAGGGTCTGCCCACCAGGTGATGCCTGGATGCCAATCCTGGCTCCACTGCAATCGTGGTGTGTGACCTTAACAAAGTTGCTAAACCTCAGCCTGCTCACCTGCAAAATGAGGAGGTCAAACAAGACAAGTGGGGTGACTCTGGGGCTGCCATGGTGACAAGAAGGACAAATGGGGTTCTGAGTACATCATCAAGTGCAAAAAAGAAAAAGGGCTTTCTTAGCAAATCACTTGCAGACTGCAACTTCTGTGGGGTTTTGGCCACCCATGACACAGTCCCCACCTTCTGGTTACAGTTCCCCAGCAGCACACCTTCCCAGGCCTCAGTGACTGGTTCAGGGCCAAACCAGGGTTGTGACGTCAGACCCAGAAAGATAAGCCTTCTCTTTCTGAGAGGGAGCGGGGTGTGAACTTGGAGTTGCTGGGCCTTTTGAGCACGTGCTGATGCAAGAGAAGTCATGCTAAGATGCTAAGAAGCAGAAACCAAGTCCTGGTGATCAAGTCACACCTGAAGATGAATCTTGCAGTTTTATGAGCCTGGGAGATTTCTTTTTTTCGTTTCAACAGTTTGAGTTTCTCGCCTTTCTAAACTGAGTGTCCCAACCCTCAAGGAAAGGGTGGGATGAATTGACAGAATAGCATGGAAACATATTCATTACCATATGTAAAATAGCCAGTGGGAATTTGCTGTGTGACACAGGGAGCTCAACCTTGTGCTCTGTGACAACCTAAGAATCTGCTTGCAATGCAGGAGATTCCTAGGTTGGAAAGATCTGCTGGAGAAGGGATAGGCTACCCACTCCAGTATTCTTGGGCTTCCTTTGTGGCTCAGCTAGAAAAGAATCCACCTGCAATCCAAGAGACCTGGGTTTGATCCCTGGGTTGGGAAGATCCCCTGGAGAAGGGAAAGGCTACCTACTCCAGTATTCTGGCCTGGAATACTATACAGTCCATGGGGTTGCAAAGAGTAGGACACAACTGAGCGACTTTCACTCACTCACTCAGGATGTACAGGTACATGGAAGGGAGGTTCAGGAGGGAGGGGACATATGTGTACCTGTGGCTGATTCATGTTGATGTATAGCAGAGGCCAACACAATATTGTAAAGCAATTATCCTCCATTAAAAAAAAAACAAGAAAATAAAAAATATATAAGCCAGTTTTCTCTATGGATCTCCATCACCCCAAGGATAGCCTGCCGTGATCGTCTCATGACCCAAAGGTCTCGTGTGAACCGAGCGTTCTGCCCGCTCCTTTCCCCTGGTCCCTGTGCCCTGGCCACTGGGGCCATCTTTCTGTTCCTGGAACACGCTAAGCACACTTCTTCTCAGGGACTTTGTTCTGGTTTTCCCCTCCGCCCAGTCCCTCTCTTGCCCCAGTATCCACATACTCCGTCCATCATTCACCTGGCTCTCTGATCAATGTCACTTCCTCCTAAGGTTTCTTTGAGCACCTTATCTCAGACTGCCCACGCCCACTTTCTGTGCTGTCACCTCCACGGTCCTCATCAGCCTGCCATTGCTTTCTCGTCTCTGACCTGCCCTGGATGTGGGCTCCATGACAGCAGGGCTCTGCCTGTCTTGTTCACCATGGTTTCCTCACCATCCAGGCTCCTAGTATCTGGCAGGTGTCATTACATGTTTGTTCAGTGACCAAATGAATGAATGCTGGATGCCCTGGGTGCCTGTAACTGGGGAACCTGCTGTAGTCTGGCAGGCTCAGGGCCGCTTCTTGAGGAAGGGTCATTTGAGCTGAGCTCTAAAGGAAGAGAAGGAATTATCCAGGTGAGGGGGTGGGGCAGAGGCAATATTACAGGCAGCATCATCTGCTTGTGGGAGGACCCTGACCAGGATGAAGGCTGACACAGTGAGGGACAGAAAATCAGTAAGAGGGGTAAGTCATGTGAGGTGTGATCAGAGGCGTAGGCAGAAGGGGTCAGTTTACACGAAGCCCTGAAAGCCGTGTTAAAAAACGAAGCCTCTGATCCCAGAGACGTGGGAAGCCACTGGAGGATTTTAAACAATCAAAGTGATATGATCAGATCATTTTCCCTAACATCACCTTTCTGCAGGGCAAAGCCTGGAGACAAGAGAAGAAGCTAGGACACCAATCAGGAGACTACTGCAATAGTCCAAGTGTGAGATGTAGGGCCCTGGTTTAAGATGGTAGAAGCAGGGGACATGGAGAGAGGGGGATATGTTTGAGCAATGTGCAGGGGATGGGCTGGACTGGTGGAAGATGACAAAAAAGCGGATGACTCAGTGGGTGCTCAGCAGATAGCAAAGCAGGCCCCTCAGTGTCCTAGATTTGGACACTTGTATTAGTGTGGCCAAAGATTATAGCTGCTTGGGGTTTTTTTTTTTTTTTTGAAGGCACATCAAACTTTCTGACTCACTGCGCTTGCAGGCAAATGCTTCCTCATCAGAACAACTCTTATGGGGACAAGAAGTCTCTACTGTGAGGGAGGTGGAGCCTGCAGCAAGCTGCTGGATCACAGCCTGGAGAGAGGTGCTGGGGCATCACACATTGGCCAGGTCTGGAGAAGTGCTGGGGGCGGGGATTTTATTTCAAGAATGAGAAAGTGATCATGGGCAAAGGGTATATACTCTTTCCTTCCAGTAGGCTAGAGAATTTTTGCTGCTGCTGTTCAGTCGCTTCAGTCGAGTCCGACTCTGTGGGACCCCATAGATGGAAGCCCACCAGGCTCCCCCGTCCCTGGGATTCTCAGGCAAGAACACTGGAGTGGGTTGCCATTTCCTTCTCCAATGTATGAAAGTGAAAAGTGAAAGTGAAGTCGCTCAGTCATGTCTGACTCTTAGCGACCCCATGGACTGCAGCCTACCAGGCTCCTCCTTCCATGGGATTTTCCAGGCAAGAGTACTGGAGTGGGGTGCCATTGCCTTCTCCGAGAGAATTTTTGAGATGGGGGAAAAAAAGAAATAAATAGTAGGAGAAATGTCACCAAATTATGATACCTATATCTCTGTTTCTAGAGTCTCCCATGACCCCCTCCCCACTCTGGTGTTCTACCGGACTGTCAATGCCTGTGGATGATTACAGAGAGCAGGGAAGGAATTCCCCTGGATGGCAGTTTCAGAAGCTGGAATCTGGAAGACTTATGTGGGACACAGGCCAATCCCGAGCAAGGATGAGCTCCTTAAGCAGAAATCAAGTGGCCATGAATTTGGTGGCCTTTCTCTACTTTTTAGCAACCATGCCCCATTAAAATCGGTCATCATGGGTTGCAAACCAGTGTGAAGGTACTTAATGCTACAAAACGGCACACTTTAAAACCGCTCAGAATGGTACAATTTACGTCGTGTGCAACATAAATACGAAAAATGTAGTCCACCAAAACAACCGACTACTGAAGCTTTCATTTCTCCTACAAATGCCTGTGAAGGGGTTGTCTTCCAGCCTCAGGCTGAACATATACAGCAACAGGTGAGTCACTGCCATTGTCACAGAGGATGCCATCTTTTCTATCACTATTTAAAACTTCTTAGAATAAAATCAAACTGGCCAGGGACTTCCCTGGTGGCTCAGTGGTTAAGAATCTGCCTGCCAATGCAGGGGACCCAGGTTTGATCCCTAGTCTGGGAAGATCCCACATGCTGTGCACCACAACGACTGAGCCCGTGCTCTAGAGCCCATATTCCAAAACAAAAGAAGCCACCACAGTGAGAAGCCTGCAGCCTGCAACTAGAGAGAAGCCCCCGTTCGCTGCAACCAGAGAAAGCCCCCATGAAGCAATAAAGACCCAGAGCAGCTAAAAATTAATATTTAAAAAAAAAGATCAAAGCGGCTAATACTTAAAAAAAAAGTCATAATGGAGTTTTGGGGCCCCTCTCCAGATGCTCTTCTGAGTCAGAATCGTTCCAGAGCTGGACCTCCCTATCGATTACACCATTGTTCTATCCTGCTTCCTCAAGTCACTCTGAGTTGTGTCTCTAGAAGAAACGGTATACACGAAAAGCGCCCCCAGGTCATGTCGGAGCCAGGGTTCTGAATGCATGCAGGGAAAGAGCCCCTCTCTGAATCCAGAGAGCCAACCTGTGTGGGATTTGGATGGCTGACCTTGGCCAATTAGTGCCTTGCTCGGTGTAACCAACCGAGTCACAGATTCAATTCAATTCGGCAAACATTTATCGAGCATCTCAGAGCCAGCTGATTTCTGTCTGTTCTGTAAGTGCAATGAAGCTCAACCTTCTCTCTAGATTAGAGTTATTTGTATTTCCAGGCGAAAAGGTAGGTTTTAAGTACCTGTGAGAGGTGGTAATGGATCCTGGGGGAGGGGTGGGCATGGGCTGGGGCTGAGAGAGCGGAGCTGAGAAAAGGCCTGTGAGTCAGGACCTGGCCACAGAGACAGGGAAGAAAAAAGTACCTGAGAAGCCAGATAAAACCTGGAGATTTTTTTTAAACTTCCCCTCCCCTACACACACTTTCTTTTTAATCAAAAAGATAATGCATGCACATAGTTAAAAAAATTTTTCTTCCAAAAAACACAAAAGGGAATACAATGAAAAACAAGTCTCCTTTCCTCTCCCAGACCTCCAGTCCCTAGTATCTTTCTTCAGAGGCATCCCACTGTTAATAGTTTCTTTTGTGGTCTTTCCAGAAAATTTCTATCACATACAAGCATATCTTTCTTTTTAAAATCCAAATGGGAGTGCAGTATATTACCACTCCTTTTTCACTTAGCAATGCATCTTGGCATCTAGCCCATATCAGCGCTACACAGTCACCCATTCCTTAGAGCACAGAATCCGATTGTATGGGCTGTTGTAATCTACCCAATCGATCCCCTACTGACGGACATTTAGGTTGCTTCCCGTTTCTGCTATTACAAGCAATGATAACGTGCACGCTCCTATATGTGCATTTCTGCCCACAGGTGCAAGGGAATCAGTAATAATTTCCTGGAAGTGGAATTGCTATATTTAGATAGATGTGACTGACTGTGGCTGAGAAGTCCAGTTGGAGCTCTCGCTCCGGGAGAGGAACTGCTGTGTACCAAGCCTCTACCTGCACCCCTTCCTTTCATGGGACTCCAGTTCCCTCACTGCCATGTGGCTATATCAGAGCAAGGGTTCAAACTGCATGTTGGGAAAGAGTTTCTCCCTGGATTCTCGGTTCAGTCCCTGGGTAAGGCAGATCCCCTGGAGAAGGACATGGGAACCCACTCCAGTATTCTCGCCTGGAGAATTCCATAGACAGAGGAGCCTGACAGGCTACAGTCTGTGGGGTTGCAAAGAGTCGGACACGATTGAGCGACTTTCATTGATTCACTGAATTCAGAGGAGCCAACTTGCATGGCTGAGGACCCAACTGGGAGCTAAGCATATGCAGACCCCCCTCCAGTCAAAGAGGTTAAAAACATGCAGAGAGGGAATTCCCTGACAGTCTAATGGTTAGGACTCTGCACTGAAGACGTAGGTTTGATCCCTGGTCAGGCAACTAAGATCCCACAAGCCAGTGTTTAGAAATCAGCCTGCCAACGCAGGGACACTGGCTCGATCTGTGGTCCAGGAAGATTTCACATGCAGTGGAACAGCTAAGCCCCTGGGCCACAACTACTGAGCCTACATTCAGCGCCCTTGAGCCGCAATAAGAGAAGCCACTGCAAGGAGAAGCCCGCATACCACAAATAGAGAGTAGCCCCCACTGTCACAACTAGAGAAAGCCCACGCACAGCAACGAAGACCCAGTGCAGCCCAAAATAATTAATAAATTAAAAAAAAAAAAAAAGATCCTGCAAGCCTTGAGGCAAGGCCAGAAGAAAAAGAAGAGGGAGAGAGTCTATACAGAGAGATCAAACCATCATGGAAAGGCATTTGCACAATGCCTAGCACATAAGGAGTGTTCCATCAGCATGAATTATCATTGGTATAATAATAATAGGAGCCCTGTCTTGCCAGTGGTGAGGGTCGGCCCGTCCAAGCATCCAGCTGACTCAAAGGCTCAGACCTGGGAGCCTGCTCCGTGTTTGGAGCCGAGACAGGCAGTTTCCACTTATCACAACTTGGCATCTGGAACTCTCGGGCCTTTGCCAGTGCCTAATAAACACCATACTTCACGCCTTGCCATTGTCACCCACGCGTCCCCTGACGCCTGCTGACGCCGCCTGCCACCGCACACAGTCAGCATTTCGGCCAAGCACATGACTCCTTTATGACCTGCTTTCTTTTTTAAAGTGGTGGATGTAGCCTAAATGACGTCACCTTGACATAATGAAACTAAATCTGCGTTTGGCGGGCGGCCGGGGGTGCGGGGGGAGAGGAGTGTGCTGGGCACACCAGAACTTACCCAGCCAAAAAAGAATCAGCCTTGAGTTTGGGGCCAGTCAGACCTGGGTTTGAATCCTGACCCTGACACTTACAAGCTCTTAAGTCATTCAACTTCCCTGAGCCTTAGTTTCCTCACCTGTGAAATGGGCTAAGCATTTGTTCTAACAGGATTACAGTGAGAAGTACAGAGTAGACAAGATAATGGATTATTGATGAATTGTTTTTTATAGACAGGCCTTACTCCAAAAATGATTTCAGGCAGCTGAGATAATGTATGTAAAGTGTCTGGCACATGCAGTGCTTCCATAAAGGATCAATTCCCCTCCCTGGCCCTTCTGTTGAAGTGGTCACCTTCAGACCCCAGCACCCCCACATACACTTCGGTTTCAAAGTACTGCCATCACTTGAAATACTTCTGGAAATTTCTTGTGAGAAAAGTGGCTCAATTCTCTCTGTCTCTCTCTTTTTTTTTTTTGGCTGCAGCATGCAGCTTGTAAGATCTTAGTTCCCTGACCAGTGATTGAACCCAGGCCTTCGGCAGTGAAAACAGAGTCCTAGGAAAGTGAAAGGAAAGTGTCTGACTCTTTGAGACCCCATCGACTGTAGTCTGCCAGGCTCCTCTGTCCATGGGATTTTCCAGGCAAGGATACTGGAGTGGGTTGCCATTTCCTTCTCAAGCAGACCTAGGAATCGAACCTGGGTCTCCTGCATTGCAGGCAGACTCTTTGCCATCTGAGCCACCAGGGAATCCCTGATGGGGATTCCCTAACCACTGGCTAAAACAATAAAGCTTCTGTGCTGTGTGCTATGCTAAGTTGCTCAGCTGTGTCCCAATCTGTGTGACCCTGTGGAATGCAGCCTGCCAGGTTCCTCTGTCCATGGGATTCTCCAGGCAAGAATACTGGAGTGGGTTGCCATGCCCTCTTTCAGGGGATCTTCCTGACCCAGGGCTTGAACCTGTGTTTCTTACATTTAACCTGCATTGGCAGGTGGGTTCTTTACCATTAGAACCACCTGGGAAGCCCCCAACCACTGGACTGCCAGGGAATTCCAAAAGTGGTTCAATTCTTAAGTACCATCTTGCTTTCAACTTAAAAACAAAAAAAATCCCAACAACAAAAACAAACCACCTTCTGAAAATGTCTTGTCTGTTTATTCACAATACACAGCTTCAGATTATTCTTGGCCTTTCCCAAAAAATCAAACCTACCCTCAGTGGCCAAGGATTCACCACCATCGAGGCTATTAAGAGGAAAATGCTGTGAGATCTGAGGCAATTTCCAAGAACTGTTGTGATCTAGCAGAACTGGAATAATGGCAAAGCCTTCCCAGTCCCCACCTCCCCTCCACTCCCCACCCCCATGACTCCTTTGACCCGGCCCATTTCTGGGGACACTTGAAGTCAAAAACCTCCTCGCAGGAAAGTCCACTTGCTGCTCCCTGGTCCCACTCGTGGACCACACTTCCAGTCTCTGGGGTAACAGCAGACTGCTGCCTCTGGACCCTGAGTGCAAGGAGAAAGTATCAAGAATGCAGTTGCTTTCCTTCCATCTTTCAGGGGGACGCTGAGAAAGCAGCCCGGGGATTGGAGCCCAGGGGTTGGAGACAGGATGCTTCAGAAGCAGAGAGCAGGGTCCCCCTGTGCCCACGCCCACTGTATACAATAACACCCACCAACTCTCCTAGCGGGATACACACTTGACCCCTCCTAGGACCAAAGGAGGGCAAAGGCTGCCCACAGTCAGAATTTCCTCAGCCTCGTCCCTGCCAGCTGGTGAGCTTGTTCCTCCTATTCCCCTAGTTCCTAAGAAGGCCCTGCCCCTACTTAACCTTGGGGAAGGCTGCCGGCAGTTCGGCCAAGCAGAAAGATCTAGCCTCCAGAGTAAGCCAGGCCTGGGTTCAGACAGCTCAGGCAGCACAAGCAGACGAGTTGCCTCCCACTTCCAAGCCTCAGCACCCTTGTCTAGGAAAGGGGATAACACCTGTTTGGGTTGGGAGGAGGGGTATTCAGGAGGAGGGCTCATAAAGATGAGATGACTTAGCCCCTCGGCAGATGGCAGCTAATATTCCCAAGGCCCTGGATGTAGGCCCTGTATCTGGAGTGGGTGGTTCACCCACTGTCACAGGAAGCCTGGGATGATGCCCTGATCCCACTGGGATGGAACTCAGCCTGCTGAACTCTTACTGTGTTATCTGTGAAAGGAGGGTGGGGGAGGGGAGCTTCCACAAGCGGGAGGACCTAGAATTGGCTCTGGAGGACAAGACCTTGCTGTTCCCTCACGCTCCTCCCCACAGGCTCACCCCAGAGAAAAGATGGGCTGACTCTCGCCGTGGATGGAAGCACCATCTGGAAGGTGGGACAGCACATTGGTTAAGCCTGGCACTCAAGATCTCTATCAGCCCTCTTAGATGGCTTGGTGCAAGATCACCCCTTGGTTGAAGATACACAGGTCCTTATCCTCTTGCTAATTGGTTCAGATCAATTGACCTTCAAGTAGGCCTAAGTACAAGTACAAGTGGTAAGAGATGGCTTGTATGCCAAGCAATCCGTGCACTTAACTAGCTATTGCTCAAGCAACCAAACGAGGCACATGAACCCAAATTTCTCAGAACACCTTCTCCTGCTGCTGCTGCTGCTGCTGCTAAGTCACTTCAGTCGTGTCCGACTCTGTGCGACCCCATAGACGGCAGCCCACCAGGCTCCCCTGTCCCTGGATTTCTCCAGGCAAGAACACTGGAGTGGGTTGCCATTTCCTTCTCCAATGCATGAAAGTGAAGTCGCTCAGTCGTGTCTGACTCTTAGCAACCCCGTGGATTGCAGCCTACCAGGCTCCTCCGTCCATGGGATTTTCCAGGCAAGAGTAGTGGAGTGGGGTGCCACTGCCTTCTCCGACACCTTCTCCTAACAGGCTGCAAAGCTGGCATCTCCCCCATTGGCCTAAAACACTTGGTGGGTCCACAGACCTGCTTAAAGGCACCAGATCCTATTAGGCAGGTAGCGATAACACGAGTGCAGATTCCTCAGGGAGGCACAAGGGGGGCTGAGCCTGGTACCACCGTCCCTGGGCCCTGCTCTGCCCTGGCTCAAGCCATCTGGCAGGAAAAGGGGCTGCATCCCAAGCGTTGGCAGAGGAGGGGGAAGAAGGCGAATTCCTGGCACTCTGGCTCCCATCTGACTTTTTTTTTTTGGTCAAGTTTCGAGGCCTGTCGGATCTTGGTTCCCTGACCAGGGATCAAACCTGCACCCCCTGCACTGGCCATGCAGAGTCTTAACCACTAGACTGCCAGGGGAGTCTCTCCCATTTGCCTTTTGATCTGTTTCCTCGCTCGGCCTATTCCCAGGAAAGTCGGAGTCTGTCTCACTGAACCCAGCTCCGAGGTTAGGTCACCGCTGATTTTCAAGTGGGAGCTGATGTTTAGTCTTTTATTGCTGCCAGTCCCTGAAGTGATCTGGAAACAGGTAAAGACACCAGGAGAGGGCCTAGAAATCTTGGCCAGGCTGGGGGTGGACAGCAACTCTCCCCACCTTCCATCACCCGCTCTGTGGACCCCCTTCCCCACCCTGCAGAAAGCGAGCTGCTGACCAGAAGTATCTCTCTGCCTGCCAGAGTGGAGGCCAGCCACCCCTAACTTTTCTATTTATAAACCTCTGCTGTGTTCATTCTGAGCCCCCTCCTCAGGGTTGAGCCAAGCTGCTTTGCCTTATCAGCCTTGCTTTTCACATGCGCTTAAATTCATGAGAAAAGGGAAAAAGTGAAATCAGATAGAAATGCAGGTCTGTTTGCTGTTTTCTCCAATGAAATGGTTCTGGGTAAACAGCAGACGCCTTTGATGAAATCCCAGCAGGCTTAAACAATAAAGCTGGTTACAAACTCAATCTGGCCAAGATATCAGATCTGAAATTGTTTCAAAAAACATGTCAACATTTTCTAATGCTCCTTGAAAAAACTTCCTGGGCTGCCCTCTGTGGAGTCTGGGTCGAGGACAGAGGATGGGGGCAATCCAGGCAATCGGCTTCTGCTCAGGCCCCACAGGACTTAAGCAGCCGGGAGTCCAGGAACAGGCTGTTCCAGCTGCTGGGAGGCCCTGCCAGGGCCTGCTGTACATGTCTAAATGGTCACTTTGCAGTCCTTGTCTGATCCAGGCAGAACACCAGCCTCCTTCCTGTCTGCCACTTCACCCGCCTCCCCGAGCTGACCTGTCAACCTCCATTCCTAACTCCTTAGCTTCTCTTCTCCATACCGCAGCCAGCAGAAGCTTTTAAAAATGTAAATCAGATCATGCCTCATGCCATTCCTTTGCTTAAAACCTCTAATGCCTTCACACTGCACTTAGAATAAAATCCAAACTCCTCCTGTGGCCTACAAAAAATCCTACGGATCCGTCACTGCCAGCTTCCTTCCGGCTCACTACTACAACTCCAGCCTCCCCCCACCTTCTCTCCGGTCCTAGAAGCCGCACCCATTTCTGCCTCTGGGCCTTTGCACTTGCTGTAAACTGCCTGCAATGTTTCTGTCTCAGTTTGTCAGCAGCTCCCTGCCCACCCTAGCTAAAGTTGGTCCTCTCCTGGCCAAGCACAATATCACCTCACAGCGTACTCTCTACACTAAGTCCCACCACTCTCTGAAATCACTTTATGTGTTGACTCATCAACTGTTTCCTCCTTTGGAATGCAATCTCTCTGCAGGCTCCCAACCTGTGTGTCCCCTTACTGGTAGCTTAGGACTGGCATACAGCTCAATCATGAACTGCTGCATGAATGGATGAGTAGCAAGGATGTCATCAACCCCTTTAGGTATCCTCCAGGGCAAGACCCAGGAGGACAGCACCATAAAGATACCTCACCAAAAAAAAGATACCTCACCAGCCTCTCCCGGCTGGTCACCCTGGCTATCCTTGCCCCGCCACCTCCCCGCCAGCAGGCCTCACCCAAGGTGCTGCAGGCTTTGGGCCACCAGGCCTTGGTGGAGCCCGAAGGCAGGAGCTCAGGAGTGGGTCTCCCCACTCTCACTGCCTCCCTTCCGCCTGGCTGTTTCTCTGCTCTTCCCATCCCTTCCTCCCCCAGGACCCAAGCTCACACAGGCCTGAGATGGGGGTGGGCAGGGGCGCAGCGGCCCCCCCACCTCCTCCTCGCTGGCCTTCTCGGACAAGCTCAGGCTCCCGTTTGGCTCGAGTCTCCTGGGTCTGGGATGGCGGAGCGGAATGGGGGCGAACAGCGATGCCACCCGAGGGCTCGGGCCCCCACCCCCACCCTGCCCGGGCCGCGATCGATCCTTGCTGCTCCGGCCTCATTACCGGGGAGAACGGCCGGGGCTGGCAGAGGAGCCAGACGGCTGCCGTGGGAGGTGGGGAGGGCTCCCGGCTCCCTGGCCCGGATTAAATATTTACTATGTTTTGTTTGGCCTTTGGGGGAGGGGCAGGAGGGCTGTCGCATCGATCGCGAGCTGCCGGCGGGGCGGGGCCCGGGGGCGGAGGCTGGGCTCACACTGGGCGCCCCGCACCCCAGCCTCCCTGAGAGGGCTGGGTCGGGAGCCCAGGACCCCCGAGTACCCCCTCTCCAGTCGACCCCTCTCGGGGCGGGGATTTGCTGCCGAGACGCTGGGCCGCGGTGACAGATCTGGGTTACCGCGCGGGAGCGGCGGGCCGCCCTGGAAACACTTCCCACCGCGAGAGCGCCTAGGCCGGTGGCCCGGGAGGGGCGCGGCGCTCGGCTATACGCTCCTTCGCCCACCTGCGTCCTGCCCGCAGACCCAACCGGGATCGGAGACCGCTGCCGGAGCGCGGGTCTGGGCTAAACCGCATCTCCAGTCCTCCCCGGTCTGATCCCGCCAGCAGCCCTGAGCCGGCTGCACTCGCCCATTGCACAGTTGTGAAATCCGAAGCAGAGAAGGAGACGCGGGGCCAGGTTGGACACCCAGGACCGCCCCTAAAGCTCGGGCCCTTCCTCACCAGGCTCGCCCAGCATCTGGTCGAGCTTTACTTTCTGCCGAAGGCGGCGCCATGCCAACGCCCTGGCAAGCTCCCAGCACCCGCCTGGCGGGCTTCGGAGAAAGGGAGAGAAATGGGAGTAGTCTGGGCCTCGGGGTGCTCTGGGGGTGCTCTAACACTGCTCGCTGGATGCGCGGGCTTGGCACACTCCTCCGCAGCCAGAAAGGATCCTCCTAGAGGCCCTCTACTCCGTCACACACACAACTGCTAGTCATCCATTTAGCGTTCCCCCAATCGGATCAGGTGCGGTGGGGGCAGAGTGCTGCGTAGACAGGGTCACTGCCCTCAGTGAGCCTGTGGTCTGCTGTACATACAATAAGAGTTGTCATCTCTTTCCAACCTTCTACCCGCTTGTGTGCGCGCACACAGATACATACACAGGGTGACTGCTGCTGCTGCTAAGTCGCTTCAGTCGTGTCCGACTCCGTGCGACCCCATAGATGGAAGCCCATCAGGCTCCCCCGTCCCTGGGATTCTCCAGGCAAGAACACTGGAGTGGGTTGCCATTTCCTTCTCCAACGCATGAAAGTGAAAAGTGAAAGTGAGGTCCCTCAGTCTTGTCCGACTCTTAGCGACCCCATGGTGACTACTCCCCCACAATCCTGTTACAGGACATAGACCCACCCTAAAGGACTGCTCCAGGCTTCCCTGGTGGCTCAGGCAGTAAAGAATCTGCCTGCAATGCAGGAGACTCAAGTTCAATCCCTGGGTGGGGAAGAGCCCCTGGAGAAGGGAATGGCTACCCACTCCAGTATTCTTGCCTAGAGAATCCCATGGACAGAAGGGGCTACATTCCATGGGATCACAAAGAGTCGGACACGATTGAGTGACTCACACACACACACACACACACACACACACACAGTCCTGCTCACATCACATTCTACACGTGCAGGTGGACCCACAAATTCCCAGCCCACCCCAACCCCATCTCTACATGTGTATGTATGCACATCACCCCCCCACAAAACAACTAAAGAGTGGCCGCGGCACCCATCATGTGTGTGTCCACTAATAAAAACACACATGCGTACAAAGAGCTGCTCCATCCCTGCACATGCATGTGCATATGCTAGTACACACACGTTCACACACAAAGAACACCCCTCTCCACCTCCACACAAGTTGGTGAACGTGCCCACAGAGCTGACCGTCCCCTCATCCCATCCCTGCACACACACACACACACATGCACACGCACTGAAGTATCCACTGACATCTCATCCCTATACATGTGTGTTCCCCTGCACACCCGCACACACACAGGCACAGACGCATGCGCACTGACTGTATATAGGCAACTGGGGAAGAGCTGCAGCCTCCAGCCCTGCTCCTATTTAAAGAGAAGCATTGCTGGAAAAGGAACAAAAGCAAAGCTGGCTATAAATAGCCACCTCCCTCCCCACTTTTCCTGCCCTCCGGCCTAGCGGCCTTGCCTCTCCTCTCCTGCCCGGGGCCCAGAGCAGCCAGGGCAGGGCTGTCCCCAGGGGTGGGCATGGGGGCCCTCAAGGCCCAGTGGCCAAGCACAGAGCACTGGGACCCGCCAGGGGCTCTGGGCCCAGGTGGGTGCAAGAGCTCACAGCCTGCCACCTGCAGCCAGCCCTGCGTGCATGTGCCCGGCTCAGAGGGAGGGAGGCCCACTTGGGCCTGGCGGGGCTGCTGCCTCAGCAAAACTGCAAAGGCTGGCAGCTGCAGGGGAGAAAGGCGGGGCTGCTGAGGAAGGCCACAGCTGCCCCTGCCCGGGCCCTCCCTTCCTGGCCAGGCCAGACCTTCCTGGGGTTGATTCTTGGTTGGCTACCTGGGCCCAGAGTCAGGGATACTGGGTGCCCTCTCAGAAGTCACATGCACTGGAGGAAAGGTTGGCAGGACCAGAATGGGGGGTGGGATGCAAGCCCTACTTGGAGTTCCAGTTCTATTTCTTCTGATCCACTAGCTTTAGGCAAGGCTCCTAACCACACCACCCAGCCTCAGTTTCAACCCCCTCTTCTTGGGGTTCTAGAAATGATGCATGAAAAACCAGTGTGCCTAGCAGGCCCTTGCAAACTGGAGGGCCACTAGGATGGGAGATTACAGACTGCTCTCTGCAAGAATCTGCCTGCAGTGCAGGAGACCAGGGTTCGATCCCTGGGTCGGGAAGATCCCCTGGAGAAGGGAATGGCTACCCACTCCAGTATTCTTGCCCGGAGAATTCCATGGACAGAGGAGCCTGTCCTGTCGAGCTATACAGTCCATGAGTTCTCAAAGAATCAGACACAATTGAGTGACTAACACTTGCTTTTTAACACTTTCTGTGTCTGAGAAGAACTGGATGAAAATAATAATTTTGTTTTGTATTTGCCATGTGCTAGGCACTGGGCTATCTTTATTTTATTCCATCCTCTGTGAGGTAGGTACTATTTATTCCCATTTTACAGATGGAGAAACTGAGGCTCAGGGGCTCACTCTAAGGTCACACAGGACCCTAAAGCACAAAGCCAGGTCGCAAAGCCAAGCTGGAGCAGAGACTGAAGCCCTCTGTTCTATGTTTTATACTGTGGGGGCCTGGGGGGCCCTAGTTCCCAGGTTAGCCCCTCCTCAGAGACCAGTGGAAGGCTGGGCTGGGCTGCAGGGAGGGAGCCGGTGTGACCCTCAGCTCCTGAGGCCCCCACTGGGGTCTTGCAGCATGAGCCCGCCTCCTGTTCACCCTTCCTGTCCCCTGAGGGGCTTTTCTCCACCAACCCTGGGGGAGGGGGCGGGAGGAGAAGAGCTCAGGCAGACCTACTTTCAAGGCTTTAATCCTTTTTGCTTAAAGGATTTTTTTTTTTTTTTTTTGCTTGGGGAAGACTTGGTCTGATCAGAGGAGAGACGCAGGGAGCTGACAAGCTGCGGAGGATGGGGCGGGGGGTATGGTGAGGAGAAAGAAATACATATTTATTACCCTCAATTATTAAAAAATAGATAGTACCAGATCTTAGGTCCTGGCAGACACTGCAGTGGCATTTGTGCAAGGACTATTTTCTTTCCCTTTTCTTTCTCTCTTTTTCTTTTTTGGTTATTTCTGTTGAAATTGTAATGCTTGTAATGTGGTGAGCTTGTTAGTGGAAAAAAAAAAAAAAAACCTCCCTGGCCAGTTCCCAGTGGGTTGGGAAGAGCCTGTGAGCAGGGAGCCTCTGTACCCCAAGTACTGGGAGGAGCCGGGCCCCTTCTCAGTGGAGGAGAGGGTGTGGAAGAGAAAGATCTGTGCCCTCATTTGGGGCTGCAGGGGCTGGGCCCAGGCAAGCATGTGTCCCCGGCTGATCTCTCAGGCAAACCCTCCACCAATTCAGCCCCCACTCCCACCCCTTCCCTCATTGCTGCTCTTTTTGAGGGAGTGGAGAGAGAGAGAGAAATCGATTCTGCTTCTTCTGTGAAGGAGGTGACAGCTCTTGCCCCAGGCTTCTGAGGGCTTTGCCCAGGGGCACTGCCAGCTCTCCAGACACACCCTTCTCTTGCCAGGGCCGGATCAGCCTATTGAAAAGGGGGCGGGGGCAGGCCACCAGCTTGGTACAAAGATGCAAGGCATCCTGTAGGGCAAACTGAGGCCTGAGCCCCCCGGTCAGGTATACACCCCCCAACCTCTTTTGTTGTGGATTCCACATCAGGGCCAGATGGGGCCCTAAACAGAGAAAAAAATAAATAAAGAGGAAGAGGAGGGGGGATCTACAATGAGGAAAAAGACCAAGAGGCAAAGCCACTGGGAAGCGGATTGTGGCATTCATTTTGGTACATGAACACTCGCAGAGCCTGGCACACAGTCGGCCTCAGTCAAGGACCGTTGGCCAACAGACGGAGCTGATGAAGGCAGGAGAGCAGCATTGCTACCTGCCAGGAAGGCCCTTCCCAGGCCCTTTCCACCTACCTTGTCACGATTTCTCGGAACCCCGAGAGGCAGCTGGCATTAGCCCCAGTTTTCAGATGAAGAAATCGAGGCCCAGAGAATTAAAAGCAACTGCCCAAGGTCAGGCAGCTGGTAAGTGGCAGAGCAGGGCCCTGGTTCCCGCCCGCCTGGCTCCATAGCCTCGGCTCCCAGCTACTCAGCTCGAGATACAAAGACAGTAGGCAAATGGGAGCAGACCAGGGATACTTTTGAGAAGAAGCAGGCAAGACGTGTCTCATAGGCCAAGAGACAGAGTCACTGAGCGGGGGCCGGGTTTTCCTTTCTGATCAGGGAGAACCTGCTTTGGAGGGAAGGAAGAAAGAGCTGAGGAGAAGTCAGAGCCCGTGGCTGGTGGATGATGTCCCAGTTTTCTGGGGAGGCTTTCAACCTCTTCTTACTTTCCTGAGCCAGTGAAAACCCCATGGGGATGCTTTGCAAAGCCCTGTCCCCTGCATTGCCTTATGGGGCTTCCCCCAGACTCTAGGCAGAGGGGGTGGGAAGTTGAGGACATACCCAGTCTCCCCCAAACAAGGTGACCCATCCCTGAGACTCCTCCCACTGGCCAGGGCTGGCCTGTGTCACTTTGTCCACTCACGAGGACTCAGCCCTGGACACAGAGAGGCAAAGTTTCAGAGGGCGGCCAGTTCTGAGCTGCAGGAAGGAGGGCCCAGGGAGTTACCATTCACGCTGCTCATACTCCGGCCGCATCGGTTGAACTCCCATTCTGGGTCATAGTAAAGTGCCACGAACTTCATCGGCGTCATCTCACTTAAGCTTCACAACCCTCCAAGACAGGTACTCTTAGTAGCTCGATTTTACAGATGGAATAAGTCAAGCTCAGAGACATAAGATCATTCCCAGGACTTGAACTTGGGTCTGACCAGATCCAACATGCTTGATCCCCACTTGGAGGTGAAGGGCTCGATTGCTGACCCCTGGACTGAGCTCTGCCCACCAGACTCATCTTTCGGAAGCAAGCCTCCACTGAGCAAGGACAGCCACAAGCATAGCTGCAGAGGTCACCACCGAGGGCCCCTCTGAAACAGAGGTACAGGGAGAGACTGGCTTAGGGCTCCTGGGCAGATGAGGGGCATGGAACCAATCTTACCAGCCAGTGTGCTGTGGACCAGCTTTGGGACGCAGCAACCTGATGCTGTGTGATGCTGGGCAAACCACGTGGGCTCTCTGGGCGTCGATTTTTCTCAGCTGAGTTATAAGGTCTCTTCTAGCACCAAAGAGCCTGCAAATCTATAAAAATCACACCAATTCCCTGGTCCAGATCGGAAGCTAGGGACCTGCCCTTTCTCATGTTCCACCCTCAGGAGTTTTTGGTGCCACAAGCCACCCCAAGTGCAAGGAAAGCCAGTGCCCTCTATTCATCTTCCCCCTCTGGTGTGCTCACAGCCCCCTTCACTGGAGATCTGTTCTATGTCCATGGCCCCAACACACTCACACACACACACACACACACACACACCCTCCTCTCCGAATAACCAGAAGACTTAGGGTCTGGCTGTCTTCTGCCTGGGGTAGTGTCAAGCCCACCTACCTATGGGACTTTACTGACCTCCCAGGATGGCTTCCCTAGGAAGCCCTTGACCTTTCACCCTTCTCTTTTCCTGCCCAGAGGCCCACACAGCACATGGACCAAGGCATATACAAAGATGTAGGCTGTGGCATGGTCTCCAACAGCAAAAAGCAGCAAACAGCCTCCATACGCAAGCCAGAGGACAGGCAGTCAGATGAGGCACCTTCTGCAGCCATTCAATAGAAAGGCATTTGAGAACTACTGTTAATTCATCCAGACGGGGCACATTTCATGCAGTAGAAGGAAGGACGCACCAAACACCCTGGGAGGGGTAAGCGTTCCCACTCTTTGGGTTGTGGGGTTACAGTGATTTTCTTCTTTTTGCCAATCTGTGGGTTTCCAGTGTTTTCTGCCATGTGTACGCATTAGTTGCGAAGTTCAAAAATGTTACTCTGGGGAGAGAAGTTTTCTGTATAAATGAGGCAGCAGGTGAAAAAGATGACACTACAGAAAACTAAGTTCTGTGTAAAAGGCAAGGTCTTATGGGAACTGACCTCAGACCTTGTGCCTGAACCTCATTAGGAGCCAAGGAGGAGAGGTTGTCTGACCTCAGTGGGAAGGGGGGGCCCAAGACCCACCACTCCTCCTCCCCATCCGCTGTAGCTGTCTCTTTGGTCTGGGTTTTGGCTCCTCCCCCTTGGCCAAGTGACTGATGGGCTTGGGCTGACTCTGATGCTCTGGTCCTCTCCAAAGGAACCCGAGACTATTCCACTGGCTCATCTCAGAAAGTGTGCCCTGCTCACAGCTCCAGCCCCCAAGGCAGCAGACATTGTGTTAAGCGCACTCCTGCCTCAGGCCTTTGCACTCACTGCTTCCTCCATCTCCAGAGGTTTTCCCAAGCAGAAGCAGCTTTGGTAGCGAAAGAGAGCCTTCCCTCAGTTCCCTTAGGCTTCTGTTCAAATGTCACTTTATCAGAAAGACTTCTTAGCCACTCTCTAAAATAACAGCTCTCTGGTCACCCTCTGTTCTTTAATGAACCCTCTGTTACTTTTCTTTTTCTAAGCACCTACGCCCACCTAACAGAGTATAGTTGATCGGCAGTTTTGTTGTTGGGTGTTTTTTTTTTTTTTTTTTTTTACTTATTTTTTGACTGTGCTGGGTCCTCGTTGCTGCATGTGGGCTTTCTCTGATTGCAGTGAGTGGTGGCTTCTCTCGCTGCAGAGCACGGGCTCTAGGGTGCATGGGCTCAGTAGTTGAAGCTTGCGTACTTGGTAGTTGTGCACTTTGCCTACAAAGGTCCATATATAGTCAGAGCTATGGCTTTCCCAGTATTCATATATGGATATGAGAGCCGGACAATAAAAAAATGTTGAGCACTGAAGAATGGATACCTTCAAACTGGTGCTGGAGAAGATTCTTGAGAGTCCCTTGGACAGCAAGGAGATCAAACCAGTCAATCCCAAAGGAAATAAACCCTGAATATTCCCTGGAAGGACTGATTCTGAAACTGAAGCTCCAATACTTTGGTCACCTGATGTGAAGAGCTGACTCACTGGAAAAGACCATGATGCTGGGAAAGACTGAAGGCAAGAAGGAGAAGGGGACAACAAAGGATGAGATGGTTGGATGGCATCAACGACTCAATGGACACGAGTCTGAGCAAACTCCAGGAGATGGTGAAGGACAGGGAAGCCTGATGTACTGCAGTCCATGGGGTTGCAAAGAGTCGGACATGACTGAACAACTGAACCACAGGCTTAGTTTCTCCGAGGCATGTGGGATCTTCCCAGACCAGAGGTTGAACCCTGGGTCCCCTGTGTTGGCAGGCAGATTCTTAACCACTGGGCCACCAGCTAAGTCTCTGATTGCTCATTTATTGTCTGTTCTCCCCACTAGAATGGAAGTTTCATGAGAACAGCGGATTTGGTTTTTGTTCACTGCTTCATCCTCAGGGCCAAGCCAGCAGAAGGCAGGCACTCAATAAATGTTTAATGTTTATCAAACTGAGGGAGCCCTCCCAAACCTCTCTTGGCTGACACGATAAAAGATGTCCAGCTCATCTATGGACAGATAATCCATGGTCTGACACGGAAAAACATGGCTGGTTCAGCTGGGGTCTTCCTTCTGGGAAATAAAGCTGAGAATACCAATAGGAATTCCCTGGTGGTCCAGTGGTTAGGATTCAACACTTCCATTGCAGGTTCAATCTCTGGTGGGAGAACTGACATTCTTCACGCCGCACGGCATGGCCTAAATAAATAAAGCTGAGAATACCAAGGATGTGGGGCAATTAAGTGGTGGGAGGAGAGGGGTGAAAGGCCGTCTTGAAGAATAAGCAGCCCAGAGACTTCCCTGGTGGTCCAGTGGCTGAGACTTTGTATTCCCAATTCTGGGGGCCTAGGTTCAATCCCTGGTTGGGGAACTAGATCCCATATGCCACAGCTAAAAGATCGCACATGCTGCAATGAAGAGCAAAGATCCTGTGTGTTGCCAATAAATCAAATAAGTAAATTTTTAAAAAAGAAGAGGAGGAAGAAGCCACCCTGGGTGGCCATATCGGGCCTGATGAGAAGTGAAAAGTCATGAGTGCGGACAGTGGGGACAGTGGGGTGGGGGCAGTAATAGCTGGCTTGAGTAGAAGAGGAGTCCATGAGGGGGATCACACAGAGGCTGCTCCTTCTTAGAGGGACCCCCTTTCGTGGAGGTTTCTAGAGTCCAGGTCACGCATCTCTTTGCAATAATTCCCCATTTCCAGTGAGATATCTTGAATCGCTGTAATCACATTTGTTCACTGAAGGTGGAAATACCAGCCCACCAGGGGCAGTGGGCCAATTACAGGGAGATGATAAGCACTGCTACCTCGAGGCAGCCCCGGGGCCAATTGCCGCCCCACAGTTTGGTGGTACAGTTCCCCTTTGGGCTGGTGTATTCTTCTGAGCGTGGCCCTGTGGACTGTCCCAGCCTCTCTCCCCTGCTCAGAGATTCTGTATCTACCGCAGGCTTGGGCAGCAACCCGGGAGCCCTCCCTGCAAGGAGAGGAAGTGGTTCAAAGAAAAAGTCATTTTCACAGACGGGAGAGAAGGCAAAAGAGGCAGCGTGTTCTCACCCCAGGCACCATCTGAGCTCAGCTTGGCCTGGCAATTTTATCTCCTCATGTTCGGTCCAGCCTTATTTAAACATTTCAGATCTCTGAAGCCCAGAATGTCCACGAGAGGTTTTCCATTTGCCACGGAATCAATAGTGCAAATTTTGTTCCATACAAACCTGCCAAGTCCAGCCCTAAAGTTTTTTGAGCGAGAGTGCTGCCTCTTCCCCCAGCACAGCCCCTGCCCTGTTGGAAGTCCTCTGTGGCCCGGCTGCCCAGTCTTCCTCTGCCTGTTGGCTTCCTCCTCCTACAGAGGTGCGGAGCTGGGCTGGAGTGAGGCAGCAACCGCCCTAGGCCCTGATGAGCTCAGTGGCCCCTCTGCGCCTCAGTGTTCTCATCTGTAACTTGGGGCTAATACTACCTGCCTTTTCTGCTCTTAATGAGGCATTGCACAGAGAAAAGTGTGAGACACCTTTCTCCACCCTCCTCACTAAAAAAATAGTAATATTGGGGCTTTCCTGGTGGCTCAGTGGTAATGCAGGAGCTACAGGTTCGATCCCTGATCCAGGAGGATCCAACATACTGAGGGAAGCTAGGCCTAGGCACCACAACTACCGAGCCTGTGTTCAAGAGCCTGGGAGCCACAACGGAGCCCATGTGCTGCAACCACTGAAGCCCTTGCTCCCTAGAGTCTGTGCTTCACAACAAAAGAAGCCACTGCCATGAGAAGCCCATGCACCGCAACTAGAGAGGAGCCCCCACTTCACCACAACTAGAGAAAAGCCTGTGCAGCAATGAAGAGCCAGCACAGCCAAAAGTAAATAAATAAAAATTAACACTGACAAATAAAAAGAAAAAAGGAAAGAAAAAAAAATTTCTCCTAGTTCCTAATATAAAGTTTTTTTATCTCTTTTGTTTTAAGCCCTAAGTTATCATGATTTAATTTTTCTTGCAGTTACAGAGCAATTTAAAAATTGGGTTTCGATACTAAGTTCCTTGTGTTCCAGCGTAGTGTACAGTCATTCAATTAACATCGCTAGTCAACTCATAAAGACACGACATTAGTTATTGATTCAATACTGTTTACCCAATGTCATACTCCCGCTACATTTTATTTTCTGCAGGATGCTGTATTCAGTCGGGTCCTGGTAGGAAAAACAGAGCACTGTCAGACTGAGTACTTTGATGAGCACATAATGATGATGAGAACAGTGGGTGTGTGTGCTGCATGGTTAGTCTCAGTCACGTCCAACTCTTTGCGACCCCATGGACTGAAGCCCACCAAGCAATGTCCACGGGGATTCTCCAGGCAAGAATACTGGAGTGGGTTGCCATTTCCTTCTGCAGGGTATCCTCCCATCCCAGGGATCGAATCCAGGTCTCCCGCATTGCAGGCGGATTCTTTACCACTGAGCCACCAGGGAAGCCCCAGGAAACCCTAATAGATAATGTCTTTTACAGCCCCCTCCCTCCTCCCATGGCACCCCCTCCCCTAACTCCAACTCCCCCATCCCTCCAACTCCCCATCCCTGGGGCGGAGTGAGGGGAGGAAGCTCTTACTGAGCGCGGAGACAGTGCTGCTGGGAGAACTTTCACTGGTTCAACACAAACCAGACTGACATCCAACTGCCAGAACCTGCATTCCTTTGCCTGAGGGCCTTCTCTAGCACAGAAACTATCTTTGCTCCCTTCAGGGGAACAACACTCACCCAGTGAGGGACCGGAGTTGTGTATAAACACCCAGCTCCCTCCCCTTGGGGTGAAATAACTTTGAGGTGCATGTTCTAGACTGTATCTGAAATTCCCCAGTGGGTCTGAGTTCTGGGAGAGGTGGGGTGAGGTGAGGGGCTCATCCGTGGGTCCAGTTCTCCGACTGATGGTGCCTGTAAGGATGGCGGTGCAGAAGCTGAAATGGGAGAGATGGGGAAGGGTGAGGGTGCTCAGAGCTCAGGCAGCACAGCTGCCACTGGCTTCTTCCCTTCCCTGTCTCACTTCCACGCTCCTCTCCGTGTGTTCCCTAGGATCCTTCCCAAATAGAGACTTGCACCTGAACCCTTGTCTCAGGCTGTACTTCTGGGAGAAACTTTGGCCGACCCGTGATGGAGGGACACAGAGTCCATTGTGACCCACCCATCGGTTGAACTCGACTGGAAGCTCATGGCTAAACTTCAACAGAACAAACTCCTGGGACAGACAGCACGTGGAGAAGAGTGGAGAACAGATCTGGAAGGGTTGGGGAGGCGGGTAAAGAGGAAGCTGTTTCCTCATGGAACTTGCCATCCAGTGGGGAAGGCTAATGACATACAGGTAATTGCAATAAAATAGACTGAGTACTGTGACCGGGGTACAGGGAACAGTGGGACACCGAGGACCACTCCCCTAGCCCGGGTAAGTTTTCCGAGCGGAAGTGCCGTGTAAGCTGAATCCTGAAGGATGAGCATGAAGGGAAAGAAGGAAGCAGAGAGTGTTCTGGGCAACAGTGGGTGCTTGTGCAAATCTTTAGAGATGAGACAGAGAGAGAACAATTCCATTGGGGGATTGAAAGAAGGTGATTAGACCTGGACCTCAGAGTTCAAAGTGGAGAGTGGGGAGAGGAGAGCTTAGTGGGGCTGTAGGTGGGACAAGAGAAGAGGATTGACTGCCAAGCTGGGACATCTAGACTAGCCCCTGAGAGACAAGGAATCACTGAAGGTTTTTAAACAAGGGAAGGACAAGATCCTGTCGCACTGTAGACTCTGACCACCATGTGAAGGCTGGATGGGGTGAAGGCAGGAGTAGACGCAGGGGGGCTGCTGGTGTGGTCCAGGAGAGGATGGTGGCAAAGGCTAGGGTGGAAGCAGGGAAGGGAGGTGCAAAGGATGCCGAGGGAGAAGGGGCATCACTGCTCGATGGACTTGTGGGGAGTGGTGGGCTGAGGTGAGGGGCTCATTGTGAGTCCAGTTCTCCGACTGATGGTACCTTCCAGGATGGTGGTGTACATGCTGAAATGGGAGAAATGGGGAAGAAGTAAGGGTGCTCAGAGCTCAGGGTCGAAGTAGGAGCATCGTTTCACACATGCCAGGTTTGAGGGGCCTGTGCGGCTGCAGTGGAGACATCTGGGGGTGGGGGGTCAGCTGGATGGATGGCCCTGGAGATCAGAAGGAACATCTTGGCTCTCGATAAGATGTGGAGGGGAAGCGGTCAGTAAATGGACCCTGCAGCTGTAGACAAGCTGACGTCCCCAGGGCTGAGCTGACACCCTGAGAAGACAGGCCCAGGGCAATGCCCCCAGGAGGCACCACACTGGAAGGATAGCAGGCGGTAGTGAAGCTGGCAAGGAAGGCTGAGAAGGAGCCACAGAAGCAGGAGAAAGACCAGGGGAACCGCCATCGGGGAAGTCGAGGGAAACTATGGCCAACATAGTCAAGGGTCACCAGGTCAGGCGAGATGAGGAAAATGTCCAGTAGGGTCAGTGTCAGGCCAGAGGGGTGGCAATGGAGTGACCGCTGAATCTCTTCTCTTGGAGGGGTGAGCGGTAGGTAAGGGTAAGCGGATTCCAAGTGTAGACAGCTTCTCCCAGCGAGCTAAATGGTCACAAGGAGTCCAAGTCCCGCTGCACGAGAGCGAGCTCCAACCCAGGCCTGGGCAGTGTGGTGTCCTCTGGGTCAGCACACAGCACACGACACAGCCAGTGGCCTTCCTGCCTGCACTGCTTGCTAGTGGGGGACCACAGGGGACTCCCCAGCCCCCAAACTGGAGGAGCTTCCAGGGCAGCAGTAAGGCCAGAGGAGGAGGCCCCTTGAGCCAGGTGTGACCAGGGCCACCTGAGCTATCTGCTTTGTATTCTGGGCTCTGACACTGGACATCATTTGAAGAAACTCTCCTACTGCCAAAACATTTGCCAAATCATCAATCTGATTATGTGACACATGGGGAAACTGAGGCCCAGCGTCCGGGGTCCTAGTGAGTCAGTCACAGAGACGGAAGCAAATCCAGCCCCGGGGCTTCAAGTTTGGGATTCTGTCCACAGCCCCAGAGTCCATAGCGAGAAAAGGGCCTTGGCCAGGCCAGAGCCAGGATTGTGAAAGGCTGCTGCTGCCGGTGGAGCCGGGCGGCCAGGGAAAACAGGGACAGACAGCAGAGTAAACACTGCGTGGCCGGCCGCCTGCAGCTCAGGCCGCGGAGGTGGCTGGCGTGCTGGCCGGCGGGCTGCCAGTCCGTGACCACATCTCTCGCCCCGTGCCCAGCCTGCCCCGGCCGCCCCAAGCTGGCCACTGAGTGACCGACCCCGGCCTGTCTCCCCCAAAGCCCCCCGCACCGCCTACTCCTACCTCCTCCCAGCCTGCTCAGACAAGGCCATGAATAGAACATTAAAGGTAAAACCTTCTAAAAGAAAAAGCAGCTCCCTGGTAGGAGTCGCCTCTTGAAATGTCAAAGGCAGAGCAAGGCTTCCTGCCTTGTGCGCTTCTCACTAATGGAGGCACCTTAGCCTCCGTATCCCCATCATCCAATCGCCCTATAAATAAATCATCGTAAGAAGAATGCCAATTTTCCCCCTAGGGCCTCATGAATCTCTGCATAAAAGCCCCCTTCATGATGCATGCATTGGCTCAGGTGCCCGGAGAGAGAGATGGCGAACCCTGCTTCCAACAATTTCAGAGGCAGTAGCAACTCTCATGCCACCTCTGTGGGCTGAGAGTTGGGAACTCTGCTTTCCTCCTGACTTGGGGAAGAATTTTTTGCTCCATTTCCTGCAAATCCACCCCGACCACAGAGCCACTGTGGAATCAGCCCAGGGAGCTACCAGGAGGCCTCATCTCCTAGGGCTGAGGTCCTGTGTCCCTTGGCAGACATATGATGACAAGTCGTGCCCACCCCCCTGTGTGGGTGGGCGAGCCACGTACCCACTGGAGCTCTGTTCCCAACATGTGGCACGCACAGTGCTGGCCCGCCCGCCCACTCCCAGGGGGCCCCCACTGAGTGGCTCACCAGCCGCTTGTGCTGCCGGTGGTCTCGGTGGAGGGAGTGCCAACCTAGGCACCCGGGAAGCTCAGCTCTGCCACCGGGGGCCTCTGGCGAGCACTCCTGGAACCTGTTGCACGCTCCCCAGGTGTGGTTCTGCTCGCAGACACACACACACAGCACTGTGGCAACTCTCTTGCTGGGCGGGCCTGGAGGCCTCCACAGCCCCTCTTCTGAATCACCTAGCAGGGGACGTTTGCAGGTTTGGATCCCAGCTTCACTGACTGATTAGAGGATAATCACAGGTTCCAAAGCACCCTGCTGAATCTGTTAGCTCTGACACCCCGTCCTGCCCCCACCGAGGAGAGGGGCGCTCCTCCTTGAGAGGTGGGAATGTGCTCTTCTGCACCCAAGATGAGATCCACTAGACTCTCCGCCTTCTCTTCTTTTCCAAACTGCAGGAAGAATGGGTCTCTCGGGTACACATCCGTGGCTGGAAGTGGGCAGGAGAAACCCTGTGTGGAGGACCTACGGTTACTGCCCAGCTGACTGGCCAGGACTGGGCCATGGGAACTCTCCAGAGGAGGTGGGCCAGGTGGAGGGACGCCGGCCCCTCATCCAGCCTGCCAAGTGCCACCTCCTGGGGCTATTGCTCCCCAGTCACCAACCATTCTGGGGTGTGGCTGTGTTAGCTGCTCCACCAGGACAGCCTGGAAGGGGAGCCTTGGAAAGCAACATATGCAGAATGCCCAGCCCCCTGATAAGCCAGGGCCCCGCCTTCCTGAAGGGCCTGAGAGCGGACAGGATGCTTCATTGTCTGATCTCTGTCTGCAATGAAGACAGCAGTGCAGGAAGCAGTAGGGGAGAGAAGGGTGGGGGAACAGGGTAGAGGAGGGCAACTGAGAGAGGGGTTTGGGGTCTCAGGAGCCCCAGGTCCCAACCAGAGATGTTCCTGAAGGAACACCGGAAGAAGAGTGCACGGGAACTACCAGGGAACTCTGTAATGAGACTCGAGTGATTCAGATTCAGCAGTGCCCGGCACCTCGAAAAACAAATGTCACATAAATCAAGGCACATGGGCGTGTGAGGCAGTGGAGCTGAGAGGTTAAGAGAGCGAGGCAAAGAGCGTGGTGGCAGACAGACCTGGGGTGGCATCCTGACTCAGTGTGCCAGCTGGGTGAGCCAGAGTCAGGGAGTTCATTTGGTCTGCGCCTCAGTTTCCTTATCTGTATGGCAGGGACGAGCACAGACTGATCTCGAAGGGTGGTTGTGGAGACCACCTGAGGCTAGGCATGGAGTCCACTTAGCTTGGCCCGTCACTAATTATAAGCCACTATTGTCAGCATGTGGACAGGGTCCGGTGGGATTGGATTCAAGGCAGGTGAGGAAGAACAGTCCATTCTCTGCTCCCATTCCCTGCTCGCATCCATGCCTCCTCCCAGCAGGCTTGGCCAGGCGTGATCGGACCACAGTGGCCTCCCCTTGCTCCAGTGATGGACCCCAAGTCGACTGTACCTTTTCACCCCAGTTCAACGGCATCCAAGGAGGCCCCTGCTTCTGGACCCCCGCTTCGCCTTGGGATTGACGTCTCCCTAGGTGTTCTCTTAGGCTTCCCAGGTGGCACTAGCGGTAAAGAATTTGCCTGCCAATGCAGGAGATGCAAGAGACATGGGTTTGACCCCTGGGTCAGGGAAGATCCCCTTGAATAGGAAATGGCAACCTGCTTGAGTATTCTTGCCCGGAGAATCCCATGGACAGAGGGGCCTGGTGGGCTACAGCCCATGGAGCCACAGAGTTGGACATGACTGAGCGACTAAGCACATGTGAGGTCTCCTCCCAAGCCTCGAGGAAGCCCTCACCCTGGGGTGCCTGCATCACTCCTCTGTCAGACTCATTTCCACCCAGGTGGCCTGGCCAGTGCACCCCGAGGAAAGGGCCGCTTCCGGCATTCTGCATGGAGGTCCTGCCTTCTGCTGTCCCTGGAGGCTCTGTTCCTGTTTGCCAGCTATTTTGCTTCCTCGGCCATCTGTTCCCTCCCTGTCATCTCCTCTCTGCTTTAACCTTAACCACTACTTCGCTGCAGATGGCACCAAACAGATCCGTTCTTGACATCCTTCAGCAGGCCTGCCCCCTCCTTCTCATCTCCAGAGAGTGAACTTCTGCTCTGTCCTTTCTCAGGCCCTGACTTCAAAGCTTGGAGTTGGACTCACCCCCCCACAAGCCTCCCTCCTAGATCCCATCTGCTGTCAACTCTGCCACAGGTCAGGGGGCAAACAGTCCTACCAGCCTCCCCTGTCTTTTCCATTTCCTAATGAGACTTCCTCGCTTCAGACTTGGCTAAGAACCTCTCCCCGTGTCAAGTCCACTGTCTGCTCTGGTTATCCACCTGGTCTCCTAAAACAGAGCCACTGTACCCTCCAGGGCAGTGGGGGTCGAGCTTAGCAGCCTGAGTCCGAGATCAGAAACTCGGTTGCATTCCTGCAGTAGAGGAGTCAGTGCGTCCACGCTGGGAGTTTGGGTCTTGAACAGTTCCTCTGCAGCACCTAGACCTGGAAACTGCGGTGAAGAGTTGGCCTCGTGCTGGCATGACAGGGGCGGAACCAAAACACATTTTCTACATCGTCTTAACTCACAAACGGGGAGCACTGCATTTCTTTCCTTGCTTTTATTCTGGCTACTGGTGAGAAATGCATTCAAGGACTTTATTTAGCCACTCTGCCTCTTCTCTCTGTTGAGGTGACCTGGTGCTTCCTCAAAATTCCTCATCCTGGCTTCTCTTTGCTGGTGTAAGGACCAGGAACTTTGAGGGGAAAAGCAGTCCAGAAGCTCCCAGTTAAGGAAACTCTCTAAGTGTAACTGGTTTCATTGGGCTGCTTTCCTTGAATGGGACAGACTTGTGCTGGGAAGACTGGAACTCCACTTCTGTACCTAGATTTGGGCTAAAAAGGCTTGTAACTCATCCCTCTACACAGGGCTCTTGTAATTCCCCTCTCTACACTTCCTCTAGTAGAAAGGGGAATGTCTTGGCTGGCTGTGGAACACTCTCCATTTCCCTTCACTGTTGGGGCTAAGGAGGGCCACAACACTAACAGCTCTAAGGGGAGCCTGCTTATACCTGGACACATGGAGACTCTCTGATTCCCTAGGGGACCTCTGAATGCAAATCAACCAAGCATCTGACAACCCCATGGTCCCTTCTGCCTCCTACCTTCCCTTCTTCCCACAAAAGAGACCCAATCCAGCCACCAGGCCAGCCCATCTGGCTATGGAAACCAAAAGAACAAAATGCATCTTATTGGGTTGTAGGCCTTAATCTAGCTCTTGCTGAATTATTCAGGGATGGCATTAACTTATAAATGAGTGTGTTTGACTGATTTTGTGGTTGATGTACAGATAAATTCTAATGAAAGACAGCTACACGATTTTAAATTATTAATTAGACTGCCACTTAACAAAGCCTATTTGGCACTCTATTTCCTTGCTTAACAAGACAAAAACTTTAAGGAAAGGTTCTGTATTCACCCAGAGGCTGTTGATTGGCATTCTGTTTTTTATAGCTCTAAAAATGAAAACCATAGATCCTGACCTTAAGCAGGCCACTTCTGGCCAAGCAAAAACCCAGCAGGCCACTCTTCCTTCCTAGATGGTGCTGAGTGGCTCGGGGCCTCACTTGCCCTGCCTGCCTCTCATCTCTGACCAGAGATTTGCTTTTTATATCCCCGGTTCTGCCAGGCTAGGCTGGGAGATGGAAAAGCCAGCAGGGCAGCTGCTGAAGCCTTCGGCTACCAACGCAGTCAGCAGCAAGATCCACTGAGGACTCGAGGATGTTCAGGTTCACAGAGGTGGGGCTGTGGCCAGGAGAGTCTGTTCATTAAGAGATGCAAGGTAGCACCCCCAGTTCTTAAAATGTCCTGCCCAGGGACAACACCGTATTAACTGTCATAGGACAACCAGAAATCAGAGATGTGACCCTTGTAGTCCTATGCCTACTCTTACCTTCTTCCTTCTTTGGGGTTTCTCCGCAGGATATGTAGGGCTCACAGTCCTCTCTCCTCCCGGGATCTAGGAAAGGCTACTCTTTCATCATCTTTCAAACCCTTTTCCAAGTCATAATTAAACTATGAAACTTCCCCCAGGGCCAGGACCCCAGGTAGGTTTCTGCATCTGATGGGCAGGGAAATTGCGACAAATACCTGAATTCATCCTATGACCTTTTTTTTTTCATCCTATGACATTTTTGCCAGGAGCTTTTGGGAACACTCGAGAAGCAGAAACTTCAATGGCCACCTCTCTTGCCACCAGCCCCAGGCATATCTTTGTCTCTGGGCACATACCTAGAATCCACACAGAAAATCTGAGTGCCCTGTGTTATGTATGCACAAGAGAGACCAATCCTGGTGACCAGGATCAGGGGCCAAGGGAGAGATTTACCCAGACTAGGACCAAAATAAAAGCCCTTTGCCCACACAATGGCCCAGGGCAGCAAAGGACTTCTCTGCTCTGCTTCCCTCCGGCCAATCCAGGTGAAAACCTCTTTGTTGGTAGAATCTCTCTCACCAACCGAGCTATGCAGGAAGGGAAAAATAGCCCAAGTGGCAAACACACGTGACTGCCAAGCCTCCAGTGGCCATCTCTTGGGCAGGGTAAGGAGCCTCCCGCTGGGGAGCAGGCCCCAGAATGCACTGGGTTCATCCCAAGCTGGGTCTCTGGCTAGCGAGGATGGGAGAAAAGGCTCTTGGAGGCTGCTCAAGCCTCCCTGGACACCTCAACCATATAAATAAAATGCGTGGGCTGCTTCGTGGCTCATTTTTAACTGTAAACTGACAAAAGACCAAAAGGGAAATGAGATGTCAGCTGCTCTCTATTATCTCCATCACAGACCTGCAGCCCGGACATGGCGGCCTTCAGAACTACCCGGGAAGCCTTCCCCACTGGGGCAAGTTTGCAGGATCCAGGTCCAGGCTGCCCAGATCTGTAAAAAAAAAGGCACCTTCTCTGTGCAGACACACTCTGGCCAGCAATGGCGGGTGCTGAAAAGACTTTTGGTCCCTTTCTAGCTGGGGAAAGGAATTGGAGTGTATCCTTGGAGTGGTGTCTCCAACCAGCCGCAGAGACTTCCCACCCACAGTGAAAGGCAGTCAGCGTTCACCCACCCTGCACCGCACTGACCCACGTGGAGGATACAAGTCACACACAAGTTGGTGGCTATTCACACAGTGGGGCGACCCAGATTCATCGGTTGGCCTGAGCCAGCCAGGACCGCCACACAGCCTTTAGGGCTTCCAGCGCAGACGTGGTTTCTTCACGCACCTATCCCACCAGCTTATGGGGTCTCTTCCATCACCCCCACATCTGCTCCTCTCCGCCCATCCCTGGGCTTCGCTTCCCCCTCCTCGCGTCACCTCCCCTTGCCCATTTTCTCCTTTCCCATCCTACTGTGAGGTCAGAATTCCGTGCTTACGAAACCTCGGTCTGTTGCCATGGAAACAGGGGCGGATTAAGGCTGGAGCGCGGAGCTCAGGGATCAGGCCCCTCCGCTACCTGAGGTCCCACCTCAGCCGGCTCCCGCAGGGCCAGGGCAGCCAGCCGCAGGCGCGGGTGGCTCACCGGTCGCTCGGCCCGGGCCAGGGACGAGGGGGTCCCGGCGGGGCGCCGCAGCCCGCCCGGACCTGGGAGGTGAGAGAGGTAGACGCAGAGGCCCGAGCGGCGGGTGGCGGAGCCCGCGGGCTCACGGCGTGGTCACCTGCCCTCCCTGGGCCCTGGGGACCGCTCCCCGCGCGGCAGCCACGTGGGGGCGCGGCGGGACTTCCCCAGCGCCCGCGCCAACTTTGCAGCGCTCTGCTAGGAGCCCGGCGGCCCGAGGGTCGTAGTGAGGTGGTGGTTGGGGGGAGGGGGCAGCTGTCCTCAAGTTAAGCCTGGCACCGGCTGCGCACGCTCCTGGCACGGCCTCCGCCTTCCAATCCCTCCTCTCCAGGCAGAAGGAAAGTTTGAGGAACCGGACCTCGGGCGCTAGCCACCAACCCTCGGCCGCTGGATGCCCAGAGCCCATCCCTGGGGACCACCAAAGCGCGGTGCAGGGAAGGTGCCCGCGTCCGGGCCCCACCTGGGAAGCCGGGACGCGCGGTGAGTGAGCGCCCGGGCTGCGCGGCGCCTGACCGCCGGCTGCACCGGAGCGCGGGTCGAACCCGGCCCCGCCTAAGCGGCGGAAGCTGGCGGCGTGGGTCCGCGAGGGGGATGGAGGCTGCAAGTGAAAAACTTTATACCGGCAAAGCTAAGGTCCCAGGAGGCCGGCTCCCCTTCCATCACAGGTAGTTCACTGTGGTCTCCAAATGACCTCGCCGAACCAGATCTCTAGGCCTGGCCGCTGGGTTCAGGGAGCAGATCCCGAGTCTCGCTACTAGCCCCCCTCGGGGGCCGAGCTCCCCCAGCACCACTCCCTCTGCGGCTGAGTCCCCGCGAAGCCCGCTAGCCTTCCCAGAGCTGCTTCCCAGACCGGGAGCCCCGGCGCCGGGCGGCTCTCGGGTGGCTCCCAGGCTCGCGACTCTGCCCCGTGCGCATACAACTCCAACTTGCCCCTGCGGCTCCAGCTCACCTTTGCGAAGCATGTTGGCCGCGGGGCCGCCACTCCGAGGTCGGCCTAGGCGCGCTCCCTCCCGGGGTCCGGATTCAAATCGTCGGGCGCCGGCTGCAGCTAATCCGTGCGCGTCGAGGCGGGGGCAAGCCGGGGATCCGCTGGTGCCCGGCGGCCCGGCCCCACAGGGGCATGGTGAGCCCGAGCCCCACGCCGAGGGCACCGGCGCCCACCGGCAACCGCGGCTCTGCCCGGCAGCCCCCGGGGCGAGCTGCTTTCTCCGCGGAGCCGGCGGCCTGCTTCTGCAACCTCGAGCACTTTGCAGGCGGTTTTGAGGGGGGACGCCGCCCCCTGGTCCCCTGGCCGCGGCCCCCTACTCTCCGCCCCCTCGGGTCGCCGCCGCCGCCGCGGCTGCTGCAAAAGGGCGCTCGCAAGCACCACCGAGCTCCGGGGAAAGCGCCCGGCGCGCGTTTGCAGGACCTTGCGATCGGCGGAGTGGGGCGCCTCCCTTCCTCCCCCCGGCTTCCCCCACCTCTCCTCCTTCCCTCCCTCCCCCGCTCTCTAGCTCCCTCCCTCTCTCTCTGCGCTCCCCGCCCCCGCTCACGGAGCGCCTCCCATACAAAATTTATGAAAGTGCTCTCAGCTCGCGGTGCCGAGCGCCGTCCTATTCCCAGGGCAGCGGCGCTCAGCCGCGCGGCGCCGCCTCCCAAGGTGTTTTCGCCGCTCCCGCCCCCGGGGACGATCCTCGGCCCGCGTCCGTCCAAGTACCTGCCCCAGTCCTCGGGCCGGTCGTCGGGCCACTCGAGAGTCCCTCCCGGGCTCCGCGGGCTTCTCGAAGCTTGCACCCGCAGCCCCACCCCCTCCGGGCGAGCGCCCTTCGCAGATGGAGGTCACCGAAACAGGCGGCTGGAAGCGTGCGCTCTGCCCACCGGCTGGGATGTGAGGACCGCCGCCCAGAGCCCTTGATTACAAGCCCGCACCCCTGCCCATCTCCTCACTGGCCGACTCCGCTTCTTCTTCAGAGGCTCGACGGCTCCTCCTTGCCCAGGACAGCTCCAGCAAACCCAGCCGCATCGCATCCCGAGTGCTAGGACATGTTCTTTTTTGGGGGGAGGCGAGTGCGATGTGCCCCCTGGCTAGTCTAGACCTGGCAACAAGCATTGGGGAGGCCCAGCTGCATATCCTAGCGAGGGAAAGACCGATGTGGGGCTCAGCCAGACTATCTCGGCTTAGGGGGAACTCTGTTGTCCCTCAGTCTATACAGACCCAGCCTGGGGCTTCGTGGAAAATGGAGGCGGCACCGCCTAAAAAGCAGGTCCAGCTGGGAACCAGTTGGGCTGAGCTTAAAGAAGGTTAAGGCCGGACCAGTCCCTGGTGGAGGCCGGCACCCCCTACTGGCCTGAGATAAGAGGGGTCCTGAACAGGGGAAAAGAGTGGCCTAAGTCACCCATTAAAGGCACATTTATTGAGGGACTGTCAGTATAGAGCTTTAGTCTTCCGGGATTCAGTCAATGAAAAAGGCAAAGTCCCTGTCCTTGTGAAATTTACCGTTATTAGGGACCAATTTAGGAAAGTCCAGATGAGATCTTGCTTGGAAGAAGAAAAAATAAGTCAGGTTTTGTTCTGGAGCTGATAAGAGGGGATCAGGGAAAGCACTCTGAGCAGGTGACATCTAAGCAGAGATCTAATTGAAGTGAGAGAGTCGTGTGATTCCTTGGAGATAAACTTGCCATGTTAGGAAGCTCAAAAAGAAGGCCAGTATCATTCATTCACTCATACATGCATTCAGCAACACTGAGGTTTGTGCTAACTACATAGGCTTGGTATTCTGCAGTCCATGAGGTTGCAAACAGTCAGATGTGGCTTAATGACTGAACAACAACAACAAAGCCTTGGATTTTCAGAAGCTTATGGCAAGCTTCTGTAGGGGAAGACCCATAGCTATCTTAGAATGTGCTAGGAAGAGGCAGTGTGGGTGGGGACTCTGCTAGCTCTGTAAGGGGCTGAAAGACCATCCAAAAAGGTTTCACGGAAGAGGTGCCATTGGTCTTGAGGGCTGAATTCATCAGGCTGAGAAGGGGAAAGACTAGGACAGGCAGGAAGGAATGTGTAGATGGCTTGGAGGTGAGAAAGTGAGCTTGTGCTGAAGATTAAGAAGATTGGTCCATCTTGCAATAGAAACCCCAGGTAAGGCATTCTCTTAGCCTCTACTAGCTGCAGGACTGGACTGAGCAATCCTGTCTGAGCCCTGCCAGGCAGACACTAGCTGAACTCCGAGGACACAGAGCTGCAGAGGCCCTCCGCCAGTAAAACCCAGGTCAGGGAGGTTGAACAACTCGCTCAGCATCTCACAGCAGATCAGTGCTGAAGTATGAGCCTGCATCAGGGTATGATAAACCTCCTTCCACCTCCCCAAGCCGCCTCCCCATGACCCCCTGCCCTGCAATCTCCAGTATCTTAGGCAAAGTTGGCTGGGGCTGGGCGTGAGTGTGAGAAGCAGAGTTATTTCAGGCCTCTGGAGGGCTGGGTGCTGTTCTGGAGTCCAGCCAGGGGGTGGGGGTGACTGTAGGCGGGTGCTGTAGTGTAAGGTGGGGGTGCGCTGTGCCCGCCTTCTTGTCAGGCAGTAATTACTCAGACTGCTGAGTAACTCTGGCAGGGAGACCCCCACGGACAGATGGAGGTGTTCTCGGCCTAAGTTGAATGACGGCCCCCAGTGTCCTGCACAGCAGGGTCTTCAGGCACAGGCTTGTTTGCTAAAGGGGGCCACACAATTCATTCAGGCCAGAGGCTGTGGGGTGGTGCTATAAGAGGATGGGGGCCTTCTATTACCAGTGGGCCCCACTTCTGCTGAGGGAAAGGTCCTAAGGGGTGCGGGGCCGGCTAGGGAAAGGCCATCACTCTGTACTGAAGCGGGTCTTTCCCTCTTGGGACTCTCAGCTGCATCCAGAGCTAAAGCTGCCCACAGACTGGGCCTTCGTGTCCTGAATGTGGAGGGGCTGGACTCAAGTGGACCCCGGAATTGAGATCTTCCACACTGGGGGTCTGGAGAACCTGAGGGATTGAGAAAGCGCAGGCTGGACTCTCATCACACTGATGGGTTGTTCCTTGGGCCACATTCCTGTCCAAAGGTGTGACTGTCCTAAGAGCATTCTTTGGGGGTCTGAGGGGCAGAGCACTGACCCCTTCTGGTCTGCCCCCCGGCTGCTCATTCCCAGCCTGCCCAGCCAGCCCTCCTCTGTGGGCAGTGTCCCAGGCAGGACCTGTCCCTGGTTTCTTGTTTTTCACTTCTCTCTGCACCTTAATTAGGAGTTTCCAAGCAGGGAGGGCCTCCAGGGGAGCCTGAGGCCACAGAGCTGCCTTAAAGGGCCAGCTGTGTTCACACAGAGCAGAGAGGAAGATGGTGCCAGAGGGCTGGGTGGGCAAAAGGCCCTGGGGGTGACTGCTCTGTGGGGCAGACCTTGCTGAAAGCCAGTCCTGCAGGCAGTCGGCTCTTCCAAAGGTCAAGGCTGTCCCACTGGCCACTTTGCCTTCTCTTTGGGATTCCAGGAGCTTATAGGCCGGCTACCTAGGCCAGAGGAGCAGCCAAGGGGGGTAAACGTTGGCCAGAATCCCGAAGGTTTAGGCAGTCGAGTCCTTGGACTTCCCTTTTCTCCCAGGAAAGACTCAGGCTGGAGTCCTTCCCCTGGTAGCAGTTTTTCACAGTGAACCTTCCACATTGTCGGTTCTAGAGGTGTAAGGGCATCCCAGCACTCCGGAAATCGGCCTCAAGACTCAATTTGGCACTGGCTCAGTGGGCGCTGAGTTCTGTCCTGTAGGGACAATGGGATCCTCTGAGGCAGAGAATGCGGCCCCGCCCATAGGTGTCCAGGGCTTATCAGGAGGGCAGATAGGGGAGCTGAAGGAAGACCCGGCGGTGCTTCCATTTACAAGACTGCGTCCCCCGAACTAGGGCAGGGAGTCTTTACAAAGGAGGGCACTTGTCCAGGAGAGCCAGGTTCAGGCTGCTCACAAGGGGAGGAGGGGACAGGGTCGCCGGGAGAACGGAACCACAGTGGTCGACGACCACTAGGGGCTCCCAAGAGTCCCGACCTTCCCGGCTGAGACAAGTGGCCCACTCTGGCCCCGCCCCTATCTTTCTCCTTCACGGTCCCCGCCCCGCAAATCCCCGCCCCTCGCTGGCCGATCGGCGATCTATCGCACTGTCTGCGCTCTCTGCATTCTTCTAGCGCTGTCTTTTTGGTCCCAACGTGGGTCCGCTGGCGATGGCGGCGCTGGTGGCGGCCGAGGCCGCAGAGTCTTGCAGCCGAAACGGCCCGGGCAGAGGTGGGTGCTAGGACGCTGCGGCCTCCGGACCTCGCATCTCGGGGTAGGGCCCCTGAGTCAGGGACAGGACCAGCCCACTTTAACGGCGGCGATGCCGTTCTCCGCCAGATTCGGAGGGTCTCGTAGTCACTCGCTCCGAGTCACTGTCGCTGGAGTCCAGGGGGACCGGTCTTTCTTATGCGACCTTAGGGCACCATCGGGAGCAACCCCTCCTAGAAGCTTGTAATCCTCAAGCCAGAAACGCTGCCTCCCTGCCTTGGCGGGCAGACAGACTCATGAAGACTCAAGGATGAGACGGACCCGACGGGGAGGGAAGGAGCCAGGCGTGTTGGACGGGGCATTCCTCAAGTCTGCCTTCAGAGGATGCTTTACGTAAGAGGCACAAGGTTTCATTAACCTGGCACTTATGGAGCGCCCGCTGAATGCCAGGCCTGTGCTAGGTGCAGGGACTAGACTGCAACCCTGCTCTCAGGGATCTCACCGTCTACCGGCGAATACTGACGTAAACAAAAGGTTACAGCCAAATGGTAAAGAAGGAGGAGCCTACTGGCCTTTGGGACAAATTGAGCTGCTAGGACTAGCGGCTCCCACAACCCTGCAACCACTAGGGACTTGGGCCTGTCAGAGGAGCTTCTGTGAGGGCCGGCCCAGAGGCACTTAACTGGTGTTCCAAGGCCTTTGAAACAACTGAACAAGTACCATAGCAGTGGTTACATTCAGATCGGGACTTAGGGTCCCAGCCTGCCATTCTACTTCTCCACTGCACCATCACCATCATCACCCCTGTGTCTACTGCTGCCCCAAACACGTACCCACACACAGAGGCTGAAGTGTCAGTCTAGCAGGATCTCTGGTAGAAGTTCTGGCAAATAGTACAGGCTCAATAAATACTCGCTAAATGAGTCCATTTCTCGCCTTTTCACACTCTTGAACTGTCTGGTGCCTAAAGAGATGCCCAGGTTGGGCTAAACTGCATTGTGGGAAGTAAGGATGCCGAGTAAGGGGCTGTAGGCTTCCTAAAGGACTACAGTGTTTCTTCTCCTTTAATCTTGGGGGTGGGAGGGTTGTAATTATTTGTGTCCCTACATTTCGCCCTCTAGACTACAAGCCCTTAAAGGGCAAGATCACTTTTCTATCCTACCTGTTTGCCTACAGTCCTGACTAGAGTGTATTCTTTCCAGCCTTCCAGGAATGGGAAGTAGGGGAGAATGATGGAACTAGGGAACTTAAGTTGGTTAAATGTATGGTGCTTATTTACCTTTTGAATGAGGAGAGGGAAGAAGCAAGAATTAACCAGTGTAGACATAGTCAATGGGACTCGAGTAAGGAAGAAAGTATTTTAAATTAGTACTTATAACAGTTTGTTTATAGATCTCATATCTAGGATCTCAGAACTTCAAGGCTTTCTCAGGGGCTGGGAGCAGAGGGACATTTTCCCAGACTGATTGGGCTGGCTGGGCTCTTGGGCTTTCCTCAGGATTGTTCTCTATCAAGGGGCAGTTGTGTGGATATTTTTCCCATTTCCCCCTCAGTTGTGTCCCCTGGTGCCAGCTCTACTCTCAGGGTGAGCTACACATTCAAGTCCTTGATTCCCAATAATCTCATAACATGGAAATTAGTTACACAGACTTCCTCCTAGCTCAGTGGGTTGTCTCTCCAGCTTCAGGATGAACTCAGTGGGGAAGAAGGCTGGGCCAATCTCCTTGGCTTCTGGGATCTGGGCCTTAAAGTTGGGTGGCATTAACAGTTCCATCAGGTCTGGCTGTGATTTAGGCCAGGCACCAACTCAGGCCTCTCACATTTATCCTAGGTCGAGCCCCTCGGGGCCGCTTGGCCAATCAGATCCCGGCTGAGATCCTGAACAATCCCCAGCTGCAGGCGGCCATCCAAGTCCTGCCTTCCAACTATAACTTTGAGGTTCCCAAGACCATCTGGAGGATCCAACAGGCCCAGGCCAAGAAGGGTGAGCCCCCCAAGCTCTGAGCTGGAGTACAGGTGGAGAGGTGGTCTGACCCAGCCAGGGGGGTGTTCCCATCCCAGCCTTTTCCCAGTCCTGTGCTCTCATGTCTCTGCATTCTCTTGCAGTGGCCTTACAAATGCCCGAAGGCCTCCTCCTCTTCGCCTGTACCATTGTGGATATCTTGGAAAGGTGAGCCTTGGGGCACTGAGGAAGCTGAACCGAGACCTTCCCAGTGTCCATTATAACTCTGGCTATCGACATCCTTTTTTTTCCTTTCTGGACCTCTGCCTTACTGTGTTCCTTCCCACAACCATACACACACCAAGGGAAAAACCCCAGTCTAAACTCCTAGCCTGCTACAATACCTCCTTGTCTCTATAAATCTCCCCTTCCCTAAAAAAAAGAAGTTGGGAGGGAGAAATGAGTCAATTTCATTGTCTTCAAAGCTGGGCCCAGAGCAGATGGTGGGGCCTCAGGAAGAAGCTGAGAGCCCCTAGAGTTGACCCTAGAATGGGCTGGGTGGTCAGTGTGGAGTCTGGCTATGGGGGGAGACTTTTTCTCTGGCACATTTGGAGGAGCGGGGCAAGGGGGGCTTGGCAGCAGGAGAAGTGCCTAGGAGATGGTATTCAGTTCCTCCACCTCCCTCATCTAAGTTTCTTCAATACAATGAGCCATCCTCAGGAGGGGGGTGAGCGCTCAGCCATCTGGAACCCGCACAGGAACAGGGAAGGCGAAAGAAGAAAGGGAGGTCATCTCGTGATGGGAACCTCCCACTTCCCTGCTGCTGCCCTCCCCCCACCCCGCCTAGCATCCCGCAGCCACAGACTCACTTCCCTGCTCCCACCCTCTTGCCCCTTGGGGATGCTCTCTGGGGCTCAGGCCAATTTGCATACATTTTAATCTATAAAAAATTAAGTGCTCCGGCTGACTCAGATGCCTGGGCTGCATTCTAAGGAGCTGAATAATCTGCTTCTGTGCACAGCCTGATTTGGGGAAAGGGGTGGTGTGGGGGGAGGGGCGCTGCCTGGCAGCAGCTCAGTGTTCCCCACCACACCCCCAGGAGAAGAACAGGGAGACACCCCCCCCACCTCCCTGTCCCTGAGCCGGACTCCATGCCCCAGGGGTGGGTCTCAGGGAAGAGCTGGGCCCCTGGCCCCATTCCTGTGGTGAGTTTAGGGGCTGTGGGGTCTTCCTCACCCACCCCCATCCCCCAGTGATTCAGGCCTGGCAGCAGATCCCAAGGCAGTGCGCTGGCCATAGCCCACTCTTCTGACGCATGAGGCATGTGGGTGGCACCATGTGCTGTGGGGGAGCTGTTCATGGGTTCCCCCATCCTGGCACAGAGGGCCTTGACTAAGGGTGGGAAGGCAGCAGGGGTTCTGGGCGACTGGGAGGTTATGCGCATCCACCACGCGTCACAGTGCCAGGGCGTGGAAACCGGTGTCTTTGCCAGTATGTGCATGCATCTGGCTCTGGGTGGGATGAGTCAGGGCAGCGGAGGTCTGTGGTTGACCCATATGTATGCCAGGCTGAGGCTGGGGGGCGGGGGTCCTTCTTGCAGTTGGAGTCCGGGCAGAGGAACCAGGGCGCTGCAGAGTCCATCCGCATACAGCTAGAGTTCCAGGAGCTGCTGCCAGACCTGGGGGAGGTAGCAGCTGGGCCCCTCCTACTCTGTTGGCAGAAGTGGCAGTTGCCAACCCAAGGGATTGGGAGAGGCAGGCAGAGCAGAGCTGGGCCCTGAGATATGCCACATTCAGGTCTCTCTGCCACCTCACTCCTTGTGTCACTGTCCCCTCATTTCCACCCCCACAGGTTCACGGAGGCCGAAGTGATGGTGATGGGAGACGTGACCTACGGGGCTTGCTGTGTGGACGACTTCACTGCAAGAGCCCTGGGAGCTGACTTCCTGGTCCACTATGGCCACAGCTGCCTGGGTACAGGCCGCCAGGACGCCCAGACCCGGCAGGGAGGCGGAAGTGCACGCTCGTCTCCATCGCAGTGCCTGGTGCTGCTTGCGCGCATGGGTCCCTCCTGGCATCTGGGATGGCCTTGGCCTTCCTGCTCCATGGGTGGAGCTTGCCTTTGGCCTTGGTTGCCTTGGAAACCATGCTGCTGTCCCAGTTGTGGGTGTTTGAAAGGCTGTTGGTAGTAGAGCAGGCTGGACCCCCCAGTTGAGTGGCAGAGATGGAGCTTCTAAAAGACCCGTGACACTATCCTCCCCACCTCCCCGAACCCCCCGACTGTCCTCAGGCTGAAGCTGCTTGTCCTCTGCCCCTCTTGCCTTCCAAAACAGTCTCCTGAACTCTTCTCTCCTCCCAGTTCCCATGGACACCTCGGCCCAAGACTTCCGGGTGCTGTATGTCTTTGTGGACATCCGGATAGACACTGCCCACCTCCTGGACTCTATCCGCCTCACCTTTCCCCCAGCCAGTGCCCTTGCGCTGGTCAGCACCATTCAGTTCGTGTCAACCTTGCAGGTAAGTGAGCTGGTCTCCGGGCTCTTCCTGGGTCCCCACGTCAGGTGCTCCAGGCTGGTTCTCTGGGCCTGGCTCTCCCTCCCCGTCCACTTGCTTCCCTTCCCTCATTCTCCCTACAGGCAGCCGCCCAAGAGCTGAAAGCTGAGTATCGTGTGAGTGTCCCACAGTGCAAGCCCCTGTCTCCTGGGGAGATTCTGGGCTGCACGTCTCCCTGCCTACCCAAGGAGGTGGAGGCTGTGGTGTAAGTGGAAAATGGGGGGCCAGTCATAGAGACATAGGAAAAGTTCCCTAGGTTCCTCTGAACGCTGAGGTTCATCGTCCAGGAAAGGAAACTGAGTCTCAGATTCCTTAGCCATTCGCTCAAGGTCACCCTGCAAGATGGGGACCAAAGAGGGTTTCAGGTTCCCCAGCTCCCTCTCCAGTGCTCTGGCCAACATCCAGAAGACTATCCCCAGGGTGGGGCAGGAATGAGGGCCTCATGGGGGCAGACAAGGGTGGGGCTCAAAATGGTGCAAATATAATTGGAGAAGATGGATGGGCACGCCCAGGCTGCAGCCCCATTAATTTAGCATCTGGACAGCTAACAAGCAGGAGCAGCGTGTCTCCTGCCGCCTAATTATTTTAGGTAATAGAAATGCTTAATGTTGTGTGAATGCAGCCAGCCTCGGAGCCGACAGCCCCCCCGCTAAGACTGAGGAGGGGAGCCCCATTCTTAGCTAATGGCAGGGAAGGCGGAGGGGCAGTCCCCTGACTCAGCCCCACGTCCGGGGCTGCTGATGCTGCTCCTACAAGCTTTGCTGCACCCACATAGGACATGCCTGCCCCCAGAGAGGCCCACATCAGGGCCTTCCCTTTCCCTGGCAGCCCTGCTCCCAGATGGGCATTCCCTCTTGCCTGAGCATACATAACTCTCAGCTCATACACGCCTGCCCCTGGGGGCTTCGGGTGTCTGTTGGAGGGAGGAACACCCCGACTGTGTGTTGGCCATTCATCACAATTTGGTGTGGTCTCCCAAGAGAGAAGGAGCTGCCACGTGGACTGTCTTCCATGCTGTGGCCTCCATGATCTGGGAAGGTACAGTTAAGGACAGCATCTCCTAGCCCTGCTTGATACAGCCTGGTGTTTAAGCCTAGAATCAAGCCCCAGGTATACTGCTTAACAGAGCTGTGTGACTTTGGGCAAGTTTCTTAACATCTCTGAACCTCACTTGTATCTTTTTTGAAATGGGGATTCAAGTTTCTCAACATCCTTGAACCTCACTAGTATCTTTTGTGAAATGGGTAGCTTGGAGGATTACCTGTTAGGACTGAGTGAAGTCATATATGTCAGGTGTTTAGCCCAGGCCTGGTACACCGAAGGCATGAGCCCAGTAAACAGTGGCTCTTATTACAGTTCAGTAACTGGACCCAAGAGCTATTTTGAGCAGAGAGTAGTCAAACTATATATACACCCTGAAAGCTCATTTATGGCCCAGATGACACCCTGAACACCACTTCCCACATCCGTACTGAGCTAGGTGAGGGACAGTCTGTCCTCCTACCTCCATGTTAGTCTCTCTAGAGCCTTCCCATGACCCTGGCTGGCTCTTTCCTCTTCCCCTAGAAGGTTTGGGTGGGGATAGGGGCAGTTCTTAGACTCTGCATTACATAATTAGAGGGGCCTTAATGGTCCTCCAGTTCAAACTCCTATTTTACATGTGAGACAGCCAGGGCCTTGGGGGTGGGAGGAGGGGTTTTAAAGGATGGCTTGTCCCAGTTCATATACACCGCAGTGTAACCAGCCAAGAACTCAGTCCTCTGGACCTCCAAGCCGGTGCCTGCTTCTGGTGCCCCATCCCACCCTCATGGCCCGCTTTCTCCCTGCTGCAGGTATCTTGGAGATGGCCGCTTCCACCTGGAGTCTGTCATGATCGCCAACCCTAACATCTCCGCTTACCGGTATTGGCTAGACTGGGCTGACCAGCTGGGAAGGGGGTGGAGTCCCCTGCCCCTGAGACCCTCAGTCAGCCCCAAATTTCCTCACCCCAAGGCCACTTAACAGCCCCCAGCCCTGAGGATCTGAGGTTCTAAATCTGGATCCCAGACGTAGGGTTGCTGCTACACAGCACCTCCTCATCCACTGGATCCACAACCAGATCCTAGAACCCTCTCTCACTCATGCCTGCTCCAGCTGTGGAACTGATCTTCCCAGTAGCAGTCTCTGCTCTTGCCTCTGTTCCTAATTGCCTGCATGGAGCCTGAAGGTTCCGAAGACCAAGGTGCTGCATGAGGGAGCTGTGTGTACAGCACAAGTTCTGTGAGTGGCTGTCCCAGTGACCCTGACAGCTTCTTTTCCAGATACGACCCTTACAGCAAGGTCCTGTCCAGAGAGCACTATGACCACCAGCGCATGCAGGCCAACCGCCAGGAAGCCATAGCCACTGCCCGGTCAGCTAAATCCTGGGGTCTCATCCTGGGCACTTTGGGCCGCCAAGGCAGTCCCAAGATCCTGGAGGTTAGAGGGCTTTGGGAAAGGGGACTAGCTGGGAACCCAGCTGAGAAAATCAGGAGGCCCAGGGATTTACTTTGGCCGCTTGATCACCCCAGCTCTGCCTCCCTCTCCCAACAGCACCTGGAATCTCGGCTCCAAGCCTTGGGACTTCCCTTCGTGAGGCTGCTGCTCTCTGAGATCTTCCCCAGCAAGCTCAGCCTCCTTCCCGAGGTGGATGTGTACGTTTCCCCACCTTAATCTATCTAGCGATGACTGGCTAAGGAAGCTTAGAATCTGGGTTCTGCCCATCACCTATTGCAGGCTGGAGTCGTGCTCCCATGACCATGAAATTTTAATGTTTAGAGAACACTCATCTCGCAGGGGCTACTTTTGGCTATGGGTCAACCCAACTTTGGCTTGGGGGCTCACAGGCAACGGCTACGTCATAGTCGTTCTGTGTGAGATGAGTTTGAGGGGTGGTTGGCACTTGCATTGGACCAGGCGCTAAATTTTATCCTGGGGTCTGATTGCAAACATGCTGCCCAAGCCCTCTCTTCAGAAAGGTCATAGTCAGGGACTTCCTGACCGTCCAGTGGTTGAGACTTCACCTTCCAGTGTCGGGGGCTGCAGGTTTCAATTCCCTAGTTGGGGAGCTAAGATCCCACATAAGATATGCAATATTGTAACAAATTCAATAAAAACCTTAAAAAAGCTCACATTGGAGGAAACAAGAAAACAATGTCATAGTGCTATTCTAAACAGCAGTGGGTGACAGTCTTTACTTTCGAATTAATAGTAAGCCCCGTTGAGTGTGTTGGGGACACAGTCATGTTCTTCAGCATGCTGGCAGGAACAGGGAGGCTACCCCCTCCCCCAGGATCTGACCTGATTTCCCTTCTTATAGGTGGGTGCAGGTGGCATGTCCACGCCTGTCCATCGACTGGGGTACAGCCTTCCCCAAGCCGCTGCTCACACCCTATGAGGTAACACTAGGTTCTGAAAATCCCTGGGGGAGAATGGGCTTTACCCTTAGTTCTGTCCTGGAAGGGGTCCTCAGTGGAGCAGCACTTAGGTTACAGCGGAGGCACTTCCTAGCTGTGTGGCCTTGCGCAAGTCCCTTCCTGCTCTCTGAACCTCACATTTCCTTTCTATGCTATGGGTATAATAGGACCTTCGTAGGTCATCGTGAGGACTGAATTATATAATCCTGCGTAGAAAAATGTCGGCAAGTGTCACTGTCCAGATTTTCTCCCCCAGGCGGCGGTGGCCTTGAGGGACATTTCCTGGCAGCAGCCCTACCCTATGGACTTCTACGCCAGCAGCTCCTTGGGGCCGTGGACGGTGAACCACGGGCGGGATCGGCTGCTCCAGGTCCCAGGCCGGCTGGCCCTGGGGAAGGTAGGAAGGGACACCAAGGAAGACCGAGGGGCTTGGGAGCGGCCGCCCAGGCGGCGCGAGCCGAGGCCGCCGCCCTGCGGCCGCTAAGGGAAATGCACGACAGCGGGGTGGGGAACGTCGCAGAAGCGGGACCGTGACCAAAGTCTGCCACCTCAGGTTCAGGGGGGGCCCGCGCGCCCCTCTCCAGCCGCGGCTTGCGAGGCTTGCAGCTGCAGAGACGAGGAGGTGTCGCCGATCGCTCTCTGAGACGCTCCTGGTTCCCAGGTATCAGCCCTACTTCTGGACCTGCCGCACCCTCTTCCCCGTTGTCATGGCAATGTTCGCTTGCTCTGAGGCCCGCCTCCAGGGTGGTGGCTGTTTTGGGTCCCGCCCTTCGTGTTCAAGTTCCGCTCGGGGAAAGGCTGCTTCCGGTTCCTCTGTCGCGCACGCGCTATGCAGGATGGCTGCGCAGCCGCTTCTGCGGATTTTGTGTCTGGCGGGTTTTCGGCAGAGCGAGCGGGGCTTCCGTGAGAAGACCGGAGCGCTGCGGAAGGCGCTGCGGGGCCGCGCAGAGCTCGTGTGCCTCAGCGGCCCGCACCCGGTCGTGGACGCAGCGGGGTCGGAGGGCGCCAGGCCAGACTCTGGTGAGAGGAGCCCTGCCCGGAAATGCGCCCAGAGTTTTCTGTCTTGCTTCGTCCGCGTAACACCTGCCTGCACACAGCCACCCTGTCCCTCCCCACATTCCTGCCATCCTCCCACTTCATTCTGCCCATCCACGCCATCTCTGCCAACCTAGCCCCTTGCTTATATTCCTGCCTGGTCCTCCCAGACTTCTATCCATCTCCTCTCCAGGTCAGTCTGTTCCCCGCCTCATTTTCCCCAGACTTGCTACTCTGCCTCAACCACCTCTCTTTCCCTCATTCCCAAACCCTCCCTCACTCCCTTTATTTCATTTCCCCTGGATTTCCCCTTGCCTTAACTCTGTACTCTGTCCTTCATCGCCGTAGGACCCTGCCCTCCGGAGGAGCAGCCTCAAGGCTGGTGGTTTTCCGAACAGGAGGCAGACGTTTTCTTGGCCTTGGAAGAGCCCACGGCGTGCAGAGGTCTGGAGGAAGCTCTGGAAACGGTGGCACAGGCACTGAACAAGCTGGGGCCTTTCGATGGGATCCTTGGTTTCAGTCAGGGGGCCGCGCTGGCCGCTCTTGTGTGTGCCCTTGGCCAAGGCGGCGATCCCCGCTTCCCTTTGCCCCGGTTTGTCATCCTCGTATCTGGTTTCTGCCCGCGGGGCCTTGGCCTCATGGAACCCATCATGCAGGGCCCCTTGTCACTGCCTTCCCTCCATGTCTTTGGGGACACTGACGGCGTCATCCCCTCTCAGGAGAGTATGCAGCTGTGTAGCCGTTTCGATGGAGCCGTCACTCTTACCCACTCTGGTGGCCACTTCATTCCAGCAGCTGCACCCCAGCGCCAGGCCTACCTCAAGTTCTTGGACCAGTTTGCAGACTGAAAGCTCTACAAAGGCCTTTGCCTTTGCATCCCCTTTCCACTCCCCCCACCCCCATGACCTTGATGCAGCCTCTGTAATCCCTGCGTTTCTTTTTCTACCTAGAAATCTTCCCTACTATTAGGGCACCTCACCATCTCCAATTAAGAGACAAATATCAGTACTTAAGACTCATAAGCCCAGCTCTGCACTCAAAGAAAAGGGGGAGGATTAGGAGGCCTCAATGGACTTTGACCTTGGCATCCTGAATGAATAGGGGATGACAGGAAAAGCTGAGACTTTTCCAGCGCTGCCACACAATAAAGTGATTTGGATTTTGAGCATCTTTTTCCTGGAAAAGATACACAGGAAAACTCGTTTTTATCTTTTTTTAAAAAGTGGATTCCTGGCCATCAACACAGCCTCCAGGGCAGCACCAAGCAGGGAGGTGTTTGCAGTTGCGAACCCCTAGGACAAACTCATGCATATGTGCACATGGACACATTTTTGATGGAAGTCTTAAGTCCCAAGCTGAAGGAAAGGACTCCTCCCTGGAGGAGGGAAGAAGTTACATCTGAGAAGTTTAGGGAAGAGACCAGTTGGCAAAGCTCTGCCTGGGCCATACTGAGTTTTAGCTCCTTTGATCCTGATCCGTAAGAGTTGTGTGTGGGCCTGTCAGAACCAGGTTCATGTATTTGTTTTCTCCGCCGTAGCTGTCAGCTTCTCTAAACCGTGAGTGAAGGATGGGATGGTGCTAGACCTAGATGGAAACAGAGCACAGAGGTAACCTTTTTCCAAACTTAACCCTGTTTGCAGAGTTGGAGATGGATGCTACTCTGTAGCGGTCACAGCCAAGGCCTAAGCAGCCCATCTGGTCTGAAAATGCTGTTATCGTGAAAGTGGCTCAGTTGTGTCCGACTCTTTGTGACCCCATGGACTGTCCATGGAATTCTCTAGGCCAGAATACTGGAGTGGGTAGCCTTTCCCTTCTCCAGGGGATCTTCCCGACCCAGGAATCGAACTGGGGTCTCCTGCATTGAAGGCGGATTCTTTACCAACTCAGCTATCTATTCTTAGGCACTCTAAAGACTGCTCGCTTTAGCTATTCCCTCCACTTCCAGTGCCTTCTTCCCCAGGCTGCCCTTCCTCTGCAGATTCACCAGTTTGTTTCTTTTCTGGAAGATTGCAACATACCCTATCTGGCCCGTAAGCATGGCTGCCCCAAGTAATTAGTAATTGAGCAGGAATTGGGGTTAGGGAATTGCAGCACAAATGCCGTAGCCCATCCTGAGGCAGCCAGACTAAGAGCCTTAAATCATCTGAAATCCTGAGTTCTTCACTATGGATAGCAGCTTTCTGAGACTTACAAGGGCTCCCCAGGTGCACTAGTGGTAAAGAACCTGCCTGCCAATGCAGGAGATGGTAAAAGATGCTGGCTCGATCCCTGTGTCAGGAAGATTCCCCTGAAGGAGAGCATGGCAACCCACTCCAGTATCCTTGCTTGGAGAATCCCATGGACAGAGGAGCCTGGTGGGCTACAGTCCCTAGGGTTGCAGAGAGTCAGACACGACTGAAGCGACTTGGTAGGCACCATGCAATATTAAAAAAAAAAAAAAAAAAAGCTAGATTTAAATGCCTAGGCAGAAAGTGGGGGTGGGAAGAAAATTCTGTGCTACAGGCTGCTACTGCCTTGCTCTTGGTGTTTTAAAGGGACCCCTTCCTTGGCGAAAGGAAGAGACTGAAATGCTCTGAATTACTCCTACAGACCTATGGGATTTGGCCCATAGAATTTTAGGGGGAAAATTGGGTTTGTGATAGTTAAAATTTTAGGAATGGCACACAAAAATTCGGATTCCTTTCTTCTCTGGAAATAAGCAGTTCGTAATGAAAAGCAGTGAGTAAGTTTGCAGTTAAGGGCTCACAAGCCCTCCTGGCAATCACAGGCAAGGCTTCAAGAGGTGAACATGATGCCTTGCATACCCCAGTTGCTGCTACTTGGAATTATTGGGAGGAGTAAATGAGAGAGGGAAAGACATTTGGGGAGTGAATATTAAGGCAGTGTTTAAAGTTGGAAGGGTGAAATTGAAGACCAGAGTAGGATCTGGTGAAGCAGAAGTGAAAAAGGTGGAAATTCCCCTGAGGATCAAAATGTATGATGGGCTTCCCTGGTGGCTCAGACAGTAAAGAATCCACTTGCAGGGTGGGACACGTGGGTTCAACCCTTGGATTGGGAAGATCCCCTGGAGGAGGGCATGGCAACCCACTCAAGTATTCTTGCCTGGAGAATCCCCATGGGCAGAGGAGCTTGGTGGGCTACAGTCCATGGGGTCGCAAAGAGTCAGAAAATTAAGCACAGCATAGAAGGAAACACGATACGATCTACGTGTTCCCAACAAGTGTGATACGTCATTTCCCACCGTGCCCTCCAGGAACAATGGGGAATATTAGGGGGTTATTCCCCTCCACACAGATTCTATGGACCATTTGCGTCAGGATCATGTTAAACCTTGGGTTCCTGGGACCAACTCCAGACCTACTGAGCTAATCACTAGGACCCAGGAATCTGCATTTTGACACCATCCTGGTCACTGTCATGCAATGAAATGCTGGAAAACCACTGTCTCTATAGAGTGTAAGTCTCTGGTGATTGAGTGAGTGAGTGAAGTCGCTCAGTTGTGTCAGACTCTGCGACCCCGTGGACTGTAGCCCCAAGGCTCCTCCGTCCATGGGATTCTCCAGGAAAGAATACTGGAGTGGGTTGCCATTTCCTTCTCCCAAGGATCTTCCCGACCCAGGGATCGAACCCAGGTCTCCCGCGTTGCAGGCAGACGCTTTAACCTCTGAGCCACCAGGGAAGCCCAAGTCTCTGGTAAATATGTGTAATTTGAAAAAAATAAAAATAAAAACATTGATTCTCAGGCACTCTACTAGGAAGAGGGAAACAAGCTCTCTGGCTAAGAAACATGGATCTAACATTTTCAACTCAGGATAATGAGGTCCAGAAGACAGGAAGAGGAATATCATCTATTGAGTTCTAACTATGCAAGGCCTTGTGCTAAGCAGAAGCTTTAGTTACCTAGTTTAATTTCACAGCTTCATAAGGTAGATGCTAACCTAGTTTTACAACTGAGACAAGAGGCACTGAGAGGCTAACTTCCCCAGAGTTGGATTCAGATCCAAGAACTGCCGTTCTTGACCTTGACTAGTCATTTTCTTCTCTGCTGCGGCACAGAAGATGAGCAGAGAGGCCACTACTCACCACTGGACAGCATGTCCTGCAAGGGCCTCACCTTCCTACTCCATAAAGTAGGTTGTGGGTGTGGTGCCCTGAATGATTTTCAAAATACTCAAGTCCTAACTACAGTCAGTCCTCTGGTTTTTCCCCCTCTTCTGACCACTTGCAGATGGGTTCAAACTGCAAAAGACTTCATCTCTTCTTTCCAAATCATCCCTGCCATTTATCTTTTCTACCTGTCACTCCACCTTAGTTCCTAAAGCTCTTGGGAGAGAGAGTCCCTAAGCAGAGAACCCTCAACAGCTTCAGTCCTAGAGCTTCTGCTCAGAGAAATGTGTCCCCCCACTCCCCTGTTCATTCTCAGTGCCCAGAGCTGAGGTCTCCCCAGCACCACCACCTCCTTACAAGGACATAGTAGCCTGCTGCTGCTGCTGCTAAGTTGCTTCAGTCGTGTCCGACTCTGTGTGACCCCATAGACAGAAGCCCACCAGGCTCCCCTGTCCCTGGGATTCTCCAGGCAAGAACACTGGAGTGGGTTGCCATTTCCTTCTCCAATGCATAAAAGTGAAAAGTGAAAGTGAAGTCGCTCAGTCATGTCTGACTCTTAGTGACCCCATGGACTGCAGCCTACCAGGCTCCTCCATCCATGGGATTTTCCAGGCAAGAGTGCTGGAGTGGGGTGCCATCGCCTTCTCCACATAGTAGCCTAAGAGAATATTTAAGATCAAAATAGCGTTCTGCAGTTTTCAAAGGTTGTTACTTACATGATCTAATTTGGTCCTCACAACAGGCCTGCCCAAAAAAATTTTACAGAAGGCTTGGAAACAACATGGCCCCTTAACAGCCAGTTGGTGACGCAGGTGGGGCCTCCTGCCTCCCTGTGTGCTCTTGGCAGGTGCACACAGTCTGCCCACCGATGTGCACTGGATGCCAGAATCAGGTGCCTTTTCATCTAAGCCCTCAGTGTCCTTGGGTGGGAGACAGGCAGTGTGGGTATTGATTAGCTGTGAAACCAGCACCAACTGTGTTGGAAACAGTTTAGAAAAGGGGAAATGGAGAGGTCAAGAAAAATTGCATCAGTGGTGGCAGGGCTGGGTTGCATTAATCATTCCCAACACTGTCCCTTGGTGGTCCTGCACCCAGTATCCAACAGTCAGCCCTGAAGTGGGTGATGGTGGTGGCGGCGGCAAGTGACAGGCAGAATGTTTTTGAAGAGGTCATTGCTTACACTTCACTAGCCCAAGAGGACTTGAGCTCCTCTGGTATTTACTCCCCCTCTTTATGGCTAATCTGAGACAGTCTAAAATTGGAATCCAGCACCTAGAGATAGAGTGAGGTGAGGATGCAGGTATGTTCACACAGCCGTTTAGGGACGGGTTAACTTTACAAGCTTTACGCTTCCTGAGGGTCGGGGATCCTTCTTATCCTTCAAGATTCGGAGCGAAAGAGAGAGGGAGGGAAGGCTGTGACTCCATCAGGCAATGGGTTCAAGGTTTACCCTTTGCCCTCTGCCTACTCAGCTAGGCGTTCCTGGAAGAATGAGGTCGTGGCGCATTTAGAAAACCTTTCCTCCGACAACCCCCTTCGGTTCCCAGGATGCAAATATTTTTCCAGGTGCCTGCGGCCTCCCTCCCTCCCTCCAAGGAGGTAAAAATGAACCCAAATCCCAGAACTCCCCATTCTCTCACGGTCCCTTGGCTGCAGTACCTCGGCTAGGAGGACAGGATGGTCACTGAAGGGGACAGTCAGACATACTCCGTAGAGCATACTCCGCTTCCTTCTCTGCCTCGTTGGATGCCCGGCTCCGGAGTAGCCCGCCTCCCTGTGCGGCACCTCCCGCCACCCCCGCAGACACATGGGCTCTCGACACGCCGCCTCCGCTTCCTCCTGATCTGAGTCTCCCCCATCCCGCCGGGCGGTGCGCTGCGTGGCGCGGCGCGTGGGCGTGCTGCGGGGCGACCATGGCTGTAGACTGTTACCTCCGGTTCCCACAGTAACAATCGAAAGCCACGGTTGCCCTGGAGACGCGGGGGCGGGGCGCGCGCTGCTGACGGCACCACGGCAGCTCGGGTTGGGCTGACGTCAGGACCGCGGGGTGGGGGGACAGTGGGGGACGGCGGCGGTGCGGGCGGGGGGCGGCGCTCGCTGCAGGGACGGGGCTCTGGGCTCTTGGCTCTGCGAAGTGCGTGTGGGCCGGCAGCCCCTCAGTAGCCCCTGGGGACTGGGGACGGGACGGCCCAATGGCGGTGCCCGCGCTGGATCAGCACCGCGGACAGCGGCGGCGCGGGCAGCGATCGCGGGGCTGAGGGATCTTCGGGGACCGAGGGGCCGGGGGCGCGGCAGGTGGCCGGGTCCGCGGTCCTGAGGCGGGGCCAGGCGTCGGTGGCCGTGACTGGAGACTGTTACTGAGGGCGGCCCGGGCAGTAAGCAGTCTAGAGCCAAGGTGCCGGCGCGCTGCCCGGGCAGGGTGGCTCCGTCGCCCACAGCTGGGGGCGCTGCTGCTCTTTCTGCCCCGCGTCTCCAACCCTTCTCGGCCCCGGCGCTTGCGGACAGGCACGCGGCCCTTGACGTCAAAACCCTATGACGTCAAAGATGTCCCTGCGGAGAGGCACTTCCGGCTGCGGGGAGGGGGGAGGGGCCGGTGATGGGGGCGGGGCGGGGCAGTCAGGCCGAGGCCCCGCCCCCGCTTGGTCCTGAGAGGACAGCTCCTCATGCAGAGGCGGGAAGTTGGGGGCGCGGAGGGACCAGCTCGACGGGACGGGGAGGGGGCGCCCCGGCTGAATGAGGGGAGGGATCCTGAGGAAGGTGCGGCAGGGGGGCGGGTAGGTGGGCGTCTGTCTCTCGCCGGCGCCCCAGCTCAGCAGACCGGGGGCAGCGAGGCTGAGTCACCGCTCTGCGGGGAGGAGAGGAAGGGGCGCGTCTCCTGGGGCGCCAGCACCTTCGTCCCACTTTCTTGGGAGGATGGCGCAGGAGCCCCAGGAAAAGCCGCAGGGACTCTGGTCGGTCCTCTGATCGATGCTCCTCCGAAGTGGTTGCGTATCCATCCGGGCGCAGGCAGGTGCTGCTCGGGGTTCTGCGTACGCCTCTGGCTCCAGCTCCAGCAGCTGCGAGGGAACCCTCGTCCCCTCCACCCTGTCCCCAACCCCACCCCTTTGGGGCCCCTCTAACCTGCCTCCTGTCGGTCTCCTCCTTGCCTTCCAGTCCATGTCCGTGCATCGTCCATCTGTCGCCCATTGGTCGGTCGGTCCCGCTTACCTGTCGGTTGTGTTGCGCCCGCGCCCGCTCGCCTCCCGCAGCCCGGCTGGCGCGGCGGCTTTTATAGGCACGCGTAGTACTCGTGCGGCGGCTCATTCATGCGGCCGCGGCTCCTACACACTGACGCGTTGCCGACGTCAGCAGGGAATTTAGGAAACGGGAAGAGGGGCTATTTATAGTGGCGAGGCGGGGGGGTGGGGCGGGGTGATGGGGACTGAGGCGATGGGGAGCTGGGAAGGGGAGGAGGGCGCACGGAAGCAGGAACGGGGAGGAGAGCTCGCGCCCCCCGTACGGGTCTACAAGGGGTTAACTTTCCGGAACTGCGGGCTGGGGGCCAGCGAGAGGACAGTGCAGGGAGTGTGGCCAGGCCCATTATAAATGTATTCACTCTGGGACATCTAGGGGCTCAACCCCAGCCCACCCCCCGGCTTTCCAGGGTCCTCACCCAGTAGCCCTTACTCCCACTCCTCAGTTCCTGGACCCGACGGCTCTGTAACATCACTGGATGCCCCGCGGTGGCGGCGTTATACCCCTCAAGGCTATTGTGGTGTCGTCACCCTTGCGCGAGGGTGGGGGGAGGATGCGGAGAAAAAGCTGGACCCCCGGAGGGGCCTCTGACATCACCTAAAACTGTGGTGTCAGGGACATGAGGGGAGGAGGGGGGGAGTCCAGGAGGTTGTAGGAGGAGGCTGGGCGTGGAAGAAAACGCTCAATGGGAATCCAGGAGCTGGAGACCCGAGGGAAGGGAGAAAAGTTGAGGAGAGTGGCTTGGACTCCCCAGAAATGAGCAAGAGGGTGCTCTATGGGGGAGGTGGGGGAAAGGTGGCAGGAGAAGGGAAAGGAAGCCTCAGTAAGTGGAAGGGAGGAAGACCAGACTACAGTTTCAGAGCCTGACTCCCAGCAAGCCTCATTTAGGACCCATCTGTGGAAGGAGGGATTTTGACAGCTCAGCAGAGAAGAGTCTTGGGGGAGGGTAGCTGGGCTGACACCCCTTCCTGGAGGAGTAAGAGTTCCTGTAGGTCAGAATTGGTAAGAAGAGTCCATGCTATATTAGGTGAAGTTCTCCTGGATAGGAGTAGGGAAATGAATGAATGAATGGTCCTGGCCAAGCCTAGCTCAATCAATTGAGGAAAATTCTAAACGAGGGAGGGGAGTGTGTTCAGAGAGAGGAGATGGGCTAGGGTGGAGAGGGGGCAATGCCAGGCCAGGCCAGATGGAACTAGGGAGGGAGGGAAAGGTCAAAGATTAAAGGCAGCTAGGCGGGGGCAGGTATGTCAGACCGTTCCATACAGACATAAGGACAGTGTGAGGGTAGGGACTGGGGGAGCAGGAATCTGGGGAGATTGTTAAAGAAAAAAACTGGCACAGGGGCCCTGGGGTGGGCCTACAGTGGACAGATGCCACTGCACAGAGACCGGGCTGATTGGATCCTTGTGGGGCTAGGATCTGGCCTCATCATGGGGAGAAAAGATTACAGCAGAAATGGGGTCAAAGAGGTCCTGCATGCCCTTTGCCATCTGGCCACCTCGAGTTCTCCGTTTTTGGCCTCCAGCCTTTGTCCTACTAGTTCTCTTCCCCAGGAATGTCTTCCTGCCTGGGGGAGAACTCCTATTCATCCATCAAAGCCCAGATCTGAGAGCTGCCTCCCTGCCCAGTACTCTATACACTTTTCCACCTCAGTGTGGCAGCACATCCCTCCGCCAAGATGTCAATGGATGTCCACCTCCCCTGGAGGCTCTCGGCTCCGGAGCCCACCATTTTCATTCTTGGAACCTCACTATTTCCCTAGTGAACACCCTAGGACAGGGGTTAGGGAGACGGGAAAGAGGACTGTGATCAGATGTACCCAGAGCACACAGTGGAAACAGGGTAAAGACTCGGGACGCAATGGGTGTCAGAAGAACCCGTGGGGACCAGGAGCCGCCTTCTGACTGTTGAGGGAAGGGAGCCTCTGGGGGGCGCCCGAGACCTTGGTGTCTGGGACCGCGGGTGGCCGCGCCGGCGGCCCCTCAATGAATGACTCAGCCACTACCTCTGGCGGGGGCATGGGGGCGGAGGATGGCGCGGAGCCGGGGGAGATTGGTGAACGCGGCCCCCACGGCCCAGCGGCCCTGCGCGGTTGCTAAGCTTTCCAAGGCCTCGGAGAGACGCGATCTGGGCGAACCTCATCGGTTACTATGGTAACTCTGCGCCCCAGCCTCTCGCGCTCGGCGGCTGAGGGAAGCGCAGCCAATCAGAAGCTGCAGGCGTTCTTGGGGACCCACTCCTACCCTCCACGTGTGGGCGGGGGTCAGGAGGTGCGGGGAAGAGGCGGAGCGTGGGCTGCCGAGGCCCACTCAGCCGCACAGGCGCTGGCTGCCGGCCTGATGTGCTGGGGCAGCGCGGGGACACTTCCGGAGTTAGCTGTGCAAGCGCCCGCGCTCCAGCGCCGGGTCCCCCCCCTCCTAGAGGGGGCGTCATCTGCAAGAATTGGACCTTCACGTGGGGGTGCAGGACCTTGTGGGGATCCCGGGCTGCAGGCCCTCCTGTGACTTTTCTCTCGACGAGGTCGCTCAAGCTGGTCGTCCCTCAACACAGCTCACACGGGAAATCTGGGGGCTTGGGTCGCTTCTGTGGGACCCCCAAGAGGTGCTGTCCAGCCATTTCCAGTCACCTTTCCTGGGGTCCCTGTAGAGATCTGCGAGTTCAGGGTGAGGTTTTGGGTACCACCTCTGCCCGGGTCATGGAGGGCTCTATATGGCAGTACCCTGAATATGACAGAAAGCCGGTTCTTGGACTCCGGAAGGGGACAGGTGTGTGTCTGCGAACATGAGCGCTCACGGGTGTCAATGCCTGGAGAGGGTCTGGGTGCAAATGGGTCTATTCTGTGCATACCTATCCCACGTGGCTGAGTGAGGTTGGGTGTATTGGGGGGCCGGTGTACAAATGGACAGTGCCATCCAGCGATATCTAATGAGAGCCCCTTAAGAGCTTGTCTATCTTCTTCCTTAGGATTTCCGAAGCCTCCTCCCTTCCACTGCCCCTTCCTTGAAGACCGGACTTTTCTGAATTGGAGCAATGTCAGAATTTAGAAATATGTACACAGGAACATTCAGCTCAAAACCCCAATTTCTGTGGGGCTCGCAGGTCCGGGGCTGGGGACTCCAGGTGGGCACATCTGGAAGGCTGAATCTGAGAACAGGCCCCCCTCCTGGGTCCAGTTCGTCATCTGCGAGCCTCCATCCCAGGTGCGCAGGAAGGAGGCCGTGGCTGTGCCGCGCAAAGTACCGCACGGCCGCGAGGTGGCGCCATAGCTGCAGCAGCGCCCGCCGGCCCGGGCCGCTCCAGATAAGAGTGTGCGGAAAGCGCGGCGGGGCTGAGACGCGACCAGGACGCGGGGAGGACGGACCAGCAGGACAGACCGACCGGGGGCCCGGCGGGCGGAGGGCAGCGCAGCGCAGCCACGTCCCCCCCTGGATCCGCCGGCAGCCGGGCCCGGGGCTTCCGACATGCCCCCCAGGTGGGTCCTAGGGCTGGGGACCGGGGAGGGACAGGGGACCCGAACAGTCCGGTCCTCGCGCTCTGGCCGCCTGGGGCGCATCCTCCGGCGCGGGAGCCCCCAACGCGGCTGGCGTTCAGGGCTCCGGGTGTCACCCCTAGAGGACTCAGGACCGCCGGGCCGCTGCTCTGCGCCGGGTTCACGGCGGGGTCAGCGGCCCGGGGCCGGCTCTGCCCGCACATGGGCTGGAGAGGCGAGGGGAAGGGAAGGGAAGGGGAGCTGGCGGGCGGGGCTGGCAGGGGCGCTGCCCTGGCACAGCGCGGCGCCTGGCAGCGGGGCGGGTGGGGCGCCGACTAGGAGCTGCCACCGCCGCGGGGAGGGAAGCCCGGCCGGGCTGTGGCCGCAGGTAACGGGCCGCGCGCGAGGCCCTGGGGACCAGGCAGCGAATGGGGTCGGGCGGGCGAGCGGACGGCCGGGGAGCTCAGGGTTCAGTTCAGGCCCAGCGGCCGCTTGGCAGCCGAAATTGGGGGCCGAGAGGAAAAGCTGGGAGCCGAGGGACTGGGGCTGGCGCGCTCCTCCCGGCCTGTCTGAAGTTGGGAAACTTTTCCCCAAGTTTGGGGCGGCGGAGTTCCCGTGGAGAAGGGGCCGAGGGGAGCCGGGGAGGGAGGCGCCGGGCCCGCGAATGCAGAGCGGAGGCCGAGGCCGGGGCCGGGACGCGGGTGGGGCGCAGGCCAGGGTCAGGGCCGCAGCCGGCTGTGCGCCGTGCCCGCCCGGGGCGCTGCCCCCTCCCTCCCCTGGGAGCTGCGTGGCTCCCCCCTCCCCCCCACCTGCTTCCTGCCTCAGCCTCCTGCCCCGATATAACGCCCTCCCCGCGCCGGGCCGGCCTTCGTGCTCTGCCCGCCACGGCAGCCGCTGCCTCCGCTTCCCGCGCCACGGCCGCCGCCCGGGGCCCCAGCCGAGGGTCTGACAGCCCCCGGCCAGGGTGGCGCCACGGCGGGCACCGCGTTGCCCTCCTCCGGACCTCTTCCCCCAACTGGGGCAACTTCTCTGGAGGCGGGAGGCGCTTTTTCACTCGGCTCCCTTGTATCCCACTTGGGCAAACTTCTCAGCCCTGAATGACTTTTCCTGAAGCGGACATTTTCCTCAAATCGGGTAACTGTTTCCACAAGGGTCGCTTCGCCGGAACAGTTTTCTCCTCGGAAGCCCCCAGAACCCAGGCAGAGTGCCCGGCTGCATCCGGGCCTGGGGGTGCCGGCCAGCCTGGCCTCCTCTGCGCCGGCCGGTCTCGGCTCCTTCCTTTGGTCCAGGCCGGCCGGCCCAGGCGCCCACTCTTGGAGGCCGCGGATTCTCCGCCCGTGTCCAGGCCGCCGTGCTCCATGCCCCTGCCCCTGCCCAGCTGAGGGGAAGGGGAAGTGCAGGGGAGAAGCGCCGGGCTGGGTGCAGGCAGCCAGGGCTCGGTGCGGCTCTGACCCAGCCGGTGTGTGTCCCCGCAGGAGAGTGTGCTGGGCAGACGATGCTGGACACGATGGAGGCGCCCGGCCACTCCAGGCAGCTGCTGCTGCAGCTCAACAACCAGCGCACCAAGGGCTTCTTGTGCGACGTGATCATCGTGGTGCAGAACGCCCTCTTCCGCGCGCACAAGAACGTGCTGGCGGCCAGCAGCGCCTACCTCAAGTCCCTGGTGGTGCACGACAACCTGCTCAACCTGGACCATGACATGGTGAGCCCGGCCGTGTTCCGCCTGGTGCTGGACTTCATCTACACCGGCCGCCTGGCGGATGGCGCGGAGGCTGCGGCGGCGGCTGCCGTGGCCCCGGGGGCCGAGCCGAGCCTGGGCGCCGTGCTGGCCGCCGCCAGCTACCTGCAGATCCCCGACCTCGTGGCGCTGTGCAAGAAACGCCTCAAGCGCCACGGCAAGTACTGCCACCTGCGGGGCGGCGGCGGCGGCGGCGGCGGCTACGCACCCTACGGGAGGCCGGGCCGGGGCCTGCGGGCCGCCACGCCCGTCATCCAGGCCTGCTACTCCTCCCCGGCCGGGCCTCCGCCGCCGCCCACCGCCGAGCCGCCGTCGGGCCCCGAGGCCGCTGTGAACACGCACTGCGCCGAGCTGTACGCCTCGGGCCCCGGCCCGGCCACCGCGCTCTGCGCCCCGGAGCGCCGCTGCTCCCCGCTCTGCGGCCTGGACCTGTCAAAGAAAAGCCCGCCGGGCTCCGCGCCTCCCGAGCGACCGCCGGGGGAGCGAGAGCTGCCCCCACGCCCAGACAGCCCTCCCAGCGCAGGCCCCGCCGCCTACAAGGAGCCACCACTCACCCTGCCACCGCTGCCGCCGCTGCCCTTCCAGAAGCTGGAGGAGGCCGGACCGCCTCCGGATCCGTTCCGAGGTGGCGGCGGCAGCCCGGGATCCGAGCCCCCCGGCCGCCCCGACGGGCCCAGCCTCCTCTACCGCTGGATGAAGCACGAGCCAGGCCTGGGCAGCTACGGCGACGAGCTGGGCCGCGAGCGCGGCTCCCCCAGCGAACGCTGCGAGGAGCGCGGCGGAGACCCCTCGGCCTCGCCCGGGGGGCCTCCGCTCGGCCTGGCGCCGCCGCCGCGCTACGCGGGCAGCTTGGACGGGCCTGGCGCCGGCGGCGACGGCGACGACTACAAGAGCAGCAGTGAGGAGACGGGCAGCAGTGAGGACCCCAGCCCTCCCGGCGGCCACCTCGAGGGCTACCCGTGCCCGCACCTGGCCTACGGAGAGCCCGAGAGCTTCGGCGACAACCTGTACGTTTGCATCCCGTGCGGAAAGGGCTTCCCCAGCTCGGAGCAGCTGAACGCGCACGTGGAGGCGCACGTGGAGGAGGAGGAGGCGCTGTACGGCCGGGCCGAGGCAGCGGAGGTGGCCGCGGGGGCCGCCGGCCTCGGGCCCCCTTTTGGAGGCGGTGGGGACAAGGTGGCCGGGGCCCCGGGGGGCCTGGGCGAGCTGCTGCGGCCGTACCGCTGCGCGTCGTGCGACAAGAGCTACAAGGACCCGGCCACGCTGCGGCAGCACGAGAAGACCCACTGGCTGACGCGGCCCTACCCCTGCACCATCTGCGGGAAGAAGTTCACGCAGCGCGGGACCATGACGCGCCACATGCGCAGCCACCTGGGCCTCAAGCCCTTCGCGTGCGACGCGTGCGGCATGCGCTTCACGCGCCAGTACCGCCTCACCGAGCACATGCGCATCCACTCGGGCGAGAAGCCCTATGAGTGCCAGGTGTGCGGCGGCAAGTTCGCCCAGCAGCGCAACCTCATCAGTCACATGAAGATGCACGCTGTGGGCGGCGCGGCCGGCGCGGCCGGGGCGCTGGCGGGGCTGGGGGGGCTCCCCGGCGTCCCGGGCCCCGACGGCAAGGGCAAGCTCGATTTCCCCGAGGGCGTCTTTGCAGTGGCGCGCCTCACGGCCGAACAGCTCAGCCTGAAGCAGCAGGACAAGGCGGCTGCGGCCGAGCTGCTGGCTCAGACCACGCACTTCCTGCACGACCCCAAGGTGGCGCTCGAGAGCCTCTACCCGCTGGCCAAGTTCACCGCGGAGCTGGGCCTCAGCCCCGACAAGGCGGCCGAGGTGCTGAGCCAGGGCGCGCACCTGGCCGCCGGCCCCGACGGCCGAACCATCGACCGTTTCTCTCCCACCTAGTGCGCCTCTGCCCTCCGTGTGGCCCCGGCCCGCGCCCCCAGGCGGCGGCGGCGGCCACCAGCAGGCGGGTGCCCCCCCACCTCCCCGCGCCCGGACGACAGTAGCAGCCTCGGCAGCGTCGCCGCAGGGGCGGCGGCCTCACCTGGCCTCACTGCTTTGTGCCTTAGCCCGGGGGTGGGGGTGGGGGTGGGGGAGGAAACCCCGGGACGGGGGTGGGTTGGGGGAAGGGAGATTTATATTTTTGATATCAGCTTTGACCAAAGGAGACCCCGGGCCCTTCTCCGCCTCTTCCTGTGGTTCGTTGGCCCCCACCTCCCGGCTCCGTGCTGCTCTTGGGGGGGAGGGGTGCCACTGTTGGGGCGCTCCCAGCCCTACCTCCGGCCCTTGCGACCACACCCATTCTCACTGTGAATCTCCCCGCTGGGGTCGGAGCGTCGGGCAGAGCTGGGGAGCGGGGAGGGGACTGAGCCGGCCGGAGGGCCCCCCCGCCCCAGCCCCCGCCCGCCCCGGGACGGATAATGTGAAGTTCCTCATTTTGCACAAGTGGCACTAGCCCCAGGGCTAACCTTTCCCGCCCTCTGGAGTCAGAGGGCTGAGATGGCCCTGGCCTACCCGGTCTCCCACTCCCGCGGTGGTCCCCCCTCCCTTCCCTGGGGCCCCGGACCATATTTATTGCATGCGCCCTGGGCGGCCCCCCACCCTGAGCCCAGGCTGGGCTGGGCTGGAACGTGGTCTCTTTAGCTCCCTCCTCGTTTGTATATTTCCTACCTTGTACACAGGCTCTTCCAGAGCCGCTTCCATTTTCTATACTCGAACCAAACAGCAATAAAGCAGTAACCAAGGACCCTGGACCCAGCGGCTCTCTTTGCCCTGCAGGAGGAGCTGGGTGGGGCACACGGGGGTGGGTGCTGGGGCCAGAAGCAGCACCCTCATACAGGTGCAGTGGCTTGGACCTTCCCTCCCCAGCCCCATAGACAGGTCAGCAACAGCTCCAGTATGTTTTATAACTAAAAATTTATTCAGGAAAAAAACCAGGGCTGCAAATGGAACAGAAAGGAGGGATGGGGGTCTCCCACCCATGTCATTAACCTTCATCCTGGAGAAGGGATCTCAAAGGAGAGGCCAGGGACCCTATATCCCAAAGCCCAGTCTTTTGAGCCCTGTACCCTCAAATCACTGGCTGTGGCTCTCCTGCTCCCCATCTTTCTGGCATAGTCTTGGGCTTTGGGGAGGGCACTGCCTTGTTCCCACCGTCTGGGCAGGCTGTGTAGTCAGTCAGGGGCCTCTGGGGGACTTCCCCACTGGTCCCATTAAAACTGACTCCTGGCTTCGTCTCCAAACCCTGTCTTCCCCTAAGTCTTCCTCCAGCCCTGTCCCTGGCTTGGGAGAACACAGTCCCGGTAGGCAAGCCTCTGGAGGGAGACTGAACACAGGTGCCAGCTAGAAGCAACAAGAACTCCAAGCATAGCCAGAGGGCCCCTGCACCTTCCAGGGCAGAGCTAGAAATGGGGTGCAAACCCCAGGTCAAGCAATGCTCCTCGTGGGCACTGGCCTGCCCTACCCTCAGACTAGTCTGAGCATTTCTCAGAGCACAGGGGCCTGGGAAAGGAGCTCAGGGGCAGGAAAGCTACATTAGGTTCCTGCCACAGGTACCACAGAAGAAAGAGTCAGAGAAGCTCCACAGCAAGGGACTGAGGGGCCAGGAAGGTGAGAAGGAAGGACTAGAAAGGAGGGGAGAAGGGGGATGGTTCAGGAGGGAGAGAGGGAGGGGGAGTTGGCAAGAAATTTCGTGAAGCAGGAAGAGAGCAAAAGGAAAGCCATTGAGGAGAGAGGGAGCAGGCAAAGGCAACCCAGGGGGCATGGGCCTGAGAGAGCAGAGGGGCCTTCCCTACAGACCCATGACCAACTGAGGGGAGAGCAGGTGGCCAAGCACAGGGGACCCAGGCGGCAGGGCAGGGAGAAGAGCAGCGGGGCGGCGGGAGAAGAGCTGAGGGCCTAGGGCTGCAGTTCAGCACATGGTTGGTGCTCAGAACCCAAATGGAGTCCCTGGGGGCATCCAGGCATCAGGGAGACAGACCTCCTGGGTACTCTCCTCATGGCATGACCAAGGCCTCTTGGACACTTTCGGGTCAGGGCTTCTGAAGACTGAGGGGACCCATGGTTTCACCTGCATCTGATGGAAATGCTAACCCTGCCCTGCGCCATCTCCAGCTGAGAAAGTGGCTGCATCTCCGGGCTAAGAGGCCTTCTGCCGGCCCTTGATCTGGACAGGGGGAGGGAGAAAGGCTGGGCATGGGGCGGCCCATCTGGTTCGCCCGCCTGCCGTCGCTGCAGCCAGCCACCTCCCTGCTAAATCCTGGCAGCCGAGGAGGGTCCCAGCACTTCCGCCCACCCTTAGGAGGGGCTCTGTGAGGAGCAGCTCCCCCACAGCACGGCCACGGCGTGGGTTGGAAGAGGATGGTTTATTGTCTGGGTGGATTGGTGGCTCAGGCGCGTGGGCGTCTTCTGTGCTACACCGGGCGCCTGGCGGCCTTCTCAGGAGCGCTTCCGTGGGGGGCGGCTGCGCCCCCTCAGCCCACCTGGGCCCACGTGAGGAAGGCCGGGATGTCCCGCACAGGCACGTTCCTGGTCAGCGCCTTCACACGCAGGTTCCGGTCATCTGTCAACAGCACCACCTCCCTCAGCAGCCGGATGGGCTCCTCTGTGGGCACGAGAGAGCACAGGGACTCAGAGGGCAGGACTCGGAGGCCCTGGCTGCCTCCCCTCTTCTGGAGGGGAAAGCGGTCCGGGGGGCTCAAGGCCAACCATTTCTTGGCCCTCCCACAGGGCCTTTCCCTCATACAAACCAGGAGCAGAGGGCGCCCCTCCCCTGCAGGCTGAGGGAGGGCCGTCATGGGCCGGGGCTGGCCTTCTGTTATGCACCCCTGCCCCCCGCACAGGACTGGGCTGCCTCGTGCCCTGCGAGCCCCCCAGCCCGCCAGTCTCTGCAGACCCCTCTTCTCAGGACTCTGAGCTGAGGCAGGAGAAGCAGCCTCCTGTCCCTTCTGACTGCAGGGCTAGTTCTGGGCTCATAAGACTCTCTTCTGCATTATCTTGCCTGCCCGAAGGCCAGCAGCCTGATGCTTTAAGTATTCAGAAGTAGGAAGTGCAAGATGGAACATGAAATGTACCCAGGGCTCCCAGGATGTGAGGAGGGGTGCTAGCTCTGAGGAGAGGAGGGCAAGGGTCCCCTGACAGAGGCCAGCCAAGGTGGCCCTGAGGCTAGAGCCCAAAGATTCCCACCAGTAAATAAAAGTAATCCTTGTCTGTAGTATAAACCTTTTAAGCACAGAACAAGGAAGGTCAAGTTGATTGTCCTCCCCGTGAGCTTCCTTATGTCTCTGTCTTGTCCCAGGGTAAGCTGTGTATGTTTCCAGGTTTCTTTATGCCCATTTACAAGTAAAGATACTTGTCACATAAGCTTTTTCTCTTGTAATGTTTCAGTCATACTAGCCATACTTACTTCACTGAAACTCTAAAGATCTTTCTATGTCAGCACAAACAAAGCGCCTTCATTCTTTTTAGATGACTTTTTTAAGCAGGATGTCTTTCTCCCCAATTCCTTAACTTTTTAATACTAATGTATGGGGGAGAATTTAAACTGGGGCCAAGGACTCTCACAAGTGACACCCCCAACCCCGCTAAGGCCCCCTGAGTGGCAGGTCCACTCCTCATCCCCAGGCAGGCAGGCAGTGAGGCCCAGGAAATGTCCCCCAGGGATTCCTGACCACGGGGGCCTGGCGGGGCTGGGGGACTGCAAATAGCCATGTCGGACCTGAGCAGTTTCAGGCTTGCCAGCTCCAGGCAGGGAGGCTGCGAGCTGGCTGTCAGCCTTGGGAGGAGTCTGGGGGAAGAGGGAGGAGAGGCTCGCAGGGTTGATGGTGGTGAGAGAAGGGGAGCAGCGGAAGGAGGCTGTGGTGGGAGGTGAACAGCCGTGGCGGACTGAGAGGGTGAGGAAGGCGGCCGTGGGGAGAGGAGATGCTCTGAGACGCCCAGCGGCTCAGGGGGGTGTGGGTGGGGCGGGGTGACGGGCAGTGCCCTGTGGGGCTCGCAGCGGGCGGCCCGGGTCTGTCCACCGCCCCACTGCTCCCGCGCTGGGACTCAGACCAGGCGAGTCCCAGGCCTCCCAGCGGCCAACCGAGGCCCGGCGTTGCTGGCAGGGGTCTGCAGGGGTTTCTGTGGATACTTTGAGACATTTTGAACAATAAACATCCTCTGTTTTGACACTGGTAACTTCACTTTGTTAGAAACCAGAGACTGTCATCCTGTCAGGCCCCATCCGCCATAATCCACATGATTTTAAAATTCAACATCGTTTACACATAAACATTTGGTGATGGTTTCTCTGTGAATCTGACAAGTTAATCTGCTAAGAATTCACACTGACAAATGGGGTTTGATTACACCAGCCGTTGCTGATGTAATTCTGATAGGGGCGGTCCCCAGGATGCCAATGGGTTCCTGTAGGCTGTTGGGGGTGAAGTGGGGGGTGGGGAGACTAGGGCCAAAGCCAAAATGTGTCTCTGCTGAGAAAGAAACAGCTCTGAGGCTGGGTGGGGCCACAGCGGTATCTGAACCGTACTTCCCAACAAGGCCTTCTGCAGTCCGGCTGACCTTGCCCTCAGAAGGTGCCCCTCCAGGAAGCTGCCTGGGAGCAGAGCCCCACCCCTCTGCTGGGCTCAGCTGGGCTCCTCTTTGGCACTGGGATGCTCTGGATCCGCCCCTTAGGGACGGTGCAGGCCCATCACGTAGCAAGGCCCCTCTGAGGAACAGCAGCTGTGGGCGCATCACCCGCCTCAGGTACAGGGCCGTGGGTGGCGTGGGCGGCGCTGAAGCGGCGGGAGGAGGCTGGAGGGAAGGCAGTCCTGGGCCCGCCGGGCAGCAGGATGGGGAAGCGAGCAGAGATGGGCTGGGCGACCTCAACGCAGAGAAGAGGACAAGAAGGCTGCACACATGCAGACAGAAACCAAGAGGTGGGAATTATCAGCTGTGCAGATGACGCTGAGCTAGGAGAGCCTAGGAATTCCTTCCAGAAGAAGAAATGTCTGGAGTCCTGGGAGCCAGGAGCAGAACACCTGAGCCTCACTGACTCTCAGAGGCCAGCTCAGGCAAGAGACGGTTCTGGGATGAGGGTAAGGTGCTCAAGCACCCTGAAGAGAGTCTCTGACTCCCCGACGGGCTTCTGCTCACCAAAAGGGTTTTGAAAACCAGGCTGAGGGCTCCGTCTGCAAGGTCTCACCTGCCTCCAAAGTGCTCTGTCACACAGCCAGAGAGACAGGATGAAAAGGACGACTACTAGCTGGGGAAGTACTTCCAGCCCGGCCTGATACAGGGTAAACGTTCACAGATGAATTGAGAGGGTGAGCACGACCAAGGACAGGGAGGTGGGGCCCTAGGGACCGCTGGGGACTGTCCTCAGAGCGGCAGAGGACTGGGCTCAGGAGACCATGGCCGGAATAAGCTACAGTGAATCATAAAGACATTCTTGCTGTCAGAGAACTCACTGAGGACCCAAGAAAGGAAATGGATGCTTGCAGAGCAGGAAAGTTCACTGCCTGAAGCCCAGCTTCCTGGGAGAGGCCCGTCCTTAGCTGGCTGAGGGTCCACCTGAGGCTGGGGGAGTTGGGGAGGGGTCTGACTTCCAGCATGGGGTGGTGTGTGTGTGTGTAGGGGGGAACTGGGCTGGCCTCAGGCTTGTATCAGGCCTCATTCCTGATTTTTACACTTCCCAGGCCAGAGTCAGGGAAGGGACCTAGGTCTGAGGCAGGTAGGACAAGGTAGGGAGGGAAGGGAAGGTCCCCAGGCGGAGGGAGAGCGCTACCTTTGTTGGTGGGCATGAAGTCCTTGGCCTTGTCTTTACAGTAGTGGAGGCAGCAGGAGAGGATCAGGTCATCATTGTTACCCTGGAGGAAGACAGGGTGAGTGCCACTGGGGTCACATCTCAGTGTCCCGCCCATCCACGCCCTGGCCCTGCTTGGCCAGGTCCCACTGTGCTGAGAGTTACCCAGGGGACAAGGAACCCCCTCCTGGGCCTCGATGGCAGCTGCCCCCTGGGGGCAGGAGGCCCAGGCTGGGGGGCCTGCCTCGAGCCCCTCCCTCCCCTGTTCTGAAGGCTGGCTCGAGTGCTCCCGTTTTGCCCTGGGTCTCACCAGCTGGCCAGTGATGTCCTCGCTGCGGAAGGCGATGGATTCGAGTTCATTGCCACGGCTGGTCAGGGCCCGCAGGCAAGAGTCCCGACTCTCGAATCGCCGCTCGAGAAACTCAATGGACTTTCGGGCCTTTTCCTGCACCACGCGGGCATAGCCCCCGGCCCGGTGGTCTGTCTCCTGCCCCTTGGCCAGGCCATCCAGCTCATTGATCACTGAGGAGACACAGTCCCACAAGGAATCAGCCTCAGCAATCACGTCTGTCTTGTCTGTCTGCACCCGAGGCCTTGCTTTCTCAGGCAGCTCCTACCCGACCCTGGAGGCCACGTGGCCCCACAAGAGTCTTCCCATGAAACCGGGGGCCCTTGGAGGGCAAGAAGTGCCTTCGATGTTCCAAGTGTTCTCTCCTTTTCCTGCCTCTTCCCCTGGGCCCCACCCTTCTCCTGGGAGGAACTGACAGGATTTTCTGGAGCTGCTGTATTCAGAGGAAGAAACCTGGCCCCTCCATCGCATTCCTCAGTTATAGAATCAAATCGAGAGGGTCCCTCAGGAGAGGCAGGGGTATTCAGCAGCTAGAGGGAGAGGGGCACCCTCCCTTATCCGCCCGGGCCCCCAGCTGTTCTATGCCTGCCCCTGGCAGAGCGCGGGGAGGTCACGGGGTGGGAAGTGGGGTCATGGCCTCACATGCAGGAACCCTGCTGGTCCCCTGAACCATCCCCTTGGCACTTCTACCTCCTCTGATACTGCACGTGTGTGTGTGTGTGTTTGTGTGTGTGTGTGTGTGTCTGCCTGCCTATGTGTCTGGGACACGGCTTCATTTTCTGGTGAAGATTCTTTCCAAAATTCCAGCCAAGAGCCTGAGGTCAAGTGGGAAATATGCACTCCTTGGGGGCTCCGGGAGAGTTTGGGGTCTGAGGCCTCTCCTCAGCACAGTGATTCATGGCTCGGGGAGTCGGTGTGAGCACGCTGTTCCATGGTGAGCCTGGCACTCACTGTCTGGGTATTCAGAGACACTTTCTGGAAAGGGCCCATGTAGGAACACGAACACACACACACACACACACACCCATGCCTGCAGCAACCTGAAGCTGCAGCGTCCACACAACGTATGGCTGAGGCTGCGGAGTAGTGGTGGCTGAGTGTATGGTACACCAAACAGAACATCAAACGTGAAAAACTAGTATTCTATCCCAAAATCTTCTTTCCTGCTTCCAAACTAAACAGGCTTCAAAGGGGAAGCTTGTTTGTGCTTCTGCACCAGGCGGGGCTTCTCGACGCTGGGGTCAGGCCTAAGGAGCATGGAGCAGGTTAAAGAGCACAAGAGACAAGCGGGGAGGCTGTCGGCTTAACTCTCTGTGCTCTGGGCACAGGGCAGGGGCCCACCCTCCCGTGAGAGAGCTGGCATTTCCCGGTGCCCCTGGGGGCTGACTATTCTATAGCTGCCATCTCCTCTGGGTCCCCTTATATATTTGCTCCCTCCCCACATAATCTGGCTTCCCCCACTGGCCCATAAGCTCGCCAAGGCCAAGGGCTGCTGCTCTGCCTTTCATGGGCCCCCTCGGAAACAAGGAGACTGAGCACATGGTGGGCCCCATCAGTGCTGGTGACCAAGAACTCGTCGGGCTGGGGTGGTGTCTGAGGCTCCTTCCAAGACTTAGATGAGCAACCTGAGACGTGGCCGCCTCTCAGTTACCCCATTTCCTGACCATCCAGCAAAGAGCGGCCAACTCACTTTCTTACTCCTGAAAATCTCCTGGGCAGGAGAGCACGGGGACTTGCTCTCCTGAAAGCTGCCCCACCCGGGACCCGGTGAAGGCAGAGGGGTGGGTACAGCAACACGAGGGTCTGGCTCGGCCCCGGGCAGACAAGCTGCTCTACTTCTGAAGAACAGAAAACCTTCCTGTGGGTCTCAGGGCCTGGGCTGAAGAGGCTCTGGCCAGGCCACATGGGGAGGGGGAAGGAAGACAGGGAGGGTGGAGGCGGGCCGAGGGCCGCTTCAGTGCCAACATTCTCAGGTGGTGCTAACGTGTTTCCCACAACCCCCCAGGGTTCTAGAGCCTCTGCAGGGGCGGATGTTTCCTGCCCTTTGTTTCCACCCTCATCTGGCACTAAGACACTGGGGACTGGGAGGGGAGGCCCAATGGAACATCTTGGCATGGATGTCAGAGGTGGCTTGGCAGGCACACGGCCAGTCTGGCAGACCGTCCAGAAGCCAGGGCTTCCAAACTTGCTCCAAGTGGCTGCTGAGAGGGGACATTAAGCAGCCCTGGCTTCCCAGTCGTCTCCCAGACCCCCTCCCTCCAGAGGACAGCTCTCAGCACTAGCAGCTGTGTGAGTTGTACAGACAGAAGCCCGGGGCCCCTCCTGAAGCCGACCCACCACAGGGCTCCGAGGACCAGGGTGCCTTAGACAGTCCCTGGAGATGGCCCAGCTGGGCTCCTCCGGCCTGAGGGTGGAAGCGCGCGAGCCGGCCCTGAGATGCTGACCCTGTACCAACAAACAGCGACCAGACAGTGGTGAGGGCCCAAGTGGCAGGAATCCACAGGCGGGAGCCACGGGCTTGCGCTGGAGGGCCTCCATTGGCCTGGCCTTAGGGTGACACTGGCCAGAAGAACGCTACCTCGAACCAACAGAATGATCGTGAAAAGCTACGAGCCCATCAGACCAAAGGCATCTAACCACTTCAAAATCCTCCCAGCCTCCCTGCCAGACCACCCAGCAGCACTGCCGTTATCTGCCAGGGCTGAGTGTTTACCAATAACGGGAACCAGCTTTGCTGTTTTACTGCGAGCTTTATAAGGATAAAAACAAGGGCTGGGCTCGGGCAGCCTCTGGTTGCTGGGACACAGGAGTCCATTTGCTCAAGCAGTTTAAGCCACGGATCAGCCATAATAATTCGAACTGCTTTGATTATTAAACAGTCTCCCTTGCCCCACGCATTCCCAACTTCCCTGCAAATCCCGTCTTACACACACGGCAGGGCTCTGCCTGCTGGGCCCCGGGGCTGCGGCACGTGCATGCAGAGGGGTCTCGCTGCGCATGTGCAGGGTGGGCCCGGCCCTGACTCACCGATGAGGGGCACCACCAGGATGTAGTTCCTGCTCTCCAGCAGCTGTGCCAGGCTGGCCAGGTGGTCAATGAAGCCGTTGGTATCTGGTACGAGGAACAAGGGTCTGATTTCGAGCTCCATCTGCCGCACGTGACTCTGGTCCTCCAGGACAGCCTACGGGGACACAGAGTGGTGGATGACCAGGCCAGTGGCGGGTGAGCCCAGTCCCTGACTACCGTGTGCGTCAGCTCCCTGTCTCCTCAGCCTCACCCCCCGCTCCAGACGGACAGCCAGACCCCGTGGGGCCAGCCCAAGACAAACCCACGGAGACCAAATGGCTTGGGGAACAGGGTGTGACTAAAACCCCGTGTGGGACTGAGAAGGGACCCTGATGGCATTCAAAATAACGGGGCTCTGAAAGGAAGACCTGGGGCTAAAAATCAACAAGGTGCCTGAGGGTGGTTTCACACACGTTACTGAGAATACAGGAGGTACTTCTTAATCTAGATACTTTAGACATACACATATACTCAGACAGAATCTGTCATTTCCACTTACTTCACTATATCGTTAAGAGAGAAAAAAAAAAGAACCACCTCAAAACCTATGCAAAAAAAGTGATGCTGACAATAATCGACACCAATGTCTCCCAGAGTGGCAGGAGTTCACACAGCGGGACAGATGACATCCCAAGTCACATGTCTGTAGAGAATGCCATCTGGACTGAGGAGAATGAAGACCGTCTTCCCCGGACCAGCCAGGTGCTCCCTAAGTGGGGGTCGTCTGTGTTCCACCCGCGCTGCTTTGCCACAACTCTGCACAGTCTATCAGTCTATACTGTTTGTTTACTTGGTGTTTTTCTTTAGGTGGACTTCAAGTCAACTCGCTTTTGTGGCTCAGCAAATAATATACGTGGTATCGGGAGTCTGAGCGCCCAGCATGTTTACCAGTTCAAGCTGAATTTCCGCAGTAGAGTCAGCGTGTCTCCTACGCATCACTAAAAAAACCCCTTGGGCAGCACCAGTGGCCTGGGCAGCATACCTCCGAAAGCTCATGGCTTGGAGCTTGTCAGTCTTACACATTCGCATCTTTCAGGGTTGCTTTCATACCCATTTGGAAAAGCCCAATTTTCTCAAGACTGACAGGGCATGCGTGGCGGAGGCCCTGGGAGACAGGCTTTGGTTCATCTGTCACTATGGGCCCTGATCACTCTCTGGCTGCTTCGTCTTCTGGGAACCATGACTAGGAAGCAAGCTGGTTTGTGGGCATCTACCCAGACCCCGTGCCCCCATGTGTGGAGCTGGAGGGCACCAAAACAAGCCTGGCAGGGGCCCGGCGCGCAGGTCCCAGCCATGCCCAGCCCTCCTGTGGCCTTCTGCCACACATCAACCTGCAGGCACACAGACACGAGCCCCGAGCAGGGGAGGAGATGTGCGTGCCAACTGAGATGGGGCCCAGGGGCTGGGCCCTGGCCACCAACAGTCAGTGAGGAAGGTGTTCAGGTTTCACTGGCAGTGACAGTAAAACTGAAAGGGCATGCCTCCGAATGCCGGGGGTGGCGCCTCTGTGACCTGCTGGGGACCTTTCCCTTTGAGTAAGTCACTGTTGCCACTGCCACCACAGCTGGTGGAAGGCACAGAGCGCCGGCGGGCATGGGAAACGCGGCCTGGGCTCGGCTGCAGTCTCCTGCGGCTCTCACTCAGGGAGGGACAGCACCTGGCCCGCGGGCCACCTTCCCAGGAACCTGGGTCCCCGGCCCTCCCCTGGGGCTGCCAGCTAGTGGGTGACACATTCCACCGAACTCAGCCTGGGCATTTAAAAACTATTACTTCTCAATGTGAGTGAGTCGACACAGAACACGTGTGATGGCGTGGGTATTTTGTGAGGGCAAGAAGCGGTCCCCGCTCAGGCTCAGCGAACACCCCAGCCTCTCCTCACGGGTGGGGCTTCAGCCTCTGGTCCCGTCACCCCTCTTCCCAGGTCTCAGGGCTCTGTACCCGCCTTTCCACTGCCAGGAACGTGCTCTTGGTGTCCTGGGCCCCCAGACCTCTGTCTTTCTCGATGAGAAGCGGCAGGATGAGCCCTCATGTCGGGTTCCCCTGAGGATGGCATCTCTGCCACCGCCTCCCTGGCTCAGACCTGTCATGTCTTTAGTTTTCCTGCCTCCAGAAGTGACCCTCCGGCCCTCAGGCTGACCCTAAGGAAGTGGCACTGGCTGCCCTTTCTACCCTGCAGGAACAATGAGCTCCCAAGACCTCGGACCAGCCTTCCTCACCGGGGGGGGGGGGGGGGGGGGGGGGGGGGGGGGGGGGGGGGGGGGGGGGGGGGGGGGGGGAGCCTTAGGCCAGGTGGCCGAGGGAGGCGGGGGGGCTGAGCCTGCTTGGGTGTTTTGATGACAGGACGGAAGAAAAATCTAGGCACAAGGTCCAGGGAAGCGTGCGCCGTCTGAGTTCCTTGAGTGCTGGCTCAGGGCCAGAAAGGTGAATGGAGGCCATGGCGTCGTGGGGAGGTGGCAGCCTGGCTGGGTCCCCAGGGTGGGTGGGACCGAGCTGCTGAGGGTGGTCGGGGCTGTAATGCCACCATCCGGTCCCGGGGACACCCGCGGACAACTTCCCTTAACCTGGTTTCTGCCCAGTGAGTCACCGCACCACTGCTTCCTCTTCCCCACATGCCCTCCTGGGTCTCAGGAGATTTGATGAAGCTGCTCCCCCTTCTTTTGGGGGTACCAGTAGGCCTCTGGGGGGGTCATGCCTGGGTCATGACACTAGCCCAGTCCCCTTAAGAGAATTCAGACAAGGAAGGATTGGGAATCGCAGGCCCTTGTCTGTGGGTGTCGGTGTTTCCGGTTCTCTGAGTGGCGGGGTGTGTGTGTGTGTGTGTGTGTGTGTGTGTGTGTTTAGTATTTGCCCTCCCAACTTTTCCAGATTTTACCCGTCAGATTCCTGGCAGCTGTGCACGGCGCCTGTGCCGGCCGTCACGTCCCACTCTGATCCCTGGGTCGCACGGTGAGAGAAGGACACAGGATGCGCAGGGAGTGAAAAAGTGATGTCGGTGGGGCGAGTGCCAAGTCCCCACTCAGAGCCATGGGACGCTGGGGAGAGGGGAAGCATGCTGCCGCGGAGTTCAGAGGCCGGTAGTGAGATTTATTTTTGTTTGTATGAGCAAAAAGCTAAAGAAGCCTCTGGTGGGGGTGAGGGGGGCGCAACTGGAATGCTGTGATTCAGACAGACTGGCCCTGGCCCGGAGTCAAGTGTGCTGACCCGGAAGGAGAGGTCCTTAGGAACCCTTCTCGCTGCGGCGAAGGCTGGGCCGCAGTGGTCCTCTGATGCAGAGCTGGGAACCCTAGGGAAAGCGTGGACATGCTGGATCAGACCAGGGGCGACAGGGACCATGAAGTCATCCAGTGTGAAGAAGGAAAGAACTTAACTCTGTGTCTGAAGGCACTCAGTAACCAACTTTCTCTGAAGCCCGGAGGCACCCTGGAGCAGGCTGGTGGGGACCTGGGAGGGGGCTGGTCCACAGCGACATCTGAGGAGGAAGCTACAGGGCCGGGGTCCCCAGGAAGGGCTCCCTCACAGGTTAAGTTCCTCCTTCAACGTGCTGGGGATGACTGGGGGAGGCTGACCCTTTTAGAGAATTGAGACACTGAGAGTTACAAATAAAGGTGCCGCTGTTAGTTCACACGGGAGTCGTGGAACTGAGGAGCTCGGGTCACAGAACAGCGCCAGGTCAAGAGCAGGGCTTCCTTCTGCTCAGGGCTCCACACGGACTGCAGCCACAGGCTGATGGGACTGTTGATCCCTGGGCCTCTCTGGCCAGACCAATGTCTTCACCAGAAATGAGAAGTGTGGTAACACGGCGAATTTCCACGCTCATCCTGTGTCTGAAAGTATCTAGCTAGATGCCTGATATTAGTAACAGCCAATTTCAGTTTCCGTTCTTCCTGCCCAACTCCATTTTTCACCTTGTGTATATCCAGTGGGGGTGACTATCTGGGGCAGCCACTAGGGAGCAGAGCTGGGGATGGCGAGGCGGTGGACTGCTGATCTCTGTTATGAGATTCACGGTGCTCTTGGTGGTTTCTTATTCCTTTTTTCTTTAAAGTTATGTGGAATATTTAACTATTTAAAGTTAAGTGGGGGTATTTAAAAAAAATTTAAAAACCTGGAAAAATAGAAATGAAATATAAAATAGGAAAAGCTGGTGAGATAACAACCGGCATTGCAGGCAGACATTCTTTTTTTGGGGGGGACACACTGTGCAGCATGTGGGGTCTTAGCCCCCCAACCAGGGATTGAACCCAAGCCCCCTGCAGTGGAAGCTTCCAGTCTAATCCAATGGACCACCAGGGAACTCCCAGGCATTCCTTCTTGAGCTGCAGAAACCCACGGGTGCAGATTCTGCATCTGCTCCACAAAGCAGCTTGGGTCACTGGCTTCCCTTAGCATCTTCATTGCGGGGGGGTTGCTCATGGGAACATTTCTGCTTAGGGTCCCTTCTCTGGATATCCAGAGTCGGTACCACAGAGCTTAACATATACTTGCTGTCTTTTTCAAGGTTATAATTATGATGACTTGCCCGCTACTTCTTGCTGCCCTTTCAGGATGGACAGGGAGTGGCAGGGCCAAGCATGCCAACCCTGGGCTTGCTCCAAGCAGCAGCCCAAGGGTATTTCGGCCGAAAAGCCTGACCTCTCTCAGGAGGTCTCTCAGCCCCCTGTGGATGCTGCAGGAACCAGAGAGTTGCGAGTGGCTGAAGCAAACTCTGGGATGGGCGTTTGCCCAGCTCCATGGGCTGCTGTGCCTTCCTGTCGGGGCGTGAACGTGCCCTTGGCCGGGTAGTGCGCTGGCTCCCGCCCCGTCTCCGACAGTTAGGAGCCAGGGCTGAGTGTCCGCCTTCCGCTGGATTCCATACAGGTGTGGGGGCTCTGTGTATGCCCCATTGTTCCACAGCGCCGCCCCCCGCAGCTGGGTGGCAGTGTGAATGGGCTGCAGCTATATTTAGCATGAAACTCCTGGGGCCGTCACAAAGGAGTGACCGCATCTTCAGGAGGGTGGGTGGGCGGGAAGGGGACAGGGGAGCAAAGCTATTTTCAGAACACATGTCATTGCTGGCTATGGAGCAAGGCTGTGGCCATAACGCCGAGGGAAACAATAGCTGTGGCCAGAGGAAGAGCCTGTTATGTTTCAGGTGGGATGTTTGCAACTGCTCAGGAAACCTGACCCCGCCCGACAGCAGCACAAATCACAGCAGAGCCTCGTGGAGGCACAGAGGCGGGGGATTCACAGGGCCAGGGTGAGGTGCCAAGAGGCCACGCCTCGAGCCCGGAGGAGGATTTTCAGCAACTGCTTTGCCCTGGGGGCCTGGTTAGGAATGAAACACTTCTGACCAATTTCCCAGACAAACCAGGCCCCCTGCTCTGGTCTCTGACACCTCCCAAGAAGGGCAATGGGAACAAAAGGAACTCGGCAGAAGGCAGCAAGGCGGGCACAAGCAGGGCAAGGCGCAGAGCCGCCTCGGGCAATGGGCGAAGGCTGGGCTGAGCCGAGAGGGGCCGTCTCGAAGCCCTCCCTGGGTGGGCGGACTTGGCCCCCAGCGTCCAGGGCCCCGCCTGGGCGCTGAGGCTCCAGCTGCACAGGTCCCGAGAGCTGCCCACACCCCTTTTCTGACCTCCAGCCGGCCCCACTCACCAGCCTCTGTGCAACGCCGGAAGCGGGGAGGGACAGGCTGCGGAGGAGGCCAGGCCTGGCCTCCCCCCATCCCGCAGCTGAGCGCAGGCCCAGGGGTCTAGGTGGGAGCGGGGGAAGCGGGGGTGTGGCTCCGGCCCCAGATCTCAGTTGGACTTTACAGCCAGCATGGGGGCCGGGAGGGTTTTTTCCAACCCCATCTTCATATCCCCTTCCCCAAACATGTGTGGTTCCTGTTTTGCTGCATCTGTAAAAGGCGCTGGGAGCTGGGGACCTGCCTTACACCTCTTGGTTAACACCCCTGGAGACGGAGGGGGTTCGGAGCCGTGTAATTTACAGCCCATCTCCCCGATCTTAATTCACCCGATGCTCCTCTCTTCCTTATTGTATTAGTGTGACCAGGTACCTGCCAACAATAATGGCCTCTCCAGCTAGGAGCCTCTCCCCTACTCCCAGGACAATTTATACCTTTTCCTTGGGATTTTCCCCCCTTAAATTAAACAAAAAGAGGAAAAATAAGAAAAGGTTAACATGGGTTTGGAGCGCTGCAGCCCCGTAGTTCTGGGCAGGGAGCCAATGGCCCGAGGGCACACACATGTGTGTGCTCTCCCAGAAGGGCCTTCACCGGCCCTGTTTTACAGCCACCTCGGCACAGACTCCAGGGTTCACGCATATGGCCAGACAGATGTGTCTGGCTTACGTTCAAGGCTGGAAAATGAAGAATTATGGAAGTGAAGGGCCCCGGGCATTAAAGGGGGGCGGGGAGAAGGGAAGGGGGGAATTTTTTCTCTGCTGAGAAATCCTCCTGTGGCCGTGAGGCTGGAGGAAGAGGGCTGACAGGAGGCAGGCCGCCAGCAGCAGCGCATGTGGGGCCTGCTCTTAAAGGGGCCCCAGCCGCCCAGCCTGACAGCCCGCAGCAGGCCCTTGGTGCCTGGACCCGAGCACCCTGCTCCGAGGGAGCCAACGGGCGGACGGGCTCCCCAGGCAGGAGCGGCCACGGGCCCCGGAAGTCAAGTCCCGCACGGGACCACTGCCAGGTACCGCCTGTCACCCGTGAGGCCGGGCTGCCCATGGCACTCGGGACAAGGCCAGGTCCCCTCGGCATGCGCTCCTCCAGCGGCCGGTGCTCCCCTTTGGTAACAGGGCTCGCGCCCACCACACGTCACTGACCTCCGTGCCAGTGGACACTCTGGGGCGGGACTTCCTTGGTTCACCCCCATGTCCCCTTGTAACCAGCCTGGTAGGTGCTCAGCACTGCTTACCACACTGAGCGGAAGACGCAGGACCTGATTCCAAGGAGTTCGTGGTGCAGCCGGGGAACAAGCCCAGCAATAAGTGTAATCTGAGACGCGATATACATTTCACAAGTGAAGTATAAATCAGTGCCACAGGAGCACTAAGCAGAGAGGTGAATTCCTCCTAGGGGGAGTCGGGGAAGGCTTCACTGGGGAGATGGGGTTTCGTCTGGGGACTGAGGGAAGAATAGAATTTCAACAGGTAATAGGAAATGTAGAGCAGAAAAAAGGGTACTTGGGCTTGAGGGAGCAGCAAGACATAGCATGGGGAAGGGGAGCGCTGTCTGGGGACGGTGGGAGGAAGGAGGGTTGGTGCTGTCCAGGCAGCGGGGCCGGAGTGTCTGGATGGACGGGCACTTCGCATGCACTGTTTTCTGAGGGAGATGCTGTCACCACTTTCGTCTGACAGGTGAGGAAACGGGCTCGAGGAAGTCAAAGCATTTGCCCAACAGCCCACAGCTTGTGAGGGCTCACGAGGAATGGGAGAAGAGGCTGGGAAAACAGACTGGGAACAGCCTCAGATGCCACAGTAAGGAATTCAACTTTATTAGCCAAGCAAAGGTGCTGATGATTCCTGGGCAGGGGAATGGCTCTTTTGGGAAGGGAACGGTGAAACTATGTATAATGATGCACTGCAGGCAGTGAGCCTGGCTCACAGACCTGGTTCCACAACTCCAGGAGCTGCCATTCATAGACTCCAAGGTAAACAGGACCCCGTCAGACTTGTGCAGTGCAGGTTGCTGGCTCCAGTCTAGTCAATCCCTAGGCTAAAGCAACAACTGTGGCGATGGGAATGGAGAGGAGAGGAGGGCATGAATGAGTGGACAGACAGGATCTGATAAGAAATCAGTCAAGAGGGGGCTTTCCTGGTGGCTCAGTGGTAAAGAATTTGTCTGCCAGTGCAGGGGACATGGGTTCAATCTCTGGGCTGGGAAGATCCCACATACTGTGGGGCAATTAAGCCCGTGCGCCACAACTACTGAGTCTGTGCTCTAGAGCCCGGGAGCTGCAGCTACTAAGCCCACATGCCACCACTCCAAAAGCCTGCACACCCTGGAGTCCGTGCTCCGCAACAATGAGAAATCCACGCATCACAACTAGAGAGTAGCCCCCACTCGCTGCGACGAGGAAAAACCTGTGTAGCAGTGAGTACCCAGTACAGCCAAATATAAATAAAACTACAAACTAAAAAAAGCAGACATGAGGGCTTAAAAGCCAGTGAGGAACTTTAAGATGATGCTCTCAGACTTCCTTGATAGTTTAGTGGTTAAGAATCCACCTGCGAAAGCAGGGGACATGGGTTTGATCCCTGATTCAGGAAGATCTCACGTGTTGCGGGGCAACTAAGCCTGTGAACCAAAACTACTGAGCCTTGCCCTAGAGCGTGTGCTCTGCAACAAGAGAAGCTACTGCAAAGAGAAGCCTGAGCACCACAGTGAAGAGAGTAGTCCCCACTCGCCACAACTAGAGAAAGCCCAAACTCAGCAACGGAGACCCAGCACAGCCAAAAAGTAATAATAAATAATTTTAAAAATTAAAAAAAAAAATGACGCTCTTTTTGGTATCATTCATGAACCCACTGAACAAAAATATCTGCTGAGTGTCAACTCTGCATGCTAAGACTAAGAAGTAAGAGAAAGGAAGGAGGAGAGCAAATAAAGAACGATGGTCTAGAAGCCCAGGAGGTTGGCGTGGTCAACAGACAGAATACGAAGGTCCTTGTGAGCTGGAGAGAGGTGGCTTCAGGGTCCAAAGCCACAGGGAACTCAAGCGTAATGAAGAATCCACAAAGACAGGTACTTGGGGACCTCTGATACAGTCGACGCTCTAACTGTTGGGGTGAGAGTTAAGAAATGGAGGTGGCAGTATGGAGACAACTTTTGGGACGACTGATGAGGAAGAAAAGAGCTTCAGGTCAGGAAGACAGACATCCTGAGGACGAAGCTCTGAGGGCCAGGACAGAGGTTTACAGAGATCACGAAAAGAGGGAGGCAGCGGCCATACCGCTGTGACGCTGATGCTGTAGAGGTACCACGCTTAATTCCAACTGGTCGACTGGTACACACATGTCTAAAGGCCCACGGATCCCCACAGACAGGGCTCTTCCCAGGGCAGGGCTCTGTCTGGTGGACCATCAGTCTGCTGTCAGCCCTCGGTGTGCCGCGAGCACACCCCACGTGCCACGCACTGTGCTGGGGCCTTATGTGCACCAGCTCCTGCAGGCCTCACAGCCATTCCACAAGGGAGGTGCTGTCACTACTTTTACTGTGCAAATGAGGAAACTGGTCCGGAGAAGTAAAACCATGTGCCCGAAGACACATGGTTGGTGAGTGGTAGAGCCCAGCCTGATCAGGTCAGCCTGACCACACACACTATGCTCCATCCCAAAGGCCAGAGGTGGGTGAAGAGAGGGCTGAAGACAGACATCCCTGAAGAGGACTGGCACTTCCCCACGTGTGCGGCTAGTCTTAAAGCAGGAGTGTGGCTGGCCCTTCCCCGTCTGCCCTGACAGATAAGAGGAATAGATAAGAGGAAGTGAGCTTACAGCACAAGAGCTGGACCTGGGAGAACCATAAGGAAAAGTTTGCGGGCAGGGACATACGGGTCCACGAGAGGCCCGCTGATGTGAGAATCCTGGTGTGGAGATGGAGAGTTTCTCTCTGAAGGGTTTAGCGTGTCCTATCCAGAGGGGCTCGGCTACTACAGTGGGAATACATGCAGCCGGACTGTGGCCATGACACCAGCTCACCCCCGAGAACAGGTGTTCTCAATAGAGAACCTTGGTTTCTCCAGGAGTGTCTGCACGAGGCTCAGGGGAACTGGGAAACCCCCGAAACTGTGTGAAAGGTCGGGTCTGTGCGGCATCACAGATCATCACAAGGGGAGGAGCTTTCAGCAGATTCTTGGGGAAGAACCTGACTCTGCCTTGGATCCCAGGAGGAGGGGGACTGCAGGCGCCAAACCAGAATTGAGCGGCGGAGGAAGAACACAGGTGGTGGAACCAGTCAGGTCCCAGCGAGAGGGTCCTGCTCACCCCTGCTCCCATCTCCCCTGGGCCCTGAGCAGACCACCACCCACACCAGAACCGCGTGCATGGCCAGGCCCCACCTGGATCTTCTCCTGGCGACGCTGCTGCTCCGCTATCTTCCTGGCCAGAGCCAGCTTCTTGGCCCGAAGCTCCCTGATGTCATCCTCGCCCCCGCTGCCTTCGGCCTCCGAGTCTTCCTCAAAGTCTTCAATCACCACGTCCTCCTCCTTCGGCGGGGGCGCACGTCAGGAGAGAGAGGAGACCATGAGCCCACAGCACTGACCAGACCCACCCTCTGGTCCCTCCCGCATCTCAACTCGGGCTTCTCTGACCATTCCCTGCACAGGGCCCCACGCTGTGTGCTCCCCTCGGCTCAGGGAAGTGTCACATTTTCCCCTGGCTCTCCTGTGCACTCCAGGGTCCTCCTCTTGCACACTCACAGATCCACACTGTATCTACTTCCATGCCTACAGTCACAGACCTTTCTTCTTTGCACATACTCCAAACGTCAAACTTTGGGCCTATTTTCATTTTGAAATTCACCAAAGGGGAAAACGATAAGAGAAAGTTAAACCACCCAACTGAAGTGTAATTCATGCTAATGATCTGATAGGAATCACTCTGGCCAACAGCTGGGAGCTGGGCGTGGACGCGCCCTCGCCCCAGACGGCGTCAGGGAGCAGATGCTGCAGCTCAGCGGACCTTGCCCTGGTTTCTCTTTAAGACCACAGGCTGGCGGTGTGAGGGCTGGGGGCCCCATGACGGGAATTCACATGACACGACCTTGCACGGCTGCCCTCCGGGGGCTGGGACAGACTGGGAGAAGGCGGGCTGGCTTAAGGAGTCTCCTGCCAGGCTGGAGGCGCCTTCCCCAGGGATGGCACCTCCCTGCTTGCAGCCTCGCTCTTAGAAGCCACTACTCCCCGGGTGGTCCTGGGCTCTACTTCTCACTCCCTCACTCTTGGCCTTGGTCAGTGGAGAACATGCAGCTGCCCGAGAGAGCTCCCTTGGAGGGACAGTGTTAGCACGGTAACAGGGGGTGGTTGAGCAGAAGATTCCTGGGTCTGAGTGATAACTGGATGATAATGATGATGATGATTATGACAGTAACAGCTGTCACTTACTGAGTGCTTACTATGAAGCCAGGTACCCCGCTAAGCATTTTTCACATATTAATAACTCATTTAATACAACAGCCTGTGAATGGATGCTTTCATCACCCCTAGTTAATAAATGAACAAATAGAGGTCTAGAGAGTTAAACAATTTGCTCAGGTTCACGAGGTGAGCAAGCGGCAGACCAGGGACTCAAACCTCAGTGAGTCTGATTCCAAAGTCTGCGCTCCTACCAACGACCCCCATCGGTGCAGGTGCGGCCCTGGACCTAGATGGAGCTCAAGGCCGGCTTTAGCAGCCCAGCTGTGCTCCCGCAGGCCCACAGGGATCCTGCTCAACACAGGCGACCCTTTCCTCCAACTGCCCGTTGCGATGGCATTCCGATGGACACGGTTTGCAGAAAGTGGTTAGCAGAGCGTGTCAGTGGGCAGGCAGTGCCTTGTCTTAGGAGAATCGAGGGGTGAGGGAGTTAGGTGTCTCGGCAGCATCCTTAAGGAGACAGACTCTGTTCTGCTCATGATGAAAGATGTCTGAATGAACAGCTCCCCTCTTCCTCTCTCGATCACCTTAAGTGGCTCAGTTTTACAGGGTGGAGAGGGACAAGATCTCAGGAAGGGGCCACTAGACGAGATCTCAGAACTGCCACTAACCTAAGAGGTCTCAGGGGTCTGGGGTGCTGTCTGCAGTCACTACTCATCTGACAATCTGCAGGCTCCTGCAGTGTCACCCGCTTCCAGAGTGGCCCAGGGGTTGGGAAGGAGGAAGGCTCTCTGCACATTTACTTCCTGTCTTAGGGGTTAACCTGGACGGGGTGAGGGGAGTCAGGTCCCTGGCCGGCCTATGGGAGACACTGCCCCTGCCTGCTCTGATCAGCGATACACAGGGTTATCATGGGGCTTGCGCTGAGCCTGACTGAGGTCAAAAGAGGGTCAGTGAGGCTTGTCTGAGGTTGGCTCAGCTCTCACACCAAACGAGGAAGTGCAGGGTTATGAAATTACACAGACCAGGGTAAGCAGGGTTTCCCAGGGGCCACTAACACAAAGGAACCTAGGAGGCTCGTGGGAAAAGGAAGAAGTGGGCAGCACAGCGTGGGTCACAACCTTTGTCTGGGCAAGAAGCCTTGGAAGGAGGGAGACAGTGTGGCACAGCAGAGATCTAGGGCCAGGAGCTGGACTGCTCCTTGTTGAGGGGCGGAGCCCTGCCCTCTGGGCTTGCCTGCTGCCCTGGATCTGGTCCTGCAGGCTCTTGGGCCAGGGGACATCTCCTGCAGTACCCTGGAGAGCTACCTTACTCACCTACTGCCTGCCTCAGCCTTAAAACACGGCTGAGAGAGCCCACTGGGGCGCTACCCCGCCCAGGCTTCCCTCCACGGTGCCCAGGGCTTGGGTGGCACTGCTCTGCCCTGCCCAGAGCCCGGACACCCTGGTGGCTTTAGCAAGCCCACTGGCTCCTCCCATACTGACAGCTCATTCTTTCCCGTTACTCCCTGCCCAGGTTTCATCTGGAGGGCCTGGAATCATGGGCTCAGCTTCATCCTTGGAACTACCTCTCGCCTGGAAGCAGAGCCCTGTGTCATTAGGGGTGGGGTGGGGTTCTCCGGCTATTCCAATGAAGCCGATCCAAGACTGTGCTGCTCTGAAGACTCTGAAGCAAAGGTGGCCACTCTATCACTGCCTCAGATCACCAGCGACAGCATCCAGCTGACATCTGGCTTCCCGGGCCTGCTGCTGATTTCATCCCCGAACCCCGCCCTGCTCCACCGGGCGCTGGAGACCGCCGCAGGCCAAATGACTGTGCTGGCCGACAGCTGACCTGGCCTCTGGCTGCAGTTGCTTCCGTCTCCTCCTTGAGTCCCACGTTCCTTCCCACCTAAGCCCCCTCTGCCTCTAACACTGGTGGGGTGGGGGGCAAAGAGGAGGGCAGAGATGAGCATCAGGCAAGGTGGGCTCTGTGTGCACCCCCAGCAGTCATCCACACCCAGACACACAGCAGGGCAGCGGGCAGCGGCAGTAAATGCACACACGCACCCACAGTCGCACCCACAGTGCCCCACCTCACACCGACTCACCACCCACAGACGGTGGGGCAGCTGGCAGCAGTGTTCAACTTAAGCTGACACACAAACCCCCTGCACGCAGAACCGCAGTAACAGTCACCCCCAGAAAGAAACCTACATGCACGGTGAGGCCAACACCAGCGGGGTCTAAGGGGTGGGCACTTGGGCTGGTGCACACACATACACGCTCACATACACTGTCTGGAGTGAGTGAGGCAAGGGCTACAGGAACAACCAAGGGCAAACAAACAAGAGGAGAATTCCTTAATCACATCAGGATGTGCAGGAGGGAGGGCGGGAGGGAGCGAGGGAGGGGGTGATTTTCCACACGGGGCCAGCAATGTCAGCTCTTCCTGTACGTGCGCTGGAGGCTGCAGTTCGGGCCTGTGCTGCGCTGGGCTCCACACATCCATAAACTTGATCCTCGGCCTGAACCCTAACACTCCCCACCCCCCCGACCCCCTTCCCTAAGCCGCCAGAGCTGCACATTATTAAACTCTTTCTTCCCTCCCTTCTCCTCCAATGCAACATTAAAAAGAAGCATCTGGAACTCGTAGCAGAGCGAGATGGAGGCATTGGGGTGGGACTGGCAGGAAGGGGCACCAGCAGAGTGCACTCCTGAGGAGCCAGCCGGCTGGTCATGTCAGCATTGCCACTGCTCTGGGTGGTTATAAATAGCCAGGGGTCAATGCTGAACCCTGGGCAGCGCGGGGCTGGGGGGAGCCGTCCCTTGGCCACAGCGGGCTCTTCCCGCATTGTACCTCATCTTCCAGTTGTTTTCCCTCTTGGCTTCCCATTTCCTTTCCCATGGTGTCTGGGACGGGTGCCACTGACACATATTTTCCACCCTTGAATGCCAGCAGAGGCTCTTCTTGTCCACAAAGGGCTTCCAGAAAATACTTCAGCACTGTGACCCTTTTGCAGTCGGCTGCAATAACCTACGGGGTGAGAGAGAGAGAAGAAAAACAGCACTTTCTAAAAGGGAAGATGAGAGACATTGACTGGAGGCTTAGGGGCACCCGAGAAATGTGTCATCTGCATGGTGGGGGTGCGTGGGGAGAGTGAGCGGGATCGTGTGTATGTGAGATGAGGCCAAAGGCCAAGATCTTTGAGTCACCACCATCTCCCCTCAGGTCATCTCTAGGGTAGTGGACACCCCCAGCACCAATGACCATTGTCCTCTGGGGTTTTGCCTCTCTTTGACTTAAGTCCTGATATGGTATCTAGCTGGATAGAAGGAAGGGTGGAGGGTAAGATGCTGATGGTCACAGAACTTGGAGTCCTGGTACTCTCACTGCCACTCTCCATTCTGCTCCCAGCTCCACTCTCGTCAGACTCCTGAGGGGAGAACTTCCAGCCTGAGTGAGAAATGAATGATGAGGGCTTTCTTGGCTGTTTCATTTCAGGTTTCCCCTGACAGGTTCCTGCCCCACCTAAGAGCTTCTTGTGCTCAAGAGACGGGGGTCCAGCAGGAAACTTGTCAGGAGAAGGGAGACAGGCAAAGCAGGTGGAAGCAGGGTGTTCCACCGAGCTCTGTTCCTCCAGGGGTTTGGGCTGTCCCGCTCCCATGTGGCCACATCAGCACACAAGCCAGTCCTGTCAGAGAAGCTGGGGCTGATTTAGCTGAAATGAAATCACTGTCTTGAGCAATCATCACATTTGTAAGTGGCTGAGATAAAGTTTCCAGTCACCCTGCCTGGGGTCCTTCTCCTGCGAAACCTGCAAACCCACCTGCTTTGCACCTTCTCGTGCCCGTTCTTCCTCCCTGACCTCTGGGGTCCTCTCCTCCCTTCTGGGAGGGCACTCACCAAGGGAGGAGAGGGGCTCCCCTTGGATCTGGAGCTCACAAGTAGTGAAGGCCATTCCCACAAGGAAACACTGTGGTGGCCAAATATGCTGCAGGGTGGCAGCCCCTCCATGACCATGACTCCGGCCCCCAACCTGCCACCAACACCATGCCTCCCATCCTATCGTGTGACACAGACTGCCCTGGCTGCTCCGCATAGCGTGGTAACTAACCCGGAGACTGTCTCAGATTGTTTGCTCAGTGGTGCGCAGGTGTCTTCATTATCCCCCTTGCCTGGGTAATAATGCCCGACCCCCTGGTGGCAGAGATTACATCTTGCATTTCCCTGGCAAGGGGCGCCGGGGACAAGCGGGGCACTAGGGAGGCGCATGGGGAGGGCTGAGAGGTGCAGGGAAGCCTGGCTGTACCAGAGGGAAAGATGAGGCAGGCAGGACCCAAGTCCGCCAGGAGCCGGTGGAGACGAGTACCACTCTGGCAGCCGGGTGGCTGGGGGAGGCTGACCGCACACGACTGTCAGCCTTGAGCCATGCGCCTCCATCGTTGGCCACGTCTCAGCCTGGATGGAGGCCCAGGACGGAGGCACACGGCTCAGGACCGACAGCGCCTCTGCTGGCCCCACCAACGGCCTGGGCAGCAACTGAGGCCTGAATCGCAGGCTGAATACCTCGACCACCTGGGAGGCTGGCCTGAAAGGTGCTCAGCCACCCGGGAACGGCTGAGGGAAGGACAGCTGTCGTGAGCTTGGGGTGCCCAGTCCTGTGCTTCCAAAGAGGGAAGAAGTGCATGCCGGGCCAGAGCGGGTCACCGTGGGTTCCATTGCGTGTCTTCACACATGGGATGAGGAAGGCTAGAAATACAGAAGCAGGGGCTAAGAGGCATTAAAGAACAGAGCTGAAATGAGTAATAGCCTGGCAACCAGCACGCACAGCGGCCTCCCTGCATCCCCAGCCTCTCACTTGCAGAGGAAACTTCTGCATTTCCACAAGACTGCCAGTTTCCTCTCTGTGGTCTAATTTTAACCACCTTGTCGTTACAGTGTGTGTCAGCCACCTGACCCCACTGTGACCTCTGACCTTCTGCCCCAGCTACTGCTTGCACTATGGAGAATTATGTAATGGAGCCAGGACTTTCCTTTTCGGTGTGAGGCTGTTGTCACCGAATGGAGAGGAGGTGGGGTGAAGGAGTGAGAGAAGGACAGAGGAAAAACCTGACGGTGGTCCCTAGCATCACCCTGGGGCGAGGGGTACACTGGCGCTCCCGCTGAGTGTGCAGCTGAAATGTGCCCAGGAGACGAGAGTGTGCCTGGGGGTGTGTGTGCTGACAGGCGAGCCGGACAATTCCTGCTGTTAGGGCATGGGCCGGAGGGCACGCCGAGTTCCTGGCCAAGAGGGAGGAAGGCCACATGTGTGGACGTGGGGCTCCTGGATACGGGGATTTCCAGGGACGCAGACATCCTGAGCCGGCCCACGGCACATCCTTAGAGGATCGCGGGGAGCTGTCATCTACGTGGACACACACACAGAAGCAGTGTCGCCTGCCTTCCCCAGCCCCTGCTCCACCACCTACCCCCATTTTAGTTTTCACTCTGTTTGGAAGGAACCTGGCTTCTGGGGGCTTCTGTCTGCTGTGGCCATCAGTTCCTCCTGGAGGGCAAGGAGCTCCTGGATGATTCTCAAAGGAGCGCTGATCCAATGGGGTCTCTAAGTGGGGTATGAAAAAGAATTCTGCAAGTTTGGAGAGAGAAAAGTCACCCAGCCTTTTGGAAGGGTGTTCTTGCCTTCGTGATCCAACTATGGGGGAGGAGAGCCACGGCTGTACAGTCTCCTTAGGTTTCAGAGTGCACTGCGGGGGTAAGGAGTGGGGCTGGAGCGATCAAGGAGCTGGGAACTCTGAGAGGCAGAAAGTCCAGGGCTTGTCCGGGGGCCCAGAAACACCTTCGGTCTCCAGCCCACTGGCCTGTCTGCTGAAGCCTTCTGCTTTCAGATGGGAGGCACCAGCCCCGCAGGGTAGGTTCCTCCTATACAAAGCCTCCAGCACTTGAGTTGGGCAAGAAAAGTTTCAATGTGTATAAAAAGGGCTGTCACAACAGATGAAGCCCTTTAAACCACCCACAAAGAGCCAACTCCAAGGCGAGCTTTGTCTGGCCAAGGAGGATTTCCTGGTAGGAGAGGGGTTAAAGTTGGGCTCCCCGCTCAGAAAGGAAGGAGCCCAGATGCAGTCTATGACATAATCCCCACAATAGCTCTGTTCGTGAGTACATTTTTCCATTCTGTATCAATGAAAAACAGAGAATGTAAGTGGTATGTACATTGTAGCTCTGGGCAAATTCTAAATTCTCTAGAGGAGAAAGATCTGGGCTGTAAACAGGTGGGGCTGGACCAGTGATGGAGGTAAGGAAAAGGCCTGGTGGCCAGGGAACACCTGGGGAACCTAAGACCTGGGGAACCTGAGACCTGCACCTTCCTAGGGGCAGTCATCGTCCTCCTGGAGGGACTCATGGTGCAGGAGACTACGAGGAACTCCAAAGTTACTGAACAAAATGCCTCTCATGTCTCACTCCAGTCAGCTCTGAAAGGAGACTGGGGCTCTCAAGAGAAGCCACTGCCAGGAGAAGCCTACACACCACAAGAAGAGTAGCCCCCGCTAGCCGCAACTAGAGAGACGCCTGCGCGGCAACGAAGTCTCAGCACAACCAAAAATAAATAAAATTTAAAAAGAAAGAAGGAAAGGAAACTGGGGCTCTGGGTCAGGGAAGGGCTCAAAGAAGGGCACCCAGAGAAAGCCCCTTCCCCTCCCCCAAAGGCCGTCTGGGGCAGCGTGCCCCGCTGGTGGGAACTGAAACCTCGAGCTTCAGGGCTCCAGCTATCACCCAGGTCAGGTCCACACGCAAAGAACCCAGCAGAAAGGAAAACTGAAAGTGAGATGTGGCTGGCGATATGGGAGCCTGGCCTGTCCTGGGCTCAGTCCCTTCGAGAGAGATAACGTGAGCGTGCATGTGGTGAGTGGAGGCTGGTGCCCAGAGGAAGGTGAGGTCTAGAGGAAAGCAGGAAGAAACCGCCAGGGTAAAGAGAGAAGAGGGAAGGCAGTCTGGGGCATATCTTGGGTGGGGTGGTGGATGAGCAGAGAACGAATGGTGTTCTCTGAAAACCGGTGGGTCTCCATGGCCACGCAGCAGAGCATCAGCACAGCCTGTGCAGAGATGCCTTGAAGAAACAGAAAAACAGATCTAAGCTCTTACAGAAGGCGGTGGAGGGAGAGGGAGCGACGGGGAACTGAGCAGCAGGTACCACAGATGCATGTTAAGTTGTGAGACTTAACAGCAGCCAGGGAAGGGGAGGAGGGGCCAGAGAGCTGAACCAGGCCTCTGGATGCAAGCTCCACGGAATGAGGGACTCGCTGCATCTTTACTGGGCCCCCGTTTTCTCCAGACAGGCCTCCTGGAAGGTACAGACACTGGAGCGGCTGGCTACATTTTGCAAAATGTCTTTTTCTAAATTTTTGGTTTGGGGCGGTCAGAATTTAAACTTGCTCTATCAGCCAGTTCTATTTTTTTTTTTTTTTCTTTTCTGGTTTTAAAAAGTCTTGCTTGCTACTGCTCCTCTGGTTACAGAGAAAAATCACACGGGTTTTCCCCTACAAACTCAAGTTTACAGGTTATTTTTCTTGTTTCTCTAAATGGAGCCAATTACTTTCACATTTGTTGAAACCTTCAATCAAACTTTATAGCTTGTTAATTTCACAGAATGTCCTTAGAGCAAATAAGATGCAGACAGAAAAGTGAAGTCTTGCTGAGATTATTAAGAAATTTTAACATAGCCTATAAACCCACGACCAAGGCTGGTAAAACACAGGCCCGCCCGGCTGGCTGCTGAGGTCAATTAGCAATGGGTTAATTATCATCTTTAATAAGCCAAGCCTGCATGATTGGCTACAAGAAACTGACTCAGACTACAGTGTTTTCACAAACTGAGAACCTCCAGTGATACACGACTCATCCTCACGGGAGACCGAAGGGTGGGTCGGTCATCCTGGAAGGATGATTCTACAGTGGCCGAGGGTGGGTCAGCCTGAGAAGAGGTCTACCAATGAAAAGTTCAGACACAGGGAATCCTCTGGAGCTGGGGGGACAGAGGAAAGGGGTTATTCACGTTCCTAGGGGAGGGAAGCTGGCTTTGAGGATGCACAATCCCTCTGAAGGCCGAGGCAGCTGCTCACGATAAGGGGGAAACAGATACTCCCAGCCCAGCTGAATCAGGACGGATGGGTACCGCACTGTGAGAGAGGGTCACAGGTCAGAGGGGAAAGGAGGGAAGAACCTGGCAGGCGCTGAATGACAAAGTGGACAAGGAGAAAATGTCTGGGTCCTTGTGCCAGACACGGATCCTGACAAGCCCCGGGTATCCTGTCCCAGGGCCTCCACTTGGTCAGCGGGTCACTTGCTCCCCATCCCTGCTGCAGCAGGACCCCCCTGCTTCCAGCACAGGCCTGGCCCTCAGTCTTTTTTGATCCCAGTGTCCAGACTCAGTGCTTACGGTTGGTCTGCACCAGCTGAGGGGTCTACGGGTCACAAGGCAAAATGCTCACATCATTGGGCAAACCCACCCCGCAGCAGCCACACCATTCCACATGTCTGGTCCCAACAGCTGTGTTTTCTTCTTCGTGAAGGCAATGCGGGCTGTTACCAATCAGCTGGCAAGGCACAGATGCCTGTTCAGAGTGAATGGCAGCCAGCTATCCCCACCCATACCCCCCTCACCATGTACTTGTGTGCGCGCGCGTGCACTGGCCTTAAGTTTCCTAGAGAGGGGTGGGTGGGAACTGGCAAATGGTCAGGTAGGAAGACTTGGTAAGGGTGAGAGAGATGGAGATTATGTTCACACTAGGAAGAGAGGTGGGAGAACAGAGGCGAAGTGGAGCATACACTGGTGGCAAGAAGGTAAGTACAGAAGGAAAAACAGGTCCATTTTGGGAACAGGCAAGTTGAGGTCATACAGCAGCTTGGTGAAGAGCCTAGGCTTTATAGGTGGAGGTCTAAATTCAAGTGCTGATGGACACTTTCTAGCTGTGTGTCCTCAGGCAAGTTACTCAATGTCTCTGAGTCCCGGATCAAAGCTGTTTGAGAGAGATAATGCATCTCAAATATACAGCAAGGTGCCTGGGCTCAAAAAGTACTAAATACATGAGTGGCTGTTATGCTTCTTCTTCTGTGCTGCCCTGCTCTGCTCAGAGGCAGGAGGGGGACTCCGTCTGATACCACGGAGACGTACGGAAGCCAGGCTCAGAGGTAAGGGCACACGGCCCCGGGCTGAGGGGAAAGGCCCTGGCATGCTCACCTGGCTGCTGAAGCTGCTGAAACAGTTTATTTTAAGCTAAGGTGTTGGATCCAGGTGACTGGACAAGGCACTTGGTGGAGGGAAGGGCCAGCCTTTCTGCAGTGGCCCCTTTCCTACTGTCTACAAGGACTCGGGACCTAACCACAGGCCTGCATGCTTTCTATAGGACTCCAGAGGGGCCCCCAGGGCTGGGGCTTTAGGACAAGCGTGGCACTAATGCACACACCACAAGTAAGGTCCTGTGGTGAATCACAGCTGCCTTAACCCTCTGGCCCTTTCCTATTGGGGTGTGGGTGGCAGATCTGCCTCTGTTAATGGTATCCTCCTTACATGAGACAAGCTGCATCCTTGCTCCAGGTCTCTCGACACAAGAAAAATAATTTCTACCCACCTGAATTTCCTGAGCTTGGACATTCTAAACAAAGCGAGAGAGGAGTCCTGGCTCTCCTGGGTAGAGGACAGCTGGCTCTTCTTGAACCGTTCCCTCGTGGAAAGAAACTACCTTTTTTCTTCCCCTGGAGCTCTAAGCTCCGACTGTATGAGCAAGGTGCATTCTCAACAGTGAGCGCGTTGCAGGGAGCAAGCTATAGGCAGCAGTAGCTCGGGCTGCAGTCCAATCGGCTTCCCCTGCAGAGGCTCTGAGAGCAGCCACCCGCACTGGCAGGGGCTGGGCGGATACTGGCACTGCCAACACAAGCCTTTCAGGTCTGGCTGGCTTCAGCTGCTCTGAAACCTGGAGCTCTGGTGCTGGGGCCCTCACTCACTGAACCAGCAGGGGAGGCTACAAGCTCAGCCCCTGGGGAGGAAAGGCCTGAGTCTGTCTCAGTCTACAAATATCCACATGCAGTCGGCTTCTACACTGCCGGTTAGTTCTGGGCCAGGAGCACGGTATCTGGAGCTCTGGTCGCTCTGAGCCACTTGCCTCTTTGCCTTCCAGACAACCAGCATGAGGAGGCCGCCCCTTGGGTTCGTGTGCACGCTCCATCACCCAGTTTGCTTCTGGTTTTATTTATGTGTGTGGGGATGAATGCTGAGACCTGCAGCATTCAACACACCCAATCACCACTCAGCTCCACAGACGCTTACTAAGTGTCTACTGTGTGCACGAGGCCCCATTCTAGACCGTGAGGATTCAGTAGAAGGGGGTGGGGCACATTCAGAGCAGGTGAATCAAGCTGCCAGGAGAGATACCTGCCCCACCAAAGACTGACGGCACCCAAAAGGGCAGAATTCTCATTTCTCTTCTCCTTCACAGGGAGAGGAAGAGGAAGCCTGGGAGAAGCAAAAGCCCTCTGTAGAGACTGGGCACACGCTCCTTTATCCCTTTTAGGTGGAGAGAGCCTGAAGAAGTCAGGAGGGAGAAATCCTTCGGGCTCAGCCTTGGCACCAGGTGAAATCCCCGTCTCTTCTCAATGCTCCCCACGGTCCGTGTGAGGCCTCCCCACCAGACATCTCCTCACTCCCTCCTCGTTGTTTCTCCCTAACCCCCAACTCCAGGTACCCCTGTTCAACATTCCCCTGCATGCCATTTGCCCCCTGGTACCTCTGAGACTAAAGATGACTCCCCAAACTGCCTCGACCTACAGGCCTTTACTTCCATGCAATCAATTCATTCCCTCACCTTCCTTTAAGTGTGATTCAAACTCTTTCTTTTCAAGAAGTTATTGTCCAGCCTGCTGGCCCACTGCCCACACATTTTCCCTAAGGCTCTGCTATGTAACAAGGATCATGCCAGGCATTTTGTGCAAGAATAGAATAAGGCAGGACTTCCCGGGTGGTCCGGTGGCTAAGACTCCACATTCCCAATGCAGGGGGCCCAGGTTCGATCCCAGGTCAGGGAACTAGAGCCCACATGCTGCAACTAAAGATACTGTGTGCCATAAAGAAGACTGAAGATCCCGAGTGCCACAACTAAGACCCAGGGAAGTCAAATAAATAAATATTAAAAAAAACAAAAACAAAAACAAAAACCATACATGGTTTAAAAAAGACAGAACAAGGCAGATGCAGTCCTTGACTTCACAGGACTTTCAGGCCACGGAGGGATCCGACAGTAACCTGGCACTGACCTCTTCCAAATCCCCAGATGCCCCTCTAGCACCTACGGGCTAGGCCTCCACGCCCTCTGCCCCTTCTCTGACAGCATGGGGAGCCCTCCACACCTGTACTGACGCCGCAAAGTGAGCTAGCAGTCACTCAGAGCCTCCCTGGAACCCGCTACGTCTCCCAGCGAGCCAGCCCTTTCCTGTCTATGTCGGGTGCAGAGGACTCAAGAGCCTCTTAAAACCATTATCGCTTCATGTTGAAGACATATATACGTAATTTTTCTTATGGCCTACTTAACAGATTCTTTTTCCTATTAACTTTCATCCTGACCATGCTGTGTGAGAGGTCCATTACTGCTCTCAGTCTACAAGGGGGTTCGTTCCCTTCTAGGGGACCTATCCCACCTTTGGGCTGTTCTCATTAGTGGAAATGTCTATCCCTTTCAAGCCCAGATCTGCCTCCCTGTGCTTCCAATTCTGTTCTGTGGGGCCACGACAAAGTTCTTAACTCTGCTTTTGTCTGACCGGCCTCCAATTTTTTTGAAGTCTGCTCTGTTACACCTTCTCTAGGCTAAACAGTCCCACTTCCTTCCACTGCTCCTCACTTCAACTGTCTCCTCAACATCCTGGGGATTCTCTCACTAAGACTTTCACTGAGACGAATGTCTCCTGCAGGGAGTGCCCACGTGCGGTCTGGCAGCAAAGAACAGAACACACAGCTCCTCCCTGTTCTATCCTGGACACCTCAATTCTGCGAATCGGCCAAAAAAGCACATGTTCTGCTGTTCACCACTTTGCCCTAGTGGCACATTGTGAGCTTTTAATCAACAAATCCCCAAAGTGTTTTCACATATGTGGCTAAATAATCTCTCCCTCCACTGCGTGCAAGCCCTCCACTAACTATTTCCCTTTATCACATTCCTTCACTGAGGCCTCCCCACGCTATAAAAACCCCATTATTCAGTATTGTCCTGCACACTACTTGCTGTGTGTGCTGACTTTCTGAATAAAGTAGGATTTTAGGTTTATTCCTATTGGATTTCGTGTAATTATTTACTTCTTTCATTGGAGCCTATCAAGTTCTCTTTGGGTCCTTCATTTGTCATCTGAGAATGCCACCTTCCTTCTCAAGTTCGTGACATCCATAAATTTCATCTGTTTATGCTTCACAGTATCTTTCTCCCATTAGGCTATCCTGTTTTCTCTTAAGGAAGGCTCTTGAGGACAGGCATGTAATCTGTATGTGTGCGTGTGTGTATTTAAAGAAAAATCTATCTGCTGCCTCTAATATACACTATGGGTAGTCGGACGATGTGGATGGCCGACTGTGGAGGCTGACGGCAACTCTGGGACCTGAGGACAACTCCAGGCGCCACAATCGTGGGGGCGGGGGTGCTGGCCACACTGTATAACCGTGAATCATGCTCCTTGTGCTGCACAACGGGACACCCTGGACAGACTCAGAGATGCTCCTTTCTGCTTTGGCTGGTGCTCCCCATGGAGATTCAGGCTCCATAAGGAATGATGCTCTCTTTTGACAGGCTACCTACAGAGTTTCTAGTTTGAAATAAGATACCATGAGAAGCCAAGCTCTGGGCACGTCCTGCCTTGTCTTCACTGCAGGCTGGTGCCCTAGGGCAAGGTACAACACACCTCAGCAAGAGGTGAGACTCATTCTCTTCAAAGCACTGATGTCATGCTTGGAGGAAAGCATTACACCTGTATCTCGAGAATCCCCATGGCACATTAAAAATACAGTGAAGAGAATTTCCCTGAGTTTAGGGCTGGGACCTGAGGCCACTGTAAGCTGCATTTTCAGGCTCTCCATCTAGAAGCCTGAGTCCTAAGTCGCACAGGGTCTCATGGCTGGAGACACGACAAACGTGGGTAACAACTAAAGTGAACTGAAGTTTATTTATAGTTTGATAAGGTTTAAGTAAGCCAAATGCCTGGCATATACAAGCTGTTCAATAAATATTAGCTCCCCTTTCTTCACCCCGAGTGCTAAAAAGCATTTTAAAAACCACCTGCACTGAATCACACAGGGAACTGGTTAAAAATGCTGATTCCTGGACTCCACTTTGGACTAAATAAATTAGTATCTCTGGGGACAGGGCCTCGGAATGTGTACTTTAAGTAGGCGTTCCTGTTATTAACACTTAGGAACGCTGCAGTTGGAGAATCACTGCTTTAAAGGCTGGAAGACTAAGAGGAGGCAGCCGCAGGTTTAGTCCACTCTTCAAATGCAACTCTGGGGAAGGTACAAAGAAACAGGTTACATTTTTCACGGCAGTCTTGAACCTAGAAACCCTCAGCACCCTATGAAGCAGCAACTATTACATTCAGATAATGATACTAGAGATGAGAAAAAATTAATGAGATGTGAAGCCAGATGCAATGACTTCCTAGGCCAGCATTCTTGCCACCTCACCAGACCCACTTCCTGCTAGAGCACCACTGGGGCTTCCCGGGCACAAAAACAAAACCCGCTGCATGCGGCTCTACCCATCACAGCCATGCACGGTGCCTCATCTAATCCCCTCAACACCCCACGAGGCTGGTGCTGTCAGAACCTCTATTTTACAGACGAGGAAACCAAGGCACAGAGGAGGAATGTGCTCGGGTTCAGGCGGCTGGTAAGTGGAGGGGCTGGGAATGGGCCCCTGCTTGGAGCGCTCCAGCCGCCCCAGCCCTCGATGGGCCTGAAGCATCACCTGTGCTTCAGCCAGAGACTCTTACAGTCTCCGCAGGGAAAAGGGCTGATCATAAAAAAATCCAAACGGGGCAGCCTCTTGCCGCTGATCTTGTGAAGATAGAACTCCCGGGCTTGCTGCCCTTCTCTGGGGCAGCCAAGCTGCTACAGGACTGCAGGGACGTTCACTGCATGCTCTCCTACATGATGGTGGGCAAGTCACCCAACCCAGTTTGCAGAGACGCAGGTGATCCCAAAGGTCTCTTTCCATTTTCAGGGGTTTCTCTGACTCTGGGCAGTCATCTTGGGAAGGAGAGGAAGACGGTTCTGCCACTGACCTTGACGCTGGAGCCTGGCTCTGTCACGGGGCATGGTGCCAAGAGCTGGGTTTGGCCTTTTTGGAAAGAAGGGCTGAAGATTCAGAATCTGAACTAACAGTGAGAGCCGGGAGATAATCCCGGATGGGAAAAGATGGTACAGGTTCTTCTCATATGGTTGGCCCCTCAGGGAGACTCGGAAGGTTTTATGAATCATTAGCACAGAGCTCCCCTCTGGCCACAGAGCAGAGGAAGAAACATCAGACCAGTTTATAAAGCTCCAGAGCGGAAAATTTCTGGTGGTGTCCAAGCTAAGTTTTTTGGCTTTCTGTGAAGTTTGGAAAGACTTATACTGATGTTTTAATCACCTGTTTAGTGTTCTGAAGACTCTTGTCAGCGACTCACTGAGCCGGCTCCAGCAGGCAGTGGGAGCTGCTGGCGCATGCACTGGGCTCGTCCTGTGAGCCGTTTCTTTCCCATGGTCGTCTCTGACACCCCGCAGCTCCCACCAGGCTGCTGGGAGGGTACAAGCCAAGCCAGTGTGCCCTGTAGGAGGTGGAGGACAAGGTTTCTGGACTACTTCTCACCAGAGCGGAGGCCAGGAAGGGCGGCTTAAGAAAAGTCAAGGTGGGAAGAGAGAAGGGGTGGTCTCAGAGGACCAGTCTGCCTCTGGTGGGCACTGAGGAAACGGCTTGCCGTCCAGGAGAACCACCGTCCAGACGTTCTAAAGCCCCTGGGTACTGATCATGAAAAGACATTCTTATGAGTGAAAAAGAAAACTGAACAAACTCAGGGCAGGGCACATTCTAGAAACAAAAACTCATGAGCATGCAAGAAGCCCGTTAAGGAGGTTCAGGGCAGCGGCGTGCAGACCAAGTCAGCACTTTACTTCTGCAGTTTGCATGGGTCACAACATCTTGGTGGCGGAAATAGCCCATTTTACTGGGAAAGCTGTGCTGGAGATGAAGTGGTAGCTGATGGTTGCTAGGCACCACACTATTTCATCTGATTATCACAGTAATCCTGGGAGACAGAAAGAGGAAGAAGAAACTGAAGCCCGGAGGAAACAAACATCCAGTCAGGGGCAAAGCTGGAATTTAAACCCATTGTGTCTTACTCCGGGCTTCCCAGGTGGCGCTAGGGGTAAAGAACCCGCCTGCCGATGCAGGAGATAGACACAAGATACGTGGATTTGATCCCTGGGTCAGGAAGACCCCTGGAGGAGGGCATGGCAACCCACTCCAGTACTCTTTTCTTGCCTAGAGAATCCCACGGACAGAGGAGCCTGGCGTACTGCAGTCCATAGGGTTTCACAGAGTCAGACATGACTGAAGTAACCTAGCACGCACACAGCACGCGTCTTACTCCAAAGTTCATTATACTCTGAAGCCTCTTAAGGAAGTAACGGTATTTTTGGAGAAAGGGACCTACTCCAAGTCCGTTTCACTCAAGGATATATTGCCCCACCCGCCCCCAGCTCAGCAGGAGCCCAATGGCCCACTCCCAAAACAAAAGAAACAATTCTGGTGAACTCACATGCAGATGAACGGGAACCGAATGGGAGCTTGGCTAAGTTATAGGCAAGAGCTGCTGCTGCTAAGTCGCTTCAGTCGTGTCCGACTCTGTGCGACCCCATAGATGGCAGCCCACCAGGCTCCCCCGTCCCTGGGAGTCTCCAGGCAAGAACACTGGCGTGGGTTGCCATTTCCTTCTCCAATGCATGAAAGTGAAAAGTGAAAGTGAAGTCGCTCAGTCGTGTCCGACTCTTCGCGACCCCATGGACTGCAGCCCACCAGGCTCCCCGGTCCCTGGGATTCTCCAGGCAAGAACACTGGAGTGGGTTGCCATTTCCTTCTCCAATGCATGAAAGTGAAAAGTGAAAGTGAAGTCGCTCAGTCCTGTCGGACTCTTCGTGACCCCATGGACTGCAGCCTACCAGGCTCCTCCGTCCATGGGATTTTCCAGGCAAGAGTACTGGAGTGGGGTGCCATTGAGCAGTGACACTCAAATCAAAACCTTCTTGGGCTACCTGCTCTATCATTCAGCTCATTTCATTTATTTCCCCAGACACAGCGTGGGTAAGACCTCACCTGGTCAGCTGATGAGCTGAATGAATATGGGAAACTTGTCACTATGGGATGCCAAGTTAAAACACACACGTGAGTATCCCCAGAAAGTTCTCTGCAGTCTTGGACTCGGGATGGACTGTAGAGAAAAAAGTCCATCAGAGAGCCTGGGGGCAAGACAAAGGAAGTCAAAGCTCCTTCCTGGTACCCACAGGCTCCACAAATCTGTCAACCTGAGAAACTTCTACGGTGAGAGCAACAGGGTGTGTGGTTCATCTAGCAATCCTTGATCCTGGAGCAATATATGAAGGCGGAGAAGAGAGAGAACAATAGTTTCCTTCTCAGTAGAGAGGCCAGGCTGAGGGAGGAGATGCTGAGAGACTGAGTTCTCATAGGATTTTCCCTTTCCTTCTCTTCTGCTCTTTCCAGGGGACGCTTCTTCAACTGCCCGCTCTTTCCAGCTGAGAGTTAACTTCCCTCCGCCTGGCCAGACCGCTCCACACACAGCATCATTCCCTGCCCTATTATGCCCGAGTTCAAGCAGATAAGCTGCCAGCAGGGCTTCTAACGGAGGAAGGGAGGGGGGCTCTCCAGGGAACTCCGCTTTCTGAGGGAAAGGAGACTTGTACCACAGCAAAAGGCACACGCTGCCCTTCCTCAGTGACCTCAGAGAGGAATCTACTTACAAAGGCTGCAGATGAAGAGGGAAGTGGGAGAAGGAAGGGAGAGAGAGGGAGACCGTGACCAGAGAGGTCACAAGTCCCACTGGAATAACTGGGAGGACAACGAAAAGGCCGCCTTGTCACGAGGACATAACTGCTCGGACCCCTCTGATATGACGGAGGGAAGGCGGGTGCTGAGGCGGTGCCTGGGGCAGAAGCTCGCGGACCACTGCGTCGTATGTGGGGACATGCAGGAGAAAACGCTCTGAAGCTGATGACAAGGCAGACAGGAAACTTCCGTGTCCTTGCTGACAGGAAAGAAAGAGTGAAATTCTGGATCCTCTCTCCTCGGCAGGATTTCTAATAGGCGTCTGAGGCTCACCCGCTTCCCAAGGATGTGCTGACAGCTGGGAATACTGCCCTTCAGGTCAGGCAGAGCAGGGATCTAGGCCTCTCCAGGAGTTCACAAGAGGTTCAGTAAGGACTCAGACCATGATCCAAAACACAAACGGGACTGCCACTTCCTGCTGGGTTTCCATGCTGTAAAAAAGTGGGGGAGAGATGCCAGCAGCAAAGTGCTCAGCCTCCTGTGGAAAATGGAGTATGCGATGTAGCCGGCTCCAGGCTCTGACTTGTAAATCTAAGTGAGAACTAGTTGCTAGCTGTAGAGGATTACAGTGTTCAGGAGACACTCCACCACCCAACCTGCCAGCCTTTCTGCTCCTGCCTGTGGATTCTAGGGAGCTGATGACAAAGCTGTCTGGGGCCTCCATGGGACGGGCAGCCTGGGGCTCTGGCAGCTCCTCTGGACCTCGGTTCACTGTCCTGTGTTCTTAAACAGCTTTGATGGAACAAGCCATCTGTGAGGGCTATTTAGCTTGGAACTGGAAGAGGGTGAGGATGTGGAAAAAATAAATCGGGCAGCTAAAGGATGGGGCCAGAGAGAGAGGGGGGGGGGGCAGGTGGCATGTTCACGGGACTAAGTGCCAGGGCTGAGCGGAGGGTGGGACTGCAGAGCAACGGTGCCGAAGGAGGCCAGCATGGGAGGTGCTAGGGCACCCAGGACAGCATGACTGTATTTCCAAAGTGGTGTCTGCCATTCTCCTTCAAGGGCTCACAAACCCTCATTGCAGGTGTCTGTGATGGGAGACTCCTGGGCTAACACAGCTGTTAAGCGCCCCTGCTTTGCCATCTGAAAATCAACCTGAGTTCTGCCTAATTTCTAGCAGGGCCTGGGCCTGCATCTTAGCCTAAAAGGCAAATCTAACAGTTTTTTGACATCCAAAGCCACAAGATAACAGCAAGAGCTGAAAGAGTGGAAAAGTGAGATGGTGGGGGATCCTTATGAATTACAGAAAACAGCAACAGAAACACATAAACTGCACAGCATGAGGGGAGGATACACGGGAGTCTGACACAGGACTGGACTGTACCTGGTCGTTTCTTTGGAGTCGTCTTAACTGCTCCTCCAATTAGTATAAAGAATATGTATATGGGCTTCCCTGATGGCTCAAATGGTAAAGAATCAGCCTGCAATGCAGGAGGCCCAGGTTCGATCCCTGGGTCCTGAAGATCCCCTGGAGAAGGAAATGGTAGCCCACTCCAGTATTCTTGCCTGGAGAATTCCATGGACAGAGGAGCCTGGTGGGCTACAGTCCATGGGGTTGCAAAGAGTCAGATACGACTAAGCGACTAACACTTTCAATTTCATATATATGTGTATATACACAGAGAGAGACTTTTATATGTAGAACCTAGGCGTTTTCACATATGTTATCTCATTTAATCCATGTCAAAATCTTAGGAAGGGCCTACTAGCATTCCCATTTCACAGAGGGTAAACGCAAGCCCAGATGGAACGAATAACTTAGGTGTAGTTTTCTTATGATCTGAATGGAGCAGAATGAATATTGTGATTCGTAACGAGACTTTTAATCAGACTTTTCTACAGGTCACTCTGGCAAAACGGCATTAGCACTGATGGTGTCTCATCTGATCTATTCTCCTCACAGGAGCTGAAAAAGAGACCGAAAAAGCTGCTGCTAGAGTCTATTTCTGATTCTTTACCAAGTCTTTCCAAGTCATCAGACTAAGAACAGGCTTAGAGACAGTGAGCCAGCAACTCTGAACGCTGTTTACTTGACATACACACACAGAAAGACATACAAACAAGTATAAACTGCTTAGTATAGTTTCAGTTCTTCATGCTGGTAAGACAGAGACACAAAATTTCTGTACCAGCCTGTACTAGTGAAGCCTACACAGAGCCTAAACTGTTTTAAAATGGAAGACACAGAGCTAAAACTGAATCCCGTCGCTGAATTCTGTTACATAGACTAAAGTCATTCTTGCTGCTGACAAAGCAGAAGAGAAGTTCAACAACAGCATCTCTTCTAGGAGCCACTGAAGAGATGGTGGCACCTGGGCTTCAAGTACCAGGACAAATGGAAGCTGTTCAGTAATAGCTTAAACACAAGACACGTGGTAAAACACAAAAATCAAAACGAAGAGTACAAATGGCTGAATTTTAAAAACAGCCTTCCCACCTCTCGTTTCTACAGCTTCTGCCAGCCTTGTTGCCAGTTTCTGGGGTGGCCGGCAGAGGTATTTATGCACATACTGCCATGTGTGATTAACTATGGCTCTATACCTTTTACACATATTTATATAAATGGTGATATACACATTGCCATTAAAAAAAAAAAAAAACAACTTAACAGCATATCTGAGAGATCGTCAACATCATTTGTGTAGCACATTTCATACCAAATGCTAAAGATCATCAACAGTAAGGTTCTGGAATAGATCCAGAAAACCAACCATGTTTATTGCAACGGAATCTCTCAGTGTTGGGATGACTCAAAGACTCAGCAAAAGCAGCAAGGGAAAGCAGACAGATGAAAACTATTCATCAGTAAAGTCCATCAGTCACCATCAGGTCCGACACGCCCGGGAGTGCTCGCAACCACAGACCCGCAACCAGGCAGGGTCTCAAATGACAACAGGTTTGGGTCACGAGGACTGCACTGACATATCCAGAAAGAATGCGAGGGCTTCCCTGGTGGCTCAGTGGGAAAGAATCCTCCTGCCAATGCAGGAGACATGGGTTCAATATATGTAAAAGGTATAGAACCACAGTTAATTATACATGGCAGTATGTGCGCAAATACTTCTGCTGGCCACCCCAGAAACTGGCAACGAAGCTGGCAGAGGCTGTAGAAATGAGAGGTGGGAAGGTTGTTTTTAAAATCCAGCCATTTGTACTCTTCATTTTGATTTTTGTTTTTTACCACATGCCTCGTGTTTAAGCCTGTGAGTCACAACTGTCGAGCCTGTCTGTGCTCTGGAGCCTGGGAGCCGCAACTACTGAGGCCACGTGCAGCAGCTCCTGAAGCCCACGCAGCTGAGAGCCTGTGCTCCGCAACAAGAGAAGCCACCACAGCGAGAAGCCCACATGCTGCCGTGAAGGACAGCCCCTGCAGTCAGAGAAAAGCCCGCACACTGATGAAGACTCAGCACAGCCAACATGAGTAAAATTATATATATAAAAAAGAAAGGGAACAGTACATGTATGTGCTCCAGTCTGCACGCTGCCCCGACTCCCACAACAGAGCAAACAACATCAGGAGGGTCCTCAACAAAACTGAAGGCCAGAAACAAAACACTGTCACACTTTCTAATGAAAACGAAGTTGTGTTATTTCCATCTCCACTTGTAACCCGGGTTTTATGGCAAGAGGTACACCTGAAGGCGCGTGCACGGTCTGCAAGTGCCTGTCTCCCCAGCAGGGACTTTACGCAGATGCCACACCACTGGAGGGTATTTGAGGGGCTTCCGGCTGATCTCACAGTCTGAGCTTCTGCTGTGACGGTACCCTATTCCAGGGATCAGGGGACAACAACTCTTTGGCTCCCCGGACTGTACTTCCTCAAACATTTTCAAGTATTCTACTGAATTCATTCAATAAATATTTATTAAGCATCTGCTCTGCACAGGAGGGTTTATTTGAGACACGAGGGATACAATAGTCAATAAAATTATGTTCATGTTGTCATGAAGCTTAACATTCTTGGGAAATGAGAAACAAGCAAACAAATACAGGGACAAGTAGTGGGAAGAACTAGGAAAAAATAAAGTAGGGTAAGAGTGACAGAGAGCAACAGGCTAGCAGAGAGGGCAGCTGTTTAATCTAAGACTGACAGAAGAAGGCTCCTAGATCAAGTGCTGTTTGATCAGACGTGAAGGAGTGAGCCACAGAGCAGAGATGGCCTTACCTTCTGGGGTAGGTACCCAGAGCGCCAGGGAATCCCTTCTCTCCTAACAAGGACTGCCAGCTATGCAGTGTGAAGGAAGGGGCAGGGGCCTGCTCTTCCAGCCCGGCGGGGTGAGAGGAGAGGCCTTTGAGAGCTCATGCAGCTAGCACGCCCTCCATGCAGTTTCTGGATAGTTTCCATCACAGATGAGAGTTTTATGTTGAATTTTAAGTTGACCACAAATATTTAACTTCCCTGGGCCACAAATGCAGTATCTTCTCTGTGGTTTAGCTGGCACCAAGTACATATTTACGAATCTCTATATGTCTGCCTGTTATTTAAATTTCTTACAGAAGTGCCAAGGTCTTCAGTTGTGATTTATCCCCTCGAATTCCATATGAGTGGGGCTGAACCCTGATCAGGCCTAATTCTTGGAGAAAGGAGGTATCTTTACCATTGAAACTCAGGGTCTTCTGAGTTACATTTTCCTATTACTGCTTTCCGCCTCAAAAAATATTACTGGGGGGTGGGGGGTCCTGTTCTGGGTTCTCGTATTTGAATTACAAGGTAGAAAATATAAACTTTCTGTTTTTTTCCCACAAGAGAATGAAAAATAAAAATAAAACACAGAAAATCTATGTACCTTAGCTACATTAGAAAGCAAAACAAACAAAAAAAGCTAGGTGTAAAGCGCCCTAAACTTCTAAGTATGTATTCTTATTTACTGAGCAATTCCTGAGTATCATAAGGAGCACCAGGCTTACAAAGACTATAGGAAACAGTCCCTGCTCCCTAGCTGGGTCTTCAACAAGCTGGCCTGGGAAAGGGCTCTGGCTCCACAAGAGCACAAGATTCTGGGTCATTCCACATCCCAGGGTCAGTTTCTCCTGACAAGCTGGCAAGAAACACGAGGCAGCAGTTTTATTAAATAAAGGCATATGAGCAGATCGTAGGAAACCCGTGATTTCAAAACAAGCCCTCGGACTTCATTTTGGGTGTCTGTCATTGCCTCCGTCTTCTGCAGTGCTGCTCATTGGGCCTTTGGGTTATGGTTCTACTCATGTGCCAGCTGTGGGCAGGGGGGTGGGGGGAGATACCAAGCTGCAGAGCTGAGACCAAACACAGGAAGACCAACACTTACTTTCAGAAAATCAGTGAACTTTCAAAGTATTCAACTTGGAAGGCTAGAAGCTCATTTAAAGAGCGACTTCCCTGGCAGTCCAGTGGTAAGGACTCTGCTTCCACTGCAGGAGGCACAGGTTCGATTCCTGGTTAGGAAGCTTAAGATTCCACACACCGGACAACATACTGCACACCCCTCTGGCCCTGCAAAGAAACTCATTTAAAAAAAATCTAGCACTGACTTGTAATTAGAATGGCTTTAAGTACATGCATCTAGTTACTCTGTCCACCCTTCTAGTTTTCCACTGAAATGACTGAAGGAAAAAAAAAAGAAAAAAGAAAGTATATATCAGTACTAGGCAACCACATACCAGAAACTATGAGGAATTTTCTGTAAGACAAACTGCAGATGGGACTGGAATGAGGAAAAGGACAACTGATGTTCAACCCTCTGCCTGCTTGATAAGTACACAGATGAGACTTCAGCAGCCATACCCCACTGATGCCCTTTTCTTGGAGCAATTAAGCTAAGAGCCAAGGTGGGCTCTGGTCCACTCAGAAGGGCACAACTGGCTTCACCAGGGTATCAGAACAAACTTAGTGGCTGCTGGATTACAACTGTTGTGGTTGGCCACGTTGAGGCAGGAGGAAGACAGAGCTGAGTTTGGCTTCTTAAAGAGGCAAGAACCCCAGAATGAGAACATGAAATTGGTCTATTACAGCAAAGAGAAGGGTTAGCTCCTTGCCATGACTATCTCTAGCTCTAATTTCCACTCTAGAAGTGTTTAACACCAGCAGTGTAAATCAAATGTTCCTCTTTTCCTTTTATATGCACCTGAAAATCTTAACAGACCCCTACCTGAGATCCCAATATGAAAAAGTACAGACTGCCTAAGAAAGGATGGGGGAAAAAAAATCACCTAACGTATGAAAAGGTATTAAATTGAACAGAAGGATACCAATGTAAGGAATAAGTGAATATGTCTCTAGAACAGTCATTGCAAAAACTCTGGACTTTTTCATTTAATCTTCAACACTAATGACAAAAGGAGAGATAAACAGACCATTGGAACAGAACATAAAGCCCAGAGATGGACCCCAACATAAAGTCACGTGTGTTACATAATAAGTCAATGATGCTCAATCAATGGAAAATGCTCCTGTATGTAAAAAAATTAACCTTGTCTCTACCTCATGCCACAAACAAAAATTAATTTGAGATGGATTACAGACCTAAGTATGAATGATAGATAATCTTCTAGAAGAAAAGAACAGACAAATATCTTCATGATCTTGTAGGCAAATAGCTCTTACATAGGACACAAAAAGCATTAACCATTAAAGAAAAAAATTGATAAATTTGACTTCATAAAAATTAAGAACTTGTGTTTATCAAAAGACATCATTAAAAGTGAAAATATGAGCCAAGGGTGAAAATATGAGAGAAGGTATGAGAAAATGTGAGAGAAGGTATTTTTAATACAAACATGTATACCCAACACAGGACTTATATTCAGAGTACTTTAAAAATTATTCTATAAATTGGTAAGAAAAAGAAAAGCCACTGAAAGGAAAAATGGGCAAAAGTCAGGAACAGGCACTCCATAGAAGAGGACATCCAAGTGACCAAAAGCAGAAGAAAAGGTTCTCAACGTCACTATTCACCAGGGAAATGTGAATCACAGTCACAACGAGATACTTCTGCACACCCACCAGAAAGGCTAAAATGAAAACCAAAACCAAAACTAAAACCAAGACTTGGCAAATACGTGGAACAACCGAAGTTCTCGTATACTGCAGGTGGTCATGTATACTGGTACAAGCTCCCTGGAAATCTGCTTGGCAGTGTCTACTGAAGTTAAACACACATCTACCTTACAACCTAACAAGCCCATTCCTAGGTACGCGTCAAAGAGAAATAGAGTGCATGTCCATGGTTGCTTTATTCATAATAACCAAGATTGGTAAAAGAAACGTCCATCGACAGGAGAAGTAGTAAACTTTAGTGTATTTATACACAAAATGCTACACGGCAATAATGCAGAGTGAACTCTTACCTGAATGACTCTCTCATAGACCGTGTTGGACAAAAGAAACAAAGGCTATCTACTGAATACAATATAATTCTATTTATACACATGTCAAAAACAGGCAAAACTAACAGACAGTGAACAAGGTCAGGATAACTGTTACCTGTGTTAAGGGAGAGGGAAGAGAGGGGACATAACAAAGCCTGCTGGGATTCGAGAAATATTCTGTATCTTGATGGGGGTCACAGTTAGCATGAATAGAACCATATGTAAAAGGTACTGAACTCAAATTTACAAGTAGTGCGTATTACTTAGTGAAGGTTAACCTTCAATAAACAAGTAAAAAACAACACCACACACACACAAACCAGAGTAAACTGCATTTCAATCTAGAGAAGGCAGTCATATGAGAAAATAATCAGGAAAAACTATAGGTAAGGCTATGTTATGCTAAGTCGCTTCAGTCGTGTCCGACTCTGTGCGACCCCATAGACGGCAGCCCACCAGGCTCCCCCGTCCCTGGGATCCTCCAGGCAAGAGTACTGGAGTGGGTTGCCATTTCCTTCTCCAATGCGTGAAAGTGAAGGTGCTCAGTCGTCTCCGACTCCTAGCGACCCCATGGACTGTGCCCCATCAGGCTCCTCTGTCCATGGTATTTGCCAGGCAAGAGTACTGGAGTGGGTTGCCATTGCCTTCTCCAAGGTAAAGCTATAAGCAGCAGCTAAATATAGCAAAAGAAAAGCAAATCACTGATATGCGTGATTTGGTTGAGTCTCTTCTGTAACACAGAAGAGAATACAGAGATGAAAATAACGGGCAGGTGAGAGTAAATCTTTAAAAAGCTATTCCAGAAAGATCAAGACTGATGGGAAAAGAGCAATAATTTAAAAAATGAGAAAGGAAAGGGGAGGGGGAAGGAAAAGTAAACTTTCCCAAGTAACAGAGACAGAGACATTTGGAGCCTGAATATTCAAAAGTGAAAGAAAGTGAAGTCACTAAGTCCTGTCTGACTCTTTGTGACCCCATGGACTACAGCCTGCCAGGCTCCTCCGTCCATGGGATTTTCCAGGCAAGAATACAGGAATGGCTTGCCATTTCCTTCTCCATATTCAAAGCTCATGCTAAAAAACTTAATTTGAAACCAACACCTTCATTAGAGATGACAAAAAAAAAGTGGGCTTTGTATTTTTTTTAAAAAATGAATACAAATTTGTATTCAGTGGAAAAGAGTGCTGTGATCAATTAGTAATGCCTGTCTTTGGCACAGAATGTAAACGCACCTATGAGACATTTGCCATCTGTGACTGAGACATACCCTGGTTCAGTCTTTAACTTCCAAGGACAATGAGAAAAAATAATCCTATTAGCATTAAAAAACAAAACAAAAGAACCCACACAAATCTGACTGGCCTCATACTTCTGTGCCCCGCACTGCCCTATTCATGTAGAAGGGCAAAAGAAAGATGTTCTCAGATAAACTAAAATCTCACTGATACCTATACAAACTAGGAAACGGAGGAGTGGTGAGAGGAGGAAGCAGGAAGTCTTGCACTTATGCATGGGGGTGTGTGGCAGAAACTGCCAGTTGTTTCCCATTATCTGTTCTCCTTCTCTTCTTCTGTAACAGAGCCCTTGATTTTTAGCTGTGTATACAGTCCATGGGATTGCAAAGAGTTGGATGCAACTGAGTGACTAACACTTTTTTTCATGGTCTACCTATTAATAGAATAAAAATATTTCCCAGTCTACACTGCAGTTAGGTTTGGCCAAGTGACTCCGTTCTGGCCAGTAGAATGTAGACTGTAATGTGTATGAACTCCCAGGGAAGGCCCTTATTAAAATTTTTTTAAAAATTGCATTCCTTCTTTAACTGTTTCTACTTCACACAGGCTTGCATGCAGATGAAGTGGCTGGCATTCCAATAGCTATCTTAGACTTTAAGAGGTTGTTGGAAATGAAAACCAAGTAAAAAGCACATCAAAAAAGTAGAAACTTGGTCCATGACACTATGGAGTGTCAAATCCAAAAACTTCTGGGCTTCCTCCACTTGAGAGGGAAATCTATCTTATTTAAGTTACTGTTATTGGGGGGTCTTTTGCATCTTGCAGCTGAACATAATCCTAACTAAACTGAGAGCTAGTTATATCCTATTTAATTTTTCCACTTGATAAGTAGAGGAAAAGAACTTAATGTATTTTATTTTAAAAATCAGAGATAAACTGGAATTAAAATGCTATGAATATAGAAGTATTGGTTGTACAACACTGAATGTTCTAAATGCCTTTGAATTGTTCACTTTAAATGGTTAACTTTTATGTTATATGAATTTTACCTCAATAAATTAAATTCTAAAGAAAAAAAATCCCAAAGTAGAAATTAATAACAACAGTTTAAGAAACCCAACTTTAAAAACAAACTTCCAAATAACTTTAGAATCAAAAAGAAAAAAATCAAAATGATAATCAAAGACTACTTAAAAAATGACCATTAGAAGAGTATATATTTAAATGGATTAGAGTACAGCCAAAGTATTAGTAATCACATATTCAAAGTCATAAAGCTTTTAAGTAAACTAGTAAGAAACAAGCAAACACAGAAGATTCAACACAAGCAGAAGAAAAAAACAAGAATAAAAGAAAAAAAAGATAAAAGTTAATAAATTAGAGGACAATAAATATATGAGCTAGTTTTTTAAAATGAAGAAATGTAAATAGCTAACATTTTAAGAAAAAAGTCAGAGAACAGAAAAAAAAAAAGGGAAGATTTTAGAGAAATGGATGATATTTCGGGATAAGGTCAGTCAAGAAAACTGACACAAGTGATGAAAATACCCTCACTGTGGTGATGTTTACACTACCACATATTTTTGTCAAAACTCATACTTTGAATCAAACACTTAACTGCTGAACTATTTATTGTATGTATTTGTTATAGCTTAATAACCTTACCTAAAACATTTTTTTCTGCCTAAAAAACTGACTCAGAAACTAAAAAAGCCTTAAAAAAACACATACTAAGGGAAGAAACAGAAAAAAGGAGGTGTCAGAGGCTTTCTTTTCAAAACTACTAGAGGCTGAGGTGCTTTTATAGGTAAGTTCCTTCAGTTTATTCACCTATTCAGTCAGTAAATATTTATTCATGGTATGGAACAGGATCCATTCTCCAGGCACTGTTCTAAGCACTAGGGAGTGCACAGTAAATAAAATAAAAGTTTTTACATTCTGGTGGAGGACAATCAACAGGCAAAGCAAAAACAAAACAAAATCCAACTTGTCAGGCAGGTGACGGAAAGTGTTAAGAAGAAAAATAAGAGTTCAGTGAAGGGACAGAGAGTGCCTGGGGTAGATGTCCATTCTTTACCGTTTATTACTGGTAGACAACTTTCTGATAAGGTTGGCTCTTGAACGGGAATCTGAAGGACTTTAGGAAGTAAGCTGTGCAGTTGGGTAACAGCAGAACAGAAGTGCAAAGGCCCAGAGACCTGAGTTGTTTGGCATGATTAAAGAATGAGGAAGCCAGTTTGGCCAGTGAAGAGTAAGTGGAGAGTGGTAGGAGATGAGGTCAGAAAGGATGTAAGCCTTGGCAAGGGCTTGATATTTTCTTCTGAGTGAGATAGGAATCCTCTGGAGGGGCTTGGAGCAGTGGTATTAGCTAATCCAACTTACATCTTAAGATCACCCTGGCTGTTGTGTTGAGACTAGGCTGAAGGGGAGAAAAGATCACAACACGCCTACACGAACAGTCTAAGCAAGAGAAAGGAATACTTTGGATTAGGGTGGTATTAGCAGAAATCATTGTTAAATGGCTGGATTCTGTACATATTTCAAAGGCAGAGTAAAAAGACTGCTGAGAGGCTGAAGGTAGAGCATGCAAGACAGTCAAGAATGACTCTATAAGTAACACACTCTATATACTTGTCAGGTCACAGAAAAAGAAAAGCTGCTTCCCATTTCTTTGCATAGAGTCAGTACACCAGAATACTCCAATACACAAAGAAAAAAAGCAGTAAAGACAGAAAAGAGAGGCCAGGCCCACTATGGAAATGAATATAAACACCCTAAGTAAAAAAACAGCACATCAAATGTAGCAGACCACTAAAATGCAACCCAAATAAGGTTCATCCCAATAAGAAAAGGACCAAATTTAGAAAACATTAATTTAAAACACACCACATATAAAGATGTGGTACATCTATACAATGGAATACTACTCAGTCATAAAAAAGAACAAATAATGTCATTTTCAGCAACATGGATGCAACTAGAGATTATCATACAAAGTGAAGTAAGTCAGTAAGAGAAAGAGAAATACCATATGACATCACTTAAATGTGGAACCTAAAATACGACACAAATGAACCTATCTATGAAACAGAACAGAGTCAGGGACACAGACTGGGGGGTGCCAAGGGAAGGAGGGGTGGAAGACGGTCCAAGTGGGAGTCTGGGATTAGCAGATGCAAACTGCCATATACATAGAATGAATAAAGAACAAGGTACTATAGTATAGCACACGGAACTATATATTCTTGGGATATACCATATCAATATCTTATGATGAACCACAGCGGAAAAGAATATGAAAAAGGATGTATAACTGAGCCACTTTTCTGTATAACAGTAATTAACACAATATTGTAATTCTACTATAATCCAGTGAAAGTAAATGAAAAAAGTTAAAAAATCACATAAACTAATGAATAAATGATCACCTAAGAAGAGAATTAGTAAGAAAATTTGATGTGATAGCAGAATATAAAAGTTAGCTTTCCCCAAGTACTATATAGACAGTGTACTGAAAAAAATCCCATTCATTATAGCAAGAAAATCAATAAAAAACATGGGAGACATAAAGTACTGATGTCCAGAGAATACATTGTTTTAATAAGAAAACTTGTAACAATGTCAAATTTTCTTCAAAGATATTTTTAAAGTGAATGCAATTCCAATCAAAATACCATGAGGACTGCTCCTTTCTGGCAGTGCATATAGTAAAACTGGAACCACAGAGAGAAAATTAGTATGCCCTCCTACACAAGGATGACATACAAATTTGTAGATATGTCCTTTTTTTCTTTTATTGCATATTTGAAAATTGCTGAGAGAGTACATCTCAAAAGTTCTCTTCACACAAATAGGAAATCTGTACCCATGTGTGGTGAGGGATTCCAACTAGACATTATTAACTTAGGAGATCAAACCAGTCAATTTTACAGGAAATCAATCCTGAATATTCATTGGAAAGACTGATGCTGAAGCTCCAATACTTTGGCCACCTGATGGAAGAACTGACTCATTGGAAAAGACCCTGATGCTGGGCAAGATTGAAGGCAGGAGGAGAAGAGGATGACAGAGGATGAGATGGTTGGATGGCATCACCAACTTGATGCACATGAGTTTGAGCAAGCTCTGGGAGTTGATGAAGGACAGGGAGGCCTGGCGTGCTGCAGTCCATGAAGTCACAAAGAGTCGCACATGACTGAGCAACTGAACTGAACTGAGACTTATTGTTGTGATCATTTCACAATGTATTCATATATCTAATCATTATGTTGTATACCAAAAACTAATATGTTACATATTAATTATATCTCAACTAAAAAATACCATGAGGATTTTTTTTTTTGGGGGGGTGCAGTGGGATTGAAAATTATTCTGAAGTTTGTATAAAGCATAAGTAGATGGGAAAAGCCAAAGGTATACAGCAATAAAATATAAAAGGAATGTGTGTAAACTCACATCAGTAGAATTAGAACACATTACAAAGCTACAGTAACTAAAATGGCAAGGTTATGTTTCAAGAACAGACTAGCAAAAAATAATGAAAGTCCTAAAAACAGATGCTAGTATGCATTTGCATCTATGTATAAAAACAGATTCTAGCATAGCGTATCCATGTATCAGTATATAATGAAGCTTAACTTTTAGTTAAGCTAGAAGTTTAATAAATCATTTAATAACTGATGCTACTTTATCAACTATTTATAGAGGAGGCTAAGGATGGGGGGACATATGTGCACACATGGCTGATTCATGTCTATGTGTGGCAAAAACCACAATATTGTAATTATCCTCCATTTAAAATTAATTAATTAATTAAAAAATTAAATTAGATCTCTATTTCACACCATTCAGAAAAATAAATTGTTTTTAAATAATAAAAATTTTTCAAAAAGTAAAATAATGAGAATAAAATATGAATATTCATTTGGTTTGAAGTTAGGAAGACTTTTTAAAGTATAAAAACAAATTTCATAAAGGGAAAATTAAAGATTTGGCTATGTAAAAATTTAAATCATTGACATTTGAGAAGAATCCCATAAATAATGGAAGGTAAGTGACAAACTGTAGAAAATATTTTCAATGTAAATGACTGAAAAGGGTTCAAATCCTTGTCAGAAAGGCCTTTAAGTGAAAAATACTCCAAAAAAAACAGGCAAAGGATTTGAAAAGGTCTCCTTAAAAAGACATAAAAATGCCAATGCTCAAAAGTACCTGAGAATTCCTCTTTTAAACATTTTCAAGATCATTTTCTTAATTACAGTGGTACTGCTCATTATTTGAAAGACCCGTTTTATTTTTAACTTTAAAAAGGAATTAAAAAAAAAGAAAAAGGAATAACTGAATTTGCTCACTGTATTTATTGCCTATTGAAAAAATATTTACTATTCTTGATTCCAAGTGTTGTTCTGGCTATTTAAAAGAAAAACAAACAACTAACACAACATTGTAAATCAACTGTACTCCAATAAAAATTAATTTCAAATATCAAAATAGTTCAATGATATTTTCTTTATCAGTGAGATTAATGAAAATGACTGAAATAAATGAAAACATAGGCAATCTCACCAGAAAAACAGAAAATGAAAAAGAATCAAATGCAAAGTCTAGAACTGGAAGGAAAAAAAAGGAAGCCAACACAACAGAACAAACCCAATAATCCAATATCTGAAATAAGAAAGTCACTGGATGTGCTTAAAAGGAAATGGAGATGATATAGAAGTGAGTAAATTTGAAATCTCAAATCTCTGTATAGCCACAAAGAAGAAGCCCCATATTCTGTGTATACACAATATTCAAATTTCTGGCCTGACTTCTAAACCATGTATGTGTAGATTAAATGTAAAAAACAGTAAAACAACAAGACCAGACAAACAAAATGGATGTTTGACCTACTGCAATTTGAGTCCAAGCAACGAAAATGCCTAATACACTAAAGCAAAACCCTTCTCTGGAGGAACAAAACAAACTCCACAGGACATTTACAGTCACAGGGTAAAATCTCAAATCACTCAATGTATAAAGGAACAAGACAATGTGACCTACTCTTTTTGTAAAGTATTTTTTAACTGAAGTTTTCAGTTCAGTTCAGTTCAGTTCAGTGGCTCAGTCGTGTCCGACTCTTTGCGACCCCATGAATCGCAGCACGCCAGGCCTCCCTGTCCATCACCAACTCCCAGAGTTCACCCAACTCACGTCCATCTAGTCAGTGATGCCATCCAGCCATCTCATCCTCTGTCGTCCCCTTTTCCTCCTGCCCCCAATCCCTCCCAGCATCAGAGTCTTTTCCAATGAGTCAACTCTTCGCATGAGGTGGCCAAAGTACTGGAGTTTCAGCTTTAGCATCATTCCTTCCAAAGAAATCCCAGGGCTGATCTCCTTCAGAATGGACTGGTTGGATCTCCTTGCAGTCCAAGGGATTCTCAAGAGTCTTCTCCAACACCACAGTTCAAAAGCATCAATTCTTCGGCGCTCAGCTTTCTTCACAGTCCAACTCTCACATCCATACATGACCACTGGAAAAACCATAGCCTTGACTAGCCAGACCTTTGTTGGCAAAGTGATGTCTCTACTTTTGAATATGCTATCTAGGTTGGTCATAATTTTCCTTCCAAGGAGTAAGTGTCTTTTAATTTCATGGCTGCAGTCACCATCTGCAGTGATTTTGGAGCCCCCAAAAATAAAGTCTGACACTGTTTCCCCATCGATTTCCCATGAAGTGATGGGACCAGATGCCATGATCTTCGTTTTCTGAATGTTGAGCTTTAAGCCAACTTTTTCACTCTCCACCTTCACTTTCATCAAGAGGCTTTTTAGTTCCTCTTCACTTTCTGCCATAAGGGTGGTGTCATCTGCATATCTGAGGTTATTGATATTTCGCCCGGCAATCTTGATTCCAGCTTGTGTTTCTTCCAGCCCAGCGTTTCTCATGATGTACTCTGCATAAAAGTTAAATAAGCAGGGTGACAATATACAGGCTTGACGTACTCCTTTTCCTATTTGGAACCAGTCTGTTGTTCCATGTCCAGTTCTAACTATTGTATAGTTGATGTTTAAGTTACAGACACACAACACAGTGATTCACAGCTTTCAAAGATTTCCCACTTATACTGTCAAACACTGGCTATGTTCCCCTCTGTACAATATCATTGTAGTTTATTTTATACTGAATAATTCATAACTCTTTATCTCCTACCTCTATATTGTCCCCTTCCCAGCAATTTGTTTATTCTCTGCAACTGTGAGTCTGCTTCTTTTTTGTTATAATCACTGGTTTGTTTTTTGTTTTGGGCTGTGCCACATGGCACGTGTGGGACCTTAGTTCACTGACCAGGGATCAAATCCATGGCCCTCGCAGTGGAAGCAAGGAGTCTTAACCACTGGATCCCCAGAGAAGTCCTGTTGTATTGTTTAGATTCTACACATAAGTGATATCACACATTATTTCATGTGACCTATTTCTAAGAGAAAAGATAGGAAATGGAGACCACTTTAGAAATGACACAAATGTTAAAATTAACAGCAAGATTAGCGACAAAGTTACTATAATGGCATTCAATGAGATAAAGGAAAATGACTGAAATAAATGAAAACATAGGAAAGCTCAGCAGAGAAATAGAAACTGGAAAAGAATCAAATGGAAAGTCTAGAACTGGAAGGAAAAAAAAGGAAGCCAACAAAACAAACCCAGCAATCCAATATCTGAAATAAAAAAGTCGCTGGATGTGCTTAAAAGGAAATGGACATGACAAAGAAGTAAGTAAATTTGAAGTAAGAATGGAAATCACTCAAGGTGAAGAGGAAAAAAATAAACAAAGCCCTTGATTTGGGAGACAATAGCAAAAGGCCTAACATATGTGTAAATGAATCTCAGGAGAGATTGGAGCAGAAAAAAATAACTTTAGTAATAATGCCTGAGAGTCCCCCAAATTTGGTGAAAGACAATTTGTAGATTTAAGAGCAGTGAAGCCCAAGCAGGAGAAATACAAAGAAAATCATGCCTAGACATATCATAGGTAAACTACTGAAAACCAGATACAGAGAAAAATCTAGAAAGCAGCCAGAGAAAAATGCCCCACTACATGTAGAGAACAACAATCTTAATAAATGCTAATTGATGTCTTATCAGAAACTATACAGGCCATAAGACAAAAGATGACTGTATTTAAAGTACTGAAAATTTTATATACCCAGTGAAGAGAACTTCAAAGAAGGAAATGAAATAAAGACTTTTTTTTTTCTGATAAAAGAATACTAAGAGAATTTGTAGCACATGCCTTAGGAGAAAAGCCAAAAGCTCTTCAAGCCAGAGGGAAATGATACTGCCTGGATACTTGCCTCTTCACAAAGAAATGGTAAGTATCTGGATAAATACAAACAACAACTTTTCTACCTTCTTAAATTAAAAAAGACACATAGATTTGTTTAATGCAAAATTATAACATTTTACAAACTGAATATCCACATTCCAATGAACGAGGTTGGTTCCTTACCTAACATCATACATAAAAATTAACTCAAAATGGGTCAAAAATTTAAACTTACGAGCCCAAACTACAAAACTCTTAAAGCATAGGAGAAAATCTTTACATTGTTGGATATAGTAATGATTTCTGCACAAGACACCAAAAGCACGTGCCACAAAGAAAAAAACAGACACAATGGTAAAATTAATGCCACATATTATGTACACACACACACACACACACACATATGTGTGTACATGTACATGTGTGTGCTATATTGATCACAGCTTGCGGGATCTTAGTTCCCCAACCAGAGATTGAAACTGGGCCCTCAGCGGTGAAAGCACGGTATCATCAGGGAATTCCCAATCTTACATGTATTTTACCACACATGTACAAACCGCCTTATCAGCACAAGAATTTAGCATTTTATTTCAAATATTTGCTAACATTTAGTAGAAATAAAATTTGCATGTCTTTGAAGTAAAAAACCAAAACCCAAACACAACCTCGTAACACTGTCATGTTGGTGTATATAATATATTATGTATACAGTATATTATATACACATGTATGTTATTGTATACAGTATATACCACGTAACAACTAAAATAATACAAGAGCAATGGGTAACTGGAACTGTATGCTTGCAAGATTTCTACATTTTATGTGAAGTGGTACAACAGCAACTCTTAAGTAGTCTGAAAAGTTCAGGACATATACTATAATCTACAGAGCCACCACTGAAAAACAGCAAATAGAAATACCCAAAACCCCAATAAATAAGTTAGAGTGGAATTCTCAATAAAAATCATATAATGTAAAAGAAGACAGGAAAGTAGGCACAAAAAGAAGATATATATATATATAAAGAAGGAACAAAAAACCCAGCAGGGACAAACAGAAAACAACTAACTAAATTGTAAACCTGAATTCAACCATCGGGTTAGTTACTTTAAGTGTTAATAAACTAAACACTTCACTAGAAAGGAGGAGATTTTCATTATGGATTAAATGTAAGACCCAATTACATCCTGTCAGTAGAGATTTTTATATATAAAGATACAGACTGCTTAAAAGAAAATGGACGGAAAAAGATATACCATGCAAACAAAAAACATAAGAATGCTGGAATGGCTATATAAATATCAAGAAAAAAACTGATTTTAAGGCAAAGTATTATCAGAGATGAAAGAAGGACATTCCAGTGATAAAATGGTCAGTTCATCAGGAAGCTAAAATAATCATAATGATGTGCCTAGCAAGAGATCTCCAAAATATAGAAAACAAAAATTGACAGAATTAAAGGGAAGAACAGAAAACCCACAATCATATTAAGAGATTTTAACATTCCTCTCTCAGAAATTAACAGAACACCAAGACAAAATAAGAGTAAAGACAGGGGATCTCAACACTATCAACCACTGTGACCTAATTGATATTTATACAACACTATGCCCAACGTACAGAATACATTCTTTTCACTGCGCGTACGGTTATGGTCTTCCAAGTAAATATGTGAGAGGCCATAAAGCAAGTCTCAGTAAACTTAAAAGGGCTGAAATAGTGCCAAGTATGCTCTCTCATCACAATGGAACTAAATTAGGAATCAGTGACGGTAAGATATCCAGGAAAACCTGAAATACTTGGAAATTAAGCCACACACTTCTAAATAACCCATATGTCACTACATACAGATCTTAAAGACATCAAAATAACAAGAAGACATTATTATGAACCACTTTATGGCCACAAGTTCACCAACTTAGATTTAACATCAGTATTACACAAACTCTTTCAGAAAATGGAGGAAGAGAGTAAACTTCTAAAGTCATTTGATGAGGTCAGTATAACTAATGCCAAAACCTGATAAGATATAACAACATTATTAATATTACCCAAACACTGGAAAATCCAATACAGCAAACAGGATTTATTTAAGTAAAACACAGTTGTTCAAACATTTAAAAATCAATCAGTAACTTTTAAAACTTAACAAGAAAACAAAAAACCCAATTAAAAAATGGGCAAAAGCTCACTGAACTAAATACACAGGTGGCAAACATATGAAAAGATGCTCAACATCATAAACCATTTAAAAACAGCAAATTAAAACAATCATGAACTACCACTATACACCTATTAAAATGGCTAAAATCCAACATACAGACAACACCAAATGCTAGTGAGGCTATGAAGCAACAGGAACTTTCATTCATTGCTGGCAGGATGCAAAACAGTATAGCAACATTTAAGGCAGCTGGGCATTTTCTTACAAAGCTACACACTAATCTTACCATGAAACTGAAAGTGTCAGACACTCGGTCACGTTTGCCTCTTTGCAACCCCATGGACTGTAGCCCACCAGGCTCCTCTGTCCGTGGCAGAATACTCGAGTGAGTAGCCATTCCCTTCTCCAGGGGATGTTCTCGACCCAGGGATCAAACTGGAGTCTCTTGCATCGTGGGCAGATTCTTTACCATCTGAGTCACCAGGGAAGCCTTAGTTTTATCATATGATCGAACAACTGCAGTTTTTGGTATCTACCTAAGTGAGCTGAAAACTTACCTCCACACAAAAATGTTTATACTGGCTTTACTAGTAATTGCCAACACCTGTAAGCAACCAAAATGTTCAGTAGGTGAATGCATAAACAGACGGTGATACATTCATACCACCTCCATGAATATTATTCAGGGATAAACATTATTTTATATCATGGAATATTAGAAATAAAAAGAAATGAGTTATCAAGCCGTAAAAACAACCTTAAATGTATATTGGTAAGTGAAAGAAGCCAATCTGAAAAGGCTACACATGATTCCAAAGGTTGTATGATTCCAGCTATGTGACACTCTGGAAAGGGCAAAACTAGAGAGAGAGAAATAAGACCAGTGGTTGCCAGGGGCTAGAGGTGATGGAGGGAGGGATGAACAGGTGGAGCACAGGGTATTTTTAGGGTAGTGAGACTATTCCGTGTCATACGATAATGGTGGATACACGTCATTATACATTTGTCAAAACCCAAGACTGCACAACACAAAGAGTGAACCCTAAACTATGGACTTTTAATAATAATGTACCAGTTTATCTGCTCATCAGTTGCAACAAATGAGCTACACGAATACAAAATATTAATAACAGAAGAAACTGTTTTAGGGAGGGGTGGTGGGGGAGAGAGTGTATATGACTTGGGTTTTCAAGTTCTCATAAAATAACAGCCATAAAGGAAAAACATGATAAATTAGACTACATCAAAATTAAAAACTTCTGTTCAGCAAGACACTGTTAAGAAAATAAACAGGCAAGCCATAGACTGAGTGAAAACAGTCACAAAACATATATATCGACAAAGTACTTGTATCCAGAATACATAAAGAAATTTGTAACCCAACAAGAAAACAAACAACACAATGAAAGAAAATGGGCAAGAAATCTAAAACAGATCCTTGATGAAGAAGACATATAGGTGGCCAGTAAGGACGTGAAAAAAGCATGTAAATTCTATATTAGTAAGCAGGAAAATGCAAATTAAAAGCCACACTGATATACTGCCCCTCTCCTCCAAATGAGGATGTGAATGGAATATACTGCAATCACCTCTGGAAAAAGGTCTAACCATCTCCAACAAAATGCACACATCTACTCTGTAACTCAGCAATTCCAATCCTAGGCACTTACTCAAAAGAAAACACATGTCCACAAAAAGGTGGACAAACAGCCATCTGTCCATCCATCAGAGAAGAGATAAACTGTGATATATTCATAAAATGGAAAACTACTCAGAAACAAAACGGAATGAACTGCTGAGAAGTATGACAACATAAAGCAATCTCAAAGCTTTCTACTAAATGAAAGAAGCCTTATTAAAAAAACTATATGCCATTCTTATGAAGTTCTGGAAACAGCACATCTCATCTATCATGGGGAAAAAAAGGTCAGGACAAAGAACTGCCTCTGGGGGTACTGGTGGAGCTAAGGGAGCATAATAAAAAGACTTCTGATTTTGAAAGACCTTGGGTTACAGAAGTATATGCATTTGTCAGAACCTAGCAAAGGTACATTCAATATTTGTCCATATCACTGTATGTAAATTTATCTCAAAAGAGAAAACCATAAGTAAATACTGAACTCTTAATGACATAGGTTCATGCTGAAGGACTTAGAGGAAATACATTGATGACACAGATCAAAAAGAAACATGATAGATGGAGAAATGGATGGACAGATGGATGACAAAGCAACATTATAAGACGAGTGACAGAATCCAGATGTGGAGGATAAGTGAGCGCAAGTACCTTCCAACCGTGCAATATAATAAAACACCGAAAACCAATTCTATCTGTCACTAGAAAATAAAAAGGCAATGTATATTTGGGTGCAGTGGACATGAATGTTTGCATTAAAAAAAAAAACAAAAAAACACCTATCTTTATCCTTGCTGCCTTCACTAAACGGCTGTCTCAGTAGCTATTAAGGAAAACAGGTCAGAATGTTGGTTTTGCCACCTAGAAGTAGTCTTCAGCTGCTTATGTCATAACATTTGCTCTGATACAAATCTTCAAATTTGAAAGGCTAGAAATGTTGAAAAAGTAGAGGCAGTCTCAATACCCAGAAGGCAGGGCTGGGAACTGAGAGCTATGAATTTGGCTCTGGCACCCGGTGGGGAGGGGGGCCGTGGCTGAACAATGTCAGACTGGCCGGTCACAGAGAACCTCGCCAGCTCCAGCAGTTCTCTGTCTGGACGTCAGCCCCACACACTGGCTTCAAACCTCAAGAAACTAGAAGATCTCACCAGTGGGATCCGCCAGAGCAGCTGAAACACCTCCCTGTAAACAATAAATGTTTATCTGGGCAGATAACCTGGCAGATAGCCGCGTCCTGATCTTAGGCAACTTGAAACCCCACAACGGGAGGCTGAGCACAGAGGGGCCCTTTGCCTCTGCCACACGGGTAGGAAGGCAGGAATGGAAGGTGGTCCTGGCTCCTACTACAAGAGAGGCAGCAGGAAGCCACTCTCCAAGTGCCAGCTTCTTCTCTCCTGGGCCACGGCCAGACGCCTTGAAACACAGAGGGTGGGGACCGAGAAGTCAAGTCAACCAGCACTAAACAATGCCACCGCATGAAGCTGGCTGTTACACCACAGCCCCGAAGGTATGAGGAGCTCTGGCGTGTTGGCTGCTGCCACAGGAACCACACTGGCGGAGGGCTTCCCCAGGCCTGGGTGGGAGGCTCATCACTGACTCCGGCCACACACACAGGCTCAGTCGCCACCTCGGTCAGTGGCAAACAGCTGCCGAGAGAGGAGGGGCAGACTCTGGGATGCCACACTCTGCATAGCCAAACCTGCCACTTTAGAAGACTCCAGACAAGATTCGTAAGAGCCATGTGGCTTAGACCTCACGGAGGAACTGGGAGAGAGGGCTGTATGGGGAACCGGGCAGCTAGAAGAAAGGAATGGAGGTGTGCTGATGGCACAGAGATGCTGTTCACTGACAACTGTCTCTGCAAACAATTTGACTACCAGTCCTGAAAACCCTACTCCCTAATTGAGGGATTAAGTTTTGGCACTGGTTACTCCTCCATCTATACAGGCGTCTGCCCACACTGCTCTTGGGAACGGAGAGGACAGGGAAGTAGAACCCACAGTTTGCCTAAAGGGAAAGTTCAGCCCTTGTTCAGCAGATTATGCTCGAGTTCTTTCCTAGGGAAGAGGACGGAGATACTTTAACAAAGGTTCTTTGCTCTGAAAGAGTACCAAGTTAAGTCCAGCAGAACAATGAGGGTGTGGATCTGGGATGAAGCCTAATGGAGGAGTCGAGGAGTGGAGGGGAAAGCGGGGAGAGAGAGACAGAGAGAGAGAAAGAGAGAGAGGGAGAGAGTGTGTGTGTGTTTTTTTTCTTTTTTGGAAGGTTGGGGGAGGTTGCCAATCCATTCTGTAGGCTTCAATCGCACTTATAGCTGTTTTATAATCATTTCCTGAAAACACAGTAGGAAGAGAGTGGTATTTGCTCACCCCACCCTCCATCTAACATTGCCCCAGCAATCCAACTATGTGCTTTAAACTGCGAAGAGGCCAGCTTTTTGCCTTTGGCAGCACTGACGGCCAGACATTACCAGCACTCCTGTGAACAGCTCAAGGCTCCACCCAAAGAAGACTGCACACACTGAAATCCAAGAGGAATATCATTCCAGCACAACAGCCCAGGAGAGAAAGAGGAGAGCTGAGGAAGCTGGGTGGGACAGTTGGGACACTACCGAGTTCTGACACCAGAACACCCAAGTGGCTAGGCACAGGAATTTGGGTAGAGCGGTGATAGATCAATGCTAGTGTGGGAAAACCAAATGCTACAATAAAGAAGTTATCCGTTTACAAGGCGAGAGATGACAAGGAGGGTAGGGTGTAGGCTAGAGGGCAGAAAGGTAGAGAAAGCATAGAGAACTGGGTTGCTGCTGAGCTAGACCAATTCTGAACACACAGGCGATGTTCCAGCCTCTTTTCAGGAGAGCCTGATGGAGAGTGGTTATGGGCAGGCTAGGACAAACAGGTCCCATTTCTGCTCCAGAAGCTGACTGGAGGGGTCCTCTGCAAGACAGTCCTAATAAAATGTTTATACAAAGACACCTACTCCTGGCTGTCCAAGGCCAAAGGGACCTTATTCCAGAAAAGTGTGTGATAGCCTCTAAGCTCTAAGATCCCCAGTGTTATTTACTGAGTTTTCCTGTTTACTCCCAGAAGATCTGCAGATCTCCCTAGGAAGTCTTTGGAGAGATGCTCAGCAGGGGAGCAGGAAGCCCACTGTGGAGTGTACTAAGGACACAGCTCTGTTGCCTCCTAACATTACTTCCTCCCTGGCAGGAGAGAGAGAATGCACTTGGAAAGGGGGTTCTCTAGTTTGTTTAACTAATTAACTAATTGACTGAGTAGTTAATTATAGTATTATTTGTTTTTTGTTTCTAATGTGCAGGGATCTCTTGGACTCTTGACCCTCAAGGAAGATGGAATTGGAAGCACAATAGTTATTGGCGCCTGAAGGCCCTTGCTGCTGTTTGTTGTTGTTTCCGAGAACAGCATCAGAGAGATGAACAAGGTATAAATGCTTTAAAATAATCACCATTTTCATTTAGAAAGGAAATTTATTTTAAAGCATTTGATCCACTTTGGGTACCATAGTTTCTGTTTATATGAAAATAAGAAGAGGCAGAAGGAGTTCCATTTCTGCCAGAGGCAGTTTGTCTTTTGCTAATTTTTAAAAAGTTGTACGTTCTTTTTAGTTCTGGAGCAAACCAGACACTTCCAAAAGGAAAACAGAGGAGACAGGATGCTGCGTGACTTGTGGTTGTCTCCCATCTCGGGTGGGGTGGGGGATGGGGGGAGAGCCTACACAATCACCTCAGGGAGAGACTTATGCCTCCTGGAGGCAGGCCTATCTAACCATGCTTTTCATATGTGCAGTCACCTTGAGCCGTCAGATGATTCAGGTACTACAAGGCCTCTGCAGGTGTCACCATTGTCCAATGTTTTAGAAAGAAAATCTGGGAAAAGAATCTAAAAAAAGACCAGATGTATGTGTATGTGTAAGTGATTCACTCTGCTGTACAGCAGAGACTAACACAACATTGTGAACCAACTATACTCCAATAAAAATTAATTTAAAAAAATCTGAAGATGATTCTCTAGGGCTGTGCTAATACAGCAGTCATTAGCCACATGTGGCTATTTAAATTAAAATTAAATACAAGTAAAAATTTAGTTCTAATAAATAGAAAGATATCCCATGTTCATAGGTTGGAAAGCTTAATATTGTTAAGATGATAGTACTACCCAAAGTTATCTTCAGATTCAATGATAAATCAAAATAAGATTTATCTCCTATGAAACTAGTCTAGAATATGTTCATTTGGGGGATGAGATAGTAAGAATAAGAACACACTGAACTATTTTAGGAAGGAAATGACAGTTCTCCATCAGAAATGTATTAATGTAGATCCCCATACTAACAGGTCAAAAAAGACAGACCACATGATCATCAACCAATGAAGGAAAATATTTACCAGAATTTAACTCATTTATTTATGATGAAAAACAACCTCAGCAAACCAGGAATAGAAGGGAACATACTTAAACTGATGAAAGATATTTATCAGAAATCTATGGCAAATAGCAGATGTAATAATACATGTTTAGAAGCACTGCTATTTAAGTCAGAAAAAACTAAGAATTTCTGTTATTCTGTCATCTATTATTAGAACTCATAATACTAGGGTTGGCAGATATAGCAATAGAAAAGAACAGCACTCATATTTATACCATTAATAATCAACTAGAAAATACAACATTCAAAACAGCCATGAAAGCTGTACAAGGGTTTTATGGAGATATCCAATACACACAGTGGACAGAAAATTCATATCCAGACCCCCACATCTATATGAACCAATCAGAATAAGGAGAGAAAGTGGGCAGAAATGTGAACATGGGATTCAAATGGCTAATAAACACATGAAGAAACGTTTAACCCCTCTAGTGACAAAGAAAATGAAACCTGAAACAAGACACTTAAAACCCATCAACTTGCTAACAATTAAAAAGTTTGGAACTGCCTAGTATTGATGAGAATGTGGAAAAGTTTGAACTCACTTACCTTCATAGGGGGTGTAAACTGGTGTGATCGCTTAGAAAGCAGTACGGCAGCAGCCAGCAAGGCTGAAGGTGAGCACACCTTACAACGCACCAATTCTGTTTCCAATATGTTTCTTAGAGAAACTCACACATTAGGAAAAAGAGACTGCAGCGATGTCAGTAGTGGTAAAAAATTGTACATGTGTAAGAAAAGAGATGAACGAATTATGGTATATTCACATTAGATTATTAATTACAGTGAAAGAAACACGCATCATAAATAAGTAAATCTAAACGCTGTAGTGTTAAGAAAGCACAGCGGATGATGGCCATAGTGTGCCGTGCGTCTATATGTGCAAAATAATCCTATGCTGTTGATGGATATATACGCCATTAAGAACATACACAGATATAATGAATTCAGGATAGTGATTACCTTTAGGAAAGGAAAAAGAGAAATGGGATCCATCAGGATACAGAAGGACTTCCCACTGTTATCTATGATGTATTATTTCTTTTAAAGCTGGGTGGAATGTACCCAGGTGTTTGCTAACTATTGTATTTTTAATGTAAGGATCATTGCTTTAAGAAAAAACAAAACAACTGGGTAGAGAGCTGAATTTATTTCACTTATTTACTTTTTTTTAAACTGCCTGTCTCCCTTCAATTAGAACATTAGGTCCATGAAGTAAGGGACTGTCTCTGAATGAGTATGTAGTATTAGGAGAGTGACACACATCACACCTGCCAGAGGAAGTGGAAATGTCAGACCCTGCAGAGAAGCCCAGGCTATCTACTGACCACCATATATTCAAGAGCCAGTCTCCGTGGGGCACACACGGGGGAGACACAATGATAAATGAGTGGTACCCTCACCAGCCACAGCTGGGACTACACCACTGAAGCTGGGGAGTGGGAGAGAAGAGAAAACTTTAAATATATTTGGAGACAAAATTTCTGTTAACAAGATAAAGAAACTTTGAACCTCTGGATTCTCTACAGACACCTAATTAATTACCAAGCAAATCTTCTCTTGCAAGTTCCAACAGGAGTTTAGGGAGATGAACTTTCTAAAACCTAAAGCATATCACAATCTCTTTTCTCAGCCTCAGGTTTGGAAAAAGAACAGAAAACAGGGAAGAGGGAATGGAAAAGCAAGACAACACAACAAACATACTGCTTTTAACACAGTTTATGAATAATCCCAAGGAGTGGAAAGGCATGTCTGTAGTGTGATGAAGGATTAGGCAATTACAGCACCTCCCCAAGAGGCTGTGTCTAGTAGCAATGGTTCAGAGGACGGGCTCTGGGGCCTGACTTCTTGGGCTTGAATTCTGATTCTATTTACTACCTGTGTTACCTTAGGCAGGTCATTTAATGGTTCTGCACTTGGGTTTCCCTAATATAAAATGGAGGCTGATCGGTACCTACCACTAAGGGTTGTTGTGAGGATAAATGTTTGAATACATGTAAAGCTCTTAGAATAATAATAATTAAGACATAACAAGTCCTCAATTAACAGAGCTTTTAGTGTAATTATTCAACTGAGGGGGAGAGAGAAAGAGAGAGAGCTTATGTTTTAATTCTTTGGAAAAACTGGAGCCCTGGAGGCCTGGATGACTAAACCATTAGCTAATGAAACAGAGACAACATGAAACAGAGGGAAAGCACTAGACCACAAAAGCAAACTGCTGCTGAAGGAGAGGCTGCCGGTTACCTCCCAACACCCAGGCTCTCCCTTTTTTTTTTTTTGGCTGCTCTCATGGCACACAGGATCCTAGTTCCTCTACCAGGGATCAAACCTGCTCCCCCTGCGGTGGAAGCCTGTAGTCTTAATGCCTGAACCAGGGAAGTTGCAGTCTCCTCCTCTTCTTTAGTAAAAGAACTTTGATTTTTGGCTGGATAAATTTCTAGCGAACCAGGAGACTACACTGCCAGCCTTCTCTGCAGCTAGGGTAGCCATGTGACTAAGCAGAGGTTTCATGTAAAATCTTGAGGAAGTCTCTTTAAAAGTGTGAGGAGGACCCAGTCTGTCCTCGTCCCCTGTGATGCTGCCTACTGAAGCTCTAAGCAGCCATCCTGGGATGGGGCCACATTCTGCGATGTTGTAGTCGTGAGCTGGAAGAGGTCATGTACCTGCCCACGTGGTGGAGCGCCCACATTAGCCCTGGACTGCCTATTTCTGGACTGTGACACGAGAGAATAAAACCTTATGTGGTTATGCCTCTGTGTCTGGTGGTTCATATTCACTCAATACTCAATGATATATCTGGGTTCTGGACTATTATTACTATATGATCTCAGATAAACTAGGCTCTTTACATCTGTGTTTTCTCACCTGTAAAATGTGGGCAATACCTCATAGAGTTGTGAGAATCAAGTGAAACAACACATCCCAACAGTGCTATGCAGAATACTGATTTTTTTATCAATGAAACTGGGAGAGGCATTCAAAAAAGGAAAAGCAGGTGATAATGATGGGTAGGGGGTATGAGCCAAAATAAAAACTAAGAAAAGGATTAAAAAAAGAATCTAAGAAAAGACATTGTGCTTATGAGAGTAGGAAATTTCTTTCAGAAGATGGTGAAAATTGACCTCTTTGGTGAGATAATACCTCGTATTGTGAATCCTGCTAAATATATTACTGGGGCTTCCTGGGTGGCTCAGGGGTGAAGAATCCACCTGCCAGTGCAGGAGACTCAGGTTTGATCTCCAGGTGGAGAAGATCCCCTGGAGGAAGAAATGGCAACCCATGCAGTATTCTTGCCTGGGAAATCCCACGGACAGAGGAGCCTGGCAGGCTACAGTCCACAGGGTTGCAAAGAGTCAGACACAACTTAGTGACTGAAATTACTAAATTATCTTGATAGGAATCTTGTAATTTTCCACTCTTTGGAGTCCACAATCTCTGATCCTGATTCATTTCTAATTAGATGACTTCTGCCCTTCAAATCCTAATATCTCCCTTTCTACATCCTTTCTGTCATTACCCCCCAATCTTAATAATCAAGTCATACCTCTTGATTTTACCACATAGCAGAGCTGTCCAACAGAACTTCCAGCAATGATGGCAATTTTCCAAAGCTACTTTTGACGACACGGTAGCCATTAGTTACACGCGGGTTATTAACCATTTGAAAGATAGCTAGTATGACTAAAGAACTGAAGTTAAAACTTAAATTTTAACAATTTTAATTAATTAAAATAGATACACATAGCTAGTGACTCCTGTTATTGGACAGTGCCACCTATGGAGTGAGCTCTAGGAAAGAAAAGCAAATTGAGTATCTTTTCCTCATTTCTATTTGATCTATCCCATTTCTTCTCAATGCCTATGCGAAAATGCTTTCTCTTAGCCTCCTCCTGACAGCCAGTAAATTCTTGAGGAGTACCCATTTCCCTATTTGGGATTTGGGTCAATTATCTTTTTTCCAGAAGAATACACAGATTTGTTCAAAATACATACAAACACAGTCCTCAGTGAGACAGACATCCTTAGGGCAAAAGTTTACTGAATACACCAGAATAACTAGACCCATGGAATCTACCAGGGGAAAAAAAAAAAAAGTTCCAGAGATGATTAACTCCCCCCAAAGCCCAGACCCTCTTTTTGGCTTTTTTTTGGTCTAAAGACATCTGAAGTTCAATTATCCTTCTTGATAAGTTCTTATGTATCCAATCTAAGTCTAGCATGTCCTTTTTAATTAAATAAAACAGGAGGAGAAACAGGCAAATTCTGCTCCGAGAAGATCAAACTAAAAGAAATGGCCTGAAGCAAGATTGCTGACCACAGAAGGCATGGTACAGCAAATAAAGCTGTCAAAATAAGCAATCTGTCAACTTGAAGAATTAGTGTCTTCATGATGGGGATGGGAGGTTGGTTAAAATAATACCACAGGTGATTTAACTCAGAGAAGGACGGAATACTTTTTCCACAATGCTAACCCAATCCCATAAAGGACTGAGGGATCAACAATCTCCTGGCCTGCTCCATCTGTGTGGACAGCCCAAGCCATTTCTAACTATGATCTATGAATCTCAGCTGAGGAGTGGGCAACTTCTTTTAGGGTTTCTACGACCAGGTGGATAGACAGGGCAGAGAAAAAGCTCTAGAAGCAGAGGGTACCAGACAGATGTTTTTCTAGCTCAAAAAACACACGTTAGAACAAACACCTTGACCCTGATGACCTCTCCAGCTTGCTGCTCAGGTGCTTGTGTTTTAGATGTGAAAAAAAAGTGTAATTTCTTCAAACTCCTTGATGTGAATCCAAGAAAGGATGTGACAGTACTCGCTGCAGATTTCCCTCAGAGGCAAACCAGTGCGACCTTTTTTTCAAATGCAAATTGGCTTACTCACTGTAGCTGTCAGGTTCCTCGGGGAGGAGTTTAAAAGGAAAGGCAACACTCCCCTCGGACTTATCTGAGGAGTCCAGGTGACCCTGATTAAGTGAGAAGGGACAAAGGACACCTGGAGAATGACCCCAGGGAGCAGAATGCTCCACCAGAACTGGCCTGGGCAGACCTTGATGGGAGGTGGGAATTCCTATTTCTGAGGATTCTTGCTTGAGTTGAACCACCTTGATTTCAGCAGCTCCTTCCCTCTTACATTGGCTCAGGTGTTCACTGATTTCAGTACAGAATCTGAAAGTCCCCTTCCTAGACCTCCAAGTCAGTTCTCTTGTCTCTACAGCAGGAGTGCCCGTAACCGTGTCATCCAGCTATGGCCCACTGGCTCTTACTCACTACGGAAGTATTTATTAAGCCCCTGTGAAATCCTCAGCACTACACAAGACGCCTGGGGGATGTCCAGAAGAGAGTGGTTTCAAGGAGTTCAATGTGTAGTCTTTTTTTATTTTTAAAAGAAAGAATATTTATTTATTTATTTTTGGTTGTGTTGGGTCTTAGTTGCAATGTGTGGGCTCAGTAGTTGCGGTGTGCAGGCTTAGTCGGCCCATGGCATGTGGGATCTTAGTCCCCCTACCAGGGATGGAACCCCCATCCCCTGCTCTGAAAGGCACATTCTTAACCACTAGACCACAAAAGAAGTCCCGGTGTGCAGTCTTAAAGGTAGATGCAGGCACAAAGAGGTGAGAGATGACCCAAGACAACTGTGTCCACATTCAGAAAGTACCCCCAGTCTTTCTGAGGGCTGTTATATCACAACATGGAAACATAATTATTTCATAAGAGGTGGGGGGGAAAAGGCTGGAATTTCAGAAATGAGAGAAAAAACGTGGGGTAAGGGCAGGTAGTTGGGATTAGTGAAAATGCCAGAGTGGATGCTTTAGACTCAAATAGAAAGGCCAGGAAAAGGAGGCCTGGAAATTCAAACATGCCTAGATTAAGGAGCCTGTCCCCATCTACAGGAAGTTTATCTCTTACATCTAAATAGTCATGTTTTAAAATCAACAAGTTTGCTAGTTTCAGCTGCCACTGACCGGAACCCCCAGTGGCTCTGGCCCACAGTGTAGACAGACTGTGCCCAGCCGGACTAGTTGAAGACATGCAGCCGGAAGTCAGCCAGCCAGCCTGATCCCTCCCAGCTTCGGGAGGAGTTTGAGCAAAATGCTACCCAGCTACAGTGAGGAGTAGACAAGAAGGTTTAACCCTGACAGCACAGGACCATCTGTGGAGGACAGCCTTTCCATCAGCAGATTCAGAGAGTAAGTGGTCTAGGACCCAAGGGGAATCCAGGAATGAGAACAGAAATCTACCAGCAAGTTTAGCAGGACCTTTGGTCCCTTCCTGTCCACTGCAGTTGCTTATTCACGTTCACAGTCACATATTTTAAAATTTTGATATAATTATCTCCTAGAAATTACTGTATGTAGCCTCTTGGGATCTAAAGCAATTAAGTGAAGATAAATTTCTTTCATGGAGCAAGCTGTCAAAGGATGAAGCAATTTCATTCCCCATTTGAAGTGGAAGCTTTGGGTCATGCATGGTTTATTTGAAACAATGCCATCACCTAAAGCTGCTGATCTTATCTCTAACTCCGTTCTCCATTTCAAACTGCTGGAGATATGTAGCGTGGCACTGCCTAAAGTTATGACATCTGGCTCAAGGCCAGCAACAAAACAAGCCAGCTCCTCTTCTAGATTGCAAGCTTAAGAGGACAAAAATAATATTAAAGCAAGATAATTTTATAGGTGAAGTATGTTAAACCCTAAAAAGGGGAGATCTTTCCAGGGTATCCGGTGTGACTATGCTGCTGCTGCTGCTAAGTCACTTTAGTCGTGTCCGACTCTGTGTGACCCCACAGACGGCAGCCCACCAGGCTCTCCCGTCCCTGGGATTCTCCAGGCAAGAACACTGGAGTGGGTTGCCATTTCCTTCTCCAATGCATGAAAGTGAAAAGTGAAAGTGAAGTCACTCAGTCGTGTCCGACCCTCAGTGACCCCTTGGACTGCAGCATACCAGGCTCCTCCGTCCATGGGATTTTCCAGGCAGGAGTACTGGAGTGGGGTGCCATTGCCTTCTCCGAGAAGCACCCAACCAGTGGGGAAGTGACTGAAGAATCAGGCAGGAACGCCCCCCAAAGGGGGTAGGGTGAAATACACACCAAAGATCTAGATTTTTCTCTTCTGGGAGACACTGAACCAAACAAATAGTGGGGTCTATTTCATGAAACAGCCTGACAGATTGGAAAGCGTATCAGGCCGAGAATCAAATCCAGCCCAGGGTTCCAATTCCAGCACTGTAAGACTATGTGTGAGATTCAGGAGAAAGTTCTCATTAACTCTTTTTCTTCTGAACGGCAGCTGGTACTTTATTTTTAAAAATTCTTCACGACCATGTATTATTTATTTTATGACATACAGTCAATGTGATATCTACGCTGTAGTATTCAAACTTTATTTTTAAGCCACTGAAACTTTCTTCAGGTAGAATCACTGCAGGTCAGACCATGTCTGAGCACTGCTTTTTTTTAATAGGAACCTTGGGAAGTAGAACTTGTTAGTGCATTAGAATCACCAGAAGAGCTGGTTACTATGGATTGCTGGGCTCTACCCTCAAAGTTTCTGATTCACAGGTCTGGAGGAAGACCTAAACATTACCTACCAAACCTGTTCCCTGGTGCAGCTCACAATGCTGGTCCAGCAACACAATTTGACAACTAGGGATATAGAGGAATCTGCCCAGGAAGAATGACCTGGGCTTGGAGTGTCTACTATAGAAGCCACTGGTCACATGTGTCTATTTCAGTTTAACTAAAATTAAATTGTCTGTTTCTCAGTCACATTTCAAATAGTCAATAGTCACACATGGCTAGCAGCGACTGTATAGGAGGGTAAGGAAATAAATTTTTCTGCACCATCATCAGAAGAAATTCTATTCAATCATGCTGGTTAATAATCTACTTGATTGCACTGGTGAAATGTTTACCTGCGAGAAAAGAAAATTTAAGGAAAATTTTAAGTATATTAAGATGTGTCAGACATAAGAAAAAAAAAAGGCTCTGTGGTTCTCAGAGTCTAAAACCAGTAAGTGGGAGTTATGGAAAGGCAGACTGTGTTCAGTTTGAGAGAGAACTTTTTAATAGTGACTGTCTCATGACACAGTAAACTCTGGGAAGTATCTGAAGCAGAAGCTATGAAGACCCTGGGAGACAATTTCTTAATTAGGTAGAAGACTGACTGTGATGTCAGTTCTAAGGGGCCTCCAATCCCATGTTCCTTTTGTAATCTGATCTAATTTTATAATTACTATCATGGCAAACCAATCCTTCTTGCATCTGGGATAGTTTTCTAAAGTATGTACTTGCAGAAGGAACTTCCTTTATTAGGGTGTTTCGGTGATAAAACTTCCCAGTTTTTATTGTTTAAAAATGTTTTTATGGGAATTCCCCTACAGCCCAGTGCTTAGGACTCCATGCTTCCAATGTACGGGCACAGGTTCAATCCCTGGACAGGGAACTAAGATCCCATATGCCGCACGGCACGGCTCCCCTCCCCCCGCCAAATCTTTTACAATACCAATGTACAAATAACAAAAGACAAAAAAATAGATGAACTGAATTTCATCAAAATTAAAAATTTCAAGAAAATGAAAAGACAGTCAACTCACAGAATGGGAGAAAACATTTGCAAATTACATATCCAATAATGGACTTTTAACCAGAACATTTAAAGAACTTCTACAACTCAAGAGAAGACAAATGATCCAATTTTTAAAATAGGCAAACTATTTGAATATGCATTTCTCCACTTTTACAAAATCTTTACAAAGTTCTTTCACAAACCTGATCTTTTATCCTCACAAAAGCTTGAGTTGGATAGAGCAGTTGTAGGTTTCCTAGTTTTAGTGAAAACGAAACAGATGCCCAGAGAGGTTATATAAACTGTCCAAGGCAATACAACCAGCCTGTGGCAGAGTTAGAATCAGAGCCCACACTGACTCTCTTTTTTTTTTTTGACCTTTTGAATTGTGGGATCTTCGTTTCTCAACCAGGGATTGAACCTGGGCCACAGCAGTGAAAGTGCCAAGTCCTAACCAGGGAATTTCCATGACCCTTTCTTTATTCCATCCTGCCTTCCTTTGCCTCAAAGAGAAAAAGTTAATGCTCAGGCATCCCAAGGCTAATCAAGTGAGAAAGCAGAAACTATGTTTTTTAAATGCATACAGTAAATAAGTATGTGAAAAGGTGCTCAACATCATTGCTCAGTGTGGAAAAGCAAATCAAAACCACACTGAGTTATCCCTTCACATCCACTAGGACGGCTAACTTCAAGTAAATAGAAAATAACAAGTGTCAAAGATGTGGAAAAATTAGGAGCCTTGTGCATAGGCCATTCCTCAAAAAATTAAACAAGATGACTATTAAACAAGTGGAAGCCAGTGATTCCACTTTTGGGTATATACCCAAAAGAAGTTAAAGCACGGACTTGAATAGATATTTATATTATCCAGCATTTATTTACAGCAGCCAAAAGGTGGATGGAAGTGACTCAAGCATCTATCCACGGGTGACTGGATAAACGACATGTAGTGTATATATGCAATGGAATATTATTCAGCCTTTAAAAAGAAGTAAATTTTGACATGGGCTGCAACAGGATGAACCTTGAAGATGTTATGCTAAGTAAAATAAGCCAGTCTCAAAAACACAAATACTGTATGGTAACACTTTATATGAGGCTCAGAGAGTAGTCGAAATCAGAGACAGAAAGGAAACTGGCAGTTGCCAGAGGCTGGAAGGAGGGAGAAATGGGGAGTTTTAGTGTTCAATATCAGAGAAGGCAATGGCACCCCACTCCAGTACTTTTGCTTGGAAATTCCCATGGATGGAGGAGCCTGGTGGGCTGCAGTCCACGGGGTTGCTAGAGTTGGACACGATTGAGCGACTTCACTTTGACTTTTCACTTTCATGCATTGGAGAAGGAAATGGCAACCCACTCCAATGTTCTTGCCTGGAGAATCCCCGGGACGGGGGAGCCTGGTGGGCTGCTGTCTATGGGGTTTCACAGAGTCGGACACAACTGAAGTGACTTAGCAGCAGTGTTCAATATACAGAGCTTCAGTTGGGGAAGATGAAAAAGTCCTGGGACGGAGGATGGTGATGGATGCAAAAACAATGTGAATGGATTTAATGCCACAGAACTGTAATCTTTAAAAACAGTAAATTTTATACTATGTATATTTTAACAATCACATTTTTAAAAAAATGGGATGTGACTCTTTTAAAAAGTAAGATTCTAATTAGAAGAAAGCCACCCTTCCTAGCTCCTCACCCTCTTGAGAAGTCTGGTATAAGGATTTTCCAGCTTCTGGTATTGACAACGTAAGGAAGAACCAATTAAAGTGATCAGTGAGCCAAAGGCTGCCCTGTGAGCCTGGTCCCTTCAGAGCAAAACACAACCTAGGCAGGCTGGCAGTTACTCCTTGACTGCATGGTCTGATGCTCAAGGCCAAAAACGATCCTTGGCTCCATCTGTGTGGGATTCTGAGATAAAAGAAGGAACACCGAAGTACTGCTTCAGTGGTCTGCTTCCAGGTTAGGCCCCTAGAAAAGAGAGTTGACTCTCAGTTCTAAAAGGCTCAAACTTGCCTTATACCAAAATGCAAGTCAGTGGCAAAGCACCAATTCCCGAACTGAAGTTACACAGCCACAGGACTCTAATGTTCCTACAGGGAGAATCCTGCTTATGTTTTGTAACCCTGAACGGCAGAACTGCCTGTTCTTTACTGTCAGGTTAGCCTGAGCACTGGAAAGAAGACAGGTTGGATTCTGGGAAAATCATCTTCCTGGGCCAGATGCAGCCATGCTCTTGAGGTTCCAACTTGAATGCCTTGGACAGATGTCTTCACCATGTTCATTAGGATCCCCCAAGGAATATAGCTGTGTCCCTACCTTTCAAGGGGTTAGCTGACCTTTCAGAGAGTTGTTTCCTTGATTCCATGGAAGTGATCAAAACCAACTCCAACGGCCATCTTGAGGTGTTTTTTATATAGCACTTGCTGTTTCCAGAGTTAAATCTTGAGTTGATTTTCCAGAAGGCAAATCACTACAGATCTCTATCCACAAGAAGTGGATGTAACTCTAAAGTAATAAGAGAACGAATGCCATGCTAAGTCGCTTCAGTTGTGTCCGACTCTTTGTGACCCCATGGACTGAGGTCCCCAAGCTCCTCTGTCCATGGGATTCTCCAGGCAAGAATACTGGAGTGGGGCGCCATTTCCTTAAAGTAATAAGACGCGTCTTTAAAAAGCACAAATGAGTATCAGAGTAATTAGTATATTTGGGAGTCACACCTTATACTGAGGCTGTGAAGTACTCTTTCCCCTATATCCCAAGCCCAGATCTCACTTGTGTGTGGAGGAGGTGTGTTTTTTTGTTTTGTAATATCCGTAACCCAGCTGTGACACTTCCTTCCACCTCTACCTGTACATCTGTTTCCTACAGAGTGCTGCTGCCTCAAGTGAGGTGCGTGAGGCTTCTGTAGATGCTGGGGAACAAGATGGAACAAAAATGCTTCACACCTGGCTCCCAAATTACAGGCACGCTGGACTGGGGCCAACATAAGCTGGCACAGCACCAGCTGAAATGGACATCAATTAAGGAGGCTGTCATCTTTCAAGACTGCGGGGTCTTTTTTCACTCCACGATCCACACTGCTCCACAAACCAGCCACGGCACCGCTGGTAGAGTTTTCCAGATGGGATCATTTCCCTCAGATTCCATACTTGCAGATTTATGGCAGGACTTGTTTTTAACCCCTCCCTTTGTTTTTAAAGCCCGAACATTTTATTTCACATTACAGTTTTATCTTTAATTGAAGCTATCTGTCCTTTAGGAAAGTGGGAAATTTGTACCTACATGAGCAGGACAAGTTTTGCACTTTCCTAAAAGATGCTTTGTTTACAAAAAGGCATTCAAATAATTGAGATTAGTAAAGGGTCAGAAATTCTTCTCTGTACACATCACTCCTACTGGGGTCAGAGAGCCTTGACCAGACTGCACTATCCTGTAAAAATGGGCAGACCTCTAAGACTAAAGCAGGCCTCCTCTGGCCATCACATGCAGTATCAGTGATCCATCTCATGTGCATAAAGAAACTCTGCTAGTGGCAGTGTCTGGCTAGTGGCAATGCTGTTTAAGAAAAACACCTTTTTCAAAAGTGTATTTTTTGACTGTGCCACGTGGCATGCGGGATCTGAGTTCCTCGACCAGGAGATGAACTCCCTGCAGTGGAAGTGTAGAGTCCTAATCACTGGACTGTCAGGGAATTCCCAGAAAAACACCTTAAGGATGTCAGCAATTAAAAAAGGGACAAGATTACACATCGAACCTTTTCTTGACTTCTGTCCAAAGGGGCAGAACATATTTTCTCCTCCATACCTAAGCGGGCTGCCCTGTGGAAGGAATTCCATGCAACATGAAAGAGCCCCATGATAAATAAATATCTCATCCACATTTAATGTATGTTCTGAGAACCGAATTCCACTGCCCCAGGGGGCGGCCTGTTGCTGCCAATTTGCTTCTCATGGCAGAAGCCTGAGTGGCAGAGCCCTGCTTAGGCGCTGCCGATGCTTGTTTGGAAAAGAGGCCAGCTGGAGATGAAAGAAGCTCTTCAAAGTGGGTGACTCCTCGGAGGCTATCACTTTAGGGCTTGGGAATGATTACTTATCAAAAACTCTTTCAGTCTGGAATAGACTCTGGTGAGAAGCTGGCCTGCCCTCTCGGGCGTTCTGTTGGTGTTTGCGGGGCTGGAGGGGCCTCAGTGGGGCTGAAGTGATGGGAGGAACTGAAGAACCCCATTGAAGCCAAGAGCCCAGAATCCACACCATAGGTGGGGACAGGAGAGAGGAGAAGGAATTAATGAAAGCTTCAGACATCTGTCTGCACAACTCAGTCCTGGGGCACTCCTTTCCCCCTTCTTGTATTTTAAATAAACAGCTTCAAAAGGGGTGGTCCTCACATCTTTCTGCTGACGAAGGTCTCAATTTCCTTACTTTCTTCTACCAAGAGAGCCTGAAACCTCTAACACTCAGCATTTAATCAGTCAAAACCTTAAGTCTCTGAAGTGAAGAGACAAGCCACAGGCTGAGAGAACATACGGGCAACATATATATCTGACAAAGGACCTGCAATGAGAATACATAAAAACCTCTCGAAACGCAGTAAGAAAACAAACATTCCAACTTAAATATAGGCAAAAGATTTGAAGACACTCTGCCAAGCACAAGAAAAGATGCTCAACATCATTAGCTATTTGAGAAATGCAAGTTAAAACTGCAATGGGATACCTGTTGGAATGACTTTAAAAACAAAACAGAACAGCAGTACCCGGGTGCTGGCACGGATGTGGGGAAACTGGACTTCTTGTACGTGGCTGGTGGGAACACAAAACGGTGCAGCCACTCTGCAAACAATCTGGTAATTTCTAATAAATTTAAACCTACACTTAACAAATGACCCGTCCATTCATTCCGAAGTATTTACTCAAGAGAAATGAAAACCCAAGTTCACATAAAAACCTATATATGAATGTTTGCAGTCATTCTATCCACAGCTACCAAAAGCTGCAGACAAGACAAATGCTCATCAGTTGGTAAATAAATAAACAAATTGTGGTATATCCATACCATGGAATCCTACTCTGCAACAGCAACAAAAATGAATTAGTGACACAGGAGACAACATGGATGACTCTCAAATGCTTTATGCTATGTGACTGAAGCCAATTCAAAAAGCTGATTACTGTATTTTTTTTCTCATTATAAACAGCTGTTTTATAGATATCTATAAAACAAAAATCAAATTAAAAGTGTAAAAAAATAACTAACCTAAGAACTTCTGTTGTTTAAAACAAGTAAGAAAATCTGGTTTGGGAAGCTTCATTTGTGGTCTTTGTTTCCCTCAATGGGTCTTAGAGATGCTAATAAGAGTATCAGAATAATTAATGTCAGCAACAACAAAAAAGACGAAGTCTAGCTACTATTTCCAACAGGGTAAAATTTTTAAAAGGGATTATTTCGAATTAATAAAGAAATCTTTAGGTGGTTATTTGAAACAGAATAAAATGGACATTTATGCAATTAAAAGATTTTTACATTATTGCACACCCTAAAGTTAAATGGGAGAACCTGCTTTTCTCAGTGGCGCTAATGATAAAGAATCCACCTGCCAACGCAGGAGACAACAGACATGGGTTTGATCCCTGGGAAGGTCCCCTGTAGGAGGAAATGGCAACCCACTCCAGTATTCTTGCCTAGAGAATCCAATGGACAGAGGAGCCTGGCAGGCTACAGTCCATAGGCTTGCAAAGAGTCGGATATGACTAAAGCGAGTTAAATGGGCACTCTATGGTTTTTCAATATGACATTCTGGAAAAGGCAATCATAGGGAGAGTAAAACATGAGAGGGTGCCAAGCACTGGGAGTCTGACTGCATGAGGGAGTATTTTGGGGGTGATGAAAATATCCTGTATCTTAATTGCAGTGGTGGTTCCATGACTGTATGTTTGTCAAAAGTGTGTAACAAAGAGTGGATTTTCATGTATGTAAACAAACAAATCTTGGTCTCTGGGGAAGGGGATGAACTTGAGGAATTCCACTCCATTCTGTGAGTGGGCTTACCTGGGGATGTAATATAGCTAGATTGTGACAGAGCTGACACTTTCACCTTGAAAATGGAGGCAACTCTGAAACAGACCTACACTGGTGCTTCCCTGGTGGTCCAGTGGTTAAGACTGTGCTTCCAAGGCAGGGGGCAGAGGTTCAATCCCTGACCAGGGAACTAAGATCCCACATGCTGCATGGTGTGGCTGCAAGATTTTTTTAAAAAGACCTATATTTCTGTTGAAATAAAAGGAATTTTATACCATTTGTCCCCCAGACTTTTCACAGTTACAGAGACAATGCAATCTTCCATATGCAGATTAAAAGATACCAAGTCCCAGCTTGGTTTTCCTCCTCCCCTTTCATTTCCTGTTTCATTTGGGCAGAGGTCTCTGTTTCTGCAAAGGGCAAAGTGTATGCAAGTTTAAAAATCATGGGGAAAATCAGAGGCTTAAGTTAATTGGAAGCCTCTTAGCCTGAATGGGTTAGTGAGCACAGACCCAAATAAAAATAAATTCCAAAACATTATTTTCTAAAATAGTAAACAAACACTTGCCAAGATCTAATTACAAGAATTCTCCAAGAAATCTTTGTCATGTTGCCAGCGAGTGAAGTTAAAAAATCTTACAAGTATACCTGTTACTAAACAACAACATAACTGTAATAATAAAGTTTCTTTTAATATCATGATGATCTAATAATGAAATTACGAGCATCTTCAAAGGTGCAATATTTTGAAAGAAAGATTATACTCCTTATTATAAGGTGGTCATAGGACCACGGGGAGTGAGAAAGTCGAACGGATGAAGGTGTGTGTTAGTTACAGTGGTACCTGGAGAGTTGTGAAGGCAGTTAGCTTGAAGAAGGGACTACATTCCCACTTTCATTTTAGTGGCTTATCTTCACACTTCTGCTTCACAGCTTATTCCTTCTAGTACTTCTTGGGTGCTTCAGGTTAGAGGAAGGAAACGGTACTTGGAAATAACAGCTAAGCTAGAAACTCTCTGCTCCTACCTTCGAAAAGCACAGGCCTGTAAGCATATGCACACATACAAATGCAGAGAAAAGGGCTTTTTCATTTAAATGGAGGAAGCTGCCATGTCTACCTCTATAAGCAAAAATATTAATCATCCACCGTCTGGTTTTAATCCATACGCTCCTGATCCTGCATCTGAATGTATTGTTATCAGGGGAAGGAGCATTTCTGCTCAATCTTATTCACCAGCCAAAAACCTGAAAATGCGAAAACCACATTGGTGGAGTGCCTTCTTGGGGACCCAGAGAACTCTGAGCTGATGCTTTCTTATTGTTTTCTTTCTTTCTTAAAAAAAAAAAAAAAAGATGAACAAATGTGAATTTCAGAGGGTCTGGAGGGGAAAAAAAGAAACAGCTCAAGTTACAGGTCCCTTGTCTCTTGGATTGACACTATCCTCGGGGGAATTAGCACTTTCCTTTCTGTATTTCCCAAAGGGGCTCCACCAGGCCACCTGATTGACATCAGCCTGTCAGAGGCGCCCAGGTGCATCCCTTCCAAGTATTTACAAATGAAACGGCAAGCCCAAACAGCCAGTCTTTGCCTCTGGTCTCCATTCTTCTGGTTTGTGCTTTGCTAGCAGTAAAAGCAGGGACTAAAAGGGCGTCTGTGTGAGTCTAAGCATGCTTCTCCCACTGTCTGCGCTGAGACCCTTCCCTCCGGTCAGGCTCTCCCTAAAAGGGGTCTCCAAGCCAATACGTGGGCTTAAGGGCCTTCGAAGCCATTAGTCACCACCCTTGCAGTCTCACTCCCAACTGCGAATGGGGCCACCCGTGACACAAAACTCTGGCAAGATTAGGGGACTAGGCAAGAGCAGAAGAAACCACAATACGCCGGAGACTCCCAGGAGAACAATGACTAGTCCTGGTAGGGAACAGACTGACAGAGCAGACAGACTCTAACCAGGCCTCGTTCTGTTTTCGATGCAACACAAATGTTTTCCATTAGAAGTTCCTTGCCCCACAAACACTCATACATGCGGCTATGAAATCCACATACTTAACTTCTGCTTTTCTGGCACTCTGACCCCACTACCTCTCCTGTTCCTCTGGAACGGAGCAAAGTGGAGAGTGAAGAGATTCCAAAATTCCCAGGACAAAGGTAAGGTGGGGAAGAGAATCAGAATAAGCAGCATGCTAAGTACCATCTACCATGAGTGTGACTGAGCAGGCTAAAGGGAAGAAGGGAGGAAACGAGGCCTTTTCTTTTGCCAAGAGAGAAACAAGTCCGGTCGAGCTCTGGCTCTCATTGGTTGGCTCCCAGGCTTTCAAGCTTAAAGTCTGGCTTTACTTTCTAGTAAAGTCTGCAGCTGATCATCATCGGGAGGTGTCAGTCGCCATTAAAAGCAAAGCAGGCAAAACCCTCTGAAAACTCATTACAAAGTCTGTGAAATTCTAGTGTTGAGCAGTCAAGGAACACTGGCTGATCAGTACGCCGTATTTCAAACGCTCAGAATCAGCTGAGTAGGGCAACTGTGAGAAGAAGCTGAACTAGAAACCTCAAGCCATCAGTAACCAACCTCCCACCATCTGCAGAGTCACGTCCAGGTTCACTTCTACTCCCAGTCACAGAGGTGGTGACATGTGGATGTCAGACTAATTAATCTCTTCCCTAAAAAACAAAAGACAACTACAACAAAAGGGAAAAAAAGGAAACAAAATACCAGGGAAAATAAACCACAAATAAGTAAGAATTTGAAGAAATAAAATAAAAAGAATGCTGAAAAGGAGGGGAAAAGTAAAATTTTAAAATGGTATGTAAGAAATAAAAGGAAATCCCCTATTCAGGCAGCTCTGGAGTTCCCTAATTGCACAAGAGCAAAGGACAACCCCCCAACGTGGATGCCTCCTTAAGCAATTGCTCAACCTACACTCATTGTGCAATTCCAACCTTCTAAAGCTTTTGCTGCACATATGAAAACCACGTTTTCCACTGGCCTCTAGAATTAAGAACAGTTTCTCATTTTTCTCTTCTTCACTTTAGAGGGGGCTGTGTCCATGAGCAAAAAAAATAAAACCCAACTATTGCTAGATAAGCATTCACTACAAATGAGGTTTTACATTGTTTCATCTGCTTGCTTCTGAGTTTACTGGTAGTTAAGAAACATTTGGATTTTTTCCTTAGGCAGCTAAAGATTCATTTTTCCTGCCACAGACAATAGTGATATCACAAAAAATTGTCCACAAAAACATCAAACCTTTCAAAAATCTTTGTTCTAAGTGACTGCAGTTCTGGAAGATATGCAGCAGTTAGAAGTGGCGGTTCTTTCTTTACAGCCAAAATTCCAACAGAGGCCTGCGTAGCTCACAGTGTCGCTCGCTAATCACAAACTTTTCTTTTCAGAGAAATCAAGTTAAACAATTAATAAGAACAATAATCGGTATACACCAAGATGAAGAAAGTGTAACAAGAAAACCCAGTGGCCACACAGAAAAAGACAGACAGATCTGACTCTATAAAGTTTAACTCATACATTGTAAAAAATATAAACAAGATTATAAAACAAGTTACAAATCAGGAGAAAATATCTGCAACATATAAAACTACCTACAGTATATTAAGGACTCCTGCATATCAAACAGGATAATAAAGAATATGCAAGTGGGCATGGTCATAAATATATATATGTGCAAGTCAGAGAAGAAAAAACATAAACATACCATAAACATACGGAAAGATTCTTTATTCCACTAGTAAACAAGTGCAAGTCCAAGTGAGATACATTTTTAAACCTAGAAAATTAGCAGAAACTGAAATATAATAATAAAGAGTATTGGTGAGCGTATGAAGAAACAATGTGTATAGTGTTAATAGGAGTGTCAACTGGTATGGTCATTTTGAAGAGCAATTTGGCAGTATTTGTCAACATAGTAATATGTATATTTTTTTTGACAAAGCAATTCCACTCATAGGAATCTATTCCACAGAAACAGTCCTGTAGGTATACAGAGACTTAACGCAAGCATAATGAAGTTCATTTCAGCACTGTATGTAATAACAAAAATTGGACATAACTCAGTTATCATCTGAAAGATAGATAAATATACCTATACAATCAAACGTGATGCAACTTGAAAAATGGTATAGATCTATATGAACTGAGGTAGAAACAGTTCAAGGTATTTTGAAAACAAAAAATACTGGTAATATATACATAGCATGCATTTGAAATTTATTAGAAAAATCAACACTCTGCTACTAAACTGCTAATAACAATCATCTTTCGAACGGAGGAACTTATATTCTCATGTTCTATAGTCTATATTATTTTAATATTATTGCAGAGAGCATCAACTACTTTTGTAATTATCAAGTAAAAACAGGAGCTTCCCTGGTGGCTCAGTGGTAAAGAATCCACCTGCCAATGTAGGAGACATGGGTTCGATCCCCGGTCTGGGAAGAGTGCACACGCCACAGGGCAGCTAAGCCCGTGCACCACAACTACCGAAAGCCTGTGCTCGAAAGCCCGGGAGCCACAACTACGGAAACCCACGTCCCCCAGGGCTCATGCTCCGCAACAAGAGAAGCCACCTCTATGAGAAGCTCGAGCCCTGCGGCTAGAGAGCATCTCTCGCTCACTACAACTAGAGAAGAGCCCTTGCTCACCCCAACTAGAGAAAAGCCCGTGCAGCAACAAAGACCCAGCACAGCCATAACTAAATAAAGCTGAACAGTAAAAAAAAAAAAAAAGTAAAGACAGTCCAACTTATTTTTCTGACCACGATGGTAATGAACTGGTCCTCACCCCATAAACAGCTCTAAGATATATAAGGTAACTATTTTTAGGCAGTGCTCAACAGGCAGTGCAAGACACTGATCCCTGAGGGAAAAGACTCATGAAATGAGCCTGCAATCACTCCATCCTCTGCTTGGGGATAATTTTCCAACCAAGACACAGAAAACTGAATCCCAAGGATATTATGATTGTCCTGAGGAGCTGAGGAGACAGAGAACAGAATTTGAGGCAGCTGAAAGGGCTGAATCTGCGAGTAAGGAAATGAACAGAAAGAAGCTGTGCAAAGAAAGGGCTTGAAGTCCATGTGGGAGTCCTCAGTGCACAAGTACGTGAAGGCTAGACTGTACATATGTAGGCCAAGATGACCAGGGCTTACCAGACGGCAGCCGCTCCACGGCTAAAAGTGGGAAAGAAAGCTATTAGAGGTGGTAGCTCAGGGGTAAGGAATCCACCTGTGATGCAGGGGATGCAGGTTCAAATCCCTGGGTCAAGAAGATCCCCTGGGGAAGGAAATGGCAGTATTCTTGCTTGGGAAATCCCGCAGACAGAGGAGCCTGGTAGGTTACAGACCATGGGGTCGCAAAGAGTCAGATACGACTTAGCGACTAAACAACAACAACATCCCTTGAAAACCACCTGAGATTCCAGATAGGCCACATTCTAGATTTAGACCTAACCTGAATGTGCACTAATTGTTCCTAAAACCCAGCCTAAAGCAACACTGGCAGAGGAGATGGGGTTTGGAAGCTGATTGTCACCAAGTCAGTGGGGCTTGAGAAACATCCTAGGTTCCGACACAGCTGCACTGATAATGTATAAAAGCTAATCCTATACCAGTTCAGGAGGATCAAGCAGTAATATAACTGCCTCTTAAAAAAGAACCACAAAGAATACTCTGCAGAGGAAGGTTAACAAAGTCCAGAATCTCTTTAACAAATTATCCACAATGTCCAGTGATTTTAAACAAAATACTCACAGGACAAAATCTCATAAGGCTTTGTGTCCAGAGTCTAGAAAGAACTTTTACAACTCTATTAGAAAACAATTTTTAAAAATGGGCATGAGATTTGGACACTTCTTAAATGAAGATCTATGAATTGCTAATGAACACATGAAAAGCTCACCATTAGGAAAACACCAACTAAAATTAAGATGAGATACGTGAGAATGGCTAAAATAATAAAAACTAGAAATACAAATGTCAGCAATGATGCAAAGCAACCAGAACTCTCATCCATTGCTAGTGGGAGTAAAATGGTGCAACCACTTTGGAAAATAATTCAGTAGTTTAAGAAAGTCATTTATATAGGGCAGAGCAATTCTATTGATATTTCTAGCAATTTACCCCAAAGAAATAAAAACATTTGTTCACAAAAGATAGTACATTAATGTTTACAGCATCTTTACTCCTAACATTGAAAGATAAGGCAACCCAAATGGCCATGATCAAGTGGATGGATAAACAGACTGAGATATATCCATTGGCAGGTGGATTCTTTACCACTGTGATACCTGAGAAGCCCTCTATAAATCACAGTCACTGATATAAACTGAAAGGATGGAAGTAAATGGAAGTGATAATTAGTAGTTCTATAAATTTATATACAATTAGTAAAGAGGTAAGAGAGAGCACACAAAAAAAGGTGAGGGAGGGCAACAACGAGCAGAGAGAAATACATAATACAAAAGATTAGTGCCAAAGGGCCACCAGCGAAATGAGTCATCATACAAACTGGCCCATCAACGTATTATACCTCAAGTGAGAAGAGGCAAAAAGAAAAAGAAAGAGGACTTCTCTGGTGGTTCAGTGCTTAAGAATCTATGTGCCAATGCAGAGGACACAGGTTTGATTCCTGGTCCAAGAAGATCCCACATGCCACAGGGCAACTAAGCCCACGAGTCACAACTAGAGAGCTCATGCTGCTGCTGCTGCTGCTGCTGCTGCTGCTGCTGCTAAGTCACTTCAGTCGTGTCCGACTCTGTGCGACCCCACAGACGGCAGCCTACTAGGCTCCACCGTCCCTGGGATTCTCCAGGCAAGAATACTGGAGTGGGTTGCCATTTCCTCCTCCAATGCATGAAAGTGAAAGTGAAGTCGCTCAGTTGTGTCAGATTCTTTGCGACCCCATGGACTGCAGCCCACCAGGCTCCTCCGCCCATGGGATTTTCCAGGCAAGAGTACTGGAGTAGGGTGCCACTGCCTTCTCCACTAGAGCCCCTTATATCAGTATCTAGGGCCCCTTTGATTAAACAGGCAAAACAGTGAAGGAAATAAACACAGTTCATAGTTTATCTCTAAACACCTGACTGGAAACAATTTTTCCTTAGATATCTACAGGCCAATAGAGAAGGAATTGCAAGAAGGAGAAATAATTCAAAGGGTGAAAAAAAGAGATCTTATCCAGCATGGTATGACAAAGGAACATACATGTTTTAGTGCCTAAAAACTAGAGAGTACTCTCCCTTCCAAGTTTCAAAAAGCTCTTAGCTTATTCAGTATAAAAATAAAACACCTCTTGTATGAGGGTAACCAAAGAAAGTTCAAAAGTTATTCATAAAAAACCTTTACAAATCATTAAGAAAAAATGGATGAGCATTCTAATCATAAAATGGGCAAAGAACATAATTTATAAAATATGATACCAATACATATACTCAGTAAGCATAACACTAGGGGAAAAAAAAACACCCTATTAGTAAACAAAGAATGAAAATCAAAACAATGAGATGCTATTTTCACTCATCTTTGGCTTAGTTACAAAAAATCAAACTATTCATGGTTAGTGAGGATGCTAGATAACAGAGATGATATTCTGCAGTTTACACAGCTATAAACTTTTCTGGAGGGCAATTTGGCATTATTTATCAAAAGTCTTAAAAATCTGTATACCCTCTTTGACCTAGTAATTGTTTCTTTCTTTTCTCAAAGATTATTTAATTTGTGGCTGCACTGGGCTTTCGTGGCTGTCCGCGGGCTTTTCTCCAGTTGTGGTGAGCGGGACCTACTCTCCTGTTCCTGAGCTCAGGCACCAGGGCATGAGTGGGCTTCAGCAGTTGGGGCTTGTGGGCTCTAGAGCGCAGGCTCAGTAGTTGTGGTGCACAGGCTTCGCTGCTTGGTGGTGTATGAGATCTCCCCAGTCCGGGGATGGAACTCATGTCCCCTGCGTTGGCAGGCACTTCTTAACCACTGGACTACCAGGGAAGCCCTGACCTAGTAATTCGACTCAAAAATTTACCTTATGAACTGATTAAAAAAAAATATGTAAAGACTGTTTGAGATAGCACCATTTACAAAAGTGAAAAATTAGTAACTTTCTAAATGTCTTATTGAGGACTAAAATATCATGGTATGTCCATACATGTTAATATAATGCAGTCATTAAAGTTCATATTACAAGTGAATATGGAACTATATCCAGGATACATCTACTGCTAAATGACCAAAGTAGATTACAAAACAATATATGTACTTTCATTATAGTTGTGTTCAAAAGCAAAAAACTTCACATGTATCTCTCTGTCCATCCATCTATCCAACCAGGATAGAAGACAGGAAGATCAAGAGATCTTTCTTTCCTGAATACTAATATTGATTTTTCCAATATTGCTTCAAAGGAACATCTATTTTATAAAACAAAGACTTTAATAATTTTAAAAAACTTAAAAGCACACGCTTCTGAGTTAAATAACTCTACTTTCAAAATCCCAACTGAAGTGACCAAACTGAATACACAGAGCACAGCCCCCACTCCCCACAATGCCTCCTTTGTCAATCACGTTCACAGCAAGGGCCACGGAATCTAGCATAGCGCCTGACACATAGCAATCAACAGCTGTTAAATGGGAGAATGCTATCCATCTGCCATAAACCTTACGGAATTACTGCCAGGTGGATGGAGGATAGCTAGAAACAGGTCATGAAGAGCCAATCCACAGCTTCCCTTCCTAAGAGAGCAACTTAAAAAAAAAGTTTACTTTGCTTGATGTCAGTATATAGACCGGAGAAGGCACTTGGCGACCCACTCCAGTACTCTTTGCCTGGAGAATTCCAGGGATGGAGGAGCCTGGTGGGCTGCCGTCTACGCGGTCGCACAGAGTTGGACACGACTGACACGACTTAGCAGCAGCAGCAGCAGCAGTATATAGACATGGAATTGATTTTTGTATACCGACTTTATATCCAACAACTTTGCTAAACTCACTTATTAATCTGAATAATTTATCCTTATTTTCTACATATGAATCACATTATTTACAAAGATAGTTTTTTTTTCTTTTCTTTCCAATTGTCTTTTTAGTACTTTTTCTTATCTTACTGTATTGGCTAGAACCTTCAAAATAAGCTGAATGAAACGTAATTAATGACTCTTGTCTCGTCCTATTTCTTGACATTCTTGGTGGTAATAACAGCTGTTCACCGTGTGATCAGTCTTTTTGTTTTACATATTCCCATATGCATATTTCATAATTTAAAAGGCAAAATAAAAAGAAAGCAGAAAGAGAAGAAACTATGAAGAACCTGGCAAAATTCTTCAGTTTGGAAGAGTCAACTAGTTTCCTACTGCTGCTGTTAACAAGATACCACAAATTCAATGACTTAAAACAACATAATTTATTATTTTATAGGCTGGGAGATGAGAAGTCCTATAATCAAGGTGTTGGCAGGGCTCTTCTTTCCAGACACTCTGTGAGAAAAATCTGTTTCCTTGTCGTTTCTAGTGTCTGGAGGTCACCTGGCATTCCAAGGCTCATGGTCCCTTCCTCCATCTTCAGGGCCAGCAGCATACTATTTCCAAATCTCTCTCTCTGACTTCTGGTTCCATCACCACGTCTCCCTTTTCTGACCCTGACCCTCCTGCCTCCTTGTAAGGACCTTCGTGAATATGTTAAACCGCCTGGAAAATCCAAGGTCATGTTCCCATCTCAACATCCCTAACTTAAACACATCTCCAAAGGCCCTCTGCCTTGTAATGTAATTTATTTAACAGGTTTTGGGGAACAAGATGTGGCCCATCTTTGGGGGAGGGTATTATTCTGCCTACCACAAAATGTGAAGATGTGGGGGCAGATGCAGAATACTACTTGGAAGACTTTTCGCAGCTACAGATTAGTACCATTCACAATCAGCAGTTTAGAGAGGCCCCGAAAAATGTAAATGGGAAGTGGCCAGAGGGTAGAATTTCTTCTTGACATGGTAGGCCACAGCTCTGGGAAGGAGGTCAGAAACTGCCTTATCATTTAGGTGAAACAAAAACTGGACATGGGATGCTAGCTCTCTAAGTAGCTCCATTATACACAGGACAGAAATATAGAGAATAAATTCACATGTTGAGAATGCACACCACCTGGCCTCCTCCCCATGCATGCCCTTCAGGGTGGTGACTTGGTAGCACAAACCTATATCAACCAAATTTAGACCTGAGAAGGGGATTTTAAATAATATCTGTAGACAAAGAAGGCATCCAGTGAGAATCTACCTAACCTGTTATGGACAAAATATCAGAATTGAGTAAACCTTTAAAGAAACATAAATGGCCAGAACTGGATTGCAGAAATACAAGCTTGGGACCTAAGGAAAACAGCCTGAAACGTAAAAAAAGGGAACGGAGCATGCAAAGAGGGAGAGAAACCGAATACTTGGAGGAAAGATGTTAGATGAAAAAGACAGTATCTGCTTTATTCTCACACTGGATTGGATTTTTAAAATCACAGATTTTGTAAAGTATGCTAAAAAAAAATGATAAAAACAAAAATGATAAAAGAGACCTGGATAAAAGGCAGGCAAAAATATAAAAATTCCAGGATAAGACAGGGAAATAACATAAGGAGACAAATAATGCAACAGAAGATTTAAAAAACTGAATTAGAAGCAGTGAAGAATAGAATCAACACTATAAAAATCTGAACCAACTACAGAGAGGAAAAACTTGAGAAGCCTTTTGAGGCTGTAGAGGTAAAAGCAAAATAAATAAATAAATAAATAAAATGATGACAGAAAGATATGTGGAGGGCAAAGAATAGAGATCTAACATACACGTCAGGAGGAAAGAAATTACCAAAGAAAAGAACAACACATTAGTAATCAAAGACACGAGACATGAAAACTTTTCTGATCCAAAGATAGAACTGCATTTGCTTATTAAAGAGCTCATTATATGCCATACAACATTAAACTACAGAGCCCAACATCTAAACAAATCCTCATATAATTTGAAATTCAAGATTTAAGAAGTTGTAAGTTACCCATGCTGTATGGGGGGAAAAAAAAAAAGTAAATCTACAAAAGAAGAAAAGTAAGACTTCTCTTCATTTTTTCCTAACCGCTAATGCAATGGAATAATAGCTATTGTTTTAAAGGGGAAAAAAGTTGACCTAAGTTAAGTTGCCATTCATGTGCAAGGGCAAAATAAGAACACTTTCAAAACACAAGTGTTCAGATAGCAGCCATGAAGAATGTCATTGATATATTGTTTAATGAAAAGAACAAAGTAAGGAAGAGAATGTATACCACACTATCATTTTGATCATATATGTATATATGTTTATAAATATATTTCAATGGGCATAGAAGTGGTATAAAAAGACAAATATCGAATTGTTAACAGTGGTTATCCCTAGATCGTGACTTTTGCCTATACATTTTTGTGAACTGTTTGATTCTTTTGCATATATATATATATATATATATTACTGTATTTTACAAAAATCACCTTAATTTTTAAAAAGCCTTCATGTTATCTTTGCTGGGAAAAATTCTATAATGTCCATTTCTAAATAACAAATAAGTCAAAGTAAAGAAGATAAAAATGGGAAAGCCACAGAATAAACAGACTAAAAACTGAGAACTGAAAACATTTAAAATAAATTTGAAATAATTATAAATTTAGAAACAAAATGCAACTGTGTGAAAAAGAAAATACATATTGTAAGCAGTCCTAATTTCTACATCTTAAATATAGGATAGTCAACTGACTTTCCCCCCCCTTTCATTCTTGATGTTGATACTCAGAGAATAGAAGATTATGTCATGTTTTTCAAAAAATTAGTCCCACTTAAAATGAATATTTTCCAGATCACCAAAAAACAAAGGCAACTTTTGTCCCCAAACTATGTATGTATGTATACGTGTGTGTGTGTATATATATAAAAACAAGGATTTTTTTTAAAAAAAGCACAAAACAAGAAGCATATGCTATATGACCCCAATAGTATTAAAGGAAAAGAATACACACGTATAAGCATGGGGGGGGGGTGGAGACTGAGAGGACACATACGAAACCTTAACACTAGCTAATTTTAGGTGGTAGTGTGGAGGTGATTTTAATTTTCCTGTGCTTTTCTATACTTTCTATTTAAAATGTTTGCATAATTATGTGTACAACAAGCAACTTGCCAAAACTGTCATTTAAGAAATGGACAAGCCAATGGTTTCAAAAGTTGGACAGTTTAAACCTCATTTTTAACCTCAATTATGTATTAATGACAGTTTCCTGGGATCCTACATCCAGACAGAAAGCAAAGATGACTGTAAGGATGAATGGGATATGCTTGTGAGATGTCTAACTTCATCCCTGGTGGCTCAGAGGTAAAGAATCTACGTGCAACGCAGGAGATGTGGCGACATGGGTTCGATCCCTGAGTCAGGCAGATCTGCTGGAGAAGGAAATGGCAACCCGCTCCAGTGTTCTTGCCTGGGAAATTTCATGGACAGAGAAGCCTGGTGGCTACAGTCCATGGGGTTGCAAAAGGGTCGGACACAACTGAGGAGACTAAAAAACATCACCTTATAATACAATCTATCTCTCTTAATCAAGCTTAACAGTTGCCCCAGCATTAACTTGTTGGAAAGTTCTTCACTGAGTTCTTGGGTCAGATAACAACATGGGAATGAAGACGCAGAAGATCACACAAGTTAGCCTACTTGGGGAAGCCAGAATGAGAATAGCTTACTTCATTACTTATGACATAAATGATTTGGTTCTCATTAAATGGCTAGAGCTTCAGAGCCTAAGAAAAGAAACAGCCTGTCACTAAATAAATCCTTGTTCAGTACTACCTATAGCTATACAGTCACATGCATGCTTTTTAGATAATTAAGCTTTTTTGATATAGACTAACATATAACATGAACTCAACAGGTTTCTCCTAAAACAATTTCCTTTTTACCACTTCTCCTATCTGCCCACAGGGTTACTGGGGTTTCAGTGAGGAAATATGTGTAAAGAGCTTAGCACGCCTGGGACCTGACCAGTTGACTGCAAAACCTTAAGTGAAGTGAAGTGAAGTTGCTCAGTCGTGTCCTACTCTTTGCGACCCCATGGACTGTAGCCTACCAGGCTCCTCCATCCATGGGATTTTCCAGGCAAGAATACTGGAGTGGGCTGCCATTTCCTTCTCCAGAGGATCTTCCCAACCCAGGGATTGAACCCGGGTCTCCCGCATTGCAGGCAGACGCTTTACCATCTGAGCCACCGGGGAAGCCACCAGGGAAGCAAAATCTTAAACTTACTATTATTATGGTTTGATTACTTTTTCAATCACTTATGCTTATTCAGTATAATGCAGCAAAAAGGACACAGGGTTTTAAAACTTGTTCTTATGGAAATTTTCATATATGTACAAAAGTGGAATACTATTAATATAAGAAACTCCATGTACCCACCCAATGTGAAGAGCTGACTCACTGGAAAAGACCTTGATGCTGGGAAAGATTGAAGGTAAATGGAGAAAGGGGTGGCAGTGGATGAAATGGTTAGATAGCATCACCGACTCAATGGACACGAATTTGCACAAACTCCAGGAGATAGTTAAGGACAAGGAAGCCTGGGGTGCTGCAGGCTATGGGACTGAAAAGAGATACAATTTAGCAACTGAACAACAGCAAAAACCCACTATTCAGATTTAATCACGATCAACATTTTGCCTTTTTCCCCCCATCTACACTCCTATCCACCTTCCTTCCTCCCCAGGTTATTTTGAAGCAAATCCTGGATGTCAAATCATCCATAAGGATGTGATATTCTAAAGTCATACAGACAAGGATTCTAAACCTCACATAGCGACATGGCCCTGGGTAAAATACTAAACCTCTGAATTAAGGTGCCGAGCAGCCACTCATGAACTTAACATGACTTTCTCCTGCTGCTGCTGCTGCTGCTGCTAAGTCACTTCTGTGTCCGACTCTGTGCGACCCCACAGTCGGCAGCCCACCAGGCTCCTCTGTCCATGGGATTCTCCAGGCAAGAACACTGGAGTGGGTTGCCATTTCCTTCTCCAATGCATGAAAGTGAAAAGTCAAAGTGAAGTAGCTCAGTCGTGTCCGACTCTTAGCAACCCCATGGACTACACCCTACCAGGCTCCTCCGTTCATGGGATTTTCCAGGCAAGTGTACTGGAGTTGGGTGCCATTGCCTTCTCCATCACTTTCTCCTAGCTGGCTCTCATGTTCAGCGTCGGCGATATTTCTGTCTACATGTAACCAGCTCCACTCTGTTGCTTTTACCCTAACCCATACTCTTTATCTCACTTTTGAATAATCCCAACAGCCACCTATTTTCTCAACCTCTTGTTCATCCCATGCCTGGGTTTTCTATTCCGGTTTGTTTCTTTTAGGCAGAATATTAATCCTGAAAGATATTCAGCAAATCAAAAAGATCAAGGGTGAAGCAAGTTTGGGAAAGGTAGCAAAGGCTATCCTCCTTGCAACGTACATGACATTAGAAGTTCCAAAAAGTCCTGCAGTAATGGCTTCTGTCTAATACTGTGTTACTCTAATTTACATGATTGTGGAACTTTTTTTCACCTAACTATTAAGAACCTATAAAACTAGAGTTTCTTGGAATTTACTTGGGAAATACAGTGATCGGTTAATGCCAAGTCAGTGCTCCTTGAGCAATGCCTTCGGTGGGAAACTACCAATTCAATAAAATTTCAAGAGTTCCTCCTTAACTACAGATGCAAATGAACTTGTTTGCTTGTCACATCTTTGTGTATGCCACAAGTTATCTTCCAAACTAGGTGGGTGTCTGCCTTACACGTCTGAACCTCTCTTGCTGTGCACACAGGAGTGGTGTAGGTCTGCTCAGTGAGCGCCTGTCTAGTGCACATCCAGGCTGGGCCAAACGTGACCACGCTCGACCACGATGAAATTCTCATGTTGCCACTACAAAGTCCTTGAGATACTTTACATTTCTTAGTCGTGAACACCAGAAGCTGGAGAAGATGTCTGTCTTCTTCAGATATCCAAAAGGTTGAGAGTCCCTAAAGAGTCCCCCACATCGATACTGATCTTCCAGGTCGGTGGTGGAGATACTTCATAAGAGCTGATCATCACTCTTCGCTCCTTTCTTGAGCCTCAGTTTTCTCTTTTATAAAATGAAGGTACTAATACCTACTTGGCAGGCACTTTGTGTGGACTTAAATACTGGACAGAAGTAGCTTGTCCAGGGACTGACACATGCTAGATATTAAAGAGATGTTATTTTTCTCTGCCATGGAAAGAAAGAGAGAAAAGGGCACAGGAAGGCATGTAGCATCTTACATAGGGTAGCCAGGGAAGACCTCTCCAACCAAGGTGGCATTGCGAAGGGCGTGAGAGGGCAACACAGTGCTCTGGGGACAGGGTGTTCCAGGTTACGAGGAAACCAAGTGCAAAGACCCTGAGTGTGCGGCTGGTCTGAGGAACAGCAAGGATGCCAACGTGACTAGGGCATACTGGGCACAAGCAAAGTAGCAAGAGCTGGACCAGAGAGTTCATAGAGAAGGGACACGATCTTACTGATGCTTTAAAGAGATCATTCTGGGCTTTCCAGGTGGTCTAGTGGTTAAGAATTCACCTGCTATATAGCAACATGAGTCAGCCATAGGTATATGTTATGCCCCCTCTCTCTTGAACCTCTCTTCCAAATTAACACAATATTGTAAAGCAACTGTCCTCCAAATAAAAAAAATAAATTAAAAAAAAAAAAACACCAAGAATTTGCCTGCCAATACAGGGCACATGGGTTCAACCCCTGGTCCAGGAGGATCCCACATGCCATGGAGCAACAAAGCCCGTGCACTACAACTACTGAGCCAGGGCTCTAGAGCCCAGGAACTGCAATTACTGAAGCCCACGCACCTAGAGCCCGTGCTCCACAACAAGAGAAGCCACTGCAATGAGAAGCCTGTGCACCGCAACTGGAGAGAGCTGGCGTGTGGCAACGAAGACCCGGCACGACCAAATATAAAATAAATAAATAGAAACAGAGATCCTTCCAGTGGCTGTGTTGGAAATAGACTGGAGAGCAGGAGGAGGGAGGAGCTAGAGAAACTAATCAGAAGGCATTTCACTGAATCGAACTAGGGTGCAGTGGTAAGAAAGCACTGTATGTGTTTATTTTGAAGGTAAAGAAGACTTGGATCACTGACAGATTAGATATGGAGGTGTGAGAAGAGAGGAGCCAAGAATAACCCCAAGAATTTTGACATGAGCAGCCCCAAAGTCAAAGCTGCCATTTATCAAGATGAGAAGACTGAAGACAGCTCAGGTTTGGAGGAGAAAGAAATTCCAAAGTCTGGATTTGGAGATGTTGTATTAGACATGCCTATTTCACAGTCCTTGAGGTGGAGACTACCTTCAGACTACCTGAGTCTCAGTGAGCTGCAACTGCCCTGGGCAGCCTGAGGGCACGACCACAGGCTGAGGGCACGGACCACGGGCTTGGTGTTCTTCTTGCCAGTCATGTACTTAGCACATGCTGTTGTATATCATATACTGTATCATACACATGTATCATATGCTCACACTAAAGCTGGGAGAGGGGTTTCCCTGGTAGTCCAGGGGTTAGGATTCTGCACTTCCACTGCAGGAGGCACGGGTTCGACTACTGGTGAGGGAACTAAGATTCCACATGCCACACAGTGAAAGGCTTATCAAGTCTAAAGCTGGTTCGGACTCCTTCTGTGTTCTTCACTGAAAGGCAGTTAACCCAATAGCCAATTTCCAAAAGCACCCCCAGAGTCAAGACCACCCTATGATCACAGAAGAACAGGACGTACTAGGATTCCCCTGGCCCAAGTTGCCCAGTTTCTCTTCCAACTCTTCCAACTGAACATCTTCCATAAAGTCTGCACTGTGTTAGCTGTCCTCAGCCTCACACACTACAACTCCCCGTCAGTATTCCCTCTGGAGACTAGAACAGCAGGACTTTATTCCAACTTTTTGCTAGAAAAATATAAAATGAGTATTTCTCTAGAAAGAAAGGTTCTCACATTCCCCGTATTAGTCATTAACTGCATTTAAACTCCATTGATATGTCAATGTCGAGACCTTTATCTGCTTATAGAAATTTAACCAAAGGGAATATATGAAAAAAATTCTACAAGGAATCACTTCACTGATTATAGTAGTTCAGAAATTCAGGACAGGCCCTTTGTTCAATAAAGCAAAGACTGGTTAAAGAAATCTTTGCATAGAAATGAATACTAAGTGATCCTCAAACATGATTCCATTTAAGAATACATTAAAAAATACAAATGAAAAAAGCCAAGTACAGGGACCTCCCTGGTGGTCCAGTGGCTATGACTCTGCGCTTCCAATGCAGGGGGCCAGAGCTCTATCCCTGGTCAGGGCACTAGATCCCACATGCCCCAGCTTAAGGTTCCTCATGTCACAACTAAGACCCAGCGCAGCCAAATAAATTTTTAGAAGCAGAGCACAAATAACATGTACAATATGACCCTTAGTTGTGTTTAAAAAAAGTGTGTGCATATACTGGAAGTTAAATATGACTGTATATAATCAGCAAAAACAACAGTTGTATTACCACTGGGTAAAGGGAGTTGTGGATACATTTTTTTCCTTTTTACTTGTCTGCAAGGAACACAGATCCTTTTTTCACAAAGATGAATTAAAAAAATTTACATTCAACATAAAATCTCTCATATTTGTAGTTTATGTTTGGATTTTAACTTTTACCATCTGACATTAAAACGACGACAAAAAAATCTACCTGCCTTTCTATACATACTTCATCTAGCTCAAAAGCTTTCCTTCTGAGAAGCCACTTGTGGGACTCTCCCCAAAAGGCTCTCCCCTAGGGGATGTGACACCAACAACTCCGCACAGGGGTCAGTCACAGGGATCCCCTGCTTGGCATAGGAGACCCTGCTCCGGGGGTCTGTGGGCGCGACTTCCCCAGCCCAGCAACTGCTGCACGGGAATGGGAAGCAGAAAGGACGGCTCTACTCTCCACACCTGGCCGCAGCCCCAACTGTTATGCAGAGACTAAGAGCTCCACAGTCCCCACCAGGGCAACAGGCAATGGGCTTTGTTTTCTATAAACAGACAGACAAGGAAAAAGTTCAGGTTAAAACGCGGTCCTCAGAGGAAGAAAAATAGAAACCAGGCAGCGGGGAATGCTTCATATTCCTAAAAGCTTTTTTTGTAAGTTAACACATGGTGTCTGCTTCTCTCTAGTCACCTATTTATCACTCTCCTCCTCAGAGAAGGGAAAAAGCCCTGGCTGTTTTCCTAGTGCAGAGTTTTGTGGCTGGGGGGAAGGATGAAGGGGGGAGGACGGAGGGTGCCTTAAGCATGATGCAAACCATTTGGAGCTGAGTGAGAGCACTGCCAACACAAGCTGCACTATTTAAACAAGTGAGGAAATGATCGTATATACAACATGCCAGCGAGCGCACACACACACCAAAGGAAGTCGAGAGGGCTTTTTTTTTTTTTTCAGGACACGGAGCTGGATGTCAGCGGCTAAAAGGTCGATATTTTCCCTTAACACCCTCCTCAATGACTTAATCATGTTCCGTTTGCACAGAAAACTTCCCAAGAATAAAAAAGTCTGGAGAATTGAGAGGAGGGGTGAATGGGGGAGGGATGTTTGGCCTGGGGCTGACCTTATCCGAGGTTTTCTCCACGTAGCAGGGGTCCTGAGGGGCAGCCAGCAAGGGGACAAAGCCCGAGAGAAGCCGATCCTCTTCCAAGATGAGGAGGGTGAGGTCATCGTCCGGGTCCTTGTACAGTGGCACCTCAGACTGATTCACTGCAGTCAGTATGTTACAGAAGTCAGCCAGCGTCGACCACACATCCACAGCAACCCTGCGAGAAAGGAGGGAAGACAAGAAGAGCAGCTCTAGAGAGGGACCAGTTCAAGCCGTCTAAGCACTTGTGGGCAGGGACATGCTTGTGGCAAATGCCGTCTACGGCTGGCATCTGCCAGGAAATCTAACCCAAAGAGCTCAGAGATAAAACTGTGCCCGTGGCAGTAATCTGGTGGGTGGGTGTGTGTGTCCATCTCTGCAAAGTTGAAATTGATTAGGGGGACGCTTTTAATCCTAACCAGAAAGGAAAAAGAATTTAGAGAATCAGTTGCCTAATGCAGGTCCTGTCACCTTTCCAGACAGTGTGCCTGAGACACTTACTCAAACATTCAAGACAACCAGTGCCTGAGGCGGCTCCCAGAATTCCCCTGCTCCTGTCCAGCCAAGTATATGCCACACAGACAGCAACACCACGCCAATCTCTCCTCCTCCTACACAGCCAGAGGGACCAGACACACCAGGCAACGAGTCCCGTGGTTGTTGCCTCCCACCCCAGTCCCCTACAGTGGTTTAGAGATCTCTTCCTATAGGTAAGGAGGAAAACAATCAAACACACCCAACAAAAACCTCATTCCTGGCCTGCCAAGACCCTCCTGGGAAGGAAAAGCCACCCACGCATTTCGGCAGGTGAACAATATCAGTACTGTCTCGGCCACCACTCTCCCCCTCCTCTCCCACACAAGCGGAAGGTAACATACAGGGTGACCAACTCTTCTGGTTTGCCTGGGACTGTCCCAGTTTTAGCACTGAAAGTCCCAGGTCGCCAGAAACCCCTCAGTCTTGGGCAAACTGGGTTGGCTGCTCACCCTAACTGCGTATCACCAGGTCCTGGTCGAACATGCTAAGAACTCCTGAAAAGAAAAAGTCCGGCTCACCCCAGTTTGAACTTCAGAGCCAAATCAGAAAAAGGAGGTTCATTTCTCTGTCACTGTCATTTGTCAAAACTCTCCTGTGGCTCACATCCCTGCTTTGGTGAGTGCTAAGGATCCTTAGAGCTTTCTTTTTTCGTCTGTAGCTCTAACAGTCAAACTGTGGTCAGATCCGGGACCGCCAAGTTTATAGGCCCTGGGCTGTACAGGACTTCACTTTCTTTTCCAGAATACCTTAACCAGGGCGTCTGGAACAGGCAAGTGCCCTATGGATGCTAAGCTGTACTCTAAAAGGAGCTGCACAGAATAACAAAGAAAAGCTTTACAATGAGGCTCAAGAGATGGGGTGGCGAGAGGCGAGAAGCAGAAGAGAGCTATAAGAGTGAGCTACATCCTGGAATCTTCCCAGAGGAGTCACTGCGCATGAGCCGGATCTGCCAGGGAGGGGCCTCAGACCTGAGGAGTGTGTTTCGCCCGGAGATGGGGAGCTTTTGGGAGATGGCAGAAGAGAGGGCGTTCAAGGGCCATGGCACTGAAGGTGATGCTGGGGGAGAGAGTGGAGTGGAGGTGTGAGGATTCCTTGCCTGGATCCAGGTGGAAGGAGCCTGCACTGGTTTATTTACTGAAATCACTGCATGAGGAAAAGGCCATGAAATGAAACATCTTGTTTTCAAGAGTGTCCTGGGAACCAGGCGGAACACAGCTCCATTAATCACACAACGGCACATAATCAACACACGTGTATCGCACAATGACTCGCCTCCCAGGCTTTGCCCAGGAACGAGAACGTGTTTGGGAAGAATCACTGGAGGGGCGAGAGCTTTCTAAGGCCTCTCTCTCTGCATAGACACTGACGACCGGACTCATTCACAAAGCTCCATCTTTTGGCTCGGCTGAGTTTGGCTGTCAGAAATGTTTAAATATGGAAAAAAATAAACAGTTGCAACACGTTTCTGTGCGGAGATCTGCCTGAGCCCCTTTGTGATGTAATGGGAAACGCGGCATTCAGGCTACCAGCTGTAGAATAAACAGAACTTGGAGGGTTAAAAGGAACTGAACTTTCCACGACCCCATCTGCAGAGAAGAAAATAATAAGAGGAATGATGCACTGCCCCACAGCTCTGATAGTTTATCCTCCGGTCCCGGCTGCAGAGACAAGCACCGGATGTGATAGGGCCGCTCAGGGCCGCCTCCGAGGTTAGCGCTGCCCATGGGAGACGCACAGGGAGGCTCTTCCAGCTCCCCGCTTCCTCCCCCTGTGCCCTGCTGGCCACTTGAGCCCACTGCCTGAGTCTGATCCCACAGCAGTGGTGAGCTCTGGCCAATAGGCACTGCTCGGCTGCAGAGCAGCAATTTGGAAAATAAACAGGAAAGACGACAGCGAGAAGGAAGAAGGTGAAAAGTCTCCCAGCTGAATTCTTGGCTTGGGGGCCTTGGTTGGTGCTGTGCAGGTCAAGGCTGCTTCAGGACGTACTTGGGGGCAGGGCGAGGTGGTGGTGGGGAGCAGCAGCATCTCAAGCCAGGGAGAGGCGGCAGAAAATTACCCATGGCTGCCACAATGGGAGGCCCCACATCCCTCTCTCATCCCCCCACCCCTACCATCTTGGATCCAAGACGAAGAAATATGTGGTACCATGTGGTTCTCATTACCATGCTCCCTGTCCCTAAGGCTCAGATAAACCAAAACGGACTCCTCTCAGAGACTGCTGGCCACCACGAGGGACCCCTGACCACATCTGCCTTTCGCCCATTACCACCCACCTTGTGCCCAAACCTGGACACTCACTGCATAAATCCAGTGGATGGGAGGTCCTACCCTAGTATTGATTTGTAAACAGCAGCTGATGCCAAAAGACATAGGAAGTGTCCTGAGTTCCCACCCCAGAAATGTCAAGGGGCCCAAGGGGCCAAGCTAGACTGAGCAGAACCAAGGGAATAAATACACAAAATGCTCCAAGGAAAGGTCATTTCTGTCTGTATCCCTCCAAATGGGTGTGCAGATCTAGTGGCTTCTTTCTTCTGGTACCGCAGTAGGGCTGCCCCAGATCACTGCATAGCTCACCGATAGTCCTCTCCCTCCTCACTGAGCCCCATAAACACAACAACTGACCAGGTGCCCATGGACCATACAGTGACTCCCTACAGAGGGTGGGGGAGAAGGGAGTGTCAGGAAACTAATACTAAAAGGAAGAAGTACTTAGAAAAACTAGGTGAGATGTCTGAGCTCAAAGTTAAGATGTCTGCAATGGGATGAGGTAATTCCTGGAACCTGGGCAACGTCACCTCAGCTTACCCTGATCAGGCCTCTGGGCTGAGAGGTCAGTTCCGTGGGTGAACACAGGGCTTCCTGTCTGAGTAGAAGGGGAAAAGTTAGCCTTTTCCTGCTCTAGTCTTTATCCCAGCTGGAAGTGCCTTCCAACCTTCACCCTACTGCAGCCCTTGAATGCTAAGGATTCAAGGTTGGCCCGGGCCAAGGGGCCCGATGTCCAATTCTGGTGGCTGTGAGGAACTTTATAGCGCTCCCATTCTTCTAGAAACACTTAGGAAATGACTCCCCAGGAGAGTTTCCAGACATGCTCAAGCCACCAGTGGTTCTAAATGGACCCTCTAGAGCACTATCCGCTTGGGCAAATCCCTCTGGTTTGTTCTGGTCCCAGCTCGTATTTGGAAAAAACTCCCAGAGTCCAAAAAAATCTTCCCCCCAAACAGACACAAGGCAGCCAGAGAACATGAAACTGCATGCGAGTCTGTTTATGGCCTTCAGAATGGCGGCAAGGGAGCCTCTCAGGCAACTGTGATGTGACTAGTGAGCAGGGATCGGCGGCTGCAGGGTGACCCAGTGGTCCAACCCCACAGAACACGCCACACACCGGGAAAGTAGACCTCTGGCTGGAGTCTGAACACCAGATCCTAGCTTGGGACCGACCAGCGGTGGCTAGTTAGAGGTATGCACTCAGGACCAAGGCTTGCTCACTTCCCTACAGACAGGCATTCATTTACTCCACCAGGAAAGGAAAAAAATAAGAGTTAATTTACTTTTTATTGCCTCAGAATTCCAAGGTTTAATGTAGCTGTCAGTTTGAGTGCGGTGCAGCTGCCGGCCGATACAATGCAGCCCAGGCCAGCCCAGGTGACTAGGGAAACACATTTCACAGAAATGAACCAACGCACACTCTTGGCCGGTTGTTTGGGGGGATATTGACTCGGGGAATCAGATTAACCCTTCGGGCTGGGGTTTGTTCTGCAAACAGCGTTTGAAAAGCAGCTTCGGTACAAGGATCTGAGAAGCCCTGATCTCAGGTGGACCAGTAGGTTTCTGGTTTCTTCAGTTTTGGCATTTCCTCATACGACATGCCACTCAACTACAACGTGCTTGGAAAGATTCAGGTGTGAGGCAAGTTATACCACAGATCTCTATCAAGCTCCTTCCTAAACTTCAGAAAGGAAGGCAGATCTGCTGGCTTTATAGGGAGCAGATCAGGTATGAACTTTTCTGCTAACTCCACCTGGGGCCGGGACGACAGTTCAGAGAATGAGGACGAGGGCCCCACTGGGGCTCAGGCCATCCTTCTGGCAAGTCTGAGGAGGACTGAGCCCTCACACACCCCTTCATATTTTTACTGGGGGAACAGGCTGACTGGTGATTAATATCAAGTACAATGACCCCATGTTACAAGCCTGCAGGGGCCTGTGGAGGTGGCCATTTCCTGTGTAATACCAGCTTGTTTAAACACTAACATTCAAACGCCACAGCTGCAGAACAAACCCGGAAAGAGTTGAGTGAGAAGAAGCCCTGCATTGTGTTTCGGAGCTATGGAAGATCAGAGAAGCGGTACAGATGGGAAACAAGTTGGGTCTTTGGTTCCTGGAGTGAGGAGCTCTGGAAACAGCTAAGATGGCACAGAAGCCAGGCATAAGAAAACTGAAAAAGAGATGGTCTGTGGACTACAGCCACAAAGGGGAAAGGCTAAAGGCCACAGCAAGAGAAATTGCTCTTAAGATACGTTATATCCTCTTTTTCAAACTTGTCTGCCGACGGACCATCGTATTCTAGTCCACCACCCTTCACTCGGGGTTCCAACCCCCATGGGAGCCCTGCAGGACCCCCTCCCCCCACCCACCCAACTGGAGGAAACTGGAGGAAATGAGCAGGCAACAGCAGAAACGGACCTGAATGCAACAAGTCTGGTAGAGTCAAAAGAACAGTACCTGGGCTTGAAGAGCTCGGTAAGCCCCTTGGAAAGCCAACTCTGTTCTCAGTGGGCTGAGGCTCTGGTTCTGGTCTCAGGCTAGGCAGCTCGGCAGGATGGGGCAGAGCCTGAGTCGGGGTGAGGGAGATCTATGCATCTCTCTCTGAGACTCGGGAACCACAGTGTATTTTCCAGATGCCACCATGATATAAACAGGAGACGACGTTATCAGGGCTCACTGCTCTAGGAGTTAAGACATGGGTGGCCAGATACCATCCTCCAAGAACATCACTGTTTATTAGGTGACCATTGAGAACTACGAGACTCAGTTAAAGAAGATCCTTTCTGCCTTTCTAATTCACACAAACAAGTCAACCTGGGCCCCTGGAAGAGTGCCTGCTGAAATTAATTCTGCCCAATAGGGCAAAATCAATCTGCAGCCCAGTCACCCTGCACTTCTCTGAGAACATAAACTTCATGTTCTCAGCAGTGCAGCTGGAGCCCTATGGCCAACAGCAGGTCACGGTAACCTCATTCCAGGATTTCTCAAGTACCTCTCCTGTGCCTCCCTCAACCTCTCTCTAGGTCAGCGCCTTATTTGACTTCAGTTCTCCTAAGCTACGCTCGGACGTATGGCCTCAGTCTCATGACGATGGTGTGTTAAACCCATCAGCACTGTGTGTTTGGGAAAGAGCGGTCCCCAGGGGACCTCGACATCTCCACGGCCTGAGTGGAGTCCTCGGTGGCCTCCCTGGTGCGGATTCTCACGGTTCCGGCCTCTCTGAGTTCTGAGCTGTAACCACTCCAACACGTCTTCTCAGTTTAGCACACACTGGACCCAAATAACCTCAGCCTGGAGCTGGAAAGTACTCTCCCGGGGTCAGCGGCTGTACCCTGCTGGGGTCAGACTGGAGCCTTGGGCCAACACCCCTTCCTCTCACAAGAAGTCCTGAGTGGTGGTGGGGGGGGGGGAGGCGGGGGACGGCGGCTCCTGCCGTGGGAGAGATCACGTGTGCCCCACACTCAGCACTTGGAGGAAGAGGAACCCCCTGGTGCCAGGCTAGAGTGCTGACGCCCCAACCCGGAGCCAGGGAGACTGGGTGGGGAGCCAGGGTAGCAAAGGGGCTTCCCACAGTCACCACCACTTCCTTCAGGGAAGTGCTGATGGACTAGTACTTAGTGACCTCCTAAAATGCCCTTCTGGGAAGACGTATTAAGCGTCCTTGAAGGGGTGCCGACCAGGCTTGGGATTAGTTCTTATTTCAGAGCTGTCCTAGGAGGGTGAGCAAACGAGCTTCTTTTTAACTCAGGAATGTCTATCTCGTCTACAGGGTCAGCACAGGCGGGCTCCCTGCGGAAATGAGCTTACTGCACGCTCCCTCCATGTCCCCACGTCTCCCAAGGTGGCGGCACCTCAGGGGGCTCCCTCCAGGTCATTTCCAGCATGCTCCGTAGACTACACAAGGCAAACCATGGAAAAGCAGCAAGTCCAGGAATTTCTGGAGGGTTTTTTTTTTTTAACAGTACTCCAATCCAACAGTGTGATAAATGCATCCGAGCTACAATTAGGAAGATATATAGCATCAGAATGCGAAGGTCTGGGCAGCCTGGTGAAGCGCGGGCTCTCCAGAGCCCCAGCTATGTTTCCCATTATGTAACCCTGGTCATGGGCAGACAGCCAGACTCCAAATGAAAAAGAGACTCTGGCTTGGCACCGGTTCTATTTTCCTATCCTCATTCGGGGTCAGCGCAGTGTCATACAGCTGCAGAGAAAGCTCCGGGGATTAAACCTGGGAAAGCCTCCAAGACCAGGACCTGGGTTCAAGTACCAGCTGAAAGCAATAAACCAACTGCCACAGCTGGGCTAGGTTTGGATGTTCTCAAAGTCCCCTGACTCTTTCACTTACTGAGAACTAGAGATCAAGATGAGGGAAGATTTGGCTTTGGTGGAGCCTCTGAAATGAGGTAGGTTGTCCCACTGACCTCGCCTTGCCAAAGGTCCTGGGATGCAAGGGGGCTACGCGTGGGCTCGCGGAAGCCCGTTGCTCTGCTCTTCTCCACCACCTGATGTTCACAACGGCCTCATGCTCCCTGGGCAGAGTCAGGAGTGGCTGCCCCTCCCCTCTCACGAAAGCCACAGAATCTGTGCTCCCCACTCCTCCTCCAACCCCCAACATGTGCATGGCCCCTCCAAAGACTGTGATCTGTTCTAAACAGACCAAAGCACTCTACACTGCCTTTTACAGTGGCTCAAGGCAACTTTCCACACCCTGATACAAACCTCCATACCCAAATCTCGGATACAAAGCCATTCCATTACAACTCCTAACAGACACGAATGGGAGGTCAACGTGCCCACGTGCCAATGCCAGCCTACTAAGTGCCACTGTGTGCAGAGGCACAAATGGCTCTGAAGCCCTGCCCCTGTCACTCTGCAGTGTCAGGGAAGTCCTGTCACCATCAGAACAAGTGCTCCATACGTGCCTAAGTGGCTCCTGCAAGGAACAGTCAATGTGACCAGAAAGAAGAGGAATACGGGCCAAGAGGAGAAAACCAGGGAGACCTCATGATGTGGTTTAGAATTGCCCTGAGGAGGTGGAGGATGCTTCCAAGTGACTGACTGTGCAAGGAAACATGGTAACACAATGAAAGGCAGACAGGGAATGAAGAAGGATTAAACAAGGGTCCAAATGTGTCAAGGAGACAACGTGGGAGTAGGCATTTCTGGAGGAGAAGAAAACTGAAGCACAGGCTTTCTGGCCACCTTAGTTTAGGATCAATGAGGAATCTGACTTTGCAGAAAACAAATGCGGGCATAGACTAATGAAAACACGCGAAGGAGAGGTGTTAGGTGGAAGCGATTTCCTTCCTACTTTCTTGAGATCATTCCCAGACGTTCCAAAGTGAAGAGCAGCATAGGGACCTAGTGTGTCAGAGGGATTTCTGTTCTGACATCTACAGAACTATCTGGAGTATGTTATTCCTCACAGCCTTAAAAGAAAAAGGCTCCACAGTATGGAAGATCAGTGGATGGGAGATGTCATTTTGTAACCTAGAGAAGAACCCAGACCCTGCCAATCCCTCAACTACAGCATCCACTCAGTGAATGTTAGGCGGTTATATGAGAAACCAGAAAGAAGGGAGGTAAATTCTTACTCCACTTTTCCACAGCTTGGATCTGAAGACTATGAGATGGGGTGATGGTTAGACCAGGTCTGCTTTGTCCAGTGGCACCAGCCATCAAACCACCGTACCTTGTGGTCAGGCCCCGGGATGGCGGGGCCCCTCCTCTATGCTTAAATTTGCATTCCAGAGACAACCAGCCACTGATTCTGACTGCAAAGGCAGACAGTGCAGGAAGGACTCTATTCTCTACCACACTGACTTCTCCAGCCTAGTCTGGACTCATCAAAGAGTAAGTTAACAGCTACAGGAACTTGTTTACTAAGCAATCAGATTCACAGTATTTGGTCAGATTTGCTATCCCTGTGAAGGAAAGTCTGAAAAGACTGAGCAAACTTGATTCACATGTCCCAGCCCCGTTTGCCTCTGGCCTTGGAGGTGAAGGCCAGTTGGGGGTGGATGTAGCCTGGACCACGTGCCCAGCTGCAGACTGAGCCCTTGCCCAAAGATGGGCAGCAGCTCGCATGAGCCGGCAACGGTCCATTTGCTCCAGCATCCACAGAGAAAACAGACTCAGCACCTCGAGCAAATGAGGCCCAGCACTTCCTGTGTGAGCTTTCCATTTCCTCAGCCAAACAAAAGCCAAGGGGGTGGGAGAGGGAGGAGGGGAGAAGGGAGACAGGTCACAGCAGAGCGGTTAGCCAGCCTGATGGCCAGGATATGGGGAAACGACCTGGGTCGACCATACCTAAGACTGTGAGATGGAGTGACCCAGGGAAGGCCCAAGCTCCAAGAGCAGATGGTCTGCCTTCCCCCAGGCCAAGTGAAAGACAGGAAGACACTGTGACCCCTGCACATGCTCAGAAGCAGTGGCTTGAGATACTTGGTGAGCAAGAGTCCTTCCTTGTCAGTTTCTTTCCAGAACTGCAAACTGCCTAGTCGGCATTGCAGATTAATGGCCTGAAAAGTCGGAGGCTGACATGTTAACTCTTCAGGGAACGCTGCTGAGAACTGGCTGCCCCAAGCCAGATAAGCCTGCTCCTTTATGTATCTGCAGCTGCCCAGCTCAGGGTTCAACTCTGGCTCACCGGGCCTCAGCCTGGAGTGCGTCCTGGAAACTTAAGAGGGTTCACAGGAAAGACGCAGAGATTTGTTTGGTGCTGTGAGCATCACCCACAGGGTTACAGAGCCAGAGTTGGGGATCCTGGGAAGGGCAGGCTGAATGGTCCGGGGGTGGCTTCCTGGGGTGAGAAGCAAGGGAGATATATGAGGAAGGAAAGGCAAGAAAGAATCAGATTCTACAGTCCACATGGAAAGGTCAGTTAACTGCTGACCAGAAACCTCTGCATGTCACCCAGGAGCCTGGAGACTCCCATGGCATGGCTCCCAGCCCAGAGAAGCACCCCTCCCCACTCCCTAGAAATGTACCATCCTAGCCATCCATCCTCCTCCTTCCAGTACTCTCCCCTCCCAGGGAAGAGCACTAGGCAAGAATGAGAAGACGCTGGGCATGGATGCTTGCTCCCGAACACACACGCATACGCCCAACACAGAGCGTGAAGGAACTGTGCGTGTACCATACCTGCCAGAGACCCCAATACAGCTGCTGGAAGAGGGAGGGAGGGGGTTGTAGAAAGGGAGACAGAAAGGTCAGACAGAGAAATGCCGAGGGAGAAACCGAGACAGGGAAAGAGAAAGAATGAGGGAGAGAAATGGACAGTCAACAGAATTGACCAGAAACAGGCCTGGGTGCACACACATTAGGGCGCTCTTAGGCAAACACACACACACATACACGGCAACCTGAACACACAGAAGAACATACACAGCGACCTGAGCACACAGAAGAACAAGACGCACAGGAACACGGGTATGGAGCAGGAGCCGTCAAACCTTTTCTATAATGGAACAGACGGTAAGTACTTTTGGCTCTGCAGCCAGTATGGTCTCTGTCACAACTGCTCAGCCCTATTACTGCAGCGCGAGAGCAGCGTGGACAGAGGGAACAAACAAGCATGGCTGTGTTCCAATACAGCTTTATGGGCGCTTTTCAGGGTCCCTTTTCATACACTTTCTGCAAGTCATGAAGTCTTATACTTTTGATCTTTCTCTCAACCATTTAAAAATGTAAACCATTCTTAGCTCATGGGCCACAGCTTGCTGACCCCTGATACAGACACACACAAACAGCAGGGAGGGAGGTGGGAGAAGAGGCAGGCGGGAAGAAGCTGAGATGGGCAGGAGGAATGGACAGAGGCAGGTGGATGGGTACAGGAAGACCCACATATAGAGAAACGTCCCCCGCCCCCAGCAGAGAGACCTAGACTGACACACAGAGATACACTCACAGACAAATATGGACAGGGACACAGGCAGTCCTGGGCACAGATGCTCAGGAACAGACACTCCCACAGGACACAGCCACACAGAGAGACACGGGCAGGACCGAAGCAGAGATGGACTGACATGGGCCCAGACGCACATGTGAACACAGAGACAGGGCGTCAGACCACAGTGCAACAGGGTCCTCAGGGGACACAGGAGCCCTGCAAAGAGACCCAGACACAGATGTGGACACAGCACGTGGACACGTGTACATGCACAGACTTGGACAGGCACGCCCAGAGCCTTCAGTAGACAAATCCCCTCAGACACACACACATTAATACAAAAAAACCCTCACAATCAGACACGCACAGACAACAAGACCCAAGCAGGCACACACAGAGCTACAACTCACACACTGTTATGAACACAAGAAATCGCTCTATATGGTCGCACAACAACGTGAATGCACTGTAGACTTAAAAATGGTTAAGATGGCAAACTCTGTCGTATTTATTTTTTACCACAATTTTTATAACAGAGAGAAAAAAGTCGTATGGGCACACAAAGAGATCTACATAGAGACATCCAGCAGACACACATTTTCCCCACACCAACATCCAGAGCCAGGGGGACGAGGCAGGATGTGCTGCGGGGGATGGGGATGCAGTGAGTGCAAAGCGGTCTATGCTCTCACCCCCACACACACCACATCGTGAGAAGGAGGTAGGGAGACAGTGCGCAGGACAGCATGAGAAGCGGCAAGGGCCTGAGAGATGCACGGAGACGAACTAAAAGGGGGAGACAGAGAAGGTCTCACACACTGACTGACACCCACCCAGACCTGGGAGGTAGCTGCGGAGACGGTGAGCGTGAGCAGTGCACAGTGAAAACTCACAAGATCAAGGGCAAGGAGCAGAACAGAGCAAGCCATGAAGTGAGAGAAAGAGAGACTGAGAGGAGGAGGAGGAGGAGGAATGGACCAGAGAGCAGGCAGAAGCAGGGGCCTGGGAGGTGTTCACGGAAGGGGAACACCCAAGTTCAAGTAAAGAGGGGAGACACAGGTCAGCAGGCCACAGGAGGGGGCTGTGGGAACTCGGGCAGGCAGGGCTGACTCACTGTGAGGGCAGCTCCAGGGAGGTAGGCGGAGGGTTCCAGGTGTCTGGGTAGCCGAGCATCCAGTCTGACCAGACCTTCACACTGGGGAGCAGTTCCTTCAGGTCCGGGACAAAGGAGGACACCTTGATGTCATCTTGATCCTCCTCTCCCTCAGGAGAGGACAGCTGAGCTGCAGAGGCAAAGGGTAAGAGCTGGGCCTAGATCTACAGTGGCCCTGCGTGCGGCCAGTGGGGCACTGGGACAGCAGCCAGCTCCCAGGGAAGGGAGACCCCATCCACAGGACAGCCAGGCCCAGAAGCAAAGGACAAGTGCCAGTACCTAAGAGGATTCTGAAAAGCAGGACAGAGAGAGAACCAGTGCACTGGGTCTGCCCTGCACACAGCTGCCTGTGCTCCACCTGCGGCCTGGCGACAGGGTTGCCACCCTGGCCTCCAGCCTCCAACCCACACCCACTCTAGCCTTCCTTCAGCACAGCACTGACATGGCACCAGGGTTCCTACTCAAACAGAACAACCCGAATTTGATGGTAAGGAAGTATCAGAGAAACCCAAACAGTGGGGTGTTCTACAAGATAAATGTCCTGCACACTTCAAAAATGTCAGGAGCATGAAGAACAAAGGAATATTCAGAAACCATCCATGTTGCAGGAGACTATAAAGAGACACGACATCTAAATGCAACGTCTGATCCTGGAGTGCATCCTAGACCAGAAAAAAAATATTTTTTTAGTACAACTAATACAAACTCAGTAAGGTCTGTAGATTCAGTAATAGTACTGTATCAACGCTGGCTTCCTGACTGTGATAACAGCACTGTCGTGTAGGAGAAGATCCTTGTGACTAGGAAGTACACAGTCCAGTATCTGGTGCGGGAAGGGGCGGGGCGGGGAAGCTACCATGTCTGCAACTTATGATCAAATGGTTCATAAAGAAAATAATACGTATACGTGTACGTATGGAAAGAGAGAGAACTTAAAGCAAGTGTGGTAGAAAGTTAACAATTAGGGAGTCTGGGTGAGGGGTAAGTAAGAGAGTATTATTCCCAAAACTTTTCTGTAAATTTGAGATTCTATCCAATTAACCTCCCTTGCTCTAAATAGGCAACTCCAGCGGCTAGAGGCACTCCCAAAGGCTGATGTGGCTGGCGAACAACAGAGGGGCCTCACTACTCATCACAACTGATCCAGAAGCTGAAAGAAAGGTGCACCCTTCAGCCCTGCCTTACATGGCCCAGAAGTCAGGCTTGGAATTCTAAGGGCAGACTTAAAGGACATGGGGACACTGCTCAAAAAGCAGTGGCTTTCAGGAGCTAGTTCTTTCAGGGGCTAGAAAGAACCCCTGATCTGGTCCAGTCAGTCTCCTGGAGATGGCTGGTCCACAGCGGTTACAGCCCCCACCAGGTACCAAACAAAGAAGGACATACAGAGAGAGAGGTGGAAATCAAAACATCAATTAGGAACATCAAGGAAAACTCATTTTTCAAGTTGCATGAACACTCAGCAGTTCAGAGGTACAGTGAAAATCCTGTTAAAGGAGAAGAGAGACAGAGGATGAAAGAAGTCTCCTTTCCTTTCCACAGAACGGAAGGAGGGCCGGAGAGGAAGTGGGACTAGTCAGGTAGGCAAAAGGAAGAGGGCATGCTGGCAAGAGGGAGCCTGGAGTAGAGGGAGAAGACACGGAGAACGCAGCACGGCCTCCTGAGCCTGTCTGGACAGGACCCAGGAGCTGGAAGGCCCACCAGCCAGGGGCCCTCGTCTGCTTACCTTTGGCCGACTCCTTCAGTAAGTAGGTGCAGCGTCGCACCAGGAGAGAAAACATGGCCAGGCCCAGGGCTGCAGCCTGCTCCTGGATCACAGAGCGACACTCCTCCGAGAAGCAGTCTGGGAAGGGGAAAGGCAAGTCCATCAGTGTCCTGGGGGCTAAGGGGTCCTCTCCCCACCTTATGAGGAGGAAGTCCTTGGTCGTGTCACTGAGTTCCTTTTCCTCACCTGAGCCTGGGGCTGGAAGATTCCCATTCTCAAAGGGCAGTCAAAAGGTTGAACAAAGTATCGCATGTGAAGCACTCACTAGGATGCCTGGCATGTGGTTAAGTGCCCGATATGGTTATTATAGGGCTCCCTGGTATGAATTCTGTTTCACACCACTTCCCCGAGACCAGTAACCCCAGGTGTACAGTCGGAGCCCAAACTGCATGCTCTCTGCTGACGACATGAACCCACAGTGAACAGGAAGTCATGTTAACTCAGTCTCTCTAATGTATAGATGGCAGGAATACAGTCACCAATTAAGATGAGAAAAACACCGATTTAGAAGTCATTTTCTTGAAGCACCAACCTTTGATTCCAGCCTTACCTTCTCTCTGTTCCTCCTCCTCCTCAGAGAACACACACAACACTTAGAAATAATATATTTTTCACTGAATGAGTCAAATTTTATAAAGGACAGTGCCTGGCACATAATAAGCACTTAAGCAAGTATTAGCTTTAATTTTCACCTATTCATTCCTCTAGGGCTAAGAAATAAACCTGGTTCTAACATTAGCAGTCTATGCCCCTCACTTCCTGAGCCTGACCAACTTCCTTCCCGCTGTGGGTCAGGGAAAGGAGCCACCCTGGCGGTGGCCGGGCCTATCCTTTAGCAGGAGCTACAGCACATAACCCTCAAACCACTGTCTGTACCCGCTCCCTGTCAGCGGCCCTCCCTGACGGTCACCTCATGCAGCCCTGAGAGAAACAGGTGACAAGCGGAAGGCAGCAGGCCAGGCTGCAGCCCCAGGGGAGGAGACCCCTATATGCGCAGGAGGCAGAATCCACAGCCAGGCTTGCTTGGTCTGGCAGCAGCTGATCTGTTAATTCCTCCTGTAATACGGGAGAACTCTCGGAATCTCCAAGTGTTAAAAGCATAATGAGCTGCACGTTTGATCTCTGTCCCTGCTTGCGTTTTAACCTCGGAAGTCAAGGGGGAGCCCTCTCGCCTCTCCCCTCATTGACACTCGGCTTTTCAATGGGGCCTAATTGAAGTCTTTACTCCAGGAGATGCTATACAACCACAGTTATTCCTAACTGTCTTGGCCACAGGAACAAACATGACTGGAGTATGCAAAGCCAGCCCCAAACCACTTTAGAAAGCCCTGGGGGTAGAAGGAACAGGCTGCTGCTCAGAAGGTCCCAACATATGACTAGCATCAGTGTAGCAATTCTTCTCTTGTGGTTTTCCCACCAGCCTGCCAGATGCCCAATGGTCCCAAATGTCAGCCTCGAACTTTCCAATTCAACTGTGGCAGGCAGTAAGGAAGTGGTAACAATCCATGTGATGAGAATAGATCACCCGTCTCCTTCTTCCTCTGGTAAGGCCCTAAACTTCTGCTAGAGAGAAAGGAAACGAGCATCCAAGGACCAAGCAGAGGGAGGATGGACAGCAGGGAAGGGGGAGACATGGAAGCCATCCCAAGGAAAGCTGCCAGCTTCTCCCCTCCATGCTCACTATACACAACGGCACTCTCCAAATCACCCTGGCCCAGGCCAGGCCCCTGCCCAGCACTGCCAGCAGCAACAGAGCCCAGAACGGGACAGTGAGTCCTGGACAGAGGGACTTATTAGGAGAGGCTAGTTAGGAGAGGATGAGTGGAGGCCACATCCTGGCAGACGACACACTGAGTACACATTAGTGTCCCCTCATCAACAGGACATCTTGGGCAGAAGCTGTTGTTGTTTAGTTGCTAAGCTGTGTTAGACTCTTTGTGATCCCATGGGCTGCAGCCCACCAGGCTCCTCTGTCCACGGGAACTCCTGGGCACAGGCAGAAGTTACCTGCACACAGAAGGCCCTCAGAAGAGACGGAAGTGGATATCTGAGCTCCAAGGACTGGCAGAAGCCCAGGACTACAACAAGATACTCTCATCAGCCTTGATAAAGAAAAGACAGGGCAAAGAGAGATGACTTTCACCCAGACCATTTCTATTTTTATGACAAACGGCAACCTTGGGTTAGACACTTTATCAAAGTGCACAAAGCAAGACTCAAGGGGAGAATCAACTGCTTAGGAACGACATGGAGGCCTCTGGGGAGTCCAGCTTGACTCCTTTTTAAGCTTCCTGCAGGAAGGTCTGAGGACCAGGTAAAGAAGCAACAACTGGAGCCTCTCTGCTATGTCTGGAAGGGATCAACCACCTCTCAGGGCTGTGGCTGAAAGGCAGCTGCATGACGGCTCTGCCCCTGGCCATGGTTACATCACCTCACCCTTCACCCTTCCATCTCCCCGGGAAGGGCCTGACAGCACTCCCTGCTGTGTTTGGGTCTGATGGATGGGGAGGTATTAATACAAATCAGTACACTGTCCCTGTGCTGATCAAGCAGGTGGTGATACCACAGTTATCTCTGGGGATCAGAATGCCTGGGTCTTGGTCAGCTCTGCACATAGAACACTTCTGGAAGGCCTGCCCTCCTCCACGGCTCAGTGGTACCATAAGCACACACTGAGCACCCACACACACAAAGCTACAAATAAAACAGGGTCCCTGCAATCTTAGGACCTTCTAAATGGGTTATTTATTACCCCCAAGTAACCATGGTGACTCAGACCCCATGCCTCCAGTGAGAAATGTATTAAGTGCTATGGTATCTTCGGGAGATGCTGTCCGCCTCACTTAGGTTTCTGTGGGCTAGAAGCTGTAAGATGCCAGTCCTTGAGAAGGACCCACATGATGCAAGTAGGCAGGAAAGCAGCATCCAGGGTCCCAGGCCCACCTATCCCAGGTGAGGCCTAGGAAACTGGCGCCACCCTCACAGAGGCCCATATATATCCCTGGAGGGGGCTGGGCCAGGCCAACAAGTGATGTGGGGTGGGGAAGGAAAAAGCATTGTTCGCCTTGGTATTTGCCTGGGTTCCTCTGGCTTTGTGTCAGGTGGCTGGAGCCTGACATGAGCTGAGGAACTCATTAACATTGTGAAACAGCCTTTCCCCTTCTTTCCAAAAGCAGGCCTGTTCAAGGGGGTAGGGGAAAGCTTCTGGCTGAGGAAGTCAGACGGAAATGTCTCGTACCAGAGAGTCACCTGAAGTCCGAACCCCTCCCACACGCTCTCAGAAGGGCAGGTGACTGTGGCTCCCACCATTCCTCTGGCCAAATACCTGCTCGAGCAGAAACACTCTTCTCGCTCCTATTAACGAGGAGACCTTCTCATTTTTCTGAGAACATATTCATGGAAAACATAAACCAACTGTCGTCAAAGTTGTATGAAATCAGGAAATGGAGCGGCCGGGAGAAGGCTGCCATGTGGCCGGATGTTATGTATTTCTAATTAGTGCTATACATCTTTCAACAGCAAGTGTCCTTCTGCTGGGAAACACAACACACTGCCCTTGTTATTGTAACTGTCAGAGAAGTGCTTAAACAGATAATCTCCAGGAAAAGTGATAAACATGGCCCCTCTCCCACCCGTGTGTGCACGACGGTGCTGCCAAAGCAAAGCTGTGCTTGACGGCTCCAGGATGGCAGAGTGGTGTCCTGCAGGAAATGGGAACGAGGCGGGAGCAGGGAGAGGGGAGCGGCGCGGAGGCGAGGCAGGCCCACCTGCCCAGACCCATGGAGCCCGGCCAAGGGACCGCAGTTCAGAACCATCACTTCTGATCAATTCCTGGGTCAGGGGGAGATCTGGAGGAAATCAAATCAGCAGGGCTGAGGTTTGGCTGGTCACGGAATAATCTGGTAGCAACAGACAAGCAGAGTTGGCCTGGCACACACAGCCAACCTCCTAGCAAGAGAATGAGAGGCGTAATGAAGAGAAGACACAGGACAGATGACACATAAGTCTGATACCCCCACAGCCACAGAGGGCATTCGGAGGGCACTGGGGTCCACTCGCCATTCCAGCAGAGAGGACCAACTGTTTGCTCAGCGGCTTCACTAACAGCCAGAGAAAAATGCAGGCAAGACCACTTATTCACTGATTCCGTCCCCAGCGGCTCCTCCCAGAGAGAGGAAATGAATGGTCAGTCACCTCCAAACTAACACCACCTGGAGGCGATTTGTTGGCTCTTATCTTTCAGACATGAGGCTGCTTTTCTCATGAGTCAGTCACCAGTCAGACACAGAGCTGGCACCACTCCTGAGCAGCCCACCAAAATCTCCCCGTCTACAGGAAGTGGGCAGTGAGAGCATCTTTCGACTGCTGCTGCTCAAGACACAGAGTTCCCTGTGGCAGCTGCTGGCTGACAGGGAGGTGGAAGAGGCAGTCGCTTTTATAAGAACCAGACAAAAATCTCACAGCAAAAGCAGAGATGTCCACGCCATCAGGGCATCACTTTATTCCCCAGGGAATAAAATTCATCATTCGAGAGGATGATGAATGAGTCAGAAAAATCAGGCACCAATACAGCCAAACTATATTCATGCACAATGGCAGAACATAGGCTGACTGGGTGGAAGGCAATCCAGGACGTATCTCTGAGCAAAATGTGTCTGAGACAAGACAGAGGAACATGGGAGGGAATGTGTCTTCTCTCTGAGACCCTACTGTCCTTCTGGATTTTCCAGGATTATAAACTCTTTAACTTTCTCTTAGCAAGCGGGTAGATGTCAGGACAAAGGAAATCCCAGCCTCCCGACAAAGTGACCTCTCCCACTGACTCCACAGTTGTTGATTTGGCTCAATTGTGGAGGTACGATGGAAAACAGGATACTGTCCATGAGAAGATGATATTCTAATAAGGAAGACGAGAATACTACACAGACACCCAAATAACTGTAATTCAAGACCATGTATTATGGCATTCCATAAGGAAGGCGGAAATAAGATGCTTTCTCTAACTATTTCCTGCTAGTGTATATCACGGAAGGTTTCATGGAAGAGAACACATCCATGCTGCAAAAGATGAACAAAGATGGAGCGTGCTAAAGAGGCACGCAGGTAGAGACACACCAGCACGTACTCTGACAGCAAGCACTATATTCGGCATGTCATAAAACAGGGACCCATCGCACAGGGCCTGCGATGCCAGGGCAGCAAACACAGGCTGGACCCAAGAGGGAGTGAGGAGGTCTAGCTAAATCTAGCTAAAGCATTTAGGATGGATTAGCGTAGCTGGAAAAAAGTGACAGGGAGGCAAACAGGCTGGGAAGCTAAGAGGACGTGAACTTGCTTGAATGAAGAGGAGTGACATGTAGAGCACTTCATAAACTTTATAATGCCAAATAAATGTAACATCTTTCTTAGAAGAGAGGTGGGAGAGGGGACTGAAAGGCGTGCACAGATGTGAGAAACACTGTGGAAGGAAAATCAAGAGAAGAGAGAAGAGAAGATGGAGATGATGCGGGGAGGAAAGGACCCTTGCTGATAATCTTGGCAGGTTCCAGAGGATCCTGAGATCCCAACAAGGGAAACACCCACCAAATGAGATCCAGGAGAGGGGCAGAAACTGGGACTGCGGAACACCTGGAGGGAGGGGGGCTGTGCGGCACGGAGTCCCCAGGCTCCCGCCCACTTGGCTCCGGGCCAGTCCTGTCTTTTCAGAACAAAGACACTTCAGGGGGTCAGAAATACTTGAGGAAGACCTTGCAGAAGGAGGCCTGGGAAGTCTGAACGGGCTCTCCCTGTGGAAGCCATTAGATATTCAGCACTTCATTTGTTTCCAATTCTTGTAGGAGCGCAGCTCCAGGCTGTGGGGTGAGAGGCTCCCCTCTGACGTAACCAGGAAGCAGCTGCAAAATTAAGGAATCCCTCATGACATCATAAAAAGGGTCGATGGTTTACTGGGGAAAGTATAAAAATTAATTACATATTCCCACATGACCCCCTTCCCCTAAATCTGTACACACCCCCTCCTACCTCCACGCATTCTCTCATCAACAACAACCAGAAGCCACACTGATGAGCAGGGCACGAGCAGGGCAAACAGAACCCAGGAAGAGAAAGCTCCCTGGTGCACCCACTGTCTGCACCACACTGGGGACTGGACAAGGAATGCCTAGTCCTGGAGTTTTTATACATACAGCATCCTTCCTCAACAAAATTATCAGCCCCTTGAGGACAAGAGCTATGTCAAGATTTCACATCCTTAAAAATTAGCACCATGAAGTGGTTCAAGAAACGATTGCTGCTCTTAACAGCAGGTACACTTGCCTCTCCATTTGTGGATCATAAACGATGATTCCACTGTGGCCAGAAATAATAACTAAGATATAGGGAGACCTGTACAGAGCATATGTGTGTGTGTATGTGTTTATATATATATATATATATACATATATATATATATATAAAATCAAGGAGCTTTACAAAAGATCTGCACAGGAGGTTATTCTCCCTTTCTGACAACTGAGAAAATAGGCTCAGAGAAGTTAAATGACTGGCCCTAGCTCAAAAAGCCAGTAAGTGTCAAACCTGGGATTTGAGCCCAGTCTGCCTGCTCTTACACATATACACTGTTTTCATACCTTGTGGTTTTTTCCTTTAGTTGGTTTCTGTATATTTTTTGGCTGCGCTGCTTGTAGGATCTTACTTCCCTGATCAGGGATTGAACCCAGGCCCTCAGTAGTAAAAGTACTGAGTCTTGACCACTAGACCATCAGGGAATTCCCCATACCTGGTTCTCAAATGCCTGTGATTCAAGTTTCAAACTCCAACTCTTCTTCTCTCCTTTGCTATGAACATAAAAACCTCAGACTACTCCACAGTTCTGTACCAAAAGCTCTGCAATAACTATGTGAAAACTGAAATTAAAAACACCAACATTGCCGAAGAAAATGAAATATTTAGGTATGCTGCTGCTAAGTCGCTTCAGTCGTGTCCGACTCTGTGTGACCCCATAGACGGCAGCACACTAGGCTCCTCCGTCCCTGGGATTCTCCAGGCAAGAACACTGGAGTGGGTTGTCATTTCCTTCTCCAATGCATAAAAGTGAAAAGTGAAAGTGAAGTTGCTCAGTCGTGTCCAACTCTTAGCGACCCCATGGACTACAGCCTATCAGGCTCCTCCATCCATGGGATTTTCCAGGCAAGAGCACTGGAGTGGGGTGCCATTGCCTTCTCTGTACTTAGGTATAAATCTAGCAAAATATGAATAGGATCCTAGGCTGAAAGCTACAAATGCTGATGAAAGAAATAAAGATGACCCAGAATAAGTGGAGAGACTTATTAATGTTCATGGATCGGAGAATCAATATTGTAGAGATATCCATTCTGCCCATAAAGATTTATAGGTTTAACACAATTACTATCAGAATCTGGGCAAAGATTTTTGTAGACAAAAACAAACTTCATCCTAAAATAAAACTTTAACCTTTATACAAAAAGGCAAAGGACCGAGAATAGTTAAAACAACCTTGCAAAAGAACAAACTGGGAGGAGTCATTCTTCCCGATGTTAAGTCAAAGAATGACTGCCTTTTCAACATATGTTTGCTCAAGCAATTAGATATCCACAAACTCAGATGTTCTTCAATGGATGAATGGTTAAACAAATTGTGGAATATCCATATTATAGAATACTACTCAGCCATTAAAAAAAAAAAACTCAACCTAAATGTTACACCTTACACAAAAATTAACTGAAAATGGATCAAAGACTTACATATGAAACATAAGACTATAAAACTTTTAAACAAAAAACAGAAGAAAGTCTTCAGGACCTAGGACTAAGTGAAGATTTCTCAGACTTGATGCCAATGTCTAAAAAAGGAAAACTGATATGATACATCTCATAAAATTAAAATCTGTTGCCCTACTGTAAGACAACGAAAAAGCAAATTACAGACTGGAAAAATATATTTGGAAACTACGTATCTTACAAAGGACTAGTATCTAGGCTATATTAAGAACTCTTAAAACTCACCAATAAGAAAACAAATTGTCCAATTAGAAAATGGGCAAAAGACATGAACAGACATTTCACCAAAAAGGATATACAGGTGAAATATCAACATGTGAAAGGCTGTTCAGTATCTTCACAGTTTACACCTTTACATTTATATGGGATATAAATATATAGTTATATTCCACTAGGGAAACTAAAGTTAAAACTACAACGAGACATCATTAAACACCTATTAGCATGGCTAAAATGACAAATAGTAACAACACCAAAAAGCGGTGAGGGTGCTGAGAAATCGGACCATATACACATAGCCGATTGGAATATAAAACGGTACAGCCACTCTGGAAAACAGTTTGGCAGTCCTTTCAAAACTAATAATACACTTATGATATGACCCAGCAATTATACTCTTGGGCATTTATTCCAAAGAAATGAAAATTTAAGTTTGCACAAATACCTGTATGCAAATGTTCATAGTAGCTTTATTCACAATAGCTTAAAACTGGAAACAACCCAAATGTTCTTCACTGGATAAATGGTTAAACAAACAGTGGAACATCCATACTATGGAATACTACTCAGCCTCATAAAAGACTACTGATACAGGCAATAACATGGACAGTCTGTCATGGAATTACGCTGGGTGAAAACAGTCAATTTCAAAAGATGACCTGCTATATGATCCCATTTATATAATATGCTTGAAATAATGCAATTGCAGAGATAGAAAACAGGGGTTAGCATCTGGGGATAGAAGGGAGGGATGGTTCTTAGAAGGTAGCATCATGAAGGAGCTTTTGCAGCGATGGAACGGTTCTGTATCTTAATTGTGAAGCAGTTACATTAAACTACCTGTGTAGGGATTACCCTGGTGGTCCAGTGGCTAAGACTCTGAGTTCCCAATGCAGTGGGCCCGGGTTCAATCCCTGGTCAGGAAACTAGATCCCATATGCTGCAACTAAGAAAAACAAAACAAAACACCCTGTAGGCTGCAATGGAGATGGAAGATGCCGTGTGCTACAACTAAGACCCAAAGCAGCTAAATAAATAAAATTAAAAAAAAAAAGAAAACAACTACCTGTGTGGTTAAACTGCACACAACTACACACACACACACACACACACACAAGAGTGCATATATAACTAGTGAAATGTGAATAAGGTCCAGGAGTGTACCAATGTCAATTTCATGGTGTTGACACTGCACTAAAGTTATGCAAGATGCTAACATTAGGGAAGGAGGGATGAAGGGTGAACAGGACCTGCTATGTGTATCAGTTCAGTTCAGTTGCTCAGCCGTGTCCAACTCTTTGCGACCCCATGAATTGCAGCACGCCAGGCCTCCCTGTCCATCACCAACTCCCGGAGTTCACTCAAACTCATGTGCATAGAGTCGGTGATGCCATCCAGCCATCTCATCCTCTGTCATCCCCTTCTCCTCCTGCCCCCAATCCCTCCCAGCATCAGGGTCTTTTCCAATGAGTCAACTCTTCGCATGAGGTGGCCAAAGTATTGGAGTTTCAGCCTCAGCATCAGTCCTTCCAACATATATATATATTTTTCTTACAATTTCCTGTCAATCTATAATTATTTCAAAACAAAAAATTTAAAACAAGTAAGCCGACAGACAAAACCCAAAAAGACTGGACACAGGATTCCAGCAATGTTTCTCTTTTACACAGAAAAGGACAACTAAGACATTCTGAGGATAGCTTCTCAGTTGAGAATCCTTTCAACCCCTTGTTCTCATGTGCTGCCCGGCTTGAGATGCTGGACATGCCCATCCGTGTGGTTCCTTATCTGGACTGAGCAAGAAACTGCCAGGGGCAACCAAAAGCAAAGTAAGAAAAAAGAAGGGAAAGTTCACTGAAAACAGAACTTCTGTCCAAAGAATAAGGAGTCAAGCAGGAGAACTCCATCAGCAAGGCTACGACTCATCGGACTGGCAAAATCCATGACAAGCAGCACTAAGTGAAGGTGATGAGAAAGTGAAGAAAGACGACAAGAACGAATTGCAGAAGCTAAGTGAGCTGTTTAAACATGTTCTTGCTGTTCAAAAAATAAGTAAAGGTATAAATCTCAAACAAATGGTATGTACATTCTTCAAACAAGGGCAGGTGGGGTGGGGGGAGTTGTTTTAATGCACAAGTCCTAGCACTGTTATCTTCATAAATGAAACTGCTTATACATTTTCAGGGCTGCACTGCTTTGGACTGTTAATCAGATGGATATTAAGATTTTTTCAATTAGCAGCATGAGCTACAATACTATTTTAAACTGCTCCTTTGCCAATAAATCTGTAAAGATCAAATTAAAAAAATAGATTTCATTAAAAAAACTTATTTTTTAAAAGACAAAAATAAAAAGTCACAAAAATTTTCTCACTGGGAGAAAATATTTGTAAAACATATATCTGACAAAGGACTCTCATCAAGAATATATAAAACTCTTCCAAATTAATAAGATACACCAAAAAATGAGCAAAAGACATATGCAGATGGCAAATAAGAACATGCTGAACATGTACTTCTGATAAGATGCTCAACATTAGGGAAATCAAAACCATGAGAAACTCTACCCCAACTAGGATGTCTATGATCAAAAAAACAGAAAATAACAAGTATTGGTGAGGATGCAGAGAACGTAACTCCTTCCTTACACATGGCTTTAGGGATATAAAATGATACAATCACCCTGGAAAATAGGTGGGAAACTTCTCAGAAAGTTAAAACAGATGACTTAGGTATACCACTCCTAGGTACCGACCTAAGAGAAGCGAAAGCGTTATGTTCACACAGACTTAACACTTGATCGCATACAGCAATTTTATGTGTTAACAGCCCCAAACGAAATAAAACCAATATCCATCAACAAGGGGATGGATAAACAAATTGTGGTATATCCACACAATGGAAGACCAGTCAGCAATGAAAAGGAACAAACTCCTGTATCACTCAACAATGCTGATGAATGTCAAAATCAATCTGGAATAAAGGCAGGACAGAGGGAGGGTGAGGAAGGGCGGAGAGAACTCACTGTTGAACTTCAGAAAACTGAGATTAATCTACAGTGACAGCAGATCAGTGGTTGCCTGGGACTGGGAGGGGACGGTTAGGGAAGAATAGATTACAAGCGAGCACAAAAAACTTTTATTTTAAGGGTGAAGGATATGTCCACTATCTTGACTGTCATGATGGTTTCACAAATGTGTATATTTATATTTATTTATATATATATATATATGTCTAAATTCATCCAACTTACACGCTTTGAGTATATGTGGTCTAAAATACAGTTACATCCCAGTAAAACTCTTAAAAACATTTTTTAAATTAGGGGAATCAACTCTTCAGATTTCTCAGAGTTTATAACTTAGAGACTGATTTAATCAAGAAAGGTGGACATCTACTGAGTATCCAACACATACAAAGGCCCTGAATAAGGTGTTTTGTCTACGGCCATACCACCCTGAACACACCCGATCTCGTCTGAATAGGGTGTTTTGCACACATAACCCTTATACTGAGAAAAACACTGCAAACTGGCATTGACATTCCCCACTTTGTTGTTTTTGTTCAGTCTCTAAGTCACGTCTTACTCTCGGAGACCCGTGGATTGCAGCACACCAGCCTGCACTGTCCTTCACTATCTCCTGGAGTTTGTGCAAACTCATGTCCATTGAGACAATGATGCCATCCAACCATCTCATCCCCTGTCATCCCCTTCTCCTCCTGCCTTCAATCTTTCCCAGTATCAGTTTTTCCCAGTATTGGAAAAAACTCATTTCCAATGAGTTGGTTCTTCACATCAGGTGGCCAGAGTATTGGAGCTTCAGCTTTAGCATCAGTCCTTCCAATGAATATTCAGGATTGATTTCCTTTAGGATTGACTGGTTGATCTCTTTACAGTCCAAGGAACTCTTCAAAGAGTCTCCTCCAGCACCACAATTTGAAAGCATCAACTCTTCGATGCTCAGCCTTCTTTATGGTCCAATTCTCACATCCATACATGACTACTGTAAAAACTATAGCTTTGACTATATGGACCTTTGTCAGCAAAGTGATGCAGCCATGAAATTCCCTACTTTATAGACAAGAAAACAAAGCTTCAGAGGGTAAGTTAATGCTGTTCATCAAGGTCACACAGCTGATATTAATAAATGGTTGAGGGGCAAATTCAAACCTTTGGTCTGGTTGGCTGCAAAGCTCCTTATGGAGCTGTAACATAACTGCTACCTTCTGAAGGCACGGACATGACCTCCAGAGGTGTTAGGCCCATCTCCAGAGAGGAGCTTGGCTTTCCCTCTTCCTCGACATGGAGCTCTAGAACCAAGAAATGTCCTGGGGACTTTATTGATACATCTTGGCAAGACAGATGGCAAACCACTTCTACTCTTTTCAAGGAAAATTGAAAACACTTTTAAATGAGTGCTCAGCTTTTTCCAGGAAATACCCATGCCATCTTAGAAATGGAATTCCAATAGATTTCCTGGGAAAATTCAATCAATTGCCAATGAAAACGTACTCTGGCTATTTCCACCTTAGTTATATCTCCAGATTGATATTTCCATCACTCGGAATTTCCAGCCTGATTCCAGGGTTATTCATTGCACGTCCCCTCTTGGGCAAGCTGAGCTGCTGCCAGCAGAATGGCATGCTGGCACCAGCCAAGCCTCTCAGGAATGGGGCCCAGCGGAAGCATGCCTGCCACTCCAGTGTCACATTTGGAGGAGTTACAAGTAGATCTTGGAGGACAGTGTCTCTGCTTCTACACTGCTTGCCAGAGGTTTGGGGAAGCTTGTCTCTCTCCCAATATTTGAGTGAAGCAAAGGAGGCACAGAAAAGAGTGGCAGCTTCTTGATTTCACATCAGGCAGCTAAATCCCTGTGGAATGCCATCAGGAGATCTGGGGAGCCTTGAGCCAGAAGTTACTTAAGGTTGTAGAGAAGAGAAGCAAAAGAAGCTTCCTAAGAGGCATGCCCATTGGCTAACCTAGAGAGAAAACTTCTGCTGTAAAGCTGTGAAGGAATTAATGCAGCTACATCGCTTCTGATGGAGCAGGCAGAGGTTTGGCATCTGATTCAAGCAGGTTGAAACCCACCTTTGTTGGTATGACGTTTCAGGAGCAATTTGGGCTCAACGTAAGTCAGTGAAAAATAACGCCAGCAGACACCTCATTCAGAAGAGGCTCCTTTGAGATGGCAGGCAGCGGAGCAGAGAAATGTTCAGCTTTCATTTTAACAGATTAACTCAAGTTATTTTCATTTTATGGTTTACTGAAGGATGTTTTAAAAGAGTTTGACAGTTTGCAAACAAGGCCAAAAATAAAACAACCCTGAGACAGGTAGGGCAGAGAGGTACCTAGAATAGGAAGGATCTCTTGGACTCCTTTTGAGAAGCTTCCAGAATGCAAAGATTACAGCCATCACACAAATTTGGAGGAGTCAGTACTGAAAATTGAGGCCAATGATGAAACATAATTCCTGGGTGGATTCCTCTTGAGTATCCAGATCTGCATGTTCATCCCAGCCTGCTCCAGCAACTTGCCTTGAAAAGCTCCTCAAAGCTGTACAATCCAAGATCAATGCCCAACCTACATCAAGTAAGTAATGACTTTATCCAACCCCACCCACTGTGGAGCATGTGTTTTTAAAGCAGAAAAGAGATCAACAGAATGATAGCTAAATAAAGTAATTATGCCAAGGAAGAAAAGTGAGAAAGCACTCCGTGAAGGTGACTAGAAACCCATGGGGCACCAGCTAGTACCCTGACTGAGAAGGTCTGCAAAGAGATCCCCTTTAGAATTTGTATTTGTATTTGTATTCAGCTTGTCAACAATACTGGCTGAAACCTATATACATTGCCTTAAACTAGGTTTAAACTTTTTAGTTTATACTTATTCTTTTATACTTCAGTATATACAGTAATGTAATATACATACAGTACAGACAGTACCCATACATACAGTGTAACAGTATATAACAGTATACGCAAGGTAGGGCAATGTATATACAACACAGGGCAACATCACCTACAATGAATAACATTAAATGTAGAAAATTAGGACCAAGAAGAAAAATATAAATATGTCAATCATGCAGGTTAACAATCTTTCATGAATGAACTTAAAATTTGCCTCTGGATTTTCCTGGCAGTCAAAGCAGAAAAGGAAACACCAACAATAGTATACTTGTCAGTATTGGAAAGGAATAAGTATATCAGTTCCTCAGGAAAAACAAATCTTTTCTCAGCACTGAGTTCTAAACTTTTTTTTTTTTTGGCCTCACCATGCAGCATGTGGGATCTTAGTTCCCAGACCAGAATCAAACCTGTGCCCTTATACTGGAAGCTTGGAGTCTTAACCACTAGACCACCAAAGGGAGTCCCTAAAATAATTTTTTAACACTGACTCTGTCCAAAGGATACTGTGTGGAAAAGAAAAAAAAAAAAGCAATAATCTTGGAAAGGCCTTTATAACACATGGCATTATACCACATACTATTAAAAGATATCCAAGAAATATTATCCTGAAGTTATCTGTGTGGTGAGACAAAATAATTATATATCACAGTCTAAGAATGTTTTTCCAAAAACACAGACATAGGAATATTCTATATATTGATAGATAAATAATGCTTTAAGAAACTCTTTAAAACTAAGTTAAAATAATGCTAAATTAGGAGACTGTAATTCTTATTCCAAAAGCCTCCACAAAGGGTTTCCTTAAGTAGAGAGATCGCCGATGTCTAACATATCTGGCCAACAATCAGTCTGCAACACGGACCAAGGGTCAGAGAAAACCAAATGCAAGAGCCACTTGCAGTTGATGATGAAAGGCTGCAGTATCCTAAAATCCTAAAGAATCTTAGATCAATGGGAACATGACATATGCTATAAAAGTCTTATTTTAAGAAGACCAAATGATACATTAAAATATATACGCTCTTAAATATATACATGCATAAACATAATGTGTGGATATGAAAGGGAAATGGTCTAAACTGTAAACTTTGATTTATGTACATTTTTGGGATATTTCCAAAACAAAAAGTTCAACAGCATGCTATAGGGCAAAGCGATTTAAAAGCTAAATTTATATTTGAACATTGCTGCTGAGAACAAAGCTCAGTAATTCTGGGATTAGCACCCCCTGCCAAACAGGCAGTCTTTAAGCACCAGCTCAACTTCATCTTCTTGGTGAGATTTCCTCCGTTTGGAGGACAGAACTGACCTGCTTCTGCTTAGTTCAAAAGACCTAACAGATTTATTTTTAGAGCACTGCCTTGCCCCTTAGAGTGGGCCCAAAAGACAAGTGAAAACAGCCAAGAGGAAATAAAATAGCAAACCTGCCGCCTCTGTGGCCCTGAATGGTCATTCTTCCACCCTCCCTCTCCGAAACCCACCTCTTTCCTCTCCATTGTCTAAGTCTTGCCTTCAAGACCCAACATACATTAAACCTGTGCTGTGCTCCCTGACAGGCCTCCTGTGTCTGGGCTCAAAGCAGTTCCATCCATAACATGCCCCTAGCAGGTGGCTCAAAGCCACTCCAGCACAGGATTTATCAAGCTTCCCCACTAGGCCGGAAATCCCATGAGGGTAGGGTCTACAGGCAGACTCCTGTAAATCCCAAGCACTTGCCACAGTGCCTGGTCAATGGAGACGATCTGTTCTGAGTAGTACCTCACTAAGCGGTGGACTAATCCATTTCCTTACGCACAGTCAGCTTTTACTAAGCAGCCACTACATGGGACAGCCCTAAGCTAGGCACTGAGCTTTCAAAGAAGAATCAGACATGAAGCTGGACCCTCAAGGAGTTGAAATCTAATAGGATCCCCCACGCATAGTTAACTATGAACCAAAGAAGAAAGTGAAAACTACCTTAAGAGATATAGATAATGTGTGAAATGAATGAAGAAAGTCACCATTACAAAGTTTGGACAGGAAAAGCCTGCAAACAACCTAAGTGTCCATGACTGTTTAAATAAATTATGGGACATATGTAAAATAAAACACATAGTCATTTAAAAGGGTCAGATAACTGTAAAAATACGATATACAAAAATGATATAACAGACCTACTATTTACTGAACCTTTACCATTTGCCGGGAAGGGGGGCAGGCAGAAGGAAGCAGAGGTGCAGAAAAAGGCTTTCCTGGCTTCAGTCCCTTTTGCAGGACAATACCCTTGTCCTCAAGTTCCTTGCAATACATTTCCTCTCTTGCTTAAGCTACTTCAAGTTGGTTCTTGTCATTTTCAAACACTCCTAACATACATGGTAAAAAGGACTAGACAGTGGGGCTGACATTTGTTAAAGCTCATCAAACCGAGCGCTTAAAATCTGTGCTTTACTGTTTTACATAAATTACATCTCAACTTAGAAACAGTGAGACCAAGACAGCATGAATAAATGGAGGACACTGGTACCAGTAAGAGAACAACTGCACTGGAGGAGCAGTTCCGGGGCAGGGGTTGATCTGGTGCACTGCCCAGATCCCCCCTCAGCACGAACACGCTCGCTCTCCCAGCTGGCAGGAGTACTGGCAGCCGCAGATTTCAGCTGATCCCCTCTCCCAGACCTGCTCTCAGCTGAAGAAAAGCGCTTCTCCAATGTCACTCCCCCTTCCCAGCCAAAACTCACATTCATCGACTGGTGGATGGAGGGAGGGTGTATAACGATTCAGCCCTGTTGGCCTAATCTGGGACTACTCTGAAGGGTTAGCCCCTTTAAGCAGCTCCACAGCTCCGTACAGGACTGGCTAAGGCCTCTGTTAGATTTGCAGTGAAGTTCAACTTCTCTCTGTTCCCCATCCTGCTTCCATCATGCCCCCTTGGGTAGTGGTCCTGTGAGCATTCCCCAAATAACTTCCTGGGGATGCAAACCTCCATCTTAGGAGTATGCTTCCTGGGAAACCTGACTTGCAACATGTGAGAAACAGAATGAATCAATTTTTAGCAAGCTTGAGATTCCAGGTAAAAACATCCAACAAGGAGTTACAAATGTGGGCTAGAGCTCAGGAAAGTTTTGGGCAGGAAAGAGATTTAGGAGCGATCCACAGAAAGGTGACAATTAAAACCATGGGATTTTACAATACACCAATGGGGAAAGGCTGGAGAGAGGAAGGCCAAGGTAATAAAAAGGGCTGATATTTCATGTGTGGATAAGAAAGGGAAGACCCAAGACACAGGCAGAGATAAGGGGAGAACAGAGAATACAGTCATTATCACCAAAAGCACTTCAAGAAAGTCTCCTGTCAACAAAGGCAAATACTACCAGAAGAGCGAAGAAGAACGAGACACGACGCAACAAATGCTCAACAAACCCTGGTTAATCAAGCTGAGTGGGACACGTGGCCTGCAGGGCGCTCAGCTTTTGCTGGGTTGTTTTTGGCAGCTTCTGTCCTACAGCGACAGGCACAGACTCTACCTGAGTGCCCTGAGGCAGATCCACCGTTGGATTGGTAAGCAAAGAAAAGCTGAAACGGTCCAGTACATGAATATAAGTGAGCCAAGACAGAGTTCAGCTGCTTAAGCAATTTGGAAGAAACCTTCTTCTGAAAGGTTTCTTTCAAGAGTATTCCCAGGGATCCTCTGAATTAACAGCTGGGATCCTTGAGAAGGCTCACTGTCCCTATGGACCAAATTCAAACCTCAGTCAAATCCACAGATATTTAAATAGACTGATTCTAGCACACTTTTTTTTGAGGGGTGGGGACAGAAGGCCACAGGTATAAGGACGGAGGGGGGAGGTAATCACTTACAGACATCAGTGACATCATCATTGCTTTGAATACAAACAAACAAGCTCTTCTTAGCCATGGCACCCTAAAGTAAATGACATCCCACACAAACAGGTGTTACGTGACCTCCAGTCCTAGACCAGAGTAAACAATTTTATTTCTGCTCCTGTGCCCGACGTAACTAGGCGTGATATTCAATGGCACACTGGCCTTCCCTGTTTTCCTTTGGTGTGGCTGAGGGATTCTCACACCTATGTCCCTTACCCGAGTCCTGCAATCCAAGGCCAAGGCATCACAGATGCCCAAGAGCTGGTGTGGCTCTACTTCCTGCAGAGATTTCAAACCTGTCGGGAATTCCGAAAGTCAGCACCAATTTCAAATCTGATCAGCATCTCTGAAAGTCACAGTTACCATACAGCTGAATAAAATATTTTTTCATAAATTTAACGCCAGTGTGTCTGTGTTTGGAAACTTTGAAAATACATGTTGTATGGTTTACTGCACTGGAAAAGGTGCCAACAGAGTTTCAAAGGAAGGGAAGTGTATAACTGTTTCCTTTCAAATGCATTTTCCAATGGGATCCATTCAGGGAAAAGGCTGGAACTAACTAAAACATTATTAAAAACTGTTATGGAAAGAGACAGGGAGATGGAAAAAGATAGACCCAAAAAGCGAAATACATAACCAAGAGTGAGACAGACATATGAGGAAAAAGAAAGGGGATCTGGGCAGAGAGACAGGTTGGACAGGGAAGTGGGGGGAGACGGAGTTTTGTCTGGCAGTTGCCGTTCGTGGCCTCATACTGCCGCAGATCAATCGATCCGGCCTGCAGCGCTGCTGGCCCAGTGGCACAAGACAAACCACAGAGTTGGCTTCAAGCTCGGCGCTTGCGAACTGCTGACCTTCAGTTTTCAAACCAAAAATATTCTTTGGGAAACGGTAATACCAGGTTCAGCCCAACCAGCCAAGCAAAAACAAGGACTACTAACCTGAAGTAACACCCTATTCGGTTACATCAGGCACCAAGCCTTCACAGGCATCAACTAGGAAAATCGGCAAACCTGAAACCACACCCCACCAAAAGCCAACTCCAGATTCTGACTCAACCAAATAGGCAATGATAGCCAGAAATGCTAAAGCAAGTGACATGGTGTTTCAAAGTTGGCTTGACCAGGACCTGCTCCAGCAGGAAGGCCAGTCCTTGCTCACAGAGCCAGAGATATGGCAATCCTTTCTGAGGTCACATGTGCATGACTCCAGTGGAATCCGCATGCAATGCTGAGGGCAGGGTTTGGCACTGACTTACAAGCCATTACATTTCTAGACAAAGGATTAACAGTTTGTAGTGAGTTGTTTTTTTGGTTTGGAGTGTTTTTTTTCCCCCCCTGTCTTTTTCTAAATTCATCTAAGTTAGGGTGATGCTAAAATCTATCTCCTAAACTGGGATACTTGTGAGGGCAAAAGGGCGTGCTATTAGTAACTCATAAACAGGGGCAATCACTGGGCAAACCAGGACTTACCATCACCTTAGCCTAAGCCATAGTAGTTGTTCTTCTCTCTGGGTCAGTATTATACAATTTCAGCTCTGAAGAATCTTATTTAAAAAGCCAGGACTGCTCCTGATTAGTGCCAAAGCACTTTTTGAGCTCCTCCAATGGAGAGGTAAACAAATCAATTAAGTTAACTGCAAAAACTAACAAGAAAGATTGGGCTTGACAATCAGGATTCTGGAGAAGCTAAAAATTCCAGGCAGCAGCTTCAGGGGAAAAGGGAATGTGCCACAGATGGAGCTGTGGAGGCTGATCCGCCCAGCCTCTCAGTGCTGGGCCCTGATGCCTCAGCCAGCTTCAAACGGCGAGTGGAGGGCGGGCAGACCTTGGTGCAAGTTTGCTGAGTTCCAGGCCATCATTCTTGAGGGTGTAATAACCATGGGCTGTAGCACACATGTTGAGGGATGAGGGAAAAAAATAAACAGAGAGACAAAAGAATGAGGATGCACTGCCAATTTCAATTGTGCAGCTTTTATTTTTAAATGCTTATCAAGCTGAGAGAGAGCAGAGTTCTTGGAAAACAAGGTTTCCTTTTTTCCAATGCCAGCGTAAAACACCCTCAAGGACGGGCACTGCACAGACTGTAACAACAAGGAACGTGGCCCTGCACCCTCCCAGCAGCACAGCCCGCCATGGGTCCCACGCTGCTCTGATTTCGGCTCAACTGAGAACTTGAAATAACAGGCCCACTGCCTCTGGTAAAAACTGCTCTTTTTAAATTTTTTATTAATCTCCAAACTGGCTGTGTTAGAATTACAGCCCATTACCTACTAACTCTCTTCACTAATAAAATAAATTTGTAAAAGGCCTAATTACTACTTTTACTGAAGTACACTGCCTGGGGATCAAGTACAGGAAGCCAAGGACTCAACCAGTTGTCAGCGAGACTGGGATGGGGAGGGGGCCCGGGGGAGGATATGGAGTCACTAGAGGGAGGGGATAGGAGGGCCGCAGAAGAGGCTGAGCCCGTGCCCAAAAAGACACAAAAGGCCACTAACCCTGCTGTTGTTCTGAACAGCCTCGAGAGGATCCATGCCATCATGGCATTTTGGGAGGCCTGTCACGGGTTACACAGGCCTGTGCTGCCCACGCCCCAGCTCAGCAGAAAAAGCGAGCTGCAGTCCAAGACAGATGGATCCTGGCCGGACTCTCAGCAGAGAGCCTGGAGAGTCTGACCAGTAAGGAAATAAACAACCATCCTTCCCACCTACCCCTCTCTCTCTCCTTGCCTCCCCACCCCCAAATCTAGGCCCCCAAAGAAGAAAAAGACACAAAACAACAACAAGTGCGGGCAATTGCACAAGAGCTGTACCGTGAAGGCGAGGCCGGCTGCATCGACTTCTGGGCCGTGCCCTGCACCCCATCCCAGAACACTGATTACAGAGCTGGAAGCGTTCCTCACCCGCTGAGCCAGCCGGCCCCTCATCCAGGGCTGGTGCGGTGCAGTCTGACTAGAAACGAGCAGTCAACTCTGACACGCTCATTTGTAACAGAAGGTGTATATGAGACAAACTAGTCCAAGCTTAGAGAGAAAGGAGGAACAAGACGTGACTGTCATTCTTAATTGTCCATGAACAGCCCTCGAAGGCAAATCCTGTGCCTCTCTGAGACTCTGATAAACAGTATTTCTCCTCCAGAGAAAACTAAAAAAAAAAAATCAAGTGCTGCCAAAGAACCTCGTTTTTAAGGAATCCTGATAAGAAAACCTGCCATGGCAGGTGAGTGAAGCCTGTGGCGGACACGCCTTTTGGGGACGACCAGACTGAAACCTGGCAGCTCACTGAGGCGGGGTCTGCACTAACTCTCAGCATATCACATGCCTGACCCTGAAGGAAGGACTGAGGAATGATCTCAATGGGAAAAACCCGACAGCAAGGGCTGTGACACCAAAGCCACAGCTCCGTGGGCCCCTGGAGCCTCTCAAACTAAGCTGCCAGCTAGGGAGCTAACACTAGCTTTGGATATAATGCAGCTCTGGTAGAGTAATTAATTTTTTTCTTAACTGGGATTACATTAATTTTCAAGGACTAATGGAGTCCAGCTGTAATGGGAAGAGCGGCTGTCGATGCACAAAGGCACTTGTGCGTACAACATTATAAACACACACATACACACACACGCGCGCGCACGCACACACACACACAGACCTATAAAAAGGATCCACTATAACAGGATATTTTTAGTTTCTACAATGCTGCACTAAAAATACAGCCCCGGCTGATACATCATGGCAGAACTATTCTCTCTCTGTCCCTTCAGGAACAGTTTAAAACATTTATTTTTGTTTCCTTTTTGCGATGGTCAGAGTAGAGAGAGAAAATAGCAACTCATTGATAAGAGGAAACGAGAGAGACATGAAAAATTGAAAACTACCTAAAAACTCATGGAGAGGTTTATTTTATTAGTTCTTAATAAATATCTTGCAGATTTCCTCAGGAAATACACCAGATCACATGTAAAATAGTTTGATACTGATGTCAACTGCATCAACATATGAAGTCTATTAGGGTGAAGCCACAGCAGGGTGATCAGCGTGCTGAAAAACTCCACAGTACTTGGAGGGAGGAGGGGGGGGGGTCTCACGGCCTTCCAAATTCTTCGAGAGGTAAAAAAGTCAGCCAAGACGCAGAGAGAGAGAAAGAGAGAGAAAAAAAAGATCCCACATCCTGCTTTCAGCTGCCAGCAATGTGAAGTGCCCAGAGATTAATTCTACGTCTGGCCTGGAAATGTGACTTTAAAGCATGAAGGAGGGGAGCTGGGGCGGGGGGAGTGAGGAGGAAAGAGGAAAGAGAAGGGCAGGCTAACTGAGGCTGGCAGCGGGCCACCAACCCCCTCCCAAAGCCATGTTTCAATGTAGACAGAAGTAAACCCCAACAGACAGCAGCGCCTCAGCCTGCCAGGGCCTTACACCAGCTGCAGCGCATCTCGCTCTCCGCTCGGCCCGAGTGCAGATGTTCCCCACAGCATCACTTCCGCTCAACTTTCTTTTAAAGAAATAGCACACATATGTGGAGGCATTTCCACCACTTCCCAACAGGACGCTCCTTGCCTTTAAGGGCTTCGGAGCAAGGGCGAAACTGACAGCAGGTACCACGATGGCTGACTGAACTGCTCCGCCTCCTGTGGGAAGGAGCACCAGCCATGGGCTACAGAGCATTAGTTAATTAAGAGGACTGTCTTTACAAATGCGCCTTCCTACTGTCTTCAGTGGGAGAGGGCCCCATAGTTTGGGGTAAAGAAAAAACGGGGGGAGAAATATGTTGAAGATCTTACTCCTGGTTTCTCAAAGCAGTCCACTGTAGCATTACCATCTCAAAGTGAAGGTACTGATGGCTTGTCACCATGGAGACTGCATAAAGCCACTGTAACAGAATGTCTTAAAACCAAAGTAACATCTTTGGGAATCCCCTAGCAGTCCAGTGGTCAGGACTCCAGGATTCCACTATGGGAGCCCAGGTTCAATCCTTGGTCTGTGAACCAAGCTCCCACAAGCTGCACAGGGTGGCCTCGGGTCCCGGGGGGGCGGGCAGCAGGGAGTACATATATATCTGTGTGTGTAAGTTTTTTAACACGCATGTTTACTTGGCTGCAAGAAATATACCAGTTTTTTTTTAAAAATTAAGTTGCTAATTTCTTACATGCCTAAACTCATTTTATATAATCCCAAACCCTGGTAAGTTAATCAACTGATAATTAATGATTAAGTACCTAATTCTGAAGTTAGCTTTGATATTGCTAGGGATTTCATAAAATATACAGTCTTCTCTTGTTCTCATGGAGTAAATACTCTAGTTGAGGGATCTATGTATTTCATGAAGCTAAAATAATTGAATTTTTTAGTACAGCTGAATATCCTCTAGTTGGTCTGTTAGGTTATTGATTCTTCTGGAATGAAAGAAGAGAGAAGAATCAGCAATGTCAAAAGAACACAAAATACTTTTGTTTTTGAGAAAACAAAACCCTCAAAATCAAAGTTGCTTTGTTTGAACCTCAAGTTAAAGAGAGGAAATAGGATCTTCCTGTAAGGGAGGGAGAGAGATACTGGCAATCAGTGGCAAATAATTATGGTGAGAAGGTTTAAATCAGTAAATATTTAATAAATGTCTTCTATGCTCAAGGTACCAGATATAAAAACAGATTTAGAAGCTGTTAACTAATTTGCATGATACAGCATGTAACACAATCAGAGCTAGAACCTAATTTTACCTAACTTCAATTTTTTTGTCATTACAATTTCTAAAAATAAGTTTAATACAAAAACACTGTGATCACTATAGAAAACTTTAAGAACCCAAAGAAAACAAAGAAAATTAAAGACACCTTTAATCTATCCCAGGGAATCATGATTTAAGTTTTTTTCTGCTGAAATGTGTATATAACATGTATTATTTTACAAAAATGTGATCAACTGCAAAGTTCATAACCACACAGCATTCAGAGGAAGGAGAGATCACATTTTTGGCAGCTGACCCCACCCCTAGGAGTCACTCACCCAGGAAACAGAAATGTGATGATCTGACTCCCCTGACTTGGCGGCACACACACATCTGTTCCAGCCCTGTAACTCTCCCTGAGTTCCGTAAAGCAAAGATATTTCATTCTCCTCTGTCCTCCTCCTGCACAACCTTGAGCCCGTCAGGCAGGTGCACTGGTTCCACAGAGATGCTGCCCTGGCACACCTTCCACGTGAGTGTGTGCTAGGCTGCTTCAGTCGTATCCGACTCAGTGAGACCATACAGACGGCGGTCTGCCAGGCTCCTCTGTCCATAGGGTTTCCCGGACAAGAATACTGGAGTGGACTGCCATGCCCTTCTCCACGGAATCTTCCCTACCTAAGGATCGAACCCGTGTCTCTTACATCTCCTGCCTTGGCAGGCGGTTCTTTACCACTAGTGCCACCTGGGAAGCCCACAGTGCCTCCAAAGCCAAGACTGACTAATGGAAAGGCTACCAGAGATTACGGGAAACATCTGCATCCAAATGTCTCTGGCTGAGTCTAGTTCCATGTGCTGGTGGCTTCTGTGCCCGCCCAGCACAGCCTTAATTCCTTGCAATTCTGCTCCATAGACTGTTTACTCCCAGAGCTTTTGCTACCAAATAAAGATGGTACTTCCTTATTAATATTCTGTTACACACTGACAATTCATTCCTTAGTGAAAAGCAGGACAGCCACAAAAGGCAACCGTATTCTTTCCTCCCTGAAATGGCAAGACCACACGACCACTCGCCTACACACCCAAGTTAACTTTCGAGGCCTGAGCTCTTCCCAGCTGGCAAGCGGTCACCTGAGGTGAGGTGGGGTGAGGTGAAGTGAGGGGAAAGGTCTGACTCTTGACAGTGCAGCCCTTGGTGACTCCACCTCTACCTCACTCTGCGAAATGTATAAAAATGGGCTGCTATGCTGGTCCGGAACTTTTACATCTGATGCAGAAGATCTACTGTCACAACTCTTGGGTGTTATTTCATTAAGCGCGTAGGGTTCCTCGCATCTCTTACCAACTGAATGAAATTACAAATGGGGCTAGAATTCCCTCCAGCTGATGGAAATGAAAATATATTTGCAGAGCTGCCTAGGAACGTCTCCTTTTTAAGCTTTAAGAGCAATGAAGTAAATCATAAAGGATGACATTTTTAACTATAAAAATTTTTTACAACTTTTGTACATTAAAAATATATATAATTAAGAATCAAATACAAGTAAGAAAATCACCAATGAACACAGAAAGGACTTGCTATATCAACTATAAACCTCAAATAAACTGGTAGGAAAAATATTAGGGAGGAATGAAAAAATTTGCAGAGAACAGGACCACACAGAACTATACATGGTTAATAAAACACAGGAAAAAATGCCACTCTCACCAATAATCAAAGAAATGCAATTGAAAACAGGACAGGTTGGAAGACGGTTTGGCAGTTTCCTACAAAACTAAACACAGTCTTACCATATGACCCAGCACTCACACTCCTTGGTATTTACTCAAATGAGTTGAAAACTTAAGTCCCCACAAAAACCTGCACTCAGATGTTTATAGCAGCCTTATACATAATTGCCAAAATTTAGAAGCAACCAAGATATCCTTCAGCAGGTTAATGGATAAATCAACTGTGGTCTACTCAAATAATGGAATACTACTCAGTGCTTTAGAGAGGAAAAAAAGAGCTGTCAAGCCATGACTAAGTGAAAGAAGCCAATCTGAAACAGCTACATACTACTGTAGGACCCTAATTCTATGACATTCTGGAAAAGCAAAACTATGGAGACAGTAAAAACATCAGTGTTTGCCAGGGGTTAGAAGGGAGGGTGGGAGGGATGGACAGGCAGAGCACAGACGTTCAGGGCAATACGATACCATAACGGAGGATACACGTCGTTCTACACTGGTCTAAACCCACAGAACACCACCAAGAGAGAACTCTACGGTGAACGATGGGCATTAGGTAATGATGATGATCAGGTTCATTAACTGTAACAAATGAACCACTCATTCTGGATGTTGATAGCAAGGAAGCTGTGCACGTTTAGGGCAGGAGATAGTACGGCACTCTCTGTACTTCCACTCCATTTTTGCTATGAATTGAAAACTTTTCTAAAAAATAGTCTATTGAAAAAAAACAGAGATAGGTTTTCTTCTGTCATTTATTCAACAACTTTATGAATGCCGACATTGTGCTAAGGACTATAAAATATTAACAATACTCAGAACTAGCAAGAGGTGGTCACTGGGCGTTCTCAAACACTGCCGCTAAGACTGTAAGCTGGCACAGCTTCTGAAGAAAGTAATCCTACACACCATGTATCAAAAGCGTTAAAAGGCTTCAAACCTTTTAAACCTAAAAGTTAGTTTCTAAAAATACAGTCCAATGAAATAATAGGAAAAGCATGTTTCCTATTTATTAAAAGACGTTAATTAAAGCATTATTTATAATCTGAGAAAAGTGGGGGAAATGTGTGAAAACGGGTAATGATTACATTAATGTTAACACATTTACATGAGAATATTATTCAGCCATTAAATATATTTACAAAGAATTTCATAACTGAATACTTATAAAACAAGTGAAAACAGAATCAAACACTTTATACTCAGTATACTTTCAACTGTAAAACTTGAATATTCACACATACATATAGGAAGGAATGTCACTGCTGGGAAGCCGGTTTACAGGTGGTTTCCACTTTTTTTCTTTTTTTTTTCCCAGCACTCAACAAAACCCAAAAGGTGAAAACTTATTTTAAAAAATTATTTAGCTTACACAAAACAGGACACAGTTGCTCCAGTAAGGTGAGAATAAAAAAATATAGTAAATGAGTAGACAAGGAAAAATAAAAGGATATTTATGGGCAGGAAGAAAGGACAGAGAATTTATGATGAAAGATTTAGGAGACGACAGGGGACAGAACTCATGTTGTATTCAAAGAAACTTTGCTTCCAGAGCCGTGAAGACACTGAATCCAGTATTAACAGTAAACACCAAGACACATTTAATGTACTTTAATTGAATGTCAGGATATAAAACAGGCAGTTGGAAATGACATATTCAGAAGTGGCACGTTAACAAAAAACAAGGAAAAACATGATTATAAGTAATAGCCCAAATAGCAGATGCCCCGTGGCCCTGCCACTCAACTTTCAGTGTCTAGACTGACTTGCTGACCAACTTTATTCTTGATGTCAATTCAACTCAAAACCTACTTGGGCTTCCCTGGGGACTCAGACAGTAAAGAATCCGCCTACAATGCGAGAGACCTGGGTTTGATCCCTGGGTTGGGAAGATCCCCAGGAGGTGGGAATGGCAACCCACTCCAGTATTTTTGCCTGGAGAATCCCCATGGACAAAGAAGCCTGGTGGGCTACAGCCCACGGGGTCACAAAGAGTCGGACACGACTGGGCAACTAAGCACAGCACAGCACAAAACCTGCTTATTTCAAACTTACAGCACACGAGGCACTGCCCTGGATACTCACAATAAATACATCAGTGGGTAAAACAGGCCAGGGATCCCTAACTGCAGGGAACTTACAGTCTTGCAGAGGAGTCGTGAAGGAAAACAAATAATAAAGATACACACAAGTTGGAGAAGGCAATGGCAACCCACTCCAGTATTCTTGTCCGGAGAATCCCATGGACAGAGGAGCCTGGTGGGCTACAGTCCATGGGTCTCAAGAATCAGACACAACTTAGCAACTAAACCACCACCCAGGCAGGTTAGCTGAGAACCAGAGCCACCTGGAAGTGGGAGGTTGGATGGGGGTGCAGAGTTCTGTCTGGGGGAGAAAGTAGCCTTGGACTAACTGGGGCAGAGAGCTGCCAGAGACACTGCTCAAGAAGTCCTTCCCAACAGGAGAAAGGTCAAGTTCAGATGTAGGCTTAGAAAAACAGGTAACTTGACCAAAGGCAGCAGAACAAGCCAGCCCAACTGGTTCATGAATGTAATTAAATGAATCTGGATGGGAACAAAAACAGATTGAGGAACCACAGAGTGACTGGAGGAGTGGAGAAGGCTCAGAAGGGTCTAGCTGACCTCACCTGAAGCCTAGGAGGAATCGGGGACCAGGCAGAGAAGGGCTGTAAAGGCAACTGGGAAGTAGTTCGGGGAGATTTTGGAAGGCAATCTGACTTCTCTTAGGAGGAAGTTTGAGCTGGTTCGGTTAGCAGCCAAGAGAAATGGGATTGAAAATGGAATTGGGGTCTCCGTACCCTTGGTGTCGGCCCAGCAAATATTTCTTAGTTGCCACCGGCCTGAAGAATCCATGTTGTAAACTCTTTCATTTCTTTGATTGTGTACTTTATACCCTTTTTTCTGTTTCTTAATAAATTCTTTTGAAAAATGTGAAAAAAAAATGAAAAAAAAAAGGATATACACAAGTTATCTAGTGTTTAGAGAACAAGTGTTATGAAAAAGAAAAGCAGAGCAGGACGGGGGCGATAGGAGAACAGGTGGGAGTGCAGCAGTGTCAACAGAATGGTCAGAGTAAGTCACGTGGAGCTAAGACTTGAACAGACTCATGGGAGATGAGATACAGGCCATGCAGATGGCTGGAGAAAGAGCGCTTCCATGTAGAGGAAACTTTAATGCAAAGGCCCAAAGGTGGGAGAAGCCCCTGGCTCATCAGAGGACCTGCAAGAAGGCCAGAGTAACTAAAACAAAGTAAGCAAGTCAGGGTGTGGTCTGAATGAGACCAGAGACAGCAAGGAGGGCAGTGGGGAGGAGGGAGAGTCTACACCGGAAGGCCTTGTGAAGACCTTCACGGCTTTTGCTCTGAGAGAAATGGGAAGCCAGCAGAGGCTTGTGGAGAGCAGCCTGTGTGTGTGTGAGTGCTTGTTAGGAGTTTCAAGTCTTTCTGGAGAGCAGACTACATGTGTGTGTGTATGTGTGTGTAAAAAGGGGAAATGGGAACAAGAGAGACCACAGTTAGGAGTTTCAAGTCTTTCTGGATCATCTTTCTCTTCATGTTTAAAAACAAGTTCGATTCACAAAGGGTATCCAGGGCATGTTTGCAAGAGGGTTTTTGCTTTCAGTGTGGAATCTTGAAGAATGTGTCAATAGCCTACAACTGTGTCCTTAGCAGGCATCTCGAAATAATGATTACCAAACATTTCTCTCTGTTCACTGCCCTGACACGAGTTCTGGGCATCACCCTCTCTCAGGGGAGAGGTGGAAAGAGGTTATGCAGAACAAGCAGTGATAACGGGATGACGTCACAGGTGTGCCTCAGAGAAGCCCCTAGTGAGTTGGGCTCATAACCACTCCACAGTGATTTACTCTGTCCTGCCAACGCCAGCTGGAGGAGGGATGAAGAAAGCTGACACAGCCTTAAGCCCTGGGCAGGCATTATAAGATCTTTCTCCCTCCAGGCCTGCCAGCCCCTCCCCTCTTCCAACCGCTGATCCTTGCTTCAGAAGCCAACGTGTGAACAGCACGTGTCTGGATTTCAGAAACCTGCCCAGCAGTTGGAAACTCCCTGCAGCGTGTCAATTGCTGCATCTGCTGTTGGCACTTCGGGCAAGGGATCACGTGGGCAGTTTCTGAACTAAGCTTCGAGATGGGAGTCTGATATCTGAAGAGGGGACTCGAGAAGCCAGAAAACTCCAATTACAGTAAATAAATTCCTAACCATATGACAATCTGCCTTCTAAAAAGGAAACTGGGACATACAAGCCAACCAAACAGCTCTAAGGACAGCAGTAGTCAAGAACAAAAGCACAGAGCACCCTGACTAATGGAAAGGATTTTTATGGGCCAACAGAGTTTACCAGCTCTGGAGTGTGATGTGGCTGAAACTAGAGACCACTCTTGTCCAGATCCCTAGCTTACACCCTTTCGGCAATAAATGGCTTCTATCATTTCAGCGACAGGCCTCTATCCCTGCCTTCCATTACCTTTCTTCCCCATCTGTCAATTAGTCCTCTGAGTAGTGTATACCTTGACCATCTCTTGGAAAAATAAAAAAATCTGAGCCCATAAACCATCTGCCATAAAACTAGGCTGCAAGGGCTGGAAAAGGAGCTGCCCAGCCTACCATGCTCTCGCCACCCGACATACAGGTGCCCCTATCACACTGTTCACAGGCAGAGGTTAGGAAAAAATGCTCGAGTCTGATGTTTCAAAGAAAAAAGGAATAACAGCATTTCCTCTAGTAACACGGCAGGCAGACTAGGAACCTAGGTCTACTCTCCCAATGAAACAACTAATTATCCTGGAAAGAGCATTTTTAAAATCCTTCTAGAAAGCAGCGGTGAGTTAATAAATTAAAAAGGAATCCTCTGGCCAGGGACTGAGTAAAGACAGAAAACTAGAGCTGTTAAGTGTGGGACAGGGCCAGGCTTTACCCCAAGAACCTCTGCTACCTGCTGAACTTGAGCTCTGGGTTTCTGAGGCTTTGTGGGTACAGCCAACAAGAGGATGCCCAAGACCCCTGCCATAAAGCTGAGGTCCCACAGAGCTACACCCAAGTACAAAGGTGAATCAGAAGCCATCCTCAGCCTTGTGATAAGACAACTAGCTAAAAAACTGACTATATCAAACCCTGAGGCTGACTAGAAGAGAGAAAAAAAATAGTGCACGGAAAGTGCAGACTGTACACTAGCCCTCACAGGGGTGTGCAGCCTGAATTCGCATTACCTGAACGGTTTGAAAACCCTCAAGCAGGCATTTTACTCAGAATGATTATTTTAGACTCTTTACACCAGACTGTGGACAAAAGCAAACTCAAACCTTTTCCCCATTTTCATCCCAGGTCTCCAAGAATTCCCACTAATGATTTCCCACAGAAAATTTGCAGATTACAGAGAAAAAAAAAATTTTTTTTTAATTACACGGGAAACAAGGCACACGTGCAACAACCAGCAGAAATACGAGACTAGCAGAACCTCACCTAAAAGGACCCCTTGATCAGAGTCCCTAAAATAACACGTTTAATATATTAGAAAATAAATAAAAGACAAACTCACAAATATGTTCAGGAAATAAGAAACTAACAGGAAAAGACCAGATTTAGGAGGAAAAAAATCTGGAAATAAAAATATATAACTGAAATAAAATCTCAGCAGGGCATGTTTAGCAGATTAGATAGAGCTAAGAAAAGGTTCAGGGACAGAGTTAAGGAAATTACGAGGAATGCAGCACCAAAAATAAAAAAAGAGAGAGAGAGAGAGTCAAAAATGAAAGAGAAGTTTTAAGAGACATTTAAGACAGAAGGAGAAGAGAAAGCATGGGCAGATGCAGTATGTAAAAAAAGAATGCTAAGAATTTTCTAAAACTGCTGAAATCAACTCACAGATACATGAAGCCCTATAAATCCCCAGCAAAAAAAAAAAAAGTACAAACCTAGAAAATCATTAAAGCTGTAGAACATCAAAGGGTTTATTAAAAAAAAAAAAAGACCTAAGAATCACCCAGAGACACAGATTATTTTTAAGAGGACAATTAGACTGACGGCTGACTTTTAAACAGTAACAACCCAGAGACAGCAAGGTACCTTCAGTGGGCTAAAGAAAAACAACTGTTAATATAGAGTTCTATTACCAGTGAATATAGAGGAATCGGGAAAATAAAGGGTTTTCAGACAAATACGAATTGGAAAAGTTTGTCATCAAAAGAATGTCACTAAATAAATTCTAAAGAATATGCTTCACACAAAAAGAAAACAGTCCCAGGGAATTCCTGGTGGTCCAGTGATTAGGACTCTGCCCTTTCACTGCTGGGTTCCATCCCTGATCCAGGAACTAAGATCCCACAGACAGGGAGGGGCAGCCAAAAAAAAAAAAAAGGAAAAGAAACTGATCCCAGGGAGAAGGTCTGAAATATAAAAAGGAATGAAAAGAAAGTAGTAAATATATAGGTGAGTCTAAACAAATATTTACCATCAAAACAATCATGATAATAATGAAAACAAAACAAAAGTGAAAACAACAACTTGTCTTTCAAGGTTTAAAAGTAAAAAAATAATTAAAACATCTGACAACAGTAGCATATTAACTGGGGAAGAGAAAAGGAGAAGAGGACAGAGTTTAAGTGTGCCAAGCTATCTGTATTATTTAGTAGAGGGAAAATGCAGCTGCTTAGATTGGGGGGTGGAGGTGGTGGTGAGGCAGGGTGGGAACGATTGCTTGCTGTGTTGAGCTGTCTCAATCAGGTCCAAAGAAATTTCTGTGTGCCATCTGACACGGGAGGCTGGACCCTTCAGACCTGGGTGTAATTTACTACCTTTGTGACCTTCCTAAAGTTACTCAGCCTTTCTAGTATGTTTCTAGTCTGTAAATCGACGAAATAGGACACAAAATAGCTGTCCCATCTGTCTCAGGGCTTTTCTGGTAGCTCAGTTAATCTGCCTGCAATGCAGGAGACCCCAGTTCGATTCCTGGGTCAGGAAGATCTGCTGGAGAAGGGATAGGCTACCCACTCCAGTATTCTTGGGTTTTCCTGGTGGCTCAGCTGGTAAAGAATCCGCCTGCAATTCGGGAGACCTGGGTTTGATCCCTGGGTTGGTAAGATCCCCTGGAGAAGGGAAAGGTTACCCACTGCAGTATTCTGGCCTGGAGAATTCCATGGATTATATATAGTCCATGGGATTGCAAAGAGTCAGAGGCTGACGGGAGACATCACATGAGAATACATATACAGCAACCATAAAATCTCATCAGGTATGACCACAATGTTGTCCTGTTGTCATTCCTGGCCACTACATCTGAAAGCTTACAGTTCTTCCCCAGACCAACATTTAGTTGGTTAGGGTCCAAAGTGCAACTTACTCCCCCTAATCCCCACCCCAAGAACATACTCATGTTCCCTGAGTATTCAACAAATAGCAGAGAGGTGGCCCACGCCCCCTGTAACATGTAAAATTTTACTCCCCAGGAAGAGTTTAAGGAGAGTTCACAAAAGGCAGCTGAGAGTCCTGCTGCCAGCATCCCCCCAGTAACGTCTCTCTTTCAGAACAAGTCCATCCATCCAGGAGAAAAAAAAAATCAAATTGAGAAGCTATAAAATGGCAGCAGAGATGAGGTCTCTAGCCCATAGTAAAGATGAGGTGGTGACGGGACACTGCACTTCTCCATTGCCCCACAGAGCAGCCACGGACATCAAACCACACTGTAACCCTGGGGCAAAACCAGAAACCATTTCACCAACCGACATGGTAAGAGGCTTAATTTTATTGACATGAGTGGATTTTCTCATGTCTTTAGCTTTTCACAACTGCTTCTCCTTCCTCAGCCTAAAATAACGGATTCATTCTGAAAACAAGGACCCTGGAATTCAGAGTAGGGAAGATAGGAAGATCCCACGACAAACACTTCCTTAGCTTTTCCTTCTGTTCCAGGGAACTCTGAGGGAAGAAATCCATGCTAAGCAGCCTGTTGATAGCTGTAGCTCCCCCGGAGGAACAGAGGGCAGGGCAGAGGGATGCGTCCTTCCCCTGGTCTGCCTCCTGAAGCCTTGCCTCTTCTGACCTCCGAATCCATTTCTCACATAATTTGGGGGCCAAGCTGGCTGTTTCTTTGTTTATCTGCCCTCAACTGAGCAGTCCTGAAAACGAAGGCCAGGCAGTGCCGACTACCTGTAAAATCTACGCAAAGGTCCTTGGGGAGAAACAGCCCAAGAGTTTCTATCACCAGAGACAGACAAGAAGAGATGAGAGGGGCAGTTTACACAGCTCAACTCAGGCCTACCCTTTCCGAGAGGTGGATTCCTGTACAGCTGTTCTGACAAGCAGGGGATTAGGCACTTGATACATTCTGCTCCGGTGAGAGATGCAGACAGAAGTGAGCTGCATGGGGCAGCACCCTGCCTTACCAAAGGTCTCTAAGGCGGTGGTTTGCTGAAGACAAAGAAATTTTGGTTGTGACTGTAAACTTCACAAACTAGGGTCAACCTGCATACATGACCACAGCCTGGAGGTGAGTGGCTCCCATTTCAAGCATCCCACACACTGGGGTCAAGTTCTGTGGGTCCCCTGTCGACAGGTCCCATGTCTCTATCCCTCTGGAGGCAGGCAGGTGGCACCCCCTCCCACCACCTCCTGCAATTCAGGATTACTAACAAACCATAAAAGCGAGCATAAATGATAACGAAAGGAATGCCAGCCTAGCCCTAGCTCAATGCCAGCCCCTAAACGTTCCCTAAGAACAGGAAGCCCCAACGGCGAACACACGAGCAGTGTCTCTTGGGTGCCCTCTTGCTGTCACCAGGGCTTTTCTGCAAGGCTGACACGGAGGCCTCCTCTGTGAACTGGTAGATGAAGAAAAAGAGGAGGAAAAAGAAGGGGCCAGAGCACAGAAAAGGGAAGTTATTCTAGTGGTGGCCAATGAATAACATCCAATGATTTATAGGAAGTATAATCCAATAATACAGTAAAATAAAACAGTGTGTGCCTGCAATGGTTTTGATTCCAGGAATTATAAAAACATATTTTTTAAAAAGACAAAGTGAGAGAGAGAGCAAGAGGGAGAGAAAACAGGGGGAAGAAACAAGGGGACCAGAATGGAGCAAATTGGGCACAGATGGGAGATGCAGTGGGGTTCCAGGGGTGCCCTACCACAAATACTGCTTCGATTACTCCTCTTCAAGAAACGAGAGCTTTATTTCCTTACATTACAGAATTAAAAAAAAAAAAATTAAAATTCTTGGGAGTGCTTGTGGTTTAGATCAACCATTCCCTCTCCAGCACCACATCAGCCAATCGGGTGGCTATTGAAGTGTTAAATGCTGAGGCACGTGGAGAAGGCCCCGCTTCTCCGATGACCGGCGGTGACATCACCCTGGGAACCACCTATCTCGCCACCACCCATTACTCGCCAAAGGGCAATTCTGGACACAGGCCAGGAAGGGAACACACTGTTCAGTGACGGTCGGCCTGGAACCATGGACTTCCTTGTCCATGTGCTCAGTGAATGCTTACTGAGTGCCTGATAAATACCAGGCCCTCTGCTAAGGGAAACCCGAACATCCCTCGCATGTCTCTGTCCTCAACCTCTTCAATGTAGACTAGTAGGATTCTGGACTCTCTGCAGTCCCACTCCAGCAGGCTTCTTGCAGAGCACCCACCTGATGGGAGGAGATAAAGGTATCAATAGCCTTGAACTTGTGAGTTTTAAGATCACTGCTGAGACCTGAAAGGTTCACTGGTTAAATGATGTGGCAAAAGTCAACTTACTTTCTTTTATTGGAAGGGGGACAAATCTCACGACCTCTGCCTCCTTGAGCTCCAGGGAAAACTGTAAGTTAAGAAAGGCCTCTTTGACCATCTAAGTGTTTCCCCTCCGTTGGGCCTTCTGGGGTGCCTGAAGCTCTTTAAGAGTTCTGTGTCTCTCGACCTCAAGGAAAGCACATTTGAAAAGTATTTTAATAATCACACTATTAGCATCATTTCCGATATTTTGAAAAGAGGACTTATACCAGGGTAGCACCGAGCCCATACAAAAACGAGTTAGAGGCCACAGCAAAGGACATGCTTTTTCATAAGGCTATCCCTGTGGCTCTCCCTAGACACCACATCTCCAGGGAAGGGCCAGGCATAGATGGAGAGGATCTCGACGGCCGTTGGGGGACACAGATCACCTCTGCTCTGGGCTGGAACGTTCCTTCTCCACAGAGTCCAGGAACTGACATATGCAAACACCCACCCAGAAGGACAAGTCCAAGAAGGAATGGAAAGAAAAATGATGGCCCAGATGTTCTGTTAACTTGCAGCGACTGCCAAATCACCACAGACCCCAAGCACCTGGGAGGGCCAGGCAGCAGCAGGCCCTCGCTTCCTGGCTGCAGACAGCCGGGGTCCCGTGGCTGGGTGGCGGCTCTGACAGCCAGCCGACCGGCCTGGAGGGCAGCCTTCAGAAGGGCACCGGCTGACGGGACCCGGGGGCTGAACACTCAAGGGCTGATTTATCACTTCCTTACTCATAAAAATGTGATTCAAACTGCTGCTGATTAGTGAAGGATTTAAATCTTTACCCTCTCCCCAACCCCCTTCCCGCTCCACCCCCGGCACAGATGCTGCAGCTCAGCCACAACACCCCCTTCTTGCCACTGTCCGTGCGAGCACAGCACAGGGGCCCAGCGAAGATGACTCACATGCTGGGAAATGGAAAAGTGCATCTTCCCACCAGCCAGCCCCGCTGAGTGCTCTGCTCACCCCTCTCCCAATGGCAGCCCACACAGTGGGGTCTGGACAGCCGCCTCAGCTGCACACCGGGTACTTGGCAGCATGTCCACAGAGCGCTCTGTCCTAGCTGAGTGTTACATCCTGTGGCCCGGGCTGTTTTTCCCTGAAACACCCTTGGACCACCTCAGCTCTCGGCCCCAGCTGCCCCGTGGAGGTGAGCGTCAGGACAAAGCCGGAGCCGGTGGCGGGGTCTCACGCACAGGCTGCGACGCGTCCTTCCTGGCAAGCAGGTCCTCGTTAGGAGTGACCATGGTAAAGAGTCCGAGAAAAAGCATGCTGGCCTCCAAGGGGAAAGCACTACTTCCTTCTTTCTCTGTTCTCACTGTCTCACCTTCCTTTCACCCATATTTTCTTAACTTTTAACTTTACAGCAGCTCCAAGGAAAGGACTCATTGGTGGCCTATGAAAAGGCCAACATCTTCCTTTTCGCGGAGCAGAAGTTGCTGACAACAGAGGCTCCGCAGACTAGAGCTGTGGGGCCTTTACATTCACACCTCCAGGTTCCCCGATGGGGAAACAGTACCTTGGCAGAGGCTGCGCTCTGTGACAGGCGGCTCACTGACTGCGACGCTGCCAGACGGAGGCAGGGAAGTGAACAGGAAGCTACCTCGGGAGGCTCCACTCCCCCGAGCCCACGAGCTTCCCACCCGGTGGCCCGACCCTCGAGACCCTCAAGCGATGAGGAAGGGATAGAGTTCCTTCCCCTCCGGACTGACCGCCTCACCACCCTTTACAAACTCTATTTCCTCCTTCCTGGAAACCACCACTGCCCCTCAGGACTGCGTGCTTTCTCAGTGGTGTTCCCGGACATATTCAGAGAAGTTCAAAATGGCACCTCAACCTGGGCCTTTCACCTTCTGCAAGGAGCTGTGGACGCTGCAGCAGACGCACGAGAGAACTCCCTCTAGGCTTCAGATGTGATGGAAAGCCCACGCAAACCAGCAGAGGGCCTGGCGGAGTCCCCGGAGAAGCCGAGTTTCAGAGGAAAGCGCAGCTGCCTGCTCACCAGGGAGAGCACCCCCCCACCTGACCAGAGCAGGCTGAAGCACAACCCTAAATACAAATGGGAAAGGGAAATAAACCAACTTCAGAGTGACAGAGACCACTAAGAAAAGGTGCCATGAAAGAACCAGCGAGACTCTGTCCAGAAACACTGGGTCTGCTTTACAATGGAGTCTCTGTAAGGGAATTCCCACTTCCTGGGATTGCAGGTGACAACCTTCTAATCCTGAGACCAGACACTCTCTGTTGAGGCTCTGAAATGATTTTTTGGCAGCATGGACCAAGTCTCCTTTGCAAACACACACACAAAATAATGTCACCTCCAGGCTACAGATTTCCATCAAGTCAAACCACATCATCCTTACCTCAGTGGGGTGGGGGAGAGGGGAAGGGATCCGGTTAACATCCTTCCACTGTGACCTGGTCACCAGAACATTTACAAATCCTGCCAATCAGCCCCTCCCCCATTTCTCCTTCCCCACCTCCCACCTCATGTCAAAAAAAAAAAAACACCCAGTGTTCAGAAAAGCATCTCAGAATGCATACCACTACATCTGCCAAACTCTGGGGCTGGTGAGTTTTTTGCTTCCAGATTTGAGTCACCAAAGCTCATCAATTCTCTGTTCTTACTCCCTGGCAGACTCCCACAAGGGATATCCCATAGGGAACTAGACTTTTCCATATTGAACAAACAGGGTACATTAGTCCAGAAACAGCTATTCCCCATCCCTGCCAAGCGTATGGTCTCTGCAATGAAACATTTCAGCCATGCCTCCCCCCCCGGGACAGGCTTTGGGTCTGCAGCCTCCGAGAGGCCTTGCTGCTGCCTTCAGCACAGCCAGATGTGCAGCAGCGTCTCTGGGTTTGCAAATTAAGCTCTATACCCATGATTCCCTCCAACCATCCCACCCAAGCACTAGAGAGTCATACGGATTTCGGAGGGTACATGAAAGATCTGAAAGGCGATGGACGAAAAGAGGAAGGGGTGGGTGGGTGGGTGGGTGGGTGGGTGGGTGTGTGTGTGTGTGTGTGACTCTGCAGTGGCATGGCAGCACAGGAAAGAAGACAAATTAATCTTTATCTGTCTAGATTAAGAAACTGGATGTTCCTTACCTTTCAACTGGGAGTTGTGTACAGCAAACATGTTGATGGTCATAAGCTGTAGCATGCGGGTACTTCCAATAGGAGAGGGGCTGTGCTGCAGCAACACCTGGAACTCCTTGAGGACCTTCTCAGCCACTGCAGGGAACGTCTCCATCCTACAAGCACAGCCAGCCCATCAGTGAGGCATATTCCCGAGAGCACTCAGTGCGTGCACGCACACATACACGCACTCATTCATTCCTTTCTTCCCTCCCTCTTTCTCTCTCTTTCTCAGAAAAGCAGACAGCTAACACCTAGGATGCTTCTTTGACTTCACAAACCTTCCGGGTACCCTAAGGTTGTGAACAAATATAAAAGAAAGACGTGTTCAGGGTTTAGAGATGGAAACAACTCAATTTTTTGGATAAATCACCATGAGTTATTACGCTTTGGTATGCTATTTCCTAACCTCTGGCAATAACTGGATTCAAGCTGAAATCAAAGTTTCTCTCTGAAACCATCAGTTTTTCTAAATAGTGAACAAATTTCCTTTAAGCTCTAAGGCCAGCATAGTCCCCAAACTCTCTAGTATGAAAACCATATTCTAGGAAGAGGTTTGTGAATCTAAAGATTCTTCACTCAAAGCTTCACTTCAGAGAGGCTCTCAGACGCAGTTCTGCTGCTGTCAACTTAGGGACCAGCACACGAATCGCTCCACATAAGGGCCCCAAATGTCCCCTGGAGAACCCCTCAACCGGGGGCCCCGATGATCGGTTTCGGCCTTTCCTGAGCTGCTGTCCTCCTCCCTCTCACAAGGGCTCTGCTCATCAGGGTCTGTATGTTTTCAGGCCAGTGGAAATATAATGCCCTGGCCAACTGCCACTCCCAATACAGGAAGAGCCTGTAATGTAGGGAGGCAGAAATCTAGCCAGTGACCCGACGCTCCTAAGGAGAGGTCATTCAAACCGCTGCTTGCCAAACGTGGCCACAGAACAGTGGTGCATGCCTGGAGCTCCTCTGGCAACGGGAACAAACCACAGCTGAAGTCCTCAGAAATAAAAAGCAAATTCAAACTCGGTGCTAGAGAGAGAAAAAAACCAGGCACATGGGCCTGAGGGCCACGCCGAACAATTCACGGTCACCAGAGTATCTTTTCATCCATCCTCACACCCCCTCACAAGCAAGCAAACTGCTTGTGGTCCACAGCTTGTGTACTGGGGTGAGGGGAGAGGAGGGTGAGGAAGAGCTCCAGCTTGGATTAATAAGTAGCTTCTGGAAAGCCACAGGGAAGGGAATCCTCCTCAAAGGATACAACACAGTCTCGAGTCCCAGGGAAAGGTGCTTCTGCTTTCACCTGAACCTCAACCCTTTCTCCGGTGTGTAGTAAGCACCCTCCCCAGGCTAGAAAACTCCACAGCTTTCTGAAAGCCTGGCAAGCTTCATTCCTCACCCTTGGAGGCACCTCTTGCGACTGACCCCCCAGCACCCAGAAGTCATGCCACAGTTACGAGTCAACTACAGTTTACGTTCCAGTGCCCTTCTCTGCTGAGCTGTCCTCGTTTTCATTGGCACAAAACATGCCAGGCATTTGCTTCCTTGCCCCCACATGCCATTTCAAGTGCCACCCCACCCCACACTCCTGCCGCCACCACCCACAGCAACAAAACTACCAAAACACACTGATTTTCTCCCACCTCTAAAAAGTTTCAGAACCATTAAAACTCTTGGTCGGTTTGGAATGGCAGAGAGTGATATGTTTGGGGCTGGACTGGATCCATTTTTCCCCCTGGGCTGTAACAAAGGTTTCATTTTAAACCTTGACACTGTGCAGCACTCCTTCTGGTCGGAGGTGGGGAGGGGGGCTAGCACTTCTCATTACGAGAATCGCAGAGTTCACTCTGCTTGAAAAGCAGCCACACCGGGCGAGTCTCGGAGCCATGTGTCTCTGTGTTGAAAGGCAGTAGAGAGCCAGCACAGAACAACACGACAGAAGTGTCACGTGGGACGGTCCTGCTTCGAGGCTGTGTCTGAGGAAGACTCTTTCCCGGGATGCGAATTGAAACAGCCATTATCACTCCCTAGGTCAGACTTAAGGCTCAAACGAGCACCAGGCCAAATGTCCACATCGTCTTTTTTTAAGTTAAAAAAAAAAAAAAAAAAATTTGCTGTTCACCTTTCAACTAGTTCACAATGATTAAAACAAAAGAAAAAGAAATCAAATGCATAAGGGTATGAGTTAGAGTAACTCCACTTCTGAGATACGAGGGAAGATGAAGTTCTCAGACAACATCAGCTTTGTGAGGCAACAACTGAAGGACATGCAGATAAAAGATTCTTCCTCAGAGCTCAATAACGGCATTTCTCGTACCCAATTTTGTAACCAAAATGCTCTCTGGTTTTGGTCTCCAATTACCTGTAAGTAGTTTTATTTCTTTCTCTTTGTTCCACTCCATATTGCAGAATGAAAATTATACTAACACTGGGATAATGACAGAATACAATTTGTTTAGGAAAAAAACCCACAAAATAAAATGATGGTTTTTATGGCTACATAAGTAATTATGCAAATGCAATAAAAAGGTCTAAAGAATACACAACCTGGTATCCAGCATTATCTCTTTGGAGGGCACAGGGGTTGGGAAAGAGTTGAAAGAAATTTTAGAAAAGCACACTATACTTTTACAAGGAGATTTTTATATATTACTTATGTAATAATTGTAAAAGTTTTACACAAGAAGCAGCAGCAGTAGCAGCAATAGAGAAAGAGGTGAGAAAGCATAAAAAGATGGCAATTTATAACAGCAAAATACTGGAAGCAGCCTAAAACGTCCAACAACAACAAATAATTAAGATGGCATATCCATACAACTGAATTATATTTTTTAGAAGCTGTATTAGATTGTTTTTAAGTTTAATATATATTAACTGAAGACAGTTTTAAAGTAGTTTAATGTGATCCCTTTTATAGATATTTATAAAAAATAAATAAGAGAATGCATGTGTGTGATGTATGGAAGAGAAGATAAAAATATACATCAAGTGTTAACAGTGGATAGTTATCTCTGGATAGTGAGAATAGGAATAATTTTTTATTTCTTCTTTTTGCTGGGTTTTCTAAATATTTTACAACGAGCACTGTATACGGTAAAAAGATTTCCCCTACGATGGATACTTCTGGCTTTTGTATATAATACACTTCTAGTTTTAAAAAGTAAATCAAGACACAAACATAATATTTTTAACAATTCGAAGTCCAAAATAAACACATGAGTCTTTGAATTCCAAGAGATCTTGAAAGTGTGCAAAGAGCATGACTCGGCAAGCAAGTAAAAAACTAAAGTGGCAACTTCAACCTAGGCTACAATGGGAAGCTAAATTATTCTCTTCGTCACGAGTCCCAAGTCTACAGATGGCCGGCCTCCCGACCCCTCAGAGGAGTCCCAGGCGGGTCCGCTGTGCCCCTCCCCGGGAGAGCCAGTGTCTGTCAGGAGCCACACAGCACTCCTGCCCGATTCTGTTCCCTGAGCCCGGGAGGACTCTGGCCCTGTCTTTTAAAACTGTATGATCACTTGTAGGATGTGCATTTCTCCGGCTGAAGTGATCGCCTTCTGAAGAGATCTCGAGAGACACCTAGTCTCCTGTGAATGGCAGTTTCAAGAAATCAATCTTTCAGACAGCACTGGGACCAGACTCGGGAGTGACTCAGACAGTGAGTAACGGGGCAGGACCCGATCTCTCAGATACTGGGGAACACAGCTGGCCTGACAATATTCTCTGCGGAAAAGAATCAGGCTCCCTAATTTTTCTTAACATCTTGATTTTTAAAACCTGTACAAGATAGGGGCAAACCAATAGCAAAATCAAACCAAACCAAACAACTCGGCCGTGTGACAGGGTAGCCATGAGAAACAAAAATCACAGGGCTATAGAACATAAGGACTGGAACAGACCTTGGAGCTCATCTGTTTAAACTACTGATAAGGAAACCAGAGCCCACAGACGCTCTGACTCGTTCCCTCTCGAGGTCTTAGAACTAGTCAGCAGAGAAAAACAAACTCTTCTTGGCACCTGATTCCATCAAACACTTGGAATTTCTTTTTTTGCCGGCTGCTGAGAGAAAGGAGACTGGTGTGGCACACAGTAGGCCCTCAAGTGCACTCGGAGGCAGCAGGGAACACAGGCCCAGAGGACGAAGACTGGGAGGGCCACGCTGCTGGGGCTTTTCTCAGCAGGCAGGCGGGACAGTGGATGTGTCTTCAGCTGCTCCCCATTACAATCTCCTCACTCTTAATTCATTTTCAACGCCTCCCACATTTCACATCTTCTTGGTAATTAGGCAGCAGTCCACGTTGCTGTGTGTGGCTTGGGCTCATCGCTTTTCTGGTCTTACAGACTTCTATAGTTTGGGGCTTTTTTTCTTTCCAATAGAAAAATTATTGCTGTTTCTCTGCCTTCCAGAATAAATATGGGGCTCAATTCTCTTTTCACCTCCAAGAGAGCACGAGAGGAATACTCACTGAGGGGCTGAAGTGCCCAGAATTTACATGCATTTTCCTCATGTGAACACTACTACAACTCAGTGTTCATGAAGGTGGAACTAGACCGGCCTTATCTTTTTGCCAACAGAGTTGGTTATATGCAGGAATGGAAGAGATCTTGAAAAATAATCTGGACCACAGGAAACCACCTCTGACAAATGAGATAATCTGCTCATTTTTCAATAGAGAAGAAAATTCCTGAACACCTTCCCTCTGTGAAATTTTCTTACATATAACCCAAACCTCTCCAGCTGCAACATAAGCCTATTTTTCTCTTGCTGTCATCCCACAGAAATCAAAACTATTTGCTTATGACTCTAATAGTTAAACACAGTTAGGGTACCCCCAACAGCTGTCTCTAAGTAAACCTTTGGTTATCTTATTTTTAAAAAATTCATTTATCTTCTCAGAAATCATTTCTAGCTTTTTTTTTTTTATCATTATTGCGACTCTTTTCCAAACTTCCTCCAAAACACATCTAAACATGAGAAATTTAAAAGGGGGAAAAATAGGGTTTTAACTAATGCATAATCTGATTTTATATATATACATAACACATATATAATATATATATATATATATATATCCTAAACATTCCTATATTCTGGACCAAGACTTTTAACTTTTTTAGTCCCAGAAGTTTCTAACAGAGCTGAGAAATGCCTACGGCAGTGGTTCTCAATCAGGAGTAACTCTGCACCACAGGGAACATTTGGCAATGTCTGGAGACATTTTAATTGTCACACCTGGGGGTGAAGGGAAAGGATGCTACTGGCCTGTTGTGGGTAGAAGCTTTGGATGCTGCTAAACACAGGACAGCCCCTACAATTAAGAATTATAAGGTTCAAAATATCAATAGTACAGAGGTTGAAAAATCGTGCCTTAGAGCAAACATGGTACATAAACATTCAAAGGGCAAACACAGCAAAAGGAAAAACAGAGAGAAGATGCTGACAACAAAGGTACTAAAGGAAAGATTTTTTTTAATGAGAATTTTTAAAGAATAAAGAGATGAAGAATCACAGCACCTATTTTAAGTGTAGTACAGTAGTTTTTTCTGATATGCTGTGCTATTGCATGAAATAATATCGTCTTACCCACCCTGAAACTGCAGCTTCACATTATTCACTAGTGACTGGCCTGGGTCTACGATGACCCAAAAGAATTCTAGATTCCTTCTCTCCAGTCTTTTGCAATCTACCCATTTCTTGTAATGATTCACTTATTCCTACAACAGCTATTTACTGAGCATCAACTACATGCCAGGCACTAGGGTTACAACAGTGTTGAGCAAAAACTCCCACCAGAGTAGAGCTGGCGTGGGGGCGGGGGGGGTGGGTGGGTGTTGCTACTGAGGGACCTAGCTTCCTTTGCTGAGTGGTTACTTCACACATATATCTACTAGCAGACAGGCATCTACTGGCACTGCTCCAAGTTTTCCAAGTCATTTCAAGACTATGGCCATCCTCGTCACTCTTGCCCAGGTTGATGATACATGAGTATGTAAAAGGCACAGTTTCTAGTCCGCCAACACGTTCAACAGTGTTCCTCCGAACAGGACAAAGCCTTTCAGCTTCTCCCACTAAGGAAACCTTCTAGAGCGTTAAGAGATAAACTTACAAGGTTATGACAGAAAGCGAAAGGGAAACACAACAACTGGAGCAACTGGAGTCTAAAACAAGCACCTCAAAGGGTAGTTCACCAGAAAACCTCCAACTCAGAATGTATTCAACGCAGAGAAGACCTGCGGGCACTGCCACCTGTTCCTCTCCTGGAATAACGAAGCACTCAGCACAGGGGCGCCGGCTTCACAGTCAGGAGAAACTCTGACCCACCAAAAGAACACTCGAAACGTGGTCTCTCCCCAGAGACTTAAAGCGCTAAACGACAGGGTCTCCCACACACCACCTTCCCTGAGATTTATCTGGAAATCCATGGTGGCCAGTGAGACTATAGAAAAGTCTCAGCATTGACTGAGCTCAGCAACATGGTGCCAGACACTGAGCACAGGAGGAAGGGGTATGGTTTGAAGTGGGAGAAACTGTTGGAGGAAAAAAATCACTGTCCACTCTTTTTCCCTTCTCCTTAAGGGAAAGTGAGTGGATAGTATTTTCCCCCAAGGAGGACCCCTGGCAGCTGCACCCAGGGACTGAGCATGACTTCCTTGAGGAGCTCACTAGGGGTTGAGCCGGAAGGCAGAGGAAAGAGAAACCCAGAGGGATTAGGGTTGGGGGGTGGAAAAAGACTGTGGTTAAAAGGGGGTTTTAATAAAGGTAGAGAAAGGGGAGTCAGAGGGGGGGAGAGTAACATTTCCCAAACTTCATGAGCACTGGAGGAGAGTGAGTGGAGGGAAGGGGAGGGAAGGTGGAGGCCCCTAAGAATTCACACCCTGTGCCCTCAGTTACAAACACAGTCTAGTTGCTAACAATATTAAATTCCAAAATGACTTGTAATGTAGGAAAATAAAATAAACATCCTGCACACTTACCCAATCCGGGTAAACAGCTTCCCATGGGCATGGAGAAAACTGAGGATGAACCTTTTGTTCAGCTGCATGGGAAAAAGAGAGAGGAGAAAACAATTAAACTTTCCCCAGTTTCCTGTTACTGAACAGAGTCCCTAGTGACACAATAACCTGGCCAGGGTCTAAGGGGTGGGCACTAGGGATGGGAACCAAATGAACATGCCCAAACTCTCACACAGACCCAGAGCCCATGCCCAACAGCTGCTGCTCAGCTGAGCCAAGAGGACTGCAGGCTCAGTGAGGAGACAGCACCCCCTGCTGGCAGCAGTGCCTGAGTGCAGGGAGCGAAGCACTGAGTACCAGCCAAGCAGCGCAGAAAGCAAGATGCCTGTCGCCCTCTGCCATCTACAAGTCACTCTGGCCTCATACAATGAAAATGAAACAGAGACAAGGGCAAGACAGGAATAATGATGATCCTGCATAAGTCCATACTCTTACTTAAGAGCTGTTTTTCTATGTACCCCAAAAGCAAAACTCTTCTTTGGAAACCAAGGGTAAGGAAACCCACCACTAACTAGCTCATCAAATTGTATTTCTCTGGCTTTTAAAACCAAAGTTAAAATCTTTCCCTTTTTTCTTCTTTTAAATAAAAACTGAGTGCTGGTTTTTTATGTGAAATCCTCTGACTTTTACATGTTAGCTACTAACAACAACAACAAAAAATTTAAACATCAGGCAAGCCAAAAACATGCATCTGCCAGCCATATCTGGCTCACATCCATGAGTCACCAAATTTGCAACCTCAATTCAAGGTTCTAGAAAATCTACTTCTGTCAAAAACTAGGAGAGAGATTCTTCTGAGCAAAACAAGGGAGGGAAAAAACTTCAAAGACAGTAGGAGTAATCTCAGAATCAAACCCTATCATCCTCCCTGGTCTCCTGGAAGAAATGTGCTCAGGGCCTTGTAACCAGACAGGAAGAAGGATCAAGAATCCCTCAAGAGTGGGTGCTTAGGACAAGGAACGGTCCAGCACCCTGGATGCTCTGCCCAAAAGGCTTATACTCTTGCAAAAGAGAAAAGCAATCAAATTGTGGCAGTGCCACCAATTTCACACGGAAACTGAGTGTGAGGAAAGGGGGGCATTCTCACCTCACCAGCGACTTCAACCACAAACTGCATGTAATCTTCAGTCTTTCAGTCTTTATTTTTGCTTAAACGAATTACATTTAATCAGCAACATCAGATCAAACATCGAATTCTGGAGTTAAAAAGGATACTTTAAGGAAGGTAACCTGTCTCTATAGAGAGGTGAGTCAGGACTGGGGGGACACTGGGTTCCATGAACAGAAATGAAAGATGAGGAATTGCTGCAAAACGAATGGTCAGTGGTTCTGCCATGGTTAGTGGCAAGGCCTGGGCTAGAATGCAAAGGAAGGTAGTGGAAACTTACCCCTCAAACCTCTGCCACTTACCTGCTACGGGGTCTCAGGCAACAGATGTAACCTCCCTGAGTTTTCCCTTTTACACGATGGAGATTCAACAAATGCAACCTCCCAAAGATTTCCCTTCTGCACAGTGGAGACAACAGTGCCTCCCACGCTCAGCGTGCTGTAAACACTCAACTGTCAGCCGAACATCCTCTCCCAACAAGCAAGTGGTAAAACGTTAATAACTGGGGAAACCAGGTGAAGCATATGCAGGAGTTCTTTGTATTATTCTTATAGCTTTTCCATGGGTATAAAATTATTTCAAAATAAAAAGATAAAAATACATATTTCTCTCTATTCCTGTTTTAACTCAATTGTCCCTTTTTCCAGCTGTCAATCATAAACTGGTTAACTCATCCATAACCAGTTATATTTATACATACAAGGTCATTGGATAAACGGTATTAACCCATTTAATTCAAGCCAGTTATCATCCCCCAACGCAACACAGCTCAAAAACTGAAGCAACGTAAACCAGTATATGGCAGAGTCAGAACCTGAACCCAGGTCTTCTGACTTCAAAACAGTTCTCCTCCCCTTAAAGTGCCATCTGTCTCAGGAAGAGAACTGGTGAGCTTCTTCATGAAGGGCCGATGGGGGAAGAAGAACACTAAAAGAGTAGTTCAGTTTTCTCTTCCAATTTTCCTTACCGATTAGGCAGGAAACATGCTGCGTGACCCACAACGCCTCCTGCAATAAAATGAGCGCACCATGGGTTCTTTTAATACTGTGATTCTAGCTACGTATTTCCCAAAGGTCTCACCCTCAGGGTAGCAGATGACTCCGACTTAATTATCTGAGTTCACACCTGCCATTAGTGTATTTTAACTGTATCCAGTAGAAAGCGGATTTCGATGCATTGTTTCTCAACTAGTGACAGTGAAGGGAATCTTAGCAAACTCAAACTACACACACATTCTCTCTGACCTTGGTTAATGAGAACCACTGCTTTATTTTTAGTCTGAAAGTACCTGCTACCCTAAATATAGTTTCTCTCTATTTGTCACCAATAATCTGAGCAGGAAAGGAGCTAAAATGTAGATACATTGTACAGAGAGGTAAAGCATGCTATTCTGAGAAAGTAGATTTGTTCCACGTTGATTAAAATGGGACTAAGCGTCATCATAGATATCAACATGAAGTCAGCACATGCTGAGGCAGAACTTTAGGACAACTTAACTGACACCAAGTCCACAGTAAGGAAGGTCTCAGTCTGAGCTTCCTCTCTCTCCAACACATCACCCCGGACTGGCCTCACGTTTGGAACTTCTCGATTCTTAACAGGGCACTTGGATGGTCTCCCAGGTGGAGAAAGAACCACTTCTCCTCGTATGGTGAAGCTATCTGCCTCCAGACCTTCCTTGTGCAATTACATACTGGTCACCAGAAACCAAAAATGCTTCTTGGGTGTTAGCGCTGAGAGGTGTTAGAATTATTAAAGGGTGCCTGGCTCTTTGGTTCAAAGTCCAAAACCAACTCACTGTGGACACCTGAGTCTTCTATACCATCTAAAAGCAATGACCCAAAGAGACACTAATAGTGGGTACGACACTCACAGTAAAGTATACCGGCCATTAACTATGGGATTATGAGTTAAAATGGTTTGGGTTGTTCTTAAACTGTAAAATGGAATTTCTACCACTGATGTCACCTAACTCAGAGCTAAAAGGATAAAACGAAATAATACAAATTAAAGCATTCTGAGGAGTTAATGTCTTATGCCTGTGGTGGTTATCAGCACTCAGAACTGCCTGAGTGCTCTGTGAACTGCAGAGCAAGGAAGGAGAAAGAAGCTGCTGAGAGGCAGTGAGGTATCACCAGAGGAGAGGACTCTGAAATACGCCCAATTTCAATTTCAGAGAGCTGTTCCTCCTTCGAAAGAGCTGTATGGAAAACTGAATATCTGAAAAGTTAATCATTTTAAGGACAGTAGGAGAAAACTTAATATTAAGAGGAACTCCAGCATGCATCTTTAAAGGGTTTGGGGAAATATAAACTATCATTCTCTAATTTATTCATCTGGAATGCCTCTACTTTTATATACCAAGTATTAAAAATGGCTCTATACCCGTCGATATGACACAACGTGGGGGAAGGCCAAGTTTCAAGGGTACCTGTTAGAAACAGTCAAGGACTCTCAGAGCCTGCCATCAAAGCCCAGTCATCACCTACCTCAAGTGCTGAGATTACAGGGTGGAGAGGACTGGGAGCACAGAGATGAAGCCGCCCACCTTCACCCCAGTGCCCCCTGCCAGGTACAAGCAAGAGGAGACTAACAAGACAGGGTCCTCAAAGCCAAAGAACTTACAGTCCAAGAATAAAAGGTAAGCAAATAACATATGAACTTGCCAACTCCCCATTTATGCCCTGAAACCTAGGACAAGGCCTTGTGACTATGAGGGTGACAGGAGGACTGTGTTTCCCTGTCACTGTCCCTCGGGCAGAAAAGTCTGTGGCGGGGAGATCTAAGATGACAGAGAAAGTGAGGATGTAGAATGTGGAAGCCGAAGGGTAAGTCAGCAGTATACCGCCATACAGTAGGAAGAAAACTGTTCATTAGAACGTCCGGGATTCCTCTTTCCAGGATACAGATGAAGAACAATGCAAAGGCAAGTCACGTGGCAAGACTCAGATGCCTTGTAGGGACAAGACAGAGCAAACCACAAAAATCAATCCTCAAATCCCAAAGAGCCCCGCCAAGGCGGAGGTGGAGCAGGTATGGTGAATTACTCCTCACCTTCAGTTTCTTCTCCCCTGAACCATTCTGGGCAGGATGACAGCTCAATTAGCTCTAATTAAGCCCAAACTCCATGTAGCGATGTCCTACTTAAATGGCTGGACTGGAGCCATGTGAACTCAAGTGTAAAACACGCCTCTTAAAACTAGGGACCCCTTCAAACAACAGTTCTCACTCTCACACAGCAGCTTAGTGCTGCCTCAACAAAGTCTTACACGAAAGCAATTTACTTGCTATTGCTTCATTATCTCCCCTACTTAGAGCCAGCAGACCAGAGGGAAATGGGGCTGAACGGCAAATCAGCAGTCAGCTCCGGAAAACCCGGCGAGCAGGGGGACAGCCAAGCTCAGAGTACTGGCTGGCTCTCGGGAGGGTGACTGGCACTAGGTTTAAAGAAAAGAGAAAGAATCACGCATCTGTGACTATTCTGTATTTATGGCTTATTTGTTTACGGGGGTAGGAAGTGGTATAGAACAGTTTGAACAAAGACCACTGAACTGGGTTCACGACCTGGGTTTGAATTTTGGTTATGCCACTGATTTGCTACACTGTTGACAAGTCACATAAAATTTCTAAGGCTCTTTCTTCAATAAGATGAGAAGGCTGTGGAGGAGGAAATGACAATCCACTCTAGTATTCTTGCCTGGAGGATCCCATGGACAGTTCGGACAATCTGTGCAGTCCATGGGGTCACAAAGAGCTGGACGTGACTGGGAAACTGAGAACACACACGTGCAGGTGCTGGGTTCAGCAGGGCATTCAAGGCGAAGGAAGCTCACGCGGGATAGGGCAGGCAGGCGTGTGAGCGCCGGTGGGGGAGACCACGTCCTAAGATGCAAGTGTGTGCAAAGGAAGGAGGTGACCGTATGACCCAGCAATCCCACCCCTTGGTATATACCCAAGAGAAACAAACACATATGTCCACACAAAAACTGGCACACAGATGTTCATAGGTCATTATTCACAACAGCCAAAGAACGGAAAAACATATCCACTGATGAACAGACCAATAAAATGTGGTCTCTATCCATACAATGGAATAATACTCAGTATAAAATGTAATAAAGGTTTTCAGTGATGCAGACAAAAAATAAAATGAGAAGGCCAGGTGAGATGAGTATCAGCAATTCCACACCCCTGATCATGTACACATCACAAGAAGGCCTTCTGTAAAAAATACAGATTCCCCAGGCCTTCAGGATCAGAGTCCTCAGGGAGGGGAGAAGTAGCCTCCGAGTCAGCATTTTGAAAATGTCTCCAGGTAATTCTGAAAGACAGACAGACTAGGAAACCATGGGCTAGATCATGGGTCAGCAAATTATGGCCAAAGGGTTTTTTCGTATGGTCCATGAGCGAAGAGTGGTTCGTATGTTTTTTAACCACTGAAAAAAATCGAAAGAATTTTTCATGACACATGAAAATCATATAAAGTTTAAATGTTGGGGTCCACAAATAGGGTTCTACTGAAACACAGACACACTTGCTTGTTTCGTACTGTCTGTGGCTGCTTTCCCCCTATGGAGGCAGAGCTGAGTGGCTGCAGCAGAGAGTGTATGTCCCAAAGCCTAAAATCCTATCTGGTTCTTTCCAGAAAAAGCTTGCTGATCCCTGGGCTCATCTGTAACACTGGGGTCTCAAAAAATGTATGGATCTGCACAACAGTTGAGGGCTACCACTCACACAGTGGAAACAGCAATGATGCTCCTGGCTGTTTTAAAAGAAGCGCCACCCCCCCAGGAAGTGCTGACAGCTACCCTCCCACCTACCAGTGCAGGGGAATCACCAATCCACAGTGCTCCTTCCAATTCTAAAAGCCCAAAGATGCAGAGTTCTAACTAAACTGAATCTCTCTTGCCGGCTTCTCAGCAAACACCATCCTGTTCTGTGATGACAGCACAAAACACACCAAATGCCAAAGACTGCTGCTCCCACAGCTTTTGACCTCAAATGCCCCGAAAGCTAGAGAGAAATATGAATGGGGTCTCAAGGCTTCCAGCTTGGAAGCCACTATGAGGCTAAGGGGCCCGGTGAAAACACAACACATCCAAGCCCAATCAGCATTTCACTTGGACCAGGGGGCCAGAAGTTCTCCCAAAACAACCCTAATCAAGGGAAAGTGCCAGACTAAGGTTTATGAATCCCTGTGCTGTGTGGTCTGACAACCTAGAGCTCAGAAGTGCCACCAACTTAGCATCTCAAGGTACACAGGGAAAGAGAGAAAGTTCAGCCAAAGGGCAGCACTGTTGCTCTGACTGAGTTACTTTCTGAATGAGTCTTCTTTCTGACTCATCTCTCTCAAAGAGTCTGGGAACTCTCATGCCCATCCACCCAAAAAAATGGGGGAACTGGGACAACTCTGCATCTGCACAAAGTGGGAGAGAAGAGGAAGGGCTGAAGCGCCCACTTGGTGGTCAGGTGGTCGACTAGAAAATAGCTTTCCAAAGGCACATACACAAGTTCAAACCATCTTTTAAATGAATGGGTCAGTAGTGTGTTGATGATGGTGAGTGAGGTCCTTCTCACCCTGTGTCCACCCCACTCCTTCATTCATTCAACAAAAACTGACTTACCATCGTCTAGGTACCTGACACTGTGCATGAACTATGAACAAAGCAGAGAGAATCTCTGCTCGGTGGGTAACACAATTACAGAGCACCATGACTGGGCAAGTATAGGATGCTGTCTACTTCCACAGTAGAAGCATCAGAGATGTCCGAGGAAAAGTAGATTGAAGAGTCACGTCTATGTGTCTTAAGAAAAGAAGACAGCGTGAGTGATGTTCCCAAGAGTGGCACGCTGGCCTGGCCAGGTGAGTGATTCTGCAAGGAGGAGGCTGGAGAAATAGGCTGGGCCAAGTTGCAGAAGTCCCTGTTAAAGAGTTTGATCTTGATCAAGTCACTGAATGGTTTTGAGCAGGGTAGTGACATAAGCAAAGCTCTAATTTTAAAAGGACGTTCTGGCTACTGTTTAGAAATTTTAGCTTTTTTTGGGGGGAGGGGCAAGACAAAAGTGTTCAGAGGCCAGGAGACCAGTTTAGAAACTGCTGTAATCCTCCAGTGGCAACAGAGAAAAAAGAGGGAAGACAAAGAAAATGATCATTCCATGCTCAAATGATCCTTTGTCCCTAATTCCCAATGGTTCAGTTCTAACTAACTCAATTTACAGAGACCAGCACTGGCCCAGACCAAGTAGAAGTCTTTAGAATCATGTAGAGGTCTTACTCAAACTAAGTGAAACACAGATTTCATCTTTAGAAATAAACTGGAAATTCTCTTATTTCCTTTCAATAATATTTTTAAACAGCCTAGCATAGTGTTTGTACTTAGTATGTATTCAGTAAATGACTATTGAAGAATCTATTAAAATATACAGATTTGATAATGGTAAGGTAGATTATCCAGGTAATACACAGAAAAAAAAAAAACTCAAAAACAGTCCGGTACTAATATTAATGCTGGAGGGAAATAACATACTCATCACCATGAGCATTTAAATCTCTCTCTGACAGACTCACAGACTAAGAGAACAAACGTGTGGCTACCAGGGGGTAAGAATGGGGGGAAGAGACAGGGAGTTTGGGATCGACATGTACACTCTACCGTATTTAAAATGGATAACCAACAAGGACCTACTGTACAGCACAGGGAACTCTGCTCAATGTTCTGTGGCAGCCTGGACGGGAGGGGAATTTGGGGGAAAACGGATACACGTATGTATGGCTGAGTCCTGCTGTCCACCTAAAACTATCATAGCGTTGTTAATCTGCTATACCCCAAGATAAAATAAAAAGTTTAAATACATATATACGTGTGTGTGTGTGTGTGTGTGTGTGTGTGTGTGTGCAGGTATATATATATATATACACACACATACCTTTCTGGAGGATAATTCGGCAAAATCCAAAAGTGTTCAAAGAAAAACAGTACTATCAGGAATTAAGGGTTTTGATCCTGAGTAATTGCTCCATCTGCCATATTCCAGCTCAACAGACTGGCCAAGAAGAGACCACGGCTAATGTGAGAACAAAAGCCAAAGTCCTTACAATGGCCAACAAAGAGTCCTGTGTGATAATCTACCTCCTCTGCTCCTGCAGCTTCCTGATTCCTGAACGTGTCAAGCACAGTCCCTCTGAGGACACGTGGGAGGAGGGTATGGTGGCCATCCTGACCCTCTAGCCCAGCAGCTCCCCACCTTTACAGTTCACTGGAATTGCCTATGAATTTTTGAAAAATACGATGCCTGGCTTCTATCTTCAGATATTCTTTCTGATTTACCTCGCGAGGCAGTGAAACCTGGGCGTCAGGATTTTTAAAAGCTTCCCAGGTGACTGTACTGTACAGCAAAGTTTGAGAACTGCTGTTCTGGTTTACGCGCTCTTATAGCATTTGTTGCCGATTTGTACGCACATATCATGGCTTTGTGGACTTTGTTCACCACGGCCAGCAGGCTCATACAAAGTGACCTGCAAATTCATGGCGAACAAACAGCCTGTCCAGTCTGGTCTCTGGCTGTTCCTCCTGCCTCCCCTCTTGCTGACAGAGAGGTGCCCTCAACTCACAGTGTTCTCACTGCTGCCACGCCCAGTCTTCTGTCTAATGCCTTCGCACGTACTCCTTTATATTAAATATGTCTAACAAAGCCCTACCTTTCCTTGCTTAAACCCCTCTTCCCAAACCCTACCTCCAGGCTGAGCTTGACACCTTATCCTCTAGACGCAGAGACTGTTTCACATGCCTCTGTGATTCTGGGTCTCACGGTACATCTTAGTCACATACACGTCTGTCTTTAGACCAGCTGTGCCCACAGCATTTCTCCACGGTGATGGAAATATTCCTTATCTTCACTGACCAATACAGTAGTCACTGGCCACAGGTGGGAAATGAGTGAAAGGTGGCTCCTGTGACTGAGGAACTGAATTTTTAGTTTTATTTCATTTCAATTAAGCAACCACATATGGCTAGTGGCTACCACAGTGGTCAGCTCTGCTCTAGGCTGATGTCCTTTAGTGAATGATTTGTTTCTGTATCTCAGGACAAGAAATGATCAACAGTGATGGACAGTGGGCTAAAGACATGGATGGATGTGAGTTTGCTCTAAGATTACAATACTCCCCACTTTCACAATTTCTGGTGTACCCCCTGGTAGCAAGAAAAGACACACATTCTGAGGTACAAGTGAGGCTCAGCCAAGGGAGCAAAGGACTGGAGGAACCATTCTACTCTTTTGCCCAAATACATAATTCACACAGCATGAAGTGTGGCCTAATAGCCGATTTTAACTATTCGACGGCACCTTTCAGAAGCTTGGGGGCAGCTCCCAACTAAGGACAGGTTAAATTTACAGAGCTTGCTCTGTGCTTTAGGAGTTAAAAGTACCATCAAGCTACTCAGACACAATTCAGACTCAAGTTCGCCTAGCCAAAACAAAGCAAGTGTTACGGTCAGCTGCCTTAGTGACAGTCAAAACTTCCCCAGCACCTTCTCCGTATAAGGCACATTTCTAAGCACCTTAGGACTATCGGCTCATTTCACCTCTCCACAATCCTGTGAGGTAAGTACTACTATTATTTCTATGTTACAGATGAGAAAACTGAGCACAGAGAGGTTAAATGACCAGCCCAAGTCTGCTTCCAGACTCTGAGCTCTTCATCTTTCACCTCAAAAAAAAAAAAGGCAACCTTTTGGCAGAACCAGGAATGACACTGAGGATGTTTCTAAAGGCCAAAAGCTAAGGCAACCCCAAAGAAAAACCCTCAGTGGCTCGGGTATCATTCACTGAGAGACCAGTGGTCCAAACAAGAGAGAAGTCTTGCAGACGCAGGGAAGTAGACATTTCCAGTCCAGATCGTATCATGCACGTTGGTGGAAGCACTTAACAACTGCACCCGAGGATAATGCCGGCCAGGAGGGAGAAAAAAGAAAAGTGAGAAAAGCGAATAAAAGCTTATTCTCCATGTCAGTAAAATAGCAGTAATAAAACTAGTAAAATAAAAACCCTAACATTTTTCTAGACAAATCCCCAATCCGCCTGTTTAATAAGGAAGTAGTTCTTCAAGAGTCAAAGAAGACAAGTGCATTTACAGACTATCACCAAGGGACTGTGCAAAGTCTGGAAAAAAATGTCTGAAAACATACCCCCTCCACCCCCCCGCCTACCACCTACCACAATACAGGAAAACCCCTGAATCTCTCAGGAAAGGGAGGAGTAAGAACTAGTCTAAGAACCCAGAGGAGAACGAGGGTTCGGTTTAAGAAAGATGTGGTCACAAAGAAGGTTTCACAAACCATTCTGCCATGGGCACCAAAAAAGCAAATAGCCAGCATGACAGGGAGCTCTGACAACCTCACATGAGCTTCGGATTTGAGCAAGGCACCAAATAAGGAAAGGATTCTGGCCCATCGACTCCTAGGAAAAGTGTTTCAAGTTAAAAATGGTTATTCAGGTTTGGATGTGAACTTCTGTATCTGTTCTTTATCAGCAGAGGCACCTCTACACCTCACTGGCAGCCAGCAGTAGACTGGGGAAGAAAACGGCTGAAATAAAAATGGGTTACACATGGATGACAACACGAGCTGACGCAGCCTGGCATTTACCTAGACACCAAAGACAAGGCCATAAACGTGCAACACAGGACGTGAGGGATCCCACATCCCAGCTGGACCCAAGCATCTCCAGGAGCAGGCAGGCTGTGATGTCACTCTTCCCCCAATAGCCAGAGTGCTCAACCTCGAGGCTGAAAACCACAGCACTTTTGGTGACAGACTCAGTTTCACTGTGACTGGAGGAAGGCCTGCTTCCATCTAGTTTTCTGTCAGTCATATCCTTTGGGTGCTGGTTCCCAGACTCAAAATATCTGGTTCAAAAGACATGGCAAACACTTTCAAATGTCTTATCTTTGATGCAATTCTCCTCTGTGCTCTCCTTATCCTCTCTCAACAAAGAAAATCAATCCTGGGCATGCCAGAAAGCAGGGAAATCACGAGCATTAACTTCTTCCGAACTTACTTACAGTGCTTTATCCCTCTCACTGCTCCTATTCAAAGTGTAGGGAGACTGTGAGTTTAGAGTTCAAAGGAAAGGGAAGCACAGAAACGGCAAGTCAAAAACCAGTTCCGCTGGACTACACAGTTTGCTTAGTCTGTGACAGTTTATCAGACTGTAGGGCTTTGATATAGGCCCTTTCCTGTATGTATACGACTCTGTAATACAGTTTTCTTTAAATTACCACAACCTCTTCCGCTGTCCCACAAAAAGCCTTTATTTCATGCCAACACCCTTTACCCCGTGTGTCCTAACCCCATCAAACTCTAACCTGAGGTGGTAAAAATGAAGGTGACCATGCTGAAAGTCTGTGGCTCCACCCAGATGCAAGAAAGCTGCACGGGTGTTAAATACCAGAGCTGCTGATGGTGCAAACTGGATCCCATTTTTTCAGATGTAGAAACAAGGAAAGAGCCTGAGAAACATGTTCACAAAAATAAAAAGAAATTTAGGAATATGATCCAGAAAAACTGACTCCAAGTCTACCTCAGCCACAAGGGACAGCTTCTGAGGGCAGCACGGGCATCCACTAGAGTCTTAGCCAACCTTTTGATACATGTCACTTCAAAGTATTTTAAAAGCCATACTGTTTTACAGATCTGTCCAGAAGTCTTAAAGAAAACATGCCGAAGAAATTCCTCAAAGAGAATGTCAACTGACTTACAAATAGTTTGCTTTACAAATTAGGGCTGAATATCTCAGAGATTTGTGGCACAAGTCAGCTCAAAATCTCATCAGATAGAGTAAGACTCTAGTATCTTTACCAAGAAAGACACACCCCAAAAAATGCAAATCGGCAGAGGTATTATTCTAAATCCTCTCTCCCATATGCTTCAGTAGTTGCAGTCCTACTATGCGTGTGAAGAGCAAGACTAGAACTTATTGCCAATGGTTACAACACAAAGCATAACTTATTCCCAAGCCAAGCTGGGCTTGGCTCAGAAAGCTTCCCAGAATGATGGAAGGCATGACTGTAGGATGACTCAACCTTTGCTAATGCATAAAATAAAGCAGAGAAGAACTATTTGAAGGATTCACTTCTAAGCTTGGGCCAAATCAAAAGCCTAGAAGTATCCACTGTGATGACTCTTCGGTTCCAGTGGACTGATTAGACAGCATCAGTGTGGACATCTGCACCATCGCCTAAAATGTTCCAATGACAGACTCCTGACTAAGAATCTCAGAAGCAAGCACCATGATTTTAATCCACGCCAGAACATTCTGCTGCCCACACCTCCCTGAAGAGCTTGTTTCGTCTTCAGAATGAAGGACACAGCACTTTTCTTCGTAGCCTTCCCTGCTCACCATGAGTTAATTTCTTTCCCTCTGCACTGCCTCTACATGGTGTACATACTTCTATTCACACACAACATTTTGTTGTAAGTATTTATTTACATATCCATTTTTCTTACTATACTGTATCTTTGAAGGAAGGACTACTATTTATCATTTTCCTTTCTAGGTGCAGTGCCTAGAACAATGAGCAACATACAAAAATATTCACTAAGTATTTATGGAAATGACCTGAATGGGGACAGGAAAAATCCTGATCCGCTCAGAGATGATTAGCTGACCTGAGAAAAAGGCTTCACAACTGAACAAGCAAGAGAAAAGAGAAAAATGCCCATATAAAACTGAGAAGCAAGTTATTTAGGGCCACGTATAAAGGTATATACTGTACTGCAAGATAAAATTAAAAAAGAAAACAGAGGAGCCAGAGAGATAAAAGATTAGAGGTCAGGAGTAGTAAGGACATGACAAAAAAACCATGCCAGAAACTCTTGACACTTATAAAGCCAGTTACAAGTTCAGTTCTAACCTCTGGAATAATTACAGAATTATTCTGAATTAACAAATTAGTAAATGTGCATGAGGTTAAAAACAAAATACCAAAAACCCACCACATAACTATCTCTGATACTAAAAGCAAAAACTTCTCCCGCAGTTTCCACGAGACCTGGTAATGCAAACAGCAATAATTCCCTAGACCTCTTTATTGTTTTAATATAGGCTGATGATCTTACTGTTCATACTGTTCAACCAGTCCATCCTAAAGGAAATCAGTCCTGAATATTCATTGGAAGGACTGATGCTGAAGCTGAAACTCCAATACTTTGGCCACCTGATATGAAGAACTGAGTCACTGGAAAAGACGCTGATGCTGGGAAAGATTAAAGACAGGAGGAGAAGGGGACGACAGAGGATGAGTTGATTGGATGGAACCACCGACTTGATGGATGTGAGTTTGAATAAACTCCGAGAGTTGGTGATGGACAGGGAGGCCTGGTGTGCTGCCGTCAGTCCATGGGGTCACAAAGAGTTGGACACGACTGAGCGACTGAATTGAACGGAATGATGACTTTACACCAAAGTACAATTCAGTCAGAGCAATGCTACCAGGGCCCAACACGCCACCCGGGTGCACGTTCTGGGCCTGAATGACATGTGAAGAATGACATGTGAAGAGCAACAGGAGGAGAGACGCCTCATGATTCCCAGAGCAGACTCTCAATAAACCTTGAATCAGTAGAGAGAGAAAATAAAACAACTGGAAAAATCACTGAAACTCTTAATAAAAAAACTGTGTGGTAAATAGATTTTTACAGGGACTCGAGCATCAGAAAGCATCTCGATCGTATTTTAAGTTCCTTCTGGTCTAGAGAGCCTAAATACCAATACTTGGGAAAATAAAACTGAGCAGCAACTTCAATATTAAATATTTATGAGTAAAGGGAAACACTTTCAGGAGGGGAAATACCCAAGTTTCCCCCTGGAGCCAAACAAAGAGTCTGCCGACTGGGGTAAGATCACACGCCAAGAAGACAGCTATTTCACATTCTCTACCTTAGCCCAAACATCACACCCAAGGCAGCAAAAAAAGAGCAGACAGATGAAATCCTGGGACCTTAAAGAGTGGAGAGGGAAGGCAAATCACAGGACTGCAGATACATCTCTCCACGAGCACAGTCAGAAACTTAAAGAAACATAGGAAACTGGTGAGAAAGGCAACACGGAGAAAACAAAAAGGCCAGTGCAGTCTCTCCCTCCACCCCAGACAGAATGCTAGATAGAAAGTGAGCCGCTCCCACTCACTACTAGTAACATCGTCTCACTCCTCCATTCCTTCCTATAGCAGCTGCAGCTTGAACGTGGGTGCAGGGGAAGGGTCTCATTCTCACTTGGAATGAGAATTTCTTCGCAGGCTAGGAGCTGGATCCTAGGGGACGATTTATAGCACACCCGCACATACATTCCAGTTGGCTGGAAATCAGCAGCTGATTGCTCCCTTGTCTAACTTGGGGAGCAGCCAGAGGAGGACTTTTCTCAGTCGGCTCTCCCAGGCTGGAAAATTCTCTAACCCCAGAGTTCTGGCTTAAGTCTGGATATCAGGTTATTCAGGAGATGCCAAAACTACGTCTTTACATTGGCTTTGAACAAGTCTCTCAAGTACACCGTACAGATTCCCACAGATCTCAAAATCATCTGGACGTTAAGGTCAAAGATGGCTACTCTTCCTCTCACGTAGAGAGGAACATGCTTTTTAAGGGATGGCCAACATCAAAACAAACCTTTCACAAATCATACGCCAACTTGAATGAGTATCTTGAAGGGTGAACAAGCAACAAACACACTCATTAAATGGCTTCGTTACAACCTTTTTATTCTACACTGAAAATTCTCCTTATTCCGCCAGTGACTGGAATTCCCTCACTGTGGTTGATCCCTATGCCGTGAAGGACCAAATGCCAAGTCTGTTTCTCTGACTGAGAGGAAATGAAGGAAGAAACCTTAACAAGGTGTTTTTCTAATCTCAGTAGGTGCTAAATCAGTGGTTCGAAACCAAAATACTTCCACCCCTCCCAGGGGATACTTGGAAAAGTGGAGGCCAGACACTGGCATCTAGTGGACAGGCCAGGAATGCTAAACATCCCATGGTGCTGCTGCTGCTGCTGCTAAGTCGCTTCAGTCGTGTCTGACTCTGTGCAACCCCACAGACGGCAGCCCACCAGGCTCCCCCGTCCCTGGGATTCTCCAGGCAAGAACACTGGAGTGGGTTGCCAAAACATGCCATGGTGACAGACCCGAAAAGTGAACTGTGTTTCCAAAAGGCAGAAACACCTCCGTTGAGAATCCATGTCCTAAAGGACGTCTGGGTTACCTGCCTTCACCCGTCCAGCTTCTGGAACAGTGGTGGGCCAACCTTTAGTTGGTACAGGGGTCAGGCACTGAACAGTTTAGGCCTTGTGGGCCACGTTCATCTCTCTGTCACATGTTCTTCTTTTTAAACAACTCCTTACATAAGAAGGTAATAAAGTAGTTCTTAGGGCTTCCCTGGTGGCTCAGATGGTAAAGAATCTGCCTGCAAGGCGGGAGAGACCTGGGTTCGATCCTTGGATTGGGAAGATCCCCTGGAGGAGCACATGGTAACCCACTCCAGTATTCTCCCTGGAGAATCCCATGGACAGAGGTGCCTGGCGGGCTACAGTTCCCGGGGCTGCCAAGAGTCGGACACGACTGAGCTTAGGACTGCACAGTACAGCCTGCAGGCCACGGCAGTCTTGATGATCTGACTTATTACAGTCTATTTACATAGAGAGATGCTGACTAAAATAATATTCAATGCAGTGTGTTATCAGCAACTCCAATAATAAGCATTACAAGTTTATAAAGAAGGCAACAAGAACTTCAGAATTTAGTCTTGAAACCTAAGAACTGGGGCATGGACTCGACTTCTAACCAATCAGATAGTTCTCTTCTCCGTCCCTGTGCATTTCAGTAGCAAGTTTTCTTGTGAATGTTCACATTTTCAAACATGTTACTGAAAAGAGCACAGGGGCAGCCTTTCTTCCTCCCTTCAGGATGTCTAAATTCCCATTCACTATGCGTGCCACGCGAGAAAGTCTCTGTAAAATTACTACTGTTAACATTTTCTAAAATGTCTAAACCAAACCAAAGCCTGGAAAATCTGACTGGTATCTGGGTCCTGACTTTCCGGATGGTAACTAAAGGTCACGTGGGGTGGAAAGTGGCCTGTGGGTAACACAGAATACACACAAGCACGCGAACAGGATATGTTGGTAATCCGGTTTCCTGAGACCTGGTGAGTTGTGAGAGTTCTCATCAACGCCCCTGGGGAAGACGAAAAACCTTAAGCTGGGAAATACTGGATTTTAAGCCAGTGTCCATTCTTAGAATTAGATTTCTGGCTGAAGCAGAATGAGGCAGGTCCACCTCTTCCTCACTGTACTTGTCTAAAGACATAAATTAAATAAACACAAACACTAAATGAAGCGAGTTTCTGACCAGGTTTCTTCACCATGTGGAAGCTGGTGTTTGCAGCATGGCTTATGTCACGTCTCAAGCCCTGAAAGACGAAGAGTGTGGTTTTGGTGTCTAACCAGCCTCAACTGCACCCTGGCACTCTGCTTCGTCCCCCTAGAGAACTGTGCTCTGCTAGAGGAAAGAAACCAACCTCACATCTTGAAACGAAACGGCTGGGATAAAAATAAAGCCCTGAAGTGGTTTGGTGACCGAGGTCATGTGAGGCATTAGGGTTTGCAGGTAGGGCCAATGTACTTTGAGAAACTTCCACTCACGGCCAACCACAAAGAGACAAAGACAGACGTCGGCCTGAGAGTCCAGCAGTGATCCAGGCAGGCGGGTCAGTCCTCGCCTGGTAGGGATGTTCCTCACCACACACTCATAGGATCAAGATCCAAAAAAACCCAGTCCCGGTTCTGCTTTTCTTTGACAATTATCTCACCAAGTTATCGTCGTGAGATAACTTTCTTATGGCATGAGAAAAAGAGCAAGGCTGTAGCCTTGTCCTGCAGAAAGAGACTCGGATGACCGTCACCACACGCTGTCAAATCTCAGTTCACAGAAAAATATTTTCAAATAGTTGCCAGGGTGGAGGAGAATGACATGGGGTACACACTGCAAACTACTTTACAAAAGGCAAGGACCACATCAACGACATGAGGCTAATACCCACAGCAAGCCTGAAAACATACACGGTGTCCACCTTACAGATATAAAATCTCTGTATGTATGAGGCAAAAAAATTAAGCCAACATTCTCTGCTGTGATGATATAATTATGGGGCAATGAAATAACTGAGTTACCAAGGACAAAACATTTACCTACCAGCATAGAGACTGAACTCTTCTCTATTATTGTAAATTAAATCAATGCTTGCGCTACCCAGAGGAAATCAGGTCAAAAGCTATTCTGACTTCATAGTGGCACTAGCATTACAAATGCCAACCTGAAGGATCATGATTCAACCCTAGGAACTGGAACTCACTCCAACACAAGGCAAGGCAGCCTGCCTTCTAACCATGCTCTCTCATCTATAGCTGTGTTCATGGGTGGGGGGCCAGGGGGTAAGGAGAAGGTGGAGGCATTAGACGTGTACCACCCACACATCACAGCCTTCTTCTGCACAGCGGTGGCAGCAACAGCAGCAGCTCAGGTGCACAAGCTATGCAAGGGGCACTGAAAAGCAAGACAAAGGATGGGTCTGAAGAAAATGCCACCTGCATAGCATACTTAAAAAAAAAAGCCTTCAAGCAAATCAAACAAGTTGAGCACATGAGACCTCTGTGCTACCAGGCCACCTGGCCTGGGTTTCTCACAGTGAAGCTGTGCTCCTTTGTCGGCCAATGTTCACATTGTGGACTCTTGATTAAAGGCAAGAAAAAAAAAAACATATACCTCATATAACTTCCAGCCTTGTAGAGCCATATATTCAGAGTCAGAAAGGAAACCATCAACTTATCACAGAGCCTTGAAGGAACTTATCACATAGTCTCGAAGGAAAAACCACCAGGGAAACATGGACACAGGAGATGCAGGCAGGGGCAGCACACAAAATTCTAGGCAGATGAGTCCAAAACCTTGGCAAACAAGGTTCTCACTCTGCCAGAAATTTCAGATTGTTACTCAAAGTCCTGGGCAAGGGGAAAACTACCTGAGATCAGAAAAGCTTATTCTAACCATCTGGTTTGGTGGGTGGCATTCAGACTTCACAAAAACCAGCCTAAAACTTTTCAGTTCACACGCTTAGGCAGTGTAACTTCTCACTTTTCACCAAGCTTGGCTGCAACAGGATGTTGAGGAAAGAGCTCTGTCCCAGAGCTCTGCAGGTAGGCCTCAATTCCCACAGGCACAAATTTCACTAGGAAACAGAAGTGATACCTTTGGACTCCCCAGGCTCACCACTGGGCAGCAGACAAATGGCAAGCCAGCAGGCAGCAGGATGCACTGCTAAGTGGGTCATGGGTCAGCACCAGTGACAGCGTCCCCAGCAAAACACCTGTGGCCCAACGACGAAGGCACTTCCCTTGTGCCCAAGTCAGGCCTGGCTGGATGCGCCTGGCAATCCTAAACGGAATCTCTGAGAAACAACCTAAACAGGTCCTAAAAAACCTGGACTGTAATGTCTTACTTTGGTGGCCCTTGTGGAGCATGGATCACAAATCAAATGCCTGCACTGGCAAAGTGGGCGGTGTAAGCAAGCAACACGTGAGCACAGGAGGGGACGGGCTAGTGACAAACTAAGGGAGAGCAGGCCGCTCAGCTCTGGCGAGTTGTTGCCAGATCTTGATTTATTTTTTTTGAGAATTAGCTGGCAACTTATTGCAATTTTAAAATAAAACCAACAAAATCTATTTGTACCTGAACTCTGGTTATTGAACTAATCAGACACCTCCTGACACAGTACAGAATGAGGCACACAGTCCCACCAGTGAAGTACTCTTGCCAAAAAGGCTCAAAGTGTCACACCATGCTTTTGTGTTGACTCTCATTTAGAGTTATATGGGGATAGAGGAAGAGGTTAGATGATACCATGAGGAAACAGAGACAAATCCAGAAATGTGGAAATGCCACAGGACAACTGACCTGCTTCTTTAAGCAGCAAGTGACATGAAGAAAATGTTTAAAAGGGAAGGCAGAGCTGGTCTTAATTAAGAGAGACTTAGGAGACAACATAATATAGATCTTGAGTTGAACAAATCAACTATAAGAAGACATTTGATAGATAAATTGGGAAATGAAATTATAGATCAGATGTTGAATGACACCAAGGAAAGGCATGGGAATGGCCCTGTGATACTTAAGAAAACGTCCGTTATTTTTTTTAAAGGCATGTAGGGAAGTGGAATATGTACGGATGCAGTGATGTGATATCTAGGATTTGCTTTAAAATACTTCAGCAGGGAATGACCGGAGAAGAAGCCAGAACAAATGTAGAAAATATGGGTGACAGGTATGAGGGTTCGTTATGCTATTTTCTTGTGTGTGTCTGAAATTTTTCATAATTAAATAGAACTCCTCAGATCAAATGAACAGTCTGCATTTAGACAGTCAGTTTGTGAATTATCAAGCCTTATGGTTCACTTTGGTTAGAAACTGAAAAATGCAAAATCAAACCTAATAGCTTAAAAGAGCATTATAACAAAAACACGTCAGTAACAAGTACTACCACTGTACGAGAAGTTACAATGTGCCACTCACTGCTCTACGTGCATTATCTCATTTAGTCTACCGTTATCACCCCTTACAAATGAGGAAACCGAAGCACAGTCAGATTAAAGAACATGCCCAGAGTCTCACAGCTAATAACTGATAAAGCTAGGACTTAACTGAGGACTTCCCCAAACCCAAGCTGTTAACCTCTGCACTGTCCTGCCTCTGACATGTAAGATGCTGAACAAAACTAACGAAAGCTAACAAGCTACCAAATCCTAAAGAGATATAATGGACTTGCAGGCTATCACTCATGGAAAGATCTCTTAACTCCCAAGTCCAATAGTGATATTAAAAAAAAAAAAAAGCAAAGATGAATAACAGTATGTATGACATACCACTAACGGACGATCACATATCTACCTGATAAATACCTGCATGCTCAGTCGCTCAGTTGTGTCTGACTCTTTGCGATCCCATGGACTGTAGCCTGCCAGGCTCCTCTGTCCATGGGATTTTCCAGGCAAGAATACTAGAGTGGGTTGCTGTTTCCTCCTCCAGAGGATCTTCCTGACCCAGGGGTCAAACCCGTGTCTCCTGTGATTCTTACATTGGCAGGAGGATTCTTTACCACTGAGCCACTCAGGAATCCCTCTTATATATATATAGAATTTATGTTTTATATATAGACATACAAACTATATTACCCCATTCAAAAATATGTCTTAATTAAAATATCTAAAAAGGCAACCACTCCTTTACTAGATCTTCCAATCCCTTTTCCCACCCACCTAGAAACCAACCCCAACATAACTGCCTAGAAATTTCCCCAACAAGAATCCAGCTTTCCAAACAAGGTCATAAATTTTATAAGCCCAGGGAGCCTCACTTTAATCCTTTATGCCCCAATTTATTCCTCACTCAAGATGCTTCCCCATGAAATGTATCCTTTTAGACTCAATCTTCCAAAAGCAATAATCAGTCCTTTTAGATGCCTAACCTTTCTTGAACTCTTCCTTCTTCATGTGGCTTGAGAAGCTTCTCTTTATGCACGAGAGAGGACATTACAGTTGTCTCTCTAACTGCGCTACTTTGATGAAGACCAAGATATGGATAACTCTGTTGACCTAAGAAATTAAAATACCACTTTCCCAACCAGACTCTAGGTTAAAAATTAGGCACGGATTTTTCTCTTCTGATTTTCCAGCATAATGAGCATGAGACGTTTCTGATCTAAATGCCAGGAAGAGCATACCCTAAAATGTTAATAATAGTTACCTCTAGGTGATAAAACATAGTGTTTATTGGCATGTTCAAACTTTTTACAATAAACATGTGTTGGCTTTGTGAACTTTTAAAAGCCATAAAAATATAAGTATGGAAAAAAACTTTGCCCTTCTTAATTGAAGCCATTAGCAATTTCCTCCAACCACCAAGACACAAGAGACACTAGTACCTTCTCCACGTTCATTAGTTCGCCTAAAACACAATCTAAAAGAGTAGTCCTTTTAATCAGCAAACTGCGGGGCAAAAAAATTCAGTCAACTTTCACCCTACCAAACTTAATGAATGGAATGGTACTGCTTTTGTTGAATTAGCAGTGCAGACACGACAAGGAAACAATGCGAAATTCCAGAAACAAAATGTTATTTCCAGAATCCAGAAGGATGTTATGAGACCAACCTCCTGACCACCACGCCCATGTATACCTACAGCACCAAACCAGAGAATGGTTCTTGTGGAAGGTTCAGTCTTTCTACCACTCCAGCTTTCTCACATCCTCCTCCAAATTATCACAGATTCAGATACCCTGCAAACCCTCTGCTGTGTCCATAGCCTCTGTTTCTGCTCAGGCTGTTCCTCCTACTCGGAACATTCTCTTTCACTCTCCTTAGTTAACTTTTCTTGGAATCCTTCTGAATTGGCCCTTCCTTTCCCCACCACAACCCATGCCTCCACTTGGACTGGACTATGCCCTTCTCTGTGCTTCCACGGCACCCAAGACATACTCCCTCACGACACTACGATAGGCGGTCCTCATATCTGTGGATTTTGCATTTGTGAATTCACAGACTCACTAAAACTTATTAGTAGCACCGAAATCAATAGTCACGGTGCTTTCACAGTCATTTGTGAACATGCACAGAGCAGCAAAAAAACTTGAGTCACCTGATAAGCACATTCCCCGCTGAGACTGAGCAAGGTGATTCTCTCACACTTGAAACAAGTGTCCTTTCTGTGGCCTGTTTAGTGCCACATTTTCCACATTTTTATGCACTGATTAAAATGGTCCCCAAGCACAGTGCTGAAATGCTAATATTCCTAAACACAAGAAGGCTGTGATGTGCCTTAAGGAGAAAATACATGTGCTAGGTAAGTTTGCTTGGGCATGATGGGTGCTGTTGGTTATGAATTCAATGTTAATGAACCAACAATATATTAAATAAGGTGTCTTTAAACTGAAACATAGACGTGTACTGATCAGTAGATGAAAATCTTGTAACCAGAGGCTCATAGGAACCTAACCCTGAATTTCCCTTAAGAGCGTTCAGTACCTGCTCAGTCAATGTCTAGGCTGACTTCACAGAACATAACTACCACAAACAACAATAATCAACTGTTGACGGAAACATTCTCTTTATGGAGCCATTCCTCCCATTCACCCAGAGGCTGGCAAACTAGGCCCGCAGGCCAAAGCTAGCCTGCCACCTGTCTTGGTAAATAGTTTTACTGCAACACAGCCATGCTCATTCATTTACATTTTGTCTGTGGCTACCTTGGCACCAAAACAGCAAAACTGAGTAATGACAGAGGCCATATGGCCTACAAAATCCAAAACATTTACTATCTGGCCTTTCATAAAAAAAAGCTGGCTGACCCATGAACTAGGCTCTAAACACTTTGAGGAAATAACAATGTTGCACTTATCTTTATGATCTTAGCACAAAACTGGCACAACAGTACAGGTTAACCAGTCTGGTTAAGCACTAGACCCAGAATTTAGTCTTCAGCTCTAAAAATTCAGGGGTAACTGCATTAAATTCCAGATCTGAATAAATCCTGGGGAAAAAAAAAGATACTATGCAAAGAAATAAAATAATGGAATGTGACAGAAGGATGAGGAGCAAAAAAAAAAAAAAGACCAAGGCAAACAATATAATTTGGTGGGTGAAATAATAAGATTCAAATAAGGAAAGGCCTAATGACAAGTATTAGTAGCTACTGAGATTCAGTCTAGTCTGACCCTCCAAAAATATTTCAGAGGAGCCAAAGAGAAGGTCTGGCGAGAGCTTGGCCAAATATACAATGACATTTACCTTGTCTAAAGACATGTTTCTACATACAGCACCGAGGGTGTTATACATACAACAATCACAATGGGTTGAGGAAAATGCTGAGCATGGCAAACCAAATCATGCCACAACAGAACTCACTGAAGTCTGAGAGACAAACATCTAACGAACAGCTCTCACTATCATCTGCTCATTCTTTACCAGCAGATGGACACATGCTACACTGCATTCGAGATGTTGATAACAGAGCAATCAGGTCTCAGAAAATCCTCAGCATTTCCAACAGACTCTCACCTTTCAGTATGAACATTATTTCTGATGCCATCATTTAATATCCTTAGATTAACGCACGCTCAGCGACAACTCATTTGCTAAATAGGACACTTTCCTGATTTTCAAAGGGAGCTGAGACACAGCAGAAGGCATATTCAGTAAATAAAGAATGCTTGGAACCCTAGTGACACTGAACTGGGAGTGGCCTAGCTGGCAGGGAGACAGTTTAAATGTGAGGCGCAATAGTTTCAGAGGATGCCACTTACAGCTGGGGCTGGCAGTCCCTCCCCAGGTTGCATGTTTAACCCAAACCACATCTCAAGGCTGAAAACCAACAACCCACAAGCTAACCTCCTGCAGCCACTCAGAAAGAAAGCCAAAGCTCACGCTTGGCAGAGAGAGAACAAACTAGTTTGGAGCTGACTATCATTACTAACAACCACTTGAAGCCAAATTTTCTGTTTCTTATTCATGGATCTCAGTTGTAGCAACTGTAGAAGTCTGTGCTAGAAACTCTCCAGGAGTTGTCAAAGGAGCAACTTCTGTCAAAGCTAATCACTCAAAAAGGACAACTGAAGTGAATAAGCAAGTAAAACACAAGCAAATATTTAAATTACACAGATAAATACATGGCATACACGTTTATAATAAAATATCATACAGCCATACTAAGGACGTACTAAAAAAAGATATTCTTGGGCAAGTGGAAACACAGTTCTGCTGTAACCCTTATTTTGAAGACATAAATGTGTTCCATCATGATCAACCTATTAGGGAACAATGTGAGTCTAACACAAACTTTTGTTTTGTTCAGGAGAAACAACAGGTAAACACAGAAAACTCCACCCAGCTGAACGGAGCTGCACAGGAATACACAAAACACACACACCCCCCAAGCATTCACCAGCTCCTGCAGTTCACCACGTGCGCTTGCATTGTGAGCCACGCCTAAGCCCATCTGGCGTTCTACCTGCAGGTCCAATTTCAAGTGACTCTCCTTCTGTCATTTCACAAGAACTCACAAGCGGCAATGCTTCCAAACCCACTTCTACAAGTAAACTTTATGTCTTTTTCAAGATAGTATGTACATACTCCTTAACCAATGAACATGGAGAAAACACAACAACTGTTTTCTTAGGTTCTTATCTCTTTTTTGAACTATGTCACTGAGGAAGCTTTTGAGTGTTATTCTCCTAACCCCATTTTCCCCGTCAGCTCTGTGGTTTTTATCGTGCAATTTTGCATAGCACAGTGATTTTTAGGAACGCATGTATTACCTTATAGCAGAAGTGACTATATGTATGTCCAGTGGATAATTCAGAAAAACAAACTGTATGCTGTTTATATATAGTATAAACCCATTTTTGCTTAAAAATACATTGCATGTGTCTGTAGGCACGTATGTATACATACACACACACCTGTAAAAATTTAGAAAAATGTCTGAAAGAACTTCCAATTAGTTAATAGTGGTGCCTCTGAAGGCAAGAAAACAAGTGAATCTCATTTTCAACTTTGTTTTTGTTTGACTTAGATTCAGTGAATTGGTGTTATCTCTGCAATTAAAAAAGAAAAAAAAAAAACAACTTTTCCTTTAAAAAACAAAGAAAAAAATTAACAAAAAACAAATTAAAAAAAATATGTTTCAACATTAAAAGTGTTGAAAAGAGTGATCATTATATAATCTGATTATGTGATTCCCCTGCTTAAAGTCCTTAATATTAGATACTCAAACTCCTCAATATTTATGAAGAACCTGGCCCTTCCTAATTCTACAGTTTCATCCCTCACTTTTCCTCCCCTCCTTTATATGCTCAACTAAGATTTATTTAGAATCTTCTATACGCAAGCACTGGGGATAAGGCAATGAACAACCAAATATGGACCCCACTTTCACAAAGGCTTGAATCTAACAACAGAGACTTCAACCAACAAGAGAAAAACTGCATCTAAAATTACTTAATTAGGGCTTCCCTGGTGGCTCAGTGGTAAAGAATCTGCTTGCCAATGCAAGAAACATGGGTTCAATCCCTGGTCCGGGAAGATCCCACAGGTCAAGGAGCCAACTTAGCCTATGGTCCACAACTACTGAGCCTATGCTCTAGAGCATGGGAGCTGAAATCACTGAGCCCACATGCCCTAAAGCCTGTGCTCCACAACAAAAGAAGCCACCTCAATGAGAAGCCTGCACAGCGCAACTACAGAGTAGCCACCACTTTCGGCAGAGAAAAGCCTGCACAGCAGCAAAGACCCAGCAGAGCCAAAAATAAATAAATAATTACTTAATTAGAAACATGGCATTACAAAGCGGAAACAGCCAGGCTCAGGGATCAGGAAAAGCTTCCCTGGAAAAGGGAAGTGATATTTACTCTGAGAATTTAAGGATGAGTCAGAGTGGAGCTGATTAAGAGAGAGCAGAACTGCAGGCAAAGACAATGTGTCATAGCCAAGGGCAGAGATGCAAAGACAATGTGTCATAGCCAAGGGCCAGAGAAGAAGCTGGGCCCTTCAAGGAAGGAGCCAGTATAGCCAAAGGACAAGAACAAAGTCGGGGGTGGGGGCAGTGGAGAGGTAAAAGATAAGGTTAGAAGTAGCAGAGGCCAATCTTGCAGGGCCCAGTAAACTATTTTAAGGAGTTTGGACCTGATTGTAAGAGCAAAGAGAAACAACTGAAGACTGTCAAAGAGGGAAGTGGCATGATCAGAAATGTGTACCTGGAAGCTCATTTGGGTTACTATCTAAAAAGAAAGGCCTAAGGAGGACCAGGAATAAATGTGGGAAGACCATTAAGAGCTTTCAATAATCTGTGGATTACTGAAATGATGAATGACAGCTTAGACCAGGACAGTGGTAGTAGAAATAGAGAAAAGTAGATGGATTAAAATTATGTTTAGGAGGCACAGTAATAGCCCTTGGTATTAACTGAAAAAGAAGGGGTAAAGGATGACTCACATCTCCAGCAAGAGCACTGCTCACATTCTAGCCTCCAGCCACACTGAATGACTTGCAGCTCCCTAAGCCTTCATGCCTCAAGAGTAGAAATGCCCTGACATCATCCTTCAGCTGCAAATTGCCTCCTCAGTCTAGCCTTCCTTAACCGTACCCCTTACGTGCCTTTAATTCCTGTTCCCATAGCCTCTCATGCTTGCCTTTATCACAGCACACCGCATTATAATATAATCAAATATTTATGTTTCTATCTTCCCCACATGACAGAGTGCTCCTTAAGGCTAGAAATCATCTTTGGTTATTTTCATCTCTGCATTTCCAAAGCCTAATTACTCAAATGTCTGTGAATAAACTTTCACTTCTCATCCAATGTATGTTCCTGTTCTGGGGAACAGAGAGTGAACTGAGTTCTTGAGGCCCGCTGTATCAAAGAAAAGGATATGGGAAGATGACCTGGGCCTGAGAAAACAGTCAAAAAAGGCAGTGTGGTTTCCTAGCTGGACAGAGAGCTATGAAACTGTAGGCTTCTTCCTCCTGTGCTGGTATTACAGAACTAAGAGTCCAAACCCAAAGATGTAACTTTAAAAGAAATTAAGGGAAATGATTACTCCAGGATGATGCAGAGGCTGAAAACATACAAAGAGCTTCACCAACAGTTCAGAAAACAAATTACCAAATTTTACTCTGCATATATATGTAATTATTTGAAATTTTTACTAAAAATACATTAATATATTACTTGCATAATTAAAAATGTACTAAATATAATAAAATGTAATGGCTCCAACGTGTAGCTGAAAATGCCTCTCTTAGATGCACGTAAAAACACATGCCATATGATCCAGCAATCCCATTCCTGGGCACATATCCAGACAAACTCTAATCTGAAAAGATAGACGCGACCCAATGTTCACAGCAGCCCTGTTTACAACAGCAAGACATGGAAACAACCTAAAAGTCCGCTGACAGATGAATGGATAAAGAAGATGTGAGCGTGTGTGCGTGTGAGGGAACAGCACCCAGCCATGAAAAGGAATGAAATAATGCCACTGCAGCAACATGGATGGACCCAGAACTCATCATACTAAGTGAGGTGAGTCAGAGAGAGAGACAAACAACATGTGATATCACGCACATGTGGAATCTAAAATACGACACAAATGAACTTAACTACGAAACAGAAACAAACTCACGGACATAGAGAACAGAGTTGTGGTTGCCAAGGGAGGAATGGCGTAAGGGAGGGATGGATTCAGAGTTTAGAGGTAGCACAATCAAATGCTTATAGAATGGACAAATAACAAGATCTAACTATATAACACAGGGAACTACATTCAATATCCTATAAGAAACCATAATGGAAAAGAATATGAAAAAGAATATATATATATATATATATATAAAAAAACATATAACCAAATCACTCTGCTGTACACCAAAAACAAATACGGCATTGTAAGTTAACTATACAATTAAAAAATAATAATAATTTAATAAAAAAAGAATAAAAATACAAACTTACAAACATACTACTTAAAAAAATAAATAAAACCCCTAATGGAAGACAGAGATCTATAAAACATTAATTATAACTTTAATGAGGGATACTCCCTAAAAAATGCCATAAAATACTTTCTCAAACTGTCATTGTTGCTTTCATTTTAAAGACACACAGTGGAGCTAATCCCATAGAACAGTTTGTCTCCCATTCAAGTAGACTTCTGGTCTGAGGTGGTACCATCCAAACTAGAAGCGGCAGCAGTGAGGATTCTGCCACAGTAGCAACCCCTCTGAAGCACCCTCACGTCCTGGGGCCCCATGCACACCATGGCACACAGGAAGCTGGTAGTTTCGTTTATAAGCAATGACTTCTTCCCAAGTCATCAAGAAAAGAGCTGAAGACCAAAGACAGAGGAAGATAAAGGGAATTCTAAATTAAACCCTGAAGGATGAGTCCTCCTATCCCACCACCTTTGACTCATTCTTAGCAGACAGCCAACCCTCCAACTTCAAAGAGGAAACAGACAACGTGAAAAGGCCATCCTTCACCTTCCTCCTACAATACTCACGATCTTACCTGCACCCCCAGTTATCCATTCCTCTTTTCCCTCAAGCACAAGAAAGACGGATCTCTCATCTTTTTTTTCCGCTATCCCCCTCACCTGTGCTCTGGATCCTACTCCTTTCTCATCATTTGCAAGGACATTTTCCTGCCATTTACCTCCTTTCTTTCATAGGTCTTCAACCTATTTATCATTATGTCCCTTCCTTGAGTAGCTGAATCAACTCTCTCTCATGACTTTAGTATCATCTATAAGAGGATGCCTTCAAGTATCTTCACCTCTGGCCCAAATCACTCTCGAGTTTCAGATATTTGATAGTCTCTAAGTATCTGCACGTCAATGTCCTACAGAAATTCCAACATGTCCAAAACTAAACTCATCGTATTTTTCTTAAAACCAATTCCACCTTTATTCTCTATCTCAGGGAATGGACCAGTTCACCCAGTTCTCAAGTCAGAAACCTAAGTGCTACTTCTCTCAGCTCCCATGCCCAATTAAGCCCTTTGGATTCAACCTCATTAATATACTCTGTTCACTTTTCCCCATCTCCAAAGCCATTTCCTGGTTCAGTTCCTTCTCACATCTCACTTGGATTACTGTTGCACCCTTCTACTCTCCTTATTTCTAGTCTTACTCTTCTCCAAACTTTCCACAAAACATCCAGAGTTCTATTTCTAAAATGCACACCTGACATTTCCCTATTTAAAGCACTCAATGGCTCCCTATGACTTTCTGGGTAAAAGGTCAAACTACTTATTGTATGACCTTTCAAGACCTGGTCCCAGCTCATCTCGCCATTCACTGTATAAGTTTTGCTCTCAGGGCACGATAAACCCGCCATCTGCAATTTTCCAATTACTGTGTCCTCTCCCTAGTTTCAAATATCCCACCCAGAATCCTAAAGCATCATACTGATGACTACGAACCCAGGGCAGCAAAAAACTTTTAATTCTAAATTCATCTTCATCTAGAAAAGCTTTTACTAAATTCTGTAGTGCCACACAGTGGTGAAAGAGGGAAGCGCATAGTAAAGATAAAGGAAATGTAGGTGGAGGACATGTATAGAGCATCAGGGAGCCTGAAGTGGTCTGACTCCCTGAGATGAATGGGAAACGTCTGCGCAGTGCTCCATGGCGCCATGCACCAGGCTCTCACGCCTACTCAGCTAGTCGTGCTCATGACATCGCTCCCAGGAACTTACATCACTGGGGCTTAGGCTGCCCAGCCCATTCTCCTGCTCAGAATCCTTCCCAGACTCGGTGCCCTGGGAGGACCGGGGATGGGATGGATGAATCCAGATCTCCAGGCGAGTGGTGTCATCTCCTACATGTCGGAAAGTGGATTTCTTCCCTTTCCGCCACTGGTCAGGGCTCAGCTCCAATTCTTCGTGTTGCTTCTTTTCCATCTGTTCCGCCTGTATGACATACAAACATGTAAGCTCAGACTCTCCTGGTATTCAACCAATAAAGAGAAGTGCTCATCTCACCTGAGCTTGTTCGCTAAGAACTGTAAAAAGTAAAGACTTAGCCATAGTTCCAAAGTACAGAGTATCATCTGTTTTGTCTCATAAAAGCTACTTATTCTGTAAACCATATGCTGTGGAACACGTACACCCAAAGGCCCTCGTGGAGTGCTCTCCTAAAGATGAGTTTGGCTCTGCACAGAGACTGACTCTATGGCACAGACCAACGGCACCCCTTGAGGACACTATGAGTCATTTCCTAAAGGACACAGAGACAGTAACAGAAATGCATTCTTCTAGGAAGAAATGATTTTGCCTGCATCCCTACTCACCTTCCGTTTGGTCTCTTCAAACAAGCTCATGAGACTCTCCTTGGCAGTCAGGATAGGGTTGCTGGCAGCTAAACTGCGCATATAATAATAGACAGCATCCAGCTTCCTCCTCTGCAGAAAGAGGTCAGAGACACTGAGTCAACCAGTTCTCTTCCAGACTCCAGCCTGAGTCAGCCAACCCAGGAAACCCTACCATCCCTCCCAAGCTGTGAGGAATTCCAACAAGAAAATGAGAAAGCTATCCATAGAAGAAGCCACGGTGATGACAACAGAGCTCTCTTCTCACCCAGGACTATGTCTACAATGTGAGCTACTCTTAAAGCCACACACTCAAAAGCAGGGGAAAAGAATAAAAAGCCTTACAAAATATGAAAGCAATTACATTTTCTCTTCAGAGAAAGAAAATGGTCAGCATGTACTAATTACTATCATATTTAAATTATAAATAACAATGGCAATATCACTGATTAAGCGTAACTGTGAGGCAAATGATGAGCACTTCAGAAACAGTATTTCCAAACCCAAGGAAACTGCCCCGTAGACATTATTATTTCCATTTTAACGATGAGGAGACAGGAGTTCAGGAAGATTATTATATAACTTGGCCAATAAGGTCTCAAAGCCAAACCTCTGAGAAGCTAGTATTTGAACCAAGGCCTCCCTGGCTCCTAAGTTCATGTTTGCACTACAAGGTACTGACTCTACTGAGGAAAGGAAACTATGGCTCAATGCATTCAGCAAATAAACACTTCAAGTCCAGTTCTACAACCAATTAATAAGGAAATCAAAGGGAGAGGGTTAGAAGGAAAGAAAATCAAAAGCCTTTCTACCTATCATATACATCTTTACCCTTTCCCTGTCTCGAAATGTACCTAGACTACTATTTCCTTCTCTCCCCAGCACTTACTTACTCTTTAAAAGTGCCCCCTTGCAATCATCTAACATGGTTAAAGATACACATTCTAAGCTCGACTGCCTGAGTGTGAATTTGGTCCTGCCACCAATTCGGTATAAGCCTAAGAAAGTCAACCTAGAAAAATTTCCTTATCTGTAAAATGAAGATATTCACCAACATATATGGCTCCTGAAAAGAATAAAATTCGCATAATTGTTCGTTTAACAGAATATCTGATACATGGTTTCAGTCAGTTAAATGAAAGCTATCTTTAATGTTATTCTAATTATGCCACTCCCGTGATTTTACAGTAATTGATCAGTCCCACAATGATTTTTTTCATATTTTAACATCTCTGAAATCAAGATACAACTCACAATCAATATCTACCATCATCTTACTTTAGCTCACATTTTTCCTTCTTAGTGGCATAGAAAATTATATTTCCAACAATCAGTTGCATCATATGCTATCAAGTGCAACTTGTACTGTTGTCTGTACACACTTGTCTTCTCAATGGTTTTTTTTCAGGACAGAAACCGTATCAAATTACCTAGCAAAACCTGCACAGCATGTTCTCAGCAAATACTTGGGATCCACTGAAGGAAAAGTTACAGAAAAGTTGAGAAAGTGATGTTAAAAGACAATTAATTGGGTTAAGACAGAGAAAGAAAAAGAGGGACAGAAGAAAAGAACTTGCAAAGAGTACTAACCTAGGTCAGAGATCCATGAAAAAAACACATAACAATTTAATTTGTGTGGCAACAAACCACTGAGGGAAGACACAAGATTAATACTCAAAAATCAGTTGTATTTATGTATATTAGTAATAGACAATCTGAAAAAGAAATTAGGAAGTAATTCATAATAGCATCAAAAATAACAACATACCTTATTTATACCTTAGGAATAAATTTAACCAAGGAAACGCAAAACTTTTAAACTGAAAATGACAAAACATTTCTGAAAGAAATCAAAGAAGACCTAAATAAACGGAAAATATCCTATGTTTTTGCAGCAAAAGACTTAGTGTTGTAAGGATATAAATAGACCAAAAGCCCTCTAAAGAGTCAATGCATCCTCATCAAAATCACAGTGACTCTTTTGGCAGAAAAGAAAAAGCTGATCCTAAAATCTATATGGCTTTCCAAAAAACCCCAGACCACCAAACAATGCTGAAAAAGAACAAAGTCGGAAGACTCACATACCCCAATCTAAAAACTTACCACAAAGCTACAGTAATTAAAACAACATAGTATTCGCACAAGAGAGAGAATTCAGAGTCCAGGAGTAAATTTATCATACATTAACTGACTTTTAAAAGTGCACTGGGACGGCCCAGAGGGATGGTATGGGGAGGGAGGAGGGAGGAGGGTTCGGGATGGGGAACACATGTATACCTGTGGTGGATTCATTTTGATATTTGGCAAAACTAATACAATTATGTAAAGTTTAAAAATAAAATAAAATTAGAGAAAAAAATAAAATAAAATAAAATATTACATCTATTTCTATAAAAAAAAATAAATAAAATAAAAGTATTAAGACTATTTAATGGGGAAAGAATAATTTCAACAAATGATGCTAAGGGAATTAGATTGCCACATGCAAAAGAATAAATTAGACCCTTACTTCACACCATAAATTAACCAAAAATGGATCAGTGACCTAAACAGAGGAATTAAAACTATAAAAAAAAAAGATTTCTGCATTTTCGCTTAAATAAATAAGAAACCTTAACTTTTAATTTGGTTAAGCGTTTCTTAGCTATGACATCAAACCACAAGCAACAAAAGTAAAAATAGATAAACCACACTTTATCAAAATTAAAAACTTTGTCGAAAGGGCACTATCAAGAGAGTGAGAAGACAACCCGTAAAATGGGAGAAAATATTTATAAATCATGTATCTGATTAAGGTCAAACTACGTAAAGAATTGCTACATCTCAACAATCAAAGAGACAACTCAGTTTAAAAATATGCAAAGGATTTGAACAGACTTTTCTCCAAAGAAGATACACAGATGGCCAACAAGAACATAAAAAAACCAGTACTCATTAGGGAAATGCAAGTCAAAACCACAATGCCATACAGCTTTGAAAGCAATTAGGTTGGCTACTATTCAAAAACACACACACACAACAAAAAATAGTGTGCTTTAGCAAGGACACAGATAAACTGGCATCCTTGTGGGACTATAAAGTGGTACAGCTGTTGGTATGGTGATTCTTCAGAAAACTGAAAATGCTATTGCCCGATTACCACATGATCCAACAACTCCACTTCTGAGTATATGCCCAAAAGAATCGAAAGCAGGGTCTTAAAGAGGTATTTGTACACTCATATTCGTAGTGGTATTACTCACAATGGTCAAAGGTAGACATGTCCATTGAGAAATGAAATGAAAAACAACATATGATATATACACAACTGAATATCACTCAGCCTTAAGGTGAAAACTGACATGAGCTGTAACATGGATGAACCTTGAGGATTTAATGCTAAGGGAAATAAGCCGGTCACAAAAAGACAGATACTTTTTGATTCCATGTATATTCGGTAACTAGAGTACACAAATTCAGAGACAGAAAGAAGAAAGGTGGTTACCAATGGCCAGAGGGAGGGGAGAACAGAGAGTTGCTGTTTAATGGGTAGAGAGTTTCAGTTCTGTAAGATGAAAAGAGTTCTGGAGATTAATCTGCACAACAACGGCAATGTACTCAACACTACTGAAACAGTATGCTTTTAAAGACGGCAAATTTTGCTTTCTGTGTGATCACAGTTAAAATTTTCGCTGAGGTTTGACAGTTAACAAAACTCTGTAAAGCAATTATCCTTCAATTAAAAACTAAATAAGTTAAAAGAATTTTTTTTATTTTATTGATTTTAAAAAAATGGGTAAAGGACTTGAACAGACTAATAAGCATATGATCAGATCAGATCAGATCAGTCGCTCAGTCATGTCCAACTCTGCGACCCCATGAACCGCAGCACGCCAGGCTTCCCTGTCCATCACCAACTCCCAGAGTTCACTCAGACTCATGTCCATCGAGTCAGTGATGCCATCCAGCCATCTCATCCTCTGTCGTCCCCTTCTCCTCCTGCCCCCAATCCCTCCCACCATCAGAGTCTTTTCCAATGAGTCAACTCTTCGCATGAGGTGGCCAAAGTATTGGAGTTTCAGCTTTAGCATCATTCCTTCCAAAGAAATCCCAGGGCTGATCTCCTTCAGAATGGACTGGCTGGATCTCCTTGCAGTCCAAGGGACTCTCAAGAGTCTTCTCCAACACCACAGTTCAAAAGCATCAATTCTTTGGCGCTAAGCCTTCTTCACAGTCCAACTCTCACATCCATACATGACCACTGGAAAAACCATAACCTTGACTAAACAGACTTTTGTTGGCAAAGTAATGTCTCTGCTTTTCAATATGCTATCTAGGTTGGTCATAACTTTCCTTCCAAGGAGTAAGCGTCTTTTAATTTCATGGCTGCAGTCACCATCTGCAGTGATTTTGGAGCCCAGAAAAATAAAGTCTGACACTATTTCCACTGTTTCCCCATCTATTTGCCATGAAGTGATGGGACCGGATGCCATGATCTTCGTTTTCTGAATGTGGATCTTTAAGCCAACTTTTTCACTCTCGACTTTCACCTTCATCAAGAGGCTTTTTAGTTCCTCTTCACTTTCTGCCATAAGGGTGGTGTCATCTGCATATCTGAGGTTATTGATATTTCTCCCGGCAATCTTGATTCCAGTTTGTGTTTCTTCCAGTCCAGCGTTTCTCATGATGTACTCTGCATAGAAGTTAAATAAACAGGGTGACAATATAAAGCCTCGATGTACTCCTTTTCCTATTTGGAACCTGTCTGTTGTTCCATGTCCAGTTCTAACTGTTGCTTCCTGACCTGCATACAAATTTCTCAAGAGGCAGATCAAGTGGTCTGGTATTCCCATCTCTTGAAGAATTTTCCACAGTTTATTGTGATCCACACAGTCAAAGGCTTTGGCATAGTCAATAAAGCAGAAATACATGTTTTTCTGGAACTCTCTTGCTTTTTCGATGATCCAGCGGATGTTGGCAATTTGATCTCTGCTTCCTCTGTCTTTTCTAAAACCAGCTTAAACATTAGGAAGTTCACGGTTCACATATTGCTGAAGCCTGGCTTGGAGAATTTTAAGCATTACTTTACTAAGATGCTAAATATCATTAAACATTAGGGAAGTGCAAATCAAATGTGAGCTACCACTTCACACAAACTGATTATAAAGTTTACGTGAAAAGGCAAAAAAAAAAAAATCCAGGATAGCCTACACAATACTGATACTACCTGACTTCCAGATTTGCTATAAAGCTAGCTATAGTAATCAAGACAGTGTGGAACTGGCCAGAGAATAAACAAGTAGATCAATGAAACAGAATACAGAACCCAGAAACACACCTTCACAAATACAGTCAGTTGATTTCTGACAAAGGAGCAAAGGCAGTTTAAAGGAGAAAGCAGAGTCTTTTCAGCAAATAGTGTTGAAAACAACTGGACACCCACATGCAAAACCATGAATCTACACATAGACATTACACCTTTCACAGAAATTAACTCTAAATGGACTACAGACTTATGTGCAAAATGTAAAACTCTACAACTCCTAGGAGATAACAGAGAAGAAAATCTAGGTAACATGTGTTTAGCCATGCCTTCTCAGATACAACACTGAAAGCACAATCCATAAAAAAAAAAAGTTGATGAAGTTCTTAGATTTCATTGATTTTAAAAACTTCTGCTCTGTGAGAAACACTAAGAAGATAAAAACTACAGATTGAGAGAAAATATTTGTAAAACACATATCTGATAAAGGACTGGTATCCAAAATAGACGAGCTCTAAAAACTCAACAACAGGGACTTCCCTGGTGGTCCAGTGGCTAAGATGCCATGCTTCCAATGCAGGGGAGCTTAGGTTCGATTCCTGGCCAGGGAACTAGATCCCACAGGCCACAACTAAAATATTCTGAATGCCACAAGGAAGATTGAAGACTCTACATACCACAACTAAGACTCAGCACAGCCAAATATTAAAAAAAAAAAAAGCCAACAATAAGAAAACAATCCAATTTAAGAATGGGCAAAAGATCTAAACAGACATCTCACCAAAAATACACAGAAAGCAAACAAGCATATGAAAAGATGCTGTACATCATCTGTCATTAGGGAACTGTAAGTTAAAACAAAGCCTAACACAAATAGGATTCTGCAAACCTATTAGAAAGAGCAAAATCAAGAACACTGACAAGACCAAATGCTTAAAAGGATGCACAGCAATAGGTGGGAACACCAAATGGTACAGCCACTTTGGAAGACAGTTTGACAGGTTCTTCCAAATCTATATATGCCCTAACCATACAACCCAGCAATCACACTCCTAAGTAGCTATCCAAATGAGTTGAGAACTTACGTCCACAAAAAAACGTGCACACAAATGTTTCTAGCATTTGATAGTCCAAGGATATTTCCAACCTGGAAATAACCAAGATGTCCTTCAATAGGGGAATGGATAAACTGTGGTACATCAATACACTGGAATACTACTCATCAATAAACAAAAAGAGCTATCAAGTCACAAAAATACCTCTAAGTGCTAAATGAAAGAAGCCAACATGAAAAGGCTACATACAGGATGGTTCCAACTATATGACATTCTGGAAAAGTCAAAACTAGAGAGATAGTAAAAAATATCAGTGATTGACAGAGGCCTGGGGGAGGGAAGAAGGATAAAGGGGTGAATGGCGAAGCACAGGGTTATTATTTTTAGGGCACTGAAAACATTCTGTGATCCTGTAATGGTGGACACATGGATATATTTGTTCAAACTCACAGAGTGTACAAGAATAAAAGTGAACCCAAGTGTAAGCTGTGGACTTTAGTATTAATAAATGTACCTGTACTGGCTCACTAACTATACCTAATGTACTATACTAATGAAAGATGTAAATAATAGGGAAAACTGGGAGTTGAAGAAGTATACAGGAACTCTCTGTACTTTCTGCTCAATTTTTCTGTAAACCTAAAACTGACCAAAAAATTTAAAAAATATACTAAAGAAGAACAAAAAACAGTCCCCAGGTAGGGAGGAGGGAACCACAATGAGATATCACTTCATACCCACGAGGTTGGTCAAACTCTAAGCAATGAAAAGTAATAAACATCAGCAAGAACATGAAGAAACTGGAACTCCCCTATACCGCTGGCAGAAATATAAAATGCTGCAATCACTATAAGAAACAGCTTGGCAGATTCTCAAAAAGGGAAACACAGCATTACCATTTGACCCAGCAATCTCACTCCTAGGTACAGACCGTAATTAATGGTTAATTTTCTCACATGAATTTCATCACAATTTTTTTAAAGCCATTGAGGGGAAATTTTTTTTTTTATATTTTCTAGTTAACAAATAAGACTAAAGGGGAGAGAAAAAGCCACAAAGAGGGGAGAAAAAAATCTCAACACATATCTAAAAGAGAATAAGACAGAGGTAGAAAGCAGAGAGAGAGAAATTCATAGATTCCGCAAAAAGTGTATCCTTAAACCCCATTCCTTATTAACAATGTCAATCCATAATTAAAGTGTTAGGAATTTTTGTGTGTGTGTGGAATAAAGGATAAAAATATCAATTCAAACGCTGTTTATGTGGGCAATGAATTTTACAGCGTTAAGAAAACTCTCCCTGCCAATGAACACGTTAACTGCCCCTTGTATTTAAACCTTTGGTACCTGCAATTGGCCCCTCCCCCTTGAAGTCAGTTTCCTTACTAGGGGCTCTGTCAGATCCCAAGGCTCACTGTGAGAGCCACATTTAGAGGAGTTCAGCAAGATCAGACAGGTACGATTTGGCATTTACTGTGCTTCTGCTAAAAAGACTCCTAAGGTGAAAATCAGCTCAGATGAATAAGGTGATGATCCGGGAAAAGGAAGGAAGGGTATACTTAGTTGAGGACTTTAAAGGGGAGACATACAGGGAGCCTTCCTTTCCTTCTAGAGATGAGTAACCTAGTTCAACCTAGGGAAGGGAAACAAGACAAGATTCAGAGCAGAAACCTTGGTCAAAAACAGCGAGTAATGTTTGGCTGCCACATAAGCATTCCCCTGGGAACTTACGTGTAGTGAAAGTGGATTCAACTGAAGTGAAAAGTCCCTCACAGCTTACCTCTGAAAGCAACAGTTAACAAAAGGAGTGTGAGGATGGCAGACAGAAGGGGGTATACTTTGGGTTGGGTGTTCAGATGAGTTCTAGTTCCAGGACTTGATGCTATCAAAATCCATATATCTTACATACTGCCTGCAAAATACTGCCCCATCCAAAATTTCTTACCGTATACACAGCCAGCAGAGCCAACTGGTTATAAGGGCGCCCATTCTTCGGAGCAATATGCTGGGCCTTCAGGTACCAGCTAGAACAGAAAAACAATTTTTAAAAAATATTTCTGTATTAACACTTTCCCAATTTATCAGCTGATAGCCCTTACTACTTAAGCTGTAACCCTCGAGTGGTAAAGCATGAGGCCTATGGGAGCACCGGTAGGACGTATGTACAGGACGCAGCTCAGGTGGGCCACTGCTCTCAACAGGGCCTAGGTTAAAGCCACACAGGGGAAGAGGAGTAACGAACAAGAGGCAACAGTACCTGCGTGCCTTCCCATAATTTGCCGTGTCGTTGGCTTGCTCCCGATACCTGGCAATATCTCCTTGGCAAATCATACATCGCTGGGCACTGATCAAGGCATATTTTACCTTCAGGAGAAACGACCAGTTAGTAGCATCTACCCAAGAAACTCTAACTTCAACCCCAAAGGACAGGGAGAGGGTCAAAATCACAGAGCAACATTAATAAGGGACCAGCAATCCTCAACAAAGTCCAGTCAAATGGAAAAACATTCTGCCTGTCTTTGTAGTAGCTGGGTAACCTCAACTAAGTCTCTGGGACTCAGCTTCTCCATCGGAATATAAAAATACCTATCTCACAGGGAAACTGGAGGGAAAATGTGTAAGAATACTTTATGAATTATAAAGTGATATACAGGGATTTCCCTGGCAGTCCAGTGATTAAGACTTAGCAGGTTCACTGCTGTGGGCCTGGGTATGATCCCTGGTTGGGGAACTGTGATTCCACAAGCCATGCACAGTGATATACAAATAGAGTATTAAAACTGTTGTTTGTTCTTTCCTTTCCATCCTTCCATCATCTTTCTCTCCTCAAACAATACAACTGTATTGTGTTACTGTACTCCATCTCCTTTGCAGGACAATAATAATTCCCTACGGAGAAGGCAATGGCAAGCCACTCCAGTATTCTTGTCTGGAAAATCCCATGGATGGAGGAGCCTGGTAGGCTGCAGTCCATGGGGTCGCTAGGAGTCGGATGCGACTGAGCGACTTCACTTTCACTTTTCACTTTCACACAATGGAGAGGGCAGTGGCAACCCACTCCAGTGCTCTTGCCTGGAGAATCCCAGGGACGGCGGAGCCTGGTGGGCTGCCGTCTATGGGGTTGCACAGAGTGAGACATGACTGAAGCGACTTAGTAGCAGCAGCAATAATTCTCTAAAACAGTAAGTTACAATCCTTTACCAAACACCCACAACATCCAGGACTGGGAATACTACATGTATGTTTTCTCACTGATGGGCTTGGCATCTGTCCCTCAATGAGAAGACAAGAGTAAAACTTTAACTACCCTAAGACATGAGCTCAACAAAAAAGCCTTCTTAAGGAACATCACTTCATAACATGTATATGCTGTTACAACATACTGTTAGGAGCTTCCCTGGTGGCTCAGCAGTAAAGAATCAGCCTGCCAATGCAGGAGATGTGGGGTTCAATCCCTGGGTTGGGAAGATTCCTTGGAGAAGGGAATGGCTACCCACTCTAGCATTCTTGCCTGGAGAATTTCCATGGGCAGAGGAGCCTGGTGGGCTACAGTCCATGGGGTTGCAAAGAGTCGGACAAGACTGAGCAACAAACACTTCACCTGGCTAATATCTTGGGTCTTCAGCCTTAGCTTAACCATGACTTCCTCGGGCCTCTATGATCCGCTAGGCCCCTTTACACCTATACCACAGCCCCACAACACCCTTTGCAGAAGTCACTACACCTGCAGTTACTAATCCAACACCTGTACTCATCCCTAATCAAACTAAACTCTGAGAGTTGGGACCACAGCGTTCTTGTTCCAGGCTGAATTACGTGTGCCTAGAATGGCACCTGGTGCGTAGGAGGGACTCGTCAAGTACTTGTTGATTAGTAATACAGCTTCTGCGTGGCAACTGATCAGAAGGAGCAGAAAGGCAAGAGGAAGCCTCTGCTCCATAAATCACACTCGTTTCTCTAATGAATTGACCTCTTACTCTCCGTTGGCCCTTTCCTCTCAACAAACATTTACACTGAAGTCTCTCCAAGCTTAAAAGCAAACTTCTCTTGGCACTATGTCTTTTAACTACTAACTTCCCTTCCCTCCTTGCCTTCACAGCCTTCTTACAACAGCCTAGGCTACCGTCTCATTGTATCTGCTACCCTACTTCTCATTCACTTCGATCTGGTTTCCATCCTCTCCAAGTAACGTAACTGGTGATAAGGTCATCCAACCCAACCGATACTTTTCAGCAATTGTGACATGTGAGGGTTTTTATAGCACTTGACCATTTTACCCACCACCACCCTAAAATCTGACTCCCTGCTCTCAGGCTGGCTCTCCTAGTTTCCCAACTTTATAGGTGGTCCTTTCAACTATCACCTATACATTGACAACTTCTGAATCTCTATCACCACTCCAGCTCTTTCTCTTGAGCTCCAGACAGACCAAAGCATTCATTTGTTCATATCCAGCTCCTCTACTCAAGCTTATTCAAAACAGAACTAACCTCCTCCTTCGCAGCCTCTCTTCTAGGACACACAATGTGGGGAGGATCTGGACTCCTCCTCACGCCTCCGATCTGGACATTCATACTGAACCAGCCGGCAATTCAATGCTGCTCCCTACAGTCTTCCAATCTGTCTCCTCTTCACCTCCACTTCCTCTACCTCAGTTCACACCCACACCCAACTCTCCTACCTCCACTCTTGCCCAAACTCATCTAATTGCTGAGTGACTCCCAAGAACATATCTATGCCATCCATTTGCTGAAAATCAATCAACAGCTCCTCACTCCTTTCAGGAAAAAAACCCAAAATCTTCAGCATGACACCTAAGAGTTTATGATCCATCCCTTCCTACTTCATTAACTTTACCTCCTCCAACAGCCCAACCCACATTACAGACATCAGCATGCTAACTTCTACTTTCCCAACAAGGTGTGGTCCTCTCACTGTGCCCTGCATCTAAACTGCCCCTTCCACTCCTAGTCATGTTTCAAAACTCAACCTGACAGTCACTAAGAAACCTTCTTTGACCCCTCCATCAGTCTATAGCAGACCCAATGCCCTCTACACTCTATACATACCACTACTACAGTATTTATGACATTACATTATAACTGTTGCTTTAACTCATCTGTTCCCCCACAGACGAGTGGGGGAACGCTCGTCTTTCATTCTTGTTTCCTCAACACCCAGCACAGTGACGAGCACATTCAGTTCAGTTCAGTTCACTCACTCAGTCGTGTCCGACTCTTTGCGACCCCATGAATCGCAGCACTCCAGGCCTCCCTGTCCATCACCAACTCCCGGAGTTCACCCAAACTCATGTGCATCGAGTCGGTGGTGCCATCCAGCCATCTCATCCTCTGTCGTCCCCTTCTCCTCCTGCCCCCAATCCCTCCCAGCATCAGGGTCTTTTCCAATGAGTCAACTCTTCACATGAGGTGGCCAAAGTATTGGAGTTTCAGCCTCAGCATCAGCCCTTCCAATGAACTAACACTAAATAAATGCTTACTAAGTGAATGAATAAATTTAAGATAAAGAAGCTGGCTTACTGTCTTTCGTAATGGCTTGCTGCGAATGGCAAGACCGTCCATGTAGTCCTCCAGTTTGAACTTATAAGTGACCTGCAGCTTCTGAAGCAAACTATCAAAGAAGTCACTACCCTATAAAGAGAAAAAATAAGAATCAGCCAAATCAGCCTGTTCGGATTCATTCTACCCAGAAACTGGGGCAAGTAACCCTTTCACAGTTCTGCTATTGTTCAGCCAGCAGATGTTAAGGGAGGTATGTGCAGTATTTAGTGGCCACCAACTAAACCCAAGACAAATTGATAGCATAAGCCTTTCTGTGGTTTTAAAGATATGAAAACATACACAGGGACTTGCCTGGCAGTCCAGTGGTTAAGACTGAGCTTCCACTGCAGGGGGCATGGGTTTGATCCCTGGTCAGGGAACTAAGAGCCCACATGCTGCAAGGTGCAGTCAAAAACACACACACACATGAACACACATTCCAGGTAAGACATTCAGAAAGCTTCCAAGCTCAAAACTAACTCCTCCTGTCGGTTAAATTATAGTGTCAAGGAAGCAACAGAGGTAGGGTAGGCCTACACTCAAGAAAAGAGCATAACGTTTGTCGTCAATGTTCTATTATAAAACATAGTATTTCGGGTGGTAAAAACTCATCACAACTAAAGGATGCTGAAGCCTTTATCCTGAGGGCATAAAGATGATGGTTTACCTCATCCAAGAGCTCCAAAAGTCTGTTCCGAATCTGTTCTGGGTTCTCAACATTCGGATCCTTGAGAAGCTGCCTGAACTTCTCAATCACCTGATAGAAAGCATTCTTCCACAGGATCTGATCCACATTCTGATTATCAGAGAACTCAATATCTAATAGAATACAGCGCTCATATAGCTGCAGCAGTTCAGCTCTGGAATAAAATACATGCAACTTCTAGCTCCAAATATACCACAGGGAAGGCTAGACCCAAGACCTGAGGTCCCTGCAAATCACACACCTTCCTTGGCAGGAAATCCAAAACGCCACCAGGTATAGCTCTCACTCTAGCTTCCATTCTGCACAGCAGAATGTCATTCTAAAGACAAGTTGTCTAGGAAAGTAGTTCTTCCCCATGTACCTCTACCTGAATTTAACAGCCAAAGTAACAGGGTACATGCTGTTTATTTCTCGGCACTTTAGAAAGTCTTTCCTTTTCCATATCCAGAGTCCATGCTCTCTTAAAAGATTTTTTTCTTCTTAAAAAGTGGGAAGCACAATCATTTCTAGGACTAGAAACAAATTTTTCTGCTCCGTTCTAACTTCCCTTCCCTTACAAAAATTAATATGAAAGGGAGGTAACACCCGGGAGTTTACCTGAAAGGCTTCTCCCTTCCTCAGCTATGGGGCCCTGTACACCTCCAGCTTATTCCTACTCCCCTTTAGCCAGGATAGGGATTCCCCCCCCCACCAATACCTGAGCTGAGCCATCTTCTCCAGGCCCTCAGGACTGATGCGGTCCCTGGAGAGCAGGTTGCTGAGTTGTAGTTCTTGGTTGTCAGCCACCCGGAGGAGCCGGTGCAGTTCCTGTTGCTGCATGTTCCTCATGTGCTGTTCCACCTCCTCAGGACTCATGGTGCTGGCAGGGAGAGGGCTACACACATACTGTCCTGATGGAGCTGGGTAGCCCGGGTAGTAAGGCGCTGGGTACACACCGTTTGTAGGGCCTACCGGGTACTGCAGAGGGCTATAGCCTGTGTAAGGATACTGGGAGGCAGGGCCTGGTGCCCGGGGGTAATAATAGGGGTTGTCGGAGTTCTGAAACTTATAGTAAGAGGCTTGGGCCTGGCGTGAGTCACCCCAAGAGGTAGGGCTGACTTCATCATCAGTGTCCAAGAAATGTAGCTGCGGCGTCTGGCTCTTTAGAGCGGGTTTCTGTTCAGGATTGTTTGGGTCCCACAATCGTCGAGTGGTGCCTCCCCGGCCCCAACTCCGAGATCCCTTGCTACCAGTTCCAAATAAAAGCCGAGGTCCCAAAGGCGTCGACTCTGGAGAACCGGCTGAACTGACTGACAGGGTGGTGTGGGCAGGGAGAATGAGAATGCCCCGACCGCGACCCCGAAGCTCCTGTCTCAGGTTTTTGGACTCCGGCTTCTCAGAGCCTTTGCCCCCACCGCTCGAGCCTTTGTCTGGCTTTAACCTATCCACCTCTTCCCTGGCCGACCTCACCACTGGGGAATCTTTGTTCATGGTTTCTGCATCAAAAGTGACTCGAAGAGTACCTCGATTTTCTTTACCATTGCTTTTCTGCTCTCCCTCCCCTCGGCCAGACCAGCTTCTTTCTGAATGTTTCTTCCTCTCTGAGCTCCTCCGTGGTCCATCGGGCTCATCAATTCTGTCCTCATCCAAGGAGTCGGTTGAGGACATAGACACCTGCTTCTTCAGTCGGGGCCTCTCCTTGGTCCGATCCTGGCGGCGGCGGCGACTTCCACTGTCAGTCAGGCCAGCCCCCTCGGCGCTGTTGTTGCTCCCCGCCGAGCTGGTGCTGCAAGTGCGGTAGCGGTTCCTGCGTTTGTCTGAGCGGGAGTAGCGCTTGGCAGAACCCGGCTTCCCCTGAGCCGAGTCTTCGTTTGCTTTCTTCACCCCTTCCCCCCTTTCTACCCTCTTTCCTTTTTCTCCCTTTGCAGCCCTTACTCTGTCACCACTTAGGCTCTTTTCAGCCTCCTCTCTGTCTGGCTTGTTCACCACCTCCTCTTTCACATTTCCCCTACACTCATCTTCCTCTACCCTCAGTTGCTCTACCTGGTTGAGGATTTCTTCCTCTTCCACCCGGCTGGTGGCTTCTTTGGTAACAGTCTGCAAACGCCTTCCAGGCTGATAGATCTGCATGTCTGGTTTCTTTGTTCTCTTAATAATTCTTAGGCTTCGATCCTCTTGTCCAACAGTCCCAGGAAAGGACTCCTGTGCCTGAATATTTTCTGAGTCTACAGGACCATTTTGCTGTGGGTTGTCTTTGCAGACATCTTTAATGAGTTGGGTACAATTTCCAACAGCAGAAGAATCTCTGTCATTTACAACTTCATTCTTCGATTCGTCACTCCCAGAGGGTTCCTTGATTTTAGGTCTGTTTCTTAGTCGGGAGAGACCAGGCTTATAGATTTCCAGATCTGGGCGCCTGTTATCTTTTCGCTGCCTGGGCTCCTTCATGTTTTCTGCCATGTTGGAGAGAGTGTTGGGGAGGAAAAGGTGGAAGAATAAAGGGGAAGAAGAAGAAAAAAACTGTCACTAAAAGTAAAGCAAGAATTATACATCCAAGTGTTCATATTGATGGACAAGGAAGCAACTTTCTGCAGAAATGGAAATTCTACTAGGTTTAAGATATTTGTTCAGCATCTGGCAAAACTAAAAACTTAACTATATTGGAGCTACCTACACTTGAGTTAGGGAAATAAGGGGGAAAAAAATCATATTCTTTTGATTTTTACCCAAATCATACTCGGATCCACAAGACCCTAAACTACCTCATCACTGTCAGAATAAAAGATCTCTGACCAGTTCTACATTGGACTTTTTTTTCTACTATAGAGCTCTCAGCTCCATTGTGGTCTCTTCTGCCTCTAACATTTTTTATGGGGTGGTTGAGTCCTTTTAACATACTAATAGGGGAAGAGAGAGAAAATGAGGAGTATGCATATAACAACCCACAGTTCTGGATATCTCTGGAGAAAAAGTTTGCAACTCCAGTCACTGAATTTGGCCAGGACAATCCTCTTCTTGAGGCTTTCAACTACCCAATCGCATACCTCTGGTTGAAGCAAACAGGAAGCAGTTCCTTTCACATTCTTCATCTCCACTCATGCTCACTAACTCTCTAACAGCAGCCAGTAGAGTCATTTCAAGGAAACACTACTCAGACTATCATCATTAGAATACTGAGACTAACTGCTACTATGATGATGGAATATGAGAAGGAAAAAGTTCCATTAGGGAGCTTTCCCTGGAGGATGATGGAAGTATTGTGACATGCTCTCAAAACACCAAGGACTGGGGCACTCAAGAAGAAAACTGGACTTCAGAAACCACTCTCCAGGCTCCAGGAACTTGCAGAATGACAGATAAGCAAGTATCAATTTTCTGATCAGTTACCTTTAACTGTTAAGGGGAGAGTCAAGTGTAAATAGCCACTAAACTGTTCAGTGAGGGAAGAAACTGGACTTGGTGAGATTACAGAGTACTCAAAATGGAATGCTATAGAAAATTCTAGTATTGTTCTGTTAACACCAGTGCAAACAAGCTCATAACAAGGGTCACATGCTCCAATATTTACACCCATGGGTGTAACAAAATTGAAAAAAAAAACAAAAACAAAAACCAAAACCCTGAAGTTTAAGATACCGCTTCAGTATTTTCCAAAGTTTAAAAGACTGCTTCATTCACTCTGAATAAAGGTAAAGCAGTTTAACTCCAGAATAACTCACCCTCAGCAGCCTTTGTAAGCTGTGGGGAGGGGGTGGGGGGCAGAGAAGAACCACTACCACTTTCCAGAGAGGAGAGAGAAAACAACCCGAATAATTAATTCAGATGGCCAAAGAAAATCAATTTGACAAACTTCGGCCATAAGCCTGCAGAAACAGAACTACCATTCCTAAACGAACTCCCCTGACTAACCAAGGAGAGGTGAGACACTAAAATCTTCCCCGGTGTTTTCCCGGTGTGGCTGGAGGCTTTCACTTGCAAGTTAGACATTCTCTCTGATTTAAAAAAAAAAAAAAAACTGCTCCCACACATGACAAAGCCGAACCAGACTACAATCAGCTCTCTGAGGTCCTGGATCCCTCCGGTGGCGCAGCCTTCAGAAGCCTGCCTTGCGGGAAAAAGTTCAGCAAGGAAATCCCAAGCTGTTGAACCTTTTCTTCTTCAAGTCTCCAGCCCCTTCTCTCCAAGGGGAAATAAGACGAGGCAGGCCTGCGGCTGACTCCTCGGGGAACCATACACTCCGGGGGGCCTCCTCCCCCAGACCCCGGCGCCCAACTCCTTGTCGCTTCCCCCAACAGCTGGGAACCCACGGGCTGGTGTGAGAGGGCCGGGGCAATGGGGAACAAGTCACCTTCGCCGTGAGAAACGGGGCAGAAACAGGAACCCGGTCTGGGCTCTCCCGGAGGGGCCGGAGGCGGCGGAGCCCGACCCCACACGGGCTCTCAGGCTGGTGGGAGGGGAGGGCCCGCCCCGCCCTCGGCCCCCGCCCCCACTGTTGGGGGAAGGGGCGGGGGCTCGGGAGCGCCGCGGACCGAGCGGGGAGGAGGCAGAGGAGGGGAGGGAGGCGGGGCGGGCAGGCCCGGCCCAGCAGCTGGGCGGCGCGACTCACCTCTGCTCCCGGCCTGTGGACCCAGAGTGGCCAGGATCCCTCGCAGCTCCGACGCGGAGATCCGGACACGCTCCAACCCCTCCGCCATCTTCTCGGCTGCTGCTACAGCTGCAGCTACTCCGCCAGCGCCGCGCGCGCGCAGCCAGGAAACCACGACGGCCGGGCGGCGCGCGCGCGCGCTCACCCACCTCCCACCCTTTTCCCCGCCCCCTCCCGCTCTCCTCCCCAAACGACGGTGGCCGCACAGGGAGGAACGGCGCCGAACGCACGCTCGATCGCTCCAGCGGGAACAGCCGGGCGGGGCCGACGGGCGCTGCGCGTGCGCAGAGGTGTGGTCAGGAAGGTGAGCTGAGGCTGGAGGTGGAGGCGCGGCGCCCGGGTTGTGAGGTGAGGTCAGGCCCGGCCGGGTCAGGCCGAGCGAGGCGAGCGTTCGCGGCGGTGACTGCTTTTGCTGTCGTGGTGGCCGTCGAGGACACCGGTGCCGGCATGGGGCTCGGAGTCTGCCCGGGCCTTCTCCATTCGTCTTAGGCCAGGGTCTCTTCGCCACAGGCCCGAACTGGTGCATCGGGCTTTTACTTTGGGACCTTCACGATCTTGGAGGGTAGTTACTATTGTGCCCCCACCCCCTCGCTTTTTTTAAAGGTGATGGAACTGAATGTCAGGACCATAGCAAATTGCCCAGGATGACACAATGGATAATGACCAGAGACTCAAAAGTCTTTTCCTTTATGGCAATTTATATCCCAAACTTCCTTTTTTTTTTTTTTTTTTTTTAAATACAGTATAGATGGCTCTTGCTGAGGGAAGGGTTGTGTGGAAATAAGTCAGGAGGTGTGATGAGGCGATTTGGGAATTTGCTGTATCACTGAAGTTTTGGAAGAATCACTTGACTTTGCTGGATCTCAGGTTGATTTCTTTTTGTTTTTGTTCTTTTTTCATCTTTAAAATGTAACTGGTACTTTACTGTTTGTTCCTGAGCAGGCTGCTTTCCTCCACCTCTTGCTCCTTCCCAGTGGCACACAGCCTACCGGACCTCTATACCATCAAAGAATAGTTACTAATTAGTCCTTAAACTGAATGGGTATAAAAGATGTGAACAGACTGACAACTTACGCAGTTACTATTAGGTGGCAGGCCCTTCCCCTCCAGAAGGCTAAACAGATGGAAAAAGTCAGTAGACAACAAAAGAAGAGGAATGATTGGCGTGGACAGAGCAAATGGCATGGCAGGCTTTAAAAACATGAAAGGAATAGGAAAAAATGTTTAAAACTAAGTCGATATCACAGTGAAATTGGACAGAATGTTGGAACAGTTTTTTTTTTTTAAAGATGAAAAGTGTGAACAGAGCTTCCCTAGGATAAACATGATCGCCAAATTAATGCAACTGTTTCAGTGAACTGCAGATGAGATATGCCAAAAGTTAAAACCAGCTCAAAAAAATTTACTAGAAGTCAGAGGGGAAATGTAATAGAAAGGTGGCTGAGTGGTAAAGAATCTGCCTGCCAGTGCAGGAGGCACAGGAGATTCAGGTTCAATCCCTGGTCGCGAATATCCCCTGGAGTAGAAAATGGCAACCCACTCCAATATTCTTGCCTGGAAAATTCCATGGACAGGGAGCCTGGTGAGTTACACCCCAGGGGACATAAAGAGTCTGACCGAACACACACACATTGAGAGATGAAGGAGACATGGAGAATGGATCCAGAAAACTAAGAATCAAATATGAGTTCAGAAGGTAATATTCAGAAGAAAATTTACTAATTTGGTGGAAATTTTGAATTTAAAAGTTAATTTCAACTCTCAGATTTAAAGGGTTAATGAAATACCAGGTAAAAATAAATGAAAAGACAACCATATTTAGACCTGTATCACAATGAAAGCTGAGTTTAAAGAATTAAAATATGTGCTAATATATTTAAGATGTATTTTTTTTAAACCAATTGCAGAGCAAGATACAGAGCAGCAAAACTATTTATTGCAAATATAAGTTTCTATATATATCAAAAAGGATGTGGAAGGATACATACCTGACTTTTTAAGATGGTTATCTTGGGAATTCCCTGGCAGTCCAGTGTTTAGGATTCCTTGCTCTCACTGCCAAGAGCCCATGTTCAATCCCTTGTCAGGGAACTAAGATCTCACAAGCCATGTGTGGCCAAATAAATTAATAAATAAGTAATAAGCTACATACTCAATAAAGTTAGAAAATAAAAATGGAAGAAATAAAGATAAAATCATAAATTAAGGAAAAAGAATAACACTTGGTAAATCAAAGCACTCATTCTTCAGAAATAAAGTAGACATTATATAATAGACACATTTCTGGCAAAAATTTTTAAAAATCCAAAAGACATCCTATCAAATGCTTCATAGGAAGTGCAAACTTAGCTCATCAGATTTCTGATTTTCCTCCTAAAATGTTCCTTTACCAGCCTTCAGTTCAGTCGCTTAGTCGTGTCCGACTCTGCAACCCCATGAATCGCAGCACGCCAGGCCTCCATGTCCATCACCAACTCCCGGAGTTCACTCAGACTCAGCGTCCATCAAGTCAGTGATGCCATCCAGCCATCTCATCCTCTGTCGTCCCCTTCTCCTCCTGCCCCCAATCCCTCCCAGCATCAGAGTCTTTTCCAATATCTCAGTAAATTCTACCACCATCTAAGTCGAAACCCAGAAGTTATCCTTGATACCTCCCTCTCCCTCAGTAACCCCGTTCAATCCAATATCAAGATACGTCTTTTCTATCTCTATAGTGGACATGTATGGAGTTCATAACTTCAATATTTTCCCTTTTTTTCTCTTAAAAACTGCCCCTTACTCTCAATGATAGTACTTTGTCTTTTCCTTTTTCTATTTTGTTTTTTCCTTTCTTTTCTCTTTTATTCCTTCCCTTTGCTCCTACAGTTTATTGTGATCCACAAAGTCAAAGGCTTTGGCATAGTCAATAAAGCAGAAATAGATGTTTTTCTGGAACTCTCTTGCTTTTTCGATGATCCAGCGGCGGATGTTGGCAATTTGATCTATGGTTCCTCTGCCTTTTCTAAAACCAGCTTGAACACCTGGAAGTTCATGGTTGACGTATTGCTTAAGCCTGGCTTGGAGAATTTTGAGCATTACTTTACTAGCGTGTGAGATGAGTGCAATTGTGTGGTAGTTTAAGCATTCTTTGGCATTGCCTTTCTTTGGGATTGGAATTAAAACTGACCTTTTGCAGTCCTGTGGCCACTGCTGAGTTTTCCAAATTTGCTGGCATATTGAGTGCAGCACTTTCACAGCATCATCTTTCAGGATTTGAAATATCTCAACTGGAATTCCATCACCTCCACTAGCTTTGTTCGTAGTGATGCTTTCTAAGGCCCACTTAACATTCCAGGATGTCTGTCTCTAGGTGAGTGATCACACCATCGTGATTATCTTGGTCGTGAAGATCTTTTTTGTATAGTTCTTCTGTGTATTCTTGCCACCTCTTCTTAATATTTTCTGCTTCTGTTAGGTCCATACTATTTCTGTCCTTTATCGAGCCCATCTTTGCATGAAATGTTCCCTTGGTATCTCTAATTTTCTTGAAGAGATCTCTAGTCTTTCCCATTCTTTTGTTTTTCTCTGTTTCTTTGCATTGATATCTGAAGAGGCTTTCTTATCTCTTCTTGCTATTCTTCGGAAGTCTGCATTCAGATGCTTATATCTTTCCTTTTCTCCTTTGCTTTTCGCTTCTCTTCTTTTCACAGCTATTTGTAAGGCCTCCCCAGACAGCCATTTTGCTTTTTTGCATTTCTTTTCCATGGGGATGGTCTTGATCCCTGTCTCCTGTACAATGTCACGAACCTCCGTCCATAGTTCATCAGGCACTCTATCTATCAGATCTAGTCCTTTAAGTCTATTTCTCACTTCCACTGTATAATCATAAGGGATTTGATTTAGGTCATACCTGAATGGTCTAGTGGTTTTCCCTACTTTCTTCAATTTAAGTCTGAATTTGGCAATAAGGAGTTCATGATCTGAGCCACAGTCAGCTCCTGGTCTTGTTTTTGTTGACTGTATAGAGTTTCTCCATCTTTGGCTGCAAAGAATATAATCAATCTGATTTCAGTGTTGACCATCTGGTGATGTCCATGTGTAGAGTCTTCTCTTGTGTTGTTGGAAGAGGGTGTTTGCTATGACCAGTGCATTTTCTTGGCAAAACTCTATTAGTCTTTGCCCTACTTCATTCCGTATTCCAAGGCCAAATTTGCCTGTTATTCCAGGTGTTTCTTGACTTTCTACTTTTGCATTCCAGTCCCCTATAATGAAAAGGGCATCTTTTTTGGGTGTTAGTTCTAAAAGGTCTTGTAGGTCTTCATAGAACCGTTCAACTTCAGCTTCTTCAGCGTTACTGGTTGGGGCATAGACTTGGATTACTGTGATATTGAATGGTTTGCCTTGGAAATGAACAGAGATCATTCTGTCATTTTTGAGATTGCATCCAAGTACTGCATTTCAGACTCTTTTGTTGACCATGATGGCTACTCCATTTCTTCTGAGGGATTCTTGCCCGCAGTAGTAGATATAATGGTCATCTGAGTTAAATTCACCCATTCCAGTCCATTGTAGTTCGCTGATTCCTAGAATGTCGACGTTCACTCTTGCCATCTCCTGTTTGACCACTTCCAATTTGCCTTGATTCATGGACCTGACATTCCAGGTTCCTATGCAATATTGCTCTTTACAGCATCGGACCTTTCTTCTATCACTAGTCACATCCACAACTGGGTATTGTTTTTGCTTTGGCTTCATCCCTTCATTCTTTCTGGAGTTATTTCTCCACTGATATCCAGTAGCATATTGGGCACCTACTGACCTGGGGAGTTCCTCTTTCAGTATCCTGTCATTTTTCCTTTTCATACTGTTCATGGGGTTCTCAAGGCAAGCATACTGAAGTGGTTTGCCATTTCCTTCTCCAGTGGACCACATTGTGTCAGACCTCTCCACCATGCCCGCCCGTCTTGGGTGGCCCCACAGGGCATGGCTTAGTTTCATTGAGTTAGACAAGCCTGTGGTCCTAGTGTGATTAGATTGACTAGTTTTCTGTGATTATGGTTTCAGTATGTCTGCCCTCTGATGCCCTCTTGGAACACCTACCATCTTACTTGGGTTTGTCTTACCTTGGACGTGAGGTATCTGTTCATGGCTGCTCCAGCAAAGCGCAGCCGCTGCTCCTTACCTTGGATGAGGGGTATCTCCTCACCGCCGCCCCTCCCGACCTTGAACGTGCGTGGAATAGCTCCTCTAGGCCCTCAGGCGCCCGCGCAGCATCTCTGAAAGAGATGGGAATACCAGACCACCTGACCTGCCTCTTGAGAAACCTATATGCAGGTCAGGAAGCAACAGTTAGAACTGGACATGAAACAACAGACTGGTTCCAAATAGGAAAAGGAGTACGTCAAGGCTGTATATTGTCACTCTGCTTATTTAACTTATATGCAGAGTACATCATGAGAAATGCTGGGCTGGAAGAAGCACAACCTGGAATCAAGATTGCTGGGAGAAATATCAATAACCTCAGATATGCAGATGACACCACCCTTATGGCAGAAAGTGAAGAGGAACTAAAAAGCCTCTTGATGAAAGTGAAAGTGGAGAGTGAATGTTGGCTTAAAGCTCAACATTCAGAAAACGAAGATCATGGCATCTGGTCCCATCACTTCATGGGAAATAGATGGGGAAACAGTGGAAACAGTGTCAGACTTTATTTTTGGGGGCTCCAAAATCACTGCAGATGGTGACTGCAGCCATGAAATTAAAAGACACTTACTCCTTGGAAGAAAAGTTATGACCAACCTAGATAGCATATTGAAAAGCAGAGACATTACTTTGCCAACAAAGGTCCGTTTAGTCGAGGCTATGGTTTTTCCAGTGGTCATGTATGGATGTGAGAGTTGGACTGTAAAGAAAGCTGAGCGCCAAAGAATTGATGCTTTTGAACTGTGGTGTTGGAGAAGACTCTTGAGAGTCCCTTGGACTGCAAGGAGATCAGCCCTGGGATTTCTTTGGAAGGAATGATGCTGAAGCTGAAACTCCAGTACTTTGGCCACCTCATGTGAAGAGTTGACTCATTAGAAAAGACTCTGATCCTGAGAGGGATTGGGGGCAGGAGGAGAAGGGGACGACAGAGGATGAGGTGGCTGGATGGCATCACTGACTCGATGGACATGAGTCTGAGTGAACTCCGGGAGTTGGTGATGGACAGGGAGGCCTGGCGTGCTGCGATTCATGGGGTCGCAGAGTCGGACACGACAAGCGACTGAGCTGAACTGAACTGAACTTTGCTCCTATTTTTCCCTCAGGTGTACAGATTTCAGGCAGTCATACTGTTTGGTTCACATCATCAACAAGGCCTTTCTCTTTTTTCTTTTTTTCCTACATTCCAGTTCCCATTCGTGTTCCTTCCCTCTTCAGAAACCACTCTAATGTGTTTGATATATGTCCTTTGAAAATACATGTATCTTTGAATAATATGTAATAGTTTTGTGTATCTATGTATTTTAAACATACATATTTGATACTGTGTTCTAGAAATCATTGTTTCTTTTTCATGTTTCTGTAAATACTTCTAACTATTGCATGGTGTTGTCTTAAATGACCTCATACTCTTGGCCACTGGTCCTGGGCCAAGATGGGCCAACCAGAGTCCCTACCCAGAACTTTTTAAACCAAAACTAAGAAAAAAAGAAAACCCCCTCCAGTGTGGAAGCCATAAAATGCAAAACACAGGAGCTGTCAGCAGCCATGTGTCCTGCCATGTGGAACCAGCTGGTCTGCAGTGAAAAGAATGAAGCCGACAGGCAGAAAGCAGCAGAGGTGAGAAACAGAAAGTCCTGGAAAACCTCCAAGTCCCTGGTTCCACTTGTTCCTAATGCTCCATATTCCTGCCCTTTCCATGGTTCAACTTTTCTGGATTCCATGAGCCAATAAATTCTCATCGCCTCCATCTTGTGCCTATGCCAGGTTCAAATTGGGGTTCTGTCACTTGTAACCAAGAAGTCTAACTAATTATAATCTCCAAAATGTGTGTGTGTGTTTTTAATTGTAAAATACATGTAACATGAAATATACCATCATGACCATCTTTAAGTGTACAGTTCAGTAGTGTTAAGTACATTCACATTGTTGTACAACCAATCTCCAGAACTCTTTTCATCTTGCAAAACTGAAACTGTACCCATTGAACAGCTTCCCATCCCCCTGTCCTCCCCACAGCCTCTTACAACCACCATTCTGTTTTCTGTCTGTGAATCTGACTACTGTAGGTACCTCACATACATGTAACCATATGGGATTTTTCTGATTGATATTTCAGTTAGCATATCCCCAAGTATCATCCATATTATAGCACAAGTCAGAATCTCCTTTTTTAATGCTGAATAATATTTCATTGTGTGTATATACCACATTTTGTTTATCCATTCATCTGTTGATGAATACTTGGGATGCTTCCACCTTTTGACCATTGCAAATAATACTGCTATAAACATAGATGTACAGATACGTCTTTGAGACCCTCATTGAATTCTTTTGGGTATATACCCAGAAATAGAATTGCTGAGTCATATGGTAGTTCTGTCTAATTATGGGAGGAACTACCACAATGTTTTCCACAGCAGCTGTACCATTTTACATTTCTACCAACAGTGCACAAGGACTCCAGTTTTTCTAGATCCTGCCAACACCTGTTATTTTCCCATTTGTTTTTTTATTTTTTAATAGTAGCTATCCTCATAGGCATAAGGTAGTATCTCATTGTGGTTTTGGCTTGCCTTTCTCTAATGATTAAAGATGTTGAGCATCTTTTCATGTGTTTGTTGGCCATTTGTATATCTTTTTTGGAGAAATGTCTATTCAAGTCCTTCACCCATTTTTCAGTTGTTTTTTCCAAAATGCATCTTGAAGATTTTTTTTCTCTGCCTCTACTTTCACCATCAAAGCCCCTGTTGTCTTTCATATGGACAACTGTAATATTTCATAACTGTATTCCCTGATTCCAACTCTTTATCTCCTCCTTTTCATTCATCACACTGTAATGTAGCAAGTGACTTTTTGTAAATATGAATTCTTACATGTCACCTGCTCCAGATTCTCCAATGACTTTTTTTTTGTCAGAGAATAGTGGATTTACAATGTTGTGTTTCTGTGGTACAGCAAAGTGAATCCGTTATACATAAAATATGCCCACTCTTACATTCTTTCCCCATATAGGTCATTATAGAGTATTGAATCGAGTTCTCTGTCCTATATAAAGTAAATCCTTATTAGTTACCTAGTTTATATATAGTAGTGTGTATATGTCCATCCCAACCTCCCAATTTCTCTCTCCTCCCTCCTTTTCCTCCCTGCTAATCATAAGTCCAATGGCACTTTATTACTCTTAAAAAAGGTTCTGTGAGTCATGGTCCCTTATGATCTAGACTCTGCCAACTTCACTTTTCTTATCTCTTTATCACATTTCCCATTGATCACATTTTCAAATACATTGATCCTTTAGTTCTTGGAAAATGCCAAGCTCTTTCTCTCCTTAAAGCTTTCACATATTATTATTATTCCCTCTACCTGAAACACTTTCCCCACTACTATGCCTATTCATCTTATAGGTCATAATTTAATTTTACTTCTCAAAAAAAAGCTAATTATTCACAGAAAAATTAAAATTCACTTCTACATACACTAAAATTCTACATACACTTCTACATACACTTCTAAAATTCACTTCTGTACTGTACTTCACAGTACAGGCCTTCACTGATCTAAAATAAAGCCTTTCAATATACTATCCTATCCTAATACTCCTCCCTAAGTTAACATCTCAGTGTTGACAGATACATATTTAATTGGATTATTTATTAAGACACCTGACCAATACATTGTAATCTTTATGAGAAGAGGAATAAGTCTACTTTTCTAATACTGTATCCCCAGATCAAACAATATCTGACATATAGAAGGTGCTCAATATTTGTTGAATATTACCGATATGAAAATCTTAGAAATATTAATATGTACAACTTTATACTAATAAATTTTAAATTAAGTGATTTTACCAAAAAAAAATTACTGAAATTAATTCAAGAGGCAATGGCAAATCCATATAAACCAGTAACTATGAAGTCACTGAAAAGGTACCAGGGTTATGTTTATAAGGTAAAGGCAAATTATTTGCAGATGGCATGATTGTTTAAACTGTAGAACTATTAGATACAATAAGATAATCTGATAAAGTATTGAATTACATGATAAAAATTGTTTTCATATACATCATCAGTAAGCAGTTTAAAAATCTAAAAAATGCCTTCTCTCAAAAGCAACATAAGTATGTTGCATTTAGGCATAAATTTAATCAGGTCTATACAAGGAACAAATAAAGTATGATAACTTTACTAAGAAATCTAAAACAAAAGGACTTTACTAAATTAAAAGACATCCATTGTTAATGGATGCGGAGGGTCAACATTTTCAAATGTTAGTTATGACCCCAATTCATTTGTACATTGTACTGTGGAATTTCTGGCAACCTTGGTAAAGGATTTCTAAAGTTCTTTTAGAAGAACTGATATATGAGAAAAGCCAATAAATTTTAGAAATTTTAGAAGGGGAAGAACATAGTAATACTATTAAAGGAATTGGCAGTCTAATCAATGGAACAAAATCCAGAAAAGCCCCAAGCATCAATAGAATTTTGAATTTTTATAAATGTATTATATTTCACAGGAAAATGATTCAGTATAGTGTGTTAAAGATTTACAAAATAAGTGGCCAATATACAGAAAAAATGTTCAGTCACTAGTAATTAAATCTAAACTACTAGACATATTTCAGTAAATTGACAGATAAAAATGATAAGGGTAAAGGAAAATAGTCATTCCTCAGAAAGTGATGATGGGGTATAAATTGACAATCTTTAACTCTTCTGATCAGTTTGGCAGTGGGTGTCAAATGCCTTAAGTATGTATGCCTTTTAATGCAAAATGCCACTGGTGGAATCTACCCAAACCATGTATAGAAATAAATATATTGCAACAAGTCTGTTCATTACATCATTATTATAGCAAAAAAAAGGAAAATTTAAATGTTCAACAGAGTTATGTAAAACTATGGTATTTTTGTAAAAATAAGTACTAGTGATTTAAAAAGTCACATAAGGGCTGGTGTCTCAGTGGTAAAGAATCCATCTGCCAATGCAGGAGACGTGAGTTTGATCCCCAGTGGGGGAAGATCCCACATGCCGTGGAGCAACAATGCCTGTGTGCCACAACTACTGAAACTTGTGTGCCCTAGAGCCTGTGCTCCAAAACAAGAGAAGCCACGGCAATGAGAAGCCCGTGTACCTCAACTAGAGAGTAGCCTCTGCTGCTGCTGCTGCTGCTGCGTCGCTTCAGTCCTGTCTGACTCTGTGCGACCCCATAGACAGCAGCCCACCAGGCTCCCCCGTACCTGGGATTCTCCAGGCAAGAACACTGGAGTGGGTTGCCATTTCCTTCTCCAATGCTTGAAAGTGAAAAGTGAAAGTGAAGTCTCAGTCAGGTCCGACTCTTAGCGACCCCATGGACTGCAGCCCACCAGGCTCCTCCGTTCATGGGATTTTCCAGGCAAGAGTACTGGAGTGGGGTGCCATTGCCTTCTCCGAGAGAGTAGCCTCTGCTCCCTGCAATTAGAGAAGTCTGTGCAGCAACAAAGACACAGCACAGCCAAAAAATAAAAAATTTTAAATCTTTTTTAAAAAGTCATATAAAATATTGATTGATAAGCTAAGGTTTATATTCCTACTACTGTCTGAAAAAAGCAAGTTACCAAACCTGTCAAAAAACTTTTGTCTGTATATATATATATATATATATATGGGCCTGGACAGAGATACCAGAACTTCAGTAGCAATTGTCTTTGGAGAGGAACCAAATTAAATTGTCTTTCTATTGAATATGCATTCCCTTTGTTAAGGAAATAAAAGAGAATCACAATAAAAATAGTGAAAAGTGGAAGCTTAATGCAGTTACTGGAAATTATAATTAGGAAAACTTTGAAGAAACTGAGCCAAATGGAAAAAGGGTAGATGAAATACTGTCTTTGGTTTGATTTTAACTGTTACATGCGTATTGAAAAAACAGGAGGAAACGTAGAAAGTGAATTAAGATGGTAGGATTGTAGGCGATTTTTCCCCTTGGTAAATTGTGAAATATTTTTTAAAATAAAAATCTATAGCAGATTTTGAAACCAGTTTATTTAAGCTTCACAACAATGATGAAAAAGTAGAGACCAGTGGCAGTAGCAACAGATGGATGGTATAGGTGAGGGCTGAGCTTTAAGCCTTCCAGAATCACCAGGAATCAACTTTTATTTCCTATAAAGTTTCAACAGAAGAAACTTATACACCAAAAAAGTCAGCTTTGAGAGATGTTCCCTTACGCAGAAATTCTGGAACCCCAGTAATGAAGATGGTTCCCACATTAACACCACAGGCCGAGTCTATTTTCCAGTGTTATGCATTTTCTTTCTTTGTTGTTTCTGTTTTTGAGTGTTAGTTTTCTGAGTTTAAGATTCACAGCAAAACTGCTAAGAAGGTACAGAAATTTGCCATATGCCCCTTGCCCACACACATGTATACTGCTAAGTCACTTCAGTCGTGTCCGACTCTGTGCGACCCCATAGACGGCAACCCACCAGGCTCCCCCGTCCCTGGGATTCTCCAGGCAAGAACACTGGAGTGGGTTGCCATTTCCTTCTCCAGTGCATGAAAGTGAAAAGTGAAAGTGAAGTTGCTCAGTCATGTCTGACTCTTAGTGACCCCATGGACTGCAGCCTACCAGGCTCCTCCATCCATGGGATTTTCCAGGCAAGAGTACTGGAGTGGGGTACCACTGCCTTCTCCGACACACATGTATAGCCTCCCTCGTTATTGACATCCCCCACCAGAGTGGTGTATTTGTTACAGTTGAACCTGCATTGATAGACCATTACCACCAAAGTCCATAGTTTACATTATGGTTCACTCTTGGGGATGTACATTCCATGGGTCTGTTGTGCATTTTCAAAACCTTTTCATTAAACATACGTCTAGGCTTGCTTTGACCCCCTTCTTATTCTTGGGTTACAGAACCATGTGTGATCAGTACTGCATCTCCTTTGCTGATGTTGAAAAAGCTCATATCAACATTCGAGATTTTATTCACCTCACACCAGTACTAACAAGTTCCATTTTGAATCAAATAACAGGACGTAATCTTTTCTTCAAATGTGAACTCTTCCAGAAAACTGGATCTTTTAAGGTAACAATCCTTTTTGATAGTGTATCATGTTTCTTTTCAAACCACTTTCACATATAAATGTATATGATCCTCCTGACCACCCAGTGAGGTAGGTAGAATTAATGTCTTCTTATAGCTAAAGAAAGGGTTGTCAATTTTTTCCTTTGCTTAAGTCCTAGTTACTTAGCATCATGGTGTTCCAGAGAGCCACTTTTACACTATCTCAAAATCCCTTATAATTAAGGTGATCACACACAGCTTACTATCCATATTAGGACATGTTTGGGGATGAAAAGGGGAACTTCTAATGACAGAACAGAGAGCACAATTGTCAGCTTGGACACCTGTGTTGTTCAGTCGTGTCCAGTGCCTTGTGACATGACTTTGCAACACGTGTGATCACGCTGGATGTAGCCAAGTTTACGCATTCACTTGCTATGTGTTTATACATTATGAATAAAAAAGGTCTACACCTAGCTCAGCCCTCATATAACAAAACCTTTTTCTGTAATATATGTCAGGGCCTCTCCTTTGCATAAAAATAGGTTTCTGTGTTTCTTCATTATCAGAATTTTCTGACCATTAGTTGAACTTCATTCATTAGAATGAACTTCAAGATTCATTCAAGTAAAAATCTGAAAACTACATTTTGGACTGTGCTGAGAAGTATTAGTACCTGTTAAGTGGTAGCTTTAGGATATCATGTATTTACCTTTTTTTGGCACCCATTAACTGAGAACTTTTAAACAATACAAAAACTTCTTTATTTCCTTATGCCCTTTGCTTCTGTCATGGTTTGTTCTTCACTTGTCACACATCAAGCACATATTTTCACTAACTATACCAGGTGTATGTACTGGAGGGCTTGCCCTATAGCCATACTTTCAGGGGAAGACAAAAGTAGGTTGATGACAAGTGTCTTACAGAGATAGAGAGAACTCCCTAGCCATCCAGTGGTTAGGACCCTGTGCTTTCCCTGCCAAAGGCCCAGGGTGGATCCCTGGTTGAGGAACTAAGATCCTGCAAGCCATGCAGCACAGTCCAAATAAAAAGATATAAAGATACAAACAAGGAACATGGAAGCCAATGGAGTACCTAATTTTGCCTGCGAGAGCAAGAAGGTTGAACCAGGTGATGTTTGATCCAAGTTTTATAGGATGATACTTCTAGCCAGATCAGGGAGAGAAAAAACTACAGGTAGAGGCATTGGCATGTCAAGAAATAGAGGTGTGAGCTAACCTGGCAGGAAACTAGCAGCAACTTAAGATGGCTATGACACTGACATGTTAGAAAGTAATGTATTAGGTATGTTAGAAAGGCTGCAGCTTTTAAAGAATTTGTACTTTTCTTACAGATAGGCAATCAATGAAAAAGGTAACATGTTTTTAAAAGGTAATTTTCATAATCTAGCGGAACTATTAGATGAGAATGATCCTTGAGGCAGGACCAGCTGAGATCAGAAACTCCCAGTTGAGAAATTAAGCCTCACCGAGGTAGTGGCCAAGATGAACATGAGATATTTAGGAGGTACAACCAATACAATTTACTGGGTGTGCAGTGTTGGGAGAGAAAAATCTAAAGCTGGTGGGTTTTTGTTTTTTTTTAAAGAAACATTTAGAACAAATGGATTAATTCACCATCCCTCTTTTCTAGATTCGTGGTGCCCTTAATGCAATCAGAGGCCTGATTTCTGCCCATCCAGAAGAGAAGCCCAGAGCTGTTGTTGCTCACAGCAGCGGAAACCATGGCCAGGCTCTCTCCTTTGCTGCCAGATTGGAAGGTACTTGACTAATTTCTCAGGGTCCTGAGTAGGGTCATCAGAGAGGAGTGGAAAAGTATCCTTAACTTTCAGTGAGATTGGTGATAGCCATGGAAATAAATTTCCCAGCCCGATTACAAGCGAACTGAACAGAGATTTCTATCCTAAACTTGTACTAACAAGTAGTAAATTTGTACTAACTAAACGTTGTTTCTCCCTCCCAGGGATTCCTGCTTATGTCATAGTGCCGGAAACAGCTCCCAACTGTAAAAAACTGGCAATACAAGCCTATGGAGCCTCTATAGTATACAGTGAACAGAGCGAAGAGGTAAGGAAGAATGTTCGGCACCACCTTAACAGCGTTCATAGTCATATGAAACCTCTCTGCCTCACTGGGCGCAGCTTCCAGTCTCCTTTGTTGTTTCCTTTTTAAATGTTGGCACGCCCCTCACTCAGATGATCTAGTTATGGTCTCCTAGTTTAAAACTTCTAACTCCAGTCCTGACCTTTACTCTTAGCCCAGACTTGTATATTCCCAACTGGGTGTCTTAATAGGTATCTCAAACTGCCTAAAACTAAACACATTTTAACACTGTTCCACCTCCCGTCTCCCCCGTATCAGTAAATGGCAACTTGTCAGCCCAAAATTCTCCAATGATTTTCCACCTCACACACAGTGGACACAAAAGTGTTGTTGTTGTTGTTGTTTTAAACAACCTTAAGAAATCATACTGTATTTTTTCAATATTTGGCAGAGATGGGTCTCAGTTGTGGCATTCAGGATGTTTGGTCTTCATTATGGCATGTGGGATCTTTAGTTGTGGTATGCAAACTTTTAGTTGCAACATGTGGGATCTAGTCCCCTGACCAGGGATGGAAACCTGGTCCCCTGCACTGGGAGCATGGAGTCTCAGCCACTGGACCACCAGGGGAAGTCCCAGAAACAAAAGTTCTTGCAATCACCTGTGGCCCAGACAAACTGGCCCATTACTTCTTTGCTGATCTCATCTTCCACTTACTGTCCCCTAAACACTCCACACCAACCACACTAACTTAGCAGCTTCTCAAAGCCAAGCACTCCTGTTCTGTGGTCTTTGTACTTGCTGTTCCTCTCTCCCTGGAATATTCTGTGGAGACACACAGGACTTGTTCATTTTCCTCCAAAGCATGTAGACATACCTGTATTTACTTACATCCCACCCTATTAGAATGTAACTCCACTGAGTGCAGGGGCTATTTTGTTCAGTCATATCCTCAGTGCCAGATCCAAGTCTGAGAAAAGCAGCCAATGAAGTGTTAAATGACTGAATCTAACTTGTTGGGGACTCTATTAAATACAGATAAAGTAAGCTAAGGTAATGTCCTCTTTCAGTCCAGAGAAAATATTACAAAGAGAATTGCGGAAGAAACAGAAGGCATTATGGTACATCCCAACCAGGAGCCTGCAGTGATAGCTGGGCAAGGGACAATTGCCATGGAAGTGCTAAACCAGGTAACAGCTTAGTTTAGCTGCCAGTGATGCTGATGTTTGGCCACAGAACCAATTCTTTCATATGTACATATAAAACTGGTTATTAACACACCTATTTTAATACTTTACACTTTCACTGAAGGTTCCCTTGGTAGACGCACTGGTGGTACCTGTAGGAGGAGGAGGAATGCTTGCTGGAATAGCCGTTACAGTGAAGGTGAGAAACAGCTTCTGGAGGACTCCCCACTTCAGGCACAGAAGTTTATTTTGTATTACAGTACATTGTGAATACTTGCTCAGCATTCCCCCCAAACTGCCGTTCCTTCTTATCATCCCCCTGGCACTTGGGATGGAAGGCTCTGCTCTGCATCACTGCCCTCTTCTAAATGAAAACTTTACAGCACAAGAGCCGTTACAATGAGCGGCACCCTCGCAGTCCTTTGAATTCCATCTCACCAACTTACTGTGCAGGTCAGGAGCTACTCCTTTCCCAAGTCACCAACAGAACCAGCTGTGATCTAAGCAACTGAAGGCCAGAGTGGAAAACAATTTAAATGCTTAAAGGCCTTATTTCCATTACATAGATTAAAAGAAAGGCTCTTGGGCAGAAATGTGTTAACTGTACCATCTGTTTTACTGCAAGCATGCGGGCAAAATGGCTGTGGCTAGTTGTAAGGTATCTAATATTCCTCTTCCTAGGCTCTGAGACCCAGTGTGAAGGTATATGCTGCTGAACCCTTGAATGCAGATGACTGCTACCAGTCCAAACTGAAAGGGGAACTGACCCCCAACCCCTATCCTCCGGAAACCATAGCAGATGGTATCAAATCCAGCATTGGCTTAAACACCTGGCCTATTATAAGAGACCTCGTGGATGATGTCTTCACTGTCACAGAGGATGAAATTAAGGTGAGGCTCCAAGAGGAAAGAAAACAACAAAAGAGTGGAGCAACTTCTTAGGCAAAAACCCTCCTGTTGTAAACGGCAACTAACCCACAAGGGGACTTGACTAGGTGATTTCATAACATGTAAGAGGGTGCTCTAGATGAGTGTCGAGACAGTAAAGCAAGTCAGAATGAAAAAAGCCCTGCCCTTCACTGACAAACACAAATGTATCACAAATAGGAATACTCAGACTGGGCATACACCCCCATTTGGCCTTTAATCATAAAGGCCAACCAACTAGGCTCTTTCCCCCTTTTCCCATGTCACTAATTCTTACTTCTGTACCGACAGTATGCAACCCAGCTGGTGTGGGAGAGGATGAAATTGCTTATTGAACCTACAGCTGGTGTTGGAGTGGCCGTTGTGCTGTCTCAGCATTTTCAAACAGTTCCTGCAGAAGTAAAGAACATCTGTATTGTGCTCAGTGGTGGAAATGTAGACTTAACCTCCCTAACTTGGGTGAAGAAGCAGGATGAAAAGGCAGCTCCTTAGCAATCTGTTTCTGTTTAATATGTGCAAAAGGAAGAAAAGGGACTCAAGTGTCTATCTAGACACTTGGAAATTTTGTCTCCTGGTCATTGTCAAGTTCCTATCTTCCCCTCTAAAACAGCCTTCAAAACCCTACTGGAGAATGTGTATTTCAGTAAGATTTAATGTTTTTGGACTAAGTTGAACTAGAAAAACATCCATACTTAACTGAGACGCCTCCTCAAAGCCAAGAAAAGTCTTCTGCACAAAGGAGCAGGAGCCCTTAAGTAGGCTCACGTAGAAAGACAAACTGGGCAGTCACAGCTACAGGCTCCCACCCTAGAGTGCTCACTAGTAGCGGTGAGACAGAATCCCACTGAATCCACTACTCCATGTCCACTTCAGGCAGTGTTGAAGAAATCGCACTTTTCACCCAGGGGACTGGTTCTGGTACATATGGATCGTAAGTCCACTTGGGGAAAACTCTCTTATAAAGATTCATCAGTACTGTGTCCTGAGATTTTAGCTTCCCATCAAAACTGCACTTCATGTGACCATGAGTACCTAGAATGAAAACAGAATGAGTTGGTCATATTAATAGAAAACTTTAAAGCAGTGGTCTCTTAACCCAGTGGTCGTTTAACAGCGCTGGGGAAGTCTACACAAGCTCCCACATCGCACATTCTCTTACCCAAAGGCTCCTTGATGTGGCCCCTGCGGCCCCATTTTGTTCTCAGTTCCACAGGTTTAAACCACAGTACATCCTCTAAGATAAAGAAACACAGAGAAGACCAGATGAAACACCTATCCATAATGTATAAACCCAACCTTCATCCCACAAAGGCAACTGGATCCCCTCTGTCACACCTACCTCTGTTGAAAAACATGTAACGCACCACTGCCGTCTTAGTAAAAATTTTGAAAGGATGACCACTCAGAACAACTCTCTTGATGACCATCCTGTCTGGATCCACTGACAAGAGATGGCCTGTGGCAATGAGGCTGTGCATTCCTGGGGGGAAAAGCAGAGCAGCAGGAGGCTTTTGGTCAAAGCCTTCACTTACTGTCCAGTCTATTTAAAGACCTATGAGAGATCTTGGGAAACCCAGTGGGGATGTACTATGTGGCCCTCCTGGGTTCATGGCCAAGATCACTGATATTCCTGCTGGGCCTGTCCTCAGAATCTAGCCTAAACAGAGCACCTGAGCAGCCTCTACCAATTAGCTAAGGTTTGCAAGCAAGATAAAACCCCACTTGTCATCCTGAAATTGGGACAATTTAAAAAACATCATTAACTTTTTTGTTACCATTTGACTCCCAAATTTAAATACAGAGACCAGTTAATCTTATTAAGGACCTGCAGGCCTATTCACCTCTGTGAACGCAACTTACCATTGCTGTTCTGTTTGAAAAGCAGCACAGATGCAGGAGGAAAAGTGATCGGGGCATATACTGTCACCACCAGGGCTGTGTCTGCAGTCAGGAACCTCTGAAATTTATGTTTATCCGCTGCCATTAAAAGAATAAAAACCAGAACGTATTTTGAGAAACAATAGGTAATCCAGAGGCCTGTGCAAAAGCTGTAGCACTGGAACTCGTAAACTAAAGCAACTAATGTTTCTTTATCCTACTAGTTCTCCAAGCATTTTCTGGCCTCTGTACAACTGAAAAATACAACTCTGTCCTAGCAGAGTGATTTTTCGAAGTAAGAGGCAGAGTCTTGAAGCTTGAACTGTATTTTGGGGTTTGAAAAAGTTCTCCAGGTGATCCTGATACATATCACCCTACCTCATTTAAGAATCGGTGTTTTACAGAAAAACACTCCACTAATTCAACAGCTCTTAATCTTGAGCAAGGATTGGCAAACATTTTCTATAATCAGAGTAAGTATTTTAGGCTTTGTGGCCATTGAGTCTCTTTTCTAATTACTCAATTCTCACTAAAGCACAAAAGCAGATATAGACAATACATTTTTTTAAATTAATACTGAAAGTTATAGGGAAATAAAAGGGCAATATCAATCCCTCATTTAGACAGAATGGTTGGTGAGCAAAGAAATTATCCAGAGCATCCATTAATACTGCCTTTTCTCACCTTCCTCTGGCCAACCCTGGGGGCTGAGAGTGTGGGTAACGTTCAGAAGCCCCGACATACTGCAAATATCTTCCCACTCTAAAGACTGTAAGAGGACAATCATTTTTTGTCTTAGGAGTATCCCTGGTCATCACTGTCCAAACTCTCATCTAACCTCAAGATCTCAGAAGCCATACACCTCTGCTTTATCCAACTGTGGGCCACCCCTTAGACTTCACCCACTGGGACATCAGATGCCAAGGGTTCCATGACACATCATTACTTGAAAGCTGCCGATCCCTATTCAACACTGACTCTGCAGCAAATACTCATGGCACAGGAGCCTCAGCACCACACAGAGTTTGCATCACTGGGATGCTTCAGACAGGTTCAGACATTTTGAATGGAAACATCATTGGCTCCTAAACCAAAGTTTGAAATGCTGTATTCTGCACACCCCATCCCCACCCTCTCACACTCCCACCCCCTGCCACAAAATCACAGTCCCCTAAAAGACAGTAAAATGAACAAAAACCCAGAAACTTCCCTGCTGCTTACCTGCAGTGTGCTGAGAGAATAAAGGTGAGGCTCGGAAGCGCCTGAATCCACAGTGGAAGATCAGCTCCTCTTTAGCTTTCACGGGTTCAGTGTTGCCAGGGTGCCGGCTCACCACCATATTAAGTACTGACATCTGGGGACCAAGTAAAGGAACAGAACTTCATATCAGGAGTAGAACACCCAAAGTAAAAGAAGGCAAACCAAACCAGCAGACTGGGTGCACCCTAAGAGCTGACAGTACTAATTTATGTTGTTGTTTAGTCACTAAGTCATGTCCAACTCTTTTTGTGACTCCATGGACTGTAGTCTGCCAGGCTTCTCTGTCCATGGGATTTTCCAGGCAAGAATCCTGGAGTGGGTTGCCATTTCCTTCTCCAGGGGATCTTCTGGACCCAGGGACTGAACCCGCATCTCTGCACTGCAGACAGATTCTTCACTGCTGAGCCACCTGGGAAGCCCTATACTAATTTATGGTGTAGTATAAATGATGAAACACAAATCCATCTTTTACCTTCACTAATAACTTGCATTCAAATTGAAAATAAGCTGGCTTTCAGAACTTTCATGTCCCTGCTATACTAGTTGACCTTCCCATGTGTAACATACAAGGGTTCAACATCTACCACAAAATCAATGGCTACAAGTCACTCACTAACCACACACTGCCAAACCACACTCATCAAGACCCTTCTTGCTTCAACTGTTACTCACACTGACCAAAGGCCAGAGCTTTCTTACACCCCAACCTACATGATGCTGGCCAAGAGAAAAAAGATCTATACCTTGGCATGAAAGTGAAAGTCACTCAGTCATGTCTGACTCCTTGTAACCCCATGGACTATACAGTGCAAGGAATTCTCCAGGCCAGAATACTGGAGTATTCCAGTATTCCAGAAGCCTTTCCCTTCTCCAGGGGATCTTCCCAACCCAGGGATTGAACCCAGGTCTCCCATATTGCAGGTGGATTCTTTACCAGCTGAGCCACAAGGGAAGCCCATACCTTGGCAGAAGCCCTCTTTATTTTTATGGATGCCAATCCTTGACTAAAGTCTGATCTGACAAACATACTTAGGTCAGAGAAGTCTCAGAACCATACAGAGATGACATCACTGAGGTGCATCAGACAGGTTCAGACATGTAGGTAAAACCATCATTGACTTCTCTGTTATCCTCCCCTTACTCCTCATCATAAAGGCAGAGTCACATCCCAAGAAGCAAAACGTAAGCCACATAAAACATTAGGCTGTCAGACAAAACTGGTTGGAAAGTGCCATAATTCCCATTTCCCACAAGACACTAACTCACTTTCTGTTCATGAGGTAGTAACGAAAATGCAATCAAGGGTGTGCCTCGCTTGAAGTGCTCAACCACTGAGACTGGGACTTCAGAGACATGAAGTGTGACATACCAGCCAACCTGCCAGGAGAAAGCAGAATACGATTATGCAGTTACTCTTACGGTCTCAATAATGATGAAGCATTTCTCCAACTATGTTAACAGTCTCCCAAACATTGATAAAGCCAGTGCTCACCCTCCAAGACTGCCTTGCACAGATGCCTCAACCACCCAGATTAAGCTTTCCCAGTTAAAATCTCTGACACCTCTTTGTTCCCAGTGTCACTCTGATCAGTAACTCAGCAGCTTCTCTAAGTCAGCTGTATGCAGCATAAAACTCATTAAGGTACTCATGCCAAGAGAATGAATGGGGAGAGGGGACAGACACGACCTTGGCAAATAAGCTAATTATAGGGATGAACAAAGGGAAGCAGATACCTCAGCTCCTTCAACTTCTTTTTCTTCAATCTCTTTAAAGATGCGTCTCCGGGTATTAATAAAGTTCTGAAACTGAAAGATCCGAGCATAATCTCGAGGGAGGTTTTCCTTAGGATCCCACGGAGATGTCCGGAAGCTCTTAAGGCCTCTGTATTTCTGAAATCTAGAATATAGAGGATATTTTAAAGAAATTCACAGTGACATTTATATGGTGCTACTTAACTGTTTCACTCACCTCACTTAAAATGCCTAAGGCTTAAAATGAAAAAAAAAAAGAGGAAAAAAATTTTTTACTTTTAAAAATTAAATAAATGGCTAAGGCTTTAGCTTAAAGGAACTACCTTTCAAAATAACCTAATGGCCTATATCAGGACCACCCCCCAAAAGAGCCAGTAACAAGTATTTCAGTACCAAACCCCAGCTTCTTAAAAGTATTAACAGTGGCTCCCTGCTGCATATCCGGGAGTGGCTCTTTAACCTGACTAGCAGGGTCCTTGATAAAAGCCTTACCCCTTTAAGAACCAGCATAAACTCTGGTTTTACTGAGACTCACCTTTAGAGCAGACAAGATCACCTTCACCCCTAACTCTTTTGTTCTTGCTGTTTTACCCAAACTTCCCCAAATCTTCAAATGTTATATAGTTTAATTGAGTCTTAGCTCCAAAGGAAGCATTTGCTAATTAACCACAATTATATTTCTGTAACATTATTAGCATGTACTACACAGTGTAGAATGTGAATATATATGACTGTTTCCTGTACGTCTGTTCCCTTCCTGTGTAAGGTTAGGCTTTGGGAGGAAGAACAATGTGTTTTTTCTTCTTTTATATCACACTGACATAGTTCTGAGCCATGCAGGTTTTAAATAAAAATGTGTTGATTGGTTTTGGACTTGTTGACTCACCGAATTCTAGCAGCCACATCACGGGGGGTATCTACTTCATCTGGGAACATCTCTTCCAGTCTTTGTTGTTTATATTTCTCCAGCATTTTTTCCTCAGCCTCTTCATCCACTTTCTCATCATACAGATCATCACGTACAGACTCTCCTATAGTCATAGTTTCACATTCCTCCTCTTCTTCCTCTTCACTACCCTCATCCTATAGAATGAAGGATCACAGTTTCTGAAGAAACCCACATCTTTACACAAAAGGCCACTATGCTGAAATTTACTAGATACACAGTCCAAACCAATATTAACTCTAATAGAGAATGAGTTATAAAACAGAGACTCAGTCCGGCAACTACAAAGCTATTCCTAAGAAACAGACCACACATACCCCTTAGGGTCAGGAACGCACCTTGCCTTGCACTGGGGGCTATACACAGAGGGTGCCCAAGGGCCCATTTCCTTACCTGAGATTCCTCTTCCATAAAATCCTCGTGTTCTATATCATCGTACTCATCTCCTTCCCCACCACTTTCACCATCCTCATCCAGAATCCATTCAGCTTGATAACTGGATGTTCCTTTGGGAACCTTCTTCACTACCTTGGAACTTTCCTTCAGTAAGTCTGTAAAAGCCCACATGATGAAGTTACAGACCTCCTCCTCTCCTCTATGACACAGGATATATTGCTACCAATACCAGGAACTCTGGCAGGCACTTATAAGTTTATTTCAGCTGCCTCAGAACTAGCAATACTGACACGGTCAAGCAAGTCTTACAATGAATTGGAAGTTTATTTACCCTTTCATTAGAAAACAGTAAGTAATTCTTAGAGATAGAACAAAGCTGTGTCCAGTGTTTGCTCAGTGCAAACTACAGCCTTTGGAGGTAAGAGAAGACAGACTTCTAGTACTGCCTCATCTACCTTTTAAGGTCCTCACTGTGAGCAGTTAGACAAAACCCACAATTCTAGGCCAGATGAATTTCAAGTTTGCCAACACCAACCATGTGCCTCGCTCAGCTCCTCCTCTGTGGGCCAGGTCTGTTCCCCCTCCATTGGATCTGGGATAACCTCTGTTTGCAAAGATTCTTGTCTATCAGGGTCTGCCTTCATTAGAACCTTCAGGTCTTCCTCCATACGAGCTACAGCATCTGCAGCACAAATCTGAAAACCCGAACAGTCGACAGTCAATTAAGTGTTAGCCAAAAATCTACTAAATCTAACATAATTAGAAGATCTAGAAGAGCACAGTCCTCAAATAGAATAGAAAGCCAAAACTTGTCAGGATTTTTCAAATAGTTCTATTTCCTAGCATTCTAAATCTATAAGTCTGCTGAGCTCTTGAAGCCTTTCATAATCTGATCCCATGCCTACCTGTTTATTACTCCCAGCCACTGTTATCCTCAGAGTTCAAAAAAACCCTTTGATCTATCACTTTGCCAAGGCTCATGTTGTCTCTATTTGCTGAGATATTCTTCCATCTCTTTTCAACTCATAAAACACATTCATCCTTCTCAGTACCTGGCAAAAGTCAATCTCTTCCGTGAATCTTGCCAGTCTTTTCCTCACTTCCACTGCAGGTATGTAGCTCAACCATACTTTCTCAATCTTTATTTCACAGGTGTTTGCCATTTTTCTGACCTAATTAAGTTATCCAAGGAGAGAGACTACATCTGTGTCTACCTATAGACTCAGAGCCAATTGCTATGCAGAGCATCTACAAAGCACTGAATAAATATTTGACACATCAACTTATTTGTAGTTGACTATTGCCTTGTTTCACAATTACCTCCAGGGACTAGGATATTTGTCCAAGAGTGTAGCCGTACACGTTCTCTGACGTTAATTAGTTCTCATCCATCAATGTACAAGACATAGTTTTTAAGAACACCAATCTTACCTCCATTGCCGTGCCTGAGTCCTTTGAGGATTTGATCACTCTCGGATTTAAAGGGAAAGGGTCCACAGGGGCATCTACCTGCTTCATCTGGAAATCACCATGTCCAATGATATGCAGCACGCTATTTACATTCAGAGCCTGACCACGAACATAGCCTGAGATCTTCAAGGTGCCCACCAAGTCACTCTCTTCACTAGGCACAAACTCAGCAGCATGAGCAAACAGATAGGCACGCCGATCTCGAAAGGCAAGATGCCGCTGTTTTTGGTTAGCCAACTGCCTGAGCAGCATCCCTGCCTCCTGCTGAGTATCTAACAGGAGGAGTTTGTCCTCAGGAAAGCGCTTCTCCACTGCTTTACTTAGCTTTTTTCTGGCATCTATTTGTTTCTTCGGCGGGAGGCTAGAAATCCCTTGGACAGCTAATGCTGTAAGCAAAAGAGAAAAGGTTTCATGACTTGTTGCTTCACTATATGAAAATCCCCCTCTGCAGTTCACAAACAAGCTAATAGTTTAGTTGTGAGCCCAGAGATCACTGGGCAACCCAACAATCAAGTTACCCTAAAGAAATTTCACAATAAAACCAAACTTCATAATCTTCTCCTTTCTCTGGGCAACTGGCAGTCCAGAAATAAAAAGGCACCTTGATATATGACTTGTAAATAATGGACCAAGTTAAGGCCACACATACTCGTACAACCCCCCCAAAAATATCAAGTGTTAGACATAGTATCTGGCAAATTAGAGGTGAACAATAAATGCTAATTCACTTCCTTTCTTGGCATGCAATACTTCCAACTCACTTACTATAGGTGGGAAGGCCCTGAGCAAACAGGCAAGAAAGGCAGTAATCCCCGGTGCTATCCCAGCCTTCTAGTGGATCAAGGAGGAACAGGATGGTATCAGCCACTTTAGCCATGTCTAACACAGTGTGCAGATCCCCTGGAATAGAAGACAAAGTCAGTAGGAAAAGGTGGTTGACATCAGGACATTTTACTTACAAAGTATTACCATTAATGCTCAAAACATAATGATAGGAAATATTGTTGCATACTCTAACCTGGCCTTGCTGATGTGAAAAACCACCGATGTTTCAAGCGGGGGCATAATAGCATAAAGCTATGGGTGCTTCCCCATTCATTCAAGTGTACAGTTCCAGTGTCCCTATCCTGAAGCAGCTGAAAGGCCTCTGGCAGGGAAATCCTGTTGTGCAGGGGCACCACCAGTACCTGATGAGGAGGGCCATCCTTGCTGCCAAGCTGTCTCTTTTCTGCCAAAACCTGAGGAAAGAAAGCATCAGAGAACACCTCAATGTTTCAATACTTTATTCCAGTACTGCATTTCCAACAGTACAGAGGCCCATCCTCAGCCTCCAAACCAGCATCTCTCTTGTTAAAAGGTGTCACGTATGCCAAGGAGGTGGGCAGAAAGTAGGCACAAGGCAAAGAAAGCTATAGCTTGAGTCTGGGCCTGCACACCTGACACGTGCTCTAGAGTTATCCTCCATCTCTGAGCCCTTCCCAGGGTCACATTTTCTAGTTCGAGGCATTACCCGCCTAGAAAGGTTGTGAAGCCACACCAATCCCCTAACCCGAGTCCTCTCACCGCCTCCTTCTTCTGCTTTCGGAGCTGGCTGGCGCGATGCCTCTGGTCCACCCTGCTGAGATCTTTTCTCACCTTCTTGCTTAGGGTTTTCGGTGCTAGACGGCCTGGAAGGATATCAGACCTTTCTGATCTTGCGCAAAGCACTAGCAGGTTAAGAAAGGGGACCCCTGTCTGCCCTCCTTAGACCCTTTGCGCGGGGTCCAGGCTGGAAGTAGGAGCTCATTCTGGGCACGAAGAAAAGCAGTTAATATCGATTAAACAGCTCTTCTTCCTCCAACCCTACCTTCTTACCCTTGCCGTCTCGCTGCGCGGACCCTCGACCCCGATGCCGCCCGCCTTTATGCGCTTTATTCTGCTGCTTAAGCGGGCCAGAGCGATGGACCGCCATGCTGCCGTTCACGTGTACCAAGTCACCACTACTTCCGGGCTGAATAGATCGCTTCCGGTCCCCGCCTCGGGGGCGTGTCCTCTCCTGGTGGGGCGGGGCTCCTCGCGATCTCTCGCGAGGTTTATTTACACAAGCCTCTAGGCGAAACCTCCGCGTAAACTTTTCCCAGGCTAGTGGTCTGCTTTGGGGGACTTGAAAACGCCGGATGCGGGCTCGAGGCTTGGGCTTTCAATTTCGGAGGGCCGATATGCTTCCTTGAGTTTTTATTTTTTTTGCGCTATCATGTTGCATCACTTAGGAAGATTCTCCATTTGTGCGATAGAGGGCTAAGCCCCTCCTCTCAGCTATCTTTGTGAACGCCGCTCCTCGATTGGGAGCAGCAGGTGTTCTTTGTCACTTTGGGCCACCGTTTGTCGCCCTCAGTTCCCAGGTGGGGCTGCTTAAGCCTACCAAGCAAATCGTGCTGAAGGTGCTTGTCTCACCTCCAGTTTCCGTGCCAGTTCCCGCTGGTCCCAGTTACTCCAACCCGCGCCCCCACGTCCCATGTAGCTGCGAGAAAAGCCAGACGGGTCGTGGCGACCCCTCGGAAGAGGGACGGCTCACCGTGACTCTGGCGCTCTCAGACCCAGCCGCGCCTCTGCAGACGGGGGCGGCTGCTCTCCCACTCCTCTATCAACAAGGTTTGCAACGGAGGGCGCCCAGCCGGCAGGGGGTTTTAAAGAAACGATGGCGCGCCACCACCTTCCTCCCAGCCGGGGGACCAACACGGGCTTCCCAGTAATCAGACTCGAGGCGCGGGGGTCCCGGCCCCTCCCGTCGGGAAATCGAGCGTGTAGGAATCACGGAACATCCAGTTGGATGGGGCCAGCTTTCGCAAGAGCGACTTGCCCCCCTTAGCCGCCTGGGGCGGGGGTCCAGGGGCGCGCCCCGCCTCCTCGGCCCAGCGCTGTGCAGGGCGGGCGACCGGCGCTCACAATGCGGGTTCGCGCCCTCGGGGCTGGAGCCGGCGCGTTGCTATGACAGCGGCCCGCGGGGCGCGCGCCCGGGCACGCCGCCCCCAGGCACGCGCAGTCTCCCCCCGGCCCGACCCCCCCACCTCCCCGTAGCTGAGCGCACCCCCCCACCCCGCCCCCGGCAGTGGGAAGGGGCCGGGCCAGGCTCCTGACGTCTGTGCGGGGCTCGGAAGATGGCTGCGGAGCCCAGCACCGGGCAGTGGCGGCGGCGGCGGCTGGCGGGGAGCGCGGCGGGCGGGGGCTCCGCCTGGTGCGTGGGGCGCTGAGCTGAGAGGCGCGGAGGCGGCGAGGGCGCGTGGGGGGCATAGGGGGCCGCTGGGCACCTTCCCCGGGTCAGCCGCCGCAAGATGGGCAGCGCGGAGGACGCGGTCAAAGAGAAACTGCTGTGGAACGTGAAAAAGGAGGTAAAGTCGGGGCACGGACCTCCGGGGGCTCGCGTCCCTGTCCTCACGGCCCACGGGACAGAAAGATCTGCGCCCATCCCAGGGTGCGGGCGCTCACCGGCCTCGGACGGAGGCCGGTCCTGGACTGACTGCGGTTCCCGCCCGACTCCCGAATCAGGGGGCAGCACCCCTCGGCCCCAGGGGTTAGGCCGGCGCTTCAGGGTTTGTTTGCTCCGCGATCCCGCAGCTCCCCGCCCTGTGACAGCAGCAGCTCTGGGAGACCGAGGGGGAGGGGTGGCGGCGATTTCTGGAGAACCGAGCTGCCCATTCATTGCCCTCGCCGCCTGGGGAGGGGGCGGGGCCCGCGCTAAACCGGTGACTTGGGGGCTTAGCTCCGGTTTGCCCTACACCCCATTCGGTTATCTTTCTGGGAACTGAGTCTCGGGTGCATGAGGGTTCGCCGCACACCACATCTTCTCACTCCACGCCCACCTCCATACCCAGAGGCCAAGGGGGCTTTTTGAGAATGGTTTTTAAGACTCAGATTTTTTTTTCCTCTCTTTTGAGGAGCCCCCCCGCCCATGTCACAAAGAGAAGTCCTTCCCTGTACGTACTAATGTCCTCTACTTTGTCCCTGCCCTAAAAGCCATTTCAATTCATGGGGCGGGGTGGGGGGGGGGGGCGGGAAGGGGAGGTGCCCGTGTGAATGACTCACCCGCATAGGCACGCTGGAGAGCTCCAAACCCAGAGTGGATTAGAATGGATGCAGCCTCTGAATGGAGCCCAGTCAACTCCATGAGGCAGGACACCTGTTTTATCCAGAACTCTATAGCCATGCCTGGCACACAGTAGGCACTCAGTGTTGTTCAGTTGCTCAGTCGTGTCCGACTCTTTGCGACCGCATGGACTGCAGTGCTCTAGGCTTCCCTGGCCTTCACTATCTCCGGGAGTTTGCACAAACTCACGTCCATTGAGTCGATGATCCCATCCAAAAACCATCTCATCCTCTGTCGCTCCTTCTCCTGCCCTCAATCTTTCCCAGCATCAGGGTCTTTTCCAATGCACTGCCTCTTCGCATCAGGTGGCCAAAGTATTGAAGCTTCAGCTTCATCCGCAGTCCTTCCAATGAATATTCAGGGTTGATTTCCTTTAGGATTGACTGGTTTGATCTCAGTGATCATTGGCACTCAATAAATGTTTGGTAAATAAGGCCTATTGATCTTGGAGACTACAGAGTCTGATGGGAATGCATAAACTTTGAAATAGTCTGGACCTAGTTCTTTGTGATCTTGAATAAGTTACTTAACCTTTCTGAGTCTCAATTTCTACATCTCTAAAATAGGGATACTGATATTTAGCTGATATAGAAAAGTTTACCATATTGGTTTCTTTCCCCTTTCCTAGAGGTTACATATTAAAGAGCAGAGACATTACTTTACCGACAAAGGTCTGTATAGTTGAAGCTATGTTTTTTCCAGTAGTCATGTATGGATGTGAAAGTTGGACTATAAAGAAAGCCGAGCACCGAAGAATTGATGCTTTTGAACTGTAGTGTTGGAGAAGACTCTTGAGAGTCCCTTGGACTGCAAGGAGATCAAAACATACAATTCTAAAGGAAATCCGTCCTGAATAGTCATTGGAAGGACTGATGCTGAAGCTGAAACTCCAATACTTTGGCCACCTGATGCAAAGAACTGACTCATTTGAAAAGACACTGATGCTGGGAAAGATTGAAGGCAGGAGGAGAAGGGGACGACAGAGGATGAGATGGTTGGATGGCATCACTGACTCAATGGTCATGAGTTTGAGCAAGCTCTGGGCGTTGCTGATGGACAGGGAGGCCTGGTGTGCTGCAGTCCATGGCGGGGCGGGGGGGGGGGGGGGGGGGCAAAGAGACAGAACTGAGCGACTGAACTGAGAGGTTTCAGGACTGGAGAAGGCTCAGGGTTCTTATAGAATTCTGGAAGGCTCATAATTAAGGCTCTGCATTAATTATAGCCTGGCTATTGTGCCCTAAATGTGTTTCCTTCCTTCCTGTTGGCAAAGAGGCAGCTGAAGCCATCACCTTTCCAACTGTGTTTGAGAAGCTCCATTGTGCTTTTGTTGTGACTTGGCCAAAAGTTTTTTTAAGTCCAGGCGTATATCACGTTAACGTTTAAGCCCTAAGTCTTGTCTCCCCAAGGAAAAAAGAAATCTTAAATCCCAGTGATTATCCTCAGGAAACAGTGTAGTGACAGAGACTCATATGAACAGTGTAAACAAGAGTAAAAATGTAGCTATACCCAAACTATGGGTGCATGTGCTAGGATTGTTGGTGCGTTCCAAATTCGGGGTTAGTCAGGGATGATAGCAGAGATTTCAGGGAAGGCAGTATTTAGAAGGGCTGTCTGTACTACTCTGAGAATGATTCTTAGACAAATGTGAGAAATGTCCAGGATATGCCACAGCTCTGTATATGACCTGATAGAGGTTGACCCGCTCTGAACTCTTGGTTCCCTTGACCTTCAGGGCTTGATTTTGAGAGAAACATATCCTTTCTTATCCTACATATAGAGACAGCGGGGGCGATTGTTGACTAAGCTGGCTTTTCACAAAGGACCTGTAGTCCTTTTGCTTTTTTTGGTCCGCACTGCATGGCTTGCAGGATCTTAGCTCCCTGACCAGGGTTTGAACCTAGGCTCCGGGCGTGAAAGCACTAAGTTCTAACCACTGGACCGCCAGGGAATTCCCAGGGCATAGGTATGTGTGTGTGTGTGTTAGTCACTCAGTCGTGCCCGACTCTTTGCAACCCCATGGACTGTAACCTGCCAGGCACCTTTGTCCATGGGATTTTCCAGGCAAGGATACTGAAGTGGGTTGCCATTTCCTTCTCTAGGGGATCTTCCCAACCCAGGGATCAAACTTGGGTCTCCTGCATTGCAGGCAGATTCTTTACTGTCTGAGCCACTAAAGGCATCTATAGGTCCTCCTAATCCAAAAATCTGCCCCAGCAGCCTGCCTTAGATGTCTACTGGTCTTTGAGCTGTGACATGATGCTCTGTTTAATGTAAACACCCCTTGGGAAGTAATCTAGGAAGCTTTTAATAGTTTAGAGTGCAGGATCGATCGGATCCTCCTTTACCTAAACCACTAACCATGAGCACTTTGCAGTAAGGAGGAGACTCCTGGTCCTTCCTCCATCCTTCCCAGACTTTAGAAGCTCTACCACCTTACAAACAGAAGTGAGGGCCTGGAGAGCAAGGGCAGCATCAGGACGCTGGACACAGGACACTGTCCAAAGAATGGCAAGGCTCGCTCTGACCAGAGCTCACTAAATCAGTAAGATTTAAGACAGGGATTGAGGTAATCCATCCCTCTAATCTTCAGTATTAGTATTTGTCTCTTGGCAGGTTCCCCCAGGGGCTTCCCGGATGGCTCAGATGGTTAAAAAATCTGCCTGCAATTCAGGAGACTCAGGTTCAACCCCTGGATGGGGAAGATCCCCTGGAGAAGGAAATGGCAACCACTCCAGTATTCTTCCCTGGAGAATTCTATGGACAGAGGAGTCTGGTGGACTACAGTCCATGGGGTTGCAAAGAGTCCAATATGACTGAGCAACTAACACACACACACACACCCACACAGGTTCCCCCAGGGCATCAAAAGTGCTTGGCTTCAGTGTTGGGAGCAACTAGAACCTTCTATACTGCTGATGGGAATGTAAATTGGCAAAAATCTCATAATGCCAAATACCCTCATCAGAAATTCCTTGCCTAAAAATATAAATCCAAAGAAATGAGCCCCATGTTCACACAAAGACACATCTAGAGTGTTCATAGCAGCACTGTCCATAACAGCCCCAAATTGGAAGCTACCCAAATCCCAGTCAGCTATGGGTTGTTCACACAATGGAGAATGAAAAATGCACATCCACATACAACATGAACAAATCTCACAGTCACACAAACTACACACTGAGCAATTCCATCTATAAAAAGCACAAAATCCCACACATGTGCTCTACCATGTTAGAAGTCAGGGTAGTGGGTACCTTGGAAAGGAGTAGTGACTAGAAGGAGTCATGGCAGAGTCCAGGGCTACTTTAGGGTGCTGGTCACGTGTTGTTTCTTGAGCTGATGCTACTTTCACAGGTGTGTTCAGTTTGTAAAAATTCTTCAAGCTATGTAATTACGATATATTTGTTCTCGTTCAGTCGCTCAGTAGTGTTGGACTCTGTACAACCCCCTGGACTATAGCATGCCAGGCTCCTCCATCCTCCACTGTCTCCCACCACTCTTGTCCATGGAGTCGGTGATGCTATCTAACCAGCTTACCCTCTGCTGCCCTCTTCTCTTCTTGCCTTCAACCTTTGCCAGCATCAGGGTCTTTTCCAGTGAGTCAACTCTTAGAATCAGGTGGAGCTCCAGCAATGGTCCTTCCAATGAATATATACCCTTTTCTATATACTTATTGTACATCAATTTAAAAGGTTTTTAAAGTGTTTTCTAAAGAAAGCTGTGACTGCTTACCTTACAAGGTATTCTGAAGCTTTTACATTCAGGTAGGAACCCGAACATAGGGTTTTGCCTAGACAGAGAGAAGGCTGGGCTTGTGAGCATGTGGGGAGTGTCCCTGAGACCTGGATGGACCTACCCTCCCCTCGGAGAAGGGAGAAAAGGAGGGTCAGGTGTCTTCCTGCGGCCTGTACTGAGACAATTTGTCCCTGAAGGACAAGCCTTCTGCAGCCAAGTACAGATGAGCAAATAGCATCCCATCCCTGTTCTCACAGCACGGCCCTTCCTCCTGGGTTGGAATATCTGAACTGATGGATTAGTGGATTTATAGCACCTTTTTTGGCTTCCCTGATGGCTCAGTTGGTAAAGAATCTGCCTGTGGTGCAGGAGACCTGGGTTGGGAAGATCCCCTGGAGAAGGAAATGGCTACCCACTTCAGTATTCCAGCCTGGGAAATCCCATGGACAGAAGAGCCAGGCAGGCTACCTTTTCCTGGTTGACTTTCCAAGACATTTGGCAATGTCTGTATTGAAGAAACTTTGCTTCCCCACCCCTCCCATTCCTATCCTCTACTCTGCAAGTGGCTGAACTCAGACCAAGCAGGCAAGCCAAGCTATTTACTTGCTCACAGGCCTTTGATCAATCAATCAATCAATAATGGTGCCGCCCATTTATTTACAGGTGAAGCAAATCATGGAGGAGGCTGTCACCAGGAAGTTTGTGCATGAAGATAGCAGCCACATCCTTGCTCTGTGTGGTGAGTGAGTGACTGGAGGGTAATGAGAGAGGGGTTTAAAAACTGAGGATACTGCCCTGGGGCCACAGGAAGAGTCCTCAGGGTCAGTAGTTTTTAAATCGGGTTGTAAGTCAGAATCAACTCAGAAGCTTATGAAATCTTGTTGGGTCCCATCCCAGACCTACTGAATTAGGATCTCCAGGGCCCAAGAATCTGCTTTATATGTCTAGTCCCTAAAGACAGTAGTGCTCAAATTTTAGCATCATAGTTATCTGCTGTTGTTGTTGTGTTATAGTGGCTAAGTCATGTCCCACTCTTTGTGACCCCATGGACGGTAGCCCGCCAGGCTCCTCTCTCCATGGGATTCTCCAGGCAGGAATATTGAAGTGGGTTGCCATGCCCTCCCACTCCAGTACTCTTGCCTGGAAAATTCCATGGGTGGAGGAGCCTGGTAGGCTGCAGTCCATGGGGTCACGAAGAGTCAGACACGACTGAGTGACTTCACTTTCACTTTTCACTTTCATGCATTGGAGAAAGAAATGCCAACCCACTCCGGTGTTCTTGCTTGGAGAATCCCAGGGATGGCGGAGCCTGGTGAGCTGCCATCTGTGGGGTTGCACAGAGTCAGACATGACTGAAGTGACTTACAGCAGCAGCAGCAGCAGCCATGCCCTCCTTCAGGAGATCTTCCCAACCCAGGGATTGAATTCATGTCTCCTGTGTCTCCTGCAGTGGCAGGCGGATTCTTTACTGCTGAGCCACTTGGGAAGCCTAGAGTCACCTGTTCGGCTTGTTAAAATAGGTTCCTGGGTCCCAGCCCTGGAGTTTCTGATTCTAGTATCTTTGAGGTGACCCCAGGAATTTGCATTTCTAAGCAGTTCACAGGAGATGCCAGTGCTGCTAGTCCAGAGACTGCACTTTAAGAACTGCCGGCCTCAGTAGTTGGGCTGGGGAACCACGGTGCTGGTTTATCCTTGCATTAACTTTGGGGATGGGCCTCTGCCTTTGGATGCTTTCTGTGCTATATCTGTTTTCTAATCAATCCCACCTGCATTGCTTCAGCATTCCCAACTCGCCAGACACTCAATTGCATGCAAATCCACAGGAGGATCGAGGAAGTCTAGCCAAGACTTCCCCGCTCAGAGAAGAGAAAGTCTGTAATAAACCACTGCTTCCTGCTCAGCGTGAACATTTCTGCCTTTGTAGGAGCAAGACTGTCTCTGCACACAACTGAGTTTTCTTGGATTTCCAGGAATTTGACTTTGAATTTGCCATCTTTTTCAAAAGTATCTATTTATGTATTTTTGGCTGTGCTGGGTCTTTGTGGCTGCACGGGCTCCTCTGTAGTTGCGGTGTGTGGGCCTCTCATTGCGGTGACTTCTCGTTGCGGCGCACAGGCTCTGGGGCACGTGGGCTTCAGTAGTTGCGGCTCCCGGGCTCCCGAGCACGTAGTCGTGGTGCCTGGGCTTAGTGGTTCTGCGTCGTTTGCCATCTTTGTGTTGTTTTCCTTGGCCTCTGAGGTTGTGGTTGCTGTTCACGGAAGGGAGATTGTGCATTTCTGAGGGGAAGGAATCAAAGGAGCAGATCAAGAGAGGGACACTTCTCACAGTAGCCTGGTGAGGCTGACAGAGCCGCCCTTCCCACCCGTCCAGCAGCAGACACCGAAGGTCCCCCAGGTTCCAGACGCTTCCTTTACCAGGCAGGGAAACAGCAGTGACGAGGTGAACTGTCTCTCTGTCCCCAGGGGATTACACTCTGTGGGCAGGCAGACAGAAAACAAAAGCACAGAAATATATCCTGCAGTAACAGGTGTGGTAACAGCTATGAAAAAAAAAAAAAAGCAGAGAAATGTGGGAAGCGACTGGGGAGAGGCGGCCTGTGAGCAGAGCCCGAGTAACAGGCTGAGGGTTCAGGCAAATCCTGATGCTCTTCTTCTCAAGTTGTATTGGACACGTTTCTTGACTTCTGTCACCATCAGTCTGCTCCTCTAAAAACAGGGTGGTGATTCCCACCTCAAGGAATTTTCCTGGGGATTGAGATGATGCATGTGAACATTCCTACCTTTGTAAGAGCTCAGGAAAACGTCCGTCTTTCCTCCTCTTCTGGGCATTAAGGCTGAAGCTAGGTTTGCAGGATTTGAGGTCCTACCATCTCCCTTTTGGGTAAGTTGATTCTTTGAGATGATATAGCTCCAGTACTCTTGCCTGGCAAATCCCATGGACGGAGGAGCCTGGTGGGCTGCAATCCAAGGGGTTGCTAGGAGTCGGACACAACTGAGCGAATTCACTTTCACTTTTCACTTTTCACTTTCATTGGAGAAGGAAATGGCAACCCACTCCAGTGTTCTTGCCTGGAGAGTCACAGGGACGGGGGAGCCTGGTGGGCTGCCGTCTGTGGGGTCGCACAGAGTCGGACACAACTAAAATGACTCAGCAGCAGCAGCAGCAGCAGCAGCTCTTCTCAGGTCCACAGGACCAATCCGATCCCACCTTTTCTCTGGCAGAAGCCCTACTGGGGAAAAACCATGCTGGTCTCGCAATAAGTGACTTTAAAGAGTATTAGAACCCTACTCCCTTCTACCTATGCTGAGTCCCCCTGACATCAGCCACTGTCTGTCATTGTCACCAGAAGGGCTCTGCTAGTGGCCCAGTGGCACCATGGCAATGGTGCTCAGTTTCGTCCGGAGCACACACAGCAAACGCAGAACAATGAAATAGCAAAAACAGCTTGTGCATGGATGCCGAAGGTGGGTGGCGGTGGGGGAACGGGGGAAGAGAGGCAGGCGGGAAGCTGTGGGCATCCCACCATTAGGGTGAGAAGAAACTGCCTGCTGTCCTCTGATCAGTCCAGGGGTCCCGGGGAAACAGCAAGGCTTTCACTTCAGCCTCTTGCCTTGAAGCGCATGGCTCTTTCCAGCAGGCAGCGATACCACCTTCAAAAGGAATGATTCTTGCACTTTCAGTCAGTTTCGGTCACTGAAATAGATCAAGAGTCTATGAAACTGACCCAAGTTTGGCTGGATTTCAGGAGGTACCTTAGGTCAAAGCGCAAACTGAAATGCCCACAGGGTCAGATGAGAAAATCCGGATGTAGAACAGCAGGCAGTGGGCAGGAGTGGGTACAGCCCTGGCCAGGTTTGAAGGGGGCAGCCACCACTCAGCTTCTGCAGGAATGCTGGTCCTGGGCTTGCCGTGGCCTTTGTTTTATTTTAAGAGAAGCCAGCAGTCTGGGTTTCTGTATGAAATGTCCCAGTTTTTAAATGCTGATAACTAACTCTCATTAAAAAAAAATTTGTGTGGGCTCAACAAGAGGCATCTGCAAGCCTCTGCCAGTTTGCTGCCTCTGCCTTGGGCTCAGTGCACAGTCACTAAAGGGAACGCCAGCAGGAGGGGCTGCCAGCAGAATAAAGCTAAGTTGAGCCGGGCATCTGAGACCCACGAGAAGAGGAATCCTGACACTGTACTAATGGTGGTGTTCAGTGGTGAAGTGGATCCCAGCTTGGGCTCAAAATAAGGTTGGTTTAAAGCAGTGATTATCAGCCCTTTCTCCTGCCTGCATCACATGGTGGAATCATAACCAGGGATTCCTGGGGGTGTTGGGGGGGCAGGCAGGAAGAATAGGCATGTACTGATGGCAAACTCCAGTCTTTTGGCTTTTTGGAGAGTCTGATATGCCAGGCTCCTTCACCCACTGGGAAAACGTTCAGAAGTGCATTTTTAGTTGGAAGTGGATCCATTCTTCCCCTGGGTCTGGTTTTAAAATTCTTTTGACCATTCTGCATGGCATGTGAGACCCTAGTTCCCCAACCAGGGATGGAACCCATGCCCTCTGCATTGGCAGCACAGAGCCTTAACCAGGGACCATCAGGGAAGTCCCCTGCCCTGGGTCTTACAGTGGTCCTAGCCATATCCAGAAGTCAGCTTTATTCTGAGGGGAAATGGGAGTGCAGAGAAAGGGAGCGGAGTGAAGGCTGTGGAGACTGGATTAGCTATGCAGCGAGTGACCCCTTTCCCTTGAGCTTTGTAGAGGCCTGGGATCCTGGGCCCCCCTGCCCTGGCCCCTCTGTTCATGGCAGAGGATGGCTAGGGGGTGTCTGACTGAAGAGGGCAGAGCCTGAGCTAGAAGAGCTTCCCTAAGCTTCCTTAGAATATAGACATTTGGACCAGAAACATCACCTTCTGGAGAGCCTTAAAAATGGAACTGAAAAATCCCTGGGTCAACACCTAGCCCCGGGTAAACCCAGGAAAGTTCCTGTTCCTCAAGGGGAAGAGGGAGACTCCGGGCCTGGCAAGGAAGACGCTTTGTTGTGTGTTTGCTGTGCTTGTTTCGAAACCTGTCTGTCTAGAAGCTGGTCAGGCCCCTGCAGGTGGAAGCCTTGTGAGCAGGCCCTGCTGGCACACCCGGCCGGCAGGGACGGGATCTCTGTGTGCTGCTCTCCGACCAAGGAGCGTGGCTGCAGCGCTACCCTGAGATGCCCCCTCCCAGCCCCCCAGACCTGGTGACTGCACCCCCCTCCCAGAGAACAGACCCAAACCCCACCGTGGGAGATGGTTCTCTGATATCCCCTTTTCATCTTTTTGTTTTAGTTTATGTATCTGTTTTTTTACTTGTTTGGCTGCACTGAGTCTTTGTTGTGGCATGCTGGATCTTTAGCTGTGGCATATGGGCTCTAGCTCCCTGACCAGGGATCGAACCCAAGACCCCTGCATTGGGAATGTGGAGTCTTAGCCACTGGACCACCAGGGAAGCCCCTCTCCCCTTTATCTTGAAAAGTCATGTCAAGTTTGCATTTTCCTAATATGGCCTTTGACACTTTTTGATTGTGGACACTTACTGCTGAGTGAAATGAATGCTTTCTGTTTTCACTCCGCATCTTGAACCCCCACGTGTAGGCCAGTATCTCCCGCCACCCCCTCCTCCAGAGGGCAAGGTGCCTTGTGAGCAACTCAAGCTCAGGGTCAAACAGCGGATTGTCTGAACTCTGCATTTGTAATATGCCTGCTCACTCTCTTCCCATGGAGGGGTCTGGGGTAATTTAGGGCTCCACCGAGGAGCACTGGGCCTCCCCTCAATTCCCAGCTCAGGTCTGGGAGTGTCTGCCTCCCCAGTGTCTCTGTTTGCTCCATCCCCATTGGGCGCTGAGGTTGGATTTTTAACCACCAGTGGGTAGAAGGGTCTTAGGAGGCCCACAGAGAGGTTCCAGGCCTGGCCAAGCAGGTTCTTAGATGTGTAGATATCCTCTGGCATTGGGGGTGGGCCCAGGCCAGAGGGGGCCAGCCCTGCCATCAGTCCCCAGGCTCCCTGCCCTCCACCCGCCCGGTCCACCTGAGGTTGCTTCAGGCTGAGGATGAGCTGTAATGGGAGATGGGGGTGGAGTCTCGAGCTGGGAACCGCACCAGGGCTTTATTAACCAGCTCCCTGTTGCTAAGCGGCTTTCATTAGCCGGGGAAGGTCCGCAGCAGCAGCTAGCTCCTCTAGGGAAAGGCGGGGATATACTAATGAGCTGAGAGAAGCAGGTGTGATGGGAAGATGCATCCCACCTGGGATGCTGCCGCAGGTTCTGAGAGTCAGACGCCAGGCAGTTTTCAGTCTCCCTCCCTTCAGTGAAAGGGATCCCTTCTCTCTGCTTCCTGCTCGCACTGAACAAACAGCTCATTCTCAGCATATGTGGCTCCCCACTTTGCACCCGGAAGTGATCGGGTAGGCAGGAAGGCCCTCTGGGGCTCTGGCTCTGCTCCCCTTGCCTTGGGGCGTGGCTGAGGGCAGGTGGCAGCGGTCTGCAGCTGACCGAGACACTGGAGTCCGACAGACCTGACCTGGCTTCACAGACTGACCATGTCACCAAGTATGCCACCATGGCCACTTACTCAGCAACTCTGAACCTACACCATAAGGTTGTTATGAGGGGTTAAAGGAGTGAGGGGGGCAAAGCACACCGCATGGAGTATGCAGTAAGTGCTCAGTAAGTGTCATCACCACCAGCGACCTTCTGCTTTGTTCTTGAAAGTGATCTTATAACCTTCCCCATAAAGCCTCCTAGAACCTTCTCCTGGATTCCCTCTGGGAATCCATGTTCCTGGGAACTTGGAACATCTGGACAATCAGGAATTTGAACTCTGGGAACCCAATCTAGGAATTTGAAGATATTAAGAAATTATTATTAATTCTGTAGGTGCAGTACAGGTATTAGGCAGATGTTTTTAAAAGTCATCTTTTAGAGATACATACTAAAATATTTATGGGAAAAAATACAGGATGTCTAAAATTGGTTTCCAAATAACCTAGGAATAAGGGGGAAGTGGTTGGAGGTGGTATAACTAAAATAAGATTGGTCAAGCCTTGTTTATGGTGTGTGATGGGTACATGGGGGTTCATTTTATCATCCTCTTTTGTATATGTTTGGAATTTTCCATAATGAAATGTTTTGTTTTTTTTTAAAAAAAAGAAAAGGAAGCAGAGGAGAGGATGGATGGAAGAAGAGATAGAAATAGCAAGTATATGTAACTTATTGAAGGCAATGGCACCCCACTCCAGTACTCTTGCCTGGAAAACACCATGGATGGAGGAGCCTGGTAGGCTGCAGTCCATGGGATCCCTGAGGGTCAGACACAACTGAGTGACTTCACTTTCACTTTTCACTTTCATGCATTGGAGAAGGAAATGGCAACCCACTCCAATGTTCTTGCCTGGAGAATCCCAGGGACGGGGGAGCCTGGTGGGCTGCCGTCTGTGGGGTCGCACCGAGTCAGACACGACTGAAGCGACTTAGCAGTTACAGGAAATATTTTTATTTCAACACATCTGTATTGAAGGCATCCTTAAATAGGATTCTGGGCATATAAGCCTACAGAAGAGACAAATAAGTATGCAAATCTGTCCCACCCTCTGGGTGTCGGACCTGGATGTTGGATACAGGAGGGAGGGGTCTAAAGTCCTGCTCCCTTGTGGCTCAGCTGGTAAAGAATCCGCCTGCAATGTGGGAGACCTGGGTTTGCTCCCTGGGTTGGGAAGATCCCTGGAGAAGGGAACGGCTACCCACGCCAGTATTCTGGCCTGGAGAATTCCATGGACTGTATGGGCCATGGGGTTGCAGAGTCGGACACAACTGAGCGACTCACTTCACAGCACTACATGCTAGTCACTGAGTTTTCATAACTGAATTTGCCTTGTAGACTGATGACATTGTGTTCACTCAACACACAGAGATAGTCCTATTCCCAAACTGACCCAGGCTCTGTCCCCAAGGCTGTGTACACACATCTGTGAGCTGTGGGGGCTTCACGGTCTAGACTCGGTACCCAGGGGAGGTGGGAAGAACAAGGGAAGGGACCAGATGTTTCTGAAGGGTCCTCCCTGATCCTGGACCCCCAGCTAGAACCAGGAAGGACCTATTATTGGCTGAGGCTGCTTCCTCCCCTTCCCATCCTTGGTCTTTTAAACCAGAGATAGGGTCTGGGCTGGGGGACCTGGGTAGTTCTAGAGAGCAAACACAAGAAGGGCACAAACCTTACCCTCTCTTGTCTTCAACAGCCCACACTAGACCAGCCATCATCTGGCTGCCCAGTGGTAGGATGGTCAGTTGGGCAGTGGCCTGTCATGGTGAAATTTCAAAAAGAGGAAAAAGGGTAGAAACCCAAGACACTGGACCCCCCTGCACCACCATGAGGGAGCTTCTATAGGGAAAGCCAGAGGCCTGAAACCTCAGCGCTGACCACAACTGCTGCGGCGGGCTCTGAAGGCTGGTTTTGTAAGAAAAACAAGAGCGTTTGCAGCTCCCCTGTCCCAAAAGAAAAGCTCTCGGTGCTCTGTCTCCCCATCCATCAGTGCCCGTGGGAAATCCTTGACCTTGACAGAGCCAGAGGCGCGCCTATCTGGAGGGGGGTGGGGACCGTGGCACATGTCCACCCTCCCCACCCTGTCCCGCCTTCTCGGGCTGCCTACGGAGACCGCCCCAAGGAAGGGCACCCGGAGTCTCTCCCTGGAGATCAAGACCAAGCCCTTCCTCAGGGAGACAGCCCCAAATGACCTGTCACAACAGTCACCACACCATCCAGCTGTGTGGCACATACACCACGTTCTTGAGAGAGGTTACATAAAGGGGAGCAGCTTAATGGTTTAATACCTAAGTGGGGATACAGGGCCAAGGGAGGTGGTGGTTTATTTTTTTTAATTGAAGAAAATAGAGAATATTTATTTACAAATATGCATGCGTGTTCAGTCACATCTGACTCTTTGTGACCTCCATGCACTGCCTGCCAGGCTCCCCTGCCCATGGAACTTTGCAGGCAAGAATACTGGGAAGTGTTAGTCACTCAGTGGTGTCTGACTCTTTGCAACCCCATGGACTGTAGCCCGGCAGGCTCCTCTGTCCATGGAATTTTTCAGGCTCGAATACTGGAGTGGGTTGCCATTTCCTACTCCAGGGAATCTTCCTGACCCAAGGATCAAACCCTGGCTTCCTGCATCTCCTGCATTGCAGGTGGATTCTTTACCACTTCACCACCTGGCAAGCCCTTATATACAAATGGAAAGTATCTAATAGGGAAAAGTGAAAGATACAGCGAAGAGAAGGGACATTTGCTGGATTGATGTCCTTGAGACAGTGGGTCCCTTGCCTAGCTGGGTGTGGCTGGCACTGGCCTGGCTCCCTGGGCAGCCAGTGTGAGCTCTGCACATGGACTTTGCCATGCATCCCCAGCGGGACAAGGAAGATGGGTATGTGCGGGATGAACCTCATTTCCTTCACCTGTGTAATTCCGGAATCTCAGGGAAGGGCTGTCTCCTCCCAGTGAAAGTCTGGATGGGAGAGTTGTTTCTTGTTTTAGGGCTTTGAACAATGCTGAATGCCACCCCCCACCCACCCCCCCCCAACACACAAAGCTGAAGCAAACAGCCAGCATCACCAGTGCAGGCGGAGGGAAAATGTACCCCCCGTTACCATAGAAATGCTCATTCCGCGTGGAGGCAGCTGTTATAAATCCCTGGGTGGAAATAGCCAGCCAGGGAAGTGGGGAGGGGAGAGGCTTGCGATGCCGGCCTCACCTCTTTGTTCCGCCCACTTTATCCACCGCGTGAAAGGAGGCCGCCCATCCTACCCCGGCTTCTATCTCCAGGGGGGTTGCTCCTCTCCTGGAAATCTTGGTTCTGCCCTCCAAGACTTTTAAAAATTCTGCTCTGAGTCAAGTCCCCCAGAACTCCAGGCCCCAGACCAGCCACCTGTTTAACTCTCCTCGCTCAGAGGCTGAACTAGCCAGATGCACAGATGGCAGCCGGCGGAGGTGGGGGCTGGGACACTGAAGACACCTGCTCGTCCCGTTAGCCACCCCTCCCGCCTCGGAGCCTCCGGCCCAGCCTTCACGTCAGGCTGTGCTGACTCTGGACGCCGAGTCCTCCACCTCAGCCAACTAGCGTCATCTTTGGAAGGCCATTCAGTGGGCCCCCCTATAACTCTTCTGGGCTTGTCCAGGCCCCTTGGCTGCTGAACGCAGCTTAGTTGTGGACGTGCGTATGAGAGCCGGGGCTGCTGCTGAGGACCCAGGGCTGATTGAGGACCCTTCTCAGTCCCTACTGCTGCGTTTCCTGGGCAGCCATGGCTTTAGTCCATTCTTTTTTTTTTTTTTTGGCTGTGCTTCGTGGCACGTGGGATCTTAGTTCCCAACCAGGAACTGAACCCCCACCCACTGCAGTGCAAGTGCGGAGTCTTAACCCCTGGACCACCAGAGAAGCCCCACTCGCTTTAATCCATTCTTGTGGGCTCCTGAGACACCAGAGCTGCTCTCAGCCCACGGAATTGTTTCTCGGTCCCTGCGCAGCTCAGATCACCAGTGGCTGCCCTAAGCAGAGCTCAGGTGCTCCTGTAAGAGTGGGGAACCAAACCAACCTGCAGACCCTACTTGCTGAGTGCTGGTGAAGGGTGGGGTGCCCATGGACAGATCCCGAGCCTTTCTGAGTTGTGTGACAATTCACCTCCCGAATGGAGAGAATCTTTGGCATCCTTTCATGATGCAATTATGATTATTATTTTGAATCAGTAACCTGGCCCAGAAATCAAGACTATATTGCTTCTTGTGCCTCCTTCCAGAGTTTTTTTTTATCCTAATCTTAAAAAAACTGTTTTTTGTTTACCCCACCCTTTTTGTCATCCAGAGGTCTCTTAAAGACTTTTCTGTTCTGAGCTCCTAGAGCGCATCCTCACTCTTTTCAGAGTGGCATTGTAATTACACCGTACGAATGTGTCGTGCCCGTGTGCATGCCTGTGTGCGTGCAAAGGTGCTTCAGGGTGCCCTCTCTACTCTCATCCTGGCTCACTGACGGCAGGTCCCTGAGCCTTGCTGTCAGTGGAGCAGGATGACGGAGTAGAGAGGGCACCCTGGGCCCCTCTGGTACCGCAGCTCCAAAGGCCACCATAGGCAGGCAGTGAGAAGATCCAGCTTGTTGAGTCATGTCTGTTTCTCTGCTTCAATTCACTCACCCAAATGCTTCCATCCCAACCAGTCATCAAAAACAGTAACAGTGTAGATTTGTTCTTAATCAGTCTGTGTTTTTCTTACGTGAAATGAGCCTAACGACTATCAGGATGGTGTTTCCCATCTTTGGGAGCATCCGGAGTGGCTGTGGGTAGTACTAGGAACCCTGGTATCTGAAGCCTTCATGTCACTGCTGGGGTACCAGGGCCAGGACAGCTCTGTCAGAAGGGGGATGGTTTCGGCCGACTTGGTGATTTGGCTGTGATGGGTGTCTCCTTGCCAGGGCCCTCTCCTCCAGAGGCTTCTATGTGGCCTTTCCCCTGGGAAGGGGAGCTTAATGATCCATGAGAGGCCCTCCTGGGGAGTGTGGCAGCTGGAGAGGTGGACATTATTGCTGGTGGCTCTGCAGCTGCAGCTCTGAGTGTGGGTTCACTGTACACGGAGAGGGACCAGGCGGGTCTTTGTGCTTGCATCTCTGCGAGTGTCGATCAGTGGACATGTCTGTGATTCTGCTCAACCCAGAAGTCTTAGAGCTGGGTTTTAAAATTTTCTGGGGTCAGAGACCCCTTTTAGAAACCAAAAGTCAAGGATTCCTTATTCAGAAAAGAACCACCCACCTATGCATGTGGGAGCAGGCCAATGATTCTGTGTGCAAAGTTAGGAGCTCCCTGGAAAGTCCAGAAGCCCATCCACAGACCCTCTCAGGAGAGTAATTCTCAATTATTACAAGTGTTATGATCTCATTTTGCCTACACACTGCACACGATAACATCTTTCATCACACGCACTTCTCCTCTGCGAGGTTCACTCCTTTGGGAACGGGGGAGGCATAGTGTGGTCTAACAAGTCCTGACTAAGGAGCCTGGGGACTCAGACTAGGAACACCTGGCAGAGGGTGTTACTTTGGCAGAGGGTTGATTACTTTGCTTGGAAGGTAGAGAGGCGAGAGAGGTTTCTCCTGCTGCAGATGTTGCCTGGCACCTTGCCCGGGTTTCACAGGAGGCACTTCAGGGCCACAGGGTGAGTGGGGGCACCTGGTGTGCTGTTCTCAGCATTCCCTACTCACGGTGATTATGGAGGCATGCCTCCGCCCACTCCCAGAGAACTCGCAGCCTCGTGCCCAGAGGCTGCCTGGCAGGCTGGGTGAGGCTAGGCTGCTGCTTGGATCCCCAGCTCCCCAGCCTGGCTTCGTGCGTGCCACGCAACGGTCGCCTGGGGAAGGTAGGAAGGCTAATGACTCATTACCCCAGCAATTAGTCACATCACTGAGGAGCTCGGTCCCCTGCAGGACTGGTGCTGCCTGCTGCCACTCTGGTTCCTGTTCCTCTCTGTTTTTCTCCCTCTCTGAACGGGCACTGCCAGCCTGGGAAACAGTCGCCACTTTCCTCCAGGTGTGGGCGTGTAGCTGCAGCAGGACCAAGAGCCTAGGACTAAAAGGCCACTCATCTGTGCTCCCTGCCCCAGGGCTACATAGGACCTCCAGGGACCTACCGCAGAGCGGGGCATGTGACTCCGAAGCGAAGATTCCCCCACATGCCTCATATACACATGACCCCTGTAGATACACCTGTCTGCGTACACACATGCTCACACATGTATGAATGTGGCAGGAGGGAAAGGCTGCGTCTCCCAGGCCTGAACTCCCAGGAGAGGGCAGGGACGGTAACCTCCCTCCCCACCCCGGGACCACTCTCATTGAGCTGGCCAGCCTCCAGCTTGGCCATAGGGACTCTCTAAACGTATCAACCTCAGTGCGAGAGACAGCCAAAACTTACAGGACAGCAGTGACCGTAACAGTAAAGGCAGAAATTAGGTGACAGCTGCTGCTTTCAGTGGTTATTTCCCAAGTGCCGGTTTCTCTCTCTTTTTTTTTTTAAGATGCAGATTGTTTGTTTTTTTTTAAAATATAGTTTTGTTTTTGTTTTTGGCTGTGCTGGGTTGTTGTTGCCACACGAGCTTCTCTCTGGTTGCGGCGAATAGGGGCTACTCTCTCGTTGTGGTGTGTGGCTCCTCTTGTTTCGGAGCACGGGCTTAGGACCTGCTGGCTTCAGTAGCTGCAGCTCCCAGGCTCTAGAACACAGGCTCAGTCGTTGTGGCTCACGGGCTTAGCTGCTCCGAGGCATGTGAGATCTTCCCGAATAGGGGATTGAACCCACCTGTGTGTTGAGAGTCCCTTGGACTGCAAGGAGATCCAACCAGTCCATTCTGAAGATCAGCCCTGGGATTTCTTTGGAAGGAATGGTGCTAAAGCTGAAACTCCAGTACTTTGACCACCTCATGCGAAGAGTTGACTCATTGGAAAAGACCCTGATGCTGGGAGGGATTGGGGGCAGGAGGAGAAGGGGACGACAGAGGATGAGATGGCTGGATGGCATCACTGACTCGATGGACGTGAGTCTGAGTGAACTCCAGGAGTTGGTGATGGACAGGGAGGCCTGGCGTGCTGCGATTCATGGGGTCGCAAAGAGTCGGACACGACTGTGCGACTGAACTGAACTGAACTGAGCTGTGTGTCCTGCATTGGCAGGCAGATTCTTTACCACTAGTGCTACCTGGGAAGCCCACCTCCAGCCCAGTCCCTGTGAAAAGAGAACACATGAGGCAAGAGACCTCCTCCCACCTTGAGCCCCCACCCCCAACGCACCTGGAGGAGGTGAAAGGGGCTCAGCCCATGTTTGGGGCCCTGGCTCCTCCTCCCATCTCTGCCACTTTGTGATGCGAATCAGCCTTCTTCCCCTTTCAGGGCCTTTCCTTCCTCAGCTGTAAAACAATCAGCTTGGCCTCAGTCATGGCCAAGCCCCTTCCTCCCCCGTACTTCCACACTAATTTCTTTTTAGCATCTGTCTGTGCCCAGGGCAGCTCCCCACCCTCCCCCACCACGCCCTTCTTTGCTTCCTGTGGAGCTTGTCTGCTGTAAGCAGCGTCCAGACGGAGAGTAGGCCTAGCCCCTAAAAATATGAATGAATGAAGGGAAGCCCTCCCTGCATGGGAAGGAGAAATCTCTCACTCCCGCAGGGCTCATCAATAATTCAGGGCCGCTGTCAGGTCTGATCTCTGCAGTGGCTTCATCAATATTTCAGCTCCTTCTCCAGAGCCTCGTTCCTTAGCAACCGCATCATCGGTGCTCTCCAGGAGGGCTGCCGGGCTGTGTGTTCCCCTCGTCCCCTGTCCTGGGGGTGCTGTCCGCGCTTGCCCTCGTGGGCAGGGGTGGAGTCACCCATACCACCCGCCCTGGCAGCTTTGTCCTCAGAGCCTCAGGACGATGCCACATACAGGAGGCATGACATACCAGGCCAGGTGGTGGGAGGGGACGGGGATGGAATGGCACGTCAAAGCCCCCAGGGGTCCACCCTGGGCAGGGAGGAGCAGGGGCACGAGCGGGAGCACTTTGGGAGGAGGTCGGGGTGCATCTCCCTGGCCGCCCTAAGCCTGAACTGCACCCCCCAGTCCTCGCCCGGGGCGGTCCTCGCCCCTGTGCTCCCCACAGGTATGAGGGAGGGGTGTTCTCCCCTCGCTGTCTTGCCTAGGCTAGTTGCCGTCCCCTCTGTGGCCCAGGTGCGGTGGAGGCTTGCCTCCTGCATCAGCTGAGGCGCCGCGCTGCCGGCTTCCTGCGCAGTGACAAGATGGCAGCCCTGTTCACCAAGGTGGGGAAGACGTGCCCGGTGGCCGGGGAGATTTGCCACAAGGTGCAGGAGCTGCAGCAGCAAGTGGAGGGCAGGTGAGCCTGGGCCGGCCCCGCCCCGCCCCTCCCTTCTGCTCGGTCCATTTCCAAGGGCCTCTCGGGTGAGGGGCCAGACTAAGGGTGATGAGGGGGGGTGGCCCTTTCATCTCCAACCCCTCCTCCCAGTCAGTCCTCTGGGTTCTCGTCTTGTGGCACCAGACTCTGTTCCCAGAGCCACCAGTCTGCATTGCGGCTTGCCCCCCAAGCCCTCACACTCCTGGAGCCCACCTCTCTCTTTGCAGGAAACCCTTGGCAGGCAACCAGGAGACCCTGCGGAGACAGGGCTCTGCCAGCGGGAAGGCCCCAGCCCTCAGCCTGCAGGCCCTGAAGCACATATGGGTGCGCACAGCGCTGATGGAGAAAGTGCTGGACAAGGTCGTGCAGTACCTGGTGGAGAACTGCAGGTGACTGCCCTTCCCTGAGACCCGCTCCCCACTCCCACCCCAGGCCTGACTGCCCACCGTGGTCTCTAGGCATGCGCCATTCCCTGTAGCACCCAGAAAGCAGGGACCACCCAGGTCACCCACAAAGCTCAGCCCTTGTGGACTCATTGCTGCTTGATTACTGGACTTGGATTGGGTGGGGACATGTCTCCTTGGTGAGCTTGACAGCCCTGGAAGGAGGCCCGGAGCCCTGCGGTCACCCTGTCTGTTTCTTTCCTGGCAGCAAGTACTACGAGAAGGAGGCATTACTGGCAGACCCTGTGTTTGGCCCCATCTTGGCCTCTCTTCTAGGTAAGCCTGGGATCAGAGAGGCCTGTGCTGGCCCACAGCGGTGGCTCCGGGGCAGGTGCCAAGGGGCCACCCCCGAGCTGATGGTTCCTGTCTCCACAGTGGGGCCCTGTGCCTTGGAGTACACCAAGCTCAAGACAGCCGACCACTACTGGACTGACCCCTCTGCTGATGAGCTGGTCCAGAGACACCGTATCCGGGGTCCCCCGCATCGCCAGGACTCCCCTGCGAAGCGCCCAGCCCTAGGAGTAGGTGTCCTTCTTCCCACCCCGTGCTCACCCAGGATGGGCCCCTGGGCCTGTGGCGAGGGCAGTCAGCCTGTGTGCTCCTGGCAGATACAGGCGGTAGCGGCCAGCCCGGGAGAGCCTTCCCCGCACTGGCTCTTAAATAAATGCCAGGAGCACAGAGCTGGTCCGAGGCCGAGGGCAAACTGGGGACAGGAAGGACTCTCGGGGTCCTTGGCCCCCACGCTGATCTCCCTGGACCGGGGGTCAAGCCATGACTTTGTGCGCAGATCCGCAAGCGACACTCAAGCGGCAGTGCGTCGGAGGACAGGCTTGCCGCCTGCGCCCGCGAGTACGTGGAGTCGCTGCACCAGAACTCCAGGGCCCGGCTGCTCTACGGCAAGAACAACGTGCTGGTGCAGCCGGTAGGGGAGCCCAACGCCCCCCCCCCCCGCCCCCTTCCTGAGGGGCCCAGACCTCCAGCCACATCCAGCCCTTCCTTCAGAGGCTTCATTTCACACACCTCACGCCCAACCTTGAGCTGTCACGAGCCACGATGGCATCGGCTCTGGCCCACTGAGACCAGGCCTTCAGGGGGCAGGAATGGTGGCCAACAGGCAGGGGGAACACCCAGCCTGGGTGTGACTGACCCGGACACATCTGCTAGCCAAGAGGCTCACGGGGCAGAGGCAGTGGCCCCAGCCAGGCAGGGAAAGGAGGTGCCCACGTCTGCAAGGGGCACATGACGCCCCTGCTTCCTCCCGGTTCCCAGGCCCAGATCCTGTGATGGGCCCAGTCTGGCCTCCCCTGGACCCACCTGGAGCTCCTCTTCCACAGGCCATCCCAGGAGCCGCTCAGGCCCTCACCCTCTCTGTCCTCTGTGTGTCTCCTTTCTGTAGAAGGAGGACATGGAGGCTGTCCCTGGCTACCTCTCCCTGCACCAGTCTGCAGAGAGCCTCACTCTGAAGTGGACCCCCAACCAGCTCATGAACGGGACTCTGGGGGACTCTGAGCTGGAAAAGAGGTGAGGGCTTTGAGACCCCCTCCCAGGAGTCAGGGAAGGGAGTTGGGGCTTGCTCCCTGGCGGGGAGGGCATGGAGAGATCCAGCCTGCTCCAGGGGGCAGACCTCACTTCTTACCCAACGCCAAGAATTGCAGGGAGAGGCTACCTGGAGAGGTTCCCGGAATCTCTCAGACCAAGCCAGGCCTGGGCAGGAGAGGTTTGTCTGAGCCAAGTTCTGGGCAGCTGCGACTGCCAGGCTCTCTGCTACAAGGATAGCACGGGGCCCCAGGAGACACAGCTGGCCGAGGTTGTTTCTCAGCCACAGTCACGCTGTCCTCTGGATAGTCTCACGGCGTCTCGGCGGGGTGACAGGTCTCTGGGCACAGTGACACCAATCTGATTTCTCCTCAGCGTCTACTGGGACTACGCCCTGGTCGTGCCCTTCAGTCAGATCGTCTGCATCCACTGCCACCAGCAAAGTGAGCCTCCCCTGTGCTGGGCGCAGGGGTGAGGGGAAAGAGGCCGCGCGGCCCACGGACCTCCTGTCCCCCTCCCACCGGCCCCTGGCTCCGAGCCCTCTCCCCAGCCTCACTGGTGCACGTTTACCCCCAGAGAGCGGCGGCACGCTGGTGCTGGTGAGCCAGGACGGCATCCAGAGGCCCCCGCTGCACTTCCCACAAGGGGGCCACCTGCTATCCTTCCTGTCCTGCCTGGAGAACGGCCTTCTGCCTCGAGGGCAGCTGGAGCCCCCACTCTGGACCCAGCAGGGGAAGGTACCTCTGGGTGAAGGGAGGTAGGGACTGGGTTCTCTCCTGCCCCCCCCCACCCCAGTCCCCCATCCTTCTGCACATGGAGCTGTTCGCAGCAGCCTGGGGGTCTCCTGCATCAGACCCCACCCACCCAGGGCAGGCTGACCACCCACCCTACCTCTACAGGGGAAGGTGTTCCCCAGGCTACGGAAGCGCAGCAGCCTGCGGTCCATGGACGCGGAGGATGTGAGCACGGGGCGAGCGACCGACTACGTGTTCCGGATCATCTACCCTGGCCACAGACACGAGCACAGTGAGTGTCTCAAACCTCGCTCAGGAGGAAGGGAGCGGGGCTCCGGGTGGTGGGGGGTGCAGTGTCACCTGGGGCCGGGGTGTGGGGCGGCTGGCAGGGCCCGCTGCCCAGGCTGGGGTGACCCAGGCAGGTTGTCACTCAGCCTCACACGGGACCTGTCCCCCCACAAACCGTCCCTCTGAGAAGTAGCCTCTTGTTTATCTAGCCGTCTTTTCCTCACTTCGTAACCCCAGGTCTGTTGGCTCAGAAGTCACTGTTCAGTATTCTCTTGGCCATCTTTTCATGCCCTGCCCCAGGGGAAAAAATGTGATGAGACTAGAAATAGAAGGTGGGGAGCTCTCCGTTTCGCCTCAGCCTGCTGCCTGACCCCCATAGGGAAGTGTGGGTGCGGGGTCAGCGCTGCCTTGTGGGCAGTTTGTGGGTGCAAATTGTTCCCTGACTCTGCTCTAGCCAGGCCTCTCCCCCAACCTGCTACTGATGCGGAGGCAATAGTGGGAGTCGGGGGCATCTAGGGTGAGGTTTGGAGCTACAAGGGGCCTCTGGAGGCCGGGAGTTGAAAGTCGGCTTGGCTCTCGTGGGTCTTGCCCCCCCGGACTTAACCCCTTTGGGCTCCAGGTGGCTGATCCACAAGCATTTACCAATGCTCCCTTTCTGGTCAGAGCACCACAGTGAGCATCACCGACACATGAGCACCGGGCACTGCCCACGGGTTTCTCCCGGCCAGACTTGCTGAACCTGGGGGTAAGGTCAGAGAATGTGCCAGCCCAGAGCATGTATTTGCCAGCCAGACCACCTGCTCCCAAGACGCACTAACTCATGCCAACAAGTTGTTGACCAGTGGTCTCTGTATTAGTGGACAGACTGTGCAGACTGCAAACATTCAGCCACAGTGTGAGGTCCTGACCAGCATGGAGGGCAGGAGGTGTGGGGCCCCTCCCCTCCCAGGTGTGCCTGCCAAGGAAGAGACACAGTTTTGGCCAGCCGTGTTTGCCGACCTGGCACTTAATCTCGGGCTCTTGCTCAGCTCAGCTGTTGCAGCTTCCACTTGCCCTCTTCAAGTCTTGTCATTTCCCAGTTGCGGTCACCTCAAGGAAAAGAAGCCCAGTGGGGTGACTCATGACTCAGGCTCTTCTAGAGCAGCTCCGGAAAGGCCTGGGAAGGTTGGATTTTCAATCTGAAGAGGGGGATGTTAGGGTGACGTTCAGATGTGGTTCAGCGTGTCTATGACACGAGCCGAAGAATGACGGGGATCCATCTGCCAACAGTCATGCCCGGCCTCAGCTGTGCAGGGCTGGGGAGCCCCTATCTTTCACTACCCTGACCACCCCCATCAATTCTCTCTTCTTTTCTTCCTAGAGAGGGCATCCTTCAAGAGTGAGCTCTGTAGCTGCCTCCCAGCCCTCACTTTCTTCCATCGTTTCCCCAGTAACTCATCAAAAAGCTCTCCAGTCCCCTCTTCCACACCCTGCAGGCTCAAGGTGACCCCAGACTCTGTAAGGAGGGAGTCCGGACCCTCCTGCCCTGGGACCAGGGTCCTCACGCCTCTGCGTCTCTGCTGTTCTCTTTGAGCAGTCACTATTAACTACCACCACCTAGCGGCCAGCCGCGCGGCCTCGGTGGACGATGATGAGGAAGAGGAGGATAAACTACACGCGATGCTCTCAATGATCTGCTCGCGGAACCTCACAGCTCCCAATCCGATGAAAGGTTTTTATCCCTCCCTGTCTCCCTGATCCACCCCTTCCTCCCGCCCTGCCCCAATCCCCTGGGCCCACGTGCCACCCACCGCAGGGGCTCAGATGGCAGTGTTGGCATTACAGGACTTGCACCCAGGATGCAGATCAGGGAGGGTGGAAGGAGGCGCCAGCCAGAGGGACAGGACCAAGGGCAGCCGGTTCTGGGTTCCCCATCGAACCTGTGAGGGGAGGCTTCCCACCCGAGAGGGAAGAGATTAGAGATTCCCTGGTAGGAAGTCTGATTATCTGGTTCCCTCCTGGGAATGAATGGCTCTCTGAGCCCTGTTCCTCCGGGGGTGGATCATGCTGATAAACCCAAGACAGTGTCTTTCTCTCTCTCCCACTGTCTGGAAAGACGTAAACAGAACAGAAGAGCAGGCCCCTCCTCGGCAGGGCTAGGAGCGGGACAGCTCATGGGGACAGGAGTCACCTGTGGTCAGGGGAGGGGTTGGGGCCACCATGGAGAGAGACCCAGAGCTCAGTTGACCCGGCTAGCACTTTAGCATGAAATCTAGAAATATCTGTGTCAGAGATAGCAGACAGCTGTGTTCCCGCCCTCAGGGACCTGAGTCCAGGGTTACAAAGACCCCTTTACTGGAAATGACAGGACAGTGCCCACAGCTTCTCTGGTCACCAGTCCTCTTGGGGCAGAGCTTGACTGGTGGAGAGGCACTGGCCAGGGGACCAGTGAGGCCCAGGTCACGTAAGACTGGTTCTGAAGGGCTGAGGCCCCCTCTCTCAGATCTGAGGGGAAGCATTCCCATGCCACAGATTCACTTCTTTCTTCTTTTTTTTCATTAAAAATATATATTGTGTCCATATAGGAGCTAGTGGAAAAATCTTCATCTCTATCTCTTTTCTATACTCCACACGTGTGCTAAGTCACTTCAGTCATGTCCGACCATAGCCCGCCAGGCTCCTCTCTCCATGGGGATTCCCCAGGCAAGAACACTAGAGTGGGTTGCCATGCCCTCCTCCAAGGGATCTTCCAGACTCAGGGATTGAACCCGAGACTCATGTCTCCTTCATTGGCAGGCAAGTTCTTTACCACTAGCTCCGCTTGGGAAGCCCTTTCTGTTCTCTAAGAATGACCAATTAAATATATAATCCCCAACATTTTAGGAGATGAGGGTGGGGTTTATACAACAAGTAGGAAAAGAAGCTTGACACCATCCATTGTCCAGGATGAAAGTCAGCTGGTCTCTGTTCCATCAGACCTTAATGCAGATGCGGAACGCTTTGCTTCTGTTGCCCCGCTGCAGGGGGCTTGATGGCTCCTCATGGTCACATTCACCTGCAGACAGCAGAGCCAGAGCTTCGAGGTCAGTGGATCTCCATGAAATGTACACACACATACACACAGCGTTTGTGAGGCAGACTGTTACAAAAGTATCTTCCTGTTTGTTTATGCCTCCCTGTATGCACTTGAACAATTCCCTACCATTCTTTTTATTTGTTTTTATTTTTTAAACGATTTACAAAGTTGTGTTACTTTCAGGTACACAGCAAAGGGATTCAGTTTTATAGATGTATCTATTCTCTTTCAGATTAGTTTTCATCGTCGGTTATTGTAATACCGACTGTAGTCCCCTGTCCTATACTGTAGGTCCTTGTTTATCTATCTTACCGATAGTAATATATTTATATGTTAATCCCAAACTCCTAATTTATCTCGCCCCCCAGCCACAGAGTAATTCCTTCTCCCCTTTCCCTGCCCCTATACAGAGAATGTGAGGCTTCCCTCATAGCTCAGTTGGTAAAGAATCCGCCTGCAATGCAGGAGACACCGGTTCAATTCCTGGGTCAGGAAGATCCGCTGGAAAAGGGATAGGCTACCCACACCAGTATTCTTGGGCTTTCCCTTGTGGCTCAGCTGGTAAAGAATCCACCCACAATGTGAGAGACCTGAGTTCAGTACCTGAGTTGGGAAGATCTCCTGGAGAAGGGAAAGGCTACCAACTCCAGTGTTCTGGCCAAGAGAATTCCATGGACTGTTTAGTCCATGGGGTCGCAAAGAGTCGGACATGACTGAGCGACTTTCACTTCCACTTTCACAGGGGTATTCAGGAATATGCGACACTCTCCTTATACAAAATTCTACCAAAGAATCCAGTTCCTGAGCTTGACCGCCACGCCTGTAACGGGAAACCCAGTCCATAGCCTAGAACACGCCTGGTACACCCTCAGCCCAGCCCCCGGCTGCCCCCTTACCCACCATGTCCCTGCCCTTGCGCCTGCCCCCTCTGCCAGCCCTCCAGTGGGACCCCCCCCCAGGCCAGCTGGTAGGAACTGGGGGACCCTCACTCCCCACGTTGGTCGCCTGCACTTGGCCTGCCACTTGGACTTTCCTTGCAGACCTGTGCTTGGTGCTGATGCTCATTTCCAGGTTAGCTGACTTGGAGCAGTGTGGGAAGGCTAAGTGAGGAGAGTCGGGGAGCCCCTTCCCACCCCACAAACGGTAGTCAGGCTGAAGGCTGGGGGTGTCCCAGTAGAGCCCCTGTTTGGTGGTTGTGGAGCTGAGGAAGCCATCCCTGGATGCTCTGAGAACTGAGGCCCCCCAAGGTCAGAGAAACTCAGAGGGTGCAGGGGCAAGGGGGCTTGTCTGAGCATACTCTTGGGGGACTCAGGGTCAAGCCAACCCAGCGTACAGCCCCTGGCTCCAGCCCTTGAGAAAGGGGAGGAGGTGTGTGAGCAGTGTCGTCAGGTGGCTGGGGCGATGGTATGGGAGCCCCACCTCCACTCCAGTCCATAATGACAACACTGTTGAGTCCGTTCTGCTAGCCGTTGCTTTCCAGGCCTGCGACATGCTTGACTTGTGCATGTGAATCAAGTGGCGGGGGTCCAGACCCTCCCCTCCCTCCCCCTCCCTCCCTCCCCCCCTCCTCCCCTGGCTGCCTCCCCACCGAGCAGAGATGCTGTTCACTCTAATTCTGCTCCAGGCCAGGCACCTTTCACTCGGAATCTTAGGGGCTGTGGGGTTCGACCACCCTAATTGTTTCGCTTCAAACTTTCCTCATGCTCAGAGGAGAGAGTCAGAGTCAAAGCTGGCCCAGCAGACCCTCCCCGTCTAGCCTGCTGCCCCTTGCCCAGTCACTCCAGAGCTCCGGCTGTCTGCACTGGGTTAATTCAGAGATGCAGTGTTCAATGCTGGCTGGCTCAGCTCCTTCCTGGAGAATTAAGGTGAAGAGCATTGACCCAGGACACTTGCCTTGGTTGGGCCCTGCTTTCTGGGCATGAGCTCGTTTTCCTGTGTGCCCACTCTCTATACCTGGCACACCCCCACACCCCGCCTGCCCACCTGCTGCTGCCTACCTGGCTGGGCCCTCTGCCACCCCTCCCCTGCCTCCCCCCACCACGGGCCTCTCTCCTGCCTGCCTGCTGCAGGGGCCTGATCTGGGCTCCTGCCCCATCCCACCTGCATTTGTCCCCTCCTCCTTCTTCCCAGAATCTAGCATGGCTTGCACCCCTCACTCCCAGAGCCGCAGCCCCCCCCACCCCACACCCAGAGTGTTCCCTTAATTTGCCTCCGGGTGGAGCTGAAGGGCCAGATATCAAAAAATCCCAGCTATGGATCTGGAAAGAGAGCCCCTGGGGCCCAGACAGGGCCGCCTCTGAGGGGACTGGAGGGGGTCAGCTTAGTCCTGCCTGCCAGAGCACGCCCAGAGCTGGAGTCTGCCCCAGACTCACAGCAGCCTAGGACCCAGGCTGTAATGCGCAGAAAGAAACGACTGCTTGAATGAAGTCTCTTTATCACACACACACACAGCACTCTCCCTCTCTCTCTCCTTATCTTCTTCAGGCTTCTCGGTCCTTTCCCTCCCCGCTGGCGTCTTTTCCTGGTCCTTTCCCTTTCTGCCCTCATGACTCTGCTTCATCTTTGTGGCTCACCGGACCTGCCAGAGTCCCCCCCACCACCCTTCAACGAGCAGTGCCTGCCCCACGTGGGCCCTTGAAGCTCTCAAAGATCTTGAGTTCTGATTCAGACTAGCTGGGCCGGCTGAGGAGGCTTGGTCTGCGGTGGCGGAAACATGTCCAAGGAGCTGTCTTCTGCAGCACGTTCTTCTGGGTGGCGGAACTGTGTGGGAGCTTTTCCCTTCCTGCCAGCTCACCTATGTGTTTGCAGGAGGCCACTGAACCGAGGGCAATCAGGCTGGGCAGGGATGGAGAACTCGCCCGCTGCTAGGCTGGCAGCAGGGGCACCTGCCCAGGCAGGGTGCACCGCTCCTCCTCAGCCACTGGCCACCAGGTCTAGAACCCTCAGAGGGATGAGGTCTGTGGACCAGGACTGGTGGCTCAGAGGTCCTTCAGGGACTTTGATCAGCGGAGACTCATGGCATGGGAATGTTCAGAGATTGCAGTGTTCCAGGCATCTTCCTGCAAATCCGAGAGTTTGCTTAAGAGGACCAGGCTGAATCCTGGCAGGCCAGCCAGCTGGCAGCATTTCAGAGAGCTCAGGCTTTTCTTGTTCCTTCTCTTTCTTTCTCCTCCCTCTAGAAAAACAAGTGTCTATCCCATCGCTCATAGCACAGTCATCCATGACTCAGTGAAGTACCGAATCACGCTCAGAAAGTCCAGGTGGGAAGAGTCAGGCACCCTCTCTCTCTCTCCACCACCTCCATCTCTGGGCTCTGGACCCTGGGCCAGGCAGGCACCACCCCTGTGGTTTTCCACCAAAGGGCGACTTCATGCTGCAGCTCTGGGCACAGAGGTGGGCATGCTGCAGGGTGCTTGGGGGAGGAGACCGGCCAGGCCCTGACCGTGGCTCCCTTCCTGCCCTCAGATGCTGGCGACATGATCGAGATGCAGGGCTTTGGGCCCAGCCTGCCAGCCTGGCACCTACAGCCCCTGTGCAGCCAGGGCTCCTCCTGCCTCTCCTGCTCCACCAGCAGCTCCCCCTATGCGCCCCCCAGCCACTGCAGCTGTGTACCTGACCGGTGAGTGGGCCTGCGCGTCTGAGTGCATGTGTCGGTCTGGGCCCTTGTCACTTGTGTCGGTCTGGGCCCTTGTCACTTGCCTGACACGGGGTGGTCTTGAGTTGGATACACCTGGGTTCTAATCTCACTTTTGTTCCCCACGTGGCTCTGCCAAGTCACTGAGTCTCTCTGAGCTCCTATGTTTCTGAGCCTCAGTGTCCTCATCTGTGAAATGGCAATAATACCTGCTGTTCCCTAAGGTGCCTATGAGCACTGAATGAGGTGTACAATGCACGTGAGTGCCCAGAGTTGTGCCTGGCACCGGGCGGGTGCTCGGTATCTGGAGCTCCTCTTCCCAGGGTGGACCTGGATCCCACCATCATGCTGACGTCTGAGGTGCTTCAGCAGGTGTCTGGGCATTTGCTCTGTTACCAGGAACAGTGTGTGTGTGGCCTTTGTGAGAGGGCCATGTGCCCACCCTTGATGGTTTCACTAGCTGCATTTTCACCTGTAACTTCATCCTAACCCTGTTATGTCTGTTGACCCTCAGATGGCTCTCTCCATTCTCACACGAGGACACCAAGATGTACTAACGCAAAGTTAGTTGGCCAAGATCCCTGGGGTGGTTGGGGACCAGGCTGGGCCCCCAGCAGCTCTACCCAGAGTAGCTGGCAAAGCCAGGGAGCCCTTGACATGTTCCCAGGCTGTAGATCCTGCTCCCTGCACCACCCGAGCCCCTCACCTGCCCCCTGAGCCCGAAGATCCTCCCTTCTCACTCGTCCCGCCAGAGGAGCAGCCCTGAGTCAGGCTGATCCCACAGGTTGCCCCTCAGGCTGCTGTGTGAGAGCATGAAGAGGCAGATCGTGTCCCGGGCCTTCTACGGCTGTGAGTGTGGGGTGAGGTGGGGCCGCCGGGGCGGGGGTGGGGGCGGGGGCGGGCACCGGGACGCAGGGTCACGGCCTCCTGGCTCCCCCGCTTCCCCCTCAGGGCTGGCCTACTGCCGCCACCTGTCCACGGTGCGCACCCACCTGTCAGCGCTGGTGCATCACAACATCGTCCCGCCCGCCCGGCCCCCAGGGGCCTCGGGGGGCCTCACCAAGGACGTGTGGAGCAAGTATCAGAAGGACGAAAAGGTGCGCGCTCTGGGCTACCAGGCTCTGGGGTGGCTGGGCGGGAGGCCGCAGTGAGAGCCGACCACCGTGCTCTGTGTTCGGTGAAACGTGGTGCAGGCTCAGAGGGGACAGGCCAGGACGGATAGCCTTGGAGTACGGGGGTCACGGGGAGTCTCGAACAACCAGGCCTGTGGTCTCCACAGGAAAGAGATCAGACAGGGAGTCCTCTCTGCTTCCATATGACTCCACTGCCCTGGGGAGAGCCTCTGCAAATCCCTCCAGGCTCCTTTCCTGCCCTGGAGGGGTTGAAGTAGATCTTCGTCCAGCTCTAGCCTGGGGGGTGCAGTGCCAGGATGTGATGGTCCCAGAGCCATCCGAACCATCCCTGGCCCCGGCTCTCCAGGGCGTGGGGTCACCTGGCTGGCCCACACAGTCTTGCCTCCCTGGGTCCCTCAGAACTACAAGGAGCTGGAGCTGCTGCGGCAGGTCTACTACGGAGGCGTGGAACATGAGATCCGCCAGGATGTCTGGCCGTTCCTGCTTGGCCACTACAAGTTTGGCATGAGCAAGAAGGAGATGGAGCAGGTGAGGGGGAGGACGGGGGCACAGGCAGGGAGCCAGGCCAGGGGAACCCGGGGAGGGGGGGCACCTCAGAAACCTCAGTCTCTTCCCAGCCCGAAAGAGACAGGACAGAGCAGCCCCGCCATCCTCAACCCCGGGCCCGGCCCGAGTCTCCGGCTGTCCCGGGAGGACGGCTGCCGAGGGGGCCCGGTGCGCCCCTCCCCCCAATGGTCACGCTGTGGTCTGAGCACAGGTGGACACAGTGGTGGCAGCGAGGTACCAGCGGGTGTTGGCGGAGTGGAAGGCCTGCGAGGTGGTGGTGAGGCAGCGGGAGCGGGAGGCTCACCCGGCCACACTCACCAAGTTCTCCTCGGGCAGCAGCATCGACAGCCACGTTCAGCGCCTCGTCCACCGAGACTCCACCATCAGCAATGATGTGAGCCCGACGGGACCTGGGGGCCGGGGGCGGGGCCGCCAGCACTGCAGGCCTGACCTCTGATGCTCATGCTAATGGGCAGCGAGGCCCTGGAGCACGCCTCCACGTGTCCGTGTGTCTCGTTTCCTTCCACTGAAAGATGGGATGACGGTCCCCCTGCTGCCCACTCCTCTGGCTTGTTGCAGGAATAAATGACATGGCGTGCTGTGTTGTGTCCTAAGAGACTAGCAGAGGAGGGTGGATTTATGGGGAATTAGGGAGGCCCTCCTTCTCTGGAGCTTCCCTGGTGGCTCAGACAGTGAAGAATCTGTTTGCAATCCAGGAGACGCAGGTGTGATCCCTTGGAGAAGGAAATGGCAACCCACTCCAGTATTCTTGCCTGGAGAATTCCATGGACAGAGGAGCCTGGCAGGCTGCAGTCCATGGGGTCGCAAAGAGTCAGACATGACTGAGCGACTAATGCTTCAACACTTTTCCCTCTTTGTAGAGAGACCTCAAGGCTAGGAGTGGGCTTCCCTGGGTTCCAGTCCTAAGTCCGCTAGTGACAGGATGAGTGACTTCTCCTCCCATCTCTGGGGCTTGGTGCCCCGTCTCAGCTCCTCTGATTGTAGAGGCTTCTCCTAGAGCTGAGGCTGGGGGTGGGTGTGCACTTGGAGCAGTCCCATCTCATAGAGTTGGCCATGAGAAGCCAGTTCAGAGCCTGTGTGGTTCTTCCCACATCCCCCTTGACTTTTAGATGAACATCAAATCCCAGTCTATGGCTGCTAGGCCCAACTAGAACTGCAAAGTTTCAGTTATCAGGACATTCTTTTATTAACTATTTTTTTTTTCTTTAAGACTGCCTCTTTAGATAATGTATATTCTTGTTCCTTAACTCCTATTAACCAAAAACTCAAGTTGGAGCAAGACTTAAAAAGAAATATAACTGCCAAGTCATCCTCTCCTTTCCATGGTCTTTGTTCTGAATCCCATGTTTGTGAACAGATTCTCTGTCTGCTTTGGGTTTTGTTAAACCCTGAGTCTGAACCAGGGCCCCAGCTGCTTAGCTTGTGGACACAAGCAGCCTTTCTCGAAGGCACTAACCCAGCAGCACTTCGTGCTTCTTGCCCAAAGTGAAAACTCCTTTTAAGCATCCCTTCCCTCCATAGTCCAAATAGAAAAATGAGACAAAACCGTCCATATATGTCTCTTCTTTTCCTTGTGACTTGTCTGTGGGAGTGTGTGGACCATTCCCAATCAGTAGAACGTGTTTCTTTTTTCCTTCTTCCTTCTCCTCAGCTTATCCTCAGCTAATCTAACTGATGAGGTACTTGCTAGAGAGGTTTCCTGCCTTGTTCTACTACTGCTTCCCTGGTGGTGCAGAGGTTAAAGCATCTGCCTGCAATGCAGAAGACCTGGGTTCAATCCCTGGGTTGGCAAGATCCCCTAGAGAAGGCAATGGCAACCCACTCCAGCATTCTTGCCTGGAAAATCCCATGGACAGAGGAGCCTGGTGGGCTACAGTCCATGGGGTAGCAAAGAGTCAGACACGACTGAGCAACTTCACTTTCACTTTCTACTACTGCACGCTCAGTCCTGAAAACAAGCTGTGTGCCCCAGAGGCCACACCACGACACTGTGGAAGCTGTCCCAACCCAAGGCAGCCCACGACGTCTGTGTTTGTAGAGGGTCACTTACTCACACTGGCCATCGAGTGCCCAGGCCTCCGTCCCCCTTCTTCCCTTCCCACTTTTTCTCACCAACGTGAGGCCAGATGGGGTTGGAGACGGCATTTTCATGTTTTCCCAGAGCCTGGTTGGCTGGGTTGGGGGGTTGCTTGGCACCCCCCTGGGGAGGCTGTGCTGGGGAGCCATAGGGTGGGAGTAGGGATGTGAGGAGAATTCTGTGTCCCTCTTGGTTCTGACCCTGGAAGAGAGGCTGAGCTGAGGGGGGTGCTGGAGGGCAGGCGTGAGCCCCGCTGTCTTCACGCCCCCCTCTCCAACAGGTGTTCGTCTCTGTGGATGACCTGGAGCCTCCAAGGCCCCTGGGCCCCGAAGACCCCAGACCAGAGGCTGAGCCAGGGGCGGAGGCCGGGCCCACGGGCACAGCCATGGTGGAGCAGCAGTCAGTGGAGTTCGACTCTCCAGACTCGGGCCTGCCTTCCTCCCGCAACTACTCCGTGACCTCGGGCATCCAGTCGAGTATAGACGAGGGCCAGATGGGCTTTGAAGAGGAGGACGGTGCTGGGGAGGAAGGCTCCGCTGGAATGGACCCCAAAGCCCAGGTCTCCGAGCCCCAAGAACCTGGCCAGGAGAAGGCCTTGCCGGCTGGCGAGCTGGAGGCCGGGGAGGAGCTCGCGGCCATGTGCGCTGCTGCCTACACTGTATGTGCTCGTTCCCCAGGCATTGGGGACCCTGGGGCGGATGGTGGGATGGCCTGGACTGTCCTGGAGGTGGGCACCGAGCCCCTCCCTCAGCAGGCCCACAGGACTCAGTGCTCCGAGGCCCTTGGCTCCCTGCTTTCGCTGTGTTCCTTTATTCGGGCATCACCTCTGGCCCCTGACTCACCCCTGAGGGCCCTCCACTCTTCCAGATAGAATTACTGGACACCGTGGCCTTAAACCTGCATCGCATAGACAAGGACGTGCAGCGATGTGACCGCAACTACTGGTACTTCACACCCCCCAACCTCGAGCGGCTCCGAGACGTCATGTGCAGGTGCCACTGGGGGCTGGGCTGGGCGGGAGGCGGGGACCCTGCTCCATGCAACATTAGGTCCGGCAGCGCCCTGCTCCCCTGCCCTGTCCCTGTCTCATCACCGGCTCCCTATGTCTGTGTGTCCCCTGTCCTGTCATTCTTGAGGCCTTTCAGATCTCAGCTTTAGCCATGCTTCTCCAGGAAGCCTCAGCTGGTCCCCGCCAGCACGTTGGGGGTGGTGATGGCTTGTCCATTTCTACCCGAGCGCCTTGAGAACCGTGGCTATGGATGGTTCAGTATAGCACTCCAGGGCTTCAGGGTGGAGGAAAGGCTGACCTCTGGGTAGCCGACTGGTCTAGCAGTCGTCTCCCCAGGAGTCCCCGAGGGGAGGGGAGGACAGTGCATAGCCACAGAGACTCCCCGGTGTTTCAGCTACGTGTGGGAGCATCTGGACGTGGGCTACGTGCAGGGCATGTGCGACCTGCTGGCACCTCTCCTGGTCGTCCTGGACAATGGTGAGGAGGGGGTAGTGGAATTGGGCCTGGGCCAATCCAAGTGGGGAAAGGAACAGGGGATGGCATGGTCTGCATGAAGTGGGGGGAGGGACGTGAGCCAGCTCTGCCCCCTTCCCTGCCAGCCTCACGCCCACCTCCCCCACAGACCAGCTGGCCTACAGCTGTTTCAGCCACCTCATGAAGAGGATGAGCCAGAACTTCCCCAATGGGGGTGCCATGGACGCCCACTTTGCTAACATGCGCTCCCTTATCCAGGTGAGGTCTGCAGCGAGCGGGGGCAAGTGATGGGACAGTGCTGGGCTTGTTCATTATCCACGGGAGGCTGGGGAGCGCTCCCAAAATGTGTTTTATGTATAAGCTTAGTTTCTTTCATTAAAAAATAAAAACCAAGAGAAGAAAATGGCAACCCACTCCAGTATTCTTGCCTGGAAAAGTCCATGGACAGAGGAGCCTGGAGGGCTGCAGTCCATGGGGTTACATGATTGAGCATGCCATGCATGAGGGTGGAGGGAGATGGATTGTAGAACTAAAAATTAAGTAAAAATAAAAACCCCAAACCCCATCATTTTCAACCTTATCAGTCGAAGAGGAATGTTGGCGTATGAATGCTTATACTTGTGAACGTTCTGGCCAGTAGTGTGGTCAATGATGAAATCACCCAGAAAATGGCATCATTCCAGAGAGGACATCCCAGAGAGATGGGTGGAGCCGCAGGGTGCAGCCCTGCCCTGGGAGGGAGACAGGAGGGGCAGATGCAGCTCCCAGGGGGGCACCCGAGGGCCCTGGGGGTCAGGCGGACAGGGCACTGGGGAAAGCGCCCACACCCATTCAGTCCAGCGCCCTTTCTCCATTTAAACCAGATCCTGGACTCAGAGCTGTTTGAACTCATGCATCAGAATGGAGACTACACCCACTTCTACTTCTGTTACCGGTGGTTCCTGCTAGATTTTAAGAGAGGTGAGAGGCGGGCTGGAGGGCGGGCCTGGGGTCGGGGCAGTGGGACATCCCCAGAATCACTAGTTCTCAACCCACACTGCAGTGTAGAACCGCTCCGAGGAGCGTTGGGCCTCAGCTAGCCCCAGACTTAACTAAGTGTGGAGACTTTAAAAGCCATTAGGTCAATCCACAGTGCAGCTGGGGTTGAAAATCACCCAAAGGCAATGGTTTTCAGAACTGTTTTCAAACCAAGTCTTCCTGAGCACCAAGGCCTATAGAAGTAGAGCTACTCTAGTGTGACGTGGCCTCCGCGGAAGACCAGGGTACAGGAACTACACGGAGGAGGGCGGGGCTTACCCAGCTCCAGTGGCGCGATTGGGTAGCGCGCTGTACCTATAAGAGGAAGGGCGGGGCCTTGCTTGGAAGCCGCCCTCTTCACCGGTTCCCACGGTGGACCGATCCCAGGACCAGGGCCCTGGAGCTCTGTCTTGGCACGAGGCGACCCGTGGCGGCCAGGCCATCTCAGCCCCCTTGCCATCCCCAGAGCTGCCATACGAGGATGTGTTCGCTGTGTGGGAGGTGATCTGGGCAGCCCGGCACATCTCCTCGGAGCACTTTGTCCTGTTCATCGCCCTGGCCCTGGTGGAGGCCTACCGAGAGATAATCCGCGACAACAACATGGACTTCACCGACATCATCAAATTCTTCAACGGTAGGAGACACTCGGCGGTGCCGGCTGCCCCAGCAGAGCTGTTGAGTGGGGCTTCCACTCCTGGCCTGGGCAGGGTAAGGGGTGTCTTAGGAATACTGGCCTGGCCCATAAGGGAATGTCAGGAGTCCTGATGGAAATACAGCCGGGTGGGCGGACCCCGGGCTCCTCCCATACTGCAGCCCCCACCCACCTTCAGCTATCCGTGTCTTTCCCAGAGCGGGCTGAGCATCATGACGCCCAGGAGATCCTGAGGATTGCCCGGGACCTAGTCCACAAGGTGCAGACGCTCATAGAGAACAAGTGAGGCCGCGGCCAGGAGGCAGCCGCCCGCCAGAGCCTGGGCTCCCGGGCAGGGGCCCCACACAGCGAGGTGCAGGGGCGGTGCAGCCAAGACTGCCCCGGCCCCCAGGCCCCGCACCTGCCCCACTGTGTTCTAACAAAGTGCTTGTGAGCCTGGGATCCGACTCCGGGCAGTGCCGGCCCCGCAGGGTGATGCAGGGGCCAGAAGGCCCTGAGGTCAGGGCTGGGAAGGGAGGGGTCAGCCTCAGGGACTGACTGCCTTGGGGGACACCTACTCTACTCCCCTCCCAAATACCTGGGGACAGCCCCACTGCCACTGGCGTCCTGAGCCTGGACAGCTCCCCGTGGCCTCGCTGGGGCCCTGTAGAGTTAGGAGGGCTGTGGTTGCCCGGGCCCCAGCTGGGTGGGTTGAGGGGACCCTGGGCTGTATCTCTTCTGAGTGTCCCTCCGCAGGCCCAGTGCCTGTGCACACACCGGCCCCAACAGGGGCAGGCAGAACAGCTGCCAGTTTGGGTGTGTGTCCTGGATGCAGGAGTGTCCTGGGCTGCATCCCAGGCCCTCCCCCAAGACTGCGGGACAGCCCACCAACATGGGCCCTGGTGGGAACAACCCACCTTAGCAGCACTGCCACTGCCTTTGGCCACTCGAGGTGACCGCGTGCACCATCACCCCCCACACCATTAGCCTGTACAGGGCACCCATGTGTATCTGTACGGTGTCACTCAGCACCCTGCTCCTGCTTCGTGAGTTAGATGCGTTCCTGAAGACTGTGTGAGTGATGCTTTCGCCAGGAGAACCACCTAGAATGTGGCAGAAGCACCTGCACAGGAACCGCAGGGTGATTCTTTTAAGGAGGTGGTCCTTTCACGGCCTCCTCTCAGGAACGGGCTCTGGAGCCCCAGGCAGCCATCTGTCCCCGGCATCTGCTGAGTCCCTGAGGCGGAGGGGAGGGTGCTTGGATCTCCCCAGCCTGCTCTTGGCGAGAAGCAAGGCTCGTTCTTCCTTCCACATGCTTCTCAGGATGCTAGAGACCCAGGAACCCCCTTGGAGCCTCATTCACAGAGGTTCTAGGGGGGCCCCAGCTCCTGACCCCAGACAGGCCTAGTCATACCGCTTGCTCCGTTGTCCCCACTGCCCCGCCTCGTCAGTACATGCAGGATGGTCCTTGTTCTGGGGCCAGGAGGCTGCTCTGCCACAGGGGCTGGGCCTGCCCAGCGATCACTGAGGTCTGGCGACTTCCTGTGTTTGAGAAACATGGGAAAGAGCCCAGCAACCCCTCTGCATCCCACACAGTCACCCCAGCCCCGGGCACTGCACAGCCTGTTTAGGGGCAGCCTGCCCCATTGCCCATCCATCGTCCGTGAGTCCTTGGCCTCCACCAAGCATGGTGGCCTTTGTGTGCCTGCCTTAGTGACTCTGGTTTTGTGAGGAGCAGAGTGTGTATGTTTTTTGGCTCAGAAACTATACTCTTCAGTGTAACAGACCAATAAACACAGCATTTGGCAATGCTTGAGGCTCTGGTGGCTATTTGTGGGCTGGCACTGGACAGTCAGTGACTGTGTGCGCTGGGGAATTCTGTAAGCTCCACGACTGAACGGTAAAGAGGACCTGCTCCACAAGGCCAGGATGGTGAAAAAAAGGAGAACCAAGATTTCCAGAAGTGAAGGACGCTGGTGGTGGAATGGTTGAAGGTGAGAGCCAGACTCTTAAGTACCTGGAGAGAACCCTTGGGGGAACCTTCACCCCAGAGCCAGCAGTCCTGACCAATGGCCTCTCCAGCCTCTGGATGCATGTGGGTCCCTGCCCGCCCTCCTGACTGGCTACAGTTGAGCTGGAGCTCAACTACAAGACTTCCCAGCCCCTCTAGCCAGTGGGAAAGGACCCTGCCCCTCTGGCCTTGGCTCCTCCTGCCCACTGAGCACTGTCTTCCAGATGCCCGCTTCAGGCGAGAGTGGGGAGGAAAGTAGTGGCGGGAGACGCCATACGCAGTGATGGATGGAAAGAGCTGGGCTAAACAGCAGGTTCCTGTCTGCCTGCCCCCACCTCAGGGGCCAGCCCATCACCCATAGTTCCAGATGAGGGCTGCAGTCACCAGCACGTCGTCTGGTGTAGAGGACACTAGCTTTCTGGGGACTAGGGCCTGCTGTCAAATCACTCAGCATCGTCCAGGTAAAGAAACAAGCTGACACCAGTAACTCTGGGACCAGGACCTTATAAATAAGCTCCTCAAGGGGACCATTCCCCACTGCCAAGCTGACCGTGTAGCCTGGAGTGATCAGAGTCCCCCCTGCTATAACATCTATTCAGGTAAACACTCTTGCCAACGTGGGTATAGAGGGAATGTATGTGCCATACTCACTCAGTCGCGTCCGACTCTTTGTGACCCCATGGACTGCAGCCTGCCAGGCTCCTCCATCCATAGGGATTCTCCAAGCAAGAATACTGGAGTGGGTAGCCTATGCCTTCTCCAGCGGATGTTCTCCGACCCAGGAATCAAACTGGGGTCTCCTGCATTGCAGGCAGATTCTTTACCAGTTGAGCCACCAGGGAAGCCCATAGAGGGAATATATCTCAACATAATAAAAGCTATTTTTGACTAAGCAATAGCAAACATAATTCTCAATGGTGAAAAGCTAAAGCTTTCCCTCTAAAATCTGGAAAAAGGATGCCCACTCTCACCTGTTCTATTCAACAGAGTATTGGAAGTCCTGGCCACAGCAATCAGAAGAAATTTAAAACACATCCACATTGGAAAGGAAGAGGTAAAATTGTCATTATATGCAGATAACATGGTAACTATATAAAGAGAATCCTAAAGACTCCACACAAAAATTCCTGATACCTTCAGCAGGGTTGCAGAGCACAAGATTAACATACAGAAAGCTGTTGCATTTCTTTACACTAACAATGAAATACCAGGGGAAAAAAAAATCCTTTTAAAATTGCATCCAAAAAAAAAAAAAAAACCTAGGAATAAATCTTACCAAGGAGGTGGAAGACTTATATGCTGAGAACTACAAAACATTGATAAAGGAAACTGAAGATGAGTCAAAGAAACGGAAAGATACCCCACGTTCTTGGATTGGAAGAATTAATATTGTTGAAATGGCCATACTAGCCAAAGCAATCTATAGGTTTAATGGGACTCGCTATCAAGTGTCCCAGGACATTTTTCACAGAACTAGGATAAATAATCCTAAAATTTATATGGATCCATAACCCAGAATTGCCAAAGCAATTCCAGCATTGCCACAGCAATGAGAAAACAAGAACAGAGCTGGAGGCATTGCCCTCCCAGATTTCAGACTACAGACGTCAGACTACAAAGCTACAATAAATCAAAATAGCCTGGTATTGGCACAAAAACAGATATCTAGATAAATGGAACAGAACAGAGAACCCAGAAATAAACCCACACACCTATGGTCAATTAATCTTCAATAAAGGAGGCAAGCGAATGGAGAAAAGACAGTTTCTTCAGCAAGTGGTTTTGGGAAAGCAAGACAGCGCATGTGAATCAAAGAAGTTAGAACACTCCCTTACACTTTACACAAAAATAAACTCCAGATGGCTTAAAGACTTAAATATAAAACATGACACCATAAAACTCCAATAAGAGACCATAAGCAAAATATTCTCTGACACAAATCATACCAATGTTTTCTTAGGTCAGTCTCCCAAGGCAATAGAAATAAAAGCAAAATCAACAAATAGGACTCAATCAAACTTATAAGCTTTTATACAGCAAAGGAAACTATAAAAAAAGGAAAATATATGCAAATGATGCAACGAGTAAGAGCTTAATCTCCAAAATATACAAACAGATCACATAAGTGAAAAAACAAAAAAAGCCAACCCAATTGAAAAAGGGGCAAAAGACCTAAATAGACATTTCTCCAAGGAGACATACAGATGATGGCCAATAGGCACATGAAAAGATACTTAACATCATTAATTATCAAAGAAAAGCTAATCAAAACTGCAGTGAGGCCTCATACTGGGCAGAATGGTCATCATTAAAAAGTCTACAAATAGGACTTCCCTGGTGGTCCAGTAGTTAAGAATCCACTTGCCAATTCAGGGGACATGGGCTCATTTCCTGGTCTGGGAAGATCCCACATCCTGAGGAGCAACTAAGCCCACGAGTACCAACTACAGAACACTGCAACGTAGAGCAGCCCTTGCTCTCTGCAACTAGACAAAGCCTGCACGTAGCAGTGAAGCACAGCCAGAAAAATAATTTAAAAAAAAAAGTCTACAAATAATATGCTGGAGAGGGTATGGAGAAAGGGGAACCCTCCTACACTGTTGGTGGGAATGTAATCATAGTTCTTCATAGTGCTGCCACTGAGTAAAACAGTATCCAGATTCTGGATAAAAGTGGAGTTGCCATATGATCCAGCAATCTCACTTCTGGGCACATATCCAGAAAAACCTCTAATTGAAAAGATACAGGCACCCCTATGTTCCCAGCAGCACTATTCACAACAGGCAAGACATGGAAGCAACCTAAAGGTCCATCAGCAGATGAGTGGATAAAGAAGATGTGGTGCACACACACGATGTACTACTCAGCCATAGAGAATAATGCCGTTTGCAGCAGCATGCATTTACCTAGAGATTATCATACTAATTGAAGTCAGAGAAAGATGAATAACATATGCTACCACTTATACACGGAACTTAAAATACTATACAAATGAACTTATGTGCAAAACCAAGACAGACTCACAGACACAGACACCAAACTAAGTTACCAAAGGGGAAAGGGCACAGGGGATGGACAGACTAGTTTGGGATTAGCAGATACAAATTCTATATATAAAATAGAGGACTATAGTCAATATCCTGTAATAAATCATAATGAAAAAGAATATGAAAAGTATGTGTGTGTGTACATATCTATATCCGAATTGCTTTTCTGTATACCAGAAACACAGCATTGTAGATAACTCCTCTAAAAATAAAGAAAAAATTCCTTCTGCTGTTGACACCACCTGAAAGCTCACCAAAGACCCCTGAGAACTAGCCTGGAAGTGGTTGGTTCCTTCACACACTCCCACCCCTTCTCTGCTCCACCCAGAAGTGCTGGCACTCCCAGACCCCTGGCTGGGCTTTTAGGGCCAGAGGGAACCACACAGCCAAAACGATGGGTCAGCTGAGGGTTCAGTGTGGGGAAGGGAGGAGCAGGAAGCATGAGCAGGGTACTCTAGCCCTGAGGATACTGGGTCATCACTGCCAGGGGCAGAGTCTTCATCTCTGACCCGAGTGCTGGGCACAGCATCTGACACTGAGGTGTGTTAGCATCTGACACTGAGGTGTGTTAGGATTCCCTAACCCTGGGCCTTCCCTAAAGTGCAAGTGACCGAACACTTCCTGAAGCTACCAGCAGAGGGAACCAACGTTTCACAAATGAAATGAGCAGGCAAGCTTGTTAAGCAGTAGGGAGGGGCACTGGGCCTGGCCTTTCCTGAGATTAGGTCTTCAGAGAAGGGGACCTCAAGTGATTGATGGCCACCAGGCCCTTCCCCAAGATAACGCCCCCACACACCTCAGACAGACCCACCCCAGGAAGAGAAGCGGAGTCAGTTCCCTGGGCTGCAGTTTCAGGGAGAGTGGACATGGCTGGCCTATGGCTTGGCCCAGCTGACTGCTCCCTGACCTTACTCTCCCTTACCTCCCCACCTGCCAGCCGGCCAAATGGCTGACTTCTTTCTACACTGGGGAGAAAAGATGTTATAGGGTCAAAGGTCTTCAAGGCCCAGCTTAGAACATGGCTCTTTGACCCCGACCTACTTCCTCTTCTTGTTCCTTACCCTGTAAGGACAGCCTTATAGATTGCACACACACTGCCTCCCCCAAGACCTGTTCTAACTACAACCCCAAGAGTGCAGCCCCCTCTCAGGAAGCATCAGGCCCTCCTGTGCACAGACCCTCCAGCTTTTGTGCTGGAACTTTCTGGAGCGTGGGATTCCCCAGCTCCGGGACAGGGCCAGGCCCAGGGGCAGGGTGGCACGTGCTTGGGGACAGCTCTGCACCAGCTGACATAGGACTGCCGCTCCAGACAGGCCCTGGCTGGTCACGTGACCTTAACAAGGCACTCAGCCACCCTCAAACCTGTTTCCTTATCTGCTAGCTGTTGGTCTGTTTACTTCACCGAGCTGTTAAGAGATGAAACAAGATAGTGTTTGTGAAAAATGGTTTGAGGAAGTATAAAGTACTGCACAAGTATGAGGAAGACCAGCGCTGCAGGTCTCAGAGCCTGTTGGGGATGGAGCCTCAGGGATTAGAACGGGAAGGTCCCTTGTCTTTGCAAAACCCACCAGCCTGGAATCTACCAGACCCCAACCCCTCTACAGGAAAAAGATGCCGCCGCTTCTTGCTGGGGCTCTTTCCCTCAAGGTCTCTGCCTCCTTTTGCAACAGAACGACCCAGATGCTGCAGGTGGCAGCTCCGTCTCGGGTTTCAGTGCAGGTTTATTTCAATTTTATATTTTATTCCAGGCAAGTGCTTATTACATGGATAGTATTCATGTCTCAATACCTAATGTCTTGGAGCATGAACAGCCACTAGAATACAGTTCCATAGTAAAAATACAATATGTACAAAATTAGGGTTTTTGTAGTTTTTTGTTTTGTTTTTTTTTTCCCACACAGCAGATGTATCCAAACACATAAAAATCTCTACAGTCTGGGGTCGCTACAATTTATATTTCAGGAAACGGAGACACAGTGACCGAGTCCTCACTGTAAACAAGGGCCACCTCTTCGTGGGGGTGGGGGGTGGGGGTGGGACTCTGGGGTGGGGAGAAGAAGCTGTTCCTGGAGAGGGCAGGGGTTATGGTGACCCCCTAATTCCCCTCCAGGAATTCCCTGCCCTTCTTTGGCCCCCCTAGGAACCAACCTCCCGCTCTCCCCGAGGTAAAGACTCCCAGCCAGTGAGCCACTCTGAACATCAAAAAGTAAAACACGCATGAGAGGTAAGATGTGTGTGTGTGTGTGTGTGTGTGTGTGTGTGTGCGCACGCGCGTGCACACACGTGCGTCCCCCAGGCTGGAAGGGCTAGGGAGGGGAGGGGCAGGCAGTCCCATGGGGTGAGGACAGATGTGGTCCCCACAGCGCTCAGAGGGGAGAGGCCCAAGGAAGGGCTGGGTGGCGGCTGCCCTCTCGGGCACACAGCATCACAGCGTTCACGAACAACGACAAAAACAACAGCAACAACACCCATCGTCACCAATCTGGACATAGTCATTCGGCACTAGATTCTGAGGCCCCCCACTGCAGCGGTGGGGGCGGGGAGGGACGGGGCGGCGGGCGGATGAGGTATCTGTGCATGCCCGAGGGGCGACTGGCTAACAGAACAGTTTCAAGGTGAGCAGGCCTGAGAGGAGGGCAGCTTGCCAGTGCTTCTGTTCCTGGGGGCCAGGCCTGCCCTTCTCTCTCTGCTCTTTCCAATGTCATCACACCAGGAAGAGTAAAACCAGCTCCCCCCCACACAGGGTGATAGTGGCGGCGGCTGCAGGTGCAGAAAGGCAGCAAGCTTGTGAGGCGGGAGCTGCATTTGGGTGGGGGGCGGGGAACAGCGTCACCTCCTAGAAACCTCTGAAGTATCCCTAAGTCTCCCCACCCCGGGAGACAAGAAACAGTCTCCAGGGAGGTTTTCAGGACCAGAAACTGAAAGGGAGTTCCGAGGTGGCTCAATCTACTCAAGACCTCTGTCGGCCTCCTCTGTGAACCATGGAACCACCCCCCTGCCCCGCCCCAACCTATCATTGCAAACTTCACACCCAGGATCACTGGCTCCCCCACCTCCACACACTCTGAAAGGCCACTGGTGAGTGTGTCCAGGTGGGGAGCCGAGTGTGCACGTGTGTAACTGAGTGTGTCTGACACAAGGCCACTTGAAATAAATACCCACATAAAAAGAGCAGCCAAAGCAGTCTGCTGAGGCGAAGGCATGGAGAGCAGTGGCCCTGGCACACAGGCCCCCTCGCTCCTCCCCACCCCAAGCTCAGCCCTGCCCGCAGCCCTATCAGGAAGGCGGTGGCACACAGCAGCGCCCCCTGGGGGAGGGCACATGCAGAACAGCCCGCTGGAGACAGCAGGGGTTCAAAGCAAAGAAAGATGAGCCCAGGGAAGGGGAAGCTGGGGCAGAAGCAACAGTTCTCCGTGGCCTGGCCATGCTCCCTCCCCACAGGTCCCCAGGGCCAAGCCCCTGGACTGTAACCTCCTGATTACCTCACCCACATGGCGCCAGGGTCCTGCAACCCAGACCAGACGCTGGTCCCGTCTCCCAGGCAGCAGGAGGCGTCCAGGCGCACTCATCCCTCCAGGGAGTGCAGAGCACGGAGCAGAGCCCAGGCCTCCTCTCTATCTTCTGGAAGCCAAAGTCAAGTCCAGGGATGGGGACAGGGTCCAGCACACCCTCCTCTCAGGCCAGACCCAGCTGGAGGTCAGCAGGGTGGCTGGGGGAGATAGTCAAGCCCCTCCTCCCTCCCCTCCATCTGCCCTCCTGAAGTCAAGAGCCCAGTGGTAGGGCAGTTGCGGGGGCTTGGAAGCTTGGCAAGGGCTTGGGTTTGGTTTACTACTGGTAGAGAACTCTCTTAACTAGCTTGTTATGATCAATCACAATGACTGCAACCAGCCTGTGAGAGCCCCAGGCTGGGGCACTCACCTGTCTGGAGGGACGCCACACAAGCCACCTCCTAGGACTTGTCCCCTGTAGTCAGAGAACGCCCCCCTCCCCAGTCCCCTTGGATATCAGGGCCAACTCGCTTGAGTCCTGCTTCCCCACGTCCCCCTCCAGAACCCTGGAAGGAGAAGGCTGAGGCTCGGGAGGGGAGGGCCCGGGTGCCCAGCCATCTCACCAGACAGAGCGATAGCAGCAGCAGCAGCACAGGAAGGTGGGCAGGGCGGGGGAGGCGGAAGAACACGACGTCCACATCGCACTGGTGTCAGGGGATGGGTGGGGGACGGGAATGGGAACGGCCCTGGAGCGGGCACCAGGCCAGACAGGTGGCACGTGGGCCAGAGCGTCTCTCATCACTGTCAAGTCCTAGTGCAGCGGGGTGACCCCCTGCCCTGTGCCCAGCTCCTTGAGCCCCCTCCCTCCCCTGGCTCAGAGTCTCTGCACCCCCTTCCCCTAGGAGGCCTGGGGGTGGGTATGGGTAGGGCGGGCCTGGACCTGGCTGGAATGTGTGGAGCTGGTGGGTGGGAGAGTGGGGGACAGGTCTCCCTCCCTGCCCCCGCTGGGGGCCTCTGAGTGGCCTCATCCTCAAGCCAGCTTGAGTGTGCTGACCGGGAAGGAGGGCATGGTGACCATGGTCACAGGGTTAAGCACTGTCTGGCCCACCAACTGGGGGTGGTGCACCACCTGAGCCCCCACAGCTGGCTTTGCCATGACCGTGGCTGGGGGCCCCAGCCCGGCTGTGCCATTCACTTGCTGGTGTGAGAGGGTGTGGGCGATGTGACTCACGGCCACTGGCTGGCTCACTGCCACGGGCTGCGGGTACAGGGGCAGCTGGGAGCCAAGGTGGGCCACGTGGTTGAGGGTGGCAGGGTGCACCGTGATGTGGCTGATGGGGGGCGTGGCCGGTGCCAGCTGCACGGCAGGGCTGGGGGCCGAGGGAGCGATGTGGGCGATGTGCTTGCCCCCCGGCCCCTGGAGAACGTGGTTCACAGTCTGGATGACTGAGGCGTGGGTGGTGGCAGTGTGGGCGATGACTGTGGAGCCGCCCCCGGCCGCGGCCACGAGATGGGCCGGGGCGGGCACCAGCGTTTGGGCCGGGGCCGCTGGTGGGGGCGGAGGGACCGGCAGAGGTGTCTTCTGCTGTGGCGGGGGCTGCTGCCCAGGGAGGTGGGCAGGAGACAGGGCCACAGGCTGGGCGTGCGGGTGTGGGTGTGGAGGCAGAGGCGCGGGGGCCGTGCTGGGCGGTGGCTTCGGCAGCTCCGGGTGGGGGCGATGGCTCAGCTTATGTGGGCCCAGGCCAGCCTGGTCCTCCTCCATGTCCTCGTCTATGTTGTCCTCACCCTCTGTGGAGGGACACGCGGGGAGGGACCGGTCAGGAGGGCTGGGGAATGAGAGCCTGGAGAAGCAGATGCCCCCGGGGCTCTGGGGATGTCACAGGGCCAAGGGTGCGGGCAACGTGGGGTGGGCGGGGCTCACCAGAAGCGGTGGAGGTGGAGGCCTGGTCGTCCTCGGGCTGGCCTGTCTGCCGGAGCACGCGGTCGATCTCCAGCACATCCATCCACTGGCTCAGCTCGTGCTTGAGCTCCGCCAGCCGCTGCTGCGTGGCAATCTTCTCCCGCGCCAGCCGCTCCATCTCATGCTCATATTCTTTCTCTTTCCTCTTCAGGGACTGGAGAACAGGGCAAGTAACAGCAGGGCACCCTGAGCAGGAGCCACAGAGCCCATGGTGCCACCAACATCTCCTTCACCCACCCTCACCTGCGCATCGGGGGCCCAGGCTGCCAGGGAGCTGCGGGAAACCACACCTGCCTCTCGGTCCATGGCTCCACCTAAGGAGGCCCAGCATCTGGGGACAGGCTGTGAGCTCACAAGCAGGTGCAGATTCAGGCCAGTCCCTCCCCTACCCCTACATGATTCTGTCCTGAGGGGCTCTGTTGCCTCTTGCCCCATCCACCCTCCTGGGAGTATCTCCTTCCATTCTGCTGAGAAGGGGAGAAAGGGTAGGAGACTTCTCAGGCAGTGCCCAAGGCCTGCACCGCCATTCACACCATCCTGCCGCTATGGATGCGGATACCACGAGCTACCCTCCATGGAACCCGTTCCTCAAGGATCCCCAGACGATCCTGCCCTTTGTCCCTTCATTATTCACTCGTCTCCTTAACTTCAACGCTCTTGCAGGACGGCCAGCAGATTCTGAGACCCCTACCTCACCTCCTTGACCACCTCCATCTCCTCCTGAACAGCTGCTGACTTGCGCACATCCTCCCCACGGTGCCCACCTGCACCGCCTCGCACGCCACTCTATTCCCACACTCCCCAGGCCCCGGGATGTGGCCTTCCTTCCCCTCCTGGACCTGAGCAGCCTCAGCCACTGAGAAACAGCTCTTAGGAGGACAGCACCTTGGCCTCCATCTGAGCCGCCCTGGAGAAGCCCCTCCCCGCTTGACGCTGAGGCCATCCCGTCACTCAGAACACTGGAGGGCGCTCCTTGTCTGCCACCCGATCTCCCCTTCCACGCCTCCAGGGCCACGGGCCACCTCTCCTCTCGGGGCTGACCCTCCCGGGGCACACTCCCCCATGAGAAGGGTCTCCGGTTTCCCTTCGTCCGATGCTTGTTAGCAGCTCTGGAAGGCCAGCTCCTATTCTGTTCCTCAACTCCCTTCTGCACCGTCTTTCCTTGTTTTCTGTGACCTCCTGTCTGAAACTTTATTAAACTAACACATCTTAAATCCCACAGGCCTCCCCGTGGCCAGCTTTTCCTTGGCCCAGGCATGTCATGACCGCAGGGTTCAACAGACGATGTGGACAATCCTGACCTCCCGAGCTTCTAGTCGCCGAGGCTTGCCAGTCCTGGCCAGGTGTAGGCCCCCATGTATCTCCCTCCTTACCCCTTCAGGTCTCGTCCGCTGGAGCTCCTCCACAGCCCAGCCCCCTCTCACGTCCTCCGGGTACACCAGCCTGCTCTCAGGCTCGCTCGTCTTAGGAGTGGCACCCCACACCGCACCGTTCCCCCTAACCCCAAGCGTTCAATGAGACTGTCAGCCTTAATGAGACTGACACTGGCTCACATGACCCCCTAAGTACTTCCAGTTTTGTTTTTCCATCTCAACACACGCTCTCCCAGTCCAACCCTGTGAGAGGAGTACACACTGTTCTATGGTTAGCTTACATCCCGACACTGCGGGTGGCCAGGACACAGCCATGTGACCTCTTGGCCAAGCACCTGTGAGGACCGGAGGGTGCTAGTCCCCACATCTACCCTGTCTATCCCCATCATCACAGGAGAATCAGTCTCTCATGAGACTTGAGCTTCCCCTGACTCCATTTCCTTTGGGCAGTCTTGCAACAGCCTTTCCCAACTGTTCACCTGAACTCCTGGGCACGCAGGTCTTCAGCTCCACACATGGACTAGGCCCAGCTTCCCCACGCTCCCTCCCGAGTCCCATGTTCCTTGCATTCCTGACCTCACTGGTCAGAGACGCCTCAAGCCATTAGTGCCTGTGACACGTAACCCAGACACGGCCATACTGTGCACTGTCCTGAAAGCCGGCAGCTTTACACTTTTTACACTTTTTGCCAGTCCCAGGCCCCCTCTATCACCCTGGCTTCGAGATTAACCTGCCTCCCCCACCAACATTTCTGCCAGAAAGCTCCCCCATTGCCCCACTCCCCCCACGCACACCCGGCTTCTCCCTGAGAGGCCAGTGGTAGACAGGCCATCGGAAGGGGCCACGGTGATCACGAGGTGTGGGGTGAGTCAGCTCTCAGGCCTGTCCTGAACTCTATGCACTAGCGGGGCCGGCTGACTGCCAGCTCAGAGACAATTAATCAGGAGCCAAAACCCCCACTCCTCACCTAGTCCAGGTCTCCACAGGTATAGACATCCCTGGAAAGTTTTCCCAAGGTCTAACTTTTGTCCCTATTGTTTCATTTTAAGCCCATTTCCTTTCTAAGAAGACTGGATGTGTTGTTTGGTACCTGCCTACCCCACTTCCTGTTTCTGTCCACTTCTCTGAGAACTTTCTTCAAATCCTTTACCTCCAAGGCACTGTGGCTCTGGCTGGGGGCTACAGCCTTCCCAAAGCTTCCTCCCTCAGCACACAACAAAAGTCCTCAGTCTCCACCCTCTCTGTGGTCTCTCTGGTACCCACTTCCAACTCCCATCTCAGCATAGCAACCCTCCTGACCACGTTCAACTTCCAAAATGCATCTTCCTCCCTCCTACTGGAAAAACTCTGGCCTGTGCTGGGCTCTCTGCCCGGCACTTGTCTTGGTCACCCTGGCCTTCAGGTCCCAGCTTAAAGGCCCTTTCCTCAGTAGCAACTTCCCCAACTCCCCCGAACACATGCTGTGACCCCTGTCCTGACTATGCCCTTGGAGCAGATTCCTCTGCTTGGTTATTTTATAATCTGCAGCAAGACCAAACCTAAAGACAGAGTTCTGCACTTTTTCCCTTGCTCCCCACTTATTATCGGCCCAATCAGACACAGGGCTGTCCAAAAAAACCTGAATGAGTGAACGAATAAATGAAGTTGGAGATTTATGGAGAACCTTGTTAAGTTTCCCAGCATTTCTGCTTCTGTTGCCAGCCCCAGGACAAGTATCTTTTACGGACAGCTAGGGGCCACCTTGCTTCCCACTCAGGCCAGGCCCGTATCCCAAATCTGCTGGTTTTACTGAGTCTTTTATTTCTGATGTACTTTCAAATCCACCGTCTTGCAATCAAGGCTTTCTGCCCTAAGTACTTCTATACAGGGAGGAACGCACCGTTCCATCCTTCTTCCTTCTCAACAATTGCTGCTGCTGCTGCTAAGTCGCTTCAGTCATGTCCAACTCTGTGCGACCCCACAGACGCAGCCTACCAAGCTCCTCTGTCCATGGGATTTGCCAGGCAACAGTACTGGAGTGGGATGCCATCGCCTTCTCCCAACAATTGCTATTAAGTTACTATTTACAAATGACCAATTCTCACGTCCTTACCACAAAGATATTATTACTTTTTCCCACTTTAGCGTCATCGCAGTACAAGAGGAAACCGATATTCACAGAAAATGTCGCAGAATTTAGACAGGAATTTGCTCCCAGGCTACATGATTTCCTGTAGCTGAAGGAGTAGCAACTTAAGTCTCCAGCCCGAGTTCTGCAGAAACATCCCAGAAAACACCCTCCCGGAGACCCTCTGAAACTCGACGCTGGGCCCCCTCTCCGCTTCCCCCACCCCTTCCCCCCGCCCCGCCCCCCGCTCACCCCCGCCCCCCCCCCCCGCTCACCCCCGCCCCCCCCCCGCTCACCCCCGCCCCCCCCACCCGGCCACCAACGAGGCCCCGCCCCTCCCGGAGCACGCGCGCACCCACGCGGACCCGGCTTTGCTGCGTCACTCCCCGCTGGCCGCACCCTCCCTCCGCGAGCGCAGGAGTCCCGCCCCCTGCCCAGCCCCGCCAATCCGCGGACCCGGACCCGCCCCTCCCGTGCCGGGAAGCGGCCTGGAGTCGCGCCAGCCCCTCCCCCTTGCCCGGAGGGCGGGCGGAAGGGCGTGCGTTCGCGGGAGGCCGAGAGGGAGCTGCCGGCTGGGAGTAGTCCCGACGCTGCGCCTCCGCCCGCCTCCTTCGACAAGTCAGGCTCCGGTTACCTCAGGGCTGTGACCCCGCAGTCGAGGCCGGGGGAGGGCTGGCCCACCGGAGCCGTGACGCTGCCCATCCCCTCAGCTTCCCTAGGGAGCCGACTGGGAGACCCCGAAGCTGCCCCCGCAGTCCGGGAGGCCTAAATCCCTCCCACTCCTCAACGGCTACCTCCCGGCTCCAAGGCAGCCGAGCGTGGCCGCCTGCCCCACCCCCACAGCCTCCTTCCCGGCACACGGAACCCTCGGCGGGTTTCCAGGGAAACCAAACTCGGGCCGTCATGGCAACGGTCTTATCTGTCGGGCACCCCCCTTCCCCGTACAGCCCAGAGGAGCCAGTGCCCAAAGGCAGGGGACACACGGCAAGGAGGGCGCCTTGAAAAAGGGCTTCTTTTAAATCCTGGGGGAGGCAGAACGTAAGGTTTTAGGTTCGGTGACCCCCAGGGCTACTCGTCATCCAGAGTGCTGCATTTCCCCTTCCCCAAGGTTTAATCCTCAAAGTCGGGAGATGGCATCTACGTGTGCTCACTGCAAGGATCTTGATCCTTTTGAGCTAAAAGTCCGGGGCGCGCGGTGGGGTGGGGCGTATTTCATGGGTTCCACTGTGGTAAGCGAGCCACGCCCAGCACCCCCCCACCCCCCAAGATAGAGTCTGGGGCCGAATCCGGTTCCCGCCCAGCACTGCGGGGGCGATGGAGGCACCGGTTGCCCTACGTCCTTCCCATTCGCCGGGCAGTAGCGCGCGGCAGGCGGTAAGGCGGGGCAGATTCCGGGCTGACACCGAGTCGCGGGGGCCGTGCAGATGGCAGGGCTCCGTAAGGCCGCCCGGCGGGGGAGGGGAGCCGAGCGCCAGCGCCGCGCTCCCCCGCGCACGCGCGCCGGTCACGCCGCCTCCACCCGGGTGGGGAGCCCCACTGACGTCAGCTGGGCCATGTGCTCGGCGCCCGCGTGGAGGCGGGCGGGGCCGCATGGGGGGGAGGCGGGGCGTGCGGGGAGGCGGGGCGTGCAGGCAGCCTGCGCGGCGGCGGTCTCCCGCCCTTCTCTGGGCCTTGCTTCTCCCCCCAGCCCGCATACCTGAATGTACCGCAGCGCCGTCCGCAACACGCTCAGATTCGATGTCTTCTTGTCGTCCACGTTGGGGATGTTGCGCTTCAGGGTCTCAAAGCATTCCTTGAGATGGGCCCTCCTGGGGAAAGGGAGCAGGGCCGGTCAGCCAGCGTCAGGGGCGGGAGGGAAGGTCCAAGGAGAGCTTGGGGACCAAGGATGGGACCTTCCGGGTAGCTGGCGGGGGCGGGCTCAGAGTCACAAGCTCACACACACACACACACACACACCTGTTCTTCTCCAGCTTGTTGTGGACTTCTCTGGTTCCGATTCTGAAATCCAGACAGACAGGGAGCTCAGGGAGGAGGGCCCAATTAGGTGGCCTTCCCACCCCCTGCCCCCACCCTCCCCAAATGCCACAGGCTTTTTGTCCCTGACATTCTCTCCCTAGGGAAGCAGCGATGAAAACTGTTGGCCCTGTGTCCTGGTGCATACGCCCTCTGGAGGGCACGGGTAGGCTCATAATTCACAACCCCTTCATATTCCACCCAACCCGTGCACCTGTGAAGGGCTCCTGGGATTGGGAGAAATAGCCAGTGGACCCTAGCCCTCACCCAGGAAGTCCAAAGGCCTGGTGATTCCATCAGACCCAACCTTGGAAGGGGTCAGAGAAGCCTAAGAACAACAGAGGGCAATGACCATTCCCCACTCCCCAGGGTGGGGATGGTCCCAGCACAGTGAGAACATATCCAGATATAGGAGGGTGCAGCTCTGACAGGCTAGCTGGGAGGGCACTTTCTCTTGCACACACAGCCCCAGCTGTGGGCAGTTCTCTCCATCCCACCAGCCCCGACTCTGCCACACCTCACTCACCCCCCAGGCCTCTTCTTCTGTTCGCTGGATTTGACTTCTTCAGCAGGTGCCAGCTTCAGGGTTCCAAGCGTGGATGGAGGTGGCTGTGGGGGAGCCAGCTGGGGCTGGACTCCAGGGTGTGGCGCAATAGTCAGGATGGGGGTGGGCAGGGGCTGCAAGGGCTTGGGGCTGCCAGTGGGCGGAACAGTGGCTTTGGAGTCCGGCAGTAGAGGAGCAGGAGTGGGCACCTGCGGCCTGGTGGGAAGGGGGGCAGGCTCCTTAATGCTGAGTCCAGGGGTGCTGACCAGGGCTGGCTGGCGAGGCGCCAGGGGCAGAGGCTGGGCCGTGGGGGGTAGTGGCGGGGGTGGGGGCAGAGGCTGAGGGGAGTTGGTCACTACTGGAATAGGAATGACAGTCAGTGGGGTTGGGGTGGCCAGTGGTGGCGGGGGTGCTGGCGGAGGGGCTGGCGGTGACAGAGGCAAAGGCGGTGCCTCAGTGCGGGGCTCCTCCACCGGCATGGTGTGGGCCAGCCGGGCCAGGCTGTTGGCCTTCTTCTGCTCTTGCTCCCGCTCCCGCTCCAGGCGAAGCCTTTCCTGTTCCTCTGCACAGAGAGAACACAGTGGTCTCTCAGCAGGGCCTGCTGTCCTGGGCGCCCCAGCTCCCCTTGTCCTCCCAACTGTAACCCATCCTGACCCCATGCCAGGGACCACCCAGTGACAGCACAAATACATACACTCATCCACACCCAGCCAGGCACAGGGCACAGCAGTGAACAAATAAAACAGACTCCTGATCCTTGCTGTTGAGGAGCTCATAGACCAGGGGAGGAGGGGCATAGGACAAATCACAGGATTAACAACCCAGGTTGTGGGAAGAGAGGGGCTATGGAAGGACAGAGCAGAAGCTGTCAGTGAGCGTGCGGGAGGAGGCCTGGCACACTGCAGGTTGAAGTGTTAAGCAGGTGATGGGCAGGGGCAACAAGGCTGAGGAGAGGGAGTGGTAGATGAGGTTGGGAGAGGCCAGTCCACAAGTGATCTCACAGGAGAAGAGAAAGTGCAAGTCACTCAGTCGTGTCTGACTCTTTGCAACTCTATGGACTATACAGTCCACGGAATTCTCCAGGCCAGAATACTGGAGTAGGTAGCCTTTGCCTTCTCCAAGGTATCTTCCCAACCCAGGGATTGAACCCAGGTCTCCTGCACTGCAGGCAGATTCTTTACCAGCTGAGCCATGAGGGAAGCCCAAGAATACTGGTGTGGGTGGCCTATCCCTTCTCCAGCGGATATTCCTGACCCAGGAATCGAACCGGGGTCTCCTCCATTGCAGGTGGATTCTTTACCAACTGAGCTATCAAGGAAGCCCCACAGGAGAAGAGAAGAGGCAGTCAAATCCTAGATTCTGGGGAGCTACCTTCTAGAGGGCAGGCATTACCTTCATTTCACAGATGAGACAAATTAGCTTTAAGAGGCAAAATGATTTGTTGAGGGTCATACTGCAAATAAACACACACACACCCCCTACACCCATGTGTCTCACAAGAGCCCCACACTGCAAGCAGGGAGGGGACATCGCCTTCAGCCCACACATGAGACAACAAGGCCTGGGACTCAGGACTGCCAGGCTAGGTCCCAAAGCCTGTTTCCTCAATCGCGGTTTATACCCCAAATGCTCCTGGTCTTTCTCTGCCCTTGGTTGTGCTGGAACTTATTCCACCACCACCAGCAGGAGACTAGAAAGGGAAGAGGCAAGCAGAAAGGAAAGCAGGGCTTTTTAACAGGGGTTGAACAAGGCAAAGAGTTCCAACAACCTTGCACGCCTCAGTTCAGCATCTCTACTGAAAGCCCCACCAGAAGGGGAGGCCTGCTCAGCGGTGGGCGGAGAACAGGGCCAAGGGAGAAGCCCCTCCTGATTGAGACGCCCCTCTCCATCCCCACCCTGCCTCATCCCCTCCCAGGCCCCACCATTCCAGTTCCCTGGCTATAGGCTGGGGCCAGGGAGCAGGCCAGCCCTCCCCTCCTGCCCGATTCACCACACTGCTGACTAACAGAGCTGACAGCACAAAGCGGACACGCCCCAAACACACCACCACCCACAAGGGGTGGGGCTGGGGGGGCAAGGCTGGCCAAGTGCCCCTGTAGGAGAGGATAGCATCACCCTCTCCACAGGTCTTTGGGCCAGGGACCCCAGAAAACATGCAGCCTCGGGGCCCTTTGGCCAATCAACCACTGGTGTGTGTGCCAGGCCTGCTCAGAGCCCCTCCTCCTGCCGAGAAGAAGAGGTGCAGGAGGAAGTAGGGGGAAGTGTTCTGAGAGGGGAAGCGCTCAGTGGTTTCCCAGCAGCCAGCATTCAAGGGCTGGAGTCAGCAAGCACAGCCTCTTCCGTGTCTCCCCCGGCCCCTCAGGAAGGGAAGCTGCCCGGCCTGCTGCTTTACAGCCACCAGCACTGGCTTCCTTTGCGGCCCTGGAGAAAACCCACCCTCTGTGCTCCCCTTTCCACACTGGGAAAGAAACCTGCTGAGTTCAGTCAAGGAGACCTTCTCAGGCCCAGCCCAGGACACCCCGAGTGCACTCCGCACCTCCCCAGACCCCAACCCCAAGACAAGGTCCCGGAGCTCGAAGCCCAACACAGCCCTACCTCCATTCCTTTGAGCCAGGACCTGGGCTTTCACTGGCCTCGGGGCAAGTGTGCCCCTCTCCCACAAGCAGGGCGACAGACAGGGCCTCAGGCCCCAAGGTCAGGGGCTCTGGAGACCCAGAGTGGAGGCAAACCTCAGAGTCTCCGTACTTCCTTTCTTGTATTCCCCATGTATAAAGGCAACTCCAAAGCTCCACCAGAAGATGGCAACCTCCTTCTCATATATCCTCTCTCTTCGGGAGCCAGGCAGGTGCCAGGCTCACAGGTGCCAGGAAGGGCCCAGGTGAATGGCCAAGATCTATCACACCTGGATCAGCATGAAAAAGCTTAACTGACGCTGAAGAGGGTGGCAGTCCAGGCCAGATCCAGCCCACTAAAGCCTCCTGTCTCCTCCTGGCCGGTTCTGACCCATCCCTTGCCCAGTATGGTCCCTTCTCCTGTGCACTGGGAAGAGGGAAACAGAGCGTGCGGAGCAAATGAGTGTCAGCAATATGAGTTTAAGCTCCTAAATACTGCTGCACCCTCTTCTCACTCCCATACATGCACACACATACTCTGGCACCTTCCCCGGGCTCTGCCCAGAAGCTGCCCCCAGAGAACTGAGCACCACCCTTCTGGGTGACCCGGGGGCCAAGGCTACAGCCCCCAATGAAGAGTACAGGCTTTGTGCTTTCCCCGAAGCCACTGTGGCCCAGGACCTCAGCCGGCACACAGCTGGGGCCAGAGGAGACCGTATCAGGGGCCTCCCAATGTTCAGGGGGGTTCTCCCCTTCTACATGTAATAGGGACAGTGGTGCACAAGGCAGGCACAGGGTGGGACTAGCTCAGAAGAGGGTCTCATTTGAGTCAACTTCTCTGATTGATAGCAATGACCAGGCCTTCATGCTGGCCACCAGGATGGCCTCGCCCTCCCCTTTCCCCTCGTGTACCAACATGAAGGTGCACACACATCCTTGGACTCATCACGTGAACAGAGTGGCTGGTCTAGGTCAGAAAACAGTCACTTGAGGCTTGAAGTTGAATGGGGGCCCAGACAAAAGGATCCCTGTTCAGGGCTGCCCATCAGGTACACACTCCCCAGAAAGCAGTTCTGGTCAGCAAGCTCCGCAGCAGCACCCCCACTTCTCTTCCATTTCTCACCACCCCGACTTAGAGAACAAAACCTCTAGTAGGAGCAAAAAATGAATTCTAGAGATTAGGCTGCTGCAGCCAAATCAAGCTATCTGTACATGAGTTTTGGGAGTAAATCTGGCTTTCCAGCATCCATCCATCCATCCCCTAAGACCTCCTGCTCCACCAACAAGAAGCCTTAACTGCCTGCCTCTAGTTCTCACCACCTGGGGGAGGGGCAGCGCGCTACAACTTCTTAGTGGAGAGCCATACCCAGGTTCCTTCCAAGTGTTGCAGACGTCATCCTTGTGATTCTTACTCTCAGCTCTGGACTGACTAATTTCAGAAAGGGTGGCAGACACTGACAGTGAGCGTTTACTCCCCTCCCTTACACGGCCAACCAGTCTGCGGGGTAAGTGAAGGTGAAGTGAGTGTTCCTTTGGTCAATCCTGCCGCCTCTAGCACAGTGGGCGGTACACAGTGGGGACACAATAGGGACTCCTGAACTGCATTGTGGATGGCGGTAGCAGGTGACTCAATCTCTCCAAATCTTGTGCACGCTCCTCCCCGAGCCGCGCTGGTCCCGCACGCAGGACAATCTCGGTCACCACCTGCACTGTCCACCGCCTGACCCTGATCTGGACCTCGAAGAAAGGGGGAGGGGCGCGTGAGCCGACGTCCTGACCCCTCAGTTCCGAAAACCCAAGCGTTCTCAGTCTAGCGTATCTCAAGTGACTCTTGACCTTGAGAGGCCGGACGAACCGACTCGGCCAGCCGGCAGACCCGCTGCTCCCCCGCCCGTGGCCTGCTGCTACTCCCCCCGCCCGCAGCGGCGGCGGTACACGCTGCAGGCGCGCGCGCGCACACAACACACACTACTACCTCCTGCATGACTCATCATTGAAGCAACAATAGGCAGAAAGGAAAGGAGGGCGAAGCACTCTCTCCACCACAATCCACCCGACCGGGGGCTGGGGGTAGGGCTGGAGGGGGCAGCAGTCCCCGGATACTGCACACACGCTGCCGATCCAGGGCTGCGACCCTCGCAGCAGTCCGGAAAACGGAGGTCTTCCCCTGGCCCCTATTTCTGCAGCACCCTGAAGCTGGGGCCACCAACAAGGGCGCGTGGAGATAAGGGCACCTGAAATCTCCGTCTCCCCGCTTCGAGAGAACACCAAAGTTTGCCCCTTCTTGCCCGGCTCATTTCACATCGCGGTCAGGGGTGCTGCCAGGGGGTCCTGGTGAGAACGTTCTGGGCGGGTGGGGTTAGTGGGAGCATGTGAGCTCTATATATCCCGTCGCTCGGCGATTCTGAGGGTTTCCCTCGCCCCAGGAGCAAAAACGGGAGGCCGGGGCGAGAACCGACAGGTGAGCTCGGCTCCTCCCACGTAGGGCAAAGGCTCTACCAGGCAGATGCCCAGCGGCCACAGCCAGGGCCCAACCCGGCGCAAGGCCCCTCGTCAGCCCCGCCCAGGCCCCGCCCCCAGCCGAGCACTAGGCTGCGGGGAGGGGCTGGGCCGCGCTGTCCCCAGCGGGAGTGTCCCCCGTGCACGTGGTCGGGGGCGGGGCCGGTCCACGTCACCACCCGGTGTAACCAACGGGCTTGGAACGCAGGCACACGCAACATTCCAGCCGAGAGCGGGTTTGGAACGCGTAGACACGCCACATTCCACACCGGCTAAAGTGGGGCGCAGTAAGGGGGGCCCGGGGTCTGCCCCCGGCGACCTGCTGGCCGTCTCGCAGATGTCCAGTGAGCCCGGCTCTCACCCAAACCCATGTCGCGCGACCCAGCCCAGCTTTGGGAGGCGGGGTCAGGCGGGGCTGGCCAGGATCATAAGACACGCGATGTCATTTCATTCTGCAAAGGCCGCCTCCGCCCCAAGAGGCGCGTAGATCTGCCGGGAGCGCCCCCCGCACCCTCCCCACAGGGCCAGGGAAGCCGGGGAGCTGCTCCGCGTAGAGTAATTCCACCCCCCACTCCGTTACACACACGCCGACTCGTGTGCACTAGACACTCGCCCGTGTACACGTCCGTCCATCCGCTCTCATCGAGGTTCGCATCACACATACCCCCGTGCATACACGCACACTCGCGCTGGTCTACCACCCCCACGCAACACCATTCCTCACCCCACCCCCCCGGCTCGCACATCTTCATCCCTACCGAGGGCACAGCTGGCCCACAGCAAAAGAGACCCCCATGAAAGGTGCACAAGAGGTGGTAGGCAGTTGGGGTGGCGCCTACAGGAGCCGGGTCCCTCGCTGCATGTTAATGAATTCATTAATTAATTTCACTGCCCACAACACTCCTCCCCGGGCGGCGGCTCGCGCGCGGATCTTTGCACTGCTCGGCTTCGCGGGCCGCCCGGGAGCGGGTACCGCGCGCGGTTTCGCGTAGGCTCGGGGACCGGGGTCGCTCGCCTCCCTTTCCCTGGTGCCCCAGGGGCCCAGCCCGGCCGCTCACCACGTGCTCTCTGTTGTTGCTGTGCTTGCCATTCCAGGAAGCGGGCCGCCTCCAGTAGCGTCTCTATGCTCATCGCGCCGAGAGCTGCCGGGGGCGCGCCGGGGCCGAGACTGCGGCCCGCGAGCCGGGCACAGGTCAGGCTGGCGGGCAGGCAGGAGGGAGGGATCAGCTCCGGGGGGCGTCAGGACTGGGCGGCGCAGCGCACTCCGCAGGGAAGAACGGGGGAGCACAGGAAGAAAAATCAATGTCTCCCCAGATATTTGCAAAATGTAATTTGCAAATTTAAAAAAATCTGATGCAAAAAAAAAAAAAAGGCGGCACTGCCTCCCTCCTTCCCCTCCCTCTCTTCCTCCCTTCTGATGCCTCCCGCCCCGCGGCCCCCAGGAGTCCCGCCGACAAGAAAAGGCTTTGCAACAAGATGGCGAGGAGGCACAGACACACACAACAAGGGAAGGAGCCGCGCTGCCCCCGGCCGCCGCCCCCGCTACTACACCGGGGCCGCAGCCAAAGCCCGGACCGGAGCCCCCGCCCGTAGGGCCCCGGCGTCTCAAGAAGGGAGGGGCGGGGCCCGGGCGGCCTGGCCCCGCCCACTCGAGACCGCGCGCGCACACGTGGCCTGGGTGGGGGCGGGAGAAGCTCCAGCCGGGTTCGCGCCCTGCATTTCCGCTCTCCCGCCTCGCCCCGCCCCGATTGCAAGCCACAAGTTGAGCAACGGCTGCGTGTTAGGGTCATTCACAACGAAATTTGTCCTGCTGGAGGTAAAGAAGGGTGAAAAATTCAGGACTTAAGTTTAGCTCAAATAATATTCCAGGTCAGGGAAACCTAGGTTGGTAAAGACTGGCCTGACCCCTGGGTCTCCGCTTTCTACCTACACGTGACCTAATTCCTGCAACCATCCTGCTGTCGCAATTCCCCCGGGATCCGCCCCTGGGCGGAGCTGACGGCTGGAGGCTGCCAGAGAACCCGCGAAGGGAGCGGAGTGGAAATCCGATTCCGCGTTTTGTCTCCGTTCCTCCCCCCGCAGTGCGTTCGCATCCTATTAGGCGACGTCACCGGGCCGCGGGCCAATGGGCGGGCAGGACAACACGGCATGGAGCAGCTCCACATGGACACCCCGCGCCGCCAGCCCTGTGTTTAAAGGGCCAGTGTCTAGCAGGGTCACATTCGCGGGTGCGGATGGGGCCACTGTGTGGAGAGTGGGACGCTGAGAGGGAAATTCTACAGTTGTACCCTACCTGCTGTTTACTTTTCACCAACCTCCTTTTAAAACTGAGTCTCTTTCCTTCCTTCCCCTAGACTCTCGTCTTTGTCCACGCGCGTCTGATGCGGGTGGAGAGTCCGACTGTGTCTCCCCAGAGGCCGCCCTTTGCTCTGGGGCCGGGCTCAGGGCGGTTACGACTTAGGCGTCCACAGCCTAGACCAAGGGGGTGTGGCGCAAATCGGGAACAACAACGTGGAGGGCGGAAGCCCGGCCCTCGCATGGCTGGACTACTGAGGCCGCGGGGCGGGGCCAGTCCGCCAAGCCACAACCGCGCTCGCCGCTAGGGCGGGACCCGGGCTGGCACTCCCAACGGTGGCTTCTAGTATTAGAGTTTGGGGCTGCCTGGGGTTACAGTTAACAAATTAGACCTTTGAGGTCAGCCCAGGTGGCTCAATGGTAAAGAACCCACCTGCCAATGAAGGAGACCCGAGTTAAATCCCTGGGTGGGGAAAGATTCCCTGGAGAAGGGATTGGCAACCCTCTTCAGTATTCCTGTCTGGGAAATCCCATTGACTGAAGAGCCTGGTGGGCTACATTCCATTGGGTCACAAAAAGAGTCGGAGACGACTTAGCCATTAAACAACAAAATACCCCAATTCTCTGATTTTGCAGTTAAGGAAACTGAGGTCCAGAGATGAGAAAGTACTTGTCTAAGGCCACTCAGTAGTCCAGTTGCTCCTTGCCGGGTAGGAGGAGCATTTATCCCCAGACTGCACAGATAACTCTTCTAAAGACAGTTCTGGGTCAGGGCCCCCAGTTAGAAAACAGTGGTGGAGGAGTATCAAACTGCTCACATGGGAAAGGGGAGTCTGACCACTTAACACTGCTAGACACATATAAAGCTGGTACAGATGATGTTTGCTGGCTTCATGCCTTTCGTTTGAGGGCATAATGCATCCCAGGGAAAGAAAGCCTGCACAGACTGGAAATTGAGAACCTAGTGAACAGGAGGAAAGGGGTTGTTTGCCAGCACCAGTTTACAGAGGGCTCTTATCTTTCCACAGTTACTGCCCCAGCATCTGTAGCTGAGCAGAGAGAGGCCATTACACACGAGTGACTGGGTGACATTGGCTTTATTTATGTTGAAGTTGAAAAGCAACAGGGGATCAGGGCATTAAAGAACAATTTCTTCTTTGCAGGATGAATGCTTCTTTCCTGGGAAGGCTTTGATCAGTGCTGGTCCCAACATTGCTTCTTTTAAGGTTATCTGCCACCTAAGACTGTATGTATGTATGTATGCATGTGTGTGTGTGTGTGTGTGTGTGTGGCTTCAGTCACGTCTGACTCTGCGACCCCAAGGACTGTAGCCTGCTAGTCTCCTCTATCCATGATTCTCCAGGCAAGAATACTGGAGTGGTTGCCATACCCTCCAGGGGATCTTCCCGACCCAGGGATTGAACCCAAATCTCCAGTATTGCAGGCTGATTCTTCACCCACTGGGGGTATATGTATATGTATATATATATATATGTGTGTGTATAGGAGAAGACAATGGCAACCCACTCCAGTACTCTTGCTTGGAAAATCCTATGGACAGAGGGGCCTGGTAGGCTGCGGTCCATGGGGTCTCGAAGAGTCGGACACGACTGAGCGACTTCACTTTCACTTTCATGCATTGGAGAAGGAAATGGCAACCCACTCGTGTTCTTGCCTGGAAAATCCCAGGGACGGGGGAGCCTGGTGGGCTGCCGTCTATGGGGTCGCACAGAGTCAGACACGACTGAAGCGACTTAGCAGCAGCAGTATATATGTGTGTGTGTGTGTATATATATGTGTGTGTATATATATATATATATAGGCTTCCCAGGTGGCTCAGTTCTGGCCTAGAGAATCCCATGGACAGAGAAGCCTGGCAGGCTACAGTCCAGAAGGGTGCAAAGTCGGACACGACCGAAGCGACTCAGCATGGACACACATGTATGTACACATGAACTAGTCTAATATATATCTAAGTGACTTGAGATAATGTTGTTCGCCAAGTTCTCATTTTGTTAGGGGCTAGCACTGTACCATTCTGCCCAGTGGCCCGGGATGCTCAGAGAGCTACCTCCAACTGTACCCTTCTGCCTTCTTCAAGTGGTCATGACATTTTTAGAGCCCTGAAGTCTCTTCTGGCGACTGAAGTCCAATTCTTCTGACTCATCAGGGACCCAGCTCTGTCACATCACAAAGGCAACCCTCTGAAAAGTAGTGTTCTGAAGACAGCTTTGCCTTCAGGGGTGGGGAAGCAGGAGGTAAAAGTGGGGTGAACAGAATTCAAATGCCAACCTCTCCCTTGTCCCCAATAACCCATCTGGTCCGGAGATTAGTGGAGATGCTCACTGTTTAAAACAAACAGCCTTCCTGGCTTCACATGATCATCTGTTTATTTGGGTCATGCGGGGACAGCAGCCAGGGGATGTTAGGCAAAAGCAAGGGTTTAGAAAGGAGGCTTTTCCTGGGCTTGTTGCTGCATGCAGGAGCCTGAAAACGGCCAGACAGGGTTTCTCATCAACCAAGGTTACTCTAGTTGGGGAATGGACAGTGGGGGTGAGAGATACCATTTAGGTAGTAAGGGGGAGGGTAAAAGGAGAGGAATGAATAGGGCTGCTTAATGTTTTAGCCCAACTTCCTGTTGCAAGAGGGTGGAACTCAGGTAGAAGCTGGCCATTGTTGTATTCCTTCAGGGGAAAGTCTTTTTGATGTTTCAGCAGAAAGGTTAGCATGTTTTGGATGTAAGCCAAAGCCCAGCCATTTCCAAAAAGTTGTTCCTAAATGGCTTCCAGTGCTTAGTATCTTTGGGGCAGGAGGAAACCTGGCCCATCCGTCACTGTGTAATTCTCATGAGAGGATTTCTGTTTCCACTCTTCCTCCTGAAGTCTTTTGCACCCCAGTGCCCAGTTTGGCCCCCTTGATTTTTCTCTCTTGGCTATGCTGCTCAGCTTGCTGGATCTTAAGTTCCTCAACCAGGTATCAAACCTGGATCTGTGATAGTGAAAGCGCCAGCCCTTACCACTGGCGTGCCCTGCGTGCTAAGTCATTTCAGTTGTGTCTGACTCTGCAACCCCATGGACTGTGGCCCGCCAGGCTCCTCTGTCCATGGGATGGATTCTCCTGGCAAGAATACTGGAGTGGATTGCCATGTCCTCTTCCAGGAGATCTTTCTGACCAGGTACTGAACCCGTGTCTCACGTCTCTTGCATTGGCAGTAGATTCTTTACCACTAGCACCACCTGGGAAGCCCCCTTACCACTGGACCACCAGGGAATTCCCAACCTCCTCAATTTTTCAGTATGTGGAGCTAGTGACATTCCTTAATGAGACAATCTCCCATCACCCCACCATTCATCCCAACAAAGCTCTACATATATACACAAATCTTAAGATATAGATTTGATATAGATATACACATACCTAAGAACTACAAAGATCAGTTCTCTGACGCTACAAAGCATAAAAGTAATAAGATAGGGGGAAAGGTGTGAAGCCAAAGTACAAATATACCAGGTCCCAAGTCGCACATGCCCTAACCCTTCAGGCCTGACTTCTCAAACTATGCACGTTGTCTTAGGAGAGCTTTTCACCTACTACAGTTAAAACAAGAGCAAAGGGAGAAAGTCAGCTGTGCAATGAAGAGGGAAAGACAGAAGACTAAATACACTAAGGGACACACTGCAAGATGTTCACAGATCCTGTGTGTCAAGCATAGAGCCCAGACACTGGGCTCTCCTTGTAGCCAAGGCCAGAGTGGGATAAAAGGTCGGAGTTGAACTCAATCCCACAGTGATACATGGAAAAAGTAAAGCTTTGCTCTTTCCCACCATGCTGGATGTAGCACAAGAAATCCTAGGACCATAAAAGCATCTGTGAGGGTACTGATCTACCCATTTTAGAAAGTTAGGTTCCCAGATAATCATATTTTTCTAATAAGTGAATTAAGTGGATTTAAGGCTGGGTTAGCAAACTGAACCTGATGCCTGATGAGATCAGTCTGGATGATGATGAGCAGGATTCCAAATTACTTTCTTAGAGGTGTATCCTATAGGGCATGCATTCAATTGCAGTAAAGTGGGCTCCCCAGAGCTGGAAGTTTTCACCTGAGTCCTCATCTGCCTTCCTCTATTCCTGGCGAGCTGTCAAAGGACTTCTCCTAAACCGAAGAAACAGACAGTCAAGTTCAACCTTCCCGTCCACTGACTCCCTCTTCATTGGCTCACATGATGTTAGAGCTAGGAGAGTTATGATCACCTAAATCAATCTCCCAAGTGGTGTTTTATCCAAGGTCACAATGCTGCTTAGTATCAGCTGGGGTGAGGAGTGGCTTGGTTCTCCTCAATGTGGGACAGCCCAGCACAGGGATGAGGGTCCGAAAACCTCCCAGCAATAGCTGATGATGGGGAGCTGGCTGAAGACAGAATCACTGACTTTGCTTAGCAGGTGAGTGAGAAGGCAAGGAGAGAATTTAACTTAGGATCCAAGGGCTCAGATGACCTCCAGGGACACTGTAACTGCCTCAGGCTGCTCTGAGGAATGAAGAGCTAGCCTGGGTTGACAGCCATTCCTCGCTGGCGCTGTCTGGCCTGAAAAGGTGACTGGGGGAAAGGGGCAGATTTTTATCCAGGCAGACGCCCTGGGTGTGGACACTGAGTAATAAGGAAAGAAATGCAGTTCAGAAGCAAATAGGGAGGAGCCACACACACTGAGCTTTTCTGAGAAACCAAAGTGGCTGGCAAGCAAGCTATGCAGCTAGAGAGATGGGGGCTGTGAATGACTAGGGAAGGAGGAAGCTGGTCAGGGTGGAAAGACAGATGGGAAAGGTCGAGGACTTTGGTTACTCCTTTGAAGCAAGAAAAAAAAAGGCGGCTTCATGAGAGTAAGTTAATTCAGGTCATGGGAGTGAGACTGGGCAAAGTTATTAGTAAAGACAGGCAGAGTTTTTGCCATGTGAGTCAAGAGCCAGCTGGACCCGAAGGCTCCTCCCAGGGCAGAGGGGCTGGAATGCAATCAGCGCCCCAGAAAGGACTCTCCATCTAGGTCCCAGCCAATCTCAGCTCACAGGTAAAAGCAAGGCTGCAGATCAAGTCTTTAAAACCCAAGGTATCAGTTGCCTGCACTAGTGACTGGTGCCCCTCAAGCCAGAAGAGGGTGTGAGGCCTGCAGCAGTGGCCTCTTACTGGCCGGACCAGCCTGATCTAGGGTGCAGCTCCACGCCCACAATAGGATTTCTTACCAAGGGCCCAGGGCCCATCAGGAGAGTCTATATGGGGCAGTGCTGGGGACACCCTACACTCTCCAGGAGCCATGTTCCAGCCAGTGACTCCTCCCACTTCAAGGCTGGAGGCTGGGATAGGACAGACTCAACTTGTTCCCCAGCCCCCAGCCCTCTTGAGTCCGGGTTCCCATCAGACACCTCACAGGGCAGGCAGGGCTAGAGCTCACCAGCCATCTCTCAGAAGAGTTACTCTGTGGTAACTCTAAACTGTTCACTAAACACAGTTAGGTCCTTAAAACTTCCACCACACACCTACATAAACGCAAAGTGTTAAATGCAAAACAAAATGTCAAAGGAGCCAAAATAAAATATAGGCAAACTTTTTTGGCTCCAAGGATGGTGAAAGAGATTATCTACCCATAAAGGCAAAGAGAATTGAAAGGAACAGTTTGACACAGTTGATTATATATATAAACTTTTCTAAAAGCTCCTTGACTGTAAAAACAAAACCACCATAAACAAAAGGAAAAGGTAAATGACAAAATGGAGGAAGATGCTGGCAAGCTGTGCCACTGGGATGTCAGCAACAAAATGAACACTTGGGTAGAGAAGAGAACACAGGACGTGACTTAAAATTCGTAAAACAAAAACTATAGGAACATAAATATATACACAAAGATGTTTGGCCTTGCAAATACCATAATAAAACTAAAACAATGAAAATATTCTTGCCAATCACTTGATAAAGGATTTTTAAAATCCACACACCAAATGTGTGGCAAAGACAAGAAATGGTAAAGGAGAACAGTGTTTTCAGTGAGCAAATTGGTAATATACGGAAAAGCCATTAAAAGCACATTATCTCTTCTGCTTCAGTAATTCTTACACAAATTTATCCTAAAGCAGGAAGAAAACACACAAACATTTCTGTACAAAGATATTCACTAAAGCGTTATGTACAAAAGTGAAAACGAGAAAATCTCGATTTCCAATAAGGAACAACTGGTTTCATGAAGTGCCGCTCACAAAAACGCATGTGAAGAAAACAGGATATAAACCAAAATATTACTGGTGCTTGTCTTCGGGCAGTGCAACCTCTGGTAACTTTTATTTTCACAAGTTTTATGACACACAGGTTAATTTTATAACCAGAAAAAATTTATCACAACATATTGCTGAATGAAAACATTTATAGAACAGTAACACAGACCATTGATTCCACATTTGCTGCTTAAATATATATATGTATATAAAAATACTAACAAAATGTAAAACAACTCCATTTGAGTAGTGGAATTGTAAACTTTTATTCCTTCTTTTATAAATATCTTCTAATGAAAACATCACTTTTGTAAAATGAAATTATGTTAAAGGGGGAAAGTTCTGGCGTGCTTGACCAGGAAGAGCCTCACCCGAGTCTTGATCTCAACTAACTTGACCTGGGGCGCTGGGTCTACTTCCCATCCTAGTTTTCCTTCCTGTTTCTTTACTCCTCTCCCCAACCCCTCCCCAACCCACTTTTCCTGCTGCTTAATTCTGAAATCCCCCAGAAACGGTTCAGGCTACCCTTACAGTCCAGGTGAGAGACGCAGAAGGGCGCTAAGGTGGTGGCACCAGGGATGGAGGAAGAGGCTGGGCTGGAATTGGGAGGATCTTTCTCAGGTGGAAGATTTTTAGACCCTAGCGGTGAAGGAGAGGGAGGAGCAGAGATTTCTATTCTGGACAGCTGGCTGGATGTGGTGGAGAGTACGGGAGACGCAGGTGCAAATCAGTTGAGTTAGCACAGCCATGGTCCTGGGGGTCATGTCCGACAGGAGGTGAGGCGTGTGGAAGGTTAAAGTTCAGGAAAGGCCTAGATTTGTGTGTGAAGAATGCAGGAGTGACCAGTATAAAGTCATGGAGTGGATAAGGTTGGCCACGAGTGAGAGAAAAGCACAAACCAGGCCCATGGCTACTAGAATCTTCGGGATTCTCCCTGTTAAGAGGTGAGAACTCTTTAAAGAGGTGGGGAGGCAGCAACCAGACTTCAGTGGCTGAAATAAACGAGTTAGGAGAGTGGAGGCAGCAAATATTTAGGTAAGTTCTACCACCTGGTGGTAGAAGAGGCCACAAACTGATGGTCGACCAGGTTTCTGTAAAATACTGAATTCGTTGTGAAGATTTACCATCAAGTAAACTTGTCAAAACCTGGATTTCCAGCTTTCCTCAAGAAATAAGAAGATCCGGCATCACGGGGCAGCGACTTCTGCACAGCAGTAACCAGCAGGCATGGAACACAAGTTACTTGATAGCAGCAGTGCTCCACCAGTGCGAGTGGGAGCTCCAGCCCTTCTTGTCTGGCCCCTGGGGTAGAAGATGAGGAAATACTTCCCTTTGTGAATGAAAGTGTCCATTAATAAAACAGAGGCCAGCATTTGCTCCAGAAGCCCCACATCTGCCCCCCTGAAGGCAAATCCTGGGACAAAGAGACTTCAATTAGGGATCCTGACCAGACTGGGAATGCCCACTTCCCAGCAAGAGACATGGAGCCACTGGCATCACACACGTAGCGGGGCAGGTTACCCACTGTCCCAGGCTCAGCGGTGCTCGCAGGGCAGCTTCCCCTGGGGGCAGGCTGGCTGTTGGAGCCGGCCAAGGCTCCCCCAGCTGGGAATTTCCTGGCTCCGTTTCCTCCACTCTCAGCCACACTCCTTGAACTCCCACCAGATGGCAGGCAGCCTTTCCTTTTCTCGATTCACACAGTCCATTCCCTTACCTGGGGAAGACGACTTGCTATTTTTTATGACTGTTACCCTTCTGTAGCAAGATCTAAAGTCTATCAGTTTTGCTTTCCGTAAGTGAAATATTTGATGTTGCCTAAAAAAAAAAATCCTTCTTCCCCTTATTATACAATTATGCATTGTCAAAGAGTCATTACCTAATTATCAGTTATTTTACATTGATTCCGATCCAGTGTGTGCTTGCACTAGACTGTGGTTTCACTATCGACTTAATTATCTGTACTACTGCCAAATCCAAAATTCTATAAAGATTTGGTAGTGTAAGTTAAGAACTAATTATAAGCAATTTCATTTTATTAAAGCTTGCTCCTTGATCAAAGGCTGGAAAATAATATGACCTTCAAATGCTCAATGGCAGAGTTGGTTAAGACTTGATTTTCTCTTCCCCGTGTCGTATCGTCGAAGCTTCCTTCCCTAGAGATGGGTCCATGGAGCCCAGGAGTCCGTTTCCATCCTAAGTGTAGCACTTGTGACGAATCGAGATTGATATGAAATCCCTGTCTCCTATCTCTGGACCTGAGGTCAAGTCCCTGTAAACAACCTTAGGGCAAGTCATTTAAGGCATTTCTGAGCTGCCACTTCTTTACGCAAGCACACAGGGACTCCACGCCTCTTTGCGGGGTTAAGCCAGACAACTGACATAGAGGACTGATAGTCAGTATTGGTTCCGTTTATCCTCCCACTACACAGAAGTCTGGATTTCTGCTCTCAGTCAGAGTGGCAGCCTATACTTGCACTGACACATCTGAGGTCTTGGCTTTTTCACCTGAGTCTCTTGAAAGAAGATATTCTGAGCAGAAAGTGAAAACTCAAGAGAGACTAAGAAGCAATGAGCCTACCCCTCGTTTATGGACTCTTCCAAGGGGCTTTAGTATTCCTCTCACTTGACTGCTATTTTATGACTCTTGGAATTGAGAATCCAGCAGCTTTTGTATGACGAAGTCAAGCCTCAGTGAGAATGACTGACCCTGTAAGTGGAACTGGAATGTAGACTCGGGTCTGATGAATTGTGAAGTCTGTGACCTTCACTGTTTTCCATGCCCCTGCACTTTCTGGCCCACTCCGCCTGATCTCAGTTCCCTGGCTTCTAGTCAGCACCTGAGATCCCTTGCTTCCCTGAAGAGAGCCTGGAGTCCCCAATGGTTCTGCCAGGCTGAGAGAGGGGAGGAGAAAAGGCTGCACCTCAGAGAGCATTCAGAGGTGCAAGGCCTTCAGTCACAACATGGTCCCCTGGAGTAAAAGCAAACCCTCCAAAAGGCAGCATTAGCCGTTCCAACCAGCAATTAAAAAAAATAAACTGCTGTTTTAGTCATTTGGGTGAGTCATACAGAGGATCTGAATGTCTTTGCAGAGCAGAGCAGGAACCCTCTGGTATGTGTGTGAGGTCCCACTGCTCGCAGGGTGAGCCCCCCAGGCTTCCTTAATACGGTGCTGGCACAAGCACCAAGAGGTTTGCACCCGGAAGCATGAGAAGGTTCAAGACCATCAACACCTTGCTCCAGGAGGCAGAGGCCAATCCATCCTCACTAGTAAGCGTCCTCTGGGTTTTTATTGGGCTTAATGCCCATTCAGCAAACTGATTCTCCTGAGTGCCAACTTTTCCAAGAGATGTGGCTGTGAAAGTGTTGCACCTTTGAGACTTCCCTTCTGCAGATGACTCCTTAGGAATGCTGAAAGCAGCTTCTTTCTTTAGGCTCTATTATTCTTCCTGCGACACAAATAGTAGTTTTGGAAAACTTACTATGTAAAATCATGAAATGTCCCCTTCTAGCACCCCATTAACTAGAGACCAATAAAAAGTTGATCCAAAGGACTAACACAGCCTGGGTCTATTTTAGAGTAGTAAGACAGGTGGAAAGAAAAAAAATCTTTAAATCATCTGGGACCATAAAGAAACATAAAAAGGCTGAAAACTTATGCCCAGACCACAGGGTGGTGAGTTTTCCCTTCTTTCTTTCATCTCTCTAAGTTTTTTAACGTAAAAACGTACTTGCTTACATAAAAATATTTATCTGGCTATTTCAAGAAAATACCAAGGACACAATTTTATCCACGCCCACCGGGAAGCTGATTAAAAAAAGCCACATACGCCCTCGTGTGGCCGCAGCAGAAACACCTGGATTTAAGTAAGAAGGAGGGGCTTCTTTTAGGAGGCCTAGAATTTTCTAAAGGCCTTTGCATCTTTTCCACCCCTTGCAATTTTACTACACGTCAGAGCTTAGAAGCAGGTGTAATCATATGGTAAGCTTTGACAGGTTTCATGTTTTTAAAAATACACACTAAAATTTTAAGTATATATCATCCACACACTCCCTTAAGACTAGCTGAAACTCCACCACAGAGATACAGACCCTGTGAGAACAAGCAGTATGCTCTGGTGTGTGAATAGCTGGGCAAGGATGTGGGGTGAAGGAACCCACTGCTGGAAGCAAAGCAGATTCCGAAGAACAAAAGCAGCTTATTCCCCTCCTTGGAAAACAAGTCCTGCTTCTGTTCCCACTTTCGTTATCAAGAGATCAGACGCCCAGGCCAGGGACCAGAACAGAATTTAAGATACCACCACAAAGACTGAATTTCATATTAATCCATCAACATGAACTTGACCTCCAGACACTTAGGCAGTTATCACTCAACATTATGACACACAGGTCAGTAATCTATTTCTTAAAAAAAAAAAATTTCATCTTCCCCTTTTATCAGAGGTATAGGCTACCCCATATCACACAATTATCAAGTATATGTGTAAGTGAAAGGATTTTTAAATGTCTTTTAAAAATGTTTCAATGTTCTCTCATTAGATGGAAATAAACTATTCTTCTCAGAGAAGGAACTGAAGACACACCAATGCAAAAACTGTACTCACAGTTCCAGCAGTGGAAGGCTCTCTAGCCATATGCTTCTTAAACTCTAAGAGCATCAGCTTAAACTATAAAGCATCTTCCACTGCACCAAGCCTCAAACCTGGGGCACCAAACACACACAGACGTAAGACAGCTCTTTTGTGCTTCCAGGCCCACAGAGGATTCCCTGGGAATCTCTAAGTACTAGACTTAACAAAGGCTAATACTGTGGCTGAAATACATTGTGAACAAGTGAGGAGGACCAATAATACACTCCTGTGACAGCGCGGAGGAAAAAAGCATAGTGAATATGCAGAATGAACACAACCAAAGTTGAACCCACACACTCACACCCCCCATCTATAGAGACAGATTAGTGACTAGAAGGAAACACTGAAATACCAACAGGGGCTATGCTCCCGGAGGCTGAGGCGAGGGGTGACTGAAGCTGTTTCCTCCTTTGATCTTTCCAAATCCTTAATGAGCATGTCCTACTCCTTTACAGTGAAACAAACATGCCAACAGTGACGGCTTTATTGAGTGAAGAGTCGTTACCTAACTCACGTATCCTAAAATTTGATCAAGACAGAAACTAGGTTTGGGTCCAGCATATGACTCCAATGTTATGAGAGGTGAGGAGAGGATGGTGGGGGTGGATGGAGGAGATGACTGGATCACCGGAATCCGAGGCCCTGTGCTGAATCTTGGACTCTGTGGGACCCTGGGCATTAAGTTTCCTTTTTCTGTCAAAGGCTAACCAGCATAGCGGTTCCTAATCCCCAGTGAGTTAGTAGCTCCTCTCTCTAACTTGGGGACCCTTCTCTCCAGAAAAAAACCCAAACATGTCCACAGAGCCTTTGGAAATAACCCAGGAAGCTCTGGGTTCTCCAGAGGTCCATGGACCAGCTTAGAACACTGGTTGGTTCGTATGTTCTTTTCGGCAGCTCTGTCTCCACTGCCATGGAGAGGTATGATATGGTCCTATTTCCATTTCCAGTATCTTTGCTGAAGGACTGGTCTAGCTGCTGCCAAAGTATGCCAAGGTCATCAGTTTTATGCCCCAACCAACAGCCACCTTTCAAAAGTGTGGCTTAACTACAGTCTTCTTTGCAGGCAATGGCACTGTACTCAAAATTTTCAGGATAAATAGAACCCTCAGCTGCTGGTATAAAATCAAGCAGTAAAAGCCAAGCACAGCAGAGGGTAACCGAGACACCAAGAGGACAAAAAAGAGACGCCTTTCCCAGAGGTATTCCTGCTGAGCCCTGACAGCACAATTAGGAAACATGTTTTAAGAACAGTTACCCTGGCCTCAGAATTCTCCAATGGCAACAGGTAAACACAGAAGGGATTACAAACGAACTCCTGTGCCAAAACCATCTTTGATTAGCAGTAACTTATCTGCCAATAGATGAGGCTTTCTTAAGCAACTTACTATATGTAAATATATCTTGCTCCATTTCTCATTTCCATCACCCATCACTTATCCATTGAAAGCCAAGAGAGTATCTTCCCCAACCCCAGGATTCAAACAGGACTGACAGTTTTCAATTCTGAATACTCTTATATTAGCTCCACTTCAAACGTCAAAACAAATTTAAAAAAAAATCCACACAGTCAAACTGCTACAAAACAGTTCTTTAAACAGGTTGGAGGCACGGGTATGGCTTCATTCTGCTGCATCGCAGTTGTATCTGGCAGTTTTGCTTACCTAATTCTGTTTCTGAAACAAGCAACATCCAAAACAGACAAGAGTCAGGAATGTGCCGATTGTCTTCAACGTTTCCAGGCGCTCCCTGATCAGGCCTTCTTCCTGGCATTACTGAGCTTTCTCTCCCTGACTCTCAAAAGGCTAGTTCCTTTCTCAGGACTGACACAGGGGTCATCAATCGTATGTACCCAAAGTTTTTAGTCTTGCAAGTGACTGTAGAAGAGGGTATAGAGCTATCCGCCCTGGTATACCACCTCCATGGGGTGGAGGGGCAGGCGGGCAGGGGTGAGAAAGTCACCCCTTCTCAGAAGCAACCAAGGCTGACACAGAAGGCAGGATGCACTGTTGAGTTCTGACCGGGATCAGACTGCAAAAATAATCCTTTTGGCCTCAGAAAACCAGTCTGAGGCCAAGGCGATCAGCTTAGTGAAGTAGTCAAAGTCACTCAGTCATGTCCGACTCTTGCGACTCCATGGACTGCAGCCCACAAGGTTCCTCTGTCCATGGGATTCTCCAGGCAAGAATACTGGAGTGGGTTGCCATTTCCTTCTCCAAAGGTGATCAGCTTAAGTCAGGTTTAAATCCCTTATGAGTTTACCGATGACATTTTGTTGATGCTGATCACCACAATTCTTTCTCTGAACTACCATACTACAATGCCCTGTAATTCTCTTTTTTTTTTTTTAAAGGAGGCAGGTGTTTAAAAATTGACTCATTTGTTGGTTTTTTAAGACAATTCCACATAATGTTACTAGTGGGCTAATGATGGAATTCAGCTTGCCACCCCTCCCAGGCCACTCTTCAAAGCAAGCTGCTTTATAGAACTTTCCCAAATGTGCGAGAATTTTGGAGTTAACTAGCAACAAGCCTGAAAATTTGGTTACGTATATAAGTACAAAGCTGGTTCATCAAATCCCTGTTCTGGCCCTCAACCCAGTGCATTTCAACTAAGGCGTCATCTACCTCCTTCTTAACGTTTATCAGACACTTGAATAAGTAACGTCCAGCCACTCCTTGGAGATGGTTCCCTTTTTCAGACGCTGGGCTGCTGAAGGGCTCAGGAGCCTCGTGGTCCTGGGCTCCATTACTAGAGCCTTTACAACCTTCCAGAACCTCCATGTCCCCCTTTTCCTCACTCCTTTCATCCTCCGTGGGTTCTGGGTTTTCCTCCTGGGAAAGCAAGTCCTGGCTGGGGCCATGGCCCCCCACAGTGGCAGACTCGCCTTCCGGTGGAGCAGGGCCCCCCAGGGCACTCTCCTGGGGGCCCTGGGCAACATCATGGCTACTGCCAGACTCCCTCGGGGGAGGTTTTTTCTCTTCCAGGGCTTCGATCACGTCCTTGGGCGCTAGGGGCACCTCTCTCAGTTGTCTCACTCGGTCTCTTTTCTTCCTCCTCAAGTGAATCCAGGAGTTTTCTATGGCCGTTAGGAAAAGGCTGATTTCCTCCTTTCCACAGGGAACTCGTTTATGCTGGACCTGTTTGGAGGAAAAACAATTTTATAGATCACTTTTCTCCTCTGAAAACTCCTTTTAAAAAAAAAGAAAAAAGATTATTTGTAAGTACTTCTTCAATGTGCTTATCAACCAGGTACCTTTAGATCAGTGAGGATTTTTTCAATCCATGTTGTCACAACCACGATGCCTTCCACTGTCTCAGGGCCCAGAGATGATGCTTTGAGGGCTAGTTCTTTCATCACAGGCCCCAGGACTACGAACGTAATGGGCTTCCTTGGCTTCTCTAGTTTTCTTCGCTTACTGGGTGGTGACTGAAAGAACAAGAGGGCATGGGAGAATAGGGGAAGGTCATCCAAATAATCAAATCTCATGCGTTATAATAAATTCAGCTGGGGGAATCTCCATGACTGCAGAGCCCTAAAAAAGAACAAAGGCCTTGGCATGTTTATTTTTAATACTTAAAACAACTATGCCAAATGGGTTTACCATCTCCCCATTTTATAGACAGGAAAAACTAAGATACAGAGCAGCAATGGAATCTGCTTGAGGTCACATGGTTAGTATTTGTAAAATTAGGATTTGAATCCCAACCCAGGTACTTTCTGCCTGTGTTCTATCAGTATATAACTCCTTCATCTACCTGCTATGCCCAAAACAGGCCTGTGCAACTATTTCTTTCAAGGCAACTCAAGGACCCCAAGGGGACTCACTGTGTTCCTTTCTATTAAAAAAATAAAAAATGCATGGCTTAAAATCACCACCACGGAGCCCAAGTTGATATGTGCTGAGACTTGTTGAAAGAGAGCAGCTGGTGAGTGGCAGTTTGTGAGATCACATGCTGGGAACGACCAGGGCACCAGGATTGCATGGGCGGAAGAGGATGCTGAATCCAGGCACGTCAAGGCCAAGCCAGTGCTCACCTATGCACTGCCTCTTGGCTGGGGAGAGGGGACAGTAGCAACCACAGGAACAGTGGATTTGAAAGCTGATTCCAGTAACTCAAGACTGTCCTTTCTTTAAATTTCAAGCTTGGAAAGTGAATTACACTCTTACCACTAGAGGGACTCAAGTTCCATTTTAAAAACCAAATGACACTGCTGTATTTAAAGCTTATTTCTTTCAAGTAAAAGGTTGCCTTTTTTTTTTTTCAGTTAGACTCTTAGCTAAGATCAGATAAATTATGGATACTTTAAGAGACTGACTTGTAGACAAATTTTATCAAAATTTGAAAAAGAATTTAAGCTAATTCTAAAGTTAGGATCAAAATGAGCAGGATTATAAGAAAGGCTCAAAAAGAGACAATACCCAGTCAGCTCTGAAGATCTTTTCCTAAAAAGAAGCATTTGATAATTGTGTGGCTGTGAACTCCGACTGTGCCTGGAAACAGCAACAGAGCATATAAGTACACACACAGTGAGGTCCAGTTACTGGGTGAGGCCTTGTAGGAACTAGCTAGCAACTCCCTACCCCACATAGACAAGAAAATAGCCAGTTTATTCTATGCTAGAACACTTTTAGGTGGTATTTCCTAGAAACAATCAACATTTTCTCTTTATACCAGATGTTAACTAATAAAAAAGGGAAGTTAAAGAACAGAAAACAAGCTTAGAAGAAAAGGACCAAAAGCAAAGGGTGTGTGTATGAGTAAGAAGCCTGCTCCTGAGAAGCGGGCGGCAGACCAAGCCCTGAAGTCTGAACCCGCTCAATTAATGTTTCAGGCAAGATGAGACAGATTCATATGGGCACCAAGACAGCAGCATTGTTATTACTCAATCGCCAACATAAGAAACACAATTTCTCCAGGTACTGAGGGCCTAAACTTTGCACTGAGGAGCTTGATATATGATTATTAAGCTGGGGGTGAAAAAAGATGGTGGTATGCAAGAGGAGGATGGGAGACAAGAATCAAATTATTTTTTCCACTTCCTGACATCCAAAGCTGTTACCGTGGAAAGGTCACCGTCGCAGGGCCATCCCCGACAGCACACCAAAGGTCATCTACAAGTATGGCTGGAAGGATAGCACCTCATCCCTCTTTGGACAGAGGTGGGAATCATTTGTGCTCACAAATTCCAACCAGCAACGTGAAGATATTGCTGCGTCTGTCATTTCCTGCAATATTCTCCTCCAAAAGTAAGAATGGGCTTTTCTAGAACTTAAAGGAGAGAAATGCACCCTCATCAAACTTAACAAGAGCTCTCTCAAGGACCCACTTTCAGAAACAGCAAAACAGACAGCTTGCTGCCTTGTTACACCAGAACAAAAATGAAAACTTCTCCATCTCATATATGGCTCCTTTACCTTGCATCCTGGCTCCAATGTACCATATATAACGGTCAATCAACAAATCTGGTATTTCTGAAGACCTTTAGTGAGTTCTTTTCACTCTCTCACACACACATTCTCAGGATTTAGTTTTACTCTTGGCCATGTCACACAGCTTAGCGATCTTAGTCCCCGATCCAGGAACTGAACCTGCACCTTCGGCAGTGAAAGCGCAGATTCCTAACTGCTGGACCACCAGAGGATTCCCTAGTTTTATTACAGAAACTGGGTAAGCACTCAAGAGACAGATAATTTATACTTTAGAAACTCTAAAAGCTTTTAAATGATTAAAGATTAACTTAAGTCTGGCTTATAGCAATCATTCCTCATCCTTTCTTGCTCATACTGAAAATTCTCAGCAGGCAGGACCAGAGTAAAATACAGGAGCAGGTCCTAATAAATTAATAGTTAAATTCAACCCCACAGGTTCAACAGCAGGTTATTTTATACCCTGTCACAACACTAATAAATAGAAGCTGTTTTTCCCCAACTGAGATTATCTTAATTTGCTAAATCTCAAACCACAAATATTTTCAATGAAGAGTGCTATACTCAAACTGTCACAGTTTAGAAGACAAAGTAACAATTTAACATTTTAAAGCATAATTTTAAAAAATCCATAATGGTTAATTCAGTTTAATGTAAAAAACTAGAAGGTGAATTTACAACTGATTTTGGGTTCGAAGATGAACTACTATATCACCCAGCTGAAATTACAATGTGAAAGTTTGGTGGGGAGTTGTAAATTCTGCAGAGAACACAGGCTTTGTATCTTTTACACTGTAAGGATTCAATGAATAATCATCAATATGGGAGGAGCTCCAAGTGTTACCACACTGAAACCATGAATTGGACAAAAACAGTTCTTACATTTTAAAAATATGCTTTACCTAACAGAGCTGTCTTTTTTCCTCTTTTAAAGTATTTATTTGGCTGCACACGTCTTAGTTGTCACATGCGATTCTTAGTTACACATGTGGGATCCAGTTCCCTGACCAGGGCTCAAACCCAGGCCCTGTGCACTGGGAGAGTGGAGTCTTAAGAGCTGTCTTTAAACTGCTTAAATCTTCACTCTTCCTTTAATTTCTAGACCTCAGTGGTGCAACCAGTCAGAAGACTTTCCAATCAGGTGTAACCTGATACAAATCTGTATAGCATTCGCATTCTGCTGAAGCTCTGCTGCTAACTACGGCTAAAGTAGAACACAGATCTACCTCATATCTGCAGGACAAGAAGAGGGTCATTCACTAAGATCTGCTGGCATGAAGCCACAGCCTCCTTGATAAGACAGAGCAGCTTCCAGGATGGTCTTGAGGGGAAAGGCGTGCTCCTGCCCACCACATGCAGGTCTTCCCTGCTCTGCCACATTCTGAATGGCTACCGCTCCAGATCCTCCAGGAACAAGCCGAGTGTCTGTGAGCTGTTATTCAGCACAGGCTACTATTTATGGAAAAATAAAGCCAAGGGGCCAACACTGACACCTGGCTGGAATACACACAAGAAGTGCGCTGGGATGGACAGTCAGATCATCTTGCCTTTTTCATATATGTATCAGCTCTGATGCCATGAAGTGGACTAAGTATTTTGCTCTCTAAAAGTGTGGCTTCTTTATTAACAGCCAGTGGCATTTCTATTGTTATCTAATCTGACTGGTTGCTGTTTTTAAAACGTCCTGTAATCATTCCTAGATATATGGAAAAACAATACAAAGTAAAAAGGGGGAAAAAGTTTATGTAGAATGCTACTACCTATCTAAGAAAGTAGGTGGCTATAACTGTGTATTTTCTTATATTAAAACAACCAACCCCACTAAAAACAATGGGAGGATAAATTAGAAAATCGTTTAAATAGTAACCCAAGGAGAACAGGAATTGATTGGGGTGAAAGAGACAAGAGAATGAAGCTAGACTTCTAATAGTATCCTTTTTGAGATTTGATTTTGAAACCACGTATGAGTATCTTTTACAATTACCAAACAAAACTAAATAGCACATACAAAAAAGGCAATCCCTAAAAACACAAAGTAAAATGAAACACCTTTTGTAAATAAATATGAAAATAGTTATAGATGAAATAATACACTCTAAGATTTGCTTTAGAATCATCAGGGCAGCTCAACATCACTGGGACATCAGACAGAGGTGGTGAGAGGGAACGGTGGGGAATGATAACACAATACATTTTACTGAGCACCTACTATATGTATCAGGCACTGTGTTATATACATTTAATTCTCAAAACCTGAAGTGGTGGGTACTATCAGTAACCCCCAGCTTACAGATGAAGAAACAAAAACTTAGAGAAGTAACCTGCTCAACCTAGACAGTTTCTATACACTCGGCAATAGTTTTAGGGTAATCCACCATGCCACTGTTAAACAAAATAACAGAACAAACTATGTCAGAAGTAAGTTCATGCAGAATACAAATGACTGAAAGAGATAAATCCAGGGGCGTCCCTGGTGGTCCAGCAGCTAAGGCTCTGTGCTGCCAATGCAGGGGGCCACGGTTCGATCACTGGTCGGGGAACTAGATCCCACACGCAGCAACTAAGAGCCTGAAAGCTGCAACTAAAGATCCTGCATACCGAAATTAAGACCAGCACAGACAAATAAATATATATAAAGATAGGTCCAGAGAGATTTCTATAGGCTGCATGGTTAAGAAGGAATTGGTTAAGAAGGCTTTATGCAGAAGTTAGAACTGAGCTGGGCTGCAGTGAAGGGAAGTCCACAGAAAGGATCAGACAGAGAAAGGGCTGTGACCAAAGGCTGTAATGACAGTCAGCAATGACCCTGGCATCATAAGAAGACTGTGTAACTTCTAATGCCGTAGAAGGCAGCACAATCAGGAAAACAGGGAGTGATTAGGATGGAAGGGAAATCAAAAACAGATTTGGGAGGAACAAGGAGCCACTGAGGAGCCATCCTTTCTTTGAAAGGCGAGCTCAGGATGAACCCAGGTGACCATTACATGAAAGGTGGCTGCTGAGTAGGTAATACCTGGTTAGAATGGAACCAAGGGCAGTCCTTGGGCAGCACAGTGACTTAGAGCTTAGGCTGTGAAATCAGACTAAGCAAGGCTTCAACCTGATTTTTTAGAGTCTCCAATTTCGTCATCTAAAAAGTGGGGATAATACCACCCACTTGATTATTGTCAGGTTTGAATAAAATAACATAATGTGTGTGAAGCATTCACATCACAACAAAGACTATCTCTGGTGCTTGAAATCTACTATACCGATTAACATTATGCTTGCAATGCTGTTCCTTAGTAGAAGTTCTACATCATATTCCTTTTAACACTCAACAAATACTCTATGCACCAACTATGAGTCAGATATTGACAATTCCTCCTCCATGAAGTCCTCCCAGACTGAACTATTTTCTTTTCTGAATGGCCTAATTCTCCACCATTCTGGTTCCTACCATTCATTTCAGTACTCACTCATATGAACTTTCGTATCCATACTTCTCTTTCGTAAAGCTAATCATTGTAAGCGATAGGAAATGCTATCTTATTTCTTTGGTATTATCACAATGAACGTCACAATAAGAAAAGTAACAAGAGAAGGAACCTTAACTTTGGTTTTGCTAAATAGCTCAGATCCCTAACCATCACATCTGTTTTAGAGCATAATTTATAGTCTGGTACAGTACTGGTTTTCAAACCATGTCCTTCCTCCCCCTGCCCTTTGCCACACTGAGCAGCTTATGGGATCTTAGTTCCCCAACAGGGGACTGAACCGGCACCCTTAGCAGTGAAAACGCAGAGTCCTAAACATTGGACTGCCAGAGAATCCCCTCTAACCATGTCTTAACAGGAGAATCCTCTCAATAAATAAAATCAACACATAATACTGACGAAAGCAGACCAGAGATCTGCTGATGAGATCTCTAAAATGAGAGAGAGCCCTGAAGTACCACCCTGATACCTGTCTCCAAGTGTCATCCCCTGAGCACCTACACGGAATCCCTCCTCTATCTGGAATTAGTTTGAGTACATGTGGACTAGGAAGTGGAACACTGTCAGAAGAACCCCATTCTGACACTAACAAGGCTACCTAATTAATTTGACCCCTTCCCTCCATCTGTTCTCCAGAAAGCCCTCTAGTTATGACTCCCTGGACAAGAAAGACCCAGGCTCAGAGGAAATGTGTTGAACAGAGGGGGCTCATTTTTTAAAACCAGAGTTCCTGGGCAATGCTCAGACCAAGAGTACATACCATTTATTAGAGTCACATTATTTCCCCTTTTTCTTTTAACAAGTGTCAAACACCTGAAAGCAAAGCAAAGCTAAAATAATGCCTTGAGCAATGCGAGAAGTTCGGACAAAGAGGCATTCTAAGCGGCTTGTTAAAATTCTGTAAGGAACAGTCCTTATGATATGCTTCCTTATATTTGTCATCAGTTGGAAATAAACAGACACAATTTTATCAACACTAGGACTCGTCTTTTGGCTGTTAAAATAAATCCAGACAAGAGGAATGGGCTTAGTGTGGGCACTTGAATCAGCAGCGAATTAGAATTTTTCAGCATTCAGCACCAACAGAAGCAAGCCAGTAGGCCTGAGATAAGTGAAAACAGAAGTTGCCATAGTAACTTGCACATTTACCCTAAAAAGGCGGGAATGGGGGTGGGGCGGGGAAGTAGGTCAATGTTTCTGCTTAACCAGCTCCAGTCCTTGGCTTCCTCTCCTCACCTAAAGCAGCATGCTCCTCCCTCCCCGCCATAGCCCGCAGGAGCAAGAAGAGAGAATGAGGTGACCACTTCAAAAAGCAGGGAGTAGGGAGAGGTCCAAGTAGCGAGAAGGAGAACCAAGAGGGCAGCCCACTGAAGCCCTCCTGAGTGCCCTGGGACCCCTGGGAAAGCAGCTGCTGATCGAGGGCACCAGTGCTAAGAAACTGTTGCTGGGTTACCACAAATCAGAAATTGCCGTTTTCCCTGTAGCAGTTTAAGTGCACCTAATGGAACACTTGGGGATGCATTATTAACAGCTTTGGGTTGGGGGCAGTGGTGTGGAGGGATGAGTACTCTGGCGTGGCAGAAGCCTGGGGCCCTTAAGCAAGAGGCAGTCTTTCATGGCTGAAGCTATGAACAGGCCTCAAGGATGACCTAAAAGACAGGGAGGGAGGGAGGAAGGCTTAGCTGATTCCCTTTCAAAGTAAGCTGGTTTTACTACCACAGAAACACAGTGCTCTTTGATACTCTGATCTGAAATAGCTGTTAATCCAAGAGGGCAAGGGTGTCGCTGGTCCCTGAGATGGCCTGGAGGGTGCCAGAGCTCATTATCAGCTCTTCTGCCTGTGGTGCCAACAAGTGCGGAAAGCAGGTTCAACAGAAAGCACTCGGAAACAGGTGCAGCTCCATTTTCCTGCAGCTGTTAGCGTCTGCATAGGGATAAGCTGAGGCATTGCTAACAATTTTAACCATTTGTTGGGAAAACCCTGGTATTCTTATTTAGAGGATGACAGAAAGGATAATCCCTCAGGGAGGTCAAAAAAAGCACAACCATCTTTGGTAATCAGTGAGTATTTCAAACACTAACCTCTGGACACCCTACTGCATGGCACAGAGGCAAGTCTGGGCTTCCATCACACAGGCCATTCAGACTTGACTGGGACAACTTATTTCAATCCAGCAGCACACCTAGCTGCAGAGTACAGGAAAGGAAGGCTCAGTTTCAAATCTGAGCTCATGTATTCAGAAACACCTGCAAACGGTCCCCTCATACTTCCGCACATCTCTACTCCTCTGCCCTACAGGAGAAGGAAAGAGGCTCACAGTTACAGCAACACTTAAGAGAGACTCTGGAGACAAAGCGTGGCCAAGACCTTGGGAGAGGAGCACCCAGGACAAGCCTATGGTGTAGACAGGGGACTGGAGACGGTGAACAAGCCCAGGTATGAGGCCTCCATAAATACTGTGGGCAGGGGCAGCTCAAGCTGAGCAACGAGTACATGAACGGTAAGGCAGACCGCTCCAGGCAACCAGAAGTCAATCCTTCTTGCAGGGGAAAAGTGAGAACAAACAGACGCTATTCTGTTACCACCTCTTACGTAGCCTAGAAAAATTATTCCCGCTAACCAGTTCAAAAACATTTTTCTTTTGCATATAGCAGCAACCACAGAGGACAATGAGAATTTTGTGGATCATAAAATTACAGAAGAATGTTCACGGTCAAGCACATGCAAAGGAGACAAAATAGGATAATGAACTATATCACCCAGCTTCAAAACTCATCAATATTCCAGTGCTCATCTGAAAGTCAAGACAGGACCCTTTACTCGAATGATCTCTTGAGTTTTACACATCAAAAGCCCGCAATCCCAAATGGCAATTTCTACATCCACAGGAACCCTAGGAGACAGCTACTCTAGGAAAACAGCAGTGATAAAAGAAAACAGACTTCAATTTCAATTCTTCAGGAATGTCCAACAGAAAAATCATACCCACAAGGTGTTTGTATTTGAATTTTTTAATTGCTAAAAGATGCATTTCCAACTCATTTACATTTGCTGATTCAGAATCACTGAGTTGCACAGATTCAGAGAGAAAGGTTTTATGGTCACCACAGACAGCCTTCCAGGACTGTGCCTGGTTCACAACCTCTCCATTGTGATGTAAGCATTTGGGGCAAACTTCAGGGAAACAAGACAGTACAGATTTAGTTGATTTATGACCTAGTAAAACCCACCATGTACTGGGTTTCAGCAAAGCTAAAGGAAGGTCTCAACTTACTGGTACTGTTACGTCATCATAAAAACTCCAAGCCAAAGCCCATCTCATTGTCCGACCCTGGCAGAACTCAGTATAGGTGACTTTAGGAACCTGAAACCAAAAAACAGCGCCAAATCATTCTGTTAGTTCTACTAATATGTTTCTGGCTGCTGCCTCATTTTAAATTATAGGTTGGTCTTTCTTTTTATCAGTTAACAAACACTACCATCCAAAAACAGCTATGCCCAGCTGCCTAATAACCAGTGACTCAATCGTTGTTGTTCAGTCGCCCAGTCGCGTCCGACTCTTTGCGACCCCATGGACTGCAGCACACCAGGCCCCTCTGTCCCTCACCATCTCCTGGAGTTTGCCCAAGTTCATGTTCACTGCATCAGTGATGCCGTCCAGCCATCTCAACAAAGTTGTAGGCTTTTTTCCTCCCATGAAACATGAGAGACGATTTATAGTTCCAGCTTCGAGGTTAGATATATGAAACACTCAAAACGCAGCCCTTCAGAGAACTACTGGTAAAATGATTCAAACGTTCTTTTCTTTTCTTTTTTTAGGAAAGAGAGCCTGCAAAGCCTGGCTAGACATAGCTATGTAGTCTCCATTTTAGGCCTTAAAAAAAAAAAAAAAAAAAAAAAAGGCCTTATTTTAATGATTTGCAAAAAGTCCCTATTAGCCCCAAAATTACATCATTAAAAAAACTAAACAAGCAATGGGCAAGCAAAAATAAACAAAAAACACATCCGGGTTTTTTGGTATACATGAAAATTCTATACTTCAAGTACCATCAAAAGTGGTCACACTGGAATAGTAATGACAAAGCCTTACCCCTTGTATGCGAAGTTCTTCCTTCAGAGGAGCCAGGCTGCATTTCTTTCCCAGCATACAGCTATACCATCTGGGGGGAAAAAAAAAAGCAGCCAAGTCAAACACTGTTTATGTGGTTACATTTTTAAACCAAGCATTACTCAAGCCAACAAGATGAGAAGAATAGCAAACAAATACTGAGTCAAGTTACAAGTGACAAAAACAAGAATTGTATATACTTTGGCCACCTCATGCAAAGAGTTGACTCATTGGAAAAGCCTCTGATGCTGGGAGGGATTGGGGGCAAGAGAAGGGGATGACAGAGGATGAGATGGCTGGATGGCATCACTGACTCGATGGACGTGAGTCTGAGTGAACTCCAGGAGTTGGTGATGGACAGGGAGGCCTGGCGTGCTGTGATTCATGGGGTCACAAAGAGTTGGACACGACTGAGCGACTGATCTGATCTGATATAATGTATTTAGACAGAGAATAAATCTAGAGAAGGAAAACATGCCCATAGCAACTTAAACAAAAGTCACTTAGTTTCTCCAATTATTTCAGTGCTATATGTATGTAGAAGGAGAGAGGGGTATCACTTATAATGCTCAGAATGAAGGCCATTCAGCTCTGGGACAGAAATTAGTTAATAAATAACAAAAACAAGGATACACACCCCCTTACAACATATTAAGACAAACTGTAAAATCTAGCATGACCTGTACTTTGAGATATGCACTCACCTGCAAATAACTTAAGAATACATACTGCACTCAAGTTTCAACAGAACATGAAATCAGTTTTCTCTATAGCAAATACAAACCCAAGAGAGGGAGTATGAAGATGAAGCGAACTGGTTAAACATAAAAGGACAGATTTTATCTCTTCTGATTATTCTAAAAAGTTTGCAAAGTATAAAATTTATACGGAACTTCTGCTTCAGGCTATGACAGATTAATTAGTAAGAAAATTGCCAAAAGGAAACTGGACAAAATATATGAAACAATTTTTCAAAACTGGACAACTGCAGTGAAGACCTATCATCTCAGAGAGAAAAACAAGGTGAGCCCCACAACTGCCAGAGCTTACTGCCTGGAGGAAATTTCCAAGCTGCAATGCAGGGAAAGGAAACTAAAATAGAACCCCAAAATCCTGCTGAATTGTTAAGACAGACTGGAGCAGTAAGGCTGAGGCAGTAAGAATTTGAAGAGCAAAAGAGAAGAGAAGGAGGAGCTGCACAGGGAGAGAATTCTGGACGTCTGCAGAGGAGTTCCCTGGAATATTTTGCAGAATAACGATCTGTGTGTGGGAGTGGAGGCTGGGGAAAGAATTCTCAGAAAACAGTAAGCTGAACAACAACTGGATTCCAGACAGCGAGGACTTCAGTTTTGTGGTTAGACAGCTAGTTTGTGGTTCTACTATCTACAGCAGAAAGCCCTTGTTAAAAAAAGCGGCAAGTAGCAGAATCCTGAAAAGGATGCTGCTTTTAAGGGGGCGAGAGGCTGTTCTGTATCTGCACTAATAAAGCTTACAAAAACAAGACCTGAAAAAGGATCCAACTGGTCACAAGTAATCTAAGTAAGCAATAAAACAAAGTCCAAAACTCATTAAAGGACTACAAAGAAATGGAGCACCCCCACACATCAGATACACAATGTCCAGCATTTAGTCAAAAACTACCAGATATTAAAGAAGCAGGAAAATGACTCATAATCAGGACTTAAAAATCAATCATTAGAAACAGATGAAGAAATAAGATGATGATGGAATTAGTAGATGAGGACATCAAAACAGCTATTTAGAAATATGTCCCATAACAAAACATAGACATGATGAGGCAAAGAGGGAAGGTATAAAAACTAACCAAATGGAACTATAAGACACGAAAATTACAATATCTCAAATAAAAAATTCACTGGATTGGATTAACAGCATATTAGATTCTGCAAAAGAAAAGATGTATGAACCTGAAGACACAGCAAAAAAAAAAAAAAAAAAATCTGAAATAAAACACAGAGAGGGAGAAAAAGAAAAGTTGAAAAAAATAACACAGCACCAGTGACCAATGGGACAGTATCAAACTGTACACATAATTTGAGTTTCAGAAAAGAGACAAAAGGGGGATAAAAAGTATTAGAAAAAAAAGATCAAAATTTTTCCCAAACTGATAAAAACTATAAACATATATAAGTTCAATGAACTTCCCACATTAGAAACATAAAATAAAACCATATTATATATTTAAAATACATAACCAACAAGGACCCACCGTATAGCACAAAGACCTTTGCTCAATACTCTGTAACAACCTAAATGGGAAAAGAATTTAAAAAGAATCGATATTTATAATGGAATCTCTTTGCTGCACACATGAAACTAACACAACACTGTTAATCAACTATAAAATATAAAATAAAAATTACACCAAACCAAACCATACTAAGGCACTTCATAATCAAAGTACCAAAAATCAGAGACAAAAAGGAAATCTTAAAATCAGGGGGTGGGTAGAGACTTTTTGTTCAAAAGAAGAAAGATAAACATAAATATTTAATATCAACCTCTCATCAGAAATAATGCAAACCAGAAGACAACAGAACAACAACTTTAAAGGACAGAAAGGAGAACTCCCTGGTGGTCCAGTGGTTAGGACTCCATGCTCTCACTGCCAAGGGCCCAAGGTTCAATCCTTGGTTGGGGAACTAAGATCCCATAAGCCATGTAAGAAGCAGTAAGTCACCACTTTGTCTAAACAAGAGCTGAACAAACTCTTCTTAAATCCATAACAGAAGTACTCATAGGGCCTCTAAAATTGGAGACAGGCAGACAAATACAAAGAAGCAACAACTTACTAAAGCAGAAACCCACCAGCAAACATCTCCGCGGGAACCACAGTGCTGAGGTAGAGAAACCTGCACTGAAACTGACAACTTGCCAGAGACTCAGCATTGATGAGTCTGAGAAATAAAAACTCCAGGGGTGCCCACTCATCAGCGACGCCATGCTTTTATATATATTATCTGGGAGCTTGATCAGGTTCTTACAGTGAGTAAAAGGAAAAATTCCCTTACGCTTCTGGCTGGGGGAGAGGAAAAGGAACCATTTTGAATTAGACTAGGGCATCCTGTTCTTAAAAAAGTCTGCCCCCAGGAGAAACCAATTAGCCAGAGCCTGACCTCTTGGGGTTTTATCAGAGCCTGACTGACCCAGAGGAGGGATATCATCCAACTCCAGCATACTCTAGGCATCCTTTCCCACCAAAGCAGGGGAAAAAACTGAGAAGCATGTGTGTAGATCACAACCCAGAGGGACGGGATCACTGAAGGGCTAAAACCTACTCAGGGACTATAGAATGCTTCCCCTCCTCCACACCTTACCATGGATTACTAAAGACCTGTAAGAGCAGTTCCTTTGACCAAGTACATCATGTCTTCCTATTTTAATTATAAGACACACTAAAAGGCAAAAAGAAAAAAAAAACCCAACAGTCTGACAGGCAGAGAAACCATCAGAACCAGACATGACAAGGATATTGGGTGTTATCAAACTAGGAATATAATAACTATGATTAAGATGCTAAGGGCCCTAATGGCTAAAGTAGACAGCATGCAAGAACAGATGTGTAATGTAAGCAGAGAGAAGGAGATTCTAAGAACCAAAGAAAAATGAAAAAGATCAAAAACGCTATAATGGAAAGGAACAACACCTTTGATGGGCTGATTAGTAGATTAGAGACAGCTGAGGAAAGACTTTAGTCTGGGGATACCTCAATAGAAACTGCCAAAAGTGAAAAACAGAGAGAGAAAAAAAAACAACAACCAGAATATAATATTCAGGAACTGTGGGACAACTACAAAAGATGTAAAATCTGTGTAATGGAAATCTAGAAGGAAAAGAAAGAAAAAAGAACAGAAGAAATATCTGAAACAATAATGACTGAGAATTTCCCCAAATTAATTCAGTTAGATACTGAACCACAGATCCAGAAAGCTAACAGAACACTGAGCAGAAAAAAATATTCAGAAACTGCACCTAGGTGTATGACTTTTAATAAAATCAAAGATTAAAAAAAATCCTCAAAGAAGTCAGAAAAAGATACACCTTACCTATAAATAAGAATTACATCCAACTTGTGTTAAGAAACTATGCAAGCAAGAAGAGAGAGAAGTGAAATACTTGTTTCAGACACAGCTGACTTCAGAGCAAGACAAGTTATCAAGAATAAAGAGGGGCATTATTCTAAGCTAAAATGGGGACAGTCCTCCAAGAAGACATAACAATCCTTAATGTGTTTGTACTTAACAGAGCATCAAGCTACATGAGGCAAAAACTGATAGAGCTGCAAGAAGAAACAGATGAACCTTCTTTTAGAGATGGAAATTTCAATAACCCTCTATCAGAACGCACAGATCTGTCTGGCAAAAATAAGACAAGACATAGCTGAACTCAACAACACCATCAATCAATTGGATATAACTGACATACATAAACTATTCATCTTCTCAAGATCACACAGAATATTCACCAAGATAGACTGCTCTGAGCCATAAAATACATCTTAACAAAGTTTAAAGGAATAAAAATCATACAACATCTGCTCTTAGTCCACAAGGGAATTAAACTTGAACTCAGTAACAGAAAGAGAGCTAGAAAATCCCCAAGTACTTAGAGATTAAATAATACATTTATATATAACACATGGGTCAAAGAAGCTATCTCAAGAGAAATTAAACAGCATCTTGAACTAAATGAAAACAAAAATACAATTTGTTAAAGTTTGTGTAGTGAAAGCAGTGCTTACAGGGAAATTTATAGCACTGAATGAATACATTAGAAAAGAAAAATCTAAAATCAATCATCTAAGCTTCTACCTCAGGAAGCTAAAAGAGTAAATTAAATCCAAAGCAAACAGAAGAAATAATAAAAATTGAAATCAGGAAATCGATAGAGAAAAATCAATTATGTCAAAAGTTGGTCCTTTAAAAAGATCAATAAATTCAATAAGCCTCTAGCCAGGCTAAGGAGAAAGGAAAAAATAAAAAGAGAGGACACAGATTCCTAGTATCAGAAATAAAAAGGTGCAAAGATAATCTTCTCAACAAGTGGTGCTGGAATTGGACATCATATGCAAAAAAAACCCCAAAACCCAAAACTATACACAAACCTTGTATCATTTACAAAAATTAACTCAAAATGGATCACAGACCTAAATGTAAAACATAAAACCTAGAAGATAATATAAGAGAAAATCTAGATGACCTTGGATTTGGCAGTAACAATGATTTAGATACCACACCAAAGGGAGGATCCGTGAAAGAAATAATTGACAATCTGGATGTCATTAAACTTTGTGAAAGATATGTCAAGAGTGTGAAAAGACAAGTCACAGACTGGGAGAAAATACAGAACACCTATCTGTTAACTGAAATATACAAAGAACACTTATAAATCAACAATATGAAAACAACCAATCTGATTTTAAAATGAGCCAAAGACCCTAACAAGATACCCATCAAAGAAGAAATACAGATGACAAACAGGCATTTGAAAAGACGCTCCATATCATATGTCATCAAGGAAACAGAAACTAACGAGATACCCCTGCACACCTATCAGAATGGCAAAAATCCAGAACACGGACAACACCAAATGCTGGTGAGTGTGCAGGGCAACAGAAACTCTCATTCTGTCAGTTCAAAGACAAAAAAGGTCAAGCCACTTTGGGAGTCTTCCAAATATACTCTTACCATGTGATCCAGCAATCGTGCTCCTTGGCATTTATTCAAAGAAGCTGAAAACTTATGTCCGCACAAAGATATGCACACTGAAGTCTATAGCAGCTTTGTTCATAACTGTCAAAACTTGGAAGCAATCAAGATGCCCTTCAGCAGGTGAATGGATAAATAAACTGTGGTATGTTCAGACAATGTAATATTATTCAGCACTAAAAAGAAATGAGCTGTTAAGCTATGAAAAGACATGGAGAATTCAAAAGCAGAGACATTACTTTGCCAACAAAGGTCTGTCTAGTCAAGGCTATGGTTTTTCCTATGGTCATGTATGGATGTGAGAGTTGGACTGTGAAGAAGGCTGAGCGCCGAAGAATTGATGCTTTTGACCTGTGGTGTTGGAGAAGACTCTTGAGAGTCCCTTGGACTACAAGGAGATCCAACCAGTCCATTCTGAAGGCGATCAGCCCTGGGATTTCTTTGGAAGGAATGATGCTAAATCTGAAACTCCAGTACTTTGGCCACCTCATGCAAAGAGTTGACTCATTGGAAAAGACTCTGATGCTGGGAGGGATTGGGGGCAGGAGGAGAAGGGGACGACAGAGGATGAGATGGCTGGATGGCATCACTGACTCGATGGACATGAGTCTGAGTGAACTCCAGGAGTTGGTGATGGAGAGGGAGGCCTGGTGTGCTGTGATTCATGGGGTCGCAAAGAGTCGGACACGACTGAGCAAATGATCTGATCTGATCTGAAGTTAAAGAAGACAACCGGAAAATGCTACATAGTGTACGATTCCAACTATATGGCATTCTGGAAAAGGCAAAACTATAGAGATGGTAAAAGATCAGTAGTTGGGAAGGATGGGTGAACAGGTAGAGCACAGAGGATTTTTTAAGGCAGTAGAAATATTATGTATATTATAATGATGAATATACATGTGTCCAAACTCACAGAATATACAACACCCAGGATAAATCCGAATGTAAACAATGGACTCTGGGTGGTAACGAAGTGTCAAGTAGGCTCATCAATTGGAAGTGTGAAGTAGGCTCATCAATTTCAACAAATGTCCCACTCTGGTGAGGGATACTGATTGTGGGGGAGGTATAGGGGCAAGAGTAAATGGGAACTCTCTGTAATTTCCCCTCAATTTTGTTGTACCTTAAACTACTCTAAGAAATAATCTATGTACACCCGAAATTAACACATTGTAAATCAACTTGAATCCATTAAAAAAAAAAAAAAAAAAAAAAAAATATATATATATATATATATATATATATATATATATATAAAATCTAACACAAAAGAGAGGGACAGGAATGACCAACAAGCACATGCAAAGATGCCTAGCATCACTGGTCATCAGGAAAATGCAACTTAAAACTAGAACAAGGTATCACTATAAAACCAATAGAATGGATACATTTTAAAGAAATGGCAACATCAAATGGAGTCCTGCTGGAACTCTCATACATGGCTGGTGAGAATGGGAAACAACACAGCCACTTGAGAACAGCCTGGCAACCTGACTCAGGAATCTAATCCCAGGTATTTACTCAAGATAGAGGAAAACTTAAGTCCACGCAGACTTGTTTGCAAATGTTTATAGTGGTGTTATCCATACTAGCCAAAACCTGAAAAGGGTCCAAATGTCCATCAATTGGTGAGTGGATTAACCAATTCTGGTAGATTCACACAATGGCATACTAAGCAATACAAAGGGAGACACTACGGATACAATACATGTTACATGAAAGCCTGTTTTGCATTGGGTCATTTACAGTAATGAGGAAACAGCCTCAGAAAAAAAGTTTATTGTACTAACAAATCCTACAAGCAGAAATCGCCATGCAGGGTCACATGGGGAAGACACCAGGGTGGTCAGGAAGCAGACGACAGAGTGAGGGGAGTGCTTAGGCCATGGTCGCTAGTGGGGTTTCCTCAGGACGGGCAAGGCAAGGCATGGGGTACAGTTTAGGATCAACTAGTGTGAATAACCGCCAAGGGCTCTGGGCTGTGAAGGGGTCCCCAGGCACCTAGCATCCGGCCCTGGGATGATCAGGCAAAGGAAGATGGCTTCCTGGGCTGAGGGGGCAGATAGAGTAGGGATCTATCTGCCTTGCAGATCCAAGGCTCACTCAGGCTGGGTCCTTTGCTGTATCTAAGAATTGGTGAGCCCAGGGAGGGGCAATCTCCCCTAGCGAGGGCAGTCAAAACCTAATAATACATAGAAAATTTTAAATATTTACAATACAAAGCAAGACACAAAAATCCAATTATTTAAAAGTCTAGAACAGGCAAAACTACTGTGGTAGAAAAACCAATGATCACTAGAGGTTGGGTAGGGTAGGAAAAGACTGCAAAGGCCACTAGGGAACTTTTTTATGGTGATGGAAATGTTTTATATCTTAACTGTGGTGGTGGTGATATATACATCTGTCAAGATGCATCAAATCATACACTTGAACTGGAGAAAGTAACCATATGCAAGTTATACCTCAATAAAGCTTATTTAAATATACAAACTTAAATATGATCTAGCTTGTATCTTTAGACATTAAGACTAGTAAACAATGCAGTAATGCTCTGCATATTTCTTGCTTTATAACAGAGCTTAGTTACATTGCTGCTGCTGCTGCTAAGTCGCTTCAGTCGTGTCCGACTCTGTGCGACCCCACAGACGGCAGCCCACCAGGCTCCCCCGTCCCTGGGATTCTCCAGGCAAGAACACTGGAGTGGGTTGCCATTTCCTTCTCCAATGCATGAAAGTGAAAAGTGAAAGTGAAGTCGCTCAGTTGTGTCCAACCCTCAGCGACCCCATGGACTGCAGCCCACCAGGCTCCTCCATCCATGGGATTTTCCAGGCAAGAGTACTGGAGTGGGGTGCCACTGGCTTCTCCATTAGTTACACTAGCAATACATAATCTGTATCCTCCTTTTTTCACCAAGCATCATAATTACTCCCGTGTCATTTGAAGTTCATCCAACTGTACATTATTTTTAGAGAAATTTCAGACTAAGGGGATACACATTCAACATTTACTTGTTTATATGCAAAGCAGCTACTGCTGCTGCTAAGTCGCTTCAGTCGTGTCCGACTCTGTGCAACCCCATAGACAGCAGCCCACCAGGCTCTCCCGTCCCTGGGATTCTCCAGGCAAGAACACTGGAGTGGGTTGCCATTTCCTTCTCCAATGCATGAAAGTGAGAAGTGAAAGGGAAGTCGCTTAGTCGTGTCCGACTCTTCACGACCCCATGGACTGCAGCCTACCAGGCTCCTCTGTCCATGGGATTTTCCAGGCAAGAGTACTGGAGTGGGTTGCCACTGCCTTCTCTGAAAGTAGCTACTATGAAAGTGAATTTTATAGTCACTAAAACTCAAGTGGATTTAAGAGCCTCTAAAATCACATGCCAGGTTAAAACTATAAATTGTCTTTTTTTTTTTTTTATAAGTTGAAAATGGTTCAAGATTGGCAATTTCATATGGTTCACATTACATTAAGTAATACGAATGAAAATCTTAATTATAGAAGCATGACAAATACTATTATACTGCTTTAGAAGTAGTATACATTAACCAGTACTTAATTTGTTTTTATTGTTTATGGGTTCAAGAACAGGTAACAATCCTTATTTTTTTATCATCAATCCTTTTCCAGATTTGAAAACACAAATAAATAGTTGTTCTACCTAAACTACTTTAAACAAACCTGGGTAAATTTACTTAGAGCCTAATCTATTTCATTTGGCAGCTTTACAAGGTTTGGAAGAAAAAAAATATGGTCCCTTTAAGAAGACAGTATATAAACGGAGAAATCATTAAGCAGGAATTAAAAGCCTTTGGTAAGTTAGGAGTAAGATGGAGAAATTAAAAGCAATTCGTGCTCACACAGTAACAGTTGATTCACACCTTTCCTTTAAAATTAGCATTCCTGAACAGATTAAAAAATTTTTTTCATTGAATATAGTTGATTTACAATGTCTTAATTTCTGCTGCACAGCAAAGTGACTCAGTTATATACATATATACATTCTTTTTTATACCATTTTCATTGTGGTTTATCCCAGGATATTGAATATAGTTTCCTGTGCTATGTAGTGGTATTTTGTCATTTATCCGCTTTGTAACTGTTGGTATCTACTATCCCGAAACTCGACTCCGTCCCTCCTCCACCCGCCTCCCCCGTGACAACCACCATCCTGTTCTCTGTCTGTCGTCTGTTTCTGTTTGTAAACACGCTCACCTGTGCCGTATTTTAGATTTCACATACAAGTGACAGCATACGGGATTTGTCTTTCTGATTGACTTACTTCACTTAGTTGAAGTACTCTCTAGTTGCATCCATGTCCTTGAGACATGAGATGAGAATCACCAGAAGCCAAGAAAAGTTCAACAACAGAGACAAAAGAAAGATGTTACAAACCTCCTCAGCTGATGAAAGGAAGCAAATATTTAGACAATTAAGGCTCAAAGAACTTCCCTGGGGGCTCAGATGGTAAAGAATCTGCCTGCCAATGCAGGAGACATAGGAGATGCAGGTTCGATCCCTGGGTTGGGAAGATCCCTGGAGAAGGGAATGGGAACCCATTCCAGTATTCTTCCCTGGAGAATTCCATAGACAGAGGAACCCAGCAGGCTATAATCTTGGGGGTCGCAAAGAGTCAGACATGGCTGAGCAACTAACACACTTGACAAGGCTTGTAATATGTCATTGGTACTTAATATAGGCTTGGCAGAGTTTATATTTTTTTTAACCCTTACTGTAACGTAAATGGGGTTCTCAAGGCAAGAATACTGAAGTGGTTTGCCATTCCCTTCTCCAGTGGACCATGCTTTGTCAGAACTCTCTACTATGAATACACTATGAATACAAGAATACACAGAACTATACAAAAAAGATCATAATGACCCACCCAGATAACCACAATGGTGTGATCACTCACCTAGAACCAGACATCCTGGAATGTGAAGTCAAGTGGGCCTTAGAGAGCATCACTACGAACAAAGTTACTGGAGCTGATGGAATTCCAGTTGAGCTATTTCAAATCCTAAAAGATGATGCTGTGAAAGTGCTGCACTCAATATGCCAGCAAATTTGGAAAACTCAGCAGTGGCCACAGGACTGGAAAAGGTCAGTTTTCATCCTAATCCCAAAGGAAGGCAATGCTAAAGAATGCTCAAACTACCGCAAAACTGTACTCATCTTATGCACTACCAAAGTAATGCTCAAAATTCTCCAAGCCAGGCTTCAACAAAACGTGAACTGAGAATTTCCAGATGTTCAAGCTGGATTTAGAAAAGGCAAAGGAACCAGAGATCAAATTGCCAGTATCTGTTGAATCATAGAAAAAGCAAGAGAGTTCCAGAAAAAAAATCTACTTCTGCTTTACTGACTACACCAAAGCTTTTGACTGTGTGGATCACAATAAACTATGGAAAATTCTGAAAGAGATGGGAATACCAGAGCACCTGACCTGCCTCTGAGAAATCCATATGCAGGTCAAGAAGCAACAGTTAGAACTAGATATGGAACAATGGACTGGTTCCAAATCAGGAAAGGAGTACATCAAGGCTGTATATTGCCACCCTGCTTATTTAACTTACATGCAGAGTACATCATGAGAAATGCTGGGCTGGAAGAAGCACAAGTTGGAATCAAGATTGCTGGGAGAAACAGCAATAACCTCAAATATACAGATGACACCACCCTTATGGAAGAAAGTGAAGAGGAACTAAAAAGCCTCTTGATGAAAGTAAAAGAGGAGAGTGAAAAAGTTGGCTTAAAGCTCAACATTCAGAAAATGAAGATCATGGCATCTGGTCCCATCACTTCATGGCAAATAGATGGGGAAACAGTGGAAACAGTGTCAGACTTTATTTTGGGGGCCTCCAAAATCACTGCAGATGGTGATTGCAAGCCATGAAATTAAAAGACGCTTACTCCTTGGAAGGAAAGTTATGACCAACCTAGCAGCATGTTAAAAAGCAGAGACATTACTTTGCCAACAAAGGTCCATCTAGTCAAGGCTATGGTTTTTCCAGTGGTCATGTATGGATGTGAGAGTTGGACTATAAGGAAAGCTGAGCGCCGAAGAACTGATGCTTTTGAACTGTGGTGTGGGAGAAGACTCTTGAGAGTCCCTTGGACTGCAAGGAGATCCAACCAGTCCATTCTGAAGGAGATCAGCCCTGGGATTTCTTTGGAAGGACTGATGCTAAAGCTGAAACTCCAATACTTTGGCCACCTCATGCAAAGAGCTGACTCATTGGAAAAGACCCTGATGCTGGGAGGGATTGGGGGCAGGAGGAGAAGGGGACAACAGAGGATGAGATGGCTGGATGGCATTACCGACTTGATGGACATGAGTTTGAGTAAACTCTGGGAGTTGGTGATGGACAGGAAGGCCTGGAGTGCTGTGATTCATGGGGTCACAGAGTTGGACACAACTGAGCAAATGAACTGAACAGATACGGAGATGACACCACCCTTATGGCAGAAAGCGAAGAACTGAAGAGCCTCTTGATGAAAGTGAAAGAGGAGAGTAAAAAAGTTGGCTTAAAACTCAACATTCAAAAAACGAAGATCATGGCATGTGGTCCTATCAGTAAATGGCAAATACATGGGGAAACAACAGAAACAGTGACAGATTTTATTTTCTTGGCTCCAAAGTCAATGCAGATGGTGACTGCAGCCATGAAATTAAAAGATCCTTGCTCCTTGGAAGAAAAGCTATGACAAACCTAGACAGCATATTAAAAAGCAGAGACATTACTTTGCCAACAAAGGTCCATCTAGTCAAAGCTATGGTTTTTTCAGTAGCCATGTATGGATGTGAGAGTTGGACTATAAAGAAAGCTGAGCGCCGAAGAACTGATGCTTTTGAACTGTGGTGTTGGAGAAGACTTCTTGAGAGTCCCTTGGACTGGAAGGAGATCAAACCAGTCAATCTTGAAGGCAATCAATTCTGAATATTCATTGGAAGGACTGATGCTAAAGCTGAAACTCCAATACTCTGGCCACCTGATGCAAAGAACTGACCCATTAGAAAAGACCTTGATGCTGGGAAAGATTAAAGGCAGGAGGCAAAGAGGACAAGAGAGAATGAGATGGTTGGATGGCATCACTGACTCAATGAACATGAGTTTGAGCAAACTCCGGGAGTTGGCAATAGACAGGGAAGCCTGGCATGATGCAGTCAATGGAGTTACAAAGAGTCAGACACGACTGAGTGAACTGAACTGAACTGTAACCTAAATACTGTATCATGAATCTTTTTGTTTTTCCTTTCAGGCTGCATGGTGTGGCATGAAGAACATCCCCAACCAGGGATCAAACCTGCACCCCCTGCAGTGACTGGAAGCATGATGTCTTAACCACTGGCCTGCCAGGAAGTCCCTTAGCTTCACTTAAAAAACAAAAAATTATTTATTTGGTTGTGTCAAGTCTTAGTTGCAACACACAGGATCTTTAGCTGTGGCATGCAAACTCTTCCTAAGCTTCACTTTAAAAAAAAATGTCTGCCCATTAGATCCTAACTACTCTCAACAGGCATCTTGTGACAACTAATCAAAATTTAAGTAGAAAAAAAAAAAGGATGATCTAGCTACCCAAGAGACTTTGAACCCATTACACTATTTTAATGATGAAAGTAGCACTCCACTCATTACAGCATTTAGTAATTCTTTTGGGACAGCAGGTTTCAAGAAAAATTATTTTGAAATTATTTCAAACGTACAGGAAATACAAGATTAGTGCAAATAATTCTAGCATACTGTTCATCCCGATTCACTGCACTTTCCCCCACTTGCTTGCTCTGTGTTTTTTCTAAACCATTTGAGGGTTAGCTACAGACATTATCATGCCCCTAACCTTAAATATTTTGGCATGTACATTTTAAAAACAAGGGCATTCTCTCTTATAACCACAGAACAACGATCAAATTGCAAAAACTTAACACTCATACAGTACTATTATCTGGAATATGGTCCACACTCAAATTTCACCAATTATCCCAATAACGTCCTTCATGTTAATTTTCTCCCCTGATGTAAGATCCAATCTAGGATCATGCATTTCATTTACGTGTCAAGTCTCTTTAGTCTCTTTCAATCTGGAACAGTTCTGCAGTCTTTTTTTTTTTTTTTTTTTTACTTTCATGACCTTAATATTTTTGAAAAATTGTCTTACAAAATCTGTCAAGTTTGGTATGTCTAAAATTTCCTTAGTCAGATTCAGGTTAAACATTTGGGGCCGGAAGAACACAGAGATGCTGTGTGTCCTTCCAGGCAACTTGTATCACGAGGTGATCAACTGGTCAAGGTGGTACCCCGCAATCTCTCCACTATAAAGTTACTATATATTTCTTTGTAATTGAGAAATGCTTTGTGATTAGGGAAGTACTTTGAAACTATGAAAAATACCTTCTCTACAAATTCTCCATTGCTGACTCCTCCACGAATCAATTACTATAATGATTGCAAAATGGTGATTTCTCTAACTTGATTATTCTTTCTACATTTATTAGTTGGCATTCTAATGTAATAAAGAGCTTCCCATTTATCCCTTATGTACTTCATTTGTTTACCTTATTCAATGTGTTACAATCCATTATCATCATTATTCACCCTAACCTTGCACTATACTGTCCCATATGTTGCTTGAGCTGTCTCCATGTTCTTTTAACATTTAATACCATAAAAGGTATTATCCCAACTTACAGATAAGGAAAATGAAGTGGCTTACCCTTTTATAAAGGCAAGTGTGTAGAAAGTTTGCAGTAGAACCAGTCTATCAGTTGGAAAATTAACTAAAAGCTCAGTTATGAAATTTACAGTTGTTCCTTGCAACTACCACTTATAGCACCTTGTAACCACACTGCTGCTGCTGCTAAGTCGCTTCAGTCGTGTCCAACTCTGTGCGACCCCAGAGATGGAAGCCCACCAGGCTCCCCCGTCCCTGGGATTCTCCAGGCAAGAACACTGGAGTGGGTTGCCATCTCCTTCTCCAATGCATGAAAGTGAAAAGTGAAAGGGAAGTCGCTCAGTCGTGTCCAACTCTTAGCGACCCCATGGACTACAGACTACCACGCTCCTCCATCCATGGGATTTTCCAGGCAAGAGTGCTGGAGTGGGGTGCCATTGCCTTCTCCATGTAACTACACTAGCATCCAGTTTTTAAAACCAGAAAAGGAGGCTGGCTCCACGTTAGAATAAAGTAACAAAGTACTTTTAATGTTTTCGTTCAATATAGCAGACCACAGCAGTTAAATCTGCTGGATCGCTAAAAAGGACAAGAGTTAAAATTACCCTATTTACTATTCATTATTATTATTTACTACTATTATTATTATAATTACATCACATATATATTTATTTAATTATATGACTACCCTATAAGGCATGTCTTTCAACACAGCAGACCACAGCAGTTAAATCTGCTGGATCGCTAAATAGGACAAGAGTTAAAATTACCCTATTTACTATTCATTATTATTATTTACTATTATTATTATAATTATATCAAATATATATTTATTTAATTATATGACTACCCTATAAGGCATGATGTAGCTATCATTATTTCACTTTATCAATGAGAAAACAACTTTTAAAAATCAAAGAACCACATTCCAAAAGGCCCAGATTGTTAAATTTATTACCCAGCACCTGGTGATGATCACCAGATATGTGGATTTTACCCACATCCATGAAGTCCCCACCATCTGGCAGGGGGCAGCAGATGGAAAGGAAAAAGCAAAAATGGGGAGTTAAACCAGCATTAAGTTGGAACTTCGTAACTCTGGTTCCTGGAAAAATCAGAGAATCATTGTCATAAAGGGTGTCAGCTACAGTCAGTAATAAGAGTGGAACCCAGGCCATGAGGCATTTGATAAAGTCTGCTGATTTATTTAGGTTAGGTGAGTGAGTCTCTAAAAAGGAAAATGCTATTAAGTAAGCTCAAGTCGCAGGCACAAAGAATGAAAGGTAAAGATGACAAGCACTTGTAAATCTTCATCAACGATAAAAAGGCTGTCTAATAATGACAATATGTCAATTATATCTCAACAGTAAAGAAAAGGCTGTGCACTTAGAAGTCTAACTGCAGGCTGGGCTACAGCGGCTGCGTGGGGTGGTGGAAAGGGGATGAGAGCAGAATTAGAAGATCTAGGGCCCAGATTTCTAACCTGTACAACTAAGAGGCTGGATAACCTTCTCTCCCAAGGGCCTCCCAGCTGCAAAATTCCTTCAGATACAAAACTGCAGTTGCTGCCGAGCGTGGCTCAAGTGAGGCACCTGGAGAGCCACCACTGGAGGCCAGTCCAACAAGTACAACTTATTTCACTCCACAATGTTACACATTTGGCTTAATTTCTGCACTTCTTTCGGAACAAGAAGAGGGTTAAGGAGATGGTGGAGTTTAAATACTTATTTTTAACCTCTCATTTTTTCATAGCTTCAATATATGCAGTTTCCACAGCATTTTAAAATTTGAGAGTTTCATAGTGGTATAAACTTTATGTCAACAATAAAAATATGCAAGAGGGCATGAACTGATACATTTCTTCCTTTTATCTTCCCTCTCAACCTGCCTGAGTCCTAACAGAGCAGACAAGACTGCTGAACCCTTTCTTTAAGTGGATTATAACTGGTAACTTTTCCCACATATGACACCAACCTTGAAATGGTCGACTCTTTAGAAACATAATTTGTTGTTTTCAGTCCCTCAGTCATGTCTGACTCTTTGCAACCCCATGGGCTGCAGCATGCCAGGCTTCCCTGTCCTTCACCATCTCCCGGAGCTTGCTCAAACTCACGTCCACTGAGTTGGTGATGCTATCTAATCATCTGGCACCAGCAATTTACTCTTCGCAGCAAACATTCACCTTTCATTCAGTCTGAGGGCAGCCACAGAGCCAGGTACAGGCAGACTTGGAATATATTGACCAATTTCTCTCCCTTAGAATGGTATTCCTTTACAACATACTTTTTGTAGTTCAAATGGAACTTCGGGAATAATAGAAATTTACTGATTAAAAGGCTCCTGAAAATGACCTTCCCCATCTTCCTGGGTGACTCCAGCTCCCTCAAAAGCTGAGAGACACTGAACTGGCCACATGGCCCTGTTTGCCTACTGTCATGAGTCTCAGTGCTGTTACTTTCTTCACATTTAATTTACTTACTCACACTCTTCTTAATACTCAGTATAATTTAAGTCTCTTTCTTCCTCACACTCTAAAGTTAAAGAAACCGATTAAGGTAAAAATACATTAACCTTTGGCTTTAATATTGTGTCAGTTTTCTGAGAGGCAGATCATCCAATAATCCAGTTGTCTTCCATGTTTAAATAAAATCACATTTAACAAATCAGGGTATGTGTTGATTTTGGAATTGGCCTTCTACTAAAATAAACAACTTTAAATGCCTGTAAGTCCAAAAGAAAAAAAAAAGGTTTCCCTAATTAGGAATTCTGAGTATTCACCCAGAAGAATTCAAAGTCAGGTCTTAAGAAATACTTGCACATTCATGTTCCTAGCAACATTATCCACGACAGCCAAAACATGGAAGTAACCCAAGTGCGCATCAACAGATGAATGGATAAACAAAATGCAGTATATACATACAAAGGAATATTAATATTATTCAGCCCTAAAAAGGAAGGAAATTCTGAAACCTGCTATAAGATGGATGCATATCGATGACATACTGCTAAGTAAAAGATGCCAGTCATAAATCATATATGATTCCACTTATATGAGGTACCTAGAACAGTCAAATTCAAAGAGACAGAAAGAAAAGAAGTGGTTGCCAGGGGAACCACTATGGGAAGAGAGAGAATAGGGAGTAGTTGTTAATAGGTACAGAACTTTCTTAGTTTAGTTTTTTAGTTTTACAAAAAGAAAAGAGTTCTGGAGGTTAGCAGCACAACAATATGAATGTACTTAATGCTACTGAACTGTACACTTAAAAAATGGTTACGAAGGCAAATTTTACATGATGTGTATTTTACCACAATTTCAAAAAATTCTTTGTGTCACAAAGCTAAATCCCAGGGCTGAAAGTCCTTTCAGTTTGAACCAGCACATTATCCATCATTTCAACAACACTTGGCAGGGTGAGAAGTCAAGCAAGACAAATAGCTCTCTCTGAGTACCTTACGTTGCTTAATGACAGGTGTGTTGTCCAAAATCATTAGCTTTTAAAAAGGAGCAGCCTTAACTCTCCTCTGGAACTGGTTAGGGATCTCAGTTTCCCTTCATTAAGTTCCTGACAGCTCAATGTCCTCACATCTGTCACTGTTTGGGAGACTGATTCCAAGAACATAAATTGCTTCGAGGACTGGGCAACAAATTTATTCTGGTTCACAGGACAGAGCTGAACCCATCTGTTTTCTAATCAAAAGCCATATTTGAATCAGTTTTGCTCCACCATGGGACCACACTAATGGGAGCAGTACAATCATATGGTATTTTCCTCCTTTCCATCCATGTAGTACACATGATTATGGGAAACACAAATCAATTAGAGGCATGACAGCACCCTCAGAAACAGGGTCTCTGCAGACTGTAGGACCTTCAACCAATTCCATTTTTATCTGTTAATTCTTTGGACCACGGTGATTGATTTCCTCTAAGTGATTTCATTTCCTCTAAGTGACATGGTTTCTTTCTGAATTACACACGGGAAAATATTCTTACCAACTTACCTTAATCTTTTTTTAAGCTGTAAACTGTCATGGATGATCCTTTTAACAAACTCTAATTCACCTCCTTCTGCCATGATCTCTGTGATTCCTCCTGTATTTACAGAACTGGGTGGGGGTCTTCGAGGATTTCGAGAATTTACTCCCTGAACAACAACAACAAAAACTCTGATGAAAAATTTTTATACCTTAAGACCAGGTCTCTGTAACCTAGTTCTAAGTAAGAATGCTTCGACATAATTTCAATTTCCAAGTACCATGCTAGACTTAGGATTTAAAAATCATATAACCTCGGCATTTGAAACAACTACATTTGTGTAAATATTCCTTCCCTAAAGGGTTTGATTAAACATACTAACATTGTACTTTTTTATGTACCAATTCTGTCACTTTTTCTTTATGTTTTCTGTCTTGGTATTAAGTGGTAAAAGTGAAAAAAAAAAAAGCAAAAGCTTCCAAGCTGCAAAGGACATTGCCAAGAAAGTACAAAGACAACCCACAGAATGGGAGAGAATATTTGCAAATAACATACCTAATAAGGGGCTTCCCTGATAGCTCACTTGGTAAAGAATCCGCCTGCAATGCAGGAGACCCTGGTTCAATTCCTGGGTCAGGAAGATCTGCTGAAGAAGGTATAGGCTACCGACTCCAGTATTCTTGGGCTTCCCTTATGGCTCAGGTGGTAAAGAATCTGCCTGCAATGTGAGAGACCTGGATTCGATCCCTGGGTTGGGATGATTCCCTGGAGAAGGGAAAGGCTATACCCACTCCAAGAGACTTGCATACAGAATAAAGAATTCTTAAAACAGTCAGAAGAAAAACAGCCCAATTCAACTGGGCAAAGGATCTGAACAGGCCTTTATCCAAAGAAGATACACAAATGATCAAAAAGTACATGAAAAGATGTTCAACATCATTAGCCATCAGGGATATGCACACTCAAACCACAATGAGCTACCACTCCATTCCTCCTAGGATAGCTGTAACCAAGAAGATAATAACAAGTGTTGACAAAGATGTGGACAAACTGGAAGTCCCGCACACTAGTTATAATAAAAAATGGTGCAGCCACTGTGGAAAACATTCTGGCAGTTCTTTAAACAATTAAACACACAGTTACCAGATGACCTAGTAATTCCGCTCCTAGGTATATACCTAAGAGAAGTGAAAACATGTTCCTGCAACCACTTGTACAAGAATACTTGCAGCAGCTTTGTTCATAATAGCCAAAAAGTGCCTAAAACCCAAATGTCCGTTGATGAACAAATGGATTGATAAAAGGGGTATTTCCATACAATGGAGTATTTATTCGGCAATAGAAAGAAACTAATACACAGTATGATATGGGTGAACCCTGAAAACATACTATGTTCAGTGAAAGAAGTTAGCCACAAAAGACCACAGATTTTATAATTCCATTTTAGTGAAATGTTCAAAATAGCCAACTCCAGAAACAGAAAGTAGACTAGGACTAAGGGGGCTGCAAGAAAACCAAGAGTAACTGTTAATGGATGTGGAGCTTTTTGGGGGGGGGATGGTGAAAATGTTCCAAAATTAATTGGGTAATGGTTGCACAATTCTGTGAATATACTGCTGCTGCTGCTAAGTCACTTCAGTCATGTCCGACTCTGTGCGACCTCAGAGACGGCAGCCCACCAGGCTCCCCCATCCCTGGGATTCTCCAGGCAAGAACACTGAGTGGGTTGCCATTTCCTTCTCCAATGCATGAAAGTGAAAAGTGAAAGTGAAGTCGCTCAGTCGTGTCCGACTCTTAGTGACCCCATGGACTGCAGCCTACCAGGCTCCTCCGTCCATAGGATTTTCCAGGCAAGAGTACTGGAGTGGGGTGCCATTGCCTTCTCCAGTGAATATACTAAAAATAATAAAATTCTACCCTTTAAATAGGTGAACTGATGGCATGAAAATTACATTTCAGTAAAGCTGATGTAAAAAGATATTTAATTCTGGTGCCAGTAATAGTCTATTTCTTCATCTGGAAGCTCGTTCTACAAGAACATTCACTTTGGAAAATCCAGCTTACACTTATGGCCTGTGTATTTTTACGTGTATATAGAATATCTCAATATTTTTCTTAAAAATGTACTCTAGTGACTATTTTAGTTCTTAAATCTATCTGCATCAAGAGCCAAAATTTAATTTCCTAAATCCTGCTTTACTTCATGCTCCAATCTAGAATGTCTTATTGCTAATAAATTTCTGTCCAGCTCACCCCCAACTCAAATTTGATCCATGTGGAATTTATTTTGTTATGAGGTATGTAAATGGTATTTTAGAGCATCTGAGTGATTCTAAAAATAATTTATTCTCTCAAAGTTTTAAGCATACACACCACCCCTTGTTTCCTCTAATATTTCTATTAGCTTTTCTTTAGATGAGGAAAAATTAGGTTAAATCAATAATATTTTATTGATTTTCAACAGCTTAGTTATTTTCAGCCAATGTATGAGCTGTTTTAAGCCAATATATGAGCTGTTTTTAGCCATTTTCATGAGCAAATATATTTTATTTCATAAAATCAATATACTCATTTCAAGTTGGAACACTAAATCAGCCATTCGTTTACTATCAAATGATAGCTGGCTGTAAAAACAGTGATCTTTCCTTAGGTCAAAAAGCCCAATGCAGGAGTAGACTGTAACCTAAGTTGGTCCAATCAGAAGAAATCTAAATGTTCAACGGTTTGAGAAAGAAAAGAGCTCCCTTCTCACCCTCTCCTCCTCCCCATATATTACTCTGCCACAAGTAAACCAACTTGAGAACAGAACCAACCAAGGGTCAGATCAGAGCCAAAGGGAACTTGAAAAGTCTCAGCCTTGATACTATGATGAACTCCTTGATCAACCTGTTCCTCAAGTTCATGCTATTGCTGGATTTCTCAGATACATAAGCCAATAAACCTTTTTGGAAAGTCAATCTGAATTAGATTTTCCGGTGCTTGATACCAGAAGCATCCTAACTGATACAGCTTCCAAAAGAAATGTTGCTCTTATCTTTGCAAACAAGGAAAACGTAGATAAATATTCAACTACTTTAAAGGAGAAGATATTTTACCTTGGCTTCCAACTGATTGGCAAAAAAGGGAGGGTTGCACATGCAAAAGTCATAGATTATCTCAGATTCTTCTTTAAGAGCATCCATCAGGAGTGTCTTCTGTGGTACTTTAACCACTAGGGGAAAAAAAAGAGAGACTTAACTACTATTAATACTGTGACAGTTTTCAAATATATCCACAAATTCTTCGACACTAGTCCCTTCAAGAGGTGGTGTTTGATTTCCCGCTCCCTGAATGCAGCTTCACTCAATGACTTGCTTTTATTGAGAAGAATATGATAAAAGTAAAAGGGTATCACTTCTGAGGCTAGGTCATAAGAAGCAATATGGCTTCCTCTTTGCCCTATCACTTAAACAACTTGCTCTATGAGAAGCCAGCTGACATGCTCCAAGGATGCTTAAGTAGCCCTGAGGAGAGATCCACATGGCAGTGAACTAAAGCTTCCTGCCTACAGCCATGAAAGTGAGCCATCTTGGAAGCAAATCTCTATCCCCAGGCTTTCAGACTACGACCTCATGAAAGACTCTGAACCAGAACCACCTGGCTGGGCCACACCCAAATTCCTGACCCACATGAATAATGAGATAATAAATGTTTACTGCCTAAACTGCCAGATTTGGGGGTAATTTGTAATACAGGAATGGATAACTAAAAAACTCATTAATAATATATTAGGGGACTTCCTTGGTGGTCTAGTGGCTAAAACTCCACGCTCCCAATGACCATGGGCTCAGGTTCGATCTCTGGTCAGGGAACTAGATACCACATGCTGCAATGAACTGCAACTAAGAGTTCACATGCCATAACAGAAGACCCACATGCCACAAAGATGGAAGATCGGGAAAAAAAAAAAAAAATTGAAGATCCTGTGGGCTGTAGCTAAGACCCAGTGCAGTCAAATAAATAAACATTTACTATATATATTAATATCTCCCCTTATGTTTAACACTAGTAAGAAAAGCCAGTTTCTTAGACAGCCAGTGTAAATTTGCTGCATGACTCAGGGAGCTCAAACTGGGGCTCTGTGACAAACTAGAGGGGTGGGATGGAATAGGAGGGAGGTCCAAGAGAGAGGGGACATGTGTTTACCTATGGCGGACTCATGCTGATCCAACACAATACTGTAAGGCAATTATCCTTCAATTAAAAATAAATAACTTAAAGAAAAGCCTATTTCTTCCAAAGAGAGACATAAAGTCTCTTTAATGCCAAAAAAAAAAAAAAAGAACTGCCTTTTATGTAGACAATAAGCACAGAAATAAAAGTAAAAGCTCTACTTGGATACACTGTTTAAGTTAGGGCACCCCATCAGTCTCTTATGGTACTTATATAACTTAAAGGGGCTTCCCCAATGGCTCAGTGGTTAAGAATCTGCCTGCAAAAAAAAAAAAAAAAGAATCTGCCTGCAATACAGCAAACACAGGAGACAAGGGTTCGACCCCTGGGTTGGGAAGATCTCCTGAGTGAGGAAATGGCAACCCACTCCAATATTTTGGTCAGGATAATCCTATGGAGCCTGGTGGGCTATAGTTGGTGGGGTCGCAGAGTCGGAAATGACTGAGAGACTTAGCACAAAGGAAATTTAACTATTTGTAGCACAGTTCCATATACTGAAATAAAAAAGATAGTACAGTTTAATCAACAGTGGGATCTTCTTCCTTTTAAAATCTTGGTGACTAGGTTACTTCATATACAGTTGGTTCTCATTAGCAGTAAAGTCACCACAAACACTGAATTAGTGAATACTGAACCACTGACTCCTAAGAGAAATACAGGGTTAGGTAGCTTCAAGCCTCTGATTACATTTTCATCACCCAATCAATATATATCCTATTTTATGTATCTCTGTTTAAAGACACCTTATTTAATATACATTACTGACTCATCAACATTGAACTCATGGCCAACAGTACTATAATATGTCTGAAGAAAACTTATCTGACACATGTATTTTCTGTAAGGCACATCACAGCCTTCTTGTACTTAGGAACACTAGTACTCAAGTACTATGTTTAGGGGCCATTAAAAACAGCAAAATCACCAAGAAAAAGCACAGAATTGCAACAACGAAAAAAGTGGTACTAAATAGACCATGAAAAGAACACTTGTTTACAGTGTGAGAGTTGAAAGGAGACAGCAGGGAAAAGAAAAAGAAAGGACAGCAGGGAACACACACACTGGGTGATTCAAATTTTTTCCCATTTTGCACATGTCTGTGAATGACCACAAAAGAGCCACAAGTATTGATTTGGGGGCTAAAAATAGCCACATGTAAGCCAACTTTAGCAAGTAGGCAAATTCACAAACACAGAATCCACAAAGTATGAGGATCGGCTGCGTTCACTCTGTTTCTGAGTTGATTCTGATAACAAAGCAGCAAACCCAATTACAACTGTACCAAATTTTTAAAAATTAACCAAAGGTTGTATGTTAAAGCAAAAGATAATGAGATGTGTTAAATTAGAAAAACAGGTTAACAAACAAAACTTGAAAGGAATATTGATTTTGCAGAGCTAACCTTTAATAAGATCAGACAAGTTATTCTGCTCCACATTCTTCTTTGCATAGTTGAAGCACATATCATCTACTTCTGTTGCAAGGAAATACCAGCCATTTAAGGTTGTTCCAAGTAAAGGATAGATGCAGGATGCCCCAGTACCTAGTGAAATAAGAATTCAAAACACATTGCACACACCTGAGCAGAAGGTGAGAACAATCAGCAAAAACACCATTCTTCTTTTCTTAGAATTCTTATAGCCTTAACAGCTTAAAACAACAACCTGGTACTGATTATACACACATTGCAGCTACTGGTTTCATGTATGTTAGTCTTACGTCATAGTTAGTTTCACATTTCCTGGAGGAGAGAAACCTTCCTGCACTCATTGTATGCTATATGTAAAATGAAGTATGGCTGGTGATCAAGAATACAAGACTGACTAACTGAAAACTGCCAAAACAATTTACTTTATAAAAAGTCTTCATTTTAAATCTCTCATGAAACTTAATTTTCTTGAAAGAAATCAATGTAATTTGTTAAAACAGTACAGGAATATCTTACATAGATCAACGTACACATCCCATTCTACAGAAACAGGAAAAAATACAGAGAGTATAAGATTTTTATAATATTCAATCACCCAATTTCCCACATATCTATCTGTAAGTTGTTACTTGAAGGAAACCAGAAGTAAAAAGGATTTATTTCTCAGATGTGGAAGCATGGAAAAACATTTGATCCAGGTTCAAAACATCAGTCATAAACTGGTCCCACCACAGTTTCAAGGGAGACCTTCAAAGGCAAATGCTCCTGGCAAATCTCTCTCTGACAATTAGGGTTTGGTCCTAAACTTGCATGTAGAACCTCTAACCATAGATTGGACAAGCATATACTAACCACAAATAATTGCCACTCACTGATTTGGCCAATGAGATCCTAAAGAGTATATTCAAGAGAAGAAAAGCCGGTGTTTTTCTCAGAGGCTCACAGTAGTCAGCCAACTTTCCAGGACCACATTTTGGTGCCAGTCTAGCCTTAGGGAACAACTAGAAGCCAGAGAAATGCCTAACCCAGAGGAAAGCGAGGATCCCCTTACTGCTTCCTTATTAAGTACTCAGAACAGGCTAGTAAAAGACACGACAATGACTGATGGCTAGAACATTTAAGATCTTTTGACAGTCACAGTGATGCTACATTTATTGTCATGTTTACTAACAACATCCTGGCCCTGATGCTACTGGGCAAACATCTCTGGGGGATGTGAGAAGTTGTAAGGGAAGGACTGGTAAAAGGTACTCAAGCCCCTCTCAGAATCCACAATTATGTAGACCCTGCTAGTCATTCTGGAAAGATAGTCACTCAAATAAGGAAATTAAGGAAATTTAAGTAGCACTTCCAGCTCTGTAGGGAAAAAAAACAACTCAGAGCAGATTCCAGGCCCTTGAGTCTCTACACAACGGCTCCCTTTCTTCGGCTCCCTTTCTTCGTACTTCAACTTCATTTAAAAGCGAAAAGAAAAACGACATCTCCCTTCAGCTGTCCAAAGATAAGGTGCCATCAGGGTAATAAACAAAGGTGAAAGACCTGCCCTCTGCCAAAAAAATCAAGTTTCTCAATTCTTAAGACCAGAAGATTTGCATTCTACATTCTAATCCCCTCAGAAAGCTGAATGATATTTTTAAATAGGTCACGTATGGATGTGAGAGTTGGACTGTGAAGAAGGCTGAGCGCCGAAGAATTGATGCCTTTGAACTGTGGTGTTGGAGAAGACTCTTGAGAGTCCCTTGGACTGCAAGGAGACCCAACAAGTCCATTCTGAAGGAGATCAGCCCTGGGATTTCTTTGGAGGGAATGATGCTAAAGCTGAAACTCCAGTACTTTGGCCACCTTGTGCAAAGAGTTGACTCATTGGAAAAGACTCTGATGCTGGGAGGGATTGGGGGCAGGAGGAGAAGGGGATGACAGAGGATGAGATGGCTGGATGGCATCACTGACTCGATGGACATGAGTCTGAGTGAACTCCGGGAGTTGGTCAAGGACAGGGAGGCCTGGCGTGCTGCAATTCATGGGGTTGCGAAGAGTCGGACATGACTGAGCAACTGAACTGAACTGAATAATCCTACAATGATAAATAAAAATGGAAAGTGTATAACCATAGAATTAGAGCAAACTAATGGAGTCTGGGGGAAGAATTTATATAAAACCCTAATTAGAATGAATGTGATTTCAGTGAGAGTGCCCCTTGTGAAGAGCTAAAATCCATTAACCTCCTATATCCCCAAGTGCTATTTTAGAGGGTTTGGGGCATAATTAAAATAAATTAGTACTAAATAGGCTCTCAAGCTTTTTAAGCTTTTTATAACCCATCAGCCAATCTCCTGCGAGGAACATAAAAGAAACTTTTTTTAAACCCCATTATTTTTACCTAGTGCTTAGTTCATATCATGTGTTCAGAATTTTGAATGTCGAAAGAACGATGTATTTATCCATCAACATTCAACAAATCATTTACTGGGCACCTGCTGCTAAGTCGCTTCAGTCACGTCCGACTCTCTTCGACCCCACAGACGGCAGCCCACCAGGCTGCCCCGTCCCTGGGATTCTCCAGGCAACAACACTGGAGTGGGTTGCCATTTCCTTCTCCAACGCATGAAAGTGAAAAGTGAAAATGAAGTCGCTGTGTTGTGCCCGACTGTTAGCAACCCCATGGACTGAAGCCTACCAGCCTCCTCTGTTCATGGGATTTTCCAGGCAAGAGTACTGGAGTGGGGTCCCACTGTGTGCCAAAAACTTTGCTAAGACTTTGAATGTTAAAGTATTAATAACAGATTTGGTACTTTGCAATTGGGTGGCAGAGAAAAACATTAATCAATCAGACAAGTGAATGTGGTTTTTAAAAAATTCCATGAAGGAAAATACACAGTTTTCTTAAGTTCATATTCAAGGAACGTTATCATATCTTATGCTGGAAAGTCAGAGGCTTTCTTACAAAATAAGGCTTGAGTTAACAGTTCAGTTCAGTCGCTCAGTCGTGTCTGACTCTTTGCGACCCCATGAACTGCAGCATGCCAGGTCTCTCTGTCCATCACCAACTCCTGGAGTTTACTCAAACTCATGTCCATTGAGTCAGTGATGCCATCCAACCATCTCATCCTCTGTCGTCCCCTTCTCCTGTCTTCAATCCTTCCCAGCATCAGGGTTTTTTCTAATGAGTCAGTTCTTCGCATCAGGTGGCCAAAGTACTGGAGTTTCAGCTTCAGCATCAGTCCTTCCAGTGAATATTCAGGACTGATTTCCTTCAGGATTGACTGGCTGGATTGCCTTGCAGCCCAGGGGACTCTTGAGAGTCTTCTCCAACACCACAGTTCAAAAGCATCAATTCTTCAGCGCTCAGCTTTCTTTATAGTCCAACTCTCACATCCATACATTACTACTGCAAAAAACATAGCTTTGAATAGACAGATCTTTTTTGGCAAAGTAATGTCTCTCTGCTTTTTAACATGCTGCTAGGTTGGTCATAACTTTCCTTCCAAGGAGTAAGCGTCTTTTAATTTCATGGCTGCAGTCACCACCTGCAGTGATTCTGGAGCCCACTGTTTCCCCAACTATTTGCCATGAAGTGATGGGACCAGATGCCATGACCTTAGTTTTCTGAAATGTTGAGTTTTAAGCCAACTTTTTCACTCTCCTCTTTCACTTTCATCAAGAGGTTCTTTAGTTCTTCTTCCCTTTCTGCCGCAAGGGTGGTGTCATCTGCGTATCTGAGGTTATTGATATTTCTCCCGGCAATGTTGATTCCAGCTTGTGCTTCTTCCAGCCCAGCATTTCTCATGATGTACTCTGCATATAAGTTAAATAAGCAGGGTGACAATATACAACCTTGACGAACTCCTTTCCCGATTTGGGACCCGTCTGTTGTTCCATGTCTAGTTCTAACTGTTGCTTCTTAACATGCATACAGATTGCTCAGAGGCAGGTCAGGTGGTCTGGAATTCCCATCTCTTTCAGAATTTTCCACAGTTTGTTGTGATCCACACAGTCGAAGGCTTCGGCATAGTCAATAAAGCAGAAATAGATTTTTTTCTGGAACTCTCTTGCTTTTTCTATGATCCAACGGATTTTGGCAATTTGATCTCCGGTTCCTCTGCCTTTTCTAAATCCAGCTTGAACATCTGGAAGTTCATGGTTCACGTACTGCTAAAGCATGGCTTGGAGAATTTTGAGCGTTACTTTGCTAGCGTGTGAGATAAGTGCAATTGTGCAATAGTTTGAACATTCTTTGGCATTGCCTTTCTTTGGGATTAGAATGAAAACTGACCTTTTCCAGTCCAGTGGCCACTGATGAGTTTTCCAAATTTGCTGGCATATTGAGTGCAGCACTTTCACAGCATCATCTTTTAGGATTTGAAATGGCTCAACTGGAATTCTATCACCTCCACTAGCTTTGTTCGTAGTGATGCTTCCTAAGGCCCACTTGACTTTGCATCCCAGGATGTCTGGCTCTAGGTGAATGATCACACCATTGTGATTATCTGGGTCGTGAAGATCTTTTTTGTACAGTTCTTCTGTGTATTCCTGCCACCTCTTCTTAATATCTTCTGCTTCTGTTAGGTCCATACCATTTCTGTCCTTTATTGTGTCCATCTTTGCATGAAATGTTCCCTTGGTAGCACTAATTTTCTCAAAGAGATCTCTAGTCTTTCCCATTCTATTGTTTTCCTCTATTTCTTTGCACTGATCACTGAGGTAGGCTTTCTTATCTCTCCTTGCTATTCTTTGGAACTCTGCATTCAAATGGGTATATCTTTCCTTGTCTCCTTTGCCTTTCTCTTCTCTTCTTTTTACAGCTATTTGTAAGGCCTCCTCAGACAACCATTTTGCCTTTCTGCATTTCTTTTTCTTGGGGATGGTCTTGACAAGTACAAATATGGGGAAGAGTTCGCAAGTACAGTACAAATGAGAAATAATGAGGTGAAGGTGGGAAAGTCCAGGCAGGGGGAACAACATGTACATAGAATCATAATGTCTGATTAGAAGAACTAAAGACAACTGTAGAAATCCCCCAAAAAAGAAAAAGAATATAAGGCAAGGGTTAGAGAGACCTAGAGGGCAAGAATCAGACAATGAAAATTCTAATAGACCTACTAAAGGTTTTGGGTGTTTATCAGAGAAGCAAGAGAAAGTCATTAAAATGGTAAACATAATAATTAGACACAGGTTTATGCACACTTTCTGGAATGGAAAGGCAACAGAGTAGTTGAGAAGCTATTTTGTAGACAGGGAGACATGATGGTGACTCGGGCTGGGATGGTGGCAACTGAGATGGAGAAAAGTAGATGATTTAAGGAATATTTAAAAAAGGAAAACTATTTTAGGGTAAAAGGTGACAGACACTGTCAGTGAGAATGGAGAGAAGCAAAAATCAAGGATGACAGGGTGGACTGTGAGGGAGCTGCTGAAACAAGGAACAAAGGAAGAGGACCTGGATTAGGAAGGGAGAGTCTGAGTTTGGTCTTGGACATTGCAAAATCTGAGATGTCTTTGATATATCCAAGTTTCCTGTATATTTTGGACCAGAGTTCAAGAAAAGTAATCTGAATTGGAAGAATAAACAATCTGTAGGTTATCTGCATGGAGGTAGAAAATAAAGTGGTAGACATGGACAAAATTGCCTAGAGGTAGAGTGCCAAATAGGAAAAGCGTTAAGACTGAGCTTCAGAAATTCTCAATATTTAATAGCCAGATACAAGAAAGGAAGCCTGAAAAGGGGAGAAGAGTGACTAAAAATGAAAAGGTAAAACCAGAGTCTGGTGTCATGGAAGCTAATGGAGGAGAGTGCATTTAAAAGAGAAAGGAGAGGTAGGTAAATGCTGCTGGAAAGGTCATGTATTATGAGCCTTGAAAATGTCAAACATTTACTATCACCTAGAAACTGTCTCCTATTAAGTATATTTAGAAATAGAGTACAGAGTTTTTAATTCTTCATTCTTTCTATAAAGAATTAATAAAGTCCAACAGATTAACAAATTTTAAACTCTATCAAAATGAAAACACTGGCTATGACTGACATACATTTATAATTGCAAAACACACCCTAGCTTCATTTCCTTCTGTTTCTCTACTTATTTCCCCAAATGAATCAAACAGGACAGTCTTCTCCATTGTAGAAGTTTACAATTAAGTGAACATCTTATAGCCTTTTTCCTTCCTTTTAATTTTGGATTAAATACTCTCTACGAATCTAAGAGATTTCTAAAAGTATTCAGGCCCACATGATCTTTTATTAAATGGCCATCACCACAACATCCCAATATGGGGACTTCTGTGCTAACACCAAATAATTCAGAGTAAAAATAGTGCCCAACAGATGCAGATGTAAACATAGTGATCTGAAAAGCTAAGAAAACAGGACTCTCTTACCCCCTTGCGCCATTTGGGGTTGACAATCCCTTCTCAGAGAGACTGACAGCAGAAAAGCCCAGGTGTACCCACAAAGAACAATGATATCTGTAGCCAGTTTCTTTTACACAATAAATACCCAGGAGTTTTCAAAGAACTTGCAAAGACTTCGCAAAATTTATGAAACTTAACACTTCGCCAAGGAAGAATTTTAAGCCATGTACCTATGTCAATTCCTCTTCGGAGGGTACTTTTGTCAGAGTTCTGATGACCGATAAGATCTTCTACCCAGTGAATATAGTTGAGTCTCAAGGGAACTGTAGGAATCAGTCTCTCCAGCGGAATATCGATAGAAAGTCCAAAATCTTCCCTTAGCAGAGTACAAGTCAGAGCTCTGACTGCTTCAGGGTCTTTAAAATTAAGACTGAAAGGTGGAGAAAAAGAAGTAAAACTGATTAGTAAGATGCGCTATGTTGCAAAAGCTCTATGGCAACCGGGCAGTACCAAACACCCATTTGAATTTCCTAGGAGATCACGCAGAAATAGTTATGCAGGAGCATTCAGGGCAGTGGCAAACACACATGGGCGTGAAACAGTCACAGTATATGAGAGGCAGCATAAATTTCCTCCAAAAATACTGCATCCTCATACATGAAGCATACAGGACCAGAGTACCTCAGTTCTAGTTCCTGCCAAGTTGTCTCCTTACTTAAGTTATGTAACTTTGGACAAGTTATTTAGCCTCTATGAGGCCATTTTCTCCACTGTAAAATGGGGATAATAATACCTACACGTAGAGCTGCTGTGATAATCTGTGAAAAGTACTAGCATAATGCCTACATGCTGGCTATTTTTACTATCACCAATTAACATGATTTGATAGTAGCATTCTTGGAAAATCATACTTAAAAGTGGAAAGAAACCAGTATAAGATGTTTAATAATGAAAACAGGTTAACATATTTAAATACAATAAATATTACAAATATTAAATTTTAAATGTGACTAATTTTAGCAGGCTTCCTGAGTAGTAATTTACATACTATAAATTTACCTATAAAGACACAATCGTTTCTTGTGTATTCACGGAGTCATGCAACCATCACCACAATCCAATCCCATCACCCTCAAAAAAACCCTGTACCCATTTGCAAGTCATTCCTCATTTCTGCCCTCAGCTCTGGGCAACCACTAATGTAACTGTCTCCAGAGATTTGCCTTTTGTGAACATTTCACACAAATGAATCAGAAACATGTGGTCTTTACACCTGGATTCTTTCACTTTGCACAATATTTGTGAGGTTTATCCATGGTGTAGCATGTATCAGTACTTCATTTCTTTTTATGGCCAAATAATACTCCATTGTATGGACGACCACATTGCAGTTTACGTACTGGATGAATAACTACATTGGCATTTTGTTTACCCACTTACCACTTGATGGCCATTTGGACTGTTTCTATTTTTTGGCTGTCATGAACAATGCCGCTAATAAACATCCACATACAAGCCTTCACACAGATGGGTTATTATTTCTCTTGAGTAGATATGGAGGAATATGTCATATGACATATTTACATTTAACTTAAGAACTGGTGTCAATGTAACTATTTTGAGAGGCAGGAAAAGTGTTAGATGAAGAAGTAACTTTGCAGCAACAAAATGCTGGAACAAAATCAGGAGGACAAATAACTTCAAAAGTGATTGACTTTACATTAGGTGGGGATTTATGATCTTTTAAAGACAAGTTTCCATAAAACAGCGGGAGTGGAAGTTTGCTGCATAAATATATGCTAGCAGTAAAAAGTCTCATTAAAATATGTTAAGCCTATTTAACGGGATATTAATGAGGTCTACTCCTAGGCATCAGAGGTAGATATATATTAATTTTGTCAATTGTGGAGGCTGATAAAAGAGAGTTAATCCACGGGCAAGCAACCATGAACACAGTTTTGCTTCACTCAATAGCACAGCAATTGCCTCAATCAATTTTCACATTAAAAAATAAAAAAGAAGGCTAACACTGCCTTTGTATTCCTTCCTTAATGAAAAGCAGTACAAAAGCAGGTTCAACAAGACAAATTATGTAGCAAAAAAATAAATAAATCTATAAAAACTTAATTTTTAATTCTAACAAGAATATCTTATTTTACTCCTTTGAAATCAGTCAAGTGTTTAAAAAAGATGGGCCAACTCCACTTCAGCCTTTGACTGTGTGGATCACAATAAACTGTGGAAAATTCTGAAAGAGATGGGAATACCAGACCACCTGACATGCCTCTTAAGAAACCTGTATGCAGGTCAGGAAGCAATAGTTAGAACTTGACATGGAACAACAGACTGGTTCCAAATCAGGAAAGGAGTACGTCAAGGCTGTATATTGTCACCCTGCTTATTTAACTTATATGCAGAGTACATCATGAGAGATGCTGGGCTTAAAGAAGCACAAGCTGGAATCAAGATTGCCGGGAGAAATATCAATAACCTCAGATATGCATATGACACCACCCTTGAGGCAGAAAGGGAAGAACTAAAGAGCCTCTTGATGAAAATGAAAGAAGAGAGTGAAAAAGTTGGCTTAAAGCTCAACATTCAGAAAACTAAGGTCATGGCATCCGGCCCTGTCACTTCATGGCAAATAGATGGGGAAACAGTGGCTGACTTTATTTTTTTGGGCTCCAACTCACTGCAGATGGTGATTCCAGCCATGAAATTAAAAGACGCTTACTCCTTGGAAGGAAAGTTATGACCAACCTAGACAGCATATTAAAAAGCAGAGACGTTACTTTGCCAACAAAGGTCCGTCTAGTCAAGGCTATGGTTTTTTCAGGAGTCATGTATGGATGTGAGAGTTGGACTATAAAGAAAGCTGAGCGCAGAAGAATTGATGCTTTTGAATTGTAGTGTTGGAGAAGACTCCTGAGAGTCCCTTGGACTGCAAGGAGATCCAACCAGTCCATCCTAAAGGAGATCAGTCCTGGGTGTTCACTGGAAGGACTGATGTTGAAGCTTTGGCCACCTGATGCGAAGAGCTGACTCATCTGAAAAGACCCTGATGCTGGGAAAGATTGAAGGCAGGAGGAGAAGCGGACAACAGAGGATGAGATGGTTGGATGGCATCACCAACTCAATGGACATGAGTTTGGGTAAACTCCAGGAGTTGGTGATGGACAGGGAGCCTTGGTGTGCTGCAGTTCAAGGAGTCGCAAAGAGTCGGACACAACTGAGCAACTGAACTGAACTGAACTCCACTTCCTTCAATGACGTAGTGACGACAGTCAATTTTTACACATGGAAAGAAGTTCACATCAGAGCACCATACTAAAAACATTCAAATAAGTTCACGTTCTTTATTCTACAACAGCAGCCCGATCTATCACTAATCTAGCCCAATCATTGCTAGACACACAAAAGGAATATAAACCCATTCTGATGTCTATGTCCAAGCCTGACAACCTGAAATGCAAAATTTCAGCATTTTTCTATCGAAGCAAGAATAATCTAGATACCTTATAAAATAAACGATGAAAAGTATTCTCTAAGAGCAGTACCTACTGACAGAACCACTAATGTTTCTCAATGTTATTATGCACTGGCATTTTGAATAAAATTGTGAAAATCAGGAACTGCAAACTCAAATATTTACCAGCTACTACTCAAAATGCCAATCCTTGACAAGGTACGTCCTTGTGCCAGAATGTAAATCAACACAGCGAGGAGAGTCACGTACAAAGACATGTCTGCTGAGCCACACGTGAGGCACAGGCCCTCGCCTCGGTGGTCAGCAACAAATAGTTTGTGGTCGAGCAGCCAGGCCAGTGGCTACACTAGTGGCACTAAACCGATGGCACAAACCACCATCTCAAAGGGGATGGTCACCAGGCAGTTCTAGCTAATCATTATCAACTGGGTTTGCCAGCCCACCTTTGCCAAATCTCTAACATTTTCAAATGAAACCCGGAACCTGTATCTTTCTATAAAAATTTTGATTCTTAACATCTACATGGACAATAAATAACTGCAAGTCTCATACAATTCACAGGCTGAAAGGTGGCAATCTCTAGTGTACAAAGTGGAATAACAGAGTTGGGTACTTGGCTACTCTGCACTTTTAAAGTAGTATAATAGTGTTTCACTCTTTTTAAATACTACTTTGCTCAACTGAGTTATATAGACCAGGTCAGAATTTTTTTTTTTTTAATTTTTAATTTTTTTAGGTCAGAATTGAGAGGTTGTGATTGCTTCATTCCTTTATTTATTCAACAGATATTATATGTCAGCTATGTACTGGCCATTATGCAAAATACTGGAGATGTTGCAGTACACAAATACAATCTCTCCCTTCATGAAGCTGACAGTCTAGTAGATATTAATTCCCAGAATCATTCAAATATACCTAAAATTGTCACTGTGATGAATACTATAAAAGTATAGGTACACTGTGCTATGAAACATACATATTAAGTGGAACTGCCTTGGGAAGGTCAAAGAAGGCTTCCCTGAGGCCTAAAAGTAGAATGAAAATTTAACAAAGCAAAGAACTGAGAGAAGGGAACGTGGATGGCATTTTAGGGTCCTAAGTAAAGAGAAGAGCAAGTACAAAGATCCTGAGGCAGGACAGAACTTACGGGGCATCCCTGGTACCGAGAGACAGCCACTGTGTCTAACATGCAGAAAGCAACGTAAGCACGCATGGTTTAAAATGAGGCTGGAGAGGAAGAGAGAAGCTGGATTACAGAGGACCTTATAATTATGGTAACCATATAATTTTATCAATTAATTCAGGACTCTTCTGAAAGTGAAAGACCTATTAATCACATCAGGATAATTATAATCTATGTTAAGGAGTTAGGTCTAGTATGGAATAAAGATGGACCAAGTGGAAGCAAAGATACCAATTAGAGAGCTATTGCCGTAAAAGGCTGGACAATGGCAGCAGTGGTAAAAACAGGGAAAAGTGACAGCAATTTAGACACATTCACGAAAGAAAATTTACAAGATTTGCGGATGGACCGACACGCAAAGTGAGGGAGGGTGTGTTTACAGGTGTCTCCTGGGTTCTGGCTTGCTCAACAGGACAGACAGTACCTTTTGCTGAATCTGGTAACTCTGGCAGAGAACCATTTTTGAGGAAATATATCATATTTGAGAGCTGTGTTTGAGACACCCGAGTGCAGATATTGAGTAAACATGACCTCTAGGTATAGAACTCAGAAAACTGGTCTGCACAAACAAATGAGACCCCAGCACAGGTGACAGTGTCTAAGGAGAAAACACCAAGTGAGAGGAAAAGAGCTTCCCATTAAGTCTAGAAGAGTCCTTTAATGGCTGTATGCACAATTGTTACAGAGGAAGCTACGTCAGCAAACAGAGGGCCGAAGGAGGAAAACCAGGGGAGTGTAACGCGATGCCAATGACACCAAGGGAAGAAGGTGTCCACGAAGGGTAAGAGTGTCAGCAGAGAAAACTGCTTCTCAGAAGTCAACTGAAAACTGAAACTGGATTTAGTAATGTGACACCTTTTCAAGAGCTGCTTTTGGAGTGGTGGAATTTAGAATCTACCATGAAATGTGCAAAAGATTAAGTATGGTATGAAAAAAATAGACTGGAAAAATAGATAATTCTTCAAGAAGGTGAGTTATGCAAGGGAGAGAGGGGGCAGAGTGACAGATCTGATGAAGAGGTTTCTTTATTAATTTTTTAATGGAAGACTTAAACATGTTTAAAAGTCAATGGAAAGTCACACAAGCCACATACTCTGATTTGATTTATAAGAAACATCCAAAATAGGCAAAGTTTTAGAGACAGAAAGCAGACTAGTGGTTTCTAGGGGTTGAGGAGACAGAGTAGTGGGGAATGACTGACTGCTCAATGTGTTACCGGTTCTTTTGGGGGTGATGAAAATGTTCTGGAATTAGACAGTGGTGATGTTTGCACAACCTGTGAACCTAGTAAGAACTGAACTGTACACTTTAAAATGAAGACTTTATGATTTGTGAATTATATCTCAATTTTTTTAAAACTCAAAAGGAGTTAGTTGATAAGACTTTAAGTAAAGGAATTTACTGGACTATGTAAGGTTCTTGAGATGAGGGAGGGTAGGGAAGCCAAAGTTCACATGGCAAATGTAATTGAATTAGAATATAATAACAGTTATAAAAATAATAACAGGTTGTCAAACAGAAACAAAAGCCAAATGTATGGCCTTTTGTTGAGTTTCCACCAACTCACACCTACCCACAACTAAATTTAAGAATGTTTTTAACTTATCACACCTATGGTCAAATAAGCAATGAGACAGTAATATCATATAAAAACAAAGATTCTGGAGCAGTTGTAAATGACCTTCACTGTTAACCCTTTATTAGCCAAAGAACCAAACTCCTACTTACAAAATAGTAAGAGACTACCTTGATCAATCAAGTTGATCTTTTAAATGCGTATTCCTATTTTAGCTGACAAGCAAATGACAGGGAAGAAAAACTTAGTCATCCAAACTCTCATTTGCTCTTTTCAAGTACAGTTAAGAGTACTCCAGTTTTTCTAGCTAAGGCCAGTGACTTACCCTAAATTTGGTAAAATGTGGAAAAAAAAAAAAAGTCCAAGAATAAGGGAAACAGTTAAATGTAATCAAGTTTTACAGAAAACTTAGGAACAACCTGAAAGTAGTCAACAGAAATGCATCCACACAAGAGAACACTTTTCAGTCATGAAAAGCAGTAAGACTGGGCTGATCCACAGGCTTGTATGAGGAGGGTTCTTTAATGTATTAAACTAACAACAACAAAACCCCAAGTTTGGGAAAAAGCATGTGTGTACATTATAATCACATTCTTGTAAAAATAAAAATAAGACAAAAAGACCCTCTATATGAATACACACAGAAAACAATCTGGAAGGGTGAGAACCACCTCTGGATGTGGACATGCTCATATTTTTGTATTATCTGCATATACATTACACAACATCACCAGTGTTTTGTAACTATATGGAAAATGCTCAAGTCAAGTGGGGCTTAAAAAAAAAGTCCTTTGGTTATACCTGTATCAAAATCACAGCCACAAAAATTATCATATATTAGTAAGTCAGGGCTCAGAAAGGAAAAAACAAAGTAATTTGATCTCTAGGGTGGAAGAACTTTTTTTGACCTTTTTTCTTTTATGTATGCAACATTACCACTATAAATGTAGGTAAGAAGGATATATTTCCATAATTTCCCCATTAATGTAATGGGAAATGTTTGTATAATATATAAATGTTTGTATAATAATAGTTTTGAAAATATCTTTTTCAAAAAAGGAAAACAGATCCTTGGTTCCAGAGTACCTGTTTTCTGTGAAAGTGGGCCAATTCTTTCGGAGACCAAACCAGAGTATTTCCCACACTGACAGCAATCACCAAGAGATAGTTGTACAGCTTGAGCATTAATTACATGGCTTCATGAAACACTTGGAGCAAGAGAAACAGCAGTGTAATTAATATTTTCTTAGTGCCTTCAAACAGAGTTGTTGTTTATATAAACAATTCTCATTATTTAAAAAAATGTACTTACTTTGATGGGATAGAACATATAACTTATTAATAAGGAACTACATCCTAATCACCAAAAAGTATAAGACATCAAGCAAAAGCTAGTCTAATTGAAGAAAATAAACAAAAATCAATGAAGAGCTGATTCTCAGATTTTGTTAGCCACACGAGTGGTTGTTTACTTACTTCTAAGAAAATACAGACACTAATCTGAGGGTTGAAAATCTTTTTGTAGGACAGAAGTGAAGTCATCCGACTTCTCTAGTTAATTATCTAGGTCACTTTAGTACCCTGGGACATTCAAAATTCCTGAACACAGGCAAGATCTCTTTTCATTCTCATTTCTGAGAGCACAGGGAGGCACAGGGACTAAAATTAGCTCTCATGTGGAAATTAGCAATTTATTCCATCAGTCTTTGTTGTTCGCTTAACACATCCAGCTCCATAAAACAAAACAGCCTATTGTCAACAGGCTCATGCCTGGTTTCCCCATGATGACTCTTGCTCTGCTATTGATGAATACAGTATCACCATTATGGATGGAGTTTAGAAAGATACATTCTGTAACCATAGTTAAAGTAACAAGCATTGTAACACTGTATAGGCTGAACCTTATGTAACAACAGAGGCTGAAGCCTCCCAACCTTACTCCAATACTGGTTTCTATTCATTAGGTCTTCACCGAGGTGCTAAAAATGGTACAGTCATAAACTATGACACAGCCCTTCAGTGCTAGGACTTTGGTTTTGAAAACAAATCAGTTAAGTGTCATACTCTGTTCAGACTCAACTGACAGGGCTCAAGTAGACTGCAGATGTTCCTATGGGGCTGGGTACTGTGGAAAAGCACAAACTGAAATCTAATTGCAATGGTCAGATATGATTACAACAAAGCAGTGACAGATGCAGGAAAGAGACAGAGAGAGACAAAGGGAGAGAGATCACACCAGCAATCCGTGATACCTTATCAAGTATACCAGGCTTAATAACAGTAAGAATAAACATCCTTTACTAAGTGTCTCCAGTGTGTTAGGTCACTTTGCGCATGTCATTGCTAACCTTTATGACAAACATCCAAAGTATGCCCTTTTATCCCTCCTTTTTAGATGAGGAAATTCAGTCTCAGTAAAGCTAAGAAAATTATCTAAAACCTCACAGCTGATAATTAGCACTCTCAAGACTGGACCTTAGGATGATTCAGTCAGAAGTGCCCCTCTTTCCACACCACATCCTGATTGCCTTCAGAGAGCGCTTCAGGGCTCAACAAATAAACGACACTTCAATCCATCTCAGGTCTAATGTTCTGTCTGGTATTCCTTTTCCATCACTAGCTGGATTTGTATTTTGGCCATTCTTTTTTGTGTATCTTCTTGAGCTAAGTTAAAGTAGGTAACTGTTAGTTGCTCAGTCGTGCCTGACTCTTCGCGACCCCATGGACTGCAGCCCACGAGGCTCCTGTGTCCATGAAATTTTCCAGGCAAGAATACTGGAGTGGGTTGCCATTTCCTTCTCCAGGGGATCTTCCCAACCCAGGGATCGAACCCGGGTCTCCCGTACTGTAGGCAAATTCTTTACCAACTGAGCTACAAGGGAAGCCCGTTAAAGAACATGCTACTGATGCATATAATCATAAATGACTCTTACCTAAATAAGCAGGAAGGGGGATGACGTCCAGAAGGAGGTAGGTCATTTACCCTAAAGAGAAGGACATCTCTTCTACTTCTATCATGTGTGTGTGTAGTCACTCAGTTGTGTCCAGCACTATGTGACCCGTGGACTATAACCCGCCAGGCTCCTCTGTCCATGGAATTCTCCAGGCAAGCATACTGGAGTGGGCTGCCATTCCCTTCTCCAGGGGACATTCCCAACCCAGGGATCAAACCTGGGTTTCTGCATTGCAGGCAGACTCTTTACCATCTGAGCCACCAAATCATAGACCCCTTATGTGCTTATTGCCAACCTAAAATTGGCATAAACTCATACTCTCCCATTGTTAAAATTAAAATAAGAGAAGTTCTCCTCAAGTTTGCTTCATCTTCTTTTCATCCCCTCACAGACAAATTTGCTTCTCCTTGCAAAAACTTTTAAAATTACCTTTGCCTATCACAAAACAACCACTGTGAACATCAGGTTTATGATTTTAAGTCCTCTTCTATGCACAGCATATCTGCAGATACTTTGGTTTCAGTCTGAAACAAAATCATGTTTTATAATCTGCAATACCCATTCCCTGGGCTACGTGGTATTCCACTGTAGGGAACTGCACTGTAAGAATACACAATTTTGGAAATATAAATTATTTCCAATTTTCCTTGTTATAAACAGCTCTGGAATAAACATCTTCAAACATACATTATCTCACTTAAGTATGCTTTTAGAACTGTCAAAGCTGCAATCCTGCCAGCATTTTATCACTATGCCTATTCAACTACATTTTTGCCATTGATGAATAGTATATATTTGATCTTTGCTAATTTGGTCCATTTGTCTTTCTTCTTTTGTAAATTGCCTATTTTTATCCTTAACCTATACATTAAGGTTTTTTCCTTTTTCTTATTGTCGTCTAAGAGTGTTTCACCTTAAGGGAGCTAATTCTTTGCTATACGCTGTAAATACTTAAGACTGTATGTGTTGTCACTTTTACCGTTTCTTGATATGTAAAAGTTTTTATTTCTTAGGCAGTTGAATCCATAAAATTTCTTTTATGAATTCTATCCTTGGAGTTTACTTAGAAAGACTATTCCTATACCCAAAATTCAACAGTTCACCTATATATTTTTTCCTAGCATTTAAATAAAATAAATATACTAAAATCATTAAACCATCAGGAATTTAGTTTGCATAATACATAGGAAAGGGAATCTAATGCACTTTGCCCACAGCTGTTCCAACTGCATCTATTAAAAATCCATTACTAAAATAAATAAATAAAAATCCATTACTTAAAAAAAAAAAAAAGTTTCTGTCTAGTTCCACCCTTAACAACCTGAAATGCTCTTATTCTACATTATAGTCTTTACATGGTGGGGTGGTATCTTACTTAGGAGTCAGGTTCTAAGTAACCCTGTAAAGTGAAAATCCAAAATAACACTGTGACATCTCTTTAATCATTCACAGCACTGTAATGTTCACATTATGAGGAAGACACAGGAGTCAAGACTGATTAAGAATAGAAGATTCACCCTGTCCACTCTACACTCCCTCTGGGAGGTTCAGTACTGAGTAGAGTGCAGGCTGGACTCACTCTATTGAATGTACACATGCTGTTTAGACATGAACGCCACTTTTTGCCAGACAATGGGGGCCCATTCCTGTGGTAATACTTTGCTAATGTTTTAATTCCTTGAACTTCACAGTATATTAAATACCCATCTGGGAGAGTTTATACTCCTTCACCTTTCCATCATCCATTTAGAATATTTGCTTTGACCATCTTTTCTTTGAATAAAAGACATGTCATGTCATTTTCTTTCACAAAAACCTCAGGAGGATTCTGATTTGGGGAAAAAGTGACATATTAACTGTATTGAGCTCTCCCATCCAAAAATATACCATGTCCCTAGATTTACTGTCTCCCCTAGACACCTGAGAGCAATTCTGTTGCTTTATGCACACAGTCTTAACGTATTTCTTTGCCGAGTATCTGCCTATTCCTCTTTGTTACTGTGTACAGGATCTTTTATTGTAATTATATTTTCCAACTAGTATCTGGAAAGCTATCAATTTTCCTTTATTTATTTATATACGTTTAAAACATATGTATATATGTATATTTTATTCAGTAATCATTTGAAAAATTTTAGGTGATTCTCAAATGTTTCTTCAGGTAGACAATAATCAAGCCATCTGTAAAACTGCAATTCTTTTTCTTTCTAATCTTTGAACTCAATAAATAAGAGAAGCAGAAGACTGAGTTAGAGAGTTCCAACTCAGTCACTTCTAGTGTTAGAAGCTTGTGCAAGCTATTTAAAAACAATATGTGTTCATGTTTGCAGATTAAAAAGTTCAAAATATATCATTAAATCAAACCCATTGATTATCTTATTTAGGCTCTCTATCAGTAGTTCTTAACCTTTTCTGGGTCAGCTACTCTTTTAAAAGTGAAGTTCTAAATTATAGGTTAAAGATTTAAGTCCTTCATGGACAGAGGAGCCTGGTGGGCTACAGTTCATGGGGTCGCAAAGATTTGGACACGACTTAGCAACTAAACAACAACTCCAAGAAAAAGAGCACATATAAAAAGTATTTTTGCCTAATTGTCTTTGAAGCATTCACTGATCCTCTGAAAATCCCTAGGCCATTGTTGTTTATTTCTATCTACTTGGTTCGAACTACAAAGAAAAATGTCTCTGAACTATATCAAACACTTAAGTCTTCTGAAAGTTATTCCTCTCAGAAGACAAAAGACAAACGTGTTTTCTTTTTTTAATAAATTGAGCCTTTTTGTCTTCTATTTTACTTTTCTTTAATTTGGAGGGAAGCCTCATTTCTAGCATGATTTTGCCCATCCCTTTATTTTTTATTGGCAATTTTAAGTTTTGAGCATGGTATCTATAAATGGCATATAGTTAAGATTTTAAAGAATTATTCTCATGCATTCAGCAAACATTTATTGAATGTCTACTACTTGTCAGACACCAATACCATTCAGATATGTTGTGATAACAGATGTTGTGGTCTGCTCTGAGTGATTTTTTAAAAAATATAAATCTTAAAGCCATCTTAAAAATCTAACCATTTTAAAAATCTTCCTCTGGTTCCTTAAAGTCTGAGCAATCACGTTCATTCTTATTTGCATGCTATGAAAGGCTCTTTGTGACCTGTTCTTTGTCTTCCTTTCGGTCTCATCTCCCAGTATTCCCTAAGCTGTTATCCTATACCCACTTTAGCCCCATCTAATGCAGCTCTGCAAATGTACCAGGCCTTTCACAAAATTCTGTTCTCTGTACTTGGAACTCTTCCGCCCTTCTATTCAGCCATCAGAATTCAGTTCAAAGACCAAGGCCTTCACTAATACCACCTCCAAATCACCATGGGTCCTTCTCTTCAGACTTCCGTTTTCAATTGTCTACCCAATACCCCACCTTGGATACTGCATAGACTTTTCAGATTCGATGTGCCCCCAAATGAAAATATATCATCTCCCCTAAACCAGCTCATTCTGCCTTGTTCCTTACTGCAGTAAACAGCACTATCACCTAATCTCTTGCTAAATTGAGGTCACTTGGCTCATTCTTAATTTCTACCATGTCCTGCTAATCCTATTCATCAATTTCTCTCAAATTCATCCAGTGATCTATATCCCTCCTCCCTCTACCGAGTTAGGCCATCAATATATCTAATGTGGATTACTGAAACCAGTCCCTACTTACTCACTTATACTTCCAGTCTTAATTCCCCCTGCAATCCATCTTCTACAGTGCTCCTAGATTACATCTATCTAAACAATTCTGGTCCATCCTAAAGGAGATCAGTCCTGGGTGTTCATTGGAAGGACTGATGTTGAAGCTGAAACTCCAATACTTTGACTACCTGATGTGAAAAGCTGACTTATTTGAAAAGACCCTGATGCTGGGAAAGATTGAGAGTAGGAGGAGAAGGGGACGACAGAGGATCAGGTGGTTGGATGGCATCACCGACACAATGGACATGGGTCTGGGTGGACTCTGGGAGTTGGTGATGGACAGGGAGGCCTGGCGTGCTGTGGTTCATGGGGTCACAAAGAGTAGGACACGACTGAGTGACTGAACTGAACTGAAACAATTCTGAATGCTACTGACTTGCTTTAAAACTTAAGTAGATAAGGATGGGGATGGGTAATTCTGAAGACACAAGAACTCACCGCACATGAGCCTAAGATAAATCCCAAACTCACGGCCTTATACAGCAGTGCAAGCATCGCCCTCTCAGCCTCACCTCTGGTCATGTGTCCACCACACCTCAGCAGCTTTTCCAGTCCCCCACAACTCTGTGCTCTTCACACGTGCCACTCCCTCTGCCTGTAACACTCTTCTTTCTACCTGGCTCATTCTTCAGAACACAACTAAGACCACTTTTCTGTTTCAAATTATTCTCTAAATCCCAAGGTTGGGGTCAGGTTTCCCTTCTGTGTGATTCCACTGCGTGCTCCACAGGCTCGGCCACACTGAAGGCTAACTGCTTCTTTGTCCACTTCCTCCACTAGTGTGTCAACTCCAAACATGGCCATGACCAGGTCTTTCTTGTTTACTGCAGCTTTCCCAGAACATGGCACAAAATAGTTAAAAAAAAATCAACAGATATTTAATAATTAAGCACATAATAAAAAAAAAAAGCAAAATAAAAAAAATTAAGTACAAAAATAAGTATAGAGAAGAAACAAAGAATAACAAAACTGTATTTGTTCTAAAGCTACTAGGATAAACAAACCTCCACAGACATAATTATGAAATAAAGGTTTAAGAACAATGGTAGAGGTGATCTAAACACAGAGAAACACCAACTCAGTATTTTCAGAGTGATCTCGGAAATAAGGTGCCAAAGTTGAATCTTTAGAACTCTTATTTAAATATATTTTTAATTTCCAGTTTGAAGTTTGTTTTCTAAGATGCTTAATATAGTAACATGGTAAGTAATATAAGCATTCATACATGGAGCTGTGCTCAACTTTCACTGAGTGAAATAGACAATAAAGCTTGGAAATCATAGTTCTAGGGTATTTGACTTAACCTTGTATATTGGTGGGAGGGTGGTGTCACAGATCTCTCTGAGAAACTGGTGAAAACCAAGGATTATATCCCAGAAAAATAATATAAATACATATATATGTATTATATATATATATAAAGTTTTAGGATTTGTAGGATACCTTAGCCCCAGTTAAGTCCTGCCCTGGGGCCTCCACTCCTACAAGTCCGCCAGGAGGAAGGCTGAGGTCAGCAAAACGCCTCAAGCCTTCTGATCCTATTGTTCCTGACCTTCCCACTTCTCCCCAAATCCTGCTCTTCTTCCTCCCCACAGGTGAATCAACACATTTTCCCCAGGCAGGCTTGAAATTTCCACCCTCCTCTGTAACTCACATAGAATTTAGGATGGCAGTTAAAGATCTCCTTCTCAAGGGTGTAACACAAACATCAGTTATTCCCATACCATTATCATCATCTCTGCCATTTCCTGAAGCACCATACCTATTATTTTCTTAATTTTTAGTAATTAACTTTTAAACTTGAATTTAGTGACATCTTAAGTAATACTGAAGTGAAATCAGTTTTGAGGTCCTGGTTATTATTCTACCTCACAACAAAATAAATATACACTTAAAATAAGGACCTCAGACGCCCATCAGGTCTGAGGGCACAATCCTAAGCTTTCTGCAGTTACCCTGCTGAGTAAGCAATAATCTGGACATCAAGAGGTTTTTCTTGTTGTTGCTTTCTGGGGTTTTTTAAGTCAGAAGGAAACTTAAAAGCCTTTGGTCCAGTTTTATTTAATAGATTAAAAAGCTAAAACAGAAGTGATTTGTCCAAGGTCAGATGAGAAGTTCAAGGAAAAGTATAGAATTAGTATTCAGGTTTACTATCAGTCCAGTATACTTTCCACTACGCAGGGTCCATTCAAATTAGACTAGAATAATACTGTATCAAGAATTCTTCATCTGTTACCTACCTCACTCTTCCATTCAGATTTATCTGAACATGCTGCTTAAAATCTGGATATTTGGTTGCCAGATATGCAAAGTCAGGAGGTTTGTCCTTGTATCTATTTCTTGCATGCATTGATTTACTCAGAGCCATCTTTAAAAAGAAAAAAAAAGGGCGGGAATCAGCATATTTAGTTAAACAAAATCAACAAGAAAAGTTGTGGTTGCCAAGTCAACAGTTACAGCCAACACATCTTCGCTAATCAAGTGAGAAAGAAGAAGCTATATTTTTAAAAGTATACAACAAATAAGCACATGAAAAGATGTTCTATGTCATTAGGGAAACACAAATCAAAACCATAGTAAGCTATCAATTCATACACAATGGGATGGCTATTATTAAAAAAGAGAGAGAGAGAATAGCAAGTACTGGCGAGCACGTGAAGAAACTGGAGCCCTCAGGCATTGCAGGTGGGAATGAACATGGTATGACCGCTGTGGAAAGGTTTGGTGGTTCTTTAAAAAATTAAACATTACCATATGATCCAGCAATTCCAATCCCATGTATAGATCCAAAGGAACTGAAAGCAGAGATTCAAATAAGTACTTGGAATGCTCACAGCCTTTCCATACTGTTCATGGGGGAAAAGCTGGCTTAAAACTCAACATTCAAAAAACGAAAATCATGGCATCCAGTCCCATCACTTCATGGCAAATAGATGGGGAAACAATGAAAACAGTGACAAACTTTATTTTCTTGGGCTCCAAAATCGCTGCAGATGGTGACTGCAGCCATGAAATTAAAAGACGCTTGCTCCTTGAAAGAAAAGCTATGACCAACCTAGACAGCATATTAAAAAGCAGAGACATTACTTTGCCAACAAAGGTTTGTATAGTCAAAGCTATGGTTTTTCCAGTAGTCATATATGGATGTGAGAGTTGGACCATAAAGAAAGCTGAGCGCCAAAGAATTGATGCTTTTGATCTGTGGTGTTGGAGAAGACCCTTGAGTGTACCCTGGACAGCAAGGAGATCAAACCAGTCAATCCTGAAGGAAATCAGTCCTGAATATTCATTGGAAGGACTGATGAGGAAGCTGAAGCTCCAAAACTTTGGCCACCTAATGGGAAGAACTGACTCATTTGAAAAGACCCTGATGCTGGGAAAGATTTAATGAAAGGAATGACAGAGGATGAGATGGTTGGATGGTACCACTGACTCAATGGACCTGAGTTTGAGCAAGCCTCAGGAGTTGGGGAAGCCTGGTGGGCTGCAGTCCACGGGGTCACAAGGAGTTGGACATGACTGAGCAACTGAACTGAACTGACTGAATGTTCATGGCAGAGTTATTCACAATGGTTAAAAGGTGGGATGCAACTTCACATATCCACAAGCAGACAAATAATCAAAATGTGGGAAGTATATACATTGGAATATTATTCAACCCTAAAGGGATGAATTCAGACACACACTACAACATGTATGAACCTTAAAAACATTATGCTAAGGGCAATAAGCCACACACAGGAGGGCAAATACTCTATTATTACACTTATATGAAGAGCCAACAATAGGCAAATTCATACAGAGTGGAATAGAGGTTACTGGGAGTGGGAGGAGGGTGGAACGGTGAATTACTGTTTAATGGTATATGGTTTGTGTTTAGAATGATGAAAAACTCATAGAAATGGATGGTAGTAATGGTTGCACAATACTGTGAATATACTTAAAGCCACTGAATGGTACACTTAAAAAAGGTTAAAATGGTAAATTTTGTTATATGTATTTTACCACAATTTTAAAAAACGTATATGCAACATATGATGAATCCTTTTCTTTTAAACCCAGGGAAGAAAATTGAAACCCTTTAAAAGCATCAAAGTGGGACTTCCCTAGTGGTCCAGTGGCTAAGACTCCAGGCTCCCAATGCAGGGGCCCCAAGTTCAATCCCTGGTCAGGGAACCAGATCCCATATGCTGCAACTAAGACCTGGTGCAGCCAAATAAATAAATAATAAAAGCATCAGCGTGGCAGAAGGCAATATAATCTACCACCAAGAACACTACCGTCAGAGGTTTGAAGTCACTAGAGTTCCAAAAAACATCTTTTTCTTTTTTTAACTTCCTGATTTCAAACTCTACCAAAAAACATCTTCTATTCCAACTTCTTTTATAAATTTCAGTCTTGCCATTTCTAGGTAGCTAAAACCAAATGAAAACAAAAATTTTGTTTTCCTTGAGAATACACAGAAGAAAAAAGTTAACACATTTATAGCAAGAAATAAAAACCAGAAAAGTCACTGCAGTAGTTGAGTAACTCTCTAAGCAGTTGGTAATTTTATTTAGTGTATATCTCTAGATGGTAGGTGATTTTTCTTTTCTTTATATCATTCTGCATTTTCTACTTTTTTCATAACACACATTCATCTAAATGGTACTATGTAAGTCAGAATCCTAAGAGTCATCTGATAGTTCTCTATCCCTCTTGTATTCCAAAAATTAACAGTCATATGGATTTTACCTGCTAAATATCTCTCCGATCCGTCTATTTCTCCCCAGGCTCACCGACAGCAGCCCACACAATCTGCCCATACTGCTACAGCAGCCCGTTAACTGGTCTCCATGAACCCACGCTTTTCCTCTCCACGCCTTTTTCCACCATGCAGGGATCATTTCTAAACACAAATCTCACTGTGTCCTCCTCCCATGCCCACTTGCTCAAAACTTTACTTTTAGGAGAAAAACAAAAAACATTACTTCAGCATATACACAAGACCCAGCACAGTGCAGCTTCAGCATGAGCTGAAGTCTCGCCCTTGCTCTTCTTTCTCTCCCTCCACTCGGGCAATAGGGTCTTTACACAGATTACCCCTTTTGTCTGTAACGTTCTTTCCTCCCCCTCTTCACCTGATTAATTCCTACTCATCCTTACTACCACAATTCAAGCATCTCCTCTTCACGAAGGTCCTTCTTTCCTTAATTTCCCCAGGTCAGCCATAGCAGCTACTGTAAACTCTTAGGGCGTCCCTGGTGGCTCAGTGCTCAAGAACCCACTGCCAATGAAGGAAACACGGGTTGGATCCCTGGGTCGGGAGGATCCCCTAGAGACAGAAATGGCAACCCATTCCAGTATTCTTGCCTAAAAAATCACATGGATAGAGAAGCGTGAACGCTACAATCCAAGAGGCTGCAAGAGTCGACATGACTTAGCAACTAAACAATAGAATCTCCTAGCAGTAAGCACATTTCCTTTGCAGGCTTTGTTAGAAATATAACTTTACATGGTTATAAATGTTAACACTCTCTCTCACTCAGGTTTTTGATAGCTTTTCACATTTAAGAACCATTTTCAAAAAAGAATTGTCTTCATTGCAGACAATCGAAATCATGCAGCTAACTGCCCACCAGACCACTCACTTGAAAGGCTCAAAAGCACTTCATGCACAACATGTCCAAAATGAAACCATTTCTACCCACCCCAAATAGGTCCTCCTCTAATCTTCCCTATTTTGCTGAATGACACCAAGATCTTCCTCATGGCACAAAAGCAAGAAACCTTCAGCACCTTTTCTACCTCACCTCCTCCATTTCAAACACACTATGTCCTGATTATTCTGTCTCCTAATTATATCTTGGCCCATTTTTTGGAGAAGGAAATATCTTCCTTCTCCAAAAGGATACTTCCAAAGTATCCTTTTTTTTTTTTTCTCCAGAATTTTTATTGTATTTCATTTTTTTAATTTCAATCATTTATTTTTTAATGGAAGGATAATTGCTTTACAGACACTCCAATATTCTTGCCTGGACAATTCCATGGACACAGGAGCCTGGGAAGCTATAGTCCATGGGGTCACAGAGTTGGACACGACTGAGCGACTAACACTTTCACTTCATTTTCATCCATTTTTCACCCTTCGCAACTCCACATCTCTAGGCCAGAGATCATAATCATCTCTTTCTTGGCTGACTACAATAGCCTCTAACTGATGTCTCTCTAACCACTCTTGCCCTAACAATCCACTTCATCCTGGTGACAACATACCCCTCCTCCCACTCCAATGCAAAACTGAACATTCCTAGGTAAATCCCTTCAGCAGCTTCCTAAAGCTTTTAGGCTGATGAAACTCAAAATAATTAACAAGCCACACATAAATCTATCCCTCCAAACTCCTTTGTTGCCACTTTCTCCTCCCTGTCCGGTGTACATCACAGAACACACATGACACTCTGAATACACATGGACAAATTAAACTACAGATACGGTAAAATCACTCCCTCCATTATTCAACCCTCTTGGTCAGAAAAGATACACATCGAATCAATAAAGCCACTTCTTTGCTAGGAGCTCCCTATACAGGCAATGGGTTCTTAACTAAATCTACCCCATTCCTCAGAGTTTAACTGAGTGTCAGCCCTTACCTGGCATCAGCCTTGTCACTCTCTTCTCTCCACACTTTTCTCTTTCTGGCTCATTCTGCTGTAGCCACACAGGCTTCCTCGTTGTTTCTCTACCAAGTCTGGCACACTCCTGCCTCAGGGGTTCTGTACTTGCTGTCTGGTCTGCACGAGTTGCTCTTCCCCCAGAAATACATACATGCAAGGTACCCTCAGCTTGTTCAGGTCTTTGATCAAACCTCACTTTCTTACTGATACCTTTTCTGCTAAGTGCCAAGTTGCTTCAGTCGTGTCCAACTCTGGGCGACCCCATAGACGGCAGCCCACCAGGCTCCCCCGTCCCTGGGATTCTCCAGGCAAGAACACTGGAATGGGTTGCCATTTCCTTCTCCAATGCATGAAAGTGAAAAGTGAAAGTGAAGTCGCTCAGTCGTATCCAACTCTTAGCGACCCCATGGACTGCAGCCTACTAGGCCCCTCCGTCCATGGGATTTTCCAGGCAAGAGTACTGGAGTGGGGTGCCACTGCCTTCTCCGACCTTTTCTGAGTACCCCCATTTAAATGAGCAGCGAGTGAACCCTTTGTCTCCTTTAGTTGCTTCAGTCTTCTTCAGAGAACTTGCCCATCTGACATTCCATATATTTTACTTTTTAAAATTTGCCTTGCCAGTAAGCTTCATGAGGGAAAATACTTTGTCTATCTTTTTCACTGCGATATCCCAGAGCCTAAAGTAGGACCTGGAGAGTAGGTAAGCAATAAGTGTTTTTTGGTTGAAAGCACAATGGAACTCTTACACTGTCCAGGGCACTTAAAACACAGAACTCTCATTCTTGATAAGCAGCCCCCATCTTGAGTCTCTAAAAGGTTCAGGCCTAGGACTGAACCTTTTTCTTCCGGGTTACCCAAGTCAGTGCAGAAAGCCAAAGTGGTAGACCTTCATTTAAGTAAGCTGACGCTTCCACTTTCTTTCATCTTTCCCATCTCCATGCTTCTGTTTCCTTGGTTCCTCCCGACCCTCAATATTCCTCTTCAACTATCACTCGTTACTTAATACATAATTCTGTAAAATAAATTCTGCTCTCAGAACTTTTAATTCCTTCTGCACAGATCCCTACCACTTCTAATTTCTATTTTCTCTCGTCTCCCTTTCTCATAAATCCGACTTTTTCCACAGTTCCGCCACTGCCAGTTCTCCATCTCTTCCACTCCTTTCACGTGCTCACCTTACCTACTCATACTGTTTTCCCGCCTCAGTTTTGGATCTCTCTAAACCGCCTCCGCCTAGGGGGTCTTTCCTTCTCAGTACCAGTCTCCATTCTATTTGCCAACTCCTCCCACCCATCCCCACCACACAGACGCCCCCGCGCACGCACGCACGCACACACACACACACACACAATCAGGTCTCTCTCCCTAGATCCCAAAGCCAGCACCTCACAGGCCCAGAAACTGGGAACAGGGAACCTGGGTGCTACAAAGGTTAAGTGGACTCGCAACCCATATGAGTGATATTAAGTGACTCACCTCTGAAGTCAAAGTTCCTGCCAGACGACTAGTATAGTGCGGACCTCTACAACCCCAGAGTCTTAACCACCCGCTGCGCGAAGATCCTAGAAACGCAGATGTTACGCTCCCAGTGCGCCGCCATCTTGGGCCTCCATTCAGCCTCGTGATTGGACAGGTAATTATCGCGAGATCTGTAGCAGTTTCCGAAGAAAGAAGAAACTGTCGCGAGACCTGGAGTTTGCGGCTCTTTCTGTTAGAGGGAGAGGGAGCGTGCTAGCAAGTTTTTTCAGATTGTGTTAGTTTCGGGTGTACAGCATAGTGAAGCAGTTATCCATATAAATATATCCACTCTTTTTAAGATTTTTTTCGCATATAGGCCATTGCAGAGTATTGAGTAGCGGTCTCTGTGCTGTAGGTTCTTATTAGTTATCTATTGATTTTTTCTATAGTAGTGTGAGCCAGAGGTGGCAAGAATATACAGAAGAACTATACAAAAAAAAAAAATCTTAATGACCCCAGATAACCTCAATGGTGTGATCACTCACCTAGAGCCAGACATCCTGGCATGCAAAGTCAAGTTGGCCTTAGGAAGCATCGCCACAAGCAGCTAGTGGAGGTGCTGGAATTCTTCTGTTGCTGCTAGGTTGTGTCCAGCTCTTTGTGACCCTATGGACTGCAGCACACCAGGCTTCCCTGTCCTTCACTATCTCCCTGAGTTAGCTCAAGTTCATGTCCATTGAGTCAATGATGCCATCCAGCCATCTTATCCTCTGTCATCCCCTTCTCCTCCTGCCTTCAATCTTTCTCAGAATCATGGTCTTTTCCAATGAGTTGGCACTTTGCATCAGGTGGCCAAAGTATTGGAGCTTTAGCTTCAGCATCCATCCTTCTGATGAATATTCAGGTTGAACCACGGTTCAAAGGCATCAATTCTTTGGTGTTCAACCTTTTTTATTGTCCAGGTCTCACATCTGTACATGACTACTGGGAAAACCACAGCTTTGACTATACGTACCAAATCCTAAGAGATGATGCTGTGAAAGTGCTGCACTCAATATATTATCAAATTTGGAAAAGTCAGCAGTGGCCACAAGATTGGAAAAGGTCAGTTTTCATTCTAATCCCAAATAAGGGCAATGCCAAAGAATGTTCAAACTACTGCACAGTTGCACTCATTTCACATGCTAGCAAGGTCATGCTCAAAATTCTCCAAGCTAGGTTTCAACAGTACGTGAACCAAGAACTTCCAGATGTACGAGCTGGATATAGAAAAGGCAGAGGAACCGAAGATCAAATTTCCAACACCTGTTGGATCATAGAAAAAGTAAGAGAATTCCAGAAAAAAGTCTACTTCTGCTTCATATGCTAAAGCCTTTGACTGTATGGATCACAACAAACTGTGGAAAATTCTGAAAGAGATGGGAATACCAGGCCACCTGACCTGCCTCCTGAGAAACCTGTATGCAGGTCAAGAAGCAACAGTTAGAACCAGATATGGAACAACAGACTGGTTCCAAATTGTTAAAGGAGTACATCAAGGCTGTATATTGTCACCCTGCTTATTTAACTTATATGCAGAGTATATCACAAGAGATGCTGGGCTGGATGAAGCACAAGCTGGAATCAAGATTGCAGGGAGAAATATCAATAACTTCAGATATGCAGATGACACCACCCTTACGGCAGAAAGCAAAGAGGAACTAAAGAGCCTCTTGATGAAAGTGAAAGGAGAGTGAAAAGGCTGGCTTAAAACTCAGCATTCAAAAAAATAGATCATGGCATCCAGTCCCATTACTTGTCCCATTACGGCAAATATATGGGGAAACAATGGAAACAATGACAGACCTTTGGACTCTGTAATCACTGCAGATGGTGACTGCAGCCGTGAAATTAAAAGACTCTTGCTCCTTGAAGGAAAAGTTATGACCAACCTGCTGACCAACCTAGACAGCATATTAAAAAGCAGAGATATTTCTTTGCCGACAAAAGTCTGTATAGTCAAGGCTATGGTTTTTCCAATAGTCATGTATGGGTGTAAGAATTGGACCATAAAGTAGGTTGAACGCTTAAATAAGAATTGATACTTTTGAACTGTAGCATTGGAGAAGACTCTTGAGCATTCCTTGGGCTGCAAGGAGATCAAACCAGTCAATCCTAAAGGAAATCAGTCCTGAATATTCATTGGGAGGACTAATGCTGAAGCTCCAATACTTTGGCCACCTGATGCAAAGAGCTGACTCAATGGGAAAGAGCCTGATGCTGGGAAAGATTGAAAGCAGGAGAAGGGGACAACAGAGGATTAGATGGTTGGATAGTATCACTGACTCAGTGAAGCCTCATGTGCTGCAGTCCGTGGGGTTGCAAAGAGTCGGACACAGCTGAGTGACTGAACAGCAACAAAATGTGTATATGTCAATCCCAATATCCCAATTTGTTCCCCCTCTCTCTCTGCTGCTAAGTCACTTCAGTCGTGTCCAACTCTGTGCAACCCCATAGACAGCAGCCCACCAGGCTCCCCCGTTCCTGGGATTCTCCAGGTAAGAATATTGGAGTGGGTTGCCATTTCCTTCTCCAATGCATGAAAGTGAAAAGTGAAAGTGAAGTCGCTCAGTCATGTCTGACTCTTAGCGACCCCATGGACTGCAGCCCACCAGGCTCCTCCGTCCATGGGATTTTACAGGCAAGAGTACTGGAGTCGGGTGCCATTGCCTTCTCCACAGTGACCATAAATTTGTTTTTTCCATCTGCAATGCTAATTTCTGTTGTGTACATAAATTTATGTGTACTGTATTTTTATATTCCACATTTAAGTGATATCATATTTTTCTTTCTCTGACTTCATTATGACAATCTCTAGATCCATCTATGTTGCTGCAAATAACATTATTTTGTTCTTTTTATGACTGAGTAATAGTCCCTTGTGTATATGTACTAGTCTTCTTGTGTATCATTTTTAAAGCCTTCACTGAATTTGTTACAATATTGCTTCTGTTGTTTATGTTGTGGTTTTTTGGCCATGAAGCATGTGGGATCTTAGTTCCCTGATCAGGGATTAAATGCACACACTCTACATTGGAAGAAGTCTCAATCATAGAACCACCAAGGAAGTTCCCAACCTCTTCTGTATCCATTCCTCTGTTGATGGGCACAGGTTGTGTCCATGTCCTGGCTATTTTAAAAAGTGCTGCAATGAACACTGGGGGTGCATGTATCTTTTCAAATTAACTTTCTCTGGATATATGCCTAGGAGTGGGATTGCTGGATCATATTGTAACTCTATTTTTAGTGGTTTTTTTTCTTTTAGGAACTTCCATACTGTTTTCTGTAGTGGCTGTACCAATTTACATTCCCACCAACAGTGTAGGAGGGTTCCCTTTTCTCCACACCCTCTCCAGCATTTATTGTTTGTAGATGTTTTGATGATGGCCATCTGATACCTCATTTAGTTTTGATTTGCATTTCTTTAATAATTAGTGGTGTTGATAATCTTTTCATGTGTGTGTGTGTGTGTTTGCCATTTGTATGTATCCTTTAGAGAAATGTCTATTTAGATCTTCTGCCCATTTTTTGACTGGGTTGTTTGGGTTTTTTTATATTGAGATGTTTGTATCTTTTGAAAATTCGTTTTACTTTTCAACTCGGCTTTACTAATTTTTACCCTTCTCTGGTAAGTAGAGTGAGCATTCGTCTCCCCATTTTACAATTGAGACAAAAAGATAAATGGCTTTCAAAAGGCATGCAGCTAGTAACAAAACTAGGGCCAAAGGCTGAGCTTTTGGACCCCTACCTAGCACCTCTTTCTTTTGAAAAAAGCATTCTTGGGCCCTAGTAATTAATGTGAAAGCTTCTGGCAAACTGTTGTATTAATAATACAATTGAGAAAAATAGTGAAGACTTCAGCTTCATGCATAACTGAATGTACCAGTTGTCACTAGAGGAGAGGTGAGGAAGTGCTTTCATTATTTGTCGTGTAACAAAACACCCCAAAACATAAACTTTTTAACACCAAAAACACTTTATATTGGGGTATAGCTGGTTAACAATGTTGTGATACTTTCAGGTGAACAGAGAAGGGACTCAGCCACATATACATGTATCCAGTATCCCCCACACCTCCTCTCCCATCCAGGCTGGCACAGAACATTGAGCAGAGTTCCATGTGCTATACAACAGATTGTTCTTGGTTATCCACCAACAATAACCCTGGTTTTCCTGGTGGCTCAGTGCTGAAGAGTCGACCTGGCAGAGCAGGAGACATGAGTTCCATCCCTGATCCAGGAAGATCCCACATGCCAGGAAGCAAGTAGGCCTGTGCATCACAACTATTTGAGGCTGTGCTCCAGAGCCCAGGAATAGCAACGACTAAAGTCTATCTACCCTAGAGCCCGTGCTCTATAACAAGAGAAGCCACTGCAATGACACACCCATGCAAGGCAACTAGAGAATAGCCCCCACTTGCCCACAACTAGAGAAAGCCAGTGCACAGCAACGATGACCCAACACAGCCGTAAATAAATAGAATTGTTTAAAAAAAAAACAAACCACTCCAGCATTCTTGCCTGGCAGATCTCATTCATAGAGGAGCCCGGTGGACTACAGTCCACGGGGCTGCAAAAGAGTCAGACACAACTTAGCAACTAAACAACAACAACAAATCGATCTTAAAGAAATTCAAATTAAAATATCATCATAAATATTTTATCTAAGGGAACTGGATTGGTCGTAAATGGAGACCAGTTAGGTAGAACACGGTAATGCAGCCATGAAAACAGTGTTCTTAGAATGTTTTAAAATGATGTGGGAAAAATGTTTATGTTCTAGTGTTAACTGTGGAGGAAAAGGGATTATCAATAGCCTGGGAAATCAACTGTGAAAAATGTGTGTATGTATATAAATAAAACTAGAAAGAAGCATAACTGAAAATAAAAACAGTGAGAGTTTAAAAAAAAAAAGTTTTAAAACAACCATGTAATTAGCTCACTATTAAATCTAGTCTGGGATTAGCCCTGCCATTTTTCTGCTGGCCTTACTGTAGGTCATAGCATCAGCTGGGGACTGGTTCAACAAGAATGATTGGGCCTCTCTCTTCCTGCAGACTTAAATTCTCTCCTTCTCCATGTGACTTTTCCACATAATCTGTCCAGCACAATAGCCAGATTTCTTACATGTTGGATTGCGTGTGTACATGCTGAGTTGCTTCAGTCATGTCCAACTCTTTGCGACCCTATGGCCTATAGCCCACTATGCTCCTCTGTCCATGGGTTTCTCTAGGCAAGAATGCTGGAGTGGGTTGCCATGCCCTCCTCCAGGGGATCTTCCTGACCCAGGGATCAAACCCGTGTCTCCTGTGGCTCCTGCATTTCAGGTGGATTTTTTTTTTACCTCTGAGCCACCAAGGAAGCCCCCCATGGTGGCTTCCCAAAAAAGGCAAAAGTGGAAGCTGCAAGATAGCCTCAGGACCGGTGCTTTCCCATATTCAATTGGTTAAAGCAAATCAAAGGGCCAGCCCAAATTCAGGAGTAGGGGACTGTGTCAGGGTATCTTCCAGTACTGGAAGGTATGGTTCACTGGGTCCCCTGGTGGAACAGAATACTACAGAAAGTTTTATGTCTTTAGTTGGTAGTGACTTTTTAATTTTAAATTATCTAGTGCTTGCTCCTGGAAAGGTAAAAACAGAAGATGGCCTTGGAGGTATGACTAGTAAAGTTGAAAGTGGATTGCTGGTGAATTTCTCTGTTAGCATCACACAGATTGCCAGCTCCTCTGTGGGTCAAACCAGAAAGATCATAGCTCTGCAGACAGGGATTTAAATTAAATTAAAGCCTTAATTCTGCCCCCACCGCTTACTAACTCTTTGATTATGGATAATTTAAACTATTCAAGCCTTGATTTGCTCATTGTGCAAATCTCACAGGGTTGCTGTGAGAAGTAAATTAAAATATATATATAAAACATTTAGCACAGGGACTTCCCTGGAGGTCCAGTGACTGTTTATCTCCCCCCTCAACCCTTACCCCCACCACACAGCTTGGGGAGTTTTGGTTACCTCACCAGGGATGAAACCCGGGCCCCTGGCAGTTGAAGGGCGGAGTCCTAACCACTGGGTTGTCAGGGAATTCCATATATCGTTAAAAAATAAAAACCGTATTAGAGCAACAGGTCTTATGTAGGCATGTACATCAGAATCCAGGGAAAGCTTTTTTTTTAATCCATATACTTTGATCCCATTCCAGGAAATTCTAACCCAGTGTGTCTGAGGTGTGACTGACAGCAATATTCTGCACAGATATTCTTAAAAATCTCCACAGGTATGCTGTGTACCTTTGGTTGAGAATCGCTGTTTTTAGATAAACCTCTTGAGCTCCTAAATATCCTATATATAAACCTAATGTCCTGGGACTTACCTGGTGGTCTAGGGGCTAAGACTTCATGCTCCCAGTGCAAGTGGCCTGGATTTGATCCCTGGTCAGGGAACTGGATTTCACAACTAAGAGTTGGGATACCAAAACTAAAGATCCTGAGTGCTGCAACTAAGACCCAGCACAGCCAAATAAATCAATATAAATATTAAAGCTAATGTCCTACCAAGTTTTGGCTCCCTGAGTGCAAGTCCTATGTCTCATTCATCAGCTCACCCTCCTCCCCAAGTACATAGCCCTATAAAGGGTTGGCAAGTACACCTGCATTGAATCAAGCTTGAACTGGTATTAAATGACAACTTTGCTCTATTTTAATATCTTTACCAACATTCCACCTACTATTGACTGTAGTCACCAGTCCAGGGCCCCCTCTTTGCACCCTGCAGCCCTGAAATCTGCAGCAGGCAAAAGGAAAAGCAGGAGGAATGCCAGCCCTCCTGGCATCAGTTGCTACAAGCCTGGTGCAGGAGCTCTAGGAAGGCTGGCCTCAGAAAGCAGGCAAGGCTGGGTTCCACCTAACTTCTGGCTCTGAACCTCGTTTTTCTCACCTGTGAAATGAGAATTACAGCATTAGCCATACCTACTTCCCAAGGATAGTGTGAGGCTCAGAAGAGGGAAGAGCAATGAGTGTGCTCTGACATTGTTCACCAGCACACAACACTTAGAACAGTGTGTTAAAAAGCAGAGATATCAGTTTGCTGACAAAGGTTCACATAGTCTAAGCTGTGGTTTTTCCAGTAGTCACGTGCGGGTGTGAGAATTGGACCGTGAAGAAGGCTGAGCACCGAAGAATTGATGCTTTTGAATTGTGTTGCCGGAGAATACTCTTGAGAGTCCCTTGGACAGCAAGGAAATCAAGCTGAGGGGAGACAGACTCCAGGTTAGACATTTACAACTGGCCTCCTTTTTGCATTTCAGGAGGCATGAAGAAGTGGGCTTCAAGCTGGATACTTAACAGTTGTTAGCATTTCCTGAGACAAGAGATAGATGGGCTCCAGTTAAGGCATTTACAATTAGCCTCCTGTTTGACCTCCAAAATGGATGTAACAACAGAAACAGGGTAAATAGCCAGTGTTTGTCTCTTGTAAACACGTTAAGGTAGTAGTCATAGCAAGGACAAAGAGGGGCAAAACCCTGTTTGAGTAAAGGATTAAGGGCTCTCCACCCCTCCCTCTTTGGGGACAAGGGAGACACTATACACATGCAGAAAGACGCCCTGTAGGTAAAAAGTCAAGGGATAATGCCAGGCCATCAGGAGTCTTGCTCCTCCCAGAAGCCTTCACTTCATGATCCATCTTGGCAGAGGGGTGCATGCACACCCAGAAGAGGATCCCAGGGGAAAAGAAGCCAGCTAATTGGCCTGAAGGAAGACAAAGGCCCAGAAGAACTGACCTGTATAAATGCCTTAACAGCCTCTTTACGATGCTCCTCCTCACTCCTCAGGGTATGGAGGGGACATCCATACCCTTTCTCTCCAGGTGTGCATCTTTGTCTTGCTTCTGTCTTAACAAATTGTTTCTCCATGTGCTCTCCCACTTATCTGCTATGTGTCTAGAAATAAACTTTGTACCTGCATTTACAGTTTTGCCTCCACGATAAATGCATTTTTCACTGGGGACAAAGGTCCAGGGGAAAATAGCTTCTAGCCTCTAACCCTGGCTAGGATTCTGGCTTTTCATCCAGGCTCAATTCAGTCGCTCAGTCGTGTCCGACTCTTGCAACCCCATGGACTGCAGCATGCCGCTTCCCTGTCCATCACCAACTCCCAGAGCTTGCTCAAACTCATGTCCATCGAGTCGGTGATGCCATCTAACCATTCCGGCTACCCAGGTTCAATTCCTGGGCAGAAAAGTAAGATCACACTTTACACCACTGCTCATTACTGCCTCGCCATTGATCAAAATGAGTCAATCCTAAAGGAAATCAACCCTGAATATTCACTGGAAGGACTATTGCTGAAGCTGAAGCTGCAATATTTTGGCCACCTGATGCGAAAAGCCCGATTCATTGGAAAAGATTCTGATGCTGGGAAAGATTGAAAGCAAAAGGAAAAGGGAGCGGCAGAAGATGAGATGGTTAGAGGGCATCACCGACTCAATGGAAACGAATTTGAGTAAACTCCAGGAAACAGTGGGGGACAGAGGAGCCTGGCCTGTTGCAGGCCATGGGGTCACAAGGAGTCAGACACGACTTTGCCACTGAACACCACCACCACACACGTAAGGGAGTGTAGTAGCTCTTAGTACTTCTGAGCCAGGGTCGCTGCCACAGTCCCTTCACCTCTGCTTCTGGAGTCCCAAGGGTGGGATATGCCTCCCAGCAAAGGCAGTTCAATCAGGCAACCATTATGTACTCAGCCACCAACTGCGGAGAGGTTACCCTGTGCCAGGCACTGGAGATGTGGAAATAGACCAGGCCTGCTCTCAAGGAGCCCCGAGGTCTCTGCTGAAGCGCAGAAGAGGGACACAGTTTTGATCCTGTGTGCACTGTTTAAAACGAAATAAAAACAACTTCGAAAACAATCGCAGACCAGTGGAAGAGACAAGTGAGTAATCATAGCCTTGTGAACAGGGAGGGTTCGCGCGGAGCCCAAAGCGTGGGCTTTAAGGGAAGGGCACCGAGCTCGGTCAAAGGCGTCTCGTGGAGGCGGGGCCGGCGGATTCCAACTCCCCTTTGGTTCGCTTAACCCTCTAATCCACACCCACCCCCCGGGTTCCTTCAGGTCCCCGCTTCCTCTGGCTCCTCGTCCCCGCCCGCCCACCTCCGGGTTCCGGTACCCTTCGCCCCGCGCCCTGGCATCCCCCAATTCCCTTCCGCCTCAGCCCGGTCCTCAAGTTCCTCCAGGCCCTTAAGCCCGGTTTTCCCTGAAGGCCGCACCGCGCTGCGCCGGGCGAAGGCCTCTGGTTCTCCCCGGCCTTCGCCCACCCCCGCCGCCCCGCCCGGGACCAGAAGGCCAGCAAGGCCGCAGACCACTGCCCGCATTTCTCCGCCCCACGGCTGCGCATTCCTTGCCGCTAGGGTGGGGCTGCGGCCGCCCGCGTCTCTGGTTCTCGGCGCATCTCTGCCGGGGGCGGGTGGCCAGGCGGGGTGGGTAGCGAGACGAACTCACTCGAGGAAGGGCCTGGGAACCTGCCGCTGAGACAGCGCCCAGAAAAGATGAGCTAATGTTGCTTTTCTCTGAAATTCTCTCCTACCTGCTTTGCTTCATTAGGCTTAATTAAACTGCTCACTCTGGCTTGGAGGGGCGTTCCCATTCGTCCGCGTTCAAGAGGCTGTCCTCTGCTAATATTAAACAGCTGATCTAAGTGTTTAATACGGCCAGGCGCTGTGTCTGGGGCTCCAAAGACGTTCTCTCTTCTCCTTCACAAGCACCGAATGAGATGGGGACTGTGATTGCCCCATTTTAGAGAGGAGGAAGACTAAGAATTCTGCAGAAGTTGCGGCAGTAAGTTAGTGGTGGGACCAGAGCTGGAATCCCAGACTATTTGGCTCTCAGGCATCTATTTACCTCCACGATGTGCTGTCCCCACAGCACCTCTCCAGAGCTTCTGAGCAAGGGTCTTGGAGCAAAGTGGGTTTGCGGCCCTTGAGGAATGGAAGTAAAATGTGCACACTGGGTAGTTTTTGTTTTTAAGTACCTTCAACTCAAAACACATCTTTTTTTTAATTGTTTAAGGCAGTTGGAATTGGATGTTACAATTGAACGTGTCCTTATTGAGACCGAATTTACATAAAGCTATTTGACCATTTTAAAGTCTGCAGTTCAGTTTTTATTATATTCACAGTATTGCACATCCATTACCAGAACATTTTCATCACCCCCAAGAGAAACCACATAACCCTTAAGCAGTCACTCCTCACCTCCCTCTGCCCCTAGCCCCAGGCAACCACTAATATACTTTCCATCTCTATGGATTTGCCTATTCTGGAAATTTCATATAAATGGAATCATACAATATGTGACCTTTTGTGTCCAGCATCTTTCTTTTAGGGTAATATTTTCAACATTTATCCATGTTGCAGCAGGTATCAATACTTCATTCTGTCTTATGGCTGAATAATAATATTCCACTATACAGATATATCACTTTTCACTTTCATGCATTGGAGAAGGAAATGGCAACCCACTCCAGTATTCTTGCCTGGAGAATCCCAGGGACGGGGGAGCCTGGTGGGCTGCCGTCTATGGGGTTGCACAGAGTCGGACACGACTGTAGCGGCAGCAGCAGCATACAGATATATCACATTTTACTTACCTATTCATCAGTTGATGGACATTTGGGTTGTTTCTATGTTTTGGCTATTGTGAGTAGTACTGAACTATTCCTGCACAAGATTTTGTCTGAATACCTATTTTCAGTTCCATTAAAATGGAGATGCAATGATAAAGACATAAAGTCTCTCTTAATAATTGTATAGCATTCTACTGGAAAGATGTACTGTAATGAAACTGGGTCTCCACCAAAAGGCAGCCGTTTGCAGCTTCTCTCTACTGTAAACAGGGGTGGGATGCTCATCTGGACCACACAGATGCTACAATTTAAGTGTTCTTATCCCTGCTGCCCTGGGGTACAGTGGGAAGTAGAAGGGTCATGAGAAGATGGGATTTAACTCTTTATTTTTAAAAAATTACATATTTATTTAGTTGGGACTTCCCAGGTGGCGCTAGTGGTAAAAAACCCACCTGCCAATGCAGGAGACATAAGAGACAGGGACTCCATCCCTGGTTTGGGAAGATCTCCTGGAGGAGAGCATGGCAACCCAATTCTCCAGTATTCTTGCCTGGAGAATCCCGTGGACAGAGGAGCCTGGTGGGCTACAGTCCATGGGGGTCGCAAAGAGACATTACTGAAGCGACTTAGCACAGCACAGCATTTATTTAGTTATTTATTTGGTTCCACGTGGTCTTAGTTCTGGCGTGTGGGATGGAGTTCCTTGACCAGGAGTCGAACCCAGGTTCCCTGCATTGGGAGTGTGGTGTCTTAGTCACTGAACCACCAGGGAAGTCCCTCAACTCATTTTTTCTGGAGGAGGTATTGAGAGAGTGTCTGAACTTGCCTAGAGATGACCTTGGCTTGACCTCCCTGATGGCAGTGCTTACAGCAGTGGCTCTGAAACCTCAATGTGCATATAGATCACCTGGGGAACTTGTTACAGAGCAGGTTCCTGAGCTGAACCCCAGAGAATCTGGTTCAGGAGGAGGAGGGCTCTGAGAATCTGCTTTTTTAAATAACTTTTTTTGTATTTTTTTACTTTTCTTGGGGTATAAAATACCTCAGTGTTACAAATCACAGTTGATTTACAATTTTGTGTTAGTTTCAGGTGTACAGCAAAGTGAATCACTTGTACCTATACATATACCCACTCTCGTTTAGATTCTGAGAATCTGCATTTTTAACAAGCATCGCAGCTGATTCTCATGTAGCTGGCTGGTAGACCACACCTGGAGAAATACTGACAGTGGAAGAGAAAGTGGAGGGAGGTAAATAGTGTTCATTTGAGAAACAGGAGAGGCTGTCGGGGAGCAGATAGGGAGGGAAATTAATCAGTCTTCTTCAGTTACTCCAGGGCTCCAGTGTGCTTCGTGTTAGGACAGAACTAACAAATCTATCCACTGGCCTTCCTTCTCCGAAATGATCCAGGAATTCTGATGGTCACATAGACCCTAAGACCCCCAGTCTATCTCTAACCTGTTGTTTCCTTTCTTGTGCTCAGCTAGGAGCATAGGGATACACAGAAACATCTCACCACGTTCACTGGGGCTTTAAAAGGATCATGGGCTCAGGCTGGGAAAGGTGGGAGTGCCCCATGGTCACCAGCAGAGATAACCGAGGTTAGGGATGCTGCTGGAAAGTGGGAGAACACCTCTGAGCTCAGTGAGGGGATGGAGTGCAACAGGAACTCTAATGAGTGAAACATAAATGGGTCTAACCACTCAGAAAAACAATTTGACCCAATAACTCCACTGCAGGGTATATACTCCATAGGAAGTCGCATGCTTAAACTCCAGGAAACATAAATATCCAGGATGTTCTCAGCAGAATTTCCAAAAGAGCAAAGAAAAAAAAAAAAACTTAAAAGAATCCAAATGCCCTTGGACAAAAGAATGGACGTATTAATTGTGGCATAGTCACACAGTGGAACACTATGCATATTTCAGACGAGTGAACTGTACACAGATCAGCGTGGATGAGTCTTGGAAACATAAAAAATGAAAATAGTCATCACAGAAAAAAAGGCATTCTTGTTAAAAAATAAGCAAAACTATGCAATTCATTGGGGATTTACTTGTGGGTAAATATAAAGGAAAGCAAAAGACTGTGGGATGGGCTTCTCTGAGGCTCCAGTGGTTAAGAACCTGCCTGCTGATGCAGAGGAAACGGGTTCGATCTTTGGTCCAAGAAGATACCACTTGCCTATATGCCCATATGACTCTATATGGGCTTCCCAGGTGGCTCTAGTGGTAAAGAACCTGCCTGCCAATACAGGAGACATAAGAGACATTGATTCGATCCCTGGGTCAGGAAGAACCCCTGGAGGAGGACATAGCAACTTATGCCAGTGCTCTTGCCTGGAGAATCCCATGGAGAGAGGAGCCTGATGGGCTACAGTCCATAGGGTTGCAAAGAGTCGAACACAACTGAAGCGACTTAGTATATATAACTCTATAACATATATTCTTTTGGCTATATCAAACATCTTGAAATTTTTAAAATGAAGAGAGAGAAAGATGAAATCCTCTAGCCACTACTGTGTTCTCTCAAGGTTATTTAATTCTTGGGTCCCCCCATCTCTCCTCCGACAGGCACTGTAGACCAGAAAGCAAGATGTCAGGCCTAAAGAGACCAAAGGAACGTTGCTCAAACCCACTTCCATCTCAGCATTCAGAGACCAGGGCAAGCCCCTGTTCTGCCCCTTCCCAGTCTGTTTCTCATAGACTGTGTCTATCGCTAAGTAATGGCTTTTTTTTTTAGACTTGGTCAGGCTGACGCCATGCTTAGCATTTTTTCTCTGCTGACAGCAGGACTATCCTTGGGACATTGTTCTTCTAAACAAGCAAGCCAGCCTACCACCTACTTTTCTTATCTGAATGCATCCCTAGAAATCACTCTGTTGAATCTGCCGGTTTCACATCTGTCTGCTTCTCCAGGCTTCCTTTTGCGTCTTTGATGAGGCACTTTCTCTCTTTCCTTCTTCCCTGCTTGTGAGCTCAGCACATCTGGAACACTCCAAGGCCTTGATTGTTCGCCTTCTGCCACGTTTCCTAATTCAAACACCACCCATCCGTCAGAAGAGGGCAGAGCTCCTGAGATGAGGTTTTGCCTTGACCAAAGCAGTTGAATAGGTTAGGTGGGTTTCACAGATCCTATTGGTTTGCCTGTAAGATAGAGTTGGTTTTTTTTTTTTTTTCACTGCATAGCATGTGGGATCTTAGTTCCCTGACTAGGGATTGAACCCTGCCCCCTGCGTGGGAAGTGTGAAATTCTAACCACTGGACCATGAGGGAAGTCCCCAAAGATTTCCTTCTTTCTTCTTTTTTTTTAAATTCTTTATTTGACTGTACTAGGTCTTAGTTTCAGGGCTTCCCAGATGGCATTAGTGGTAAAGAACCTGCCTTCCCATGCAGGAGACATAGGAGGTACAGGTTCGATCCCTGGGTCGGGATGATCCCCTGGAGGAGGGTGTGGCAATCCATACAAGGATTCTTGCCTGGAGAATCTCAGGGAAAGACAAGCCTGGCAGGCTATGGTCCATAGGGTCGTATAGAGTCAGACACGACTGAAGCAACTTAGCAACAGCAGCAAGCCTTAATTGCAACAAAAGGATCTTTTAGTCATAGCATGGGAATTCTTTCTTGCGGCATGTGGGATCTAATCCCCTTCCTGGGATCGAACCCATGTCCCCCTGCACTGGGAGCTCAGAGTCTTAGCTGTCGAACTAGGGAAGTCCAAGAGAGTCTTGTCTTTGGGGATGCTGATAATGTGTGAGAACCATTAAAAGATGGAAAGGATGTTAAAGTTCATCTAGTTTCACCCACTTGTCTTCAATGGAAAAACTAAGCTGAAGATGAGGAGGAGACCTGGATGGACTGGGGACATTTGACTGGCAGGTGCCTAGAACCCAGGCCTCGTACCTCTCCATTACCTTGCCTCCCTGATACTTGCTGAGACACAGAGGTGTGACAGGAGGAACCTACGGCCAGTTGCCTAGCCCTGCCCCAGCTCCATCCAAGGTCCAGGTGTTCAACCTTAGAAGATGTTGCTTTTCAAACTACTGACATTATCTGGGGGCGGGAAGAGCTTGCCTCAGCTGTCAGCTGGTCCATTGCGCAACTTGGCAAGTTGAGGCCTGAGACTTCCCTTCCCACACCAGGCTCAGCTGTAGGACAGGTCAGGTTGTAGGGAACAACAAAAGAGGTGGGGACTTCCCTGGTGGTCCAGTGGTTAAGACTCCACGCTCACAGTGCAGAGGGCCTGGGTTCAATCTCTGGTCCAGGAACTAGATCCCACATGTTGCAACTAAGAGTCTGCAGACCACAACTAAGATGAGTTACAGCCAAAAAAAAAAAAAAAAAAAGTGAACACTACCCCTACCTTTCCCTCAGATCCTACTCCCCACTCCCTGTAGGCGTTGTGGTACATTGAGGGTAAAAGAGACCTGAGGAGTGGAAACAGGAGTGGGGAAAGCAAGCTCTCTGTGTGAGCTAAAGGGGGCAGGTCTAGTCCTCCTCCTCACCCCTAAATGGGTCTTCTATTTGGGGGAGGAAATTTGAGGACAAGGTAGAAAGGAAGAAGAAGCTTTTGGCCTGGTCCTGCTTTCAGTCCATGAGCTAAGAATTTATCTTCAAAATGGAGAAAGGTAAGACATTCTCCGTTTCCAAATGGAGGACGTGAGACAGAGAGCTGAGTTGGTCTGTGAGGCTGCCAGCGTGGACTCTAATGGAGGCAGTGGAAACTGGACTTGATGCAAAGATGTCTGGGGTCCCAGTTTGACCCCCTGACTCATGAGGCAGCTAACATGGAGGCTGGGATTGTGCACAGCCTCTCCAAGCTCTGGACTCACGCAGGCTGCCATACTTCAGCCCCAGTCTGAAACAGAGGCCCTATTCAGGAATTCCAGCAAAGGCACTCAGCAATCCAACTAGAGATTGTTTTTTCTCTTCTATTTTTTTTTTAAATTATTCAGCTGTCATACATGACTATAGCACAAAAGGGAGTTCTTTTTTCGTTTAAAATTACACTATACACAGCAAGTCTGGGCTAGATCTTCCAATCTGAAGATCTAGAAAAGGTATTAACCTTTTCTGTGCTGTTCCTGTCTACAGTGCACAGAAGTCCTGTAATTGAAGCCATGCCTTTCAGTCACTAGAGGAGTCTTTGTAGCTGCCAAAGACTTCAGCTCCCAAATTCAATTGTATTAGAACTGGAGCTCAGTTTTGGGGAAGTCTCCCATTCCCATAGATTATGTACAGTTTGGTGGTGGTGGTTTAGTTGCTAAGTCATATCTGACTCTTGCAACCCCATGGACTGTAACTCGTCAGGCTTCTCTGTCCACGGGATTTCCCAGGCGAGAATACTGGAGTGGGTTGCCATTTTCTTCTCCAGGAGATCTTCCCAATCCAGGGATCGAATCCGCCTCTCCTGTGTTGCAAGCAGATTGTTTAATGCTGAGCTATCAGGGAAGCCCAAGTACAGTTTGGGGAAGGCTTTTGTTGGGGTGGGGGTGGGGGGCCACCAGGTTCTCAGGCATTGATCATCACAGGTTGAAGTGGCTCTGTCAACTGTTTCTATTCCAACCTGGCGACCTGGGACTCTGTCCCTGGATGCAGTGAGCGGTCGCAACCTCCCCGAGGATCCAGCCTTCCTGCTCTCAGTCTCACAGCTCTTTGCTTCTTTCCTTCCACCAGCCTGAGGGGAAATACTGATGTACGATTATTAAAATATTTTTTAAAGACTTATGATAGAGTAACGTATGGGTTTTCTCAAAAACACATGAAGTACTTAGATCTAATGGCAGATCTAATAATTTCATACTTTTGAGGTAGTGATAGATATAAACAATATTTCAACATATTGCAATAATCATCAAAAGATCTGAAAATAGCTCATTTCTCTGGTAATGAAGGCAATTTGTTGCCTACACTTATAATTGAAGGAAATGCTATTTTTCAGATACAGGTTAGTGAAAATAAAAAATGTAATTTTTTTCCCATCCAAGTTCAAGGGTCCCAAGTCATAAGAAACCTTGGTCAGAAGAAATTCATCTCTTCTCAATCCTCATTTCCGCTGCCAAAATCTTGGCTCTCTGTGCACCAATGCCAAATAGAAATGTGGAGACAGAGTTATGGAAGAAAAGGAAAGACGTGGCTTTATTACTTTGCCAGGCAAAGGGGGAACACAGTAGGCTAGAGCCTCAAGAACTGTGACCCCCTCCCTGGTGAGTAGGGAAAGGTTATAGAGTCAGGCAGGCATATGTGCAGTAACAGTTATATTCTGCAAAATTTTAAAAGATGGGGTTGCTAACAAGATTAGGATGTGTTCAGGGCCTTAGGAAAGACCCTGATGCTGGGAAAAATTGAGGGCAGGAGCAGGAGGGGGTGACAGAGGATGAGATGGTTGGATGGCATCCCTGACTAAAAGGACATGAGGTTGAGCAAGCTCCGGGAGATAGTGAAGACAGGGAAGCCTGGCGTGCTGCAGTCCGTGGGGTTGCAAAGAGTCAGGCATGACAACAACAGCAAAGGGCCTTAGGTGGTCTAGTCTCCTAATCTTGATGAACCCTGGGGTTTCCCTGGTAGCTCAGCTTGTAGAGAATCGACCTGCAATGCAGGAGACCCTGGTTTCATTCCTGGGTTGGGAAGATCTACTGGAGAAGGGATAGGCTACCCATTTCAGTATTCTTGGGTTTCCCTGGTGGCTCAGCTGCTAACGAATCTGCCTGCAAAGTGGGAGACCTGGGTTCAATCCCTGGATTAGGAAGATCCCCTGGAGAAGGGAGTGGCTACCCACTCCAGTATTCTGGCCTGGAGAATTCCATGGACTGTATAGTCCATGGGGTTGCAAAGAGTAGGACACGACTGAGCGACTTTCACTTCCTTTTCTGGTCCTGTAGTCTTGCTGCAGGTAGTTCCATTGCTTTTCCTTCTTTAATTAGCAACTGTTCTGCCCTTTGGAACTGAGAGAAGGTCATGGAGGCTGTAGTCTTGCCTGTGAGAAATGGGGGACGAAAAGACTTCCATGACCAGGAGTCCCACAGGGCCCTGCTTGGCATCATTTCTTCAGAAGAAGTCACAAACTCTCCCTGAGACTAAGTAGCACAAGTCCTGTTATCTGCTTGATTGAAGGAGAAAGTACATACATCGGTTAATATCTTAACAAAAATGTTCCATCTTTACTTTCATCAAGGTTTATTTACTCCTAGTTTACACACACTTCCCTGGTGGCTCAGACAGTAAAAAAGTCCGCCTGCAATGCGGGATACCTGGGATCGATCCCTGGGTTGGGAAGATCCCCTGGAGGAGGGCATGACAACCCACTCCAGTATTCTTGCCTAGAGAATTCCTATGGACAGAGGAACCTGGCGGTCTCCATGCAGTCCATGGGGGTCAGACACGACTGAGCGACTAAGCACACACACACCACACAGCAGTTTTCACACAATCCTAACGTACCTGAGAGTCTCATTTTTTAACTCATGGAAAAAAGAGGAGTACATTTCAAAACAGGGAATGTTGCTATTAAGAAAACACATTTGTAATACCCAAGGTGTTTGCAAACAGCCTGAAATCAGAAAATTGGAAAGATTTAGTTAGTGTAGAAGCAAATAACTATATGTATTTTGATTTCTCTGAGCTAACAATATCTAATATTCATCACTATGACCCTATATGCTGAAGAAAAAGCTAAAGAATATATATTTGTTCATCTGTACTTCGGAAAGAAAGGATAAAGTATATTTGGCATAATGTCCAAGCAAGATGGTTTTTTAAAAATGTTACAAATAAAATAAAGTAGCATCTTAAAAAAAAAAAAAAAAAAGATACCCTCAGCAAGTTTTTTGTTGTTACTGTTAGCATATGCATGGTGAAACCCTCCTCCTTTTTACTGAAAAATCAGTCAACTCTCACCAATACTTACTTTCTGGGTGTTTTGTTTTTATTGTTGTTTTTAATAGTAACCATCATAATGATAGTAAGATAGTATCTCCTGGTGCTCTTGATTTGCATTTCTCTGACTGAGCAACTTCACTTTCACTTTTCACTTTCATGCATTGGAGAAGGAGATGGCAACCCACTCCAGTGTTCTTGCCTGGAGAATCCCAGGGACGGGGGAGCCTGGTGGGCTGCCGTCTGTGGGGTCGCACAGAGTTGGACACGACTGACGCGACTTAGCAGCAACGGTTACAATGTTGAGTGTATTTTCATGAGCTTGTTGGTCATTTGTATATTTTATTCAGAAAAATGCCTACTCAAGTCCTTTGCCCATTTTTTAATTGGGTTGTTTGGGGTTTTTTGTTGTTGCTGAGTGGTATATCTTTTGGGATTATTTTATATCCATCTTTTCTGCATCCTGATATTTAGGGTGTGCCTACTATAAGAAGCATATGCTTCCTTGTTAGTCCATTTGAGAATCTTTTTCTTTTAATTGCAGTGTTTAGTCTAATTGTGATTGTTATTGTAATTGTTATCCATTGTTCAGACTCTTTGCAACTCCATGAACTGCAGCAGGCCAGGCTTCCCTGTTCTTCACTATCTCCCGGAGCTTGCTCAAACTCCTGTCCATTGAGTCGATGATGCCATCCACCATTTCATCCTCTGCTTTCCCCTTCTGCTCCTGCCCTCAAGTTTCCCCAACATCAGGGTCTTTTCTAATGAGTCAGGTGACCAAAGTATTGGAACTTCAGCTTCAGCATCAGTCCTTCCAATGAATACTCAGGGTTGATTTCCTTTAGGATCGACTGGTTTGATCTTGCTGTCCAAGGGACTCTCATGAGTCTTCTCCAGCACCGCAGTTCAAAAGCATCAAATGCTGCTCTACAAATTACCCAAAACTTAACAGCTTAAAGAACAATAAACATTTATTGTCTTACACAGTTTCTGTAGGTTATTAATTTGGCAGGAGCTTAGCTGGGTGGTCCCAATAAAGGAAGTCTCAGGGTTATTTCATGACGTCGAACATTCAAAGGATAACATGTGGGAAGCTGATCCAAACTTAGAAAGGGGTATAACAATTGGCCAAGTCATAGAAAATGAGCCTCTTTGTATCACAAACTATATGAGAAGGCAAGCACTGATAATCTTTTACAAAGAAATAAAACATCTTAAAAAAAAAAAAAAAGAAATAAAACATCTTAATTTTCAATGTTTCTAGTGTTTTAAATTAGTGTACTGAGTAAATGTTAACTTTCCTTGTATTTTTTTCATTTTCCTAAATAGTTATAATGGGCTTCCCTGCTAGCTCAGATGGTAAAGAATCTGTCTGCAGTGCAAGAGACCAGGGTTTGATCCTTGGGTCAGGAGGATCCCCTGGAGAAAGACATGGAAACCCACTCCAGTATTCTTGCCAGGAGAATCCTGTGGACAGAAGAGCCTGATGGGCTACAGTCTATGGGGTTGCAAAGAGTTGGACACGACTGAGCAACTAACACACACAAACAGTTATAACTGACAGTAGAGTTTTTAATGTTTTAATCAAACTAATTAAAGGTCACAGAACAATGATACTTTTTCTCACTGACTATTAAGATTGCTATGCATGATTTCAGCTTTCACAGTCATTTTATGGTCCTGCTTTGCCATGCAAAGCAGAGATTGTCTGTATATATTTATTACCGGGATTTGGACTTACATAATCTTGGGAGCTGGTTAAGCAATTTCTGGAAGGCTTTTGTCTTCACGTCTGATGCTGGAGCTTGAAGTCCACAGAGCAGGCAATTGGAAGGGGAAAATGGTTGTCATGTGGAGGAGAGCAAGACTAAGCTAGAACTTACAACATGAGCTGGAGCCCACAAGGACCTCTGAAGTCCATGTTGGTTCTTATTGCCTCAAATGTTGATGGTGTGGGCATTCTGCAGAAGCCAGGGCTCTTTGCACAGAACCAAATGCACACACCTGGCCCAGGAGTCAGAGAAGCTCAAGGAAGAGTAAGGGGAAGGTGAAGCAGTTACACACATGGCTTCTGCCTCTTGCTGATGAGGTGAGGCAGCAGGTAACCAGCAACATGTGTCAGCTACAAAATGGCTGCTGCTTCACTTCCACCCTCCAAATCTACTACAAGAAACTCCTGGTGGCCCATGCTAACTGGAAACATACCAGAAAGGGAATTCTGGGAAATGCAATTCAGCCCAGCAAAGTTAATACATTTCAAAGCCATTGTACTTACTGTATAGCTTAATGGTTATGGACTCAGGCCCTAGAATCAGACTTTCCAGGTTTGAATCACACGCAGTTCCTTTATTTCAAGCTGTGTGTTCACGAGTAAGTTACTTAGTTTTTCTATGCTTAGTTTCTTTGACTACAAAATGAAGATACAGTAGTAGTACTTATAAAATTTGTGTGAAGTTTAAATGAGGTAGTATAGAGACACTCTTGATACAGTATCAGTAAGACTTGGCCCATTGGAACAGTTCAATAAATATCAGGGTTTTTTTTTTTTTCTGATCTTAGGCAAATTATTTATTTATTTATTTACGATTGTTCCCCTCAAAATACAAGATCTTAGTTCCCCAACCAGGGATTGAACCTGTGACCCCTGCAGTGGAAGGGCAAAGTTTTAACCACTGGACTGCCAGGGAAGTCCCTTGGGAAAATTATTTACTCTTTCAGAGTTTCAGTGTTTTTCGTCTGTAAAGTAGGGAACTTCCTTGGCCTATTTTAAGACTTCTATTGAGAATCAAATGAAATAACCAGGAGGGAGGGGATATGTGGATACCTATGGCTGATTCACGTTGATGTTTGTCAGACATCAACACAATATTGTAAAGCAATTATCCTTCAGTTGGACATTAAAAAAAATACTACATTAAAATATATATTGTTTAAATATGAACAGAGGTGACGGTGATGACAAGCACCTTTCTTAGCTCCTTCCAGCCTGAGGACTGATACCTACCCCAGGGATGAGTCTAAAGCAAGCTGTTTGGTGAGTATTCATTAGAAAAGTGGTTCTCCAAGTGTGCCATTTTAATGTAAGATGTTACTAATAGGAGACGTTAGGCGGGAAGGGGGTGGCATAAGAAACTCTGTGCTATCTTTGCAGTTTTTCTGTAAATCCAAAACTATTCAAAGTTTTACAAAAAAATAACAACTCAAAAAATAAATGGAAATAAAACTTAAAAGACGAAAATGGTTTTCAAACTTTAGCAGGTATTAGAATCGCCTGCAGGGCTTGTTGGAATATACCTTATGGGGCCCTACTCCTTGAGCTCTGATTCAGTAGGTCTGGGATGGGGCCAGAGAAATTGTGCTTTTAATCATCAGAGCTGAGAGTGCTAATCTGTGGATCACACTCTGAGAACCACTGACATAAAACTGAGACTATATGAATTTTCCTGTATTTCTCATGAACACAGACTTGCATTCATCATGACCCATCATTTCTTGGCTCATTCTGGCTATGACATCAGCCAACATTTACTTCCCAGGCAAGAAGAAGGAGACAACTCATGACCTATTCAGTCACTCAGCAGAACAGTTAAACGAGGCCTGGAAAATCCTTTTTATCTTCCCCCTCTTTTCTCCAATCTCTTTAAGCCTCCAGGCTGTAGATCAAGCCATGCTTAAAAAAATACACACATATATGTATTTAGATATATAAGTTTCACTGTAAGAAGAAGGTGCTGATGGAAGAGAATTAAGAAAAAGTAGAAAGAAGAAAAAAAATTACCAACTGCTTTCCCATCCAAAGACAGCCACTTAATATTTAATTTTTGTACATTTACTTCTTGAATTTCATTTCAACTATATTTTATGAGGTTTATCTCTTTTTTATTTTAATTTTTCTTAATATACATATTTTATTAAAGTACAGTTGACTTACAAATTTCAGGTGCACAGCAAGGGTGGTTCAGTTATGCATATACACATATATTATTTTTAAAATTATTTTCCATTATAGGTTATTATGAGATAGTAACTATAGTTTCCTGTGCTATAAAGTTTTTCTTTTAAACATTGTTGTGATCAAAAAAGACATATATTTTTATATTCTGCTTTGTCACTTATTATATCATAAACATTTTGTATTATTATACAGTATTTATACACTTGTATAATAATACAAACATTAAATGATTGCACAACAATGAAATTGTTCCCCTTTTTTCAAATACTCCAGATTTTGCAATTTTTCACTATTGTAAAAAGTAAAAGGAGGTTCAAATTTCACAATTGCATGAACTCGTGCAGAAAAATACAACTTCCATTATTTTCCTATAACTGAACTAAATTTCTTTCTTAAAGAAAGTTCTCTTGCAGGAAGTTCTAGAGAACCCCAGTCTCTAGAACAAAAACATAATCAATAATCATAATCATTTCTAGGTAAACCCAGTCATAACCAGAATCTTTCTACTCTATCTTGTTCTTCACCTCTGCTGCAGAAGGAATTATGCAAATATCACGAAGGAGTAAACGAAGAGGGGCCAACCTCTCCTTGATCTCCATCTGCTTTGTCCCACGGTGGTCTCCTATTCCAGTATAACAGGTGAGCCCTCCCTGTCTCACTCATAGAAAGGGGGCAGTGGTGGTGCTGTGCCTGTGGGAGTTGGGAAGGGTCCCCCTAGTATCCTGACAACCTGTTTATGTGTAACCACATCTTATCTGTCCATGTGACTTCTCCTAACCCAGCCAGGGGTCCCCACCACCCACCCCTGCCAGGAGTAGGCTGTAGAAGCTGGGAGAATCTGTTTCCAGTCCCAAGCCTAGACACCCAAAGGTATCATTTCAACTCCATGGTGTCTGCACCATAACAGAGGGAGATTTGCCTAATAAGTCTCCTTTGTTGCCTGCCTAAACCTTGCCTCAAACAATAAAAGAGGTTTACTGAACTTCAGGTGGGGTCAGACACAGTTCCTGCTGTTCTGTTTCCTCTTCAAATTCTCCGCCTGCCTTTCCTCTCTAAATAGGTCTTATTTTCTCTAATGTGGAGGTGGGGAAGATTGTTTTTCACTGTAGTTTTGACATGTCTCTTCCTTCATCTTTTGGTTTTATACTCAAGTTTAAAAGCCAGCTCCCCACCCCACACTGTGCGGCTTGCGGGATCTCAGTTCCCAGACCAGGGATTGAACCTGGGCCCACAGCAGTGAAAGCAGTGAGTTCTAACCACTGGATCACCAGGGGATCCCCAAGAGCCAATATTTTATGGACTCTTTTTTTTTCTAGGTGTCCTGGAGGGGCAGAGGGAGGTGAGGATGAAAAAAAAATGGCGGGATGGTGATGTTGAACTAAAAGGGATTTTGGGGAAGGGAAAGAACACAGCAGTTATGCTCTTAAACTATCATCCTGCCTCATGATAATGCTGCTGGGACAGCACCATGGCACCTTTGACAGACAGGGTGGAGGAAGTGTGAATGAAGGCCTGAGGTCATTAAGGAAGACAAGGGGAGGTTCTGGAGAATGAGGGTGGAGAGAAAGATATAAACATGTGGTCCACCCTTGGAACAATGGCGGTACCATCCAGGAAACTATGAGTAATTGCCTGCCCCTCCTCCCTCAGTGAGTAAAGACTGGGAGAAGTCTTTGACACACTGAAGGTTGCCCTTTCCAACCCACAGGGCCAATGATGATTGCCCAAAACAACTAGTTTATTCAGACAGTCCCTGCTCCTCACAATCTGTCATTCACTCAGCAATCAAGCAATCTACATAAACCCTTTATGTGTATATGATTTAGATGTTTTGTTTTTTGCTTTTTTGGTTTTTGTTTATTTGTTTTTTTATTTCCTTTAAATATTGTCCCAGAAGCGAAATTACTGGGTCAAAGGATAAAACTTGTGTAATTCCGATGTTAAATAATTCGATGTCTTAATACAAAAAGTGTAAAACTGTTAACTCAAAGGGGATCAAGTATCAGACCCCGGCGGTAAACAATAAATTGGTACGATCTTTCTGCAGGGAAATTTGTCAACATGTCAATATATGTTCCACAGTTTGACCTAGCACTCCACTTTTGGGAATTTATCTGAAAGAAATAATTAGATATACAGGATGTATGTGCCAGGAGATTCAAAGAAGCATATGTATAATAGTTAAAAGTAAACATGGTTTAACTATCTAATGATAAAGGATTGTTAATAAAAAAAAAGTACATCCGTATGATCAAACATCATGCAGTCATTAAAAACAAGAATCAGTATCAACTGAGAAGAAAAATATATTCAAGATATAGTGCGCAGTGAAAAAAGGTTAGAAGAAAAATCTTACATAGTATCATCCCTTTTAAATGTATATTGTGTTGTTGTTGTGTAGTTCCTCAGTCGTGTCCGACTCTTTTGCAACGCCATGGACTGTAGCCCACCAGGCTCCTCTGTCCATGGGATATTCCAGGCAAGAATACTGGAGTGGGTTGCCATTGCCTTCTCCAGGGGATCTTGCTGACCCTGGGATCGAACACACGTCTCCTGCATTGCAGGAGCCACCAGGGAAGCTCCTCACATTGCGTGCTGCTGCTACTAAGTCACTTCTGTCGTGTCCGACTCTGTGCGACCCCATGGACGGAGGCCCACCAGGCTTCCCCGTCCCTGGGATTCTCCAGGCAAGAACACTGGAGTGGGCTGCCATTTCCTTCTCCAATGCATGAAAGTGAAAAGTGAAAGTGAAGTCGCTCAGTCGTGTCCGACTCTTAGCGACCCCATGGACTGCAGTCTACCAGGCTCCTCCGTCCATGGGATTTTCCAGGCAAGAGTACTGGAGTGGGGTGCCATTGTGTTGATGCATAAAATAAAAGACCAGAAGGAAACACACCAACATATTAGTAGTGGTTATCACTAGAGGGCAAAATTATTTTCTTTTCTTGGTTATTCTTTTCCATATTTTTTACCTTAAATTACATTATTTTTAAAATCAAGGGAAATAAACACTGAAAGGTAGCATACATAATTAGGCCACTTGGAATGTTATTTTATACATTTTAATTTGCTATTCACATAATGATCTATCTGCATTGCAATCTATCTGCACTAATTTCTTGGGCTTCATATATTGTTTTTTTGTCCATGTCCCATGGCATGTGGATCTTAGTTCCCTGACCAGGGATAGAACCTGTACCCAATGCATTGGAAGTGCAGAGTCTTAACCACTGGACTGCCAGGGAAGTCCCCTTGGACTTCATACTTTTTTTCATTTCATTCAACTCAAGCCCTGCTCTTCCTCGGGCTTTAAGTCTGGAATCCCCCATTCTTGTTCCCCTTCTCTGGTTGCCTCTGCCTCCTCCCACAGGCCCCTGTTCTGTCCCCACCAGGCTTCCTTACTTCATGTTCTTTTCAGAAGTGGTGTACCTCACCCACATGATATCTCACTTAAGTGGTTCAGCCTGGAAAATCTCCAAGGACAGTTGACCTTAACTGACCTTCACTGCAGCCAGACTTGGAGGTCATAGTCCTCTGCATTGTGGGGCCCTGGCGTAAACGAGGGTGCCAGCCAAAGTGGCACTTCTGGGGCACTTAATAGGTCAACCAAAGTTCCCTGTCAAGTAATCACCTGGGCTGGGCCATTAATGGATCCTGATAAGTTGCTGAGAAGGTCTGGTCTTCAACCCTTGGACTCTAGTCATGGGAGAACTCAGCAGAACTCAAAGTCCTGCTCACTTAGCTGGCCAGCCCTACCCTTAAATCTGAACATTGGGACTGAGGCGGGGACAGACAGCAGGGAAGCTTCCCACAAGCTCAGGGGGCCATCAAACCTCTTCCCCCAGCTGACGGCATTCACTTTCCCTTCTGATTTACTTCACAGTGAAATGTTAGGGCTGATATCTTCTTGGTGACTATAGATCGTGGGCTCATATACGGCCACGGAGTTAGAAAGGCCATTAGATACCACCTGCTCCAAGCCTCTCCTTCTGCAGCACAGAGAAGCCAAACCACGTGCCCAGAGCTATTCAGTTTATGATGCCGCAGGTAGCAAAGCCCAGGGTTCCTGACTCCTAACTCAGAACTCTTGCTTCACTGTGATACTGCTCGTCTTATTTGCAAATGGGGTATTTCTAAAGAACTCTGTTGTGCTTTGTGATCTTACCCTCAAATCAACACTGACTCAGAATGAGACTGTAAACCATCAAAACTAGAAAATAAATGAGTACTATCTAGTCATTTTATGTTTTTAAACTTTTAATTTTATATTGGAGTATAGCAGATTAACAATGTTGTGAGTTTCAAGTAGACAGCAAAGGGACTCAGCCATACATATATGTGTGGCCATTCTCCCCCAGACTCCTTGCCCATTCAGGCTGCCACATAACACTGAGCAGAGTTCCCTGTGCTATACAGCAGGATCTTGTTTGTTACCCATTTAAAACGTAGCAGTGCTATACCTATGACTGATTCATGTTGATGTACAGCAGAAACTAACACAATATTGTAAAGCAATTACCTTCCAATTAAAAATAAATAAAAAGAAAAGAAATAAAAATAAATAAATTAAAAAAACAACATAGCGATGTGTACGTTTTGATCCCAAACTGTCTCTTCCCCAAGAGAGATTACTCAGGATCCCTTGGCTGTGCAGGTCTGGAGCCAGACCCCTGGTGTCATTCACAACTGTTTCCACTACAGACTGCCCAGGCCTCAGCCAAACAGGACTGGACCCCACAGAAAGCAGACTTGTGTCTCCAGGCACACATAGTCAACAGCAACTTCTTAAACAGATTACTCTTCTCTACTTCTTTTCCCTCCTTCCTTTAGTTTGATGTCCTTGTCTTTAATTCTAGTAAAGATAAATGACCCAGCTTGTGCGGAGAGTCGTGCTAAGGAATGTAGATCCCAACCTAGGAAGAAAGAAGTAAGAGCAAATAAGAAGTAAAGCTAGGATAAATGTGTGTTGGGGAGGAAAATTAGGCTGAATCTGAAGGGTTTATGGGGACGATATTTTTCAACTATTATTTCTTTTTCATTTTTTGCCACACTGAGTGGTGTGTGGGATCTTAATTCCCAAACCAGGGATCAAACCTGTGTCCCCTGTATTGACAGCTTGATTGGAATCTTAACCAGTGGACCACCACAGAAGTCCCCCTTTCAAATATTACTGAGATTGTGATCTAATGCTTCATTTAATTAAAGACAGAATGTTTGAAATCAAGATTCTTTTCTTTGTAGATTGTTTGAAACTCTGAAAGATATGTGTGAATGATTTGCTCATCTGTATCACCAAGGACAGATAATTGCTAAATCATAGCACAGAAAATAAAGAGTCAGTATTCTGCCTCCAGGTGCTAGGCTGGTACATGTCTCCATAATCCAATGTAAATAACTGTCTTTTCTTTTTCTGATATCTCCAGGGATATAATATCACATCCTGTGAAGGAGGATTACAAATATTCTCTGAAGGATTACATGCTGAGCAAGAGCAGGAGATGGAATACTCTAATTGCCCAGGGATAGTTCATGTACCTCTTTTGGGACTGAGGTCTGAGATCAGCCTCACCCAGCCATGGATTGAAAGTGAGAGAGGTGATCCTCCAAAGGAAAATTGGGGGAAGTAGACAGCAGGGCAGGCAAAAATAGCTCTTCCCATAACAGAGACATTGATAAGTCTCTAGAGGTGATCATGTGTTAGATAGGGTTGATGGACTCTTCAGCATTTACTCCAGTGGTCCTTCCTCTGTTGCAGAGGCTGAAAAACTAGAGCTGCATTTACTTCCCAGATTGTATGCAGCAAGGATTCTGGGTACAAATTAAGCCCTGCCACTTAGATACATTTCTATGAGATTTGAAAAGCGGAAGTGACGCAGAAGTCATGCCATGTTCTTCTTGCTTTGGACTGTTTGCTTCTGGCAAACAAAGCCATGAGATGCCAACATCCAGTCTCCAGGTTCAAAGATGTTGAGAGGAAATTGTGGGGGCAACAATGGCAGAATTCCATGTTCCAGTGTCCAGGTTGGTTGGGGTGAGTAGCAACAGCCTTGTGGTCTCAGCTTTCTGATACTTGGATTCTAGCTAGAAAAGTATGTCCTAAGACTCACCCTTCTAAAGGAAGACAGAGGGACTGACTCCCCCTGAGCCTATTCCATGTGCCCATCCAAGGATTTGGTTATTGCTAGTTTTTGTACTGAATCCATTCTATTTAAACACTGGAGGGGACTTCCCTGGCAGTCCAGTGTTTAAGACCACTTTCCAATGCAGGGGTTGTGGGTTCAATCCCTGGTCAGGAAGCTAAGATCCCACATATCTCATAGCCAAACAAACAAAAACAAAATGTAAAACAGAAGCAATATTGTAACAAATTCAATGAAAGTCTTTAAAAATGGTCTGCTTCAAACTTTGCACCCAGCACTGCAATAAATATCAGAAATTGAATAGCAATAATGGCTTTTGAAAATGGTGCAATGCACAAATAAATGCTTTTCCTTATTAGAATAAATAAAGTAGTTGCTTAAAATCGTCTATATATATATATATATATATATATATATATATATATATGTATGTATATGTATATATATGAAGTGAAGTGAAAGTCACTCAGTTGTGTCCAACTCTTTTCAACCTCATGGACTATATAGTCCATGAGATTCTCCAGGCCAGAATACTGGAGTAGGTAGTCTTTCTCTTCTCCAGTGGATTTTCCCAACCCAGGGATTGAACCCAGGTCTCCTGCATTGCAGGTGGATTCTTTACCAGCTGAGACACAAGGAAAGCCCAAGAATACTGGAGTGGGTAGCCTATCTCTTTTCCAGCGGATCTTCTTGACCCAGGAATTGAACTGGGGTCTCTTGCGTTACAGGTTGCGTTACAACTGAGCTATCAAGGAAGCCCTGGAAGTGATTGTGTTTGCTCACCTGATCCCTGACTGATACGGCTGTGTGGCTTAAAGAAGCACCTGTATGGTTGGATTCTGATATGACCTCTTGCCTTCTTGAGAATTACTGATGTAAAAGAATAATGACATGGTTCAGGATACACTAAGAGATAAAAGGAAATTACAAAGTTACCAATACTGTAGTCTGATTTTCTGCTCTCCTTCCTTAATGTGCTTGAGTCTATAACCCAGATGTCTGCCTCAAGAGATTGCCTCTATTTTCAGCCTTCAAGAGTCATGCTTTCCTGATTATCCAAATAGAATGACTCCAGCCTCTATTCCATGTCCTCTAGTGACCATCCTCAAAAAAAAACTCCTATGATTTTTCAAGGGGCTCCTTAGTCTTTTGGACAACTTGCAAAATTCTGTATCTTCACCTTGTTTTCACCCCCAGTTTTGTTCCTTGCTCGACCACCTCATTCCTTCATTTCTCCAAAAGCACTGCTTCGCCAACCTCAAACTGTGTGCAGCAGATTTTTACTAAAGATGTGAGGCTTAGAATCACTCTACAGTCTGGGTGATAGCTCCAAATTCAACATTACACATCAGTGCGTTCTCCCTTCTTAATACACTTCTTGATCCCTATGTGTTCACCACCTCCCCCAGGGCTGCACACTAGCCTACCATGTGCCTTTGTGCGAATAAGGGGAAGATACCTGCTTTGAGAGGAGCTGATGTAAAACATGCCCCAAAAGAACATGTGGGCAACTGGAGATTTGTGCTCCATCTTAACTGGGCAATTGCTACTCCATTCCAGCTGATTGCAGCATTGCAGGAACTCCAGCCAGGGTTGCTAGGCATTACAAAAAAAAAAGCCAGAAACCTAGATTTTTATTTAGAAATCCTCAACTTCATTTGTTAGGAACTAACAGGCAAATCAAGGTATTTATTAAGTACTTACTATATGGCTTTTAAACATGAATTTTAAAAAATATATTTATTTTTATTTATTTATTTGGCTGAGCCAGGTCTTAGTTGCAGCAGGCAGGATTTTTAGTTGTAGCACGTGGGATCTAGTTCCCTGACCAGGGATCGAACCCAGGCCCCGTGCACTGGGAGCAGGGAACCCCAGCCATTGGACCACAAGGGAAGTCCCCTAATTACTTTATAGGTATTAATTATTTTGTCTTTATAACAGCCTATTAGGTAGTTACTATCATTATCTCCACTTTACAGATGAGGAAACTGAGATGCAGAGGTTAAGTTGCTCAAAGTCATGTGGATAATAAATGGCAGAACACGATTTGGCTCTAGAGACCACCCTCTTAAACTATCATGCTTTTCTGCTATGAACTAAATCTGGCCCATATATTGCAAGTTTTTGCTCTTTGTTTAGAGACCAGTGCTATCCTATAGTTTTCTGTGATGACGGAAACATCCTTCTCTGTGCTGACCAATAGGGTAGCCACTAGCCACGTGTATCTGTTGAGGACTTGAAACACAGCAAATGCAACTGAGGAACTGAATTTTTAACTTTGTTAAATTTCAGTAGCCTCTTGTGACCAGTGCCTACTGTGTTGGATGATGTGGCTCTAGACTCTTTTCTTCTTTCAAACTCTGTCTCAGTTTGCTCCATGCCTTAATTTTTTAACATTTAATTTTACAGTCCTTAATTGCTACCATTTTATTGCTCGCTTTGTTTTTTTTTTCAAAAATACTTTCTCCCTTTTCTTAACCATACTCTGGTGGGGCAGGAGGAGGTACCATTTGTTTATATTTGTAGATTCATGGGGTCCAACAAGCTATTTTCCTCTATGGAAGAATTATTGCTCAGATAGGAATCAAGCTACTCTCCTAGGGGTAGAAATGCAACAATCATGGCCTTTATTTTCTAAACAGCACTTTCCCTCTTTGATATATTGAGAAATATAGGAAAGATTGTGAAGATATACACCAAAATGTTAATGGTTATGTTTAAGTAGAAGAATATATCATCTTTCTTTCTTGGGCCTTTAAAAAACTTCTCCAGTGAACTAGTAAGCCTTTTGAAATCATTTAAAAATAGCTATAAAACAATTCTCTTCAGAGTTCAGCAAAGGAAAGCCTCAGGAAGGGAGCCTCAGAGGGGCCCAGAGGGCAACTAGTGCGGGGAGGGGGAGGGGCTGCAGGCTGGAGGGAAGGGGGCAGGGGGTCAGGGAATGGAATTTAGAGTCATAATAATCAAGACGTGAGGTATGGCTTTAACCAAAATTGGCTTAAAAAAAAACACTGAGGAGGGAGAAGAAGAGGTGAAAGAAGAGTTAAATCCTCTTCCCACTCCAGGATTCTTGCCTGGAGAATTCCATCGACAGAGGAGCCTGGCGGGCTACAGTCCACGGGCTCACAGAGTCTGACGAGCACACCAGAAGAAACAGGTGAAAATGGGTTACAAGGGTTGGATCTGAGGAGCTAGACTTGGGAGGAGAATCTGGGAGCAGAGAACTGCTGCTTCACCTTTAGGCCTTTTTCTTTTATTTGACTTTTTAGCTTTTGAGTTCTGGACATATGTTATCAAATATAAAAATTTTAATAGAATGTTTTAAAATTCCCTTCGATGATCAGGATACAGGTGTGGCGCTACCTCGGCTCCTCTCCTCCCAGTGATGTCAAGCAGATCCCTGCTTCCTGCTCTCATCCTGGTTGGGCCACATTTTTGTTGGGCACTGTGACCAGGATGGGACACCTCGCCCATGCAGGCTGGCTGAATGACTAAGCGGGCGGGAAAGGACACCCCCACACATCCCTGCGGCTCTGACGGCCACATGGCAGAGGCCCTTTCCACACAAAAAAGTCCAATGGTTGGGGCTCACAGAGCAGCAGGACAGTCACCCTCAGGAGGACCCCTAAGGCCAGAGGACACTGCCGGAGAATAGAGGAGGGAAGGAGCCCAGGCATGGTTCTGTTAGTTCATTACTTTGACCCTGCGTGTCCCACTGGGGCCCAGTGGTGAGCCAGCTGCAGCTGGAGGTGGGAGAGCTTCAGAGAGACAGACAGGACCTAGCGTCTTTCTGCTAAAGAACCCAGGGACCCGGACAAGTTCACAACATCCACTTAGCTCTTCTGTCTCCCCCTAATCCTTGCCTCGACCCTGCTGGAGGCAGACCACTAAAGGAAGACAGGACCAGGTGCCTGGACAAAGCTCCCCTTCTTCTTCTTTTTTTTTTTGTAAATGAAATTTGCTTTTTTTTAAATTTTTTCCCAGTGTTTTTAAATTGGAGTATAATTGGTTTACAATGCTGTGTTAGTTTCTGCTGTACAACAAAGTGAATCAGCTCTGTGTTTACATATACTCCCTCCCTCTTGAACATCCCTCCAACTCCTTAAGAGCTCCCTTCTTGCTTCTTCACTTTCTTGCCTCTAGAAGCCTAGCCGAGGAATCCTACTAGGAAACGCTGACTTTGTGTGTGTGTGTGAAAGAGAAAATACACGTATCGTAAAGTTTGCCATTTTAACCATTTTTAATTATGCAGCTTGATGGCATTAAGTACATTCAGCGTGTTGTACAACTATCACACCATCCATCTTCATTTTCCCCTCCTCCAGCCCCTGACAATCATCGTTTTACTATGTGTCTCTATGAATCTGACTACTCTGGGAGCCTCATATAAGTGGACTTATAGAATGTTTGTCCTTTTGTGACTGGCTTCTTCACTTAGCATAATGTGTTCATTCACGTTGTACCATATTGAAGAATGTCTTTCCTTTTTTAAGGCTGAATAATTCCTTCATACATATATACCATATTTGGTTTATCCATTCATCTGTCGACAGACCTGTGGGTTGCTTCCATCTTTTGGCTATTATAATTAGTGCTGCTATGAACACGGGTGTGCAAATATCTATTCCAGTTTCACTTTCACTTTTCTTTGAGTATATACCTAGAAATGGGATTGCTGGGTCACATGGTAATTCTATGTTTAATTTTTTGAGGAATTCCCATATCATTTTCCATAGCAGGTACATCATTTTACATTCCTACTAGCAATAACAAAATGATCCCAGCTTCTCCACAGCCATCCAACATGTGTTATTTCTCTTTTTTCTTTTCTTTTTTCACTAATGGGCTTTTTTTTTTTGGCTACGCCACATGGCATGTGGGATCTTAGTTCCGCAACCAGGGATCATACTCACGGCTCCTGCATTGGAAGCTTAGAGTCAACCACTGGACCACCAGGGAAGTCCCATAATAGCCATTCTAACTGATGTGAGCACTGATTTTTCCCCCTCTTCTCTCCTAGTCTTTCTCCATATGTCAGAAGTTTAGTTATAATGGAAGACTGTGTTGATTTAGACTGAGCTGTCTGGAGATGCCAAGGCTGCGGTGGGAGATGCTGAGCTAGCTTGAGACTGATAGGCAGGAATAGGGGAGATGAGGTTTACCATTGCAGCCTTGTCCTGAAACAGACTTGAGTGATGGTTAATGGTACTGACATCAGAACCAGAGTTTAGTTTGAGTCCTCACTCTGCTTCTTCCCAGCCGTGTGACCCTGAGCAAAACATTAGTTTCTCTAAATCACAGCTTCTTTCTCTAAACAAATGCAATTCCGTGATTTGCACCTGTATTTGCAGGAAGATACATAGTTCCATAAGCAGATGTAACATGCTGGGGGTCTTCTTAGAGGAAGAGATGCTTGGATTGAGTTAGCCAAGAAGAGAGTGGGATGGAAAAGATTTTCAAGCAAGGGGACAATCCCATGCAAAGCCCCCAACGTGGAAAGGAATTTGGTATGTTGAAAGGAAGAGAAGGAAGACACCCAAGATGCAGGTTTGATCCCTAGGTCAGGAAGATCCCCTGGAGAAGGAAACAGCAACCCACTCCAGTATTCTTGCCTGGGAAATCCCATGGACAGAGGAGCCTGGCAGGTTACAGTCTGTGGGGTGGCTGGGACAGAAAAAGCAAAATGGGAAGTGGCACAAAATGAGGTCAGAAAGATGACCATCACAGAGTCTCATAAACCAGTTAAGGCTTTTGGTATTTATCCCAAGAGTAATAGGGAGCCACTGAAGGAGTTTTGGTGAGAGATTATGGGATTAGATTTGCTCTCCCCCGGCTGGTAGTTCTATTCACCTGGAATATAGTTCCCATCCCCTCAACCCCAGAATGGTAACCCACTCCAGTATTCTTGCCTGGAGAATTCCACAGACAGAGAGGCCTGGTGGGTTTCAATCCATAGGGTCGCAAAGAGTTGGACACAACTGAAGTGACTTTTGCTTGTTGGCTATGACCAGTGTGTTCTCTTGGCAAAACTCTATTAGCCTTTGCCCTGCTTCATGATGTGATCACTCACCTAGAGCCAGACATCCTGGAATGTGAAGTCAAGTGGGCCTAAGGAAGCACCACTACGAACAAAGCTAGTGGACCTGATGGAATTCCAGTTGAGCTATTTCAAATCCTGAAAGATGATGCTGTGAAAGTGCTGCACTCAATATGCCAGTAAATTTGGAAAACTCAGCAATGGCCACAGGACTGGAAAAGGTCAGTTTTCATTCCAATCCCAAAGAAAAGCAATTCCAAAGAATGCTCATACTACCACACAATTGCACTCATCTCACATGCTAGTAAAGTAATGCTCAAAATTCCCCAAGCCAGGCTTCAGCAATACATGAACCGTGAACTTCCAGATGTTCAAGCCGGTTTTAGAAAAGGCAGAGGAACCAGAGATCAAATTGCCAACATCCACTGGATCATCGAAAAAGCAAGAGAGTTCCAGAAAAACATCTATTTCTGCTTTATTGACTATGCCAAAGCCTTTGACTGTGTGGATCACAATAAACTGTGGAAAATTCTGAAAGAGATGGGCATACCAGAGCACCTGACCTGCCTCTTGAGAAACCTATATGCAGGTCAGGAAGCAACAGTTAGAACTGGACATGGAACAACAGACTGGTTCCAAACAGGAAAAGGAGTACATCAAGGCTGTATATTGTCACCCTGCTTATTTAACTTCTAGGCAGAGTACATCATGAGAAACGCTGGGCTAGAAGAAGCACAAGCTGGAATCAAGATTGCCGGGAGAAATATCAATAACCTCAGATATGCAGATGACACCACCCTTATGGCAAAAAGTGAAGAGGAACTAAAAAGCCTCTTGATGAAAGTGAAAGAGGAGAGTGAAAAAGTTGGCTTAAAGCTCAACATTCAGAAAACTAAGATCATGGCATCTGGTCCCATCACTTCATGGGAAATAGATGGGGAAACAGTGGAAACAGTGGCTGACTTTATTTTTTGGGGCTCCAAAATCACTGCAGATGGTGATTGCAGCCATGAAATTAAAAGACGCTTACTCCTTGGAAGGAAAGTTATGACCAACCTAGATAGCATATTCAAAAGCAGAGACATTACTTTGCCAACAAAGGTCTGTCTAGTTAAGGCTATGGTTTTTCCAGTGGTCATGTATGGATGTGAGAGTTGGACTGTGAAGAAAGCTGAGCACTGAAGAATTGATGCTTTTGAACTGTGGTGTTGGAGAAGACTCTTGAGAGTCCCTTGGACTACAAGGAAATCCAACCAGTCCATTCTGAAGGAGATCAGTCCTGGGTGTTCATTGGAAGGACTGATGTTGAAGCTGAAACTCCAATACTTTGGCCACCTCATGCAAAGAGTTGACTCATTGGAAAAGACCCTGATGCTGGGAGGGATTGGGGGCAGGAGGAAAAGGGGATAGTAGAGGATGAGATGGCTGGATAGCATCACATGGATGGACATGAGTTTGGGTAAACTCCGGGAGTTGGTGATGGACAGGGAGGCCTGGCGTGCTGCTATTCATGGGGTTGCAAAGAGTCAGACACGACTGAGCGACTGAACTGAACTGAAGTGACTTAGCACAACCCCAGAATTTCCTTGAGGCCAGAACCAAATACTGTTTACTTGTAGATAAATTTAGGTTTTGTTTTTTATTATTTTACTGTTTTAGGAAAATATATAACATAAAATTTGCCATTTTAGCTATTTTTGTTGTTGTTGTTGTGAGTTCTACCAGTTTTTTGCTACCAACCCATCTCCCTCCACCCTCATGCACGTGTGCTCAGTCATGTAACCCCATGGTTCCTGCCAGGCTTCTCTGTCCATGGGATTCTCCAGGCAAGAATACTAGAGTGGGTTGCCATTTCCTTCTCCCATTTTAACTATTTTTAAGTGTGCAATTTAGTAGCTTTAGTTACATTCACAGTGTTGTGCAACCATTACCAATATATAACTCTATTTTTTTTTTGAGGTTGAACTTTTGCACTTGTTAATCATTTAACAACCGATTGTTGGATTGCACTGTGTCATTGCAGCAGTCACTGTATGTGAATTCCTAGAAAGTGGGCTGTGGGCTGCGAGGAGGAGTTGACCAAGTCTGAGACAGCTAAGGCCAGCCTGAGGAATGCCTCACCCAAGCCAACAGGTTTGCCAATCGATCAGCTGTCACCAGATGGGTCATCTGGTGTGTGCTTTACTTATGAGGAAGAGTTTTTTCCTCCAACCTGGGTAGAGACCAGAGTTAACTGGTGCTTGATCCCTTCCAGGGTTTCCGTGGTAGCTCAGTGGTAAAGAATTCCCCTGCCAATGCAGGAAGAACCCCTAGAGAAGGAAATGGCAATCCACTCCAGTATTCTTGCCTGGGAAATCCCATGGACAGAGTAGCCTGATGACTACAGTCCATTGGGTTGCAGAGGAGTCAACACGACTTAGCGACTAAACAACAACAACAACAGGGTCTTAGGAAAACATTCTGCCCTTGTTGATCTACCAGGGAGTGCCAGCGACACAGAGAACTGATTTTGTCTATGTCTATCAACCTGGGGCAAGTAATTCTCCCAATATATACAGTAGTGCGTCCAGGACACTTGAAGCCCCAGGACAGACAAAGAATGTCTGCCTGGAGCATTTACTTGACTTGATGGGAAATGATTTTCATGTTTTTATTTTTAAATAAATTTCATGTCTTAGGAGACAGAAAGTAACTTCTGATGCATTTTAAGGGTAAAATGGGAAGCTTTAAAGAAATTGTATTTACTTCTTTGGGGCTTACTCTCCAATTTCTAGGAATCTCTGTCCCATTCCCCAGATGAGAGTGGTATTTTCATACCAGTGTTTTTTAATAGACTCTTAAGCCAAATGGCACAGAGTCAGACTCTTCTCTGACACTTCTTAGCTATGATATCTCGGGGAAATCATGTCTCCATTTCCTAATCTATAAAACAAGAAGAATGACTGTATCTAACTCAGAGTTATTTAGATGCTTAATGCTTGTAAAATGCTTAGCACATACCAAGGATTCATTTAAAGCATTATTACTGGTATTAGTAGTAGTATCGATTGGAAATGTTTCAGACCTGTGACTTTTTAAAAAGTTTTTAAAATAGGTGGGACTTTCCAGGCAATCTAGTGAGTAGGACTCTGTGCTACCCCTGCTGGGGGCCCAGATTTGATCCCTGGTCGGGGAACTAGGATGCCACAAGCCATTCAAACCCCTCAAAATTGTTTTAACTTAAAGTACTAGCAGTACGCTCTACTGATTGTAAAACATTCAACTAACGAAGAAACAAATATAGGAAATCATGAATTTTCTGCTCCCCCTAGATTCTGGTGACGAGATGAGAGGTAAGCACAGATAACTTTTAGGTATATATTCCTCCTTCTGAATAGTTAAAAAAAATTCAACAATCATTTATCAAGCAGAAAGTATTTATGTACTCTGTACCACTGTTACATTTTCAACCCCACTCCTCTGTAGAACTGTAGGGCATCATGGCTGTGATGTTGGTAATGCCTTCTTGCAGAAACTTTTTACAAGTGGCATCAGTGAGAATGAGTGGCAAAGACTGTCTCCAGACCCAAAGCTGCAAGCAGCAGCCACTCAGCCTACAAGCTTGGTCTGGGAAAGCCACCTTGACAAAGGATCTTTTATGGAGAATGTAATCTGATGAGACTTTGAGAGACTGGGGAACCCCAGGAAAAACGGTCTTGCGTTTTTCTTCCGTTCTGCTTGACTTCAGACTTTCATGGTGATTTCATGACTCCATACTTATGTGCAAAAGGAAGACGATTGGAGACTGAAGTCTGGCTAAAGCTACTAGTCCCTTTTCTTAAAATCCATTTTTTATAGAAGTTTGATTTTCAATGTTATGTTAATTTTTGCTATAAAGCAGAGTGACTCAGTTATACACACACATATGCATTCTTTTTTAGATTCTTTTCCATTATGGTTTATCCCAGGATATTGAATATAGTTCCCTGTGCTATAGCATAAGGCTGCTGGTTCTTCTTTTCTTTGGCCACACCCTGTAGCACACAGGATCCTTGTTCCCTGACCAGGGGTTGAACTTGCAACCAATGCATTGGAAGTGGAGAGAACCATTGAACTGCCAGGGAAGTCTCTTTTTTTCCTTTTCTTTTCTTTTTTAGGGAGAAGGCAATGGCACCCCACTGCAGTACTCTTGCCTGGAAAATCCCATGGATGGAGGAGCCTGGTGGGCTGCAGTCCATGGAGTCCCTAGGAGTCGGACACGACTGAGCGACTTCACTTTCACTTTCATGCGATGGAGAAGGAAATGGCAACCCACTCCATTATTCTTGCCTGGAGAATCCCAGGGATGGGGGAGCCTGATGGGCTGCCGTCTATGGGGTCGCACAGAGTCGGACACGACTGAAGCGACCTAGCAGCAGCAGCAGCAGTTCTTCTTTATCTTATTCCATTCCCTCCTTCTCTACTCATTGAGAAGGCAAAATAGAGAGAGTCTCCAGACTCTTTACACCAGTCACTTTCTCCAGGCAGCCTTCCTGTGTCCTCCACCCAGTGGGAATCGTGTGGCCTCCCATCTACTTGCATAGTATCCTCTAAACTGTGTTGCGACTCCAGCTGCACTGGAGTACGATGTTGGTTTGTCTGTTTTCTTTGTGAAATCACTTTTTTAAAAAAAAAATAATGATTTTATTTATTTTTGGCTGTGCTGGGTCTTGTTTGCTGTGTGGGCTTTTCTCTAGTTGAGGTGAGCGGGGGCAACTCTCTAGCTGTGGTACTTGGGCTTCTTATTGCGGTGGCTTCTGCTACTGCAGAGCAGCAGCTCTAGGGCACGCAGGGTTTAGTCGTTGTGGCATGTGGGCTCTGGAGTTAGAGCTCCCAGGCTCTAGAGCACAAGCTTAATAGTTGTTCCATGGCATATGGGATCTTTCCAGATTAGGGATCGAACCTGAGTCTCTTGCATTGGCAGGTGGATTCTTTAACACTGAGCCACCAGGGAAGCCCCACATTTTCTTGAGGACAGAAAATATTCCAGTTTTCTTTTTATACATAGGTCCTAGCATATGGCACATGATATTTACTGAATGAAAATATATTGAATAGCTCATAGGAGTGGCCATTTGTTTCCAAAGATGGCTGCAATAATTTTTCCCATCCCTATATGCAAGTCCCTTTGCAAAATGATTTTGCACCTCCCATCAAAGAATGGGAATTAGTCCTTTACTTCTTGAGTCTGGGCTTGATCAATGAGACATTAGCAAATATGAAGCAAGCAGAGACTTGAAAAGTGCTTGTGCAAAAGGGCTTACCCACTTTAGGCTGTGGCTATTACCCTGAGACCAAGATGTGAACAAGCCTGCCCTGGCTCAATGAAGAGGCCATAGGGAGAGAACTGAGGATGCCCAGCCAGCAGCCTGCCTACTGGCCAGCTGCCAGACATGTGAATAAGACCATCTTACACCATTCAGTGCAGTTAAGACCCCAGATGACTACAGATAGATGAATGACTCCAGGAAAGGCCAGTAGAACAACCAAGCATCAGATGTTCATCATATAAGAGTCTCCTTGAAAACATCCCTGGATGAAGCATTCCAGCAACAACTACAGAATACCTCTAGCAGCTTTGAGATACACAGGAAGTAATGTAACTTAAAACAGGTTTGATGATGATAATGTTTAACAGATATATACATATGTCAAATCTTATAAATTTTCATACTTTAAATATGTGCATCTTATTGTATGTCAATTATATCTCAATAAATCTGTCAAAAATTTGATATATATTTTTGATATTTGAATATAAATATAAGCTTGAATTTTACTGATCTAGGGACAGTGGTGTGCTGGAACTGCCTCATCCAGCTTGTGAGAGCTGAAGGTTATATTTTGAGTAAGCCAGTTGTTAAATGCAAACATCATTCAAATAAATTTATATACCCTTATTATGATGTTATGAAGAAGGCAATGGCATCCCACTCCAATACTCTTGCCTGGAAAATCCTATGGGTGGAGGAGCCTGGTAGGCTGCAGTCCATGGGGTCGTTAAGTCGGACACAACTGAGTGACTTCACTTTCACTTTTCACTTTCATGTATTGGAGAAGGAAATGGCAACCCACTCCAGTGTTCTTGCCTGGAGGATCCCAGGGATGGGGGAGCCTGGTGGGCTGCCATCTATGGGGTCACACAGAGTCGGACACGACTGAAGTGACTTAGCAATTATGATGTTATATTATATTAAAAACAAAAGTAAAAAATATTAAAAACTCATTTTACTACATTTTACTGTTATCTATGTTTGTGAGGTTATTTACATCTATTTTAATATGCATGGTAAAAATACATAACTGTGTCCTGTTGTTCCTCTCTTCCTTTCTCCACGTCCAGTGATGTCACGTAGGAAGCTTTGAATTGGCCATGATGCCAATATTTACATCATGGAAATGGAAAAACATTACAAATAAGGGCTTCCCCCGCCCCTCAGCTGTTAAATATTTATCAGCACTAGACTATTGAGGGGTAACCAGAGGAGAATGAAAATAGATGTATCTTTTAAATCAACAATGGAGAATTTACATATCAATATATATTGAATTTATATATCTGTAAATAAATAATTGGAGGAAAATATGTATCTTTGTAATAAGATAATAAATTTGGTTGCTTCCAGCCACGAAAGTTTTGGCAATTTGTTATAGCAGTAATAGGATACCAATACACAATGGAAAAAAAAAATTATTATTATTTACAGATGGTATAATCATCTATATATAAACCCAACAGAATCAACAAGTTCTCAGAGGCAAATAGAATTTAGCAATAATACCAAATAGAAGATCAGTGTACAAGACTCAATAATAATAGATGACTAGATAAACGAAATGTGGTAATACATCCAATGGAATATTAATTAGCTTTTAAAAAGGGTGAAATTCTTTTTTCTTAAATTTTATTTACCTATAGTTGATTTGGAACATTGTGTTAATTTCTGCTGTACGTTACAGTGACTCAGTTACACACACATATATTCTTTTTCATATTCTTTCCCATTATGGTTTATCCCAGGATACTGAATAAAGTTCCCTGTGCTGTACAGTAGGACCTTGCTGTTTATACATCCTGTATGTGAGAGCTTACATCTGCTAATCCCAAGCTTCCAGTCCTTTCCTCCCTCTTGGCAACCACAAGTCTGTTCTCTATGTCTGTGAGTCTGTTTCCTTGCTGCTGCTGCTGCTGCTGCTGCTAAGTCACTTCAGTCGTGTCCGACTCTGTGCAACCCCAGAGACGACAGCCCACCAGGCTCCCCCATCCCTGGGATTCTCCAGGCAAGAACACTGGAGTGGGTTGCCATTTCCTTCTCCTTACAGAGTTCCTAATGACCTTGTCTCTGCCTCACTCTTAGAAATAAAGGGATAGATAAGGATCAGACATTTGGTGGAGCTCCAGTGAAATAGAGATAATTCAGAGAAGATACTTTACAAAAAACCCAACTATGATTAACCTTTCCAAAGTGCTTGGAGAGATATCACATTCATGAAATAAGAACAGGATGATTTTTTAAAGGAATATTTAGCAAGTAAGAAGCATTCCTTTAAATTAAAAATATGTAAACAGAATGCATTGGAAGGAAAAGCTAAAGAAATCTCCAAAAATGGAGGTGGCAGGGGGTGGGGGGGTAAAGAGAGGAAAGAGAAAAAATTGCTGGTTTCAAGGGTCCAACAACTAAATAATAGAAGTTTTAGGAAATACGAGAACAGAGAATAATAATTGGGAAGAAAGTATTAAAGCATGAGGTAATTTTCAAGAATTAAAGGATGTTTTCAAACAAAAAGTGCTGACCAATTGCCCTTCATGATTATTGAGGAAGGACCCACGCTCAAGCCAATCTTCATGAAATTTCAAAACACTGAAAACAATGGAAATCTTAAGAGAAATGAGACAGGATACACACAAAGTGTCAGGTATTGGAATGATACTAAATTTATCATTATAAATGTTGGCAGATAGAAGACAGTGGCGAAAAAAAAAAAAAAAGAAGACAGTGGCGAAACACCTTCAATATTCTGATGAAAAATTGATTTCCAAACTAAAAGTCTAAACAAACCGTAATTCAAATGTGAAGGGATAATAAAAACATATTTGAACATGCATAATCTCCAAAAACATATCTCCCACGGAAGTAAATTTCTCAGTAAGCTTCAGGAGGATGATCTCCACCCTCACGATGATACCGTGGGTCTGTGTAACAGGGGCTCCAACAGAGACCAAGAATGGCCTGAAAGGACATCCAGTTTTTCAGTGGATCCTTAGAATCACTTATCTATTTTGGAGCAGGAGGATGGAAAGCTTCAGAGGCAACATTGCCAAGACAGCTGTGTTTGACTAAGCCGAGAACAGTTTTAGACTCTAAACTGTTCTCTGAGAGCAGTTTTAGAGCTGCTGCAGACTTTGAGCATGTGATAAGTACGCGGAAAACCAACCAACAGAGCAAAGCAAGGTCGTTTTAATGTCAGGGAAAACAGAAAGTTGTTAAAGGACACTTCAGTGTGGCATATTACTGTATGACTCAGCTGTATTACATGGATATAACAAGTTAAGCTCTAAGTACCTATTTTTTTAAATTGTAAAACTATATTGGGAGGATGAGAAATGATGTGCTTATGTGTCTACATCTACTGTAAAATAGAGCAAATTCCTATTTCTATAGTAAGAAAGCAATAGATAGTATCTAAAATAGGAACATTTTAAAATGACAGAATAAACATCTTGTTTAGAGATATGGAGAGAAATACCAGAAGAAAAAGCTAAGAGGGTGTAAGTGGTGGCTTGTAGGGGCTGTGGCTTGAGATTCGAGGATAGAGCAAGGGATTGCTGAACCTTATTATAAGCCTTGTAGTTCTAATTTATTTTAAATGTATGCACTTATATTACTTTAAAAAATCAATTCTCCCCAAAGTCTATCTATAAATTAAATGCAATTCCATGCAAAATACCATCAGGATTTTTTTTTTTTTTTTTTTTGAGAAATTGGACAAACTCACTCTTCTCAGAGTAACTAAATTTATTTTGGAAACAGAACAACAAGAGAGAACTAGCTCAATCAAGTTTTATGCTATAATATAAAGCCATAGTCATAAAGTCAGGATGGTGATGCTGCGAGATTAGATACATGAACCAGAGGAACAGAACAGAGCTCAGAAATAGACCCATAGATCTATGGGAATTTGATATCAGATGACGATGACACCACAAGTCAATATGGAAAGGACACATTATTCAGTAGATGATGTCAGAGGAACTATCTCACTATTTGGAGAAAAATAAAAATAGTAGGTGATTCCTATCACCTACTATACACTAATCTACACTCCAGAAGAATTAAATATCTATATGTGAAAGACAAGAGACCATGGAGGGAGAAAGGAAGAGAAGGAAATGAACTAGAAAAATGGGCAAATACTGTCAGTGGGTAATTCCCAGAGGGGAAATGGAGGTGACTCACAGAAGTAAGAAGCGATGCTCAAATTCACTGGTAATCAATGAAAGGCAAATTAAAGCAATGAGATATCGTTTTATATCCACCAGAGGGACAAAACGAGAGTTAGAAAATAGCAGATGATTAGGAGCATCAGAGAAATGAAAATCCTTTTGTCATGCTGGGAGTGCCAACTGGTACAGATGTTCTGGAAAGAAATCTGGCAGAACTGGGGACGATGGGGATGCAAAAATTCAACAACCAGCATCCCAACCTGGGGGATGTGCTCCAGAGAGATTTCAGGTCCATAAAGAACCATGTTCAAAGATGTTCACTGAAGCTATACTGTGAAAATGAGGCACTGGGGCCATCACTCTTGGAATATTTGGGTGCGTCCTTTGCGGTGCTGTTCAGCAGGAGGATCTATGAGTTAGATGTACATGCAGCAGAGTGTGTTGAGTACTGAAACAAAGGAAACACAAAAAGATCCTTAGACCAATACAACCATGTAAATTTACGACACATGACAGAGCAGCAGTATGTGCTTTATAAGAATATATACATATCCAAGGGCGCATTCCAAACACGTAACACTGGGTGTTTCTGTGGGAGGGGATGGAGGTTGTATACCAAGAATAAGGGAGAGGTTAAAATGAGCAAGGGCCTTACTTACAGGACCGTGTTCGCTCTGAACTGAGGAATCTAATGAACTCAACTCAGCATGCAATATATCCCCCAGCCCCCAACATTTTCAGCAGAAATCTCAGTGGAAAGTCTTGAGCATTTTGCAACATAATTCTAAAGCTTTACTGGAAGGTAAAATAATGAAGAAAATTAAGAAAATTTTGAAAAAGAAGACCATCTAAGAATGACTTGGCCTCCCAGATAATAGAATGTATAAATAATGCAACAGTCACTAGAACAGTATGTTACCGGCACAGAAATAGACAGAACAATCAATAGAAAAGAAAGGGCAGAAATTGACCCAAGAACTTCGCAAAAACTACTAGATGGTAAGAGTGGCATTTCAATCAGTGAGGGAAATGCTGGATTTAACAACAAATGACTAATGATTCTACGAGGAAATGAGAAAATATACATAGGGTTTGAATGCCATTTTTGCCACTGATTAGCTGTGTAATTGGAGAAGGCAATGGCACCCCACTCCAGTACTCTTGCCTGGAAAATCCCATGGACGGAGGAGCCTGGTAGGCTGCAGACTATGGGGTCTCGAAGAGTCGGACACGACTGAGTGACTTCACTTTCACTTTTCCCTTTCATGCATTGGAGAAGGAAATGGCAACGAGTGTTCTTGCCCTGAGAATCCCAGGGACGGGGAGCCTGGTGGGCCGCCGTCTATGGGGTCGCACAGGGTCAGACACAACTGAAGCGACTTAGCAGCAGCAGCAGCAGCTGTGCAATTGTAGGCAAGATATTTAACTTCCTTAAGTCTCATTTCTCCCATATTTAAAAATGAGGTAATAAAAGTGACAACCTCATATGATTATGGGGATTAAAAGAGATAATGGGCGTTAAAAAATGAAAACATGGTGCCTATCACACAAAACATGCCTCTTAAATATTAGCTATTATTATATCCACCCTATCCCACATGCAAAGTAATGTACAAAATGATACCATAAACGTTCCAGGAAGAAAATAAATGAGTATTACTATAATCTTGGGGAGCAGAGGGACTCTCTAAATATGACCCTAAGGGTGGGAAACATGAAGGAAAAGATAACAGTTCTGACTCCAAAAAAACACAACAAAAACTTTTTTACGCCAAATCCCACCGCCAAGTTAAAGTACAAATGGCAAACTGGGGGAAATAGTTGCAATGCATATAATAGACTAATGGTTAATAGTCTTACTAATCAACAAGGGAAAAGTGGGAAGAGCAACAGAGAAATACACTAAGAACATTAAAATTAAACAAGTGAAAAGAGATTACAAATACAGAAACAGAGGGGGAAATGTTCACTCTTCCTAATAAAAAAGCAAATTAAAGTGGAATCTCATTTTTCATATATCAAATTAACAGGGTAGATTTTTATGATAATATTCACTTCTACTAACTAGAAAATGTAAGGCACTAAAGCTGATAAGCCAAAGAAGGAACACCTTATCTGAAGGGAGTAAACCCACCAGCAGGTCAGCTATTTGTGGTTTATGTGGCCAGGTTGGAAAAGATGAGCTTGACCTAACAGAGTCCTGTCTCAGGAAATAACTTAGAAGGAAATTGTTAATCCAAGACAGTCAATTTCATGGAAAGGCCAGGTAGAATCAAAGATGGTGTAGCGTGTTTGTGGGCACGGGCAATCCAGAGTTGGGAAGAAATTAGACCAGGGGAAGATAGTTCAAGGGAGCTAGAAGGCTGAGCAGATACACCTACAGAAGCAGATAAACCATCACAGAGGGGTTCAGAGGATCACAGGCCTCAAAATGACTGGCTCCTGCCCTTCCTCAAGGCTCCTGGCTCATTTGTGCTTTTCTCCGAGTTATTTTTTACACTAAACTTTCATCTGCTGCTGCTGCTAAGTCACTTCAGTCATGTCCAACTCTGTGCGACCCCACAGACGGCAGCCCACCAGGCTCCCCCGTCCCTGGGATTCTCCAGGCAAGAACACTGGAGTGGGTTGCCATTTCCTTCTCCAATGCATGAAAGTGAAAAGTGAAGTTGCTCAGTCGTGTCCGACTCTTAGTGACCCCATGGACTGCAGCCTACCAGGCTCCTCCGTCCATGGGATTTTCCAGGCAAGAGTACTAGAATGGGGTGCCATTGCCTTCTCCTAGCTTTAGCTATTTCTTCTCCTTACAACTGAAGGAGCTTTGACTAGAACACAACACTGGTGAGACAGAGGCAAAATGGTTGCTTTTATCTGTGTGGAGTTCAATATCAGACATCTTAAAAAAAACAGATCTAGGGGACTTCCCTGGTGGTCCAGTGGTTATTAAGACTTCACCTTCCAATGCAGGGGGTGCAGGTTCGATCCCTGGTCGGGAAGCTAAGATCTCACATGCCTCATGGCCCAAAAAACCAAACCATAAAAACAAAAACAATATCGTAACAAATTCAATAAAGACTTTAAAAATGGTCCACATCAAAAGAAAAAAATCTTCACAAACAGATGTAGTAATTCCACATCTTACTCTTGACCCTCAGTATAAGATGCTAGAACTGGATGGACTGTAACAATTTTTTTTTTAATGAAGATATAATCAATATATAAGTGTAAGTTTAAGGTGTATGACAGATTGATTTCATACATTTACATTGAAATACAATTGCCATTGTTAGCTAACACCTCTATTGTATCACATAATTATCCTTTTTTCTAGTGACTTGTGACAGGAATAGTTAAAATCTAGTGACAGGAACAGTTAAAATCTAGTCTCTTAGAAAGTTTAAACTTATAGTATAATTTTGTTGTTTATATTCCCTATACTATAAGTCTCCAGGACTAATTTGTTTACTAGTTACAAGTATATACCTTTAAACAACGTCTCTCCCATTCTCCCACCTCCCAGCCTTTGGTGACTATCATTACATTCTCTGCTTTTTTGAATTTGTTTTTTTAAGATTCCGCATATGAGGGATATCATACAGTATTTACCTTTCCCCGTCTGACTTACCTCACTTGGCATAATGTCCTCAAGGTCCATTCTTATTTCAGAAATGACAGGATTTCCCTTTTTCTCGTGGCTGCAAAAACAAAATAACACACGCACACATACATATATCTTCTTTATCCGTTCATTTGTTGATGGACACTCATTTCTCTATCTTGGTTATTGTGAATAACACAGCAATAAATGTGAGAGTGCAGATCTCTTTTCTATAACTTGTTTTAATTTCCTTCAGATAGATACCCAAAAATGGGATATCTGGATCATACGGTGGTTCTATTTTTCATTTTTTTGAAACATAACATTTTATTGAGGGTTCATGATATATACTAAGTGCTTTGCTTATATCATTTTATTCTTCACTTCAACCTGAGATTAAAAAATTCCTATGCTTATTTTACAGATGAACATACTGAGTTATGCAACATCCACCTGCTCCCCCACGTTTCCCAGTCCCTTGCAGTTGGGTGGGACACAGAGGTGCTGGTAGAATAGAGCCCGTGCATGGTTCTCCAGCTTCCCTCTCCCCTTACGTAGTGCCCAAAAGGTCAGTTCCAGATGAGGTGGTAGATTCAGCATTGGCCAGGTGCTTTCAGCAGAGTCCCTCACTTCCCCCCCGACTAACATTACATGTCAGATAAACACTAAAAATAAGAAATAAATCTTTGTCTGTTATGCTACCAAGATTTCAGTATTTGTTTTGTTTAGTTTTAATTGCAAAACGACCCGACCACTTTCACATATACATGAGAGTCTGAGTAACTTACCTAACAGGACACAGCTGGTACATAGCAGAGTCAGGATTCATACCCAAGTCCACCTGTGTTCTTTTTAAATGTTGTGGCAAAATATGCTAACATAGCTTCCCAGGTGATGCTGGTTGTAAAGAACCTGCCTGCCAATGCAGGAGACGTAAGAGACACGAGTGTTGGCATGTGGGCTCTGGCACACAGGCTCAATAGTTGTATCGCATGGGCTTTGTTGCTCTGTGGCAAGTGGGATCCTCATGGATCAGGGATCAAACCCTCTGTCCCCTGCAATGGCAGGCAGATTCTTATCTACTGTACCACCAGAGAAATCCAGAAGCAATTTTTGTTTTACTGTATAATTTTAAGTGGCATTAAGTACATGTACAATATTGTGCAACCATCCCCACTTCTCATTTCCAGAGCCTCCTTTATCATTTCTAAGAGAAACTCTGTACCCAATAAATAAGAATTCTCCATTCCTCTCTCCTTTGGCCCCTGGTGACTGTATTCCATCTCCTGTCTCTATGAATTTTCCTTTTCTAGGTGCCTCATACAAGTAGAATCATACAATACTTGTCTTCTGCACTCTGACATTTATTGCTGCATTATTCACAATAACCAAGAGAGAGAGACAAGTGTCCATCAATGAATGAATGGATAAAGAAGATATGTGTGTGTGTGTGTATTTTTTTTTTTTGCCATATGATCTTAGATCCCTGACCAGGGATCGAACCTGGGCCCCATGCAGTGGAACATGGAGTCAACCACTGAACTGCCACAGAAGTCCCTCTGGTATGGTTTTTTTTTTTTTTTTTCATATAGCATAATGTTTTCAAGGTTCATCCACATTGTAGCATGAATCAGAATTTCATTCCTTTTAATAGTTGAATAATATTCCATCGTTTGTATATGCAACATACTGTTTATCTGTTCATCTCTTGATGGACATCTGGGTTGTTTCCACTTTTTGCCAATTGTAAATCATGTGGCTGTGTTTGTTTTAGTCCCAGCTTTCATTTCTTTTGGGTGTATATTTAGGAATGAAATTGCTAGATCACATGCTAACTTTGCTTTTTGAGGAACTGACAAACTGTGTTCTTTTTTTTTTAAAGTCAGGTTCCATAAGGAATACTGCAGACAAAGTAAAATTCACTTTTTAGGTGTACAGTTCTACAAGCTGTGTCCAACACACACAGTCATGTAACTACCTCCACAATCAAGATAGAGCAACATGTTTTATCACCTCAAAAGTCCACATGTGCCCCTCTGCAGTCTACCCCAAACCCTAACCCTAGACCATGGCAACTGATGGGCTATAGTTTTGAGTTTTTCAGACAGTCATACAAATGGAATCACTGGAGCCTGGCTTCTTCCAGTCAGCACAATTTATTCAAAATTCAGCCATCCATGTCAATGTATCAAGCACTTGCTCCTTTTTATTACTGAATAGTATTCCATCAACAGAGTATACATGCATTTATCCATTCACCAATTGGCGGACACTCGTTTTGTTTTCAGTTTTGGGCAATGATGAGTAGGCATTTGCATATAGGTCTTTGTGCAGAGTTGTGTTTTTATTTCTCTGGGTAAGTACATAGGAGTGCAACTTCTGGGTTGCACGGTAAATGTATGTTTAACTACTTTAAATTGTTTATCCGTTTTTCACAGAAGCTGTACCATTTATGCATGTCTACCAGCATGCATGAAAGTTTAAGCTGTTTTGTATCTTCTGTAACATTGGGTATTGTCAACTTATTTTATTCCAGCTGTTCTAGTGGGTGTGTGGTATGGTATCTTATTATGGTTTTAATTTTCATAACCTTAATGGCTGATGATGTTGAACTTTTCCCCATATGCTTACTTACCATCTTTTCCTCTTCTCTGGTAAAGTGTCTGTTCAAATTACTTGACCATTTAAAAAATGGGTTGTTTTCATCTTATTGAGTGTGAGAGTTCTTTCTATGACCTGAATGAAATCTTTTTTTTCTAATACAAATCTTTTATCAGATGTTTTGCAAATATTTTCTTCCAGTCTGAGTCTTGCATTTTCATTTTCTTAACAGTGACTCTTTAAGAGCAGAAGTTTTCATTTTAATGAGCTTAATTCATCAATTTTTTTCTTTCATGGTTCGTCCTTTTTATCTATGAAAATTTTACCCAACTTTAAGTCACAAATGGGCTTCCCTGGTAGCTCAGCAATAAAGAATCTGCGTGCCAATGCAGGAGACAAGAGTTTCATCCCTGATCTGAGAAGATCCCCTGGAGATGGAAATGGCAACCCACTCCAGTATCCTTGCTTGGGAAATCCCACAGACTGAGGCCCAGAGGAGCCTGTTGGGCTACACAGTCCATGGGGTCACAAAGAGTAAGACATGACTTAGCGACTGAACAATAATAACAAAGTTACAAATATTTTCTCCTCTATTTTTATTCTCGAAGGTTTATAGCTTTATATTTATGTTTGGGTCTATGACTCATTTCATTTTTGTGTGTAGCTCAAGGTGCAGATCAAAGTTCTTCTTTCTTGCATTGTTGCTGTTCAGTCGCTCAGTCTTTTTTGCATACTGATGTCCAGTTTTTCCAGCACCATTTGTTGAATGGTGCTGGAAATTAAGAAGCATCCTGTTCTTAACTGCTATATTATATTGTATATAAGAGCTCTTTTCCTCATTTGTACCAACATCTAGCGATACTTGGAGTTATACATGACATAGTTGCACTTAGTTTTAATAGTTTACAAAGTACTTTTGTTTATATAATCTCTTTGACCCACAGTCAACCCTGAAAGTAGAAATAAAAATGTTATTACTCCTATTTTACAGATAAAGAGACTCAGAGAAGTTAAGCATTCAGCTAAGATGGCAAAGCTTTCGGTGCTATTTTCAATACATTATTGACCTTCGGTAGACACTGAGCTGCCCTTTCCAGGATCCAGGTGAGTTTCATAAATCTGCCTGGTACTCAGGAGCACAGGAAGCAAAAGTCTATACCCACTACTTCATTTTGAGCTCACTGGTCCTTGAAAAATGGAAAGACTCAGCGATTTGGTGCGGCTGAGATCCAGGAGGACTGCCATTTGGACTACCCATGAGAAGTGGTCATGTGTCTCAACCCAGCCATGTGAACTGGCCATGGTCATGCAAACTTCATTGTATGAAAATGTAATTAGAGATACTTTTTAAAGTATATTGCTGAGCTTCAACAAGAAAAAAAAATCTGTCACTAAATAATTCAATAGCAGAGCAATAAAGTGATTTGGCTTATGTTTTCAGTCATTTCTTCTACCCACTAGCCACCCCTTTGCCCCTGGGAACCACATCCACATAGCACATCATCGGAGGGGGCCCTTAGGAGCCATTTTGCTGCCACCTGGCTCCGCCTCCCCGGCCAGGGCCGTTTGTACCAGAGGGGGACAGGCCACCCTTGTTGATGGTGAGATTGTTTCTTTGGGGAACTGAGGACTGTACTGAAACAGATCATCGTTCTGTAGTTGGCTGGAATTTTAATGTGTGGACTGGGAGCTATACAGCAGCCTTACTAACCCATGTATTAAGTGGGTTAAAGGACAAAGAAAAACAGATATGTAGAGAGAAAAGGAGTAAGGTCAGGGGAGGGGAGAGGCAGGAGCTCAAGATTGCTTTACTGTTCCTGGTTCCAGACCCTTCCAGTGGCCTCGCTTCCTACCTGTCTTTTGGTGCTGTGAAAGCACCCCTCTGTCCTTTAAAAATTGCCCTTTTTATCTGAAACTCAACTGGGTTTCTGTTACTTACAACCCAAGAGTCCTAACTATTACAATGGAGGTAGGTTTAATTACCAGAGAGTAGAAAGACCTGGCCATGGACTGACTTATGGGGATTTTAAAAGAGAGCTGGGGACTTCCTTGGCAGTCCAGTGGTTGCTGCTGCTACGGCTGCTAAGTTGCTTCAGTCGTGTCCGACTCTATGCGACCCCATAGACAGCAGCCCACCAGGCTCCCCTGTCCCTGGGATTCTCCAGGCAAGAACACTGGAGTGGGCTGCCATTTCCTTCTCCAGTGCATGAAAGTGAAAAGTGAAAGTGAAGTCGCTCAGTCATGTCTGACCCTTATCGACCCCATGGATTGCAGCCCACCAGGCTCCTCCATCCATAGGATTTTCCAGGCAAGAGTACTGGAGTGGGGTGCCATTGCCTTCTTTGAGTCCAGTGTTAGGACTCCATAATTTCAATGCAGGACTCTGGGTTCAATCCCTGGCCAGGAATATAAGATCCCTATTGCCACATAGTATGGCCAAAAAGTAAAAAAAAAAATTTTAAATAAAAAGAGAGCTGACTTTTTGGGCAATGGGTGCTATAACTGGGAGACAAAAAATCTCTCCCCTTTTGTTATTTATAAAATAAATTTCATGAAAGGATTAGGCCAGCTGAGTGAACAACAGCTTGTATAAGAAGAACAAGAGAGAGAATTACCCAGCTTAAACTAGCATTTGTTTCCAACTGGGAAGGAACAGGAAGGAGGAGTGAAGGAGGAAACTGGAGTAGAAGGGAAGCCAGTAAGGAAAAGTCTGACATGGTGTGGTGCCCAGAACATCTTTACACATTCACATCACATCTGGAAACACCTCCACCTTTGGATGAAAAATGCTGGTCCACTGCCAAGTTATATTCTGTAAATTAGATCCTCTCTGTGAAATTAGCCTTTTGACACATTTCCAGCCATTTCTCTGAAGCAGCCCTTGTGAAATCTTGATTCTCTCTTCACAAGCAGAATTAAACACTGGGGCCTCGTGTTTTTTTCTTTGCCCAGAGTCTGGGTTTCTTTGCTGTGTTCCTGCTTTGGCCATTAGCTGTGCTGAACAGAATGAACGATGCACAGAGGCGGGTGGGGACAATGGGGCTGATTCATGGCTTGGGAAAACAGGGAATTGTCACAGAGCAAACACTGGCCCTCCTTTTTGCTGGGGACGTTGCAATGTGGCGCTGAAAGCATCTTGTTTGGATTCTTCCAACCAGTGGATAAGCTTCTAAATGACAGGTGCAGTGTAGGGTCCCCAGGGTCCCCAGGGGCGCTTAGAACAATCCGGAGATATGCCGGCAGAGTTTGTGTTCTTTGTAAACAAACAGAGAGAGGTTATTCGAACAGCTGTTAATTTCATTAAGATGCCTCATCTTCAGGTCCCAGAACAGGCATTTCTTTTGATGTCAGGATTATCTCTGAGTTTTATATTTGCATCCACTCTTGTTAACTTAGCTAGGATGTCAGGTGCTCAGCTTACATTTGGGTTGGTGTTTTGGCTTGGGCTTCAAAATGAATTTACCTTTAGAGCAGATTAAATTTGACCAAAATTAATCTGATTGATAATACAGCACTATATATATGTTTATCGACACCATATTGTACGTGTTGTTTGGTGGTCTTTTTTAAGCATTATAACATGAAAATATTAATTTGTCAACACATTTTAATCTACAATATCACTTCTCACAGGTGTGTTGTGTGTGACTATATCAATGAACCATCATCTCTTGTTCTTTGTTGTTGGATATTCAGGTTGTTTTCAACTTTTCATAGCTATAAACCATGCATCAGTAAAAATTATTACAGCTAAATCTTTATACACTTCCTTATTTCCCAAGGGGAAAAATCCTGGATTTTGATTACTGGGTCAGAAGACATGCATATATTTAATATTTTTCACTCATGCAGAGAAATTGCCCTCCAGAGTACAATTCATACTTCCTCCAGGTATGAAGTACTTTCTTTCACAAACAGGATCTCTAGTCTAAACTTTATCTAGCTTATTTTCTTGCCTTTTTCTAGGAAAATGATCAAATAATATACACATAATGACTTTAGGGGGGATTTAATTTACCAGGTGGGTAAAAGTGCCAAGAATTATAATATGTCATTGTTGGTGAAAATATGGATAAGTGGGTATGCTCAGGACTGTAAGTATTTTTGAAGAATAATTTGAGAGTATCTGTAAAAATTTTCAAATTCCATATCCTTTGGCTTAGCAATTTCAATTCTAAAAGACTATCCTTCATAAGTGAATAAAGATAGTTGCATAAAGTTATTCATTGAAGCATTTTTAATAGCAAAAAAATTTAAACAACTTAAAATTTATCAGTAAGGCATGAATTAAATTATAGTACATTTATGCTATGAAATACTGTGAAGCCATTAAAGAGAAGAAGATAAATCTCTAGCACCAACCTGGAAGTCTATGCGCTTAGTCTCTCAGTCGTGTCTGACTCTGCAACCCCATGGACTGGGGGCCTGCCAGGCTTCTCTGTCCATGGGGATTCTCCAGGCAAGAATACTGGAGTGGGCTGTGATGCCCTTCTCCAGGGGATCTTCCCGACCAGGAAGATCTTCCCGTCCACGCTATTTTGCTAACTTTAAAAAATATTTTGCAAGATAATAATATATTACCCCAATTTTATTTTTCAAAATCCAAATATAAATCTCAGAAATATACATACAAAAAGGTTTATTGAAGGTGATTACCTCTGAGTAATAGAATTGACAGAATAACGAGAAATGTTTACTTTTAATCTTGTATGTTGTTTAAATATTTTAATGAGCATTTATTCTTCTATAAAGAGGGAAAATTAATTTGTCTCCTCTTTCTTGATTTTTATACATTTTTCTTTTTATATCTTGTTGAATTAGCTTAGAATTTTAAGAATAATTGTAACTAAGAGTAGTAACAAATGACATCATTGTCTTGTTCTTGGCTTTAATAGTAATATCTTAAATATTTTCAATTAATACTGGTTGCTGTTTTCTGGACATTCTTTATGATGTCAAAGAAATACCCTACTATTCTTATTTAATTGGAGATTTTTATTGTGCTTGTTGAATTTTATTAAAAGCTTTTTTGTCACCCATCAAGATGATCATACAGTTTTTATTTTTAGTTCAATTTGTGTGATGAATTGTTTTAATACATTTTCAAATGTCAAACAAATCTAACATCCCTAGAGTAAATCATTCCTTGTCATAGTGTTATTGTTTTAATGTGCTTTCTAGATTTGATATGCTAATATTTTTATTATGGTTAAAACCATAATAAAACAAAAACATAAAACAAAAAATACAGAAATGTAGGAAAAAAAAAAAAACAAGGGGCTTCCCAGGTGGCTCAGTGGTAAAGAATTCAGCTGTCAACACATGAGATTCAGGAGACATGGGTTCAATCCCTGGGTCGGGAAGATCCCCTGGACGAGGAAATGGCAACCCACTCCAGTATTCTGGCCTGGAAAATCCTATGGACAGAGGAAGCTGGTGGTCTACAATCCATGTGTTCACAAAGAGTCAGACAAGACTAAGTGACTAAGAACACCCCTGGAAGTTCTGTTTTTAATTTTTTGAGGAATCACTAGCGTATTTTCTATAGTGGCTGCACCATACAATCCCACCAACAGGCACAGTTTCCAAGTTCCAATTTCTCCACAGCCTTGCCAACACTTATTATTTCTTTCTTTCTTTTTTTTTTTTTTTGATAGCAGCCATCCAAATAGCTGTGAGATGATATCTCATTGTGGTTTTGATTTGCATTTCTCTGATGATTAGTGATGTTGCCCATTTTTTTCATATGCTTCTTGGCCATTTATACATAACCTTTGGAGAATGTCTATGCAAGTCCTTTGTCCATTATTTTTAAAAGATATGGACCATCTTCTTAAAGTTTTTTATTGAATTTATAGCATTGCTTCTGTTTTATGCTTTGTTTTTTTGGCCACAAGGCACATGGGATCTTACCTCCCTACCCACAGATCCAACCCACACCCCACAACCAGTGGGCAGCCAGGGGAGTCCTCCTTTGTTCAATTTTAACTCAAATAATTTGATTTTGCATTGCTGAGTTGTAGGAGTTCTTTATATATTTTAGATATTAACCCCTTTATCAAATATATGATTTGTAAATATTTCCTCCCATTTCACAGGTTAACTTTTCACTATATAATTACTATTCACTATATATATATAACTATATCTCTATATAATATTGGCTATATTTTTTCAATGTTATTTCTGACAAGCTTATTTGCTACTGTGCTTATACTAACGTCATTGATATCTTTCCTTATTCTCATTTGCAATTCTTTTAATTGCAAGTCAAATTCAAACTAATTTAAGAGGAAAAATTATAGGAGGGGGCAGTGATTTACTGGCTCACACTTCTAAATCTTAAAAAGGGAAGGGATGGATGTGACCTCAGTTATGACTGGACCTAGAATGTAGAGTTCATCAGGTTCTTTCTTCTCTTTATTTCTTATCTATGTCAGTTTTCCTGTGTGGGACTCGTTTTCTCCTACTGGCATTTGTCATAGACAGGAGCCACAGGCAGCTCTGGCCCCAGTCAGCACAGAGAACACAAGGGTACATTCTCCTTGTAATAAAATTCAGATAACCTAGAAGCTCAGAAGTAATCAGTGTAAATTTCCTTTCCATACCAGCTGAACTGCACAAATTCAGGGAGTGCCATTTCTTCATAGTTTATGTGAAAGGCTATGCACTCCCCAGAGAAATGTGTGTATTTATATTCCAAAGGGGTCATCCCATTTTTGCTTGTTCAAAGAGCCATCTATAATGAATATAGTCTCTTGGGTTGTCAGACAAAGGATGGGTATGTTCACGACCCCAAGCTCAGCCAATCAAAAATCTCTTTCCCTATAATTCGAACGTTGATTTGGAAAATGAAAACACCTATTGACATGCGTTCATTCCAAAAGCGGTAACATGAGGAACCTACCCCATTGGTTGTTTCTCAACAGTTCCCTTGGGCAGCACGATTTCTGTTTTTCTGAGACCCAATTCTTAACATTTTCTTTAAGTCTCTGGGGGAACCCTGACTACTCGATAAACTCATTCTATTGTTGTTTTCTTAAATTAGCCAATCTGTGTTGTTAGCCAGCAAAGAAGGCTGACACATAAAACTATATTTATATACAATGTTTTTGTTTTGCCATAAATGGGATTATACTACATATATTGTTCTGCAATTTAATTTTTTTCACTTACTTATATGTCTTGGAGATTTCTCAGTGTCAATACTTCTATTGACCTACCTCATTCTTCTAGATCTCTTTCTTGGGGTATGTGTCTGTGTGTCTGTGTATGTATTTAAAAACTAGTATTACTCTACAATCCCACTGCTGGGCATACACTCTGAGGAAACCAGAAGGGAAAGAGACACGTGTACCCCAATGTTCATCGCAGCACTGTTTATAATAGCCAGGACATGGAAGCAACCTAGATGCCCATCAGCAGATGAATGGATAAGAAAGCTATGGTACATATACACAATGGAGTATTACTCAGCCATTAAAAAGAATACATTTGAATCAGTTCTAATGAGATGGATAAAACTGGAACCTATTATACAGAGAGAAGTAAGCCAGAAAGAAAAACACCAATACAGTATACTAATACATATATACGGAATTTAGAAAGATGGTAACAATAACCCTGTGTACGAGACAGCAAAAGAGACACAGATGTATAGATCAGTCTTATGGACTCTGTGGGAGAGGGAGAGGGTGGGGAGATTTGGGAGAATAGCATTGAAACATGTATAATATCATGTATGAAACGAGTCGCCAGTCCAGGTTCGATGCACGGTACTGGATGCTTGGGGCTGGTGTACTGGGACGACCCAGAGGGAGGGTAGGTGAGGGAGGAGGGAGGTGGGTTCAGGATGGGGAACGCGGGTATACCTGTGGCGGATTCATTTCGATATTTGGCAAAACTAATACAATATTGTAAAGTTTAAAAAAAAAAAAAAGAATAAAAAATGAAACAAACCTGAGGGACATTAAAGATTGTCAACAAATTTGAAATATAATTTCTTAGAAAGATAGAGATTACCAAATTGTGTCAGGAAAAAGGAATTAAGCAGTAAACATTAAATGGACTAAAAAAAAAAAAAAAGGAACAACAACAAAAAAATAAAAACTAGTATTACTCTACACATATGGTTTGTTATCTGCTTTTTAAATTTAAAAAACTATCCTAATCATATTTCTATGCTCATGTATGGATGTAAGTTATGAGTTTTAATGGATGACTACTATGTCATTGCCTGGATATAAATTAATCTATTTACCACTTCCTTAATGGTGGTTGGGTTGTTTATACTTTTTTTGTTATTATAAAAAAAGCAACATTGAATATCCTGGAATAGACACATAGTTTTGCATTTATCCTATTTTTCCTTTAGGATAAATGCCCAGAATTAGCCCAGCTCATTTACAGTTGTATACATTAAATTTTTAAAAATGATTAATTTTTAATATGTATATATATGCCCATGGTAAAAAGTTCAAACAAAACGAACTATTTAGAGTATCAAAGGAATTAATACTAGGAATGCAACATTGGTTTAACATTAAAAAAAATGTAATTCATCTTATTTAAAATAAAGGAGAAAATGATATGATTATCTCAATAGATGCCCCAAAAAAGTATTAACAAAATTCAAAACTATACATTAATGATTTTTAAAAACCTCAGCAAATTAGAAATGGAAGGGAGTTTTTTAATCTGATACAGAGCATCTGAACCAAATTTCAGCTGACATGGTACTTAATAGTGGACCATTTTCCCCTAATAGTGGAAACAAGCCATAATGACTAGACAGAAGAAGTAAAACTGTTATTATTTGCAGATGACATGATTGTGCACTATGGAATCTACCCAAAAAAAGCCCTACTAGAACTAATAAATGAATTAGCAAGATTACTAAACACAAGATCAATATACACAAATCAATTGCATTTCTGTATACTTACAGAAGAACTGTTCTACAATTAAGCAATTGTAAAACAAAACAATATTTACAATAGCATTATAAAACATCGTATGGGGACTTCTGTGGTGGTCTAGTGGTTAAGACTGTGCTCTCAATGCCAGGGATGTAGGTTTGATTCCTGGTCAGGGTACTAGGATCCTGCATGCAGCCTCCCAAAACAACAACAAAAACACGATATGGAGAAATAAATCTAATGAATCTGATGAAAGATATGTAATTTCCTCTAACTGAAAACTACTGAGAGAAGTTGAAGAAGATACAAATAAATAGAGATATACACCATTTTTTTTTATAGGTTGGAAGACTAATATTAAGATATCAATTCTTCCAAATTTTGTATATATATTTGATGCAATTCCAACCAAAATCTCATCAAGATTTAGTTACTTTTTAAAATATTTATTTATTTACTTATTTATTTGCTGTACTAGGTGTTAGTTGCGGCATGTAAAACCTTTAGTTGGAGCATGGAGGACCTTTTTAGTTGTAGCACGTGGGACTGAACCCAGCACTGGACCCCCAGGGAAGTCCCCAGTTATATAACGTTCTTTAAACTGACACTTAAGGGAAGTAGCTGTGACTATAAAAGAGCAACATGGAGGGTCCTCTTATTGATGGAAATGTATCAATGTCAATATCCTAGTTGTGATATTATACTATAGTTTTGCAAGATATTACCATTGGAGTAAGGGGTAATGGTGTAAGGGATCACTCTGTTATTTCTTATAACTACGTGTCAATGCACAATCATCTCAAAATAAAAAGTTTAATAAAATATTTAAAAATGATGAAGGATTGTTCTATCCAAAATGCCAAGAGTGAGAAACACTAAATGACAGGCAGTTTAGCAACCACTGAAAGATGGTGCTTTTGTAGCACAGGGAACTCTACTCAATACTTTGTAATGACCTATATGGGAAAAGAATCTATATGTGTATGTGTGACAGTCACTTTGCTCTATAGCAGAATCTAACACAACATTGTGAATCAACTATGTGTATGTGCTCAGTTGCTTAGTCGTGTCCCGCTCTTTATGACACTTGGGACTGTAGCCCACCAGGCTGCTCTGTCCGTGGGATTTTTCAGGCAAAAAAACTGGAGTGGGTTGCTAATTCCTCTTCCAGGGGATCTTCCCTACCCAGGGATCAAATCTGCATCTCTTATGTTTCCTGCACTGAAGGCAGATTCTTTACTGGCTGAGTCGTCAGGGAAATCAACCATACTCCAATAAAAATTAATTTTGAAAAGATTGTGTTTTAAAGACTGCTTAATGACATGGGAAAATGTTGATTTTTTAACCTTCAATTAAAAACGATTAAGATTCAAAACTTCACTTAAACCAATTTTGTAAAAAGTATGACTTACATATCTGCAAAAAAAAAAATGGAAAGGTGCATATGATTTTTTCACTGTGGTTATATCTGAATTGTGGGATTACTTGTGACTTTTTCTTTACATGCTTTCTGAACTTTCCATTTTCTTTTTGTTATGGCATAAGTCATAAAGAAATGAAATAAAGAAATAAACATATATCTAGTGACACAGAAAAAGGTAGACTCACAAATAAACATGTGGAGGTTTGTGGGACAAATGGACCTTCTGTTCTATATGAATTACCATCTCACCTGTGAGAGTGCTCCTGTTAAACTGTTTGCAGTCTTAGAATATGCACAGGTGTTTAAAACAATCTCCAATTCATAAGGAAGAAATTTGGAACAAAATTTTGCATACTTTTAAATATACATGTGTCAAAAGTGATTATAGAGAAAAGAATATTATCTTTATCTAGGGACTGTGCACTGTGGTCCGGGAAAAAATAGAAAGTTCTGGATATGTAGCTGCAATCTGTTCACTTTAAAGAAAGATGGAGTTAATGTACTACATTTTTTTTGAATCAAGAAATACAGAATTCCCTGGCAGTCCAGTGGTTAAGATTCATTGTTTTCCCTGCCATGGGCTGGGGGTCAGGGGTTAAGTTCCCTAGTCAGGGAACTAAGATCCCACAAGCCGTGCAGCACAGCCTAAAAAAAATAAAATAAAATGAAGAATCTTGTATGAGTTCTGAATGCTGTCGCGGATGCACAGTGAGATGACAGACATTGTGTCCTGTTAGTATGGTATGTCAGAGGGGGTGTCAGTTTGTGCCCCCAAACTCCTATTTCAAACAGGGAAATTCTGTTTTAGTTTACATGTATATGTGCATTCTGTACCATACTTTGTTTGAGAAAAAAAAAGCTTTGGAAAAAAAGAAAGCATAAAGATCATGATGTAGGGTCTGTCTTGATGTAACTTAGCATTAGTGGTTTTTCCTGGACCATCATTTAGAGACCTGGAACTCAGTTCTGCCTTTGTCTGCTCTGTCAATAGGGGAAGAAGGGACAGTAGGAAGAGCAGCTGGGAGGAGGAAAGAGGACACCATTGAAGAGAGAAAAGTTCTCTTTGGAGGATGAAGGTTATTGGTTTATGGTCTGTGCGTGCTCGTTTGCTCAGTAGTGTCAGACTCTTTGCAACCCCATAGACTGTAGCCGGCCAGGCTCCTCTGTCCATGGGAGTCTTCACACAAGAATACTGGGGTGGGTAGCCATTCCCTTCTCCAGGATATCTTCCCTACCCAGGGATCAAACCCCGTTCTGAGTTGCAGGAGGATTCTTTACCATCTGAGCCCCCTGGGAAGGCCATTATGGACTTCACAAAGACAACTATAAGCATCCCATTAGCAAACTAGTGATCAAAATACTTGAAATCTTCCAGTCCAGACATTTCTACCTTCTTCCCTCTTCAAGCCTTCACCCTCCTCCTATCCCTCTCTCACAGGCCCATACGCTCCTTTTCATCTACTCTGGAAACACTTGTTTCCAGAACTTGCTTGCCTTCCACACTTATAACTCCACGCCTTTGCTTAAACCACTTTTTACCCTAGGATTGTCTTTCCTTCAGACCTGTACTGTCCAGTATGATAGCCACAGGCCACATGGAATACTAGGCACTTGAAATGTGGTTAGTGTGGGTTGAGATATGTTGTAAGCATAAAATACACACTGGAGGGACTTCCCTGGTGGTCCAGTGGTTAAGACTCCGTCTTCCAATGCAGGGCCTGTGGGTTTGATCCCTGCTTGGGGAACTATGATCCCACATGCTTCACGGGCCAAAAATCCAAAACATAAAACAGAAGCAATACTGTAATAAATTCAGTAATGACTTTAAAAATGGTCCACACACACACACACAAAAATCTTTTAAAAAATACACACTGGATATCAAAGAGTACAAAGAAAATATAGAAATTAATTTCACCTCTTTAAACTTTTAAAATGTGGCCACCACAAAATTTAAAAAATACATATATATGGACATGTTACCTCAGTGTTTGTGAGCCCTAGTATTTTAATCAGAATTATACCAACTTCAGTGAATTTTTAGGGCAAATGTGTTTATTAGGACAGACGATTTAGTCAAATTCATTATCTGATCTATTCTCTACTTTGCAGAGTTAAACCACTTTCAATTTTTCTATTTTCACTTTTATTTTAATAAAATTATCTCCACTGGGGAAAAATTCTAGTACTTTTACAAAGGAAATTTGATTTACTTATCAGGGTTTTTCTTTCAGTCTCTTATCTTTTCCTATTACTACGAGTGTCCTTTTGTGGCCATGATTTTCACCACATGCAATTCTCTTGGGTTAAATTTCACTGTGTGCAGCTTTAGCCATCCTGGGTATCTGCTATACTGTGCTTAGATGCTCAGTTGTGTCTAACTCTTTGCGACCCCATAGATTGGGACCTGCCAGGCTTCTCCATCCATGGGGATTCTCCAGGCAAGAATACTGGAGTGGGTTGCCATGCCCTCCTCCAGAGAATCTTCCTAACCCAGGGACGGAACCCAGGTCTCCCGCATTGCAGGTGGATTCTTTACCATCTGAGCCACCAGGGAAGCCCAGTCTGTGTATATGTCATGCAAATTATTTCTACTAGTAATATTCATTTTAATTGGATCAAGGACCATTCATGAGAAAATAGTGGGAGATCTCAAATAATCCAGGATAGTTGTATTGTCAAAGACTGCTTGACTGCATTGCTTGACCAATTTCTCCAGAAGTTTTAATTACTCCATGCCTTTGGCGAGCAAAAATCATATGGCAGGGGGACTTCACTGGTGGTCCAGTGGCTAAGACACCACGCTCCTAATTCACAGGGTCTGGGTTTGATATCTGGTCAGGGAACTAGATCCCAAAATGCCACAACTAAGAGATCCCGCATGCTGGATTGAAGATCCCATGCAGCCAAATAAATAAAATAAATATTGAAAGGGAAATAAATATTTAAAAAAACCAAAGGGTAGGGTCAAAGTATCCTAAGAAGAGTCTTTTTTCTTTTAAAAATACAAACTAAACTGTCTATTAGTAAAATAATGTGATAAATGAGTAAAATAATGTGGTATTTAGCATGTGCTTCAAAATATGAAGGGGAAATGAGTTAGTGTATAAATGAAATAAGAACAAGATTAGCCATAGTTTATAACTGTAGAGCCTGGTGATGAGTATATGAGGGTTAATATACCGTTATACCCCACTCCAGTACTTTCGCCTGGAAAATCCCATGGATGGAGGAGCCTGGTAGGCTGCAGTCCATGGGGTTGTTAAGAGTTGGACACGACTGAGCGACTTCACTTTGACTTTTCACTTTCATGCATTGGAGAAGGAAATGGCAACCCACTCCAGTGTTCTTGCCTGGAGAATCCCAGGGACGGGGGACCCTGGTGGGCGGCTGTCTATGGGGTCACACAGAGTTGGACACAACTGAAGCGACTTAGCAGCAGCAGCAGCAGCAGCATACCATTATGTCTTTTATATATTTGAAAATTTACATATTAAAAAGGTAAGATAATATGTAAAAAGGTAAGGACTTTTTTAAGTCTTTAAGGTCAGAAGACATAATCAAAATGTGTTCTTTTTTTGGGTCCTTACCTTTATCAACAGCTTCTAAAATGAAATCCAAACTCCTTACTACGTTCTCAAGGCCCTGAACTATCTAATTCCTACCTGTTTCTGTGATCTTCTCTCCTGCTACTTTCTTCTCTGGGCTCTTCAGGGAATAAAACATGAAGGGTGTCAACCTAAAAAGATGCACAACATGAGAGTTGCAAGTTAAGTTTTATTTGGGGCAAAATGAGGACTGCAGCCCAGGAGACAGCACCTCAGATAGTTCTTAGGAACTGCTCCAAAGAGGTAGTGGGGGAAGGTCAATATAAAATTTTGGCAAAGGGGGAGATCAGTTCAATCAAGTGCTTACTTTACAAGAGGTCTAGTCATGAGGAGCTGGTATCATCATGAAGGGAGTTAGTGCTTTTCTAGATATGAGGATCGTAAAGAAAGCTGCACACCGAAGAACTAATGCTTTCGAACTGTGTTGCTGGAGAACTCTTTTTTTTAATTTTTAAAAAATTAAAAAAATTTTTTAACTTTACAATATTGTATCGGTTTTTACCATATATCAACATGAATCTGCCACAGGTATACATGTGTTCCCCATCCTGAACCCTCCTCCCTCCTCCCTCCCCGTACCATCCCTCTGGGTCGTCCCAGTGCACCAGCCCCAAGCATCCAGTATCGTGCATCGAACCTGGACTGGCGACTCGTTTCATATATGATATTATACATGTTTCAATGCCATTCTCCCAAATCATCCCACCCTCTCCCTCTCCCACAGAGTCCAAAAGTCTGTTCTATACATCAGTGTCTCTTTTGCTGTCTCGTATACAGGGTTATTGTTACCATCTTTCTAAATTCCATATATATGCGTTAGTATACTGTATTGGTGTTTTTCTTTCTGGCTTACTTCACTCTGTATAATAGGCTCCAGTTTCATCCACCTCATTAGAACTGATTCAAATGTATTCTTTTTAATGGCTGAGTAATACTCCATTGTGTATATGTACCATAGCTTTCTTATCCATTCATCTGCTGATGGACATCTAGGTTTCTTCCATGTCCTGGCTATTATAAACAGTGCTTCGATGAACACTGGGGTACATGTGTCTCTTTCAGTTCTGGTTTCCTCAGTGTGTATGCCTAGCAGTGGGATTGCTGGGTCATAAGGCAGTTCTATTTCCAGTTTTTTAAGGAATCTCCACACTGTTCTCCATAGTGGCTGTACTAGTTTGCATTCCCACCAACAGTGTAAGAGGGTTCCCTTTGGGAGAAGACTCTTGAGTCCCTTGGACAGCAAGGAGATCAAACCAGCCAATCCTAAAGGAAATCAACCCTAAATATTCATTGCAAGGACTGATATTGAAGCTGAAGCTCCAATACTTTGGCCATCTGATACGAAGAGCCAGCTCATTGGAAAAGACCTTGATGCTGGGAAAGACTGAGGGCAGGAGAAGGGTGTGACAGAGGATGAGCTGGTTGGATGGCATCATTGACTCAGTGGACATGAGTTTGAGCAAACTCCAGGAGATAGTGAAGGACAGGGAAGCCTGACATGCTGCAATCCATGGGGTCGCAAAGAGTCAGACATGACTGAGCAACAATGACAGATATGAGGAAATGCAAGGATTGGGATCATGAAAGCAGTTCCTGAAAATATCTAACTTTCTAAAGACCTGTTCTACTAGCTTCTTTGGAGCACAAAGTGCCTCCCCTTCCACCCTTCAGGGCATGTTGAAGGTCAACAGCTGTTGCAGCACAGGGTTCAGTCTCCACAGAGACAGATGGCAAATGCCCCTGCCAAGCGCCAGTTTGTAATTGACAACGGCATCCCCTGGACCATTACAGTCGAGGACTCTTTTCTCACTATCATTTCATTCCACCTGCCTGGACTTTCTTTAATTTCCCGGGGCACAGCAATCATTTTCCTGTCTCAGGGTCTTTGTCTTTGTTCCTTAATCTAGAATGTTTTACCTACATAAGTTTCTCACTCATTCCTCTGACATGCCTTCTCTTACCACTCTCATTCCTGTGATCCTTTATATTTTTCTCCATCCCAAAGATGTTTATTGCCTACATAGCTTTGTCATCCTTTTTTTTTTTTTTTTTAACTTTAGGGTTCACTTAAAAAAATTTTTTTTAATTGGAGGATAATTGCCTTATAATGTCGTATTGGTTTCTGTCATACAACATGAATCAGTCATACATATACCTATGTTCCCTCCCTCTTGAATGTCCCTCCCATCCCCCACCTCATCCTACCCCTCTAGGCTGTAAGAGGTCACCAGGTTGAGTTCCCTGTGTTGTACAGCAAATCTCCCCTGGCTACCTATTTTACATATGACAATGTATATATTTTAATGCTGCTCTCTCAATTCATCCCACCCTCTCCTTCCCACCGTGTCAAGTCTGTTCTCTACGTCTGCGTCTCTATCGCTGTCCTACAAATAGGTTCATCAGTACCATTTTTCTCCATATTGTCACCTTTTTCTGTCTTCTACCAGAATAGAAACTCTGTGAATTCAGGGATTCTGTTTGTTCTATCTATTGTGTATTTTCAGCATCCAGCACAGGGTCTGGTACATAGAAGATAGTTAAATATTCGTTGCATGAATGAATAAAAATTGTAGTCATTTTTAAAAGTTTGCTTTATATCACCTCCTTCATAAAGCTTTGAGTTCTCTAGGTGAAAATTAATTTTTTACTTTACAAGGTATACAAACAAGCATAAAGGGTAAGAAAGTTTGCCTGGTCTACTGTGGTGACATCTAGATTGATGCATTTTTTGTATTATGTTAGCACTTTAACCGGAGAAGGCAATGGCACCCCACTCTAGTACTCTTGCCTGGAAAATCCCTTGGATGGAGGGGCCTGGTGGGCTGCAGTCCATGAGGTCGCTAAGAGTCGGACACGACTGAGTGACTTCACTTTGACTTTTCACTCTCATGCATTGGAGAAGGAAATGGCAACCCACTCCAGTATTCTTGCCTGGAGAATCCCAGAGATGGGGGAGCCTGGTGGGCTGCCATCTATGGGGTCGCACAGAGTCGGACACGACTGAAGCGACTTAGCAGCAGCAGCAGCAGCAGCACTTTAACAATTATTATATATGTGTGTATGTATTATATGTATACATATATGTATACATATGATTTCAGGTTATGAAGTACTGTTTCTAAATATTTCTTCCATGTCCAGGCTGTGAGTTTCACCTCCTTTAATAGTCTGTAATTTGTTTCTGTGGCCTCCCAATGTTCATGACACATGAGGGTGTCATGATGCCGAGATGAAGAATGATTGGTTTAGCTGGACTTGCCCTCACTGACATGTTCATGCTTTGGGGAAATGCAGGTACACAATTTTTTAGCCAAAATGAGCCTTGCCCAGTTGGGTCATGGTTTTCTTTCAAATGGGACACATATGCCTGCCAGATACTGATACACGTAACCTGTATGCCTGAAAGCTACCCTCTCACAAATTGCTAATTGCTTTCTATCAAGTACACACACACAACAATGTACACTTGCCCATAAACAGAGGACAGTTTGATTCTCAACATAATGTTTTAACATTTGTGCCCATTGTAGACAGATTCTTGCTCTGGAGCTACTTTTACAAGACATTTTGTCCTCTCTCCAACAGTAATATTTTTAGAGTGTTTCTTCCAGTCCGCTTATTTGCACAATTGTTTAAACTAACACTAATTTTACTGCAGCAACCGAAACAAATGTTTCCATTTTGAAAATGTCTGCTGGAAAAATAAAGATTTGCAATTCAAATGAATGGGGAGATAGTTAGATTGTGGTAGTAAAATCGATGTTTACACTTACTTTTTTGCAAGAAACATTATCCAAATTATTCATTATTAAATGTTTCCTGAATGGATGTAGTAGGTTCTGTAGAAGTCCTTCTTATGAATTATGATTAGTAGCATAGATGGCCTAATTCTCCATTCTCAACAGACAAGTGTTTATAAAGATGAATCTATCACTTTAGAAACTGAGAAGAAAGTGCACAGAACCAGAACACATCGCTCCGTATTAAGTTAAGCACACAACACAGTTTTCTTTTCAGAAAAATTATAATCCAGGGACAGTTTTTACGTGTTTCTCCCAAGTGAGTCTATTGTGTTTTGAAGGACTGCTATAGAACTAAAACCTGATGTTAATTTAATTCATAATTATATAATATACATTTTAAAGTATTCTGATTACTTGAGTCTATGAGCTCAAAGTATTGGGGTTAGTGCTACCTATTTGTATTAAATCAGTGTTTATAAATGTGATTCTGATTTCTGGGCAATTTTGTTGGCTTTTAGATCATTCATTTAAGAAATAAAGAACTGATATCCTCAGGTGATTAAATTTTTATACTGTGATGTCAGGCAATAATACACACTTTAAAAGGTAAAAGTGAACTTAAGATGGATTCTTAGAACAAGGGATGTTAATTTATTTCAACTTTATTGACTGTTACTGGATGTGGCACAGACCAAACTTTTGTGCCTCATTTTGTTGTCCTTGCCCAACCAGAGAATCCCAGAACTGTAAACCTGGAAAAGACATTCCAGAGACCATTTGATTTCCTTCCCTGATCTCAGGAAGGGGAGAACCCAAATCTTCCAGGCAATTCATTCATATTTTTCTTGAACATCTGCAGAGTTAGAGACTTAAAACCTTAAAAGGAAACTTATTTTGCTACCAAGTAAAAGTAATTGTTACATGAGTTGCCTGTGACTCCCTAGTAAAGCCATATACTGTACACATGCAGAATTTCCTAATTCTCACAAAAGCCTTACAATTTATATGTCTATTTTACAGAGAAACGGGGCTAGAGACAGTAATTTAACCAAGGCCACACTTCCTTTATGTTGCTGATCCAGGATACACATTCAGGTTCTGTCATTAACCCAGTAATTTCTTAAAGGTAATGTATTTACCTCCAAAAGGAAAACAATAAAATCAATAAACACAAGCCTAAACCTATGTTCCAGGAAAAGAGTTTCCTTGGACAATATAAATTAGTGATGAGATGATCACACTAGGTAATTCTAAATAAAAGAATATTCCACATAGGATAATCTAGAACCTCAAATCTGGCCTCTTTTAAATCAAATGTTTGTGTGGAACACATTTGACTACAAATCTCCAAGATTTCATCTGCCATCTGTTTCAACCCCCCAAACAGCAAACACACACACGAGAGCGCGCGCGCTCAAGCCTTGTAGGGATAAAGTTCCAGGTCTTTCTTTGGTCATCAGTTTCGAGACTTCCAGAATCGCAGATGTGTGTATGCCTGCGTGTGACTAAGGAAAAGAATAGCTGAATCACATCTGAAAGCGAATTTTCTCAAATTAAAAAATCTCTAACAACCAGGCATCCCAGCAGGTCTTCTCCCCAGACTAACCCAATCTACTCCCCCTCCCTCTCCCCGGTCCATGAGAAATAAACCCGAAGGCCGAAGGTAGAAGGGGCGACATCCTGGCCCGGGCTCCGCTTTCTGAAGCCCATCGGGGCCCGGAATCCACGGTGCCAGATGGTCCCTGCTGTTGGCCGGGGGAAACGGAGAGCTCTCCGTTCGCGAGCAAGAGCAGGGCGTGGAGGTGAAGACAGCCGGAGTTCACCAGGGGCCGCAGCAATCAGACGAGGGTCTAGGAAAATGTTACTGAGAGCCTTTGCACAGATTGCAGAGGCGTGCTGAGCGAAAATGAGCACCTCTCGCGCACACTTGTCCCCCACCCCACCTCTCTACACCGCCGAGCCGCATCAGCCCGCCAGCCTGCTAAGCGGAAGGCAGCGCGGCTCAGGGCCGGGCCCTGGCCCGCGCATGCGCCACAGTCCCTCCTCCGCTCCCGGCCCCCCTCCCCTCCCTCTTCCCCGCGGGTCTGGGGCGGCGGCGGCGGCGGCGGCGGCGGCGGCGCGGTGACGTCAGGGCGTTGGGGCAGCTCCTGTGACAGACGGAGCTGGAGCGGCGGGGCGGCGGCGGAGTCCAGCGGCCGAGATAGCGAGTGAGCGAGCGGACGAGCAGCGACCCCGGGGTCCAGGGAGCGAGAAGAAGAAGGAGGGGAGCGCTCGGGCGCGAGCTTAGAGCCACCGCGAGCGCCGGGCTTGGGCTCGAGCCCCGGAACGGCTGAGGAGCCCGCCCGCTCCCCTCCCCTCCCCCTCCCCGGGACCGGGCCCAGCGCGCCATCCTCCCCCTCCCTCCTCCCCTCCCTCCCTCCTTCCTCCCTTCCCTCTCCCTCTCCCCCTCCCCCGCCGGTGGATGGGAGTGAAGGACGGAAGAGGCCCTGCGGAGGCGGCGGTGCAGCGCTCCGGTAAGACGGGCGAGGGTCTGCGCCCTCCCTTATGTCTCCTCCACCGCGCTCGGGCGGCTGCGGGCCGGGCCCGGCGGCCTGACGATGTGGCTGCGCCGGTCCCCTCCCTCCCATTCTCCCCTCCCCCTGCCGCCGCCTCCTCCTCCTTCTTCTTCTCTCCTCGCTCTCAAAATGGCGGCCGCGACGGCCGTTGAGTGAGAGACACGGGAGGAGGGGGGGACAGGCCGGGTAGGGCGCTGCCCTCGCTCCCCTCCTCCCTGGCCCGGGTTCTGGGGGTGCCAGGGCCGCCGCGGCTCCACCCGCGGCCTTCCCCGGGAAGGGATCGCCTTCCTCCCTTGGTGACTTAGCAAGAAAAGTATTCTTGGGTAGGAAGGGCGTGGGGAGCAGGTCGCTCTCAGATCTTGGGGAGAGGGTTCGGCTCTCCTCTCCCTGTCCGCGGGAGAGAAGCTCCGCAGTCCCCACCCCGCCCCGCGGCTGGCGCTCAGGGACCGGGCTCAAGCCTCCTCGGCACTGTCCACCGGCCTGCAGGCGTTCCGTCCCCCACCTGTCCTTAGGATGGAGTTGACCTGAGAAGGATGGTCCAGCCTTTCCCTGGCCCCCCTATGCGGTGGTTCAGCCCCTGCACCCACTGAGGAGGAGCGGCCTGACCCCACCGAACCATCCGCAGCATCCACCCACCAAATCCGGCAGGATTTTCTTTTCTGCCGTCGGCTCCTTCAACGGGAGCTGCCTTTTGACGTTGTAACACTGAGCTTCGAGGCCCTCAGCCATTCTCCTTCGAATCTCCCCACTCGTATAGGAAACGCAGTGCCTGCCTTAACCTCCCAGGTGAGAAAATGCCTTTGAGATGGTGGGCAAATTTTAACAGTACGTCTCTAAACAGAAGAGTGGAGAGGAGGAGGAGGTTTTTCAGTATCTGAGACAAGAGCGGAAGGTGGCTTGGCTTTATTTGTTGTTCTGCCTTTCTTCCGTGACTTAGCAAGAAACTCCTTGGAAGGAAGACGGGAGATTTTCTTTTTGGGTTGCCTTTTGGGTCCAGTCTATATCAGTCTTTTGGTTAAGAAATTTTGCTTTGGAAGCGAAGAACCAGATTTGTGGTCTCCGTTCTCAATGGGCGATGTCATGCCAAGGTCCCCCCCTCCCCCTTTCCTTAAGAGGCAATCGGGAGAGAAGAAAGATGTTACTGTTATTCCGACCTCTACTTTAACACACAATCCTTGAGATTTATAAGGTTTTAAAGGCTAAACAAAACAATTGTGCCGTTTTTGGTAATTCTATTTTTGTTGGGGGGTGGGTTGTTTTGTGTGAATTTCATTCTGAGCGTAGGGCGGAGGAAACCGTGCTTGGGCCTTTCATACCAGTAATGTCATCTCTCCCCTTTTGCCACGGTAGTATTTGCTCGAATTTTTTTTTTTTTTAATTCCTTTTTTGCTGCAGCAGAGCTTGATTGCTGCGGGGTTCAGTCTTTTAATCAGGAAAAATGTCCTGGTTGGGTAGGTCGTTAGTGATATAATGTTGAATATATTAAAAGCTTTTACTTAAAGAATTCTGATTTGGGTCTGAGGCATTAGCTACCTTTTAATCTCTCGTGGGTATCTTTCAGGACACAGTTTTGCAAAATAATTGGCAGTTGCAAATTGCAGTTTTTATTAAAGCATAAGCGTGGTCTCTGTTTAGGGTGATTTATTCTTTCATGTTCTATTATAAATGATCATTGTTTGGATTGTTCACAAGGGGAGGATCTATCTCCTAAAACAAAGCTGTTATTTTTATAAATCAGAATGGAACCTAATTTTTCACAAAATATTTCTGTTTATCTTGATTTTGATGGAGCTAGCTCTATTTCAGTGCCTCTCCCACCTCTTTTTTTTAAAAAATGGGCTAATATTTGTGGATGCTGTGAACAGCCATTGAGCTGAGGAGACTGGGTGGAGTAAGAGAGCAGAAGCTGTGAAATGCTAGATTGCCCTTTCATAGCATTTTTCTCTTGCTTATATTTTGTAAGGTTATTTGATGCTAATTGGTGCTACAACAAAGGCATTTCTATGTAGTAAATCTTAAAATCTCATGTTTTTAGTTTCTACCTTTTTTTTTGCAAGGTGGAGTAAAAAGCAGTGTCCCTGCTCTAAAGCAAATACTTATTGTCTGTATATTACCTGTATGTATATATACACATACATATACATATATACACACTTCTTAGTATTTTTTATTGTTTTAGTTAAGTAAATGTAAATTAACAAATGCCAGAAATATTTGGCAAAAAATAGTAGAAATATTGCAAAAATCTAATGAAGACATTATAGATGTTTTCTTTAACTTTAGTTTGCATTAAAACAGTAAAATCTGTGATTTTTAAATAATGAACATCAAAGTGAGTAAGAGAGAATAAGGTTATTTGTGTTAAATGCTCTTTATATAGACCCTTTCTCTTGTGTTGTCCTTTGGAAGAGATCTTGTAGTAAGGTACTGCCCTAAGAGAGGGTAGGTCATTATAATGTCTTGTATCCAGCATTCATGTGAATATATGTTCTCAGAAGGATGTCAAATTGATGTTGTAAATGTGGTTTTGATGGGCCTTAGGACTGTTTGTCAGTGTATGATACATTTTTATATTTTTGTTATTTTTAACGTGATTAAAAAGTAGAAGGGTTCATGTGGCAAGGAATGAGGTTAGTGTTATGTGTCTAACATATCCTAACCCTTAGTGTTTGTAGCTATAAGAGTGTACTAAGAGCCGAGATTTTTCAGTAGATTACTAGTTGATTAGGAGTTTAAAATAATTTGACTTAAGTATGAGAGCTTTTACTTCCAAATGTGTATCTGGATATGTTTCTAATACATGTGGCAGAATCTTTTGCTTAATTTGGAGATCAATTTTTAAAATTCTTAATAATCCTATACTTATGAAACTTTTAATGAGATTGGGATGGATTAATTTTTTAGTAGAATTACTTGGTATCTTTTTTTCCAAATACAGTTACTCTGGTATATAAAAAATTTAGAGATGTTTCTAGAAGGGAGAAATCAGTATAATAATTTTTGGTTTTCCAGCTAGAACATCCATGTTTCATTGTTTATATATATATTTTCAGTGTAAATGTTTCTCCCTCTTAGGCAATAAATGATACTGTATATGTGACTTTATCTTACAGCTCATATTTTCAGTGTCCAAGAAAAAAGAGGATCTTTTTGTTTACCTGTGATTCGTATTATTCACAATTTGTCCTCTTAATTAGTAAGCCATAGAAACTATGGGAGTTATCATCATTAGGATGCAGATACCTTAAAAGACAAACACAAAGTAAAACCTTAGGACAATCGAAATGAATTTTCCAATTCTTCCCATTGAGTTCTAAAGCAGTGAGTCATGCACTCTTCTGCCAAAGGGACTTGAGGCTCTGTTGGTTTAACCACGCCTGTCATGTCTGCTGTGGTCCTAAAAGAGATTTCTTTATTTGCCTGTAACTTTCTGTTGTGAAAATATTTCTTTATGACTGGTAATCAGTTTTCATACACTTTGGAAAAAGAGATAGTTTAAAGTAGAAATTCTTTGCCACTTTTACTGTACAACTTTTTTTATATATAACTTAAAAAGTTGCTCTATGAAAAATAAAACTATACAAAAACAAGAAACTGATGATATATGACTTCTGAAAAGAAAAAGCAAACCTGTTCTCCTAGTGCTTAGCTGTAGAGTGACTCTTAGTTGCTGAAGGCCAAATGTTTTGAGAAATGTGTATTTCATGAAGAAAGATGCTGTATTATATAAGCCTATTACTAGGTTAGTGCAGTGAAGGCTTTCTGAGTTGTTTCAGCTTTGTTGCTGGTTTGACACGGCACTTTGGCTAGTCATTTAAGTGGAACCTTAGTTTAATTTCTGCTGTGTGTATAATTTTTAATCTTGTCATGGCAGTTAAACATTTTAATTGTTACTTGTGAAATGCTTTATAGTCTTTGGATGCAGATACTATAAGGACTTGCTATTTTGATCTGTTGTTTTCTCTTTAAAAGATGGTGGCTTTTAGTTGAAACTTACCTAGTTAGATTGATCTGTGCTTTTGTGTAAGCTGGAAAACTATCCTTTGAAGGTACTGTCATCTAACATTTTGAACATTTTCCTAGAAGTTTGTAAACGTATTGAACGTGGCATTTTGTCTACGGCCATACCACCCTGAACGCGCCCGATCTCGTCTGAACGTGGCATTTCATTTGTTCTGTCAGGTACTTTTTGTGAAAGACTGGTATTTTTATGGATAAGAGAACTAAAATGTAGAGAATTTCTTTTCTCAAGGTCACATGTTGGGTTAGTAGCTAGAATGAGGTAAATACTGTAGTCAGTGGACTACTTGGGTATTGCCTTGCATAATCAACATTCTTTTTTCTTTTGACAAAGTGGACTCTTTTCATAACTTTTTATGTTTGCTAATTTCTTTTCTAAAATGGTGAGAACTGGTAGCATTTATTGCCTGTATCATTTAAATTGGCATTTATTCACATGATCTTATATTGCTGTTTTGCTTGTATAAGGCATTTGAATGGGAACTTCCAGAAAATGCCTAATACAGCTTTATCATAGTATATTTATAGTAATGCTGCATACATACAAGTAATATTAATAAGTTAATATTAAATCAATATTTAAGTACATTTAAATATTTAAGTATATTTATTTAAGGGGTTCAGTTCAGTTCAGTCGCTCAGTCGTGTCCGACTCTTTGCAATCCCATGAATCGCAGCACATCAGGCCTCCCTGTCCATCATCAACTCCCGGAGTTCACTCAGTCTCAACGTCCATCGAGTTGGTGATGCCATCCAGCCATCTGATCCTCTGTCATACCCTTTTCCTCCTGCCCCCAATCCCTCCCAGCATCAGGGTCTTTTCCAGTGAGTCAACTCTTCACATGAGGTGGCCAAAGTACTGGCGTTTCAGCTTTAGCATCATTCCTTCCAAAGAACACCCAGGGCTGATCTCCTTTAGAATGGACTAGTTGGATCTCCTTGCAGTCCAAGGGACTCTTAAGAGTCTTCTCCAACACCACAGTTCAAAAGCATCAATTCTTCGGCGCTCAGCTTTCTTCACAGTCCAACTCTGATATCCATACATGACCACTGGAAAAACCAAAGCCTTGACTAGACGGACCTTTGTTGGCAAAGTAATGTCTCTGCTTTTGAATATGCTATCTAGGTTGGTCATAACTTTCCTCCCAAGGAGTAAGCGTCTTTTAGTTTCATGGCTGCAGTCACCATCTGCAGTGATTTTGGAGCCCCCAAAAATGAAGTCTGACACTGTTTCCACTGTTTCCCCATCTATTTGCCATGAAGTGATGGGACCAGATGCCATGATCTTACTTTTCTGAATGTTGAGCTTTAAGCCAACTTTTTCACTCTCCTCTTTCACTTTCATCAAGAGGCTTTTTAGTTCCTCTAGGGGTATTAATAAGTAAATAAACACTTTTTAAGTTTGATTGAGTATGGGGTTCTGTGTAAGGAAATGTGCTATCCTGTAGTTCTTTGTAGTGGCTAACTTCCAGGGATCTCTCTGGAATTAAGGTGAATAAAGGAAAAGTGTTCATATTTCCTGTACAGAGATTTTATGTTGTCCCAGGAACAAGGTAGCACTTCCGAAATAGTTGTTTCAGGGCCACAGAACACTCACCTGTAAGAAGTGAACTTACCCAACTAGACAAATTGCATTTGCATTTCTGCTCATTGCATTTCAATTATCTGTTCCTTGAGCTCTTATGTGCTCACCAGAATTACTGACAGTTAACTGAGGCAGATAAGAATTTTCTGAGAGACTCTTTTGATAACTGTGAAATTAAGAATCTGGGAAATTTTTAAGGAATTTAGTTGAAAGCTTATGTTTTTAAGGATTTGCATGTTGTAGATTTAATTCATTTTTAATCTGTGACAAAGATACAAGGATATGTTTTATGATACTAGTATTTTGTGTGTGTAAGGCATCTATTTTATCTCTTCATCTTTCCTTCCATGTTTGTTTATTTTATGAAAAATATACTGACTGCAGAAGAAAGGAAGGTGAAGATTAAGAGTCAGTTGTATTGGGAACTTCCTGATGGTCCAGTGGTTAGGCTTCTGGGCTTTCACTACTGAGGGCCTGGGTTGGGGAGCCCACAAGCTGTGCGTTGTGGCCAAAGGAAAAAAAAGTTAATTATATTGATTATTTACTATTATTCTTGTTATTTTATTTTTAAAGGGTAAAAGCACTAGCAGAAAAAATGAGACAAAGCTGTTGACTAAAACCGAAATGAGTATTTTAGATTCTGATCCTGCTCCATCATTTTTGTCAGCTATGGAAGTGTGTTAGTCGCTTAGTCATGTCTGACTCTTTGTGACCCCCGTGGACTGTAGCCTGCCAGGCTCCTCTGTTCATTGGGATTTCCCAGGCAAGAATGCTGGAGTGGGTTGCCATTCCCTTTTCCAGGGGATCTTCCTGACCCAGGGATTGAACCCAGGTCTCCTGCAGTACAGGCTTTACTGTCTGAACCACTAGGGAAGTCTCTGTGAGCCTTGAGCAATAAGCCTATTTTTTACCAGTAAGTGGATAATGTTGACAGTATCTAATTCATAGGGTGGTTGCTATTATTGGATAAAAGGCCTCTAAATCCTTTAGTAGATATTTTTTATTGTTAGAGACTTTAAGAGAATTAGCATACTGTTTACTCATAAAAGTAAGCAATAATATAGCTCTTATAGTTTTAAGTATATTTCTTAAGAATTTTCAAAATTTCTTAATAGGCAAGAAGTGCTGTGTAAATCAATGCCAAATGGACTAACTCTGTTTTTTAATATAAAATTATATTGCTTGCAAGCATTTTATTTAAACTGCAGAGTGTATTTGTATCTTTATTTTAACAAAGCTTTTATTGGTACTTCTTTTTTTTTTAAGTAATGTGCTTATTGTATTTGGCCTGTACTGGGGCTTTGTTGGCTTAGTTGCCTGACGCATGTGCAATCGTAGCTCCCCAACCAGGGATTGAACTCGTGTCTCCTGCATTGGAAGGTGAATTCTTTAGCACTGGACCATCAGGGAAGTCCCTTATTTGTACTGTTAAATATTAAATAACTCCACATTTTTCCTTCTTTTTTAGAATACCTTTTTATTTTGGGATAATTTTAGATGTGTAGACAGGTTGTAAAGATAGTGCAGAGAGTTCTTATATATACCCTGCCCCTAATTTCCTCCACTGTTAACATCTTATATTTCTGTGGTACATTTGTCAGTCTTGGTATTTCCTATTAGCTAAACTCCAGACTTGATTTGAATTTCGCTGGTTTTCCTTTAATGGCCTCGTTCTGTTCTAGGTTTAATCCAGGGTACCACCTTGCAATTGGTTGTCTTGTATCCCCAGTCTCCTCTGGTCTGTGACAGTTTCTCAGTCTTCCCTTGTTTTCCATGACCTTTGCAGTCTTGAGGTCCTGGTCAGGTATTCTGTAAAATGTCTCCCAAACTGGGTTTGTCTGATGCTTTTTCATGATTACAAGGGTTGTGGATTTTCAGAAAAAAATACCGCAGAGGTGAAGTACACTTCTCATCACATCATGTCAGAGGCTGCGTGATGCCCACAAAACATCACTGGTGATGCTAACCTTCATCACTTGGTTAACGTAGTGTTTGTCAGTTGTCTTTTAAAGTTATTATTTTTCCTTTACCTTTTGGAAATGTGTCCAGTTACATGCCCTGGTGAGGGGAGTATCAGTTTACACGTGTCTTTTGGAATTCTTCAGTAAGGCAGATTTACCTCCTCTTCCCCTTTTATTAAAACAATTTACATCCATCAAGAAAATTTTGTTTAGGATTTTAAATATTAATTTAAGTAATCCTCGTTTTATTCACGTATTGTTTAAAACATTTTAACAGTGGTTTGAAGAATAAAGATCAGAGAAAGTCTTTGAAGGAGCTACATTTAAGTGAATTATATATCCCTGTAGAAATTATTCTGAGAGTAAAGTTCAGTGTTGGGATTTTAGAGAAGAGCTCCACATTTTGGGACTTGTTTGGAGGGAGACTGCTGTGATCTGAGAAGCAAAGCAAATAAGGCATCTTATTCATCTGTGCTGTGCTACTATTTGAATCCACCTTGTTCTTCCCTTTCCCTCAGAAAACTTGTAAATACTGAAGCGGGAAACAAAATATTTTTGACTGACTGGACTCTTTAAAAACAGAACTAAGATCTATGTCCTGAAGGAGATTTACTTTATATTAAGGAGAATTTATAATTTGAGTGCAAGATAAGTCTTGAGCATCGCAGTTATTACAGTTCTTGGCAGTTTTTTTAAAATTTATTTTTACTTTATTTTTTAAATATTTATTTATTTGGCTGTGCCAGGTCCTTGTGGCATGCGAACTCTTGGTTGCAGCATGTGGGATCTAGTTCCCTGACCAGGGGTCGAACTCAGACCCCCTGCATTGGGAGCTCAGAATCTTAATCATTGGGCCACCAGGGAAGTCCCTAAAATTTATTTATTTATTTTTAAAAATGAATTAAAAAGTTTATTAGCCATAGAAAAAAAATCGATTCTTTAATTCTTATTAAGTTCCCTGTAAAACAGTAAACTTGCAGAAAATTTGTTCCTCATGAACAGAAAATCACTATGGTTTTGGTCCAAAATATGTTGGGATTTTTTTCCTTTCTTCAGATGACAGACAGATGGATGTAGCCGAATCTATGAACGAGTGTACTTGCCCCAAATGTGCAACATAAATACAGAAGCGATGAACAGAAGACTCATAACCACTACTGGAACAGGGCCCACTTTGAGCCCTGGTGAATCCTCTGTGTTGAATCGTCACATCCCCCCAGTGCCCGCTGAGGTCGTAAGGCCTGCGCTCCTTGTTCCACAGCTGGCATTCTTCCTCTGCCGGATGGTGGATCCCGCTGACCGGGCCGCCACTGCTTTGCTGGGAGAGCGCCCTGAGGAGCCCATGTTAGTGCCACTGGGGGCCGGGCCAGGCATGTTGAAGACAGGAGGGTGGCAGGGAGCCGAAGTGAACTGCAGGGGAGTGATAGAGCCTCGAAGCCAGAGCTAAAATTTATTTTTAATTGAAGGATAATAACAATATTGTGTTGGTTTCTGTCACATGTCAACATGGGTCAGTCATAGGTACACATATGTCCCTTCCCTCTTCTGCCTCCCTCCCACCTCCCACCCCCATCCCACTTGGCAGTTGTTTTTTTTTTTTTGTTGTTGGCAGTTGTTTTTAAATCTTGCCCTTCTACTGTATTACTTGTACAAGGAATATCATTAGGTTTCAACTTTTAAAACCCTTGTCCAATACCATTACTTATTTTTGTTTCTCTTCTAAATTTTCATCAATTTTTCTGTCCAGCAAACATTTATTTAGATATATTCTAAGCATTGGTGATGCAAACATGATTGTCAGCACTTGCCCTCAATGATCTTAGAATTTATAAACACATATTTAACGTGCAAAGGTAGAACAATAATGCTAAAATCACAATATATACTTGGCAAGATGTTTTCAAGGAGATCTTCACAAAGATGTTGGTTAAACATTTTTGAAGAAATCGTGTCATGTTGTTTGGAGAATTAATTTGTACCTAGTCTCAGAAGTACCCCTTAGTTGGTGAGGAAGTTACATGTAGTTGTAGTTCAGTATGGCTGGAGTGATGATGAGTATAGAGAACACTGCCCTGATCTGACCTCTAAAGCCGGGTGGCACGTGGACCATTTTCATTTGTAGGCTCGTCTTAGACTCACGCAATGCAAATTCCATGGTTGAGGGGGCATCAGGGGCTATCTGCATTTTCTGTAAGCTTCCAAGTTGATTGTTTTTGAGAAGAACTCTTTTTGTCCTTGAGGTGGCAGAGGGTGATTTTAATTTGTGATAAGTGACATCATTAGATTTCCCTTTTAAAAAGACAGCTGTCAGCATTGTGGGAAATGCAGCTATGGAGTGGATGGAGGCAGATAGGCCTGTGATAACTATTTAAGAGACAGTGAAGGTTTAAAGAATGGATTCGAGAGAGATTGAGTATGTATAAATTATTAACCGATTTGATATGGGAAGTGAGACAAACAAGGAATGAAGAAGGTGAAGAATTGAGAATTGTTTGTTTTGGTTTGCGCTGTTGAGCAAATATGGGTGTTTGGAAGCAATGAGAAAGAGTTGAAGGAGAACCAAGGTTGGGGGAAGTTTTTTTGGTTGTTGTTGTTTGTGTATGTTTTAACAGGATAACCATTAGGTGTATTGGAGACTTGAATTCTAAAATATTTTTTTGTTGTTGTTTTATATCTATCAGTATAATTAATAGTAGATTTTTTTAAATTTTTGCTTACTAACCTTATGAGGTATTAATTCATTCTTTTATTTTATAATTAATTCATTTCATTTCATAAAATTCATTCTTTCATCAGAATGTATTCAGTGCACTCTTATGAGAACTGTGCTGAGGTGCTGGAAAGTACTCCAGACAGGGGACAAGCAGTAGTAAAATAATAAAGGTGTCAAAGTGAGGAGAGGGAAGGCGTGCATTACAAGGTACTCAGTGTTAACTAGAGTTTGAGCAATGTGGGGCTTGATTAGAAGTAAGACTTGAAATGTGGAAAGGGACCAGATACTAATCAAAGACCTTATACACTGTTAAGCATGTGGACTTTGGGAAATAGGTGCAGCATAATGCAGTGATTAGAGGCCCTGACTTTGGAGATCAGATGCATGTGTTCAGCTCTGCTACTTACATAGCTCTGTTGCACTACACACACACATACACAGAGTATAAAAGCTCCTTATTTAAATCTTCATAGGTAGTTATGAGGAGTAAATGAACACTTCTGAAACACTTAAATCAGTGACTAGCATACAGTAAGTGGTATTTAAATAAATGTTAATTAAAAACTAGTGTGCCAATGAACAATTGTTTTTAAGTTAAGTGATATGGTCAGATTGTATTTTAAATAGATAATTCTAGGGCTGAGTATAAGATAAATGTTAATAGGTCAAGACTATATTTAGAAAGACCTGTTGGAATTAAATTAGGCCAGTCCAAGGACTTCCCTGGTGATCCAGTGGCTAAGACTCTGCACTCCCAGTGCAGGGGGTCTGGGTTTGATCCCTGATAAGGGAACTAGATTTCACATCCCACAAGTAAGAGTTGTGCAACTATTAATCAAAGATCCTGTATGCTGCAACTAAGACCCAGTGCAGCCAAACAAGCAAATATTCTAAAATAAATAAGTAAATTAGTCCAGTCCAGGTGAGAGCTGATGGTGTGAACTGTGGTGGTACTATTTAGGACAGACAGAAAAATTGAACAAACATTGAAGTGTTAAACTTGGCAGATACAGGTAATTGAATATAGAAAAAATCAAGGCTGACCCCCCCCCCCCATTATTCATTAAAGTACTTTGGGTCTTAGATATCCTCTACGCTAGTGATATTTGAAGCTTTGGTGTATATTATGATGCTTCCATAAAAACGAGAACTAATGACCTGGTACAGTTTTTAATTTCTCTAAAGGTATAGGCCTTTGCTGTTTTTCTCAGTAGATGGAGGGAAATTTCTCTTTAAAGATCCACTACTATGTGTAAAACTCTCATTTAACCCAAGTCCAAAGAGCCAGAAAGCTTAAATAATGATTTATTATGTTGTTTTTATGTTATAACTTTATATTAAAATTTGTGATTATAAAAAGATAGCACCATAGTAATGCTGTAAAAATTTAAAGTGGCTGCTGAATCATTAAAGAAGTTAAAATTTGTTAATTCTATTATAGCTATAATTTTTCATTGCTTATTCATATATGGTAAATAAACTTGGATCGATACAATATTTCATCACGTATTCATTCCTTTGATAAATTTTACTTCTCTCTTCCCTACTTTTAGATTTGTCAAATTCTAAGAATATTTTTTCGTGCCATTCAGTTTTACAAAAATAGGAAAACTTGATTGAAATTAGAGTGTTCTCCAGAGTCTTAATGAAATAATTAAATGGGTAGGAAATTCAGTATCCTTCTGTAGTCTTTTAAATCTGGGTCCTGGGTTAAAGTCATGAACATCACGTATGATATGTGTCACGCTGTTTCAGGGCTCATTAAATCTCCCTACTAAAGATGGTTGAGAACGATATTTAAACCAGATCTTGAATGAGTAATTGGAGTGGACATGGAAGAAGGTCATTTTAGGTAAAGGAAAGAGCAACATATACAGGTACAGAAGCATGAAAAACTATTATGTGAATGCTGGTAAGTAATTTGCAGAGGGAATTGTAGAGTACATGTCAGTATGAGACTGAAAAGGTACATATGAGCCAGATAGATAGAATTTATAAATTCTGGGTTGTTCTGAATTCTAGGCAATTTGGAAGGCATCGTTTCAAGCAAGGTGAACATTATAATCAGATGTAGAGTTAGGTAGTTTAGGTGGCAGTGAACAATGTAGATTGGAGTTGGAGGGGCTCTTAAGAGGTTTTTTCAGGAAAGAATGATTAGTGCTTGAAATAGTGACAATGAAGGTTGTTGACTGGAGAAAGGTTTAGGAGGTAGAATTGTGAATGGGGAGTGTGTAATGTGCCGCAGTGGGAAAGAAATCACCTGCCAGCGCAGGAGACGCCAGAGACGCGGGCTGGAGAAGGAAATGGCAGCCCACTCCAGTATTCTTGCCTGGAAAAGTTCATGGACAGAGGAGCCCGGCGGGCTGCAGTCCATGGGCTTATATGACTGAGCATGTAGCAATAAACTGGTAGAACTTTAAAAAAAAAGAGAGAGATGCGGGCTTAGTCCCTGGGTGGGGCAGGTCACCTGGAGGAGGAAATGGCAGCCCACTCTGGTTTCTTGCTCGGAGAATTCTGTGGACGGAGGAGCCTGGAGGGCTGCAGTCCATGGGGTTTAGAGTTGGACACAACTGAGCATCTGAGAACACACACAGTGTGCGATGAGGAGTGGCAGGTATCAGAAGACAGCTGAGATTTGTGGCTTGGGTGTTTGGGTGAAATTGAGAAGCTGAGTGTCATTAGCCATCCATAGCAGAGAAAAAAAGGAGGAATTATGTGAAATAGTACATAAAGCGCCAGATTAATTTTCCTGAACCATAGTTCTCAAATTGCTTTCTTGCGAAAAACCCATTGCCAGCTTTTTACTGTATTTATTTAGTCAGCTTTGTATATGAAAATGCAAAGGGTACCTTGCTAAAAACGTATTTTTTTAATCCTAAATGGACACTCAGGGACTTTTCTTTTGTGTTCTATCTCACATTTCAGCAGCTTCACTTGTTTCTTATTGCCTGCCTTGTATCTGGTGATTCAGCCTTAAGATACTTTGTTTTCCTTATGGCATTTTCACTCTTTACCGCTCCACCATTCTCTTTTTTTCTGTGTATCTTCTGACATATATATCCTTCAAATCTGCATACCAGGTTCTTCTTTTCAGGTAACCTTCTCTAATTTTTTTTTTTCACCTGAAAGAAATTTTCTTTGAATTCATAATTCTAAGGTATCTACAAGTATTTTTTCTTGTTATTGTTGTGCAGTCACTAAGTTATATCTCTTTGTGACCCCATGATCTGCAGCATGTCAGGCTTCCCTGTCCCTCACTAACTCCCACAGTTTGCTCACTCATGTCCATTGAGTCAGGGATGCTCTCCAACCATCTCATCCTTTGTCACCCCCTTCTGTTTTTACCTTCAGTTTTCCCCAGCATCAGGATCTTTTCCAAAGAGTTGGCTTTTTGTATCCAATGCCAAAGTATTGAAGCTTCAGCTTCAGCATCAGTCCTTCCAATGAATATTCAAGGTTGATTTCCTTTAGGATTGACTGGTTTGATCTCGGTGTCAAAGGGACTCTCAAGAGTCTTCTCCGACATCATAGTTTGAAAGCATGAATTCTTTGACACTCAGCCTTCTTTATGGTTCAACAGCAGTACATGACTACTGGAAAAACCATAGCTTTGACTATACAGACCTTTGTTGGCAAAGTGACGTCTCTGCTTTTTAATATGCTGTCTAGGTTGGTCATAGCTTTTCTTCCAAGGAGCAAGTGTCTTTTAATTTCATGGCTGCAAGTCACCGTCCACAGTGGTTCTGGAGCCCAAGAAAATAAAACTCTGTCACTGTTTCCACGTTTCCCCCATTTACCTTGAGGTGATGGGACTGGATGCCGTGATCCAAGTTTTTTGAATGCTGAGTTTTAAAGGCAACTTTTTCACTCTCCTCTTTCACTTTCACCGAGAAGCTCTTTAGTTCCTCTTCGCTTTCTGCCATTAAAGTGGTATCATCTGCATATCTGAGGTTGTTGATATTTCTCTGCAGTCTTGATTCCAGCTTGTGAGTCGTCCAGCCTGGCATCTCACATGGTGTAGTCTGTGTATGAGTTAAATAAGCAGGGTGACAATATACAGCCTTGACATACTCCTTTCCTAGTTTTGTTGTAGCTTATATAAATTTTTACCTGACATACCAAGTGAATACTTACTAAAGAGCCTAGAACAGTACCTTGCACATAGTTCTCAGTAAGTGGTGCTTGATATTTGGTGATGTGAAGATGATTAAGACCAGTTGACATAATAGCAATAGGGCTGTCTACTTTCTGCCTTCTTGTGGTGGCAAAACTGATTTGTGTTCTGTCCTTGACACTAGAAAAGCAGTATCTCTTGTTACATTGATGATGTATGTAAGAATGTAAAAGGTACTACGCCATGTCATCTTCAAAGTGAAATTATAATTTCCTCTTTGTATGTCTTAACTATTCTAGAACTCTATGGAGAGAAGCCCTTAACACTGATTAACTCCTTAAGCTTCACCACAGTTGTTTGATTTATGTGGACAAACAGGCTTAGGAATTTTGAAAATTTGCCTAAGGTCAGTTTGTAGTTGATATTTGAACCTCTACTATTTGACTTCAAAATTCTACACAGTAGGACCTCAAAAGTGTAGGATTGATTCCTTCAGGGCTTTCATACCATTTATATATTCAGCTTGTTTTAAGAGGGCCCATCATGGGATCTAGATGTCATTTCTTTTGAATTTTATTTTACATATTTACAGTTTATTTTTATTATGGAATATGTCAAATATGCAGGAGAAATACCTGTGATGATATAACAAAATTTCCGCATAACTACTACCTGAATTAACAGAGGTTAACATTTTGCTTTAAAGTTTATTTTTAAGAAATACGGCTTTATTACATTTAAGAGTTGACACCCACTTTCCAGTCCTACTCACCCTCCCTCTTTCTAATGATAAAGTTCTTCCTAAAGTTTGTATATATTCTTTTATTCTGTTTTTATACTTTTTCTGTACATAAATGTATCCATGTGAAAGTGAAGTCGCTCAGTCATGTCGACTCTTTGCGACCCGACTGTAGCCTATCAGGCTCCTCCGTCCCTGGGATTTTCTAGGCAGGAGTGCTGGAGTGGATTGCCATTTCCTTCTCCAGGGGATCTTCTTACCCAGGAATCAAACCTGGGTCCCCCGCATTGCAGGCAGACGCTTTACCATCTGAGCCACCAGGGAAGCCACCAAGTGTATCCATAAACAATGTATAATCATCTTTAGAGTTTACATGAATGTTACACTGTATATTCTGCAACTTGGTTTTTTCACCTAAAAAAAAAAAGATGTATTGATATATGTAGATCTAGTTTATTGTGCTAAATAATTTCTTAATATATAATCATCTCTAGTTTGTTATACCTATAGTACAGAAATAGGCCTTTAAATTGTTTTCAGATTTTCACTGTTACATACGGTGTTGCAGTGAACATGAAAAAGGTGTCTGCAGATGATAAATTTTGTTTTTGTTCCACAAAGTTTTATCTTAAGGTTGATTAAGTATTTGTTCTTTAGTAAATTTTATGCTTTGAATTGAATAAATAGAATGAATAATATTGTTGACATTGATTTTAGACCATAAATTCCTAAATTTTGTTGCATTTTCCTCAGTCTGTTCAGAAAACCTATGTTTAATTCAGTATTGGGCCAGGGGTTGCACACTGGTGGCCTTTATGATGAACTAAGTGTAAATGCATTTCTCTTGTCTTTGGATAGTTAAATTTTTTTTTTTTTTGAGTCATTATCTTAGAATTCGGTTTTTTGGATTATCCTGAAAAATTAGAAGCTTTGACAACAGCGGGGCCCACATTTTCCTGTGGCAACAGTTGGTCTAAGCTGAGTCACAGCTGCTCTCCTTTAGATGGGCATAAACTTTCCATTGAAACAAGTTCCTACCACTCCATTATTGTTTATTATTGCCCTTGTACTGTTTATAGTGAAGAAATACTTTCCTATTGATGTCTTTATTAACAATGGGGGAAAGGTATAACTAGAGAACTGCAGTCATCAAGAAAAAGTGCCTTACTCAGAGGCTGCAAATGGATAATCCAGGATTCAGATTAGAAATATGTTTTGTCTGCTCAGATTTTTGTTTTTAATTAGATTTACTTAAAAACAAACAAACAGTTCTACCACTGTTGCTTTATTTCTAGCTGATTCACACTTTTACCTGCCTAGTTAGTCTCTGTATTTGATTTGTAATCTATTTAAAGCAGTTTATAAAGATGAAACCACAAAATACCACAAATTAAAAACAAAGAGAAAAAAGAAACAGAGGGTAAGGATAAAACAGAATCAGAATCTAGGCCAAAAAGGTCTATCACAGTGGTCTTTCTGCAGGCAGAGAGCACAGATTGGACTGAACTTTCTATGTGGTGGCAGGAGGAAAAAAATACCAGTTAGGTTATTTTTCACAATGTCCTTAGGATAAAAGTGAACCAATTAGTTCAGAAAGGTCACTAACATTTGGTACTCTCAGACTGTAGTTTCTCATAGGGGTCCTCATAAAGAAGATTATGTGTAATCATCATTTCCATCATCAACATCTCTAAGGTAGATACATGTCTAGTATTTAACAACACTCAATATGGGAATACCACGTCATATGAGAGTCAAGTCTGAATGAGTGGGTAGATTGTTTGACCCATGGATATAGTTTTCCTCAATCCAGTTTTGATACATATTGAGATTAAGCTTCTTGGCAAGTGCGGGTGTTCCATACATCAGGTGCAAACCATTTATATGTAGGATTTAAGTAGTTTTGTGAAAACTTAGTTTTACCCAAATAAACTTTGTGGGAGTGCTTGTAGATTCCTATCTGCTACATTCCTGCCTTGTTTGAAGGTGTAAGGAGCAGCATTCTTCCATAATATCCCAAACTGGTAAAGTCATTAAGAAATAGAGTTAAAGAAAAAGGGGGGTCAGTACACAGCTCTACTTTATGCTGCTGAAAACCATTAGCTTCAGCAGACCGTTCCTATAACAGTGGACTCCTGGTAAATACAAGGAGGAGGTGTTTTTATTTATGTCAGGTAATAGATATGGCCTCAGCTTTTTAACAGTACTGTATATTTCAATTGCTTAAAATAATTTTACACTTGGTTATTTTTTTCATATTATAGTCAACATATTATTTTCCTTTCTTCTAAAACCTGCCTCAGAAAACTGCCAGTCATTTCCATCTTTAGCCTTTCAGTTCACAAAGCTGACTTGGTCAGTCCTTGGCTCACGTTATACTCTATCATCTCCTTCCCTGTCCCCAGTCTCCCATCTTACTCTAACTAGATTGTACATTCTCCTAGGGATGGATTACATTTTATTCACCTTTATTTATAGTAAAACTTCATATAACAGAGTTCAGCAGAATAGTCAATGAATGATTGAAAGGCTATGTATATGTAGCTCACATCTTCAACTATATTGTAAGTTTCTTAAGACAGGGACTATCTAAGTCACATGCAGCTTTTCATAGATGAGACATGGGTTACATGGGACATAGATATGTTGTTTGATTTGTATGCTTGGTACCTGGTAGATCCTCAGTAAAAAAAAAAACTGAATAATTGACACTAAGAATATAGTTACTTCTCAGTGTTGCAGTGGAGGAGAGCATTGAATGTGGATAGTAGTACACTAGAAATCAGTTCAGTTGAGATATAATGAAAGTTTTCCCGTTGGATTGTGGGCAGTTGTCTTTGGTGGTAAAGACCCTCTAAAGGGGATCCACCTTTAGGACCAAGACCATATCCTTGAGAAATCCATCTTTAAAACCAGGAGCAAGTAGTAGACCAGGTCAAAAAGAAAAATCGCACTTTTGCATAATTCCCTATTGACTATAAAGCTCTTTTTTTCCCCCAAGTCATTGTTAACTGCTTCCATCCTAGTCCAGGCCTTTCTTAGCTTCTACTTATAGCCTGCCCTTTCTCTTTTATCTCCTGTACGTTATCTCCAAAACAGTCATCATGGAACATCAATTTTAGAACATTGCTCTGTTCTTAAGAATTGCAGTGATTCCTGTATTCTTATAATTTCTTTGGGCTGTCTGCATAAGTATTCACTGTAACTTGTACTTTTTTTAAAAAAAGCAACAGAACAATGTTTTCTGTTATTGTTTGTATGCTTAGAAGTATTAGTAAACTTTTTCCTCTGAGTTTTAAGGTAATGGATTTGTGTGTGTGACTTTGGTTTATCTAATTGTCACTTGTCCTTTGCATTTTTAAACAAAAACCAGAAGAGTAATTAATGTGCACATTAGAAGATTAAATGGTCTTTAATTTTTAAAGTTTTATTATAAAGTTGAGACAGGCCATTGATTTTCTACAGGATTTTTAAATTGGTTTACTTTTATGACATTAGTGTTAAATCTTTTAAAAGAAAAAAATTACATCAAATCCAGTCTAAGCAGCTGGATTTAAATGTATTTTATTGCCCATATTTCAGAATTTGAAAAAGAAAGATGGGAATAAAGTGGTAGAGTACATCTTTTATTTCTGAGGACATGGTAAATTTTTAATCTCAATTTTACTGTGATTCCTGTAGCAGACACAGAAATGCTTACTCGATCCCTACTGTGTGTGGATTACCATAATATTTGGTGGAGACAAAATGAGAAATATGTCAGATTTGCAGCTTTGGAGGAGTGTTGTTGAGACAACATCAAGGCAGATAATTACTGTGTGCTGTGAGAAATGTTAAATATGTGTATGTACAAAGAACTATGAAATCTCAGAGAGGAGGGAGTTACTCTGGTTAATTTTTTTTTTTTTGTCGAAACTAAGTCATTCAGCTAGTTGCTGAGAGCTTTGCTAGTGGTGTTTAAATACCATTGATAAGCGTTAGATTGAATTTGGAATTGCCGTTATCGACAGTTTTATATGGTTTAATTCTAATATGTATGGCAATTAAAAAAACATAGTTAATACCTTTTGCTAATACTACTTGACAGTGGCTATATAATTGATATTTTATTAAAATAAAGCTTTTGAATGTTGAAGAATACTGAAGAAATGTGCTATTTTTGGAAAACATTTTAAAGCTCACTTGGTTTCTTTTTTTAAAATCATATATGAAAGAATTTTATTGACTAAATTGCTTTGGACTTATAAGTTATTGTATAATTGCTTATAACTGTGGAAATGTACTTACTTGATTTGGAAAATTTTGCTTTCAAGGCTTGACTTGGTTCAAACACTAGAGAGGCAGATTCAGTTCAGTGTTTGCTCCTGAGGAGATCAGTCTGGTACTAGAGACTGCTTGTATATAGTTATAAAGAATGTGGGAGGCAGCCCAGGGTAAAATCAGTGATTTTTCAAATTTATCTTAACAGTGGAAACTTCTCCAAAAAAACTTGTGTGCAGAAATCCAATACGTGAACAGATTAAAAAACAGAATCCTGCCCTCTAGGCCTCCGCTCTGTCCTCATTCGTACTGTTTGAAACCTTTTGTGTGGAAGTAAAAAAAGCAAACTGGATTTGAATTCTGGCCGGGCCACTGTTTAACATTTTGACCTTGAATACATGCGCTAACCTTAGTGAACTTGTTTCCTCGTCTGTTAAATAAAGTGTATAAGTTTTTTTTTTTTTTTTTGCTGAGAGTTGTAAGAATTAAATATTTCAGGAAAAGAGCCTAGCCTATAAAGTCATTCTGTAAATGGTAGCTGTTAGGATTATATGTATATGGCACAGGGAGGTTAAAGACTAGGCAGTAGGCTGCTCCAATGAGAACAGTCTAGCCAAAGGAGTCACAGAGGTGGTGATGGGTTGCCTTTGGGGTGAATCTTAAAGGGAAATGGAAAATTGCAAGACATATGGGTGAAGGGGCAGATACCCAAAATGAAATATTTCTATAATGAAGACCTGGGCATGAGGAATGCTGCCTCTTTATACCTTTCTGGAGATAAATGGCCTCACCTGAATTCTGCCTGACTTTTCCTTACATTCTTTGATTCACACTTAGGCAGGCTTAAGCCAGGGTGAGAGTCGCTGACTTTCCTTGGTTAATTAAATTGGCTGCTTAAGTAAAGGAAAAAGTATGCTAAACCTGAATTTGAAAGCCATGTCTTGGTTATAATGTAATCATGCATTTATAGACAAGTTCTTCCTAACTGCAATTGCATTGTGTGCTGTGCTTAGGTCATCAGTCATGTCTGACTCTTTGTGACCCCATGGACTGTAGCCCACCAGGGTCCTCTGTCCACAGGGATTCTCCAGGCAAAAATACTGAAGTGGGTTGCCATGCCCTCCTCCAGGGGATTTTCCCAACCCAGAGATCGAATCCAGGTCTCCTGCATTACAGGCAGATTCTTTACTGTCTGGCCTACCAGGGAAACCCACCAGGGAAGCAATTGCATTAGTGTATTGAAAATTAGAATCCTGTGTCCTCCTTTGAGGTCTTAATGTAGATCTTTGTAAATATTTACTTCAGTAGGTAGGTGAGGGTTTTTGTTTTTGTTTTTTTGCTTGAGATTCATATTAATGAGATTACTGCTGTGAATAAATTCAGGTGGATGTATTTGGACTTTTGAGGGAAAAAAAAACTTAGAAAATTAGTTTCTAGGAAAAGCTGATAAACTCATAATTGGATACTTTTTCTGCCTCAACAGTGATTTTTCTTATTTTTATAACAGTCAAATTTTAGGTAAAACATTTCAGTGTGATAGCAAATGAAAGGGTATTAAAGTAGAGGAGATATGGAAATATTTATTTTAGTTTCTTTATCTCTTCCTGTGTATGTGTGTGTAAAATCATATAGCACTTACTGTGTACCAGGCACTGTTCTAAGCACTTTCTTTACATATGTCAAATCATTTAATTTACCTGACAACCCTATGAAGGAGATTCTACTGTTACTAACATTTAAAGTAGCTTGTACCAGGTAACTTCATTTGTCTAGATAAGGGGGCTTGCAAACTATGTCTGACAAGCTGGATCCTCCCTGCAGGTTGGAAAGAGGCAAAGTAATCTTTTGTAAAAATTTGTTTTGTAAACATTTTTATACAATTCCGCTTTTAAAATAATTTCTGATTTTAATTTTATAAATTAATAATTTAAGTTACATGAAATTGAAATTTCGGTGTCTATAAAGTTTTATTGATACGGAGACACAGATATTCCACATATTGTTTATTGTTGCTTTCTTGCTGCAGAAACCATAAGGTCAGCAAAACTTAAAATATTTATCAATACTGTCTATCCATTTATAAAAAGTTTGCCTACCCCTGGTCTAGATACAGAGGAGAAGAGATAGGATGAGACAAAAGCAACAAAGTAATATAATTACAAAAGAATGTATCTTTATTAGAACATTCCAGGAAGACTAGGACTAGATAGAGTTGTGTAATGAAAAAGCCAGCAGTATTTTCTTCTTGAAGGATTAAAAAAAAAATCTTTAATAACAGCTTAACTATAATGAAAAATGCTTAGTTACTTCAAAGTGTATTGACCCTTTTTTCCTGTTAGTATAAGATGTCTCCTCAAGATATATCTGAAGGGGTTTGTAAATATTTATTTGAATTTGGGTGACAGTTGTTGCAGTTACCTTTGAGACCTGAGTACCTTGGCCTCCTGATTTGATTTTCTCCCCTGGAACTCCTCTGAGTTCTGACACTGAAGATTCCTTGATTTCCCCTTCTTAATTTTGCCTTTGGCCCTTTAGGACTGGTTACAGTCTGTAATGTTGCATATATGGTTCTCTACTGAGGATGTGTATCAGAATCATCTGGAGAAAATTTTAAGATCTCGATGGCACCTCAGAATTGCTAGGATAAGGCCTAGCACGATTATTTTCAGGAATTTTCTCGGGTGGTTCAAATGTAGACTCATGGTAAAAATCCATAGTTAACCCCACTTCTCCTTCAACTACTTTTAGTAAATCTAATTTGAAAAAAATACAAATGTGGCATTCATTGTTTTGTGTCCCAGAGGTGTTTCTCAGCCTAAAGAGTCATTGCCTAAATTTATGTAAACTCATCAGCATCAGTTTGGTGAATTCGTTTTTTATTTTGATGTCATTCAGTATAATAATAGAATGCAAGTTGAAATTTTTGTTAGAGAGCGGTAGTATAATTCAGTATTGTTTGTTTTTATGAGAGACATATTTGGCATCATAAAATCCCAGTGAACCTAGAAATAATGGATTCAGTGAAGTAGAACACAATTTATAGGAGACTTAATCTTTTTAGGAGGAATAGTTTATATTCCAGGACTGTTTTGTCAGTGGTTCTGTCAGGCTATATGTCTGTAAAACAACCTTTTAAGTAGATCTTTTCCTCATTTTCATTTAAGTATATTTTGACATTAGAGTGAATTTAAAAGGAAAAAAGTGACCTGCAATTTCTAAAAGCATATTAAAACAGCAGATAGTTGTCTTTTTTCATGTTTGTTTCACTGTTTATAGACACAAACAGTTGTGTCACACAGAAAACTGCTTTGAGATAAAAAGCAGTAGGAAGGGATATACATACAGTCAAATCTAACCGGGTCAGAATTCCACTTGGAACCCTCAGGTGTTCAAAATAGCTTCATGCCTTAAGTCAAAGAAGAGAAAGATTTTAGTCAACAAAGAAGCAGTCTTTGAGCATTGGTCAACAGATGATCACTGTGGGGACAAAGATTATATCTTGCATGTATTTGGTGGGTGTGTTGTAAGAATGAGAAGGCATCCTGATTAATGTCCATAAAGGGAAAGCCAAGAATGATGAAGTAGACAGGCCAAGAAAAAAGAAACAAGGATAGGAAAGAGAAGAGCTGAAAAGTCAGCAGTAGTGAGATGGTGCTTATAAGTTGCAGTGGCAGTGAATATCAGAGACTCCACTTGCAGTGGAGAGAGTGACAATGAAACAGAGGAGAGGAGAGTTCTCAGTTATCCGTTTTGCGCCTCAGTAGCCTTTTGTTTGATGCTGAAGCTGAAGCTCCAGTACTTTGGCCACCTGATGCGAAGAGCCAACTCATTGGAAAAGACCCTGATGCTGCGAAAGATTGAGGGCAGGAGGAGAAGGGGGCAACAGAGGATGAGATGGTTGGATGGATGGCATCATCGACTCAATGGACCTAAGTTTGAGCAAATTCTGGGAGATAGTGAGACAGGAAAGCCTGGTATGCTACAGTCCATGAGGTTGCAAAGATTCAGACATGCTGAGTGACTGAACAACAAGCCTTTTGTTCAGGACGTTTCTCTTGTCTGTTTTAAGTAGGACTTAGTTTTTTACATTTGATAATCCTTAAGGGCATTGATTTACCTGGTGAGTATCCAGGGAGTAGACTTTAAGCAGTATGAGGGGTGAAGAGTATTCATTCCAGTAGAGTTTAGTGATAGGCTAAGGCTATAATGTTAATGTCTGCTATATCATTATAACCGAACCGAGGGCTTGGGGGCATATTATTAGGGTTCTCCAGCCAGACACCCAGTAGGATTTATGTATATATCAAAAAGAAAAAGTGAGTACAGTCGATCTCTCGGAGAGGGAGAGAACGGAGGGAGAGAGTTTAAGGAATCGGCTTGTGTGGTTGTGAAGGTTGGCAGGTCCAAAATGTAACTGGCTGGTGACCTAGGGAAGGGTTGATGTTGCAGCTCCCAAGTCCAGAGGCAGTCTGCTGGCCTTGTACATCTTTCTTTTCAGGCCTTCAACAGACTGGATGAGGCCCAGCCACATTATGGAGGGTAATCTGCTCTACTCAGAGTCCACTGATTTAAATGTTGATTTCCCTGGTGGTCCACTGGCTAAGGGTCTGCGCTCCCAATGCAGGGGGCCCAGGTTTGATCCTTGGTCAGGGAACTGGATCCCATAGGCTACAGCTAGATCAGATCAGATCAGTCGCTCAGTCGTGTCCGACTCTTTGCGACCCCATGAATCGCAGCACACCAGGCCTCCCTGTCCATCACCAACTCCCGGAGTTCACTCAGACTCACGTCCATCGAGTCCGTGATGCCATCCAGCCATCTCATCCTCTGTCGTCCCCTTCTCCTCCTGCCCCCAGTCCCTCCCAGCATCAGAGTCTTTTCCAAAGAGTCAACTCTTCTCATGAGGTGGCCAAAGTACTGGAGTTTCAGATTTAGCATCATTCCTTCCAAAGAAATCCCAGGGCTGATCTCCTTCAGAATGGACTTGTTGGGTCTCCTTGCAGTCCAAGGGACTCTCAAGAGTCTTCTCCAACACCACAGTTCAGAAGCATCAATTCTTTGGTGCTCAGCCTTCTTCACAGTCCAACTCTCACATCCATACATGAGAGTTTTTAAAAGAGAGAGAGAAAACAAAAGTACTATTTCTACTTTCTTCAGATTTATAATCTAAAGCAGTGGAGCATCTATTTACAACACTTGCCTTTAATACTAAGAGTTACTAGACTTGATATTGGTACGAGTAATTCTCAGTGGAAAAGGTGGTATCTTAATCATTGGCCCAAAGCTAATTGAAAAAATACAAAATATTTTGAATATAAATTTTGGATGAGTGACTTAAATCTTGCAAAATGAGATATAGTAGTCAGCTGTAACTAATAGGAAGTGAGAAAATGGTGTAGCTATTGGAAGAATTTTACTTTTACAGAAAGTGAACTGTGCCTTCACTTAGTCCATCCCTCATTGATGACCCAACCTGGTCCTTTTTTGCTTTAGCTTTTGTTATTGCTTGCCAGCAGCCGGTCCAGGTGAATTGTGGGCCTCCAAGCTTAAGGAGAATAAGAACAGGCGGACACTAAAGCCTAGGTGTTTGATGAAGAACTTTCAGTGATCTAGTGTTTTCAAATTGTGGGGGTGGGGAAGATCTAACTTCTTCATATTAATTAATCATGCAGCACAGGATACTGCAGGGACCATTAATGTTTTAATTACTTTTGACATCTTTGTTTTATTTGAAAACAACCTCAAAACTCTAGAAGCTTATCTCTGTAAGTGGAGAAGTGAGGAAATCACAAATATTGATGTAAGGAAATGAAGTTGCTCTTGAGGGTACTTTGTTGTCTGATGCAGTCTTACAGAATTAAACTGTAAATTTAAAAATTTAAATTTGACTGCGGTGTTTTTCAGAATAGGCAATGCATTAATTTCTTAGGTAAGTATACTTTTTTTTTTTATTTGACTGCATTGCAGTATAGCATTAGTGATAATAGTTTAAAACTTTTTACGTAGAATAATAGTCAAAGTCAAATATTGAGAACTTAGAGAAACCAGTAACCTCATGTTTGGTGCCATGATACCGAGCATTACTTGGTGAAGTGATGAAGAATTTGCTGGCACACCCAATATGTCCACCACTATTTAAATGGATGAGTGATGGTCCTCCTTTTTACTTCTGTTCAGTGAGGACTGTGCAAGTCAGAACATATATGTGTATGTTCTGTTGGGTTTATTATACAGAGATCAGGATGATTTTGATGCTGCACACAATTTGGGGATGGTGAGGGGAGGAGAAGACAGAACAAGTGAAACAAAATTTTTATCCAAGGAGCCAGGACCTTGTTTTGGTTGATGCAGTTTTCATTTCTCATGAAGCACATAGTTTATTGGCAAACAGAAGATTTTTGTTTAACTCTAGAAAGCTAATATGAAAAGGTACTCAGTAATCCTTGACAGTAGCTTCTGCCTTTCCTCGTTGCTGTATCTGGACTGTATCATTTGTATTAGGGTTAGGAACTGTAACCTGCTGTTCAAAGAAGGTAAATAATCTGCATTGTTGAGTGACAGTTTCATGAGACCAGGAACCATTGGTAATCCGTTAGTGTAAAAGTCTTAGGTGAGTTTCTTAAACTCTTCTACATCTAATATTAATAATAAGTAAACCTGACAATGAGCATTCTTTATGTCAGTACACCCCTACTGTTAACATATAATTGCCAGTTTATGTTTTCCCTCATGTACATCCTTTATATATTCTATATTGTTTTCCCCTGTTTCATAAACTCCTAGTTAGCAAGAAACAGTGTACAAAATAGATTATTGATATTTTATAAAAGTTTTGATAAGTGTGAACCCTATGTTATTAACACACTGAAACAAAATGAGAGGAACTTAAATTAGTAATTCACTCACTAAGATTATTTTTTTTTAATACTCTATTTAAGTTTCCTGTTTTCTGTTTTTACTTTTCCCCTTTCTCTTTCTGTGGTGAGGTACTTACCTAAGCCATAATAAACGATGTTGTCTAGGAGAGTTGCTTTGGTGTAGCAGAAAACTGTATATTGTGTTAGAATGTAGAGTGCTTAAGAATTCTGCGTTCCAAAAAACATACTGAAGACACCTCTGTGTCTAGTGCTCAGGCAACACAGATCTGATCTCTAAGAATGTCTGGATATTGACATGCATGCTAATGGATAAACCAAACTCTTCTTTGAAATATGTTTGTGATATATACAAGTAGCTTAGAGGGGATTGTTGGAGTACTGCCAAAATATATTTCAAAAATGATAAGTCTTTTCACTCATGTTGACTTTGGAAGGATTTGTGAACCCCCTTAAAATGCATGTGTGTATTAATAATATTTTATCTTATGTGCTTTTTTGAGGGAAGAGGTCTTGCCTCTTCATCACATTGTCGAACGAATTTAGTGACTCCCCAAAAGATTTAGGACTCCTCCCCAGGTGGTATGAAAATGCTGCCTAGTTTATTTGTACTGTTGGTTATAAATATAGATTGATCATAAATTGTTGTAATGAAAACATTATTAACCTATAGTAGTAAATAACAACATATTATTAGCAAATCGAGAGGTTTCAAATTTAATCATCCTACTCTCTGGCATACCACCTTTCAAGTGGTCTCCTGGAAAGTAGAAAACTCAGCTTTCTTGCTCCCTCTACTCTCTGTTTGCCTTTTCAGTTTTCACTTTCTGCACAATGGTGCTTGGGCTCTTTGATCCGTTGTTTCCAATCTCCTCATTATGCATTCATCACACATACCCTGTAAACCTTCAACCCAATCCTAGATCTCTAAATGTGTGACTTTTCTGTTGCTGTAGCCAGACAACTGCCAAAGGAAAGTCACATGTTTGTAAGATTGTCACCACCAAAAGTTCATGGTCTCCAATCTTAAAAATGTCCATCCTGTACTTCCTGTTATGTTTTTTTGCCCTCTTTCTTCATAGCAGCTATTTCAAGCCTCTTAATGCCTTCTTCCTTACTCCCCCTACCCAGCAAGTGACCTCATTTCCTATTTTCCTGAAATAAAAAGATTTCACGTCTTTCTCCTTCATAATACAGTAGAAGAGGTAAGTTATCTTTGTATCTAGATCTCTCATTCTGTTTTCTTCCTCCTCCTCCCATTGAGTATTTCTCTATTCTGATTTTTTTTTTACATATGGAAAACTTCAGACCCATAAATGAAAGTAGAGAAAATTAACCATTCATGTACCCATTACCCAGCTTCAACAGTTATCAACTCAAAGCTAATATTTTTTCACATATATCCACTTTTCCAAAAATTTTAGAAGCAAATCCCAGACATCATTCTACTGATAAAATTTTCATTGTATATTTTTAAATGACTTAAAAATAATCACAATACTGTTATCCCTTGAAACACTCAAAGTTATTCTTCAATGACATTCAGTCAGTGTTCACATATCCCCAAATGTTTAATTGGTTTTACAAAAAATATTTATACTTAAAAAAAAATTTAGATCTAAGTAAGGTCAGTGTATTTCAGTGGTTATATCAATTATCTCCTTATCTATAGGTTTCCCTTTCCAGCTCTCTCTCTGTCTCTCTCTCAGTTTCCTTGGAATTTATTTGAAGAAACTGGGTCATTTATTTTATAGGGTTTTTCACAATCTGGATTTTACTGGTTATATCCCCGTGGTGTTTTTCACATATTCTTCTGCCCTTTATGCTTCTTGGTAATTGATAGTTGGAGCTGGAGACTTGAACAGATTCAGATTTGATTTTGTGACAATACCTTATAGGTGTGTGGTGTTATTCTGTCAGGGGATACATCATGTCTGGTTGTTTCTTTGTTTGCCTTTGGTTAATTAGGTGGTGAAAATGGTGATACTAAAATTATTCATCCCTTTATTTCTCCTGTGTCTTTTTTTCCTTCCACCATTAACATTTAAGCATCTTGCTAGGTTGAGAAAAACAACAATCCATAAAAACTGCTTTTCAATATTTCCATCTGTTTCTAAGATATTTATGGTAACCATCTTTACTTCATCTTTGTGCACTCATTAGCCCATCGTGGGGTCGCAAAGAGTCGGACACAACTGAGCGACTGAACTGAACTAAACTGAATGCTGAACCATGCTCTTAAACCATTTTATTGAAATCATTCTCATCAGGGTTATCAGTGAACTCTATAATGAATGAAACAGACCCATTTCATACCTTATTTTGCTTGACAGTTGGGTAACTTTGGGTACTGTTGATTGTCTCTCCTTGAAATATTCCCATATTGACTTGTGACATATTCCCTCTCCTTTTTACTTCTATTTCTTTAATTGCTTCCTCTCAGCCTCTGTTGTAGACTCTTTAAGTATTGGTGTCGCTCTGCCTGGCTCTAGTCTAATTATACCATCTCTAAGCAGGTAACAAATCTTTTTTCGCCCTTAGATTGGTTCTTTTTAGAGCTGACATATCTAAAGATGGAATGAGTCACACTTTCATCCCTTCATGTATGGTTCTACTTAGTTGAGCTTGTTTCTAATCTAGAAGTTTTTTGAGTTGGCTCCTTGACTGACCTTTTACTCTCACCCTCCTAGTTCTCTTTACAGCCGCTATTCTAGTGTAGCTCTCCGTCTTCATTGCTGCAAACATCTTACCTGGTTTCTTCCTTTCCCGTCTTTATGGTCCTTTTTTTCACTATAAAAATGAAGGTGATTTTTCTTTAAAAAGGGGGGGGCTCCCCATTATTCCTAGGATAAATTGTAAAGACCAGAGCTTGTTTTCTGGCCTAGCCTGTCCTTATTATCTCTTCAGCTTTATGTTGAATCATCATCATTTGCTATTTGGAAATACTTGTCACACATTTCACACAGTTTTAACTGCTCGACTGACTCTTCCAAAAGACTGTAACTTCTTCTGTGTAAAGACCAAGAAGTCTTTTCTTTTCCCTCATTAAACATGATGCCTGGTTCATTGTGTTTAGTGTATGTTGAATGGATAAATTGGTGCAGTACACTGTTATAGTCAATGATTTCTTTATATCTTAGTTTTATCCTGATTAGGTCATGCTAGTATTCTGTTGTAATTCTTGTACATTAATTTGCTTTTTTTGTCTAGAGGTAGTCTCTCCACAGTTAAACTGAACCTTGTAGTGTACATAATATTGTGGAGTTTTTCATTTTTGCTGCTTCTTTTTTACTCTGATTTATATGATTAATGCTCTGTCAGTGGGTTACTATTGTCCTAATAATAGAAATCTGTAGACAGTTCACATAGTCACCAACATAAGATAATCCTGTTGAACCTTCTTGTTAGAGTATGTGAGTTCCTACGTGGTTTGGCTTGGTGTGACAATTAAGACTTAGAAAAGTGAGGCTAAAATTTTAAGTGTTCAAACCTGTGTTGACCCATGCAGTTCAAATCAGTCTTGTTCAAGTGTCAACTGTATTTCCCAATTACAGTGGAAATTCTGTCTAGCTATTTTTTTTTCAGGATATCACATACTTTTGTTTTCATATGCTTGTTCTAATGTTTTATTATAGTAAGACTGATAGTAAATAGTTGGTGTGATACTGAGATCTTTCCATGTTTAATTTTTTTCCAGACTTACGTATTTTTAATTGAAGGAAAATTGTTTTGTCTAGCTATATTTATAAAGTGTGATAAGACAAACTGTACTTAAACTTTTGCAAAATAGAGGAAATTTGAAGAATAATTCTTTAAGAAATAATTCTTGATTTTTCTTTTACCTACATTTATTCTCATTGAACCGATCATGTGTTGCAGGTACAAAGGGCTCTGAAATATTAACAAGATTAGAGAATTGGGTTGTTTGAGTACAAAGAAGTATGTACTGCATTCAGTTTAAATACATACTTCTTAAGCATTGAACAGTGCTAAATTATTTCTTGATTAAATGTATTGGTTAAGAGGGCATTAGATTAGCTAAATAGTTTATTTACATTATAAATGATATCAGCTGTTGTAAGATTACTGGTTGCTACCATTCAATCTTGAATTTATTTATGATTAGAACCTTTGACTTGTGGACAGTTTGTGAAATACTTATATTTGTTACTTTTTTCAGGTAATACTTTTTGTAAATTAGAAAATTTGTTTTTGTCATTAAGGAAAAACTTTTCTTCTCTAGAAGTTATATGTTAATATTTGAAATTCAATAAAATTGAATAGTGTTGTTTTGGCTCAGGTAACTGTTAAAGATTATTTAAAATACATAAAATGACTGTTTTGGCATTGATTTTCAGGTATTCATATTACCATCATAGTAAACCTCACCTTTGAAAGTGTATACTGCAAAAAAAGAAAAAAGAAAGTGTATACTACAAGTAATAATTTAAAAATAATTTAAATTCTAAGTGAAAGAAATAATCTTTCTTTTTCTCTCCTTAGGTGGAATGAACCTTACTTGTTGAATATCTCCTGGTTACACGTTGGATTCACTTGTGAAAGAATCATTTTCCCCTGCGTGAAAGCCACTTAGTGGCTTATTAATTATAAATCCAGGGGTTGCAAAGCTTTTTGATTTTCCAGAGGAGGGACATAACCACTATATCGAATAAGCTTGATATTACAGCCAAAATGGTGCTGTCCCAGAGACAACGAGATGAACTGTAAGTTTCTCTGTTTTGTGTTTTTTTTTTAATCCTCTCATAAAAGACAAAGTAGTAGATTAAAATACAGCTTTGAGAGATGTATTCTAAATTAATACTGTTATGAGAGTTCAAATATTGGTTTGGGCTATTTGGTCTGAATATTAGAACTGGGTCTTATTTTGCCATAGCGTTATTTACCCTTTTGACATTATCATGTGTACTTTTGAAGCAGAAAAAACAAGTAAGTTATTTGGGATAAGTTTTATTCTAAGCTTGTCTTAACTATCTTATGTTCAATAGGAAGGTAGGTGCTTCAAAGCACTTCATTTTTTTTTTTTGTCTGGAATCCATGTATTAGAAAAATGAAATCTTTTATGTTATTGTCACTGCTAATGCCTTTCCTTTTTGTCTTACTATGGTTTTCATCTTTTATCATCCAATGGCTATTGTATATGAACTTTATGAAGTGGCTAATACAGTTAATGCAAGAGCATTAGTGAAAACAGCATGAAGTTATGTGACTACTACTATTTTATATTGTCTTAAAGCATCCCATATTTTATAGCATTCTGTTTTTATAGATGAGTATTGGGGTAACATTTTAACTTCATATTCTGGGTTTTCTTAGGATTTTCCTGTGGGTTTTAAAAAACTTCATTTGGAAATAATTTCAGATTTATAGAAAAATTGTAGCATTAGTACAAAGAATACTTCAGTTCAGTTCAGTCACTCAGTTGTGTCCAGCTCTTTGCGACCCTGTGAATCGCAGCATACCAGGCCTCCCTGTCCATCACCAACTCCTGGAGTTCACTCAGACTCACGTCCATCGAGTCAGTGATGCCATCCGGCCATCTCATCCTCTGTCATCCCCTTCTTCTCCTGCCCCCAATCCCTCCTAGCATCAGAGTCTTTTCCAATGGGTCAACTTTTCTCATGAGGTGGCCCAAAGTACTGGAGTTTCAGCTTTAGCCTCATTCCTTCCAAAGAACATCCAGGGCTGATCTCCTTCAGAATGGACTGGTTGGATCTCCTTGCAGTCCAAGGGACTCTCAAGAGTCTTCTCCAACACCACAGTTCAAAAGCATCAGTTCTTCGGCGCTCAGCTTTCTTCACAGTCCAACTCTCACATCCATACATGACCACAGGAAAAACCATAGCCTTGACTAGACAGACCTTTGTTGGCAAAGTAATGTCTCTGCTTTTCAGTATGCTATCTACGTACTTACTATATGTTTTATCCAAATTCACCTGTTGTGTTTTTTTTTTACCATTTGCTCTATCATTTGCACCCTAGCCATGTGTAGTTTTTTAAAAACCATTTGAGAGTTATTTGCATGCATGAAGGACCTTTGCCCCCAGATACTTCATTGTGCAGTTCCTAAGAATAACTATTCTTCTATAAAACAGCAACTTCAGTAAAATTTAACACTGTTACTTTTTATTTAACGTACTTCAGTTTTGTTGCTTGGGCCAATAATATCCTTCGTAGCATTTTCCCCCCTCTCTGATATACCGTGAAGTCCAGGATTGGGTTTATTTAGTTGTCATGTCTCTTTAATCTCATTTAATCTGGAACATTTCTTCAACCTTTCTTTGTCTTTTATGGCATTAATATTTTTGAGTAGTCTTTAAAATTTTTTCTTGTTGAATGAGAGATTCTTTATATTCTGTAGTGCTTTACAGTTTTCAGATGTTTCACGCATACTATTTCATATACTTCCATGATAACCCCTTTTGCCTCTCCCCACTGATGACCAACCACTGGCTTATTCTCTGTGTGAGTCTGCTTCCTTTATTTTTGTTTGTTTCATTCACTAGTTATATTTTTTCAGATTCCATATGTAAGTGATATCATACAGTATTTGTCTTGACTGCGTAGTGCCCTCCAAGTCTGGCCATGTTGCTGCAAATGGCAAGGTTTCCCTTTTTTGGACTGAGTATTATTCCACTGTATATACACCACATCATCTTTACCCATTCAATCTGTTGGTGGACAGGTTGCTTCCGTACCTTGGCAGTTGTCAGTAATGCTACTGTGAACATTGGAGTGCATATATCTTTTTGAGGTAGTGTTTTTGGAGTGGAATTGCTGGGTCATGTGATAGTTCTAGTTTTAGTTTTTTGAGAAACCTCCATACTATTTTCCACATTGGCTGTACCAATTTACATTCCCGTCAACAGTGTTTGAGGGTTCCCTTTTCTCCATAACCTTGCCAGCATTTATTATTTGTGAGTCTTTTATTTATTTATTTTTTTTTGGTTGCATCCTGTGGCCATGTGGCATCTTAGTTCCCTGACTACGGATCGACCCATGCCCCCTGTGTCGGGAGCATGGAGTCTTAACCATTGGACCAACAGGGAAGTCTTTTTTTTTTTTCAAAATAGAGTGTTTCTCATTTTATGTTTTTTTCCTCATAATTAGAGCCAGTCAATGCATTCTTGGACAGAATACTACATAAATAATATTGAATTCTTGTCAGAATATCATAGCTAGGTGCATCCTTCAATGACGATTTTAATTTTGACCCCTCAGTCTCAGTGCCTATTGTCTCCATTATATAGTTACTGTTATTTCCTCTTCAGCAGATAAGTGGGGAGACACTTTAAGATGATGCAGACATTCTTTTTCCTATTGATATTTCTCCCCTAGATTTAACATCCATTGATGATTCTTGCCTGAATGATTCTTTACTACAGTGATTGTAAAGTGATGATTTTCTAACACTGCTACTCATTCTGTACTTATTAGTCAGCACTCAGCATTTTACTGTGATCAGTGCACCTTCTTTCTCTTTCTTTTATGTATGTGTCTTTGCATTATTGGTATTAATTCACACGTTCTTAAATTTCCAGTTGTTTATCATTCATTACTATTGTACTGTTTGGGTGCTTGAATTATCATAGATTTCCCATAGGAGCCTCTTCAGTTTGCTCTTTTATGTACCCCTATCATTTTTTGTAAGCAATTCCTTACTTTCTAGGATAATAGGATGTCCCAAGCTTATTGTTTACTTTAACAATTTGTTTACCTCAACAATTTGTTTACCTTAACAAGGATTTGCCTTAACCCTAGAATCAGCCATTTCTCCAAGAAGCCCTGGTTCTTCTTAGTGAAAGTGAAAGTAATTCAGTTGTGTCCAACTCTTTGCATCCCCATGTACTATACAGTCCATGGAATTCTGCAGGCCAGAATATTGGAGTGGGTAGCCTTTTCCTTCTCCAGGAGATCTTCCCAATCCAGGGATCAAACCCAGGTCTCCTGCATTGCAGGCAGATTCTTTACCAGCTGAGTGGTATTTGAGACCAAGATATGGGCATTAAGTGTACTCATTACTAGGGATGTCTTTGCTTCAGAGCCCTTTAAGTAGACAGAACTAGGAAATACATGTATGTATTAACACATATACAGACTCCCTAGCTCATATTTGTGCTAAGGTTTCTCAGTCTTTGCACACTTGACATTTGGGGCTGAGTAATTCTTTGCAGTGGGGGCTGTCCTGTACATGCTTGGTTATTTAGCAACATCCCTAGCTTTTGCCCACTATATGCCACAACCAAAAATATTTCCAGACGTTGCTACTGTCCTCTGGGAGGACTGGAATACTTCTAAAATAGTTTCAGAATTATTATTATGTTCATACCAGTGAAAAATCTCCTGGAAAGGGTCCAGAGTTTGAATGCAGTTCTTCCCCCATCCGTTCTACTGAAGACTGAGAGTGTATACTGATATACTGAGTGTGTAAGTTACGTAGATGCATTTTGTTTTCTCTCCCTCTTCGTGTAGTTACATCACTCATTTGAAATACAGATGGGCACATCCGTTCTGCTAATGGTTTTTCCAGTTTCTGTGTTTTACGTTGCACCTACTCCCCGTCTTGTATTTTAGGCACTTTAGTTGACTTCCTACATGCTCTTCATTCTTATAGCCCCAAGACAATTTTTGTAGCAGTAGTATCAGTAGTATCAGTCATACAAAACATCCCACCACTACCAACCCATATACAACCTCACATTCTTATAAAGATAAGAGTATCAAAATGCTATGAACTGCTAGTTAAACAAAAACGACTCTAAAAAGATTGGATAACACCATAATAAAAGCAGAATACTTCAGGGTCCCCAGCACTTCTTACCAACAAAACTGAAGCAGAGACAATTACAGAGCATGCACTACAGGGGACCGAAGTGGATGTTGTTTTTCAAAGGTAAAGACACCAAGGCTCATAGAGCTTAAATAGATTTTTTTTTTTTTTGGCTAATAAATGGTGAAGCTGAGAATCAAAATTCAGGTCTTCTGAAACCAAAATGACAATAACAGTGTTTCTTCAAACTCTGTACTCCAGTACTCTAAGGCTGAATAAAAATGTTCTAGGAATTCTATAAATAGTCAAACGTTATTGTTTATATGAGGAAAAACAAGGTTGAGTTAGAATGTATGTTTCCTTGTTTCTCCCTTCTTTCACAGTTAAAAGGCAGTGTACTCTATGTTCTCTTTTGCATTTTACTTTTTTTCACTTAACAGTGTCTCCTGGAACTCACTCATGTCAATTCACAGAAATCCTCTTCTTTCCCCACCCCTCCGATAGCTGGATAGTACTCCACTGTTTATACACCAGTTTTTCAACCATTCTTCTGTGTTTGAACATATAGGTAGTTTCCACTATTTTGTAATTGCGAAGAATATTGTAATGAGTGACCTTGCATATGTACTTTTATCTTATAGAGGGCATATCTGGTTTTTAATCATTCTTGTTTCTCTTTTCTTTAGATAGATTTTTTTTCTTTAGGTGGAAGATTCTTTTCCTCTAAATAACTTGTGAGAGCTGACTCCAAGTCTTGTTCATCACCCTCATAATCAGGATGAATATTTAAATTATGGCCAAGAATAGAGGTTTTAATTTGTCTAAAAATCAGTTGAGAAGGGAAGAACCTAATTTCAGGTGGCTAAGTTTTTATAGAATTTGAGATAAGAATTGACTTAAAAGTGTTCATCAAGCAAAGTAGATTTGTCCCACAGATCTAAATATACATTTAGGATATGGATTTAGTGTCCTCCAGTTTTTAGGAAGGAAATAAAATGAAGGGTTTTGCTTTTTTTCCTGTTTTTGAAAACGATCTGAACACATATTTACTATGATAGCAAGAAATAAATGTTTATGTGCCTCTTACAAGTAAGATAAATTTTGGCACCTCGGTTGGCCTTTGTAACACTTTAGCATTTCTAAAGGTTGGCTAGCAGTTTAAACTATAAAATTATTTTAGATTTTTTTGGAATAGAAATGAAATTAATTTTTTTACAAACTTGAAACATAATTTGTGATTCAACCTAGCAAATGTGTATTGCCTGCCTTCTGTGTTCTTACTACTCTGGGGCATATAAACATGAGTAATAACATGAAACCCTTTATGTGGATGTGACAACCATCTTTTAGATAAATCAAGGGTGGGAGAAATTAAAATGATCCAATTTTACAGCTAGTAACAGAGGTAGTTTTCTGATTTTAAATTCACTATTCATTAAACAAAATTCCATTACCAAAAGAAATGTATTTCAAAATGTAAACCTAACCCCCTACTTTCTCAGTCCCACTTTTGAGAAGTGGCCACCATTACCCCTATATAATTTTTTTTTAAGATATTTTCATATGTTACAAAAATTCCATGAACATCTTTTTTCTGCTTAGGATTTATAAGATAGAATTATACTTTACAACCTGTTTTTAATATTTTCTGTCACCCTTCCTATGAGTTTGGAAATGTTTGCTATCTGTTGCTGGTTCATCTAATAGCAACTTTTGTACTTCTTATACCTCTCTTTCTTTCTTTATCAAATTTTATGCATTGATTCTCCCCAATGGAAGATGAAGGGAGTCTGTTATTTTTATGTTGTCCTGGTTGATGATATTTGTACTGTTTGATCTGATGTTCACTCCCTAATTCTTTCGTGCAACAACTTTCCTATTGTATTTTTTTAACACTTATATTGAAGTATAGTTGATATATAAATAACTATACACATTTAATATGTACAATTTGATGAGTTTGGACCATTCTTATATTCTTATTTTGATTACTGTATTGTTGGGTTGAGTTCAGTTCAGTTGCTCAGTCGTGGCCAACTCTTTGTGACCCTGTGAACCGCAGTACGCCAGGCCTCCCTATCCATCACCAACTCCCAGAGTCCACCCAAACCCATGTCCATTGAGTCGGTGATGCCATCCAACCATCTCATCCTCTGTCGTCCCCTTCTCCTCCTGCCCTTGATCTGCCCTCGATCTTTCCCAGCATCAGAGTCTTTTCAGATGAGTCAGCTCTTCGCATCAGATGGCCAAAGTATTGGAGTTTCAGCTTCAACATCAGTCCTTCCAATGAACACCCAGGACTGATCTCCTTTAGGATGGACTGGTTGGATCTCCTTGCAGTCCAGGGGACTCTCAAGAGTCTCCTCCAACACCACAGTTCAAAAGCATCAATTCTTCTGCGCTCAGCTTTCTTTATAGTCCAACTCTCACATCCATACATGACCACTGAAAAAACCATAGCCTTGACTAGACAGACCTTTGTTGACAAAGTAATGTCTCTGTTTTTCAATATGCTGTCTAGGTTGGTCATAACTTTCCTTTCAAGGAGTAAAGTGTCTTTTAATTTCATGGCTGCAGTCACCATCTACAGTGATTTTGGAGCCCAGAAAGATAAAGTCAGCCACTGTTTCCACTGGGTCCCCATCTATTTGCCATGAAGTGATGGGACCAGATGCCATGATCTTACTTTTCTGAATGTTGAGCTTTAAGCCAACTTTTTCACTCTCCTCTTTAACTTTCATGAAGAGTTGTTGGGTAGATTTTGTCATTATGTACCTTTTCAAGATGGACTTACAGATGGACCTCTGTGGGTCATTGCATGCCAGAGAATACTTTTTTTTGCTCTCAAAGTGAATAAGTAAAAAGTGAAGAATTTTTAGATTATACATTTTTCCCACTCAATTATAAGTATTAATTTTGCCATGTTTTAGATGGCAAAAAAAATCTCAAATTCCAAAAAAGCACAAATCACATAGGCCTCATTTGCTGATCATAATGCTATAAAAATGCAATCTGTCCATCTGAGCATTTAAAATATATACTTCTAAATAGCTGGAATAAAGAGAGCAAAATGAACCTTAGGAAGTGAAGAAATCAATAATACGGTACTCACATCAAAAACCCCTAGGATATATAGCCCACTACAGAAAATTAGATAGTCTTTAATGAATCTTTAAAAAAGAAATGAACTTTCAGGAAAAAGAAAAATAAGCCTAAAGGAAGCAGAGAGAAGGAATTCATAAATAAAAGCAGAAATTAATGAAATAGAAGATATAGCTTGGTAATTTGACAGGTAAAATTAAAAACTAGCTTTAAAAATAGACTAAAATGAAAGTGAAAAGACACAAATGAACAGTAATGGAAAAGGCAACGTAAAATGAAGTCAGGTGATTTTCAAAATTATGAGAATGTTCTCTTAAGTTTGAAAATCTGAATGACCTGAGTGATTCTCTAGGAAAATATACGTGATCAGATTTGTTTAGGAGAAGTTAGAAAACTTGAATAGAACCTTGACTGTAGAGGAAATGGTAAAAATAGGTACAGACCAAGTTCAGGTGATTTTCAAGCCTAGACTTCCTGTCAAGTCTTTAAGGACCAGTAACTTCCCAGATTATGAAGTCTCTTCCAGAACATAGGAAAAGGTAGAAAACTTAGGAATTCATTTTAATAGGGTGGAGTAACCCTGACAGCAACAGCAGGCCAAGAGGAAAATAATAAAGAACACTAAATGCTAATTCTTATATGAACTCAGATATAAAGAAATATAACAACTGAAGCCGGTAGTATATGAAAAAAATTAATTATGGCCAAGTATGATTTATTGCAAGAATGTAAAGGTTTTTCAGTGTTTAGAAACCTGTTAGTATAATTACCGTATTAATAAACAGAAGAAAAAAATGTGGTTAGTCCAGAGAATATAAAAGTTGTATTCTTAATACCCAATCCTTATTGTTAGAAATTCCTTAGAAAATAAGAAATCGAATATTTACTTAATTTGGTTAAGGCTTGTTGCCAGAATACAGCAGACATTAGAAATATCAAGTGCATTTCCATTAAAGTCTAGAACAAGTTCAGAGTTCCTATGCTCCTGCTACCATTTAAATTTGTATTTGAGATTCTAGCCAGTGCAGGGAGGCAACAAAAAGTATTAGAACTATAGGAAAGGAAGGAGACCAAGTGTATTTGTAGGTGATAGCATCTGCATAGGAGATCCAACAGAGTCAACAGTAGCTTAAAAATATGATATATTTATGTGTGTCTCTACACATAAAGATGTCTGTAAGATCTCTTGATAAGTCAAATAATCTGGTTGCTAAATAAGATGGTATAATACATTTCTGTTAAATACCCCCCCACACAGCTGTGCATTTCTTTTGTGCCTGTATCTGTGTGTAGATGCACAGATAAAGGCCTGAAGTGTCAAGCATGGTTACTTCTGAAGAGAAGAATGAAATTGGATAAATGTAGAATGAAGATGTGTGCCAGTATTGTTTCAGTATTTTAGAAGACAAAATATATTTATTTATTGTGTAAATAAAAAGTAAAAATTTAATATGTTTTCTTCTAAACAAAATAACTATAGATGATGATTATTCTCCGACATTATAGGTTGCAATGAAGAAGTGTTAGGTCAGCCTATTTCTTTTTGCTTTTCTGCCTAGGTACCCATAGTATCTATACACTTGTTCATGTTCCCCAAGCTAGGCTTTGTTTTGTTTTGTGTTTTTTTGGCTGTGTGGCATGAAGGATCCTAGTTCCCCTGATCATGGATTGAATTCCTATCCCCTTGCAGTGGAAGCATGGGAGTCCTAACTGCTGGACTGCTAGTGAAGTCCCTGGATGTTCTTTATGTTTTTCTCTTGGTATATTTGGTTATATTGTATTGTGTCTTTTGGATTCCTTTTATTTTTAGTTTTATGTTACCTTAGGTTTTTTTTTGAAAGTATAGAGTGTTCATCTATAATTTTCTGCTGCTTCCAGAGGTTATTTTTTCTCTCTATAGCATGCTTTCCTCTAGTTTACTTGCTTTGCTACTTTTCCTCTTCTCTTAAGAAAATTTACATGGGTCCTATGTGGCATTTTTGAGTATAGTTCTGTTTTGTGGAAAGAGTGATGAAGCTGGAATAGCTTGAAATTGAGTGTGCTGTCTTAGTACACCTTTCTACCTAATTAGTATAGTCCTTTGCTCTTGGGGCATTTTACCTCTTAGTTTTCCAGGTCCTTCTTGGGTGAGCTAAATCTTCCTCAAGTCATCTCAGGCCTTTTTCGGATAATTTTTTGTTTGTCTTCGTTGGCTAATTCTGGCTGGCACGTGTAAAGCTAATTCCCTTAACCCTTCTCTTAAATCCCCCTTTACCTGTAGACAATGTCACTGCCCTAAGACTCCCCCATGATTGCTTGTCTGTTGCTCTCTCCAAAGCTCCTGAAAACCACTGATCTTTTTACTCTAGTTTTGCCATTTCTGGAAAGTTGAAATCACATGGTATGAGGCTTTTCAGAATTACTTTTTTTGGTATTTATTTTGAGGTTCCTTCATGTCTTTTTGTTACTATATTTTTAAGCTGTGTTTTGCTTTGGAAAAGACTTCCCTTGTGGCTCAGATGGTAAAGCGTCTGCCTACAATGCAGGAGACCAGGGTTCAATCCCTGGGTCGGGAAGATCTCCTGGAAAAGGAAATGGCAACCCACTCCAATATTCTTGCCTGGAAAATCCCATGGACAGTGGAACCTGGTAGGCTACAGTCCATGTGGTCACAAAGAGTTGGACATAACTGAGCGACTGAATGACTTCACTTTCACTTGTGCTTTAGAAAACTAAACCTCTTCAGTTATTTGAGGGATTCAAGTTTTTCCTGTGTATGTATTTTAACATTGTATATATTTAGTGTCTATTAGAAAGTGACTCTGTCCTGGCCTTTAAAAAAAGAAAGTAAACATCTGTACTTTGCTACAAGCTAAAATTAGATCTGTGCATAGGAGTACACTGCTGCTGCTGCTGCTGCTAAGTTGCTTCAGTCGTGTCTGACTCTGTGCAGCCCCAGAGATGGCAGCCCACCAGGCTCCCCCGTCCCTGGGATTCTCCAGGCAAGAATAGTGGAGTGGGTTGCCATTTCCTTCTCCAATGCATGAAAGTGAAAAGTGAAAGTGAAATCGCCCAGTCGTGTCCGACTGGCAGCGACCCCATGGACTGCAGCCTACCAGGCTCCTCCGTCCATGGGATTTTCTAGGCAAGAGTACTGGAGTGGGGTGCCATTGCCTTCTCCAGTACACTGCTACCTGTGTGAATTAGAATCTCTTAATACTTGGCAACAAAGGCAAAATACATGAATTGAGTGCTGGGACTGAAATGAGACTCTAACTGTAGTTCATACCCTTTCAATTTCAATTTTTTTATGTTAAACTATATTTTCATTAACTATAAATATAAGTATATATTTAGACATACACTTCTTAATATGTTGCTTTCATCTAGCTTGTTTTGAGGTTCTGCTGGCTTTATATTTCCTTGGGGTGATAGAGTATGAGCCCTTCTGAGTCTTCAAAGGAAGATTAAAGTCATTCTCAGTTTGTGTTATATTTAATCTTTTTATTCTTTGAAAGCTTTTAATTGAAATATTTCATTCAATAGAACGCATCATATTCTGATCATTCCAAAATAACAGATAATGATGTACAGCCCATGGGGTCGCAGAGAGTCAGACACGACCTAGAGACTAAGCGCACATACTGTAGGAGGTGCTGGTATTTTCTGTTGTTAATGTTAGACTTGTCAAACAGTAATAGTAAATAAAGCATATTTCATTTGTGAAATTGAACCAAGATTATAAAATTGCTTAATGTTTCAAGATTTTGAAATGTTTCAGCATTTATTGAGTGAGATGTAGGCATCTCTAAAGGTAATAAAGATGTGGTCATCAATGTCAAAATTGTTGGTTTTCTGTCGAACTCATACAGAGCTGCAGAACTTTTATTGTGTCATGACATTTTAAGTTTCACTGAACTATTTGATTGTATTTTAGAAGATTGTATTAAAAGAGAAGTCATACTGAAAAGAGAGGAGGGCAGTGCCCCAAATACAGTTAAGGAAGTTGAGAAAGTTGTATGCTGAGTGGCTCCTGTTTTTTGTGTGTGTGTGTGTGAAGCTGACGGTCAGCTGAAAGGTGGGATACAGTTAGATGTTTGAGAGTACAGAAAAGAGACTAGGGACAAGTGAATGATTCATTAGGCAGCACTGGAATGACAACCATGTATTATGACTTGACCCTTACAAGTTTTTTTAGCCAGGTAATTCTAGGGATGTCTGTTGTAAATATCTGATTTTAAATGATCTTTACTTTTATGCTTTAGGGCTTATTTATGATGCTCTTTGTTTATTTAGTTGGTATCCCATCTAATCTTCCTATATGCTTCTGATAAGTAAGTCTTTTTAAAATGTCACTTAAACTGCTTTTTCTTGCCTTGCATGTCCTTCATAATGTTTCTGTCCTATCTTTCAGCCATTTGTGTCATAACTTAATCTCATTTCCAGTATTTATATCTATTATTTATGTGGATCACTTTTGGAACAATTTTAAGTAATGGTGATTATAGGTATTCTTTTCTTGTTCTTGGCATTAATGCAGATATTTCTAGTGTTTTACCGTTAACAATATTATTTATTGGTTGAAGGTTTGATGGATTTCTTTTTAAAATATTAATAAGATATCTTTTTTAATATTAATGAAGACCTTTCTGTTGTTAAAGAATGTTCTAAAATCAAGAATGTTGAAGCATTTGATCATACAGATATTGAGATCTTCATCATATTCTCATTCCCAGTTCCCCTCAGTATACCAGGTACCTGTTCTTTTACTTAATGATGAAGATAAAAGTCCACTTACCGTGATTTACCTAAATTTTATTTTCCATTACTTCACCACTGCCAGAATTAGGTCTCATTGTAACCTCTTGCTGTGCTTTACTTGTCCCAGGACTGGTAGTAGTTGAATCCTGGCCTACCCTTTTGAAATATATTCAAGTGTGATGATGAAGGATGATTATTACAATCCTTTGTCAAGGCACAGGAGGTTGGAGAGGTATAAGACCTATGGCCAAGAACTTACCTTATCAGTACTGCCCTTTCCCCAAAGTCTCAGTGGGTGCTGGTAGCATACTTAAGAAACCATGTTACCTGCCTGTCTGAGAGTTGGCTAATGTACGGCAGCAGTTTGTGGAATGACCCGCAGTAGTGTCTCTGCACGTGCACTGAACTTTATTCACATCTTCACCAGGACTGTGTAATTCATCTTGGCGTTTGTCTCAAATGGCATTGCCTGGGTCATTGTGAGGGTTGTCTTCTGTAGCAGGGCACTAAAGACGATGATGTGCTCCTGGTGGCATGAACTTGCATGCTTGATCCTGCTGGGTCTTGTCTTCCTATTATCCTGGTGGTGTGCCCTCCTAACCCGGTAGGGATCCCACATTCATAGGGCCACGGCAGCCTATTAGAGCAGTGCACATTAACCCCACTGCTTTCCTCATTCCTGAATAGGTGAGATCAGTGTGTCCTTTGTAATGGACCTGGTGAGAAGACATCTATTTGTCAGTTTCTAACTCAACCTTGTTTTTCCTCATATAAACAATAACGTTTGACTATTTATAGAATTCCTAGAACATTTTTATTCAGCCTTAGAGTACTGGAGTACAGAGTTTGAAGAAACACTGTTATTGTCATTTTGGTTTCAGAAGACCTGAATTTTGATTCTCAGCTTCACCATTTATTAGCCAAAAAAAAAAAAAATCTATTTAAGCTCTATGAGCCTTGGTGTCTTTACCTTTGAAAAACAACATCCACTTCGGTCCCCTGTAGTGCATGCTCTGTAATTGTCTCTGCTTCAGTTTTGTTGGTAAGAAGTGCTGGGGACCCTGAAGTATTCTGCTTTTATTATGGTGTTATCCAATCTTTTTAGAGTCGTTTTTGTTTAACTAGCAGTTCATAGCATTTTGATACTCTTATCTTTATAAGAATGTGAGGTTGTATATGGGTTGGTAGTGGTGGGATGTTTTGTATGACTGATACTACTGATACTACTGCTACAAAAATTGTCTTGGGGCTATAAGAATGAAGAGCATGTAGGAAGTCAACTAAAGTGCCTAAAATACAATCCTTGCATTTTTGATAAACTTAAGAATAGTTTAGAAAAACAAAATCTCATTTGCTGTTGTAGCAGTTTCACCGGAGAGCAGAAGACTGTGTCCAGTGTAGTGCTGTTCCATATGTCAGCGTAAATTCAGAAAGTCCATCATCTCGGTTTGTTCTTTTGATTTTAGCCATTTTCTGTGATTCTACACGGCTTTATTGATTTTGGTTCTACTCAGAGTGACTTGTTGCACTTCTGTGTGAATTTTTCCTTGATTCTAGTGATTCTTATTTTTCTTCATCTCCGAAGGCTTAGTAGATTTACTTAACTCGTATATGAAGTTTCTTTGAGAGATTATTATAAACTTGTGCTTTGATGCCCTCCTGTTTTCAAGGGTATGCATCTTCCATCATTAATAAAGTGATGAAGATCAACTCTTGAGTCAACAACTGAAATTAGTAGCAAACTTCAGAAGCACCCTTTAGGCTTTTGTAAGAAGTAGCAGATTCTTCAGTCTTATTTATTCTTTCTTTATGTGATGGTGGTATGCCTTGCCTGCGTTAGAGGTTCCGTGTTCTCAGTATCAGTTTAGTTGGCTTAGATGTTGAGTGGCGAGGTGACAGGGGCGGCGGTGCTAGAGTTACTTGGCCATGGGAACCTGGTATTTGATGTGGAAATAGAATTGACTAGACTGTTCTGGGGCGGGGTTGTAGACTTTGTACATCATCAGTATGTTGTACTTCCCCCAATGATATCATACACATTTAAACTTCAGCTTTATTTACTGTAGTTTTGTTTATATTCCCTTTTTCTTTGATAATTCAGTATTATGATATTTTGGACCACCCCCAAGAAAAAGAAGTGCAAAAAAGCAAAATGGCTGTCTGAGGAGGTCTTACAAATAGCTGTGAAAAGAAGAGAATTGAAAAGCAAAGGAGAAAAGGAAAGATATACCTATTTGAATGCAGAGTTCCAAAGAATAGCAAGGAGAGATAAGAACGCCTTCCTCAGTGATCAGGGCAAAGAAGTAGAGGAAAACAATGGAATGAGAAAGACTAGAGATCTCTTTAAGAAAATTAGAGATACCAAGGGGAACATTTCATGCAAAGATGGGCACAATAAAGAACAGAAATGGTATGGACCTAACAGAAGCAGAAAATATTAAGAAGAGATTGCAAGAATACATAGAACTGTACAAAAAAGATCTTCACGACCCAGATAATCATGATGGTGAGATCACTCACCTATAGCCAGACATCCTGGAATGTGAAGTCAAGTGGGCTTTAGGAAGCATCACTACGAACAAAGCTAGTGGAGGTGATGGAATTCCAGTGGAGCTATTTCAAATCCTAAAAGATGATGCTGTGAAAGTGCTGCACTCAATATGCCAGCAAATTTGGAAAACTCAGCAGTGGCCACAGGACTGGAAAAGGTCAGTTTTCATTCCAATCCCTAAGAAAGGCAATGCCTAAGAATGCTCAAACTACCGCACAGTTGGACTCATCTCACACGCTAGTAAAGTAATGCTCAAAATTCTCCAAGCCAGGCTTCAGCAATACATGAACCATGAACTTCCACATGTTCAAGCTGGTTTTAGAAAAGGCAGAGGAACCAGAGATCAAATTGCCAACATCCTCTGGATCATCGAAAAAGCAAGCGAGTTGCAGGAAAACATCTACTTCTGCTTTATTGACTATACCAAAGCCTTTGACTGTGTCAATCACCACAAACTGGAAAATTCTGGAAAAGATGGGAGTAACCAGACCACCTAACCTGCCTCTTGAGAAATCTGTATGCAGGTCAGGAAGCAACGGTTAGAACGGGATATTGAACAACAGACTGGTTGCAAATAGGAAAAGGAATACCTCAGGGCTGTATATTGTCACCCTGCTTATTTAACTTATATACAGAGCACATCATGAGAAATGCTGGGCTGGAAGAAGCACAAGCTGGAATCAAGATTGCTGGGAGACATATCAGTAACCTCAGATGTGCAGATGTCACCAAACTTAAGGCAGAAAGTGAAGAGGAACTGAAGAGCCTCTTGATGAAAGTGAGAGAGGAGAGTGAAAAAGTTGGCTTAAAGCTCAACATTCAGAAAAGTAAGATCATGGCATCCGGTCCCATCACTTCATGGCAAATAGATGGGGAAACAGTGGAAACAGTGGCTGACTTTATCTTTCTGGGCTCCAAAATCACTGCAGATGGTGACTGCAAGTCATGAAATTAAAAGACACTTACTCCTTGGAAGGAAAGTTATGACCAACCTAGACAGCATATTAAAAGGCAGAGACATTACTTTGCCAACAAAGGTGCATCTAGTCAAGGCTGTGGTTTTTCCAGTGGTCATGTATGGATGTGAGAGTTGGACTATAAGGAAAGCTGAGCATCAAAGAATTGATGCTTTTGAACTGTGGTGGAGAAGACTCTTGAGAGTCCCTTGGACTGCAAGGAGATCCAACCAGTCCATCCTAAAGGAGATCAATCCTGAATATTCATTGGAAGGACTGATGCTGAAGCTGAAACTCCAATACTTTGGCCACGAAGAGCTGACTCATTTGAAAAGACCCTGATGCTGGGAAAGATTGAAGGCAAGAGGAGAAGGGGACGACAGAGGATGAGATGGCTGGATGGCATCACCAACTCAATGGAGATGAGTTTGTGTAAACTCTGGGAGTCTGTGATGGACAGGGAGGCCTGGTGTGCTGCTATCTATGGGGTTGTAAAGCGTCGAACACGACTGAGCGACTGAACTGAACTGCTGCTAAGTCTTTTCAGTCATGTCCGACTCTGTGCGACCCCATAGACAGCAGCCACCAGACTGCCTCATCCCTGGGATTCTCCTGAATGCCGTGTAATAGCTCTCTTTTTCTAAACTGTTAAGTGTAAATATGGTTACTATTTAACTTTGATTGGATAGAGAACACATGCCTGATATTCTCAAGTCTCACTGCTCCTCCACAACTCCAGTATTTTACAGTCTTCATTTTAAGCCTAACTGTAGAGTGGGATACTTAGGCTACCTTAAGTTCTGAAGCTGTACTTGCTAAAGTCAACAGGGACCTCTGAATAGCCGGATTGCTTGAACACTTTTTAAACTATGTTTTACCTCTCTCAGATCTTTGTCACTGGTAGTGATTTCCATTTCTTTGAAATGTCCTTCTCCATTGGCTTGCTGACATCTCTTAATTCTTGTACTATAACAGGATTCTTCACTTTCTGATGGCTTCTGAAAAAGTTTGATATCTGTCAAGGTTCTGTCATTTACTTTCTACATTCCTTTGATCTTCCCATTATATACCTTCTTCTGAAGTGCCTTTCACCATTTATGGTTTGAAACACTGCTACCTATTTACCAGTTTTCCCAAATTCTTTCCTTACATCAAATCCAGCTCTTAAGCTTCTGATCTTTGCATTCAGTTACCTTCTTTATCATATATCTTTACTTAAATGTCTTATAGCCACTTCAGGTCAAAAGATTTAAAACTGAACTAATTATATTCCTGCCTCCCCCTTTTTTTGCCCCCCTCTTCTTCTCCTCTTCTGTCCAAGTAAATGTTATTACCATGTACCAAAAACTTGTGAATCAACTGTTTTCTCCCATGTCCCACTTTGTGTAGGCTGGTCAGAATACCCATCATTAAAAAGTCTACAAATAACAAATGCTGTAAAGAGTGTGGAGAAATTGAACCCTCCTACACTGTTGGTGGGAATGTAAGTTGGTGCAGCCACTATGGAAAACAGTATGGAGTTTCCCTTAACAGTAATTAAAAATAGAATTACTGTATAATCCAGCAGTCCTACTTCTGGTCATACACCTGGACAAAGCCATAATTCAAAAAGAGAGTACCCCTTTGTTCGTAGCAGCACTATTCACAAAAGCCAAAACATGGAAATACCCTGTCCATTCATCAGTAGATGAGTGAATAAAGAAGATGTGATACATATATACAATGTATTACTACTCCGTGATAAAAGAGAACAAAATAATGCCATTTGCAGAAACATGGATGCAACTAGAGATTATAATACTAAGTGAAATAAGTCAAAAAGAGAAAAACATATCACTTATATATGGAATCTAAAATTATGGTACAGATGAACCTATACACAAAACAGAAGCAGACTCACAGATCAGATTTGTGGTTGCCAAGAGCGAGAAGGGGAGGCAAAGAGATGAACTGCAACTTGGAGGTTGGTAAATGTAGACTGTTTCATTTAGAATGGATATATAACAAGGTCTAGTGTATAGCACTGGGAACTGTATCCAGTCTCCTGGGATAAAACATAGTGGGAAAGAATATTTTAAAAAAGAGGTGTGTGTGTGTATGTATTACTCAGTCACTATGCCGTACAGCAGAGATTGGTACAACATTATAAATCAGCTGTATTTGAATTTTTAAAAGTTTGTGTGTTGGACTTTTTAAATTGCAGTATAGATTCACTTTAAAAGCATTTATGAAGAAATTTAGTAAATGGAAGTATATGAAAATGGAACAGCTCCAGTTAAAGGAGGGAAGTGTAGTGTCCTACCCACTTGGCCAGGTTCTTCCCCACCTGCTCAGTAAAGATTGATTGGGATTATTATCCTAAATTGCTTCACTACCCGTTTTATGACCTTGAATGTATCAATCTCTCAATTATGTAATATAGGGGTTATACACTTTTCTACCTAACTTAACAGCATGGTTTTAGGATCAAAAGAGGCAGTGAATGCTGTTTTTTAGATTTAAAACTTTATAAAAAGTTTTTATACAAGTTATACATTCTCACATAGGCCTGTCTTCCAAACACCATTACTTGGGGGGTTAGGTTTCAACATAAGAATTTGTGGGGTATACAGGTAATCAGTCTGTAGCATCTTTTGACTTAAAGGTAAAGATGTTTGAAAAGCTTTGGCTATATGAATACTTACTGTAACATTATTTTAAATGTTGAAACACTGACAGGTTTTCAGTGTATTGAATGAAATGAACAGCTATGTGACTTGATTAAAGCATACATGGTGATGTGAATATATAGGCAAAGAGCATGATATGAGTGACCTGTGCTGACCTATGTTAGTATTAATCTCAAAATATTGGGATTTTTTTTTTAGTAAGGAAAAGGATATAGTTTCTTCTCCTTTTAATATTCTTACCTAGAGAAGTATCATCATTTATCTCTCTTTCCTTTACCATTAAGATAATAATTGCTATAATTTGCACATGTTACGTGTACATATTGTCTGTTATATGAGCTTCAGAATTGTAAGCTGTGTGTAGTGTGTTCAGGCAAAGTTCCAGCACTCAGGCTTGACTCTGAGGAAGGAGTAGAGCTGCGTAGGAACAGTGAATATTTACAAATACTACCTAAGATTTTGTAAACCCTTGACGTTTTTCCCTTTGTTGCCTGGAGAAGGAAATAAAGCTAAGTGATAGATAGATGTCTTTTAGTGTCTTTGTTTTCCTTACCATTTGGGATATTCTTACAAAGGGTCATTTATTTGTTGAAGGTTAGTTTGTTTGTAATATAGGCTTTGACAGCACAGTATTTGATGAAATTATTTTGGAGAGCCATTGCCTTCCTATTTGTATTACTTCAGAAGGCCCAAGTAGAACTGCTTGGAAATTACAAAGTAGTACTATTTACAGTTTCAGGTAAAGAATTTATTTCTGAATGAATCAAATTATCCATTAATAAAACAGGCCAGAAGGTACAGGCTTGTAAGAAGCACATACAGACTCACAATAATAATACTATACTTTCTTCAATCCCACGGCCCACAAATGTGATGTTCTAACCTTGTAATTCTAAATTAATTTCTCATTCTATGATACTGTACTGTTTGTAGCTTGTGCCTTTTTTCCACCCACTCTCATGGTTTAAAGTTGTCTCTAATATTAAAATGCTAATTATAATTTTACCAGAACAATTCTCCTTACAAAACTAAATTTCATTTGCTAGTCCTTGAGTTTCTGTAAGAATGACAAGTATTAAATAGTAAGGGAGGGCTAAGTGTAAACATGAACAAAATTGATTGTCACAGAGTGATAACTAGTTATATAAGCCAGGTCTTGATACAACTTGTAAGGTAAACAACGCATTAGAAATATAACTAAAAGTTCAAGAATAGTATTAACAATCTTACGGATATGCTATGAAGGGTTAACTATTTTAGAGGCTTTTGTGGGGTTGGTGGTTCATTTTCTTATGAAATGCTTGTATAATTGGAAGGGTAATCCTCTTTAAAAAAAAAAAAAAGAGTGTCTTAAGGTTTATGAGATTTAAAAAAAAAATACTTTCTTCAACATAGAAATGAGAATTTATTAAAAGTCATTTGAATTTATTGTCTTTCAGAAATCGAGCTATAGCAGATTATCTTCGTTCAAATGGCTACGAAGAAGCATATTCAGTTTTTAAAAAGGAAGCTGAATTAGATATGGTATGTTTGACTTTTTACAGTTACTCATGTAGTTGATGAGTAGATTTTATTGAAGTATTAGTAGTTAGCAGTCACCTCAGTTATTTAAAATCTTGTCATTTATTATGGTTTTACTTGGCACTAAACCTGAAATTCACCCACCAACACACACCTTCTTTGTATAATCAGATCATTTTAGTAATGTTTGGGCTTAGAGAGTGAATGGTGTGTATGGCTTGAGCTTTTGTATTTGAGCCCTTTTTTCTTTCTTTTTTTTTAAATCTACTTTTTTTTTCTCTCTAGAATGAAGAATTAGATAAGAAATATGCTGGTCTTTTGGAAAAAAAATGGACATCTGTTATTAGATTACAAAAGAAGGTAACGAAATCTTTTTCTTTTAGTTGTATTCAGAGTATTAAATATAAACTTTGAAAGTATCAACATAATAAATTTTTTTCTGCATTAGCAGTTATGTTAACCTTAAAAAGGTAAATAAAAATACATTTCTATGCATTATGACATATACAGACCATTGCTGATACATTGCTAACTTAGGCAAACAGGAGTACTGGCTGGGTTGAATGTAACATAGCCCTGACTTCAAGGAATTGGTACTGAAGAACCTATAGATGGGAAGAACACATGGAACCAATATGATGCTAGGAAAAGAGCACTAAAAGGTGCTCTTAGACGTTTCAATTTCTTCTCTGAGCTTTGATCTATTAAGTGAGGGCAATAAGTAATATTCTGGTCCTAAAATTTGTACTTTGAGTAGGCAAAGTTAGAATTAATAATGTTGTTATAACATGATTTAATCCATAAAAAGCCCTTAGTAGGAAAGTGCCTGGCACATAGATGTCAGTAGTGTTAGCTTTTATTATGAATATTCTGATTAACAGGTACAATGTAAACGAAGTTTGGAAAGAATTAACTAAGGGTGGCAGAGTTGGAAGGGATCAAGATAGGTTTCCTACTCTTCCTCGAGTTGTATGGAGCACCTTCCAGATTCTTCAAGTTAAGGGGTTCAGACACAATTGTATTGAGTTTTTCTCAATGTGCAGTTTTGTCACCCCACTAAGATTTTAGTGTTATGTAATATAGATAATTTTCAGTTAAATCTAACAAATGCTTTGTAAATTGCTAAAATTTTATTCTGCTTATATGGATGCAAAATAAAGGCAGTTTTAAAAAATACCCAATATACAATTTTTATCAGAATCTATCTGTGTATAACTGCTGTGTGTTCCTTCTTAAGGTTATGGAATTAGAATCAAAGTTAAATGAAGCAAAAGAAGAATTTACGTCGGGTGGACCTCTTGGTCAGAAAAGAGACCCAAAAGAATGGATTCCCCGTCCACCAGAAAAATATGCATTGAGTGGTCATAGGAGTCCAGTCACTCGAGTCATTTTCCATCCTGTGTTCAGTGTTATGGTCTCTGCTTCAGAGGATGCTACAATTAAGGTAGTTTTTCTTTCAAAATTGAAAGATGTACAATAGGATAATTGTTAAAAGCAACTTTAATGTTAATTTGAGAAAATTGGATGTCATCAGTTTAACATTGGACAATAATATGTCACCTAGTGCTTGGATAACTTGTCTTCTTGAAGACTGGAAGTGTAAGTATTTGCCTTATTTATAAGCAGGAGGAGAAGGGGATGACAGAGGACGAGATGGTTGGATGGCATCACCGACTCAATGGACATGGGTTTTGGTGGATTCCAGGAGTTGGTGATGGACAGGGAGGCCTGGTGTGCTGTGGTTCATGGGGTCACAAAGAGTTGGACACAACTGAGCGACTGAACTGAACTGATAAGCAGAAGTGATAGATGCAAATATAGGATTATAAAACTAGTAATTCAGGGGATAATATATTATGCAAAAGAAGTCAGTAGAGGACTTTTTTATCAGGAAAAAAGTTGTTTCTATAGTTTCCTTTGATTCAGACACGATACAGTGACAGTTGTATAACCACATACAGAAAGATAAGTAAAACATGGTTTTAAAATTTTAAGTAGGTTTCTCTATCTAAAGATTATTTCAGATTAAGTTCTAGATTTTAACTTTGATTTGTAGAGGTATAGCTAAGAAAATGTGAGTAGATTGCCAAGATTGTTTTCATCATATAGCAACAGTCAGCATATAATGCAGGCATGACTTAAATATATGTACTTAACCTGTTCTTCAAATTAAACAGGTTGTATGTTTTCCTTTTGTGGTTTCTTTAGTCTCTAAATCAGTGGCTTCCTTCTTCCTGTGGGCTGGTGATCGATGGGGCATGCTGCCAAGTGATTTGAAGAGAGTCTTATATACATATTTGCATTACATGTTTCTGTAGGCCGAAATGACTACCTCTCCAATGCACTAATATGTTGCTATCTTTCAGATTATGTTGACATGTATTTAATTTATTAACTTCATGATAGTCTTGTCTACTAAAAACTGCACTCCTGTCATGAAGCATGGGGTTAAGATCGACTTGTCAAATAGATGGAAAGCTCAGTCTTAACCTTTCATTTTGCAGCAGTGGTATAAGAACATAAACAAAACTGCTAAGGTGCCATCTATTGGGTTAACTTTAAAACATTACAAATGGAAGTTTTAGAAGATTGATATATAACCATAACACATATCTCAACAACTACTAAAATTCTCTCTTCCATTTAGTCTTTATTTAATGTGTACACATGGCTGTTTTGTTAATGACAAGCATTTGTATTTATTACCTTTTTTGATTAAACTTATTTTAGAAATACTTTTCTTTTTTTCTGATGAAATCATCATTTTTTGTCATTTTTAATGACAGTATTTTAATTGCATCGTTTAAATATCTGAAACTATTTCTGGTTGTCACTTAGAATTAGTTCTTAAATATTAAGAAAAATAAACAGCAAACAAAACTGAAAAAATACCTTCAATTAGTAAAGCAGAGGATGGATTGATTTAGAGTTCAAACACGTATGATAAACAGTTTACATCTCAATAGAAAAAATGGACAATAGGACACAAACAGGTAATTCATAGAGTAAGGAAAAATAACCAACAGTAGAGCTTTGGCCTCATTACCAATAGTAGAAAATATTAGTCACTCAGTGATGTCCAACTCTTTGCGACCTCATGGATTGTAGCCCTCCAGGCGCCTCTGTCCGTGGATTTCTCAGCAGAACCAACAATAGAACTTTGGCCTCATTACTAAGAGTAGAAGAAATGTAAATTAAAATAGATGTCAAATCTAGCAAGCTGTTTTACTTTTTATTTTTTACTTATTTTTGATTTTGTCTGTGCTGGGTGGTCATTGCTGTGCTGGCTTTTCTTCAGTGGTGGCAGACAGGAGGTGCTTGCCAGTTGCGGGCGTGGTGCGGGCTCCTCACTGGCGGCTTCTCTTGCCGTGGGGTGCAGGCTGCAGCAGTTGCGGCATGTGTGCTCAGTGGTCGCAGCTCCCAGGCTCTAGAGCACAGGCTAGTCGTGGCGCATGGACTTAGTTGGCGCCACAGGCTGTGGAATCTTCCTGGATCAGGGATCAAACCTGTGTCTCTTGAATTGGCAGGTGGATTCTTGACAACTGAGCCACCAGGGAGGCCCCCAATATTTTACTTTTTAAATGAGAATTCCCAGTTGTGGTAAGAATTTGATGAAGCAGGCGTTGTCATTACATTTGATACAGTCTTACAGGAGAACAGTTTTAGCAGAATATATGAAGGGCTAAAAAACGTAGTTTTTGACTCAAAATTCTTTTTCAACCATCACTGTCTTACCTAAGTATTGCAGAATGAGGATGGATATTTTTCAACATTCAAAGGTTTTCACTATAACGTTTTCTATAGTAATGAAAAAAATTGCCTTTTGTTTAGAAAATAATAGGAATTACTTCTAAAAGAACGTTTGCTATTAAGTTTTTAATGGCATGGAAAAATTCTTATGATAAGACACAAAGGGAAAAACAGTTTAATGACGTATACACAGGCACTGTACTTTTTTTAAAAAGAGCATAGAAAAAATGGAAAAATCATGCCATTGGTAGGATAGTGGATATTTTTATTGCCTTTATATCAGTACATTATAGATTTTTTTATCATGAGCATTTATTTTATAATCATACAAAAGGTAAATATCCAGTAGAGAAAAAATTGATTATCTTTAATTCCTGACATTTATAAACATTATATTACCATGTTTGCTTACCATTTATGAAGAGACATGGTTCTGGGTATATTTATTAATATTTTAGAGGAAGATGCTTCAGTGTTCTTTAATGAATGCAGGAAACAAAGTTAACTGAAATGGAAGTGAACTTCAAGGTCACACCTATCGTCAGAATGTATTCACCTGAACTCTTGGTGTTGAAACAATTAGATATCAAAATGGGTAAAGATAATATTAAAAAAAAAAACAACACCTGTCGACTGATACAATAACATTCATGAACATAAATGCAAAATCCTTAACAAATTATAAGCAAATTGAATCCAGCAGTTCATAAAAGGGGTAATTAGTATGTCATAACCAGGTAGGTTTTATCCCAAAATGCAAGATTGGTTCGATATTTAAAAATTAATTGGTGTGATATATCATATCAGTTAAAAAAGCATAATAGGTTCAGGAAAAGCATGATAAAAACTCAACAAGCTAGGGAGGGAGCTTCCATAGACTGATAAAAGGTAAAGGTATCTGGTAAACCCACAGTGGACAAAATATTAATACTTAATGGTGGAAAGCAGTTCTTCCCCCTTGAGTTCAGGGATCAATGACTACTTAAATCCATGTTTGTATTAGAGTGGCTAGCCAATGCAGTAGAGAAGAAATAAAAGGAATACAGATTGGAAAGGAAGAAATATTACCTGCAAATGTTACTTGCAGATAACATGATTTTCTGTGTAGAAAATCCCAAGGATTCTTCAGAAATTTGCTAGAACTATGACTGAATTTAAACAGAATGCCAAGATATAAGGTCAATATATAAAAAGTATTTCTATAAACTAGAATAATTGAAAATTGAAATTCTAAAATGCCATGATAACATCAAAAACCCCTCCAGTATAGTTAAGAATACATTAAAGAAAAAAGAAGAGAAGGAAATGGCAACCCACTCCAGTGTTCTTGCCTGGAGAATCCCAGGGACAGGGGAGCCTGGTGGGCTGCCGTCTATGGGGTCACACAGAGTCGGACACGACTGGAGCGACTTAGCAATAGCAGCAAAGAAAAAAAAATACATTAACAAACTGAAAAAAGCTAAACATACAGTAATCACTTCAGTGTGGAAGTAGTTGAACATGTAAATGGTAAAATTTTTATGTGTTTATTTTGGGGGGCATACATAAATTTTCTATAAAAGAAATGTTTTTAGAGGATTTTTTTGTGTGCATTTTTTTGCATAGTTGTATAATTTTGTGGGGTTTTTTTAATGTAACATTATTGTATACATGCCATAGATTCCTTATATCTGTGTGGCAGTCTCCCTAATATTGGATGTTTAAATTGTTTCTAGATTTCAAAATGCATTTTCTAAGTTTCTTTAAATTGGTTGAAATACACCCTATCGCAGATACATTTTATTATGGTAAGAATGGAATCAGCTGTTTGATTTTAGAGCACGTACGTAATTAGTGTTAATTACAGACTTAAGACTAGCATTTGACCACCAGAATAGAAGTTCAGTGTGTTCTTGAGATGTGTTTATAATAATAATTATTCTTGATCATTATTTTTATCATCTTAGAAAAATTCTTTAAAAATGTGACTGTGGCTCAGTGCTTTTACATGAAAATGACCATATGCTTCTGTTAATCTGCTATTTAAAGACAGTTACATCTTGGGAAGTCTTTCCTTGGCTGCTTAGATGTCTGAGCTCTGCTTGTCTAGTAGAATTGGGTATTCCTTCATCATTCCCTTAATACTCTACATATAAATTCATGTCAGGCTCCTGAATTTTTTTTTCTTTGGTACTTATTTTTTGGTACTTATATTTACTTTTTAACTTGTCTGTTGCCTGCTGTCAGGCTGAGACGGGACTCTGATCTGTGGCAGTCACTAGCACGATTAGATATATGGTGGATACTTAATAAATGTGGTTTTAGAGGTTTATTTAATAATCGTTTTTCTCTATAGAGAAAAGATCAATTTATGCTTGAAGATGTGATGATTCTAAGACAGTTATCCTTTGTTACTTGCTTTGTTAGTCAGTATAGCGCCAGACTGACCTGCCAAGTGCAAATGTGAAGTGAGAAAGGAATGACGTGATGCTAACCGATTTTCTGTTCACTTGACAGGTGTGGGATTATGAGACTGGAGATTTTGAACGAACTCTTAAGGGGCATACAGACTCTGTACAGGATATTTCATTCGACCACAGTGGCAAGCTTCTGGCTTCATGTTCTGCAGATATGACCATTAAGCTATGGGATTTTCAGGGCTTTGAATGCATCAGAACCATGCATGGTAAGCGGTAGAGGATAGCATTTGATATTGGTTTCTAACATAGTATTGCAGAGGGGAGAAGGATAATGTTTTCTAACAGTGTGCAGGTTCCCTTCATTCAGTCCTTACTGTGTCAGTGGAGGAGCATATGATATAGATAATCCATGGATAGTCATGGTCATTGAGAGTTGTCTCTGTTTCGAGGTTTTAAGTATCTCTCTGTGCTTGCGTGCTCAGTCGCTTTAGTTGTATCCGAGTCTTTGCAACCCTGTGGACTGGAACCCACCAGGCTTCTCTGTCCATGGGATTCTCCAGGCAAAAATACTGGAATAGGTTGCCATTTCCTTCTCTAGGGGCTCTTCCCGACCCAGGGTTTGAATCTGCGTCTCTTGTGTCTTCTGCATGGCAGGTGGATTCTTTACCACTGAGCCACTTGGGAAGTGTCTCTTAGTGGTTATAAAATACTTATTTTCACAAATATTTTTGGATGAGAAAAACTGCTAGGGCATCTATCCGTTCTTCAGAAAAAGAGAAAATGAAGTTACTGAGGTTTTTTTCTTTCTGTTTTTCATTTTTCTCATTTGGGAAACTGAAGTTAGAGAGTAGATACAGTAAAAGCTGGAACCCAGGTTCCCTTGCTCACTTTTTAATATCCCACATACACTGTAGTCTCATTGTTATCTTCTCCTTGTCCTAGAGACTTTTTTCTGAAGCAGTTTGGCTTTCTGGAAAGAGCATGGGCTTTGAAATCAGATACCTGGATTCCGAGTCCTACTTGTTTACTTATGGCATTAGGAAATTTTAACCTCTTTAATCTGTAAGGTTAATAAAACTTAAGTATTAAATTAAAAATTGAAGCCATAAGGCTTGTGAGGATAAAATGAGGTTGTATGCTTGAATCATCTGGTTTGGTACCTGGTACATAGGAGGTGGTCACTAAATAAGGATTTTTGTTTTTTAAAACATGATGAAATATGGATGTTTGGATTTTATATAAGAATTTTATATTAACTGTGTTAATAATAAACTATTTTTAAATACATTATCCAGTGATGTTAGCACATGAGAAAGCTATGCAATCACCTAGATGGTGTAATTTGAATAGTATGCCCCCCCCTCCCCAATTTAAGTGCATTAGGGAAGTTTACCAGTTAAAGGAGTTTTATTGAATCCTTTTGTAAAATCTATTTGTTTTGTGAGGTAGCCTGTGTCTTATTGCTCTGACTTAAAGAGTTCTTTCCAATCGTTGTATATTCCTTTAAATGATGTGATACTGAAGAGAATATTCTGGGGCTTTTTTTTTGCCATAGGATAGCTGACTAGCATTTTGAATGATGTATTTTATTTTATTTTTTGCTCCTGTGCACATCAACACAAAAAGCTTTCAACCACTAGTTTCTACATAGAGCCAAATGCCCATTTTTCTTATCCATTCTGTTCATCTCTGTAAATCTTATTTCTATTTTATATCTTAGAATAGCAACCATGGAAATTTTTTTTTTGTTTTGCTTTTTAGTGCTCAAAAACATCCGGTGTATTAATATATTCAAATGCTGATGGTACCGATTACCTATGATTTTAACACATTATTGGCTGGGGGGTATTTGCAGAAATGAACACCGTATGGTGTTAATAGGTCTCCAGTTAATAATATGTTAAAACAAACAAACAAAAAAAAAGGTTAAAACAGTTGTGCAGGTTGAAATGTAAATTGAGCTGGCTACTTATTTCATTGTGAATTGTTTTATTAGTTACTAATTCCTTAACAGTCCATTACATTTTTGTGTAAATCCAAGTTTCTTATCAAATTTATATGAACTCCATTGTATTTAAAGTAGCTGTGATACTTGAAATCCCGTGATGAAATCTCATGGTAAATTAAGGCTTAATTGCTCTTGGTGATATATTGTTTAATATATTAACTGTGTTTTGTGTTTTAGGCCATGACCACAATGTTTCTTCAGTAGCCATCATGCCCAATGGAGATCATATAGTGTCTGCCTCAAGGGATAAAACTATAAAAATGTGGGAAGTGCAAACTGGGTAAGTAGATTGAGTTGAAAAGGCATCAGCTTAAAGAAATAATATTCAACAAAAAATCCAAAACTATGTTCTGACTGTTCTCCTAAATTTGGCTGTAACCCAAAATGATTACCATGACAGTTACATTTTAAAACTTAAGTTTTAATCTTTAAATGTCTACCCAAAAGGAACAGAGAAATTACGGAAGAAACTCTATATCCTTGAGAGCCATTTTCTATGTAATGGCTTATTTTCTCTGTGGTCTTCTTTTAGGTGATCTCTCTGAGTTGAATTAAAATGTAAATAACATTTGTGCAGGTATGCCCCATTAGGCTTAATTTGGTTGTGCTTAGAATTACATGACTGTTATAATAAAACCTTAACCTACTGGTTTTGTCCAGATTAGTAAAGAGCATGCCTTTTCCCCAACATGGCTAGAAATATTTTTGTTAGGTTTACTGTGTGTGCTTAGTTAAAAGATTATATTTCTCTCTATTTTTTTCCTTCTAGATTTTGATAGCTCTTTAATGATATTTCCATCAGCTTATTTTAACTGATGTTTGACTTTCCAGCCTGTCTCCCTCTTTTATTAACCAGGAATGTACGTGTATTCTGTTGACTTGCATATGATGCCAGTTCTCTTCGTTCCAGTGCATAGCTAGTTTTGTATTGCTTCTGGGAAGGGCCCCAATGATTGCCCTTCACAGTGTAAATTATTATGTATTTTTACAGCTACTGTGTGAAGACATTCACAGGACACAGAGAATGGGTACGTATGGTGCGGCCAAATCAAGACGGCACTCTGATAGCCAGCTGTTCCAATGACCAGACTGTGCGTGTATGGGTCGTAGCAACAAAGGAATGCAAGGCTGAGCTTCGAGAACATGAGCATGTGGTAGAATGCATTTCCTGGGCTCCTGAAAGCTCATATTCTTCCATCTCTGAAGCAACAGGATCTGAGGTACTATATGATTTGTGTTATTTCATGATTTTGTGGCTGTTATTATTTGAGAACCTTAAATGACCTTCCCCGAAATCTGTTTTATGCCATTAATGCGTTATAAAATCTGCATCCAGAATTCTGAGTCTTGAAATTCTTTCCAACTTGCAGATAGATGTGTTTATATTTTTTAACCAGTGGTTATTGTTGCTGTCAGTTGACCCGTGATGTGTGCTAGGGTTAGGGTAAGTGAAGTGGTCATTTAAATTAATCAGAAATTAATTATAATTGTCCCTGTTTTAAGAGTATACCAATACAAAACAAAACTTATGGGAGAAGTTAAAGTCATCTTCTAGGAGAATAGCTTTTCTCAGGACTTCGGTGGTGGTACAGTGGTTAAAAGACGCAGTTTCCTCATCAGGGAACTGAGATCCCACATGCCATGTGGCATGGCCAAAAAATAAAAAGAATAGCATTTGTTTTAAATGAAGAATATTTCATATGGAGGTCTCTGATATTCTTGATCATTTGTGCTCCTCATGATTTCATTCTTGGTAATTAATACTTTTAAAATTACAGAATAATTATTTCTGTAATATACTGTTCTATGAGCCAAAATTCTTTTTCATAGCAATGTTCCTATTGTGGGGTGTTTTTTTTTTTTTTAAATAAATGAAAACTCTCTCACCCTCACCTACTCACACCAGTTATTTTTCAAAATGAAGCTTTTTTGGTAATCTCTTCCTAGTTGGCTGGCTAGTTGCGTTTTCAGGTTTGTTGTTTTTTTTTTTTTACTGCCACCTGGTGGTGGTTACTTACCACGTCATAGATTTCATCGCGGCTGGGGTAGGAACAGTCGTATCCAACTCTTTGTGACCTTGGATGAGTAAGTCCTGGATATCTAATGTACAGCATGGTGACTGTAGTTAACAGTACTGTATTGTATACTTGAAATTTGCTGAGAGGGAGGGTACATAACACACACAAATGTGGTAATGTGAGGTGATGATTGTGTTAATTAGCTTAATTGTAGTAATCATTTGTATCATAGCTCAGAACATAAGTGGTATGCCTAAAATACATATCGTTTTTATTTGTCAAAAAATGCGTTTTTACAAAATTAGAAATACAGATCATTGTTGTGTAGTTGTCATTTAAGTCACTAACTTCTTGCCCAGGAAATTTCATTTTTGTATGTTTTCTGTAGACTAAAAAAAGTGGCAAACCTGGGCCATTCTTACTGTCCGGATCCAGGGACAAGACTATCAAGATGTGGGATGTCAGTACTGGCATGTGCCTTATGACCCTGGTGAGTTGGCATAATTTCACTGTTGCTTTCGCATTTTTACTCTGCATATCTTTTAGGGTCAGATGCCTTGTGATTTCCTAGTAAATCTGAATTATTTGAAGTTCTAAAATAACTTCTTTATAAAGATACTTTTTGGTTAAGAGTATGGTTACAGTGATATGGAGGTTATTTCTATAGACTATTACATTATACAGTGGATCTACAAAGCCAGTCAGTGCTAGGAGGGAGATTCTAGCCATTGTATCTCTAAAATTATGTACTATCTCCTATGAAATACGTGGAAAACAAATTTACAGACTCATTTTATATTTTTTGAAACTGTGCTTCTTGATCTCATTATATTTACTTTTAATGAATCCTTTTAACTTACTATCTATTCTCATGTTCCAGTTTTATTTGGTTATTTTAAGCATTCAGAAATAAACAGTATTAGCTCTATGACTTGGAAATCTGTATTTCATTTAGGAGCCTATTTCATCTAGATTTTAATATGAAGATATATAAATTATAAGAAGATACTATGGACTTTCTTGTTTGCCTTCAGGAGTTCTAAGGGGGCCCATGGACATTAATCCAGTGGCAGCTTTTATAATTTGGCATGCATGTTTGTTTAGAGGTTCTTCAAGTGTTAATCATATCTTGAAGCGACTGTCTGTCTTTGGGATATGGTAGACACGTATGGAAGTATTATCAGGAACTGACTGGCATTCTTAGAATGCTAGATTTCTAATAAAAAAAATAGATACATAGTATATTTTAAAAAGAAGAAGAAGAACTGATTTAAAAATTAAACTTTCCTTTTAGTATTCTGAGCTGAGTTCAAATATACTATCTTGCTGTTTGAAAACATGATCTACATTTAAAAATCAGAAAGCACGTGCTCTCTTCTTCTGGAACAACACAGGTCACCATTAATTTCCCTGGAGGTTTCTGCCTCCTGTTTTTCAACTGAAAGAGGATTCTTTTTTTCTGCTTTATTTTGGTGTGGCTCCAAGAAACGTGGTTTGACTTGTATTGAATCTTCTGCAACTCTAGTGATTGGTGGGTGGCTTTTAGAGATCACTGTAATATAACAAAGTGTTTTAAATAGGAGCAAAGAAGGAAAAGTAAACCAAGGCCAAAGATGTATCACCTTGGTCATCTTTTTTTTTTTTTAACTTAGCTCTTTTGGGGGGTTCTTTTACAAAAGCAATATAGTTTATTTACATTGTAGAAAATTTGAGAAATAAACAGAAAAAGGAAAGAAAAAAGAAGAAAATCACCCTCAGATCACTTTACCATACCTGCTAATAACTACCAACTATATTAGAGTAGAGCTGTCCATTAGAGCTGTGTGTGTTGGTGTTCTGCGTCTCCACTGTCCAGCATGGTAGCAACTAGCTGCTAACAGTTATTGAGCATTTGAAATGTGGCTAGTGAGACTGAAAAACTGAATTGTTTAATTTAATGCTAATTTATGTTGAAATAGCCATACACGGTTAATGGCTATCCTGTTGGACTGGACTATTCTAAACTCTTTTCTTAAATTACTATGAGGATGCATGCAGTAGTTTTTTAAAAACATGTGAACATGGTATACTATACATACTGCTTTGCAGTAGACTTTTAACTTAGAAGGTATGTGGCATTTGCTCATGTCGTTAGATATACTCAGTGCATACAGTGCTTTGTTGAACATTTTTGTTAACTAATTAGTCACCTTACACATTCTTAATTATTTCTTAGGATAAATTGTAAGAAATGGAACTGCTTGCTGGACAGGGGATATAGGTAGATGAATGGATGAATAAAGATATGCAGTAAATACCTACATATTCTTCATCTAGAGTTGCCCGTTGTCAACATTTTCTTTTCTCCACGTGTGTATTGTAGATTTTGCTGTATAGTTTGAAAGTTACCATGTAGATTTTGCTGTATAGTTTGAAAGACACCATGACACTTGACCCCAAATATTTTAATGTGCATTTCCTAAAGGGTATTTTATAAAACCTTAATAAAGTTGTCACACTGAAGAAATTTAATACATTATATATTTAAATTTTCTCTAGTTACCCTAGTAGTGTCCTTTATAACTATTTCAGCCACTCTCCAGGAGCTAGTTAAGTATTATATGTGTTGCATTTACTGGTCGTATCTTGTTAGTTTCCAGGTTACTTTAATCTAGAAGGATTCTCTAGACTTTTTTCTCCTTTTGCCTTTTGGCATTGACGTTTCTAGTGCATGTAGTTTCAATCCACTTTGAGTAATGCCTTAACTATTTTCATAGATGCTGTTTAAATTATTTATCCCTTTATTAAGTCGTACACCTTTTTGTTTTTAAGGTGGGTCATGATAACTGGGTACGTGGAGTTCTGTTCCATTCTGGGGGGAAGTTTATTTTGAGTTGCGCTGATGACAAGACCCTGCGCGTGTGGGATTACAAGAACAAGCGATGCATGAAGACCCTCAATGCGCATGAACACTTTGTTACCTCCTTGGGTATGTACGAGTTACGTGGTTTCTGAGCAGTTAGGTTTTGGAGTGGCAGACCTAACAGTTGAATCTGACCCTATGGATGTTTCCAGGTAAGAAACGAAGATGGGCTTTCAGGGCAGAGTAGAGAAGACAGGTTAAAAAACCATATGGAGTTCTACTGTTTGTTTGAAATTCTCCTTTCCTTAACTCTCTCCATCATCAGCCTTATAATAAAACAGTTACTTTCTCCATTGCACAACATTGGTTTTGGAAACTAGAATTATGAAGAGGATGCTTATTGACCACTCTGATGGGTAATTTTTCTTCCCTACTAGTTTGTAAGTTTCTCAAAGGAAATGTTAACCTTTTTCCTCTGGCACGTATGTACTACCATGTACCGGGAACTCAGAGAATTGTATTTACACTTAATAAACATCCTCAATATCATCTGGACCTGAATTTAGAATTTAAGATAGTAAATATATTAGAGTATTATGGATCTAATAATGACGATGGAGCAGTAGAATAGGGCTGATGTTTAAACCTTACAGAATTGTTGGGAGGATTAAGCATGAATATAAAGCATTAGTACTAAGCCTTGAGCATAGTAAGCGTTCAGTAAATGGCTGCGTTGAGGCTGTCCCTGCTGTTAGAATTCAGTGTTTTTTCAACCTCAGTTGGAAAGAGGATAGTGGAGGGGGGGTATTTTTTTTTTTAGAGATTTAATATAAGATTTCATTGTTTCAGTTTCCCTTACCTAGTTGGTAAGCTTGTGATACATCTGCTTGGGGTGGATGTGTGGCTGAATAGAGGAAAAAATGGGTATTCCTCTCATTTGAACGTGTTATTTTGTGCCTTATTAAACATTGTTTGTGGCTCAGTCTGATTTTAAAGTGAGCCTTTTCTTTTTTTTTTTTCAGATTTCCATAAGACGGCCCCATATGTGGTTACTGGCAGTGTAGATCAAACAGTAAAGGTGTGGGAGTGTCGTTGATTGAGTCTCATTTGGCCCCTCCTCCCTTTTTTCCTCTGGATGCACTCTGATGATACCATGGTTACCCCATCGAGCTCTGTTTAAATAAATATTGTCCTTTCATGTAAATTATTCTGGATGTAGATTGAGCTTATTAAATGTTACACACAAAGTATTCATGCATGGTGAATCCAAATTGTATACTGTAAATTTACATACGTTGTCTAGAAGTACCATAGGGTTTAAAAACCTGGGCTGGCATTGGTCACACCAGGCCTAAGAAGGCAGAAGTTGAATAAATTGAACTAGGGCACTAAACTGAATAGTTGACAGTGTCATTTTATGTTGGATTATTGATTCCTGTTTTTCTTTCTGCTGTCTGTTGGTGCCTGACTTGATGGCCTCATTTGGGGGAAAGTGGTGGTTATTAGGGCTTTTTCTGAAATGTGTATCTATGTAACATCACTTAAGTGTGCTTAATAAATCTTCTTTAAGGATGTTAGATAATAAGGCTACAATTCAAAATCTTCTGAACCATCTATGTAATTAATGGGGATTACATATTGGAATTTTTGTCATGACACATTTGCCAAATCAATGGGATACATTTGTTTTGGCAGCCTATCAAGCAAAGGCTAGTGGTATCTTTATGTAAGAAAATGACTGTAAATCTGAAATAAGAAAAATCTCAGCAACTAATAACAAATCATTTATTTCATTTGGGTCTTACTGCTTTGTAAACAGGTTAAAAAACACTGTAATACTCTAAGCTTCTCTTTTCCACACTAGACACACTTCTAGTTGTATTCTCCATACTATTAGACTGTATAGTGATGTGATTCCCAAGTAGATTTTAATCTTCCCATTGAGTGTGTCATGGTACAAATCACTATTTGTTTTTGATGTTTTTTAGGGATGTGCAATGTGCATAACATAATGACAAAGAAATTTTGAAAAGGTTATGTTTGCCCATTTTAAGGGAGTGGGAGAAATAACAGCAGTTTGTTCTTCAACATGAATCTGATATCGATTTGAACTGTGTTTTACAAGTTTATTAAAAAAGACAGGGTTTAATGGAGCGTGCATAAAAATGTACTGTGTTTTCACCTTTTGTTTATATATAAATGTTTATGAGTATACAGGCCTATCTATAAGTGGATAAGTCTGTATATGTATATATATCACACACACATACAACCTCCATGTCCTTGGGTCCTGGGTTTTTGAAGAAGTGCTAAAACATAAATAGAATAAATCTTGCTGTGGAAATACCATGCTTTAGAACAAATCCTTTTTGATCCTAACGCTTCTGAAAACTAGGTCTGACTCTGGGAATTTTTCCCAGCTACAGAAAATCACTTCCGTTATCACCCCCACCCCCAATTTGGCTGTTGAGCATTTTACACATCCCTGATATGTTGTATATTGTGATCCAAAGTTACTACAAGTAGGTTTAAGAGAATTTTTATCTGTGACTTTGGAAACAATATTCCATTGCAAATTAATAAATAATCCCACTGCTTAGCTAACCAACATTTTTTTTTTAAGAAGGTCATTTGAAAAATTAATAGAACAATGAAATAACAAAGTTTAACAAATTTATCTTGGATTGCATTTATCCATTTGTGTAATACATGATTTTTTTTTATATTCTTTTTAGTATTCAGTGGAAATTTTGTTCCTGAAAAAGACAAAGGGTTAGAGTTAATGTGCTGTAGATACACACACAGAGAATAGGCCATATATTTACTAGAAGCAGCTTTATGTCTAGCTTGTGTCTTTTTGTTTGTTGGCTTGTTTGTTTTTAATAATTCCTGAGAGATGTCTCTGGAAGGAAAAGTGTTTTGAAAACTAATGACTATTTTTGAGGACAAAAATGACAACTTAAGCTAATTTCTTAAATACAGTAGGATAACTTTCAGGACAATATTGCCTCACAACCCTGCTCACATTGAGAAGTCTTTTTTTCGTTTCCCCTTAGCTGTTCTGACTGGATTTTTCTACAGAAGCTATGGAAGATTATCTTTGTTCTCGTTTGCTGCTATTTCCTGTCCTACTTTAAGAAATATAAATACATAGAAATGGTGCATCTTTAACATTTGTTTGTACATGTATAAATGTCTTGTATTTTAATTCGTTTTTAGCATGTAGCAACACGAATTGTTCAAGGGTAAGCCACAACATCTAAAAATCACTCCTAGATACGAACAATAAAGGAAAAAAAATGGTACCGATTTAGGAGGAAACAAAGCCGCTGTCGCTGGGTTTTCTGTGCAGCCTGCAGTGACTTCCGACACACGAGGAGAAGCTGTCACTGTAAACCAAGTCATCCTTGTTGGGAGAGCGCCACAGCCTGCTGCTTAGTTGAGTTACCAGACATCCTCCACTTCCGAAGCAGCGAACGTCGAATCTCAGGGATGGTCCTCAACTGGATCCAAGTGTAACGAGCCCTGTTTGAATAATGAGGGAGGGGGAGAGTGATCCATCCACAATCCGGAAGCAGATTTGCAGAGGTTTCCTGCACTGTTGTTTGACACTGCCCTGTTGATGCCCTTTCTTCCTGTTTCCTGTGTTTTCTCTGTCTGCTGTCTAACCCTGTGCCTTGCCTGGGATAAGTACAATGATGAGGTTACTGGTTTGGATTGTAAGTAGAGGAATTTATTAATTGGTTTAGAGGTTCACTGCTGCTTTGTCACTTTCTCAATCAAATTGGCCACTTATTTAAGAAATAAAAAGCTGGTAGAACTGCATCCTCCAATGATGATTGACCTTTTGTGTGTGTGAAAAACAGACATTCCAGTGCCACCCTGACATAACGTGCCCAAGACGTGCTGGCTGCACCCCTGACCGTGCGAGCCACAGAAGCTGGTTTTAGACATGGCTTGGGGAATAGTTGCTTTTTGACATGGCATCTTGCACTTTAGTAGGAGACTGAGACTGTCCTGTTTTGTCCATTGTGGTGTGACCTGTTGTGTGCCCAGAGCACTGCCGTAGAACTCACTAGTGTTAGCACGTCGTCCGGGCGGTGGGCGCTCTCTGTAGTCTCCGGAAGCTTCAGCTCTAGGTCACCAAGCCCAGTCTCCTTACTGTCAGTGCCCTGCTCTCCTGTTTGCCTCTTTCTGTTTCTATGTGAACTTCCAGATAATATCACTCGTTAAATAGTTTTTTTTTTTAATTTATTTAAAGAAAAACTATTTAGAAGAATATTTCGTTTTGTTGACAGTGGTGGCTTGATAATCCTTAAGCAACTGAAAATAAAATTGTCGAAGGAAACGGCACTGAAAAGATAGTTTATTCTCTGTCCAGCTGTATATAAGTCCAGTGTGTTAACTAATCTAGATGATGCAAAGAAGAATCACCTGGTAAGAGAAGCAACATGTACAAAATCGGTGAAAAAGGTTTCAGTTTTTTCCAGTGGGGTGGGGGGAGGGCAAGCTGGATTTACAAGTCACTACTGGACTGAACTGGCCTTTTAATCTTTCCACTCTATCATGTAAGTAGCTGCTTTCTTGTCCTGCCTATCCTCCAGGCGTCCCTAAAGCTCACTCTGAAGATGGTAGAAACAAACACACAATCTTCGAGTTTAGAAGTTGATCCTGACACTGACATGAAGGCGAACGTTGATTTCATGCGAACGAACAGTTACAGAGGTGGTGATTGGAGAAAACCGTTCCCCAGATTGTAAGAGTTAACTGAAGATATTGACACAATTAAAAAAAAAAAAATCAGTAAAGGAATGTATATAATATTGCTCTTGTGTTTTACAGTAAGATTTGTTGCTCTCAGACTGTGTAAAACAAGATTTATTCATGTTTTCTGCATATTAAAAAAATCTTATTGTACCAATTGGTAAACTATTAAATGCCTATAAAACTAGATGTGATTTTTATTTTTCCGGTCTTTTTGTGCACAGATTAAAAACCTTTTAAATTGAGTCCTAATAGGAAGCAGGGTTGTGTTCAGCACCAGTCATAGGGAGAGTAAGAAGCAAGTTGCTGGCAGGGCAGCAGGGCCTTACTTTAAGGACAGAGCCAGCACTGCCTTTGCTGTCCGCTTCCTTCACCTGATTTGTGGGAGGGAGCTAGGAGTACAGCTGCAGCGGCTCGCACAACCCACTGGGTCGAGCAGTTTTCTGAGGTTCTGCCCTTCCCTCCAGCAGCTATCTCTGATAGTGGCTACAGCTGAGGCCAGGAAGGACATTTTAAAACCCCCTTGCAAGGATTTGGTCCTGGGGTGGCGGTCAGGGCCCCCGGCGAGAAGTGACTCTACTGCCTTTTGTCTTGCTAATGAGTGAGCCTTTTTATTCTGCCCAGTGGTCTTGGATTCTTGGAGATAGTTAAATGCTCTTTGTGACCCCGTGGACTGAAGCACACCAGGCTTCCCTGTCCTTCACCATCTCCTGGAGTTTGTTCAAACTCCTGTCCGTTGAGTGGGTGATGCCATCCAACCATTTCATCCTCTGTCACCCCCTTCTGCCCTCAATCTTTCCCAGCATGAGGGTCTATTCTAATACTGTTTTAAGTTTGGTCAAAATGTACCAAGAATCCCAACCCTTTTCCCCAGATGCCCCATGGCTTTCTTTGTGCTGTCTTTTCATCCCTGTGCTGCTGCCCAGCTAGCATCCATAGTGTCTTTCAGGCCCCTGTGAGGTCTCAGCAAAGGACAAGTTGGTGACAGCTTACAGCCCAGCTGTCATCCTGCCTGTTAGGAAAGTGGCCTCTCTACCCCTGCCCCTCCAAATGAGAGGCTGGGCCAAGAGCACCAAGAACTTTGCTTGAAGATAAGAGATTGCTGGGTTTTGCAGCTTTTCCATTTCCTCACAGGGCTCTTTTCCCCTAGTCTGAGATTCAGATGATGAGCCTCACCACATTCCCTCAGGCTGGAGTTCCAGCTTGAGTGTCACTATGCTGAAGCGCACTTAGCTGTTCAAAACCCACACCCCCCAAGCTTAACAAGACTGATGGTTGCGTGTGTTCCTGAGGTAGGATGAGGTCAGGAAGACTTGCTGGAGAGCTGGTGCTGTATCCCGGGTGTGGCAGCTCTGTCCCTCTTAGTCTGGTGAACCTTGTCTCGCTAGTAGACGGGCAGTTCTCCACTGCTGAGGAAAGTGACTCTGCGCTCCCCATTCCAGTGTCACCTGGGGCCTCATCAAAAATGCAAGTTCTCAGGCACCAGCTTAGACCTACTATATCCGACAGTGCATGGGTACATGCTTCGTCGCTTCAGTCGTGTGACTGTGACCCTCTAGACAGGTGTGGTGGGGGTGTGTGTGTGTGCTCAGTTGTGTCCAACTCTTTGCAACCCCATGGACTGTATAGCCTGCCAGGGTCCTCTGTCCATGGGATTTTCCAAGCAAGAATAATGGAGTGGGCTGCCATATCCTCCAGGGGATCTTCCCAATCCAGGGATTGAACTCGTGTCTCTTGCATCTCCTGCATTGGCAGGCAGATTCTTTACCACTGTGCCACCTGGGAAGCCGATGGACAGGTGAGATCCAGCAAATCTATTGTAACAAACCATCCAGATGATTCTGATTCTGATAAGTTTGAGAACCACTGATCTAAATGGCTGAACTAAGTTTTCATTGAAGAAAACATTTAGACAAAGTCACTGGTCCATGGGCCCTCCAGCTGGGGTTTGAACTCAGACCTCTTTTTCACTGACAGTTTGACACATGGGTTTGTTCCTTTGTATTTTTTTTCTTCCCATTCCCGTCTCCAGTTTATTATTTCTTATGTAAACACATGGGATAGTTAACATTCAAGGAAAAAGGGCAAGGATTTTCTCTTACACCAAAGTAAAGAACTGCCTTTCCAAGATCTTTTATACATAAATCCAGTAAATGAAGGGGCTGAATGGAAACACTTCATTTTTTCCTCACCATATCAGAAACATAACTAAAAGTGAATTTTTGACTGAGTAAGTTCAACACTTAGCCATACTCACATTTAAAGACTGCATTTTCCTGAAACTGTTTAGACACATCATGCAGACAACTCATAGGAATGTGTTGAGATCACTCTTAACTAAAAATAAAAACCGTGACTTTCTCAAAACACTTTGTCATCATCCCCACTTGGTCACCAGTCCTCTGAAGTGATGATACCCAAAATTTGAATGCCTGTCAGGTGTCAACATGTCTCAACACACCCTCTTCCTCACATAGACCCCCCTGCTGGTGGATATTAGCACATTTTTACCTAAAGAAAACAGGATGACTTAGGGTGAGGCCATGCACGTGCCAAGGGTGTGGAGCTAATTAGAGAGTGAACTAGGACGTGAACCCAAATGCACTAGCTCTTTTCCCTCAACCGGTTCTGCTTATATTAAGCATAAGCATCTAATTAAGTGTAAGGAGGGCCTTCTGACATCTTTCAAATAAACATTCTTTAACCTTTTAGTAATACAGGAAAGACCCTCATCCCACCCACCCCTGAGGCCCTGTCACCATACAGCCAACCCCACTGTGGAGTGACCATTAGGAATGGGGTAGGTAGAGGCTGGGAATGGGTAAGAACTCGCCCACGCTGGCAACACAGAAAGGCTCCTCAGTCATTCTATCCGAAAGGACTATTCTTGGGGTAATTGCGCCCTGAATGGCCTGCATCTTAGTGAGTTCTTTAATCAATGGATTTGCCTGTTTAATGCAGTTGTTTGTTTCCATTTGAGGAGGCCCCTGGTCCTCTATAAGGTATCCTGGTCATGCATGCCTTGTTTGATTGCTAGTGTTGACACTGGAAGTAGGGACCAGAAAATACTCAGGCCACATCAGGATACCTTATTCTCACCTTTAGGATATGTAAGAATTACTCAACTAAGTCTACCAGTTCTCACAATATTCATATTTAAAATGAACATGATGCCACTGACGAGGGCTTAGTTTCCAAAATTTACAAACAGTTCATACAACTCACATAAAAACCAAACAACCCAATCAAAACAGGGGCATAAGAACTAAACAGACATCTTCCCACATACAGATAGCCAACAAGCATATGAAAAGATACTCAACAAAGCTACTAGAAATGCAAATCAAAACTATAATCACTTCACCCCCGTCAAAAGGCTATCATTAAAAAGATTACCGGGACTTAGTGGTGGTACAATGGTTAAGAATCCGCCTTGCAACACAGGGGATGCTGGTTCGATCCCTAGAAGGGGAACTAATATCCCACATGCCGTGGGGCTACTAAGCCACAACTAGAAGGTCTGTGTGCCACAATGAAAGATCCCATGTGACACAGTGAAGATCCTGTGCACTGCAACTAAGACCTGATGCAGCCAAGTAAATTTAAAAAATTAAAATAATAAATGTTGGAGAGGGTGTGGAGAAAAGGAAAAACCCCCATACTATTGGTGGGAATGTAAATTGGTGCAGCTGGTATGGAAAACAGCAGGGTGGTTCCTTAAAAAGGTAAAACAGTTGCCACATAATCCAGCAAATACCATGTATCTCTTTCTGTGGAATCTAAAATACAACACAAACGAACTTATCTACAAAACAGAAACTGACTCAGACACAGAAAACAAAGGTTGCCAAAGGGAAAGGGGGTGGGAGAGGAATAAACCAAGAGCTTGGGATCAGCAGATACAAACTACCATAAATAAAATACATAAACAACAAGGTCCTATTGGCATCTTCTCGACCCAGCAATGGAACCCAGGTATCCTGCATTGCCAGCATATTCAGAGCCACCAGGGAAGCCCCCATTGTGTAGCACAGGGAACTATATATTTGATATCCTTAATAAACCATAAGGGAAAAGAATGTGAAAAATAATACATAGATTTATCTATGCATAAGTCACTTTGTTGTACACCAGATAGACAACATTGTATTAATAAGTCAACTACTACAATTGAAAAAAAACAAACAGGACTTCCTGGTGATCTAGTGGTTAAGACTCCACACGTCCTCTGTAGGAAGCACGGGTTTGATCCCTGCGGGAGTTCTTCATGTAGCCTGGGTGTGGCCAAAAATAACTGAGTTTGGAGGGCAGGAGTGAGTAGAGGCAGATGATAGAACTTAATAACAATTCTTTTAAAACTACTTTTTAAGTTGCAAAAGTTAACACCATGTTAAAAGAAATGCAACCAGGGAAGGAAAGGAGAGCAGAAAGTGCAAGGCCAGCCTGGGGGCCAGGAGGAGGCGCAGGTGGGCGTGGCTCACACACCTTCAACCTCACCTCCATGAACGGACCTGCATGCCAGTTCTAACCCTTCCTGGGTGCCACTGTTCACCCTTGTGTAAAACATCGAACTCTATCGACCAATAGGAGAAAGCGTAGATTTCACACCTCTCTGTCTTTTATAAAACAGCCCCTTGTCATTCAGGTTGTCAAAAGGCACTGGCCATCGCTAATAAGCTTAAGGGATCAACCATGAAAAACGGGTCTCAGGTGACTGGACAATGGTAATTAAACCTGATCCTTTCTCAGCTTTTACAAGGTGATGCCCCCACGTTCACCTGCTGTGAGACATGTGACTAGTGTTCACAGGATAAAGGCTACAAGAATGGGTGCATGTTCAGAACACAACCAGGAGACTGTAAAGGGGTGGGAAGCGGGCGGGAGGGAGCATCGCTACGCAGCGCTTAGGAGGAAATCAGATGGATGTCAGGGACGTTTCTTCTAGTTGGCTCAAGAAAACTAACAGACATCAGGACTGGAATTTTTGTTTCCATAATGTCACACACAAAGCACTCTCCAAGTATTCAAAGAGGCATTCAAGTTCCGCACGAGGCTGCGCGCCTGTCTGCTCAGAACTACGGCTGTAGACACTTCTCAGGTCTCCCCACAACCCTTCCCACCTCTTCACAGGTCCTGCCCCTCAAGCCCACCTAGGTGGGCTCTGCTTCCTCCAGGACATTAGAGCTCAAGGGCCTACATAGGATGGCAAACTTTAGACATCCCTCTACTCCATCCTCTGGGGCAGGGGGGCGGGGTTGGCACCCAGTCCTCCTGACAAGCACAGGGACAAGGGTGATGCCCAGTTACATATGCAACAGCCTATCAGGGCCTGGGTCCTCACCTGGAAACACCCCTCACCCCAGCCAGCACCACACAGAGTTCTTTAGAGGAGACAGTCTCTGTTTCCTTTCTGATGTTCATCCGTGTGCCCTTGCCATAGGTCTAGTCACCAGCAGACTGGTAAACCCCAGCTGGGCACCTGCGGCTCTGTCCACCCCCTTCCTCCCACTGAAGTGACGTTATAAGGATAACCCTGAATTTGACCTAAAGAGCTTTCAACTCTTTTTACTAGGTACTGCTTCTGGCAACAATCCTCACCATCGAATAAGACTGTACAGAACACACAGGAGAGGCTGGGACAGCAGGTTTCAAAAACTCACTTTATTCCAATGTGAAATGAAGACGTGATGGTTTAAAAACAAGAAAAAGTTCTTGATCAGCCGTGGGGATGCCTCGCTTGCTAGCTCCCACCCACTCCCTTTGAAACAAGGTGTTCGGACAGACCATACCCATAAGCAGCTCCCCGCCAAGCCACCAGGCAGAGGCCCCAACACGGGGACAGCTCCCTCCAGTTCAGAAGGACGGCCGTCTCTCCCCAGCCACCGAGAAGCAGCAGAGGCCAGCAGCAGAGGGGGAGCTGGGACCTGTGGGGGCCACAGCCTTCTGCAGGCCCCTCCCTGCCACCCCCAGGGCTCCTCTCTGTCGAAGGTGCCAGTGTGGCCGAGGTCAGGTAGGGAGCTAGGCTCCACCACCAAGTAATCACTCCTGTATTTGTATCTCTTCCCCCAGGATCCATGATTCAGCCCTAGTTCCCCTAGCCCCCCACCCCACCCCCCCCTGTGCGTTAGGCAGCTGAGGTTCAACAAGGAGGATACATTCAGACTAGACCCCAAGGTTAGCCCCAGCTGGGGTGCAGGGAGCGGGAGGCAGCATCTCCTGCTGGGCCCGAGGGCCGACAAGCGGGGCTGGGCACACGGGTGTCTGGGGAACTGCCCCTGGCCACCCCTTTCCCCACCCCCAGCACAGCCAGGCCAGGCTCCAACCATGATCAGTAAAGCTGCTGCGGCCCTCACCCTGCCACGAAGCTAAAGTGCTCCCCAGTCCTCCAGCCCTGCCGCAGAGCTCAGGCCGCCCGCTCAATCCCAGGACACAGGAAAGTGCCACTCTTTTTGGCTTCAGAACTGGACTTTCAGCCACGTCGGACCCAGGGGCAGTGGCAGCAGAAGCAGCAGCCGTAATGTCACACATACAAATGACCTGAGAAATCCCATCCGCGCGTCACTCACTGGGGACCGGCTCGGGGCTATGTACAAGTCAGGAAGGACGGATCAGGGCACTCGCAGGCACGGACGTACTCGCACACACCTGCTCGAGGATGGGGACCCACAGAGGCACCTGTCCCCCAGCCGGGAACTGGGGGATGCCCACACACTCCATTCGCATGTCTTCCATGAGGCCTCTGCAGCGTGTATTCATTGAACCAGTGCAAGAACATCTCAGGGTTCAGGCAGGCCCGGGTCCCAGGAGGATGCTGGGGGTGGGGATGGGGTTGGAAATGTGGAGGAAGAGGGACTTGATTCCTCTCCTGATGTGCAGGGCGTGCCACCTTCTCCTGGAGTCTGGATCACCGGGGGCAGCTGACCGACTGTCCGTCTGTCTCTCCCCTTCTACCCCTGCAAGCTCGGGGAGGAAGGGTCCTTGGCAGCCGGGGGCTGGGTGGCCGCATCCTCTGAGGCCCCCACGGGCTCCGGCTCAGTGGCCATGGGCTCCTCAGCCTTATCCCTGTTCCTGCTGGCCTCCTGGAGCTGCTGCCGCCGTGCCACCTCAGCTTTCAGATTCTCCAAGTCTTTTTGGCTGAGTAGAAGGATGGGGCGGAGAGTGGGCATCAGGGTGGGCCTGGGCCCTCCGTCACCTTCCTGGCTTTGCTTCAACTTGGGACAAGATCAGGCTCTGCACTTTCTGCAGTGCAAGTAAGAACTCCACATACCTGCCAGCCTCCAGTGAAGGCCTGGTTCCCATCCAGCCTTCACACCCAGCCTAAACCCTGTGCACTCTGGCCGCTCCTATCGCCGATCACACCCAGAACACAGGTGCAATGTGGAGCAAGTCCGCTGTAAATGCCCTAAGGCTGACCAGACCAAACCCGGGCCCCACACAGGCGAGAGGGACACGGGATAAGGGGCTTTCGAGGGCAGGGTTGTTGTTGCTTGTCTAAGAGCTCAGAGAGACCCCCAGGGCCCAGCGCTAAGGCTCGTCCCTACACTGACAGAGCAGGAGCTCAGAGAAAGAATGAAGCTGCTCTTTACATGCCTGCTAGGTAGCTTCAGTTATGGCCAACTCTGCAAACCTATGGACTGTAGCCACCCAGGTTCCTCTGTCCATGGGATTCTCCAGGTAAGAATACTGGAGTGGGTTTCCATGCCCTTCTCCAGGAGATCTTCCCAACCCAGGGATTGAACCAGCATTTCTTTAAAGTCTCCTGCATTGGCAGGTGGGTTCTTTACCATTAGCTCTTTACATACTGACATGAAATGATCGCCAAGATCGATTAAACGCAGGAGAAAAATACGTGCCTGGTTTGGTACAATTTTGTGCCTTAAGGGGGAAAAAAGATGACAGATCTGTGTTTGTGCCATAATGCAAAGTATTTCTGGAAGGAGTCACTAAGGGCTGTACTTCTCAGTCCGAGCCACCTCAATCCCGTAGTTAATAAACCAAGAAAGTAAAGGCCAACGTCCAAGTGGGGCCTCACCTGAGAGGAATGAAGAGGATGCCATTGATGACGTTCAGCTGCTCCAAGACGCTGGCCATGCTGGGAGCTGTGAACTGAGGGGCGCGGGGAGCATGAGCGGCTGAGGCCGGGGAGGGGGGGATGCCCACCCAGCCCCGCTCGGAGACCCACCTTGAGGGGCGGGATGTTGGCGCTGGAGCCGTTGCGGTAGATCTCGTTCATGGTGCGCTGCAGGGCCACGGCTTGCTGGGTCAGGCACTTGAGGTACTCGGAGCTCTCCTTGGTCTTCTCGTGGTCCTCGCCGAGCTGCAGGGGGCGAGCGGGGAGAGATGAGGGCCGCCCTCAGCCCCGCCCTTGACCCCGCCCTGCGCCCTGCCCTGGCCCACCTGCGTCTTGTAGATGGTGTAGCCTTCCTTCTCATGCTGCAGAGCGGAGCGGAACTCGGCTTTGCTCTCATAGACCCGGGCGACCAGGTGGTGGCTGTAGGGAGGCAGGGCGCAGGGTGGGGGGCGAGGGAGGGCGTGAACGGGCCGGTGGGCAACGGGCCGGTGGGCACTAATGGGGGTGTGTGCGGGGTACTCTAGATCCCACTCCGGTATCTCTCCAGGGGTAAGACGCCAAATCCAGGACTCAGAGAAGACATGGAAGGTGAGAGAAATTTCCTCAGGAGTCAGATGGAGGGCAGAGTGCTCGATCCCGCGCCCGCCCTCGATTCAAGTGCTTCCTGGGACCCTGTGGCCCGGGGTCTCCCTGCCCCCTGACCCAGCACAGCCTCACCTGAGGGCCACCTTGAGGGACTTGGGCCCGTGGTACTTGGTGCTGACGGCCAGCGCATTCTCCAGGAAGCGCAGCGATAGGTCATACTCCATCACTCCGTGCAGCACCAGCCCGATGTTGTTCTGGGGGCAGTCGGGAGGGCCCTGGTCAGCTCCCACTCCCCTGGGATGGAGGCTAGTCCCGCTGCCCCTCCCCAGCACTCACGTCCAGCAGCGCCATCTCAGGGTGGTCCTCCCCGAACACGAGCAATGTGAGGTAGCGGGCGCGGTACAGCAGGCTCAGGGCGGTGGACAGCTGGCTACTGGCAAAGCAGTACAGCGCCAGGTGCATCTGCAGGGGCAGGGCAGGTCAGGTCAGGTCGGCCGCCGGCTCCGCCCCCGCGCCAGCCCCGCCCCGGAGGCTACTCACGTATTCCTGGATGGTGTTGGGGTGCTCGATGCCCATCACTCGCTCGCTCATTAGCACGGCCTTCTGCTGGTTACTGAGGGCCTGGGAGAGGTGGGGGCTGTCATCCCCAGGTGGCACCGCCCCACACCCCGTCTGTCTGTCTGTCTCGCCCATGAGCCTCCAGGCAGCTCAGGCCTCTTCATCTCTGGCTGCAATTTCTATTTTTACTTTGCACCAAGGAGGAAAGAAGTGGTCAAAATCCAGCTGCTGTGACCAGGGAAGTCTACACCCCACCCCGAGGCTGCTTCACATTTTAAAAGACTGTCTTAGTCTATGCAAACATATGCACAAATCTAAAGTTGTGCTAAAAATAAAATATTCATATTACGACAAGGAGGCATATACAGGTGAAAAAAAAAGGAGTCCTATGGCTGGAGCCAAGTGGAGCACCTGCAGTGTGCCCGCATCGGAGGCAGCCTCAAACCCGGGGGCTAACACGGCAAGTGAACACCACTAGGCCCCAGGACAGTACAGCCAACAGCACAGTCCCTGAGCAGCTTCCAGAGCGCTTACAAGGTACTGACTGAGAACGTGCCCCTCGCTTGTCCCTGTGAAGGGAAGGAAGGCCCTGGCATCACTCCCACTGTGTCCACGGGCACCGCAGCTCTCCCCAGGACACAGCTGTTGGGGCAAAGGGAAACGGGGGGTGGGGGAGGGATGTATAGGCAGAGCAAGCACATCCCAGGGTTTCCACCTGCTCCTCCTGGGGAGGCCTGGAGGTAAGCAATATCTCTGGGATGACAGGGCTCCAGTTCTGCCTGCCTGGACCCCCCCATCCTGCTGGGCCAGTGGGGTGAGAACACAACCCAGGGCCCCACTGACCACCCCCAGAAGGTGCACAAGCCCACCTCGGCGTAGTCGCCCATGATGTAGTGGAGGCGGGCAAGCAGGCGCAGGCAGGCACAGATCTCCACGTGCATGGCCCCGTACACGTTGTTAAACAGGTTCAGGGCCTCGTTGATGAGCTCACAGCCCTCCTTTAGGAAGCCTGCAGGGCACCGGTGGGCAGAAGGTCAGGGCTGGCCTGGGTTTGGGCTGGGGGTCCCTCTCCACCGCCCCCACCCCCCCGCCGGCCGCACCTGGCACGCACCCTGCTGTACTTTGGCCTGCCCGCTCTGAAAGAAGTGGAAGGCGTCCGAGGCCTTGGGGTTGACGTGCTTGACCACGGGGAAGATGTTGAGCACGTCCTCCTCCGTGAAGGCAGGTTTGTGGCGGCTGTCGAAGCTGTACTCCTTCAGCAGGATCTGGGGGCCCCGCCCGACACCCACAGGGAGCCTCAGCCCAGGCTCACGTGGCCAGCACCACCCCACCAGCTTCACCCAAGGCCCCGGGGACCCTTCAGGACGCTCCGAACCCGGCCCACCTGGATGCCGGTTTTCAAGGAGATCTCCCGCAGCAGCGTGATCTTCTGCAGCCCATAGGTCTCCACGGCCTGGTCCACCGTCTCACTGGGGAGGAGCGGAGGGTGGGCCCGAGCAGCCCAGCACCCATCCGCCCCCCTCCACCCGAGCCCCTAGGCATGGGGGCCCCCTCTCCCACTTCCCCAAGCAAGTGGTCTCCCACAGCCGCTCACGCACCACTCGAGGCTGAAGTCAAAGTAGTTCTTGGCCTCCTGGCAGATGTTCTTCCAAAGTTCCTGGGGGGTCATGACGGCCCAGGCTGTGTTATCTGCTGCCCCTGGGGGCCGGTTTCGCCTCCTCCTGTTCCTCTTCTTGGAGATGAGCTCGTCAGCGGGCAGGTGGGCCACGGGGTTGGGGTAGGAGCTCAGGAAGCAGTTCAGGAAGTGGCTGATGGCAGCCGAGAGCCCGGAGAGCTCGACCCCCTGCAAGGGAGGTGGGACCGGTCACCACCCGGGCTCCCCCAACACCTCCCTGAGCCAGGCTGAAGGGAGCGGCAGTACCTGTAGGTACGTCTTGAAGATGTGCTTGGCAGAGCGGGTGATGAGCTCTCCAATGCCAATTTTCTGCACGGGTTCAGAGAAAAAGGGGGGTGTCTGGGTTGGGCTCCAGGCCTCCAGCCCAGCCCCTCACCCCCCCTCCATCTCTCAGCCACCCCGGGCACCACTCACGTAGATGTGGTCCAGCTGGTCACGGGCCGGGCTCCGCATCACCAGGTCCAGCACCTTGCCCAGGTAGCGCATGTTGATGCCACGCTGGCGCATCACCTCGGCCAGTGTAGCCCCGTCCATGGGCAGCACCGCGTGGTCTGTGAAGTCCTTCACCTGCGGGCTGCAGAAGGTCAGGCCCCCCCCAGCCCAGGCCCTCTGCCTCCTCCTGCCCCAGGTCTTGCCAATGGGGGCTCCCACTATTCTGGGGCCCTGAGGAAGGAAGGGACTAAGACCCCCTGCTCCCAGTCAGGAAGAGGAAAGGAGAGAAAGGATGTGAGCAGTAAGGATGTGAGCTCTCATCCCCGGCCTTCTGCACAGCCCACCGTCACCCTGGGACTGCTGGGCCCACCGGCAGGGAAACAGCAATGGAGGGCAGCAAGGCTCCCCTGTGATGGCACAGGAAGGAGCAGAGCCACGGCTTCACTCTGAGACTGAGCCTTGCCTCGAGGCTCGAGCCTGGAGCAGCGGGCATGGCAGGCTCACCTCAAAGATTGGGGAACAAGCACAACACCGGAGCTCAGGGCCGCCTCAGCAGGGAGCAGGCCCTCTGTACACACGCGGGGACTCCGTACAAAGCTTCTTGGAGGGTGGGGGTGGGTAAAGATGCCCCCACGCCCTCTGTCTGCCATCCCCTCATACAGGGGCTTTGGAGGACCATAACCCCGCTGCCAGCCCCCAAGGGAGGGCACCCAGGGCACAACTGATGCCTGCCTTGGCCCCTTTGTGTCAGTGGCACTATTCTGGGAACGAGAACTCCCCATCTGCCTCGCAGGTCAGGAGGCTTAGGTCACTCCTGCAAAGGCTCCACGAGTTCCCAGAGGCGAATGAGGCCACAGAGCCTGTAACCCCCGCTGCCCCTCCTTCGTGCCACCCCCTGCCCCAGCCTGCCCTCACCAAGCCAGGTATCTGGCAGGAGAGCAGGAAGGCAGCGGCATCTTTCAGCAGCTGCTTCTGGTCCCGAACCTCCTCCTGGCAGGACTCGGGGAAGCGCACTCCTGCGGGCAGGAGGGAGAGCAAGGAGGTGTGAGCTGGCAAAAGAGGCGGGCACCAGACAGACACACAGACAGACAGCAGCACTTAGGTAGGCAAGCAGGCCCCCAGCACTGGGCCCCCCGAGGACCACTCACCTGGCGAGAAGATGTCAGGGTTGAAGCGGACGTCGAAGGCCGTGCTGCTGATGGAACCCACTGCCTTGCACGCATTGCGGATCACCTCCCGACCCCGAGGGTCTGCTGTGAATACACGGCCTGTCAGGAGCTGCCCCACCTCCCCACGGGTTGGGTGCCAGCCCGAGCCTCCCCTGGCGGGGGCTCCCCCAGCAGCCCCACCTGTCCCGTCGTCCGAGGCAACGGTCTCTGCCAGCTCCTTCACCGTGGCCAGGCCGCTAGCACTGCTGCCCTCCTCCTCGCCTCCCGCCTCGGGCGCTGGGGGAGCGTCAGGCTTGGACTCCGAGGACAGGCCGTCGCCGTTCTCCAGGGACGTGGGGCTCTCCATCTTGCTGGCCTTCTGCTGCATCAGCTGTAGGGCAGCCAGCTTCATGAAGAGCAGGTACCTGGGGCACAGTGGGTGGGGTGGAGCAGGGGATGGGAGAGGAGCGACTAGGAGGTCACCGGTCCGGCAGCTTCCTGCTGGCCGTGGGGGGGCCTGAGCCAGGCCCCAGCTCCTGCCCTGCTGGGCTTAAGGATGTTGGGGCCCGGGATGTCCTGTCCTGTCCAGAGAGCAATGTCCATGCGTGTGTACATGTGCCAGCCCAGCCATTCTACCAGGTGGTGGCAGGTCACAGCAAAAATGGGGATCTTCCTAGACAGGAAGACAGCTGGGTGTCAGGGCTCCTGAGAGCACCAGGGACCCCTCTGGCGTTTTGAGAGGGAGAATTATTCCTGGCACGGGACATTTAATGGGCTGACTCCTAAGCACTGACCGCCAGCAGCAGGGACCCCACCTGTATCCCCCCACCCAAGGGCCATGGCACTGGGAGGTTCAAAAATGCCTAAGCAGATGTCCACACGCTTCTTGAGGAAACAGCATCACTTCAGTAGAAAGCCACCGGTCTCGCTTTTCTCATCTACATGAAGCTCTTGGGCGTCTGCCTGTGTGGGGGAGCTGGATGCCACAGTGATGGGCCCAGAGCTCGCTCCTCTTCACTTCCCAAAGCATCCCCCGTCTGGGTCAGACGCCAGCACCGCCCTCCCTGCCCGAGGCTGCAGCCGCAGGCCTGAGCCCCACCTGTGCTCCACGAAGGCGTCCACCAGCTCCTGGCGCAGACAGCACAGCTTGTGGCGGTGCGCGCGGGGAAAGCCAGCACGGGCGCACTCCTCGGGCAGCGTCTCGCCGGGCACGGGCAGGAAGTTGAGGTCAGGGGGGAAGGTGCGCAGCAGGTCCAGGATGTAGTGGCGCCCATCGTTGCCGATGATGCCCTTGCACTCCACGGAGGAGCAGAGCTCCACCTCCTCGTCCCGGTCATTGAGCACCCGGTGCCTCAGGATCTTGAGGGGCCGGCTCGTGCGCTCCAGCAGCTCCAGGTACCGCGGGTGCGACACCACCGTCTTGCCGAAGTCAATGGAGCCGTAGATGACGCTCTGCTCCTGGTCCCGCTCCAGGATGCCGGGGATGATGGACTGGGCCGTGACACGGTAGCCTCGGTAATCCACCACCACCGTGCCCAATGTGTACAGCCCCTCCACGTCCACCGCATTGTACGTGCGCACGCCGTTCAGGTCGTTGGTGGGTGCCACATAGGCTGCCACGTCCCCGCCGAAGTCCTTGTAGTGGTCGCGAACGTCGAAGCCCAGGCTGAAGAAGATGTTGTTCCAGATGAACATCTGCATCTTGGTCTCCTCGCTGGGGTTGATGGCCATCACGTTGCCGTCGATGACCGCCATGGCGCCCCGCGTGGCTGCTGCGGTGAAGTCACTGTGCACCTGGGGGCCAGAGGTCAGAGGGTGAGGGAGCTACATCTCACCTGGCCAAGCTCACCTGCGGCTGGCGGAGGTGAGCAGGACGAAGGTTTCGCACACTTGGAAAAGCACCAGAAACCCCAGTTCAGAAAACATGTAACACTTATGGGCTTCCCTGGTGGCTCAGCTGGTAAAGAATCCACCTGCAATGCAGGAGACCTGGGTTCGATCCCTCGGTTGGGAAGATCCCCTGGAGAAGGAAACAGCTACCCACTCCAGTATCCTGGCCTGGAGAATTTCATGGGCTGTATAGTCCATGGGGTCACAAAGAGCTGGGCATGACTGAGCGACTTTCACTTTTATCAAATACTCGGATATACAGCAGAACTCAGTGATTACAGGGGGCAGGAGGACTTGGGTGGGTCTGGGATCCACCAACTATATGCCAGGTGATCTCTGCTGGATCACCTCTCAGATCTGTCTTCATGTCTATAGATGACATAAAAGTATCGACCTTCAGGGGCCTTCCCTGAAGAGTCCACGCTTCCACTGCAGGGGGCATGGGTTCCATTCCTGGTCAGAGAACTCAGATCCCATATGCCTAGCAGTGCAGCCAAAAAAACGCCATCGCCCTTTATAAGGTGCCCGGGAGATTACAAGCCTACACGGCACCTGGTCCAGCTCCTGGCAAAGTGAGCACCCAGGACATTTATATTTCTTTACCATTATCATCTCTAGTAAAATTATGGGAGATTTTAAAGCTTTTTTTCCACTGAAAGCACTGCTTTTTCCTCATCTCTGTCAGCAAAATCACTGAGGACATCACAGGAGGACACGTGTGCCCAGGTCCCCATATGGCTGCGTTGGGAGGGAAATGGGCATGGGCATCACTCAGCCCATCCTGGAGGTGGCTCCCTGCCCCCAACCCCCACCCCCAGACTCTAAATCTCAGAAAGGCCAGAAAAAGGGGCTGGGGTTGTCTGCTGGGAGGCAGAAAGTGGCAGAATGGCCTGGAAGGTCCCCAAAGGCCCTTATCCACAGAAGCCCTTGTCCAGCTTCCCTCTTATCCACAGAAAACCAGTAGGGAAGTGGCTGGCAGGCCTGAGGCTGCTGGTCAGGCCTAAGGGGCCACAGGCACCTTGAATATGGCTCTTTCTCGCAGCAGTCGCTCAGGCAGGTTCTTCCGAGGCAGCTCCCGTGTAGTCTGCAGCTCCTCATTCCAGTCCCGGGTCTACACAGAGACCAGGAGGGATAGGCCAGCTCAGCCTGAGCCCCCACCACCTGCTCGGGGCAGTCCCACCCCCCTGCCACCCTGTGCAGCCCTACAGGCACCGAGAACCCAGCCTGGGCCCCGCAGGGGAAGGGAGAGAGGAGCCGGGGATGGCCACAGGCACCTGTCCAGGAATGTGCTCCTCGTAGCCCAGCCGGGAGGTATAGGCATCCTCCGCCCGCACACAGTCCATGGCGTGCTCCGCCTGGGGGGCTGTCCAGCTGTACACCTGGAATGGGGTGGCGATCCTCTCGAAGGGGTGGCGCTGGACCCTGAAGCGAGCAGAGGGGAGATGGGATGGCCCAATGAGCTCAGAGGTCTGCCCTGGGCCCCTTCTTCAAGGCCCCACTGTCTCCCCACTAAGGCTCTGTCCCTGGAGAGTCCAGCAAGGGCCCACAGCCACCTGTCCCAGGTCTGCTGCCTCGGGCGGGAGGCTCTGGGTGCTGCGTGTCCAGCTTCTTAGGGCAGAAGTGCTAGATTCCAGGCCGTCCAGGTCACCCACCCTGGGAGATGAGGGGCCAACAGGCCGAGGCGCTACCTTTTCTTCTGCAGGGCGGCAAAGTTTTTTTTGAAGGTTGGGCTGATCTGGTTGAGCAGCTCCACCAGGGAATGGCTGAGGAAGCGGGGGCTGGCAGGCTTGGGGTTGAAGTGGTACGCTGTGGACCTGCAGAGAGAGGGTGATCACTGTGCCGGGTGCCCCCCAGGCGGCTGCCCGCGGGCTCCCCACAGGCTTGTACAGGGACTCACTGGTTCAGGTAAAATCCGCGGGTGGAGGCCGTGATGCTGACTTGCCGGTCCTCAGCTGTGATCACAAACAGGTACATGAGGTCCCCGTGCATCCTGCGGTTCCCGGGTGGCGGGTTCCAGCCGCTCATGGTGAGCACCTTCAGGCACTGCAGGGGCTGTGGCAAGGGCTGAGCATGAGCGTGCCATGCTTCCTGGTGGGTGGTCCCCTGCCCCCATCCCCAGAGACCAGCTCCCACCTTCCAGTCCCGGTTCTGGGGCTGCAGAGGACACAACGGCCGCTCCCGGCTCCCAGGAAGAATATACTCGGGCGGTGTGCAGTCGATGGGGTCCATCTCCAAGCCCTTCTTCCGCTTCCCGCTGTCTGAGGGACCCGAGGCTGGTGGTCAGCACACGACACCCCAGGGGGTCCAACGCACTCCCCAGCTCAAGTGGCCCTGGCCTGGGTGCCTCCGGCCCCGCTTCCCTCCAGTGGGAAGGCTGAGGGAAGGCCCAGCCCCCTTCACCAGCCCCAGTTCAACTTGCTCCCAGCCCCTCTGCCCAACTGCCAGCCCCAATGCCTCCCGCACCTCCCAGGTCGCCATCGGTAAAGACGCTCAGGAAGGACAAGGAGTTGCAGTCAACCCCATTGAAGGCATCGGAGGGGTCTAGGCTCTTGAGCAGGTCTCGAACGTGGCGCACGTGGATGCGGGCCTCTCGCACTGTGTATGGTTCTGTCGGAAGGGGGAGGGGCAGGACGTTACCAGGGCAACAGACTCCCCAGGAGAGAGTCAGCCTGAGCACAAGCAGGGGTAGCACTGATTTTCAATTTTAGGCTTTTACTTGCAGATTCCCTTATGAACACCTAGGCTGGAAATCTGCTTTCCACACACATATCTGCCTATCAGCAGGGATCCTTGTTTGCAAAGAACCTTCTGCCAAAGGGCACAAGAAGTACCTCAGGAAGTGCACACAGGCTGTGGCAGCCCACAGAAGCCCCCTAATTCTCTGTCCACAAGTGTCACAGTGGCTAGGTTGTCCCCACATGCTCAGTCCAGTTCTCCCGGGTCAGCCCTCCCCCAGGGCAGCCAGAGGATTTACAGGACTCAACCTTGCTCCCCAACTCACGTTTCAGGAAATCATAATGAGGGCTCTTCAGAGGCAGGTGGGAGGACCCGTAATTGGATAAGTCTGGGCACAGCCGAGTTACTTTTCCCCCACATTCGTTCTTTGGGTGACATGCCTGGAACCTCTGTGCCACTCTCCCCAGGTGACCCAAGTTTACGGGATCTTTTCTTTTTTAACAAATAGACCAGCCTCATCATGCCAGCTGATTGCTTCACAAGGGGCCTGACTTTCACGAGCCATGAAACTTCAGTTTTCTTAAGAGGCTGAACTTTTATCACTATAAAATTTGTATAGGCTGATTTCAAGCACTTGCTTGCTACTGTTTTTTTAAAATCATGACTCTGATATTTAACCCTGAAGTTGGAGGGTGTGCCAGAGAGGACCAGAGAAGCAGACCTGTGCTGCTGTCCTGTTGCCACAAGTCCAACACCGCCCCAAGCCTCTACATGCTCATCCGTGACACAGACGTACCAAGATGCCAGCGGGAGGGGCGGGGTGGGGAGAGTGCCACCTGGCCCCGCCTCCTCGTGTCCCGCCCCCACCTTGGGGAGCTGCTCAACTTCCAGACAAACCTTCCACCACGCGTAGCACTGAGCCTTCCTGCAGCCCCTCCACACTGCGCAGCTCTGAGAAGTGGTCCAGCATGTTGCCATCCAGGTGCAACGAGAAGCAGGTGCGGTGACAGGTGTCTTCACGGTCCATGAGCACCTGGTGGATCTCCTGCACCATCTCCTGGGGGGAGACCTGCCAGGGAGAAGGCCACCGCCACCCTGGTGAAAACATACCGGTTTCCCCAGCCCCAAACACCTGGGTCCCTAAAATCAATGCTTCAAATACCATTTCCCCCTTTGTGGCTTGTATTTTAAAGTCCAGGCCCTGCCCATAAGTACTGTGCCCACCTGCACCTGTGTGTGTGTGCGTGCGTGCATGTGTGTGCAGGGTGTGTATACATGTGCAAGACAGAGCCTGGCCTCCTAACCCACAGGCTTCAACTATTCCTGCAGACTCTGAACAGAGCAGAGGTGTAAGAACAAGGAAAAGAAAACGGGCATCTTGCCTCCTCCCTATGACTTCCCCTTTCAGGAAGGTGTGGCCTGGGGCTCAAGCCTGTGGGTCCAGAAGATGCAAGAAGCCTCATCTGGTTCCCCAATGAGTCCGTTTGCAAGACCTCTGGGGAGGCTCTGCTCTTGGAGACAACCAATACCTCTCTCCTCCCAAAATAAAAGTGTTCGTTGCTCAGTTGTGTCTGACTCTTTGCAACCCCATGGACTGCAGCCCACCAGGCTCCTCCGTCCATGGAATTCTCCAGGCAAGAATACTGGAGTGGATAGCCATTCTCTTCTCCAGGGGATCAAACCAGGGTCTCTTGGATTGCAGGCAGACTTAACCCTGAACCACCAGGGAAACCCCTCTTCTCTCAAGCAGACAGTCAAACTCCAGCCAGAGAGTTGACATAGCCGAGGCTGGGGAGCCTGGGACCCCAGTACTAGCCAGCCACTACTGTACTCCTCCCTAGACAGGGCTGGCAGTCCCAGCTGGGATCTGGCCCCTAGCAATGTGGCAACAGTTTGAACCTGGACTCCCACGTCCACTACGTGAGTGACCTTGGAAGGCAGAGGACCCTGTTTCCTGCCTGCGACCCCATCCTCATCCCGCCTCACAGGCCCCGGCCCCCAGCACCCCTCCGCTATCTTACCTGGAGGGAGAAGGGCTCAATCCCAGGAGCCAGGATCTTCACTGAAAAGCCTGTGTCCTGAATGACGATGACTTCCTGTCCGGTGGTCTCCTCTCCCGGCTCGGTCTCGTCAAGCCCGTTTTCCCGGGGTGGTTCAGCAGGCCCTTCTTCCTTCTTCAGGCTCTCTGGGCAGTCCCCATTCAACAGCATGACTGAAGGCAGCTCTGCAGGGGACAAGGGGGCTGAGTCAGATGGGCCTTACTGGTGAGGTCTGCCTCCAGCCAGGGTGGGCAGCGCCCTACAAAATGGTGTCTGCCTGTCCTCCCCATACCTGGCCTTGTGCCAGGCCCACCATACCCCAAGCACACAACTCCTTCGGCACCCCCACTCTGGCCACCTGCAGGCTCCTGCCTGCACCCTCCATACCCCAGGAACTTGTTTCCCATCTCTCCTCAGGACCCCCGTCTGGCATCCATGTGATTAGGCCCCCCAGACAACTCTCCCAGAGTCGCCAATGCAAGTGGCTTCAACAACACTCCCCACATTCACTTCCCCCTCTTCCCTGATGGACACTCTGGTCCCTTCCTTTCCAGCTCGACTTCTCCCGCAGTCCAGCTGTGGGTGTTCCGGGTCCCAGCCACTCCTCATTTCCATCTTACCCTTATCTGTGATTCTAAATGCCCTCCCACCTCACAGCTCATGTGACCCATCCAGGCTTCGATCCAGGTTTTCAACATGTGGCCATCCCCAAGGCCTTGCCAGACTCATCTTGTCAGAGTGGAATTTACCATCTTCCACAAACCAGCCCCTGCTCTTCAAATGCCCCTCACCACACCCCGACCTAATTGCAGGACGACTGCAGGCCATTTTCCCTATTTCAAGAATACCACTTGCTGTACACCTGAAATTAATATAACATTGCAGGGACTTCCCTGGTCGTGCAGTGGGTAAGAATCCGCCTGCCAATGCAGGGAACACGGGTTCGGTCCCTGGTCTGGGAAGATTCCACATGCTGCAGAACAGCTAAGCCTGTGTGCCACAACACTGAGCCCATGAGCTGCAACTACTCAAACAAACAACTGAAGCCTGCGTCTAGAGCCTGCACTCCGCTAACAAGAGAAGCGAACACAGTGAGCAGCCCGTGTTACACAGTGGAGAGCAACACAATGACCAGTAGCCCCTGCCCCTAAGATAACGTCTGCTACATATTACGCCAGATAAAGCCTGCGAGCAGCAATGAAGACCCAGTGCAATTAAAAAAAAAAAAAAAACAAACCCTTAACACTGTAAGTCAACTGTATTTAAAACAAAAACAAAAACACCTTGTATATGTACTAGTCCTAACTAAGTGTGTATATGCACATTTACATCTTTGCCAGTAGAAAGACTAAAAGACCAGAATTCAGTGGCTTTCCTTGAATAGGATTAAGAGTGATTTAACCTTTTCCTTATAAGTCTGTACTTTCCTTACTGTAGGACACAATTGTTTAACTAGCATTTATTTTAGGGTATGATTTAGAAAAAACAATGTATGAGTGTTTTTTGAGAAAACTAGGACCCTGAAACTATAGGGAGCAAATTCTCTGAGCAACTTTGTGAACTGTTCATATTTTATATTTGAAATTGACAAGTAATCTTCATTTTCACAGTATGACCATATCCTTAAGATGAGTAGCTTAAATGTGATCCAAAGACAACACTTGTGCTTCCACGAATGAAATTCTGGTCACTAGAGATAATCGCTTTTTGAAATAAAGCGCTTCTTAAGTTGCTGTTAAATGTGACCATAGTAAAAAGATAAAATGCTTCAATTAATGGTAAACCTGCATAATTAATGGTTAATATGAGTAAATGAAAACCCAAATCAAATCAAATAAACACAGCCATTTTGCCTCTTCCAAAAACAATAAAAAGGTACCACTTAGAATGTTCTAACACTCTCCACTGTTTACAGGATCCAAACGTCTTGGGCCTAACGTCCCTCTCAGCTCCTGCGTTCTCTCCATCAAGGTGCAGCTGCTCCAGACTACTCAGGAATCTCAGAACAGGCCACACACCTTGCCTCCTACCTGTGCTTTGGTGTGCTGCCCCTTATACACCACTCCATCTGGCAGGCTCTTACTCATCCGTCAAGGCCTAGGTGAAATAAACCTTCCTGGAAGCCTGACCAATGACTCCTGACAGCACTTGGGGTGGCTGTTCACACTAGCAGCTGTCTCCCTCCTTCTGTCCTGCCCACTCAACAGAAAGGCTCTGAACAAATGAATTAATTACTGTAAAAGCCTAACATCTGTGAATAGCAATGGACTCACATGTGGGGAGAGGAGGAGCAGGTGACAACACCTTCCATTTCTCCCCCAGGAACTAGGGGGAACAGAGGAGACCCCCACCCCAACCCTGGGGCGCAGAGGAGGAACTCACAGAAGCCCTCCAGCACAAGAGAGGCCTGCCTGGAGGCCTGCCGGCCCTTCCCTCCTGGGTCCACCTCGCAGCCAGACTGGCCCTGTGCTTATCTGTGAGCTCCAGATAGACCAGCTCTCCAGGTCTGCTCCGGACCCCAGCGATCCCCTCTGGACTCCACCTCCTCGTCCCTACCCTGCTGTGAGGAGCGGGGATGGGGCACACCTCCACAGAGCTGTGTGGGCTCTACCCACACAGAAAAGTCCAGATAAGCCTGGCACATAAGGGCACACGGCGAGGTGGGGGGGGGGGGCGGTGTTTGATGTGGAGAAAAGCCACTCCCTCTTACCATGTCCCCTCAACTTAGTGATAAACAGAACTGCCAGGCACTCGGATACAGTCCCATCCTCCTCCCCCAAAGAACCACAAGGACCTCTCCTTTGAGTGAACCCCCAGCCCCTGGAAAGTGAGCAGCCAGACGGAAGGGAGAACCTGGCCGCCTCCGTGACAATGAAGACAGAACAGGGCGGTGGGAGAGGGGTGGTAGTTGGTCAGTTTTCAAAATGCAGCAGGAGACGTGATAGACGTGACGGCCTCCCCCACTGAGTCCTTGAGAAAGGCTGTGCTGTGACAAGTCTTTGGGACGAGGGGCCCCCGCCCAGTACGGCACAGCCGCTTTGAGGTCTGAGACCCCAAAAGCAGGAAGGCAGAGACCTGGACCTAGACAGGTGTCCTGTGCTCCCTGAGTCCGGGTTGAGAGGACAGAGGAGGGCCAGGGCGGTCATAGCTTCCGTTCCCCCTCCCTGGCCAGGGACCCTGCCCAAGAGGCAGGTACTATACACCAGGTTCCCCCCCAGGGGGCACGCAATGCCCTACCAGATTTCAAAGGGATGTGGCTGGTTTCCAGGGGCCTCCACTCCCCTAAGGACAGCCTGCCCTGCCCTTCCTCTTTCCTCCAAAGGACCCTGAGGGTCTCCCTACCGCCGGATCAAGGCCCAGTGACCTCCCCACAAGAGGCTAGCTCACTGCCCCCACAGCCCACCTGGTGTGGTTGGCCGTCGCCCCTTCCTGGGTTCTGGACTCACGGGACCTCCGTGGCAGCGAAGCCCCCCGCTCTGCGGCTCAGGCCCGGCACTGCCCGTGTCCCTTGTTCTGGGCTGCGCCTCCACCTTGGCCCCCATGCAGCTGGTCGGCCCCGGGCTGGAGCTCTGGTTGGCTTCGGGTTTCAGTGGGGCCAGGCCTGCCGTGGCAGCCCTGGGAAGGGCACACTCCCCCTGCCTTGCATCCTGCTCAAGGTCGGCCAGGACGGCTGTGGGCCAGGAGGCCCTGGTGGCTTCGGGACCCCGGGTAAAGCTGCCACCAGGGCTCAGGCCCGCCTCCCCAGATCCCCCCCAAAGGGGGTCACTGCTGATGAAGCAGTTAGTGGGGCAGGAGAACCCGGCGTCTGGGCTACCTGGGACCCTCCAGATCGAGGGCCCCGGTGACTGGCTGGCAGGGGTAGGGCCCAGCAAGGGGGTCCTCTCCTCTGCCCCAACTCCAGTGGGGGTGGGCAGGACCGCTTCCGCCAGCTGCCGGCAACAGCTGGCGCAGACCCGGGCCCAGGCCATGAGGTGGCCGCTCCCTGTCCACTGGCGGCCGCTGAGTGCCCTGCCTGCCTCCTCCTGGATCAAGTGGCCGGCGGGGGCCTCTGGCTTATGCTGCCCCCTGCAGGTGACCTGGCAGCTCTCCCCTTCCTGGGAGACACCCGTTCTGGTGGGAGGGGGGAGGGGCCCCCAGACTCCCAGAGGACAACTGCACCCAGTGCCCCGGCCTCCAGCTCCACCAAGGAGCTGGCAGGCTCCGACTTCCCTTCCCAGCAGCCCCTGCGCTGCCGGGAGAAAACCAAGTCTCTCCCCTGGGGAAAACAGAGCTGGCAGCAAGAGACCCAAGGCCGTGCGGTGGTAGAGAAGGAACATGCCCAGCCTCGCCAGGGCGCCTTCCTAGGGCCTCTGACTTGTTGCCAGGGCCCAGGCAGGGCTGCTCCGGCATCCATACTAACCAGGGTGGGGGCGGGGTTCTCTTTGGCCCCCTTCCCTCAGCTCCAGTCCTGTCCAGACAGCCCTGAAGGGCTGGCATGCAGCAGGCCCTTGGTTCCCTGCAGCCCCCACCAAGGGTTTCTGGCTCGCACACCCTGAGTGGAAGGTACAGAGGACCAGGCAGGGCCCCTCTGCTCCCACTACCCTCCCCAAACAAGCCCTAACCCTCTGGAGAGGAGGGCGGGGCGGGGCAGCCTGGCAAAGACCCTCGAGGAGCTGCTTCCACCATCCCCATCCTGGTTACCACAGAGCCAAGACTCACTCTAGGCCCGGTTCACGGCAGGTCCCTCCAACAGCTTGACCAACCCATCTCACTTGAGGAAACTAAGACTCCAAAATGTTAAGAGCAAGCAGGCTGCCCAAGGTTGCAGAGGCAACAGGCAGCCAAGCCAGGTCAAGAAAAGACCAGGTCTGTCAGAGGTCCAAGCCCAGGCCTGAGTACCACCCCCTAGGCTGTAGCCCCCACCGGGTAAACAGGAACCCCTTCCTCTATCCATACCCAAGCCTCCACACCATGCTTTCTTACCCCAGGGGGAAACCCCTCAGGATCTAGGCTGTAGGGAAGGAGATGAGTGATCCTCTGCAGAAGGGGAAGGGGTTGCCCAAACAGCATGGCACACCCCCCACCCCAAGTCTTCACCGGCCAGACCAGAATGAAGAGATAAAGCACAGCCCTGCCCTGGCCTGGAAGAAAACGAATCCAATGGGCAGCAGAGAGGAGTTAGAAAAGAAATGTAAGCCATCCCAAGTGGCTCCTGTGTGCATTCTCCAGCCTGGCATGGCCTCACTCAGTAGACTGTGCCAGGGCCAGGCCCCGCCCCAGCCAAAACCTCTGCAGGTGAGGCTCCGGGCAGGAAGTAAGGCCTCATAAAGGATCATCCCATCCCAGGAACCTGGGGCTTCAAGAGAAAAGGGTCGGGGCAGGCAGCCTAAGGAGGGCCCCAAGGAAGTAGGCATCTGCTTGCCTCCTTCCCATCCCCACCCAGGTCAGAATCAGGTCTGTGGGGCCTGGGAAGGATCTAGTGTTCCCTGAGTTGCTCTGCTCAGGCCCACCCAAAAGAAGAGCTCTGGGGGGGTACCATCCAGTAGCTCCCATGAGCCCCCAAGCTCCTCTCCAGTCTGCCAGCCCCCTGTCCCTCCGCTCCGGGCATGGACTCCAAGCAATCCTCCCCTAGGAAGAAGGAACTCGACACACCACCATGAACTTGAAAAACCTGCCTGTTCTCTTAACTCCTAAAAGCAGCTTTATTCCTAAGAAGGCAACTGACCCTTGGTCCCCCCACCTCCCTCCACAAAAGGCCTTGATCACTTCCTCAAGGGGGCTAAGAGTCTTCCAGAGCTGGGTTCTGAGGTCAGAAACCTGGGTGAGGGTCTGTTGGGAAGAGTCTCCATAAAAGCCCCATCCTCCTTTGAATAAATTCAGGCTGGCTGAAATTCAAGTCCTGGCTCTATACAAGCTTCCCAGAGGGTTCGAGAGCCCATGTTCCACCTGCTAGTAGGCTTCCAGTTTCCCCTAAATGAACAGCTAGCTGGATGCGCCCCTGACCCAGGTTGCGCCAGAGTTCCCTCAGAGAAATTCTCCAACTCTCCTCTCTCCTGAGCCCTGCGTTCTCAGCATCCCAGCCCAGCCCACATGCCTCTCCCAGCCTCCTCTGGCACAGGCTAAGGTAGCCTTGGCAATCTGGCCAGGAGCTGGAAATCCAAATACTAAATGGCTGTGTGACCTTGGGCAAGTCGCTTCATCTCTTCAAGTCTCTCTGCTGGAGAGGAAATCAGCCTGCTCTTATCTAGCCTGCTCCACTGATTCAGACAGAGCCTCACTGGGGTGAAGCCTGGCAGGTTGGAGTCATCAGCATTTGTCACTCTGCCCAAACCTTGGCCTTCTTCAGGCAATCAGCAAGGCTGCCACAGTACCTATGCCCCACCACCAGCAAACCTGGCTGTGGCCCGTTACAGGGCCAGAGAGCCCATCTAGCCCTGCTCTGATACTGACTCACTGAAGCTGGACAGGGAGATGAAGATGACAAGTGTCTTTTGAGGAGAGTTGTGGGAGTGGAAGGCAGGGTTAGTTCTGCACTCCCACGGCCACCCAGGACAGAGAGGAACATATCCCGTCTCTGAGGCTCTGAGAAAGATTTGGAGCAGACAGCCCAGGGGCTGGGAAGGGGCTTCCGGGCCTCACGGCTGGAGTCAAAGATGTGATGGAAGGAACAGAGGAAGCCCGGGAGAGAGGCAGTCCCCACCGGAGAAAAACTGCAGCCACTCCCAAAGTCAATGCCACACAGTCTCCACAGGGAAGAGCTGGGAGATCAACTCCATGCTGACGACCTTTGCCTTAAAAACAGCAACTCTGGGCTGACCCACTTTTCGCAATAAGGCGGGTTAATGATCAAGTTCTGGCACAAACACTACCTCCTGCCAAGGAGTTTGGCTTTGTCCCCATACATAGGTAGACACCCTCCACTCCAAATCTGCCCACTAGGCCAACATCTAACAGGGCGGAGATCAGAGTCTGCATAACAGGGGTTAAAGCCTTGCCTCTGGGAATGAACCACAGAAACCCCCTCTCAAAATACAAACCCTCAACTTGCGGTCTTCCCATAGACTAAGCCTGAGAAGTCCCAAGCTGAGCCGAACTCGCAAGGCTGCAGCCGGGTGCACAGGGAACGCTAGGGATCCTGACGGCAAGGGGGTGCTAGACGGAGCAAGTGTCAAGTGACCCCAGTCGGGGGAGTTCCCCAAGCCCGGGCGCGTAGGGGGTGGGGCCGCCGAGTCCACCGATCTGCGCAGCCGGCGCACCCCGAAACCGCGTGTGCGCGCACGTGTCCCCACGATCTGGCACGCGTGTGTTCGCCGCCGCTGCCCTCCCCGGGATCCCACGTGTGTCAAGTCCGGGCCGCAGCCGGGGGCGACAGTGAAGGTGACCTTCAGGGCGGGGGCGCCCGGTGGAGGGCTCGGCGAGATGCGACCCGGTCAGGCGCGGAGAAAAGGCAGCGGTCCCCGCACCACCCCAAAACCCCCCCGCGCACTCGGCCCAGTCTAGCCTCCCGCCCGGCTGCCCCCTGGCCCCGGCCCCACTCACCCGCCGCGCCTGGCCGCCCCTTGCCACCGGCCTGCGGGCTGGGCTCCCGAGCGCTGTCCGCCGGGGCTGCTGCCGGCAACTCGTCCGTTTTGATGACCATGGCGGCGGAAGCCGGCGTCCGCCTCGGCTATCCGCGCCGCCCGCCGCGCCACTAACCCAAGTGCCCTGCGCGCCGCTGCCGCTGCGGGAAGGACGGAGTCACCGGCCCACGTGGTGCGCGCTGTAGCCTTTGACCCCACCGGCGCTTCTCTGCCCCGCCCTCGCGCCCGGCCCGGCCCACGAAGGCCCGCGAGGGACAAAATATGCCACGCCTCGTTCTCTGGGTACCAACGCGGTGACTTTCTGGAACGCCTTAAAGGGAACGCTCCCTGTCTTTGGAGAGAAATAGGCTTCGGGCTCCCTCGAGGGGCGGGGCTACGGAGAGGCGTCCTTGCGGTTCGCCGCCCGTCGGGCGGGCGCCTTGACCTTGGGTGGAGACTAGTCTAGGACTGCTATTACATATTGTCTCCTCCCCCAGTGGTTTCCTGTAGCAAGTCTGCCAAAAGACCACGCGGTCTGTAATCTGCAGTGGTAACCTGACCCTCAGCGACCCCTCACCGAGCCTCCCGTAGTCCCTCGAAGCGGTGGGGCTCGGGTGCCCAAGGTTTCTTTAGGAGGGCGTGGAAGGTAGCCTAGGGCATGGTGACAAGAGGCAAGGTGTTAGGTGGTTAACTGAAGTGTCAGGGCCCACGAAACTTTGTGCTGAGCCACAACAGGCTCAGGAGCCAGGACGCCCCCGCTCCCTCCACCAGACGAGTCCTCACGTCTGGGCTGGTACTTATCCCCAATTTTGAGAAGCCAGTGAGTTGAAGTTCTTCAAGTACAGAGTGGAAGTGTCTTCCTTGCAGAGGGCCAGGAAGCCATGGGGGAAGCCCTTAAGACATATTCCAGAACTACTGGGAATTGGGAAGCTGCAGCTGCAGAGGTGGGCTGGGGCAGGCCTGCTGCTGCTGCTGCTAAGTCGCTTCAGTCGTGTCCGACTCTGTGCGACCCCAGAGATGGCAGCCCACCAGGCTCCCCCCTCCCTGGGATTCTCCAGGCAAGAACACTGGAGTGGGTTGCCATTTCCTTCTCCAATGCGTGGAAGTGAAAAGTGAAAGTGAAGTCGCTCAGTCGTGTCCGACTCTTAGCGACCCCATGGACTGCAGCCTACCAGGCTCCTTTGCCCATGAGATTTTCCAGGCAAGAGTACTGGAGTGGGGGCAGGCCTAGGACCTCATAAAAATTGCAAAGGAAAGTGGACTTTGTCCTGGAGTACCGGTGATGGGAAGGGGAACCAGTGAGAGGCATTAAGCGTTTAAGCAAGAGAAGGTTGCAGTGTGAGGAGGGATAAGGGGCACTGAGCTAGACAGGAGGGAGATGAGTTTGGACTATTACACAAGAAGGCTGGAAATAAAAGCAAGACCTGACTACAGCCCCCCACATGGAAGGTGCGCAGTCAGGTGGTACATGAACCTGACACAGAGCTGGATTGGTGGTCTGCATCCTGCAACCTCTGCCTTGTCTCTTCTAGAAAACTTGAGCAGGTCACTTGACTTTCACTCCTCTGAATGGCAGGAGCTTCCTCTGTCAAATAAAAACATCCATTTGTTTAGCCTCTCACCTAGTTGTTGGGAGGAGATAATGGTCATCAAAGCACTTTAGATAGTGTAAAATACTTGGTGATTCACTCTATCTTTTAAGCGAAGCTTTCAAGAGCTCAGTGCTACAGGAAGATCAGAGATGAACCAGACCAGGGGACTTCTTGAAGTCAAGGACTGTCCTTTATTTATCTGGGTATCCCCAGCATCTCCCCAGAGCTTGCTACATAGTAAGTGTTTAATCCACAGGAGTTGGTTAAATGGAGGACCTGGGTATAGGCAGAGTCAAGCCATCCTTTAGAGGCCTCCATGGGGTTTCACCTTCGACCCCATCATTATGTATAACATCTGGGCTTTCCGTGCAGATATTCCTTTTATGTTTTGACCTTTGTATCCAGAGCTTCAAACTGTTTCTATGATGCCTAGCTGAGACCCACCAGGCAGAGCACCAGCCTCTACCTCGCCCTAGCCTTACTCCTGTGTCCTCCTTATGCTCAAGGTCTGTGAATGCCTGCTGTCAGTGAGAGCGCTAATTCAGTCCAGGGGCCTAGTGACTAAGCAGTCCCAGCAGCCTGAGAACCTGCAACTTGGCTCTAATGAATCCTCTTCCCGTTTCCCTGGCAGGCTCCTGTTAACTCCCTCTCCATCCTCAAGGCTGCCTGCCCGGGTGGCACTCCCTGTCTCTGTCTTTATGGCCCCTGGGTAAAGATGCTAAGTAAATACAAAGGGAGGTTTATCAAGGTTGAAATCTAGCCTATATAATTAATCTGTTTGAAGCTTCCCACCTCCCTAATTATTGTTAAAATGGATGGGCCCATTCAGCTGGGCATAGCTACTTCCCCCCATCATTTTCAGAGTTCCCAAGGGGCTGGAGAGGTGAGCTGGAACCCAGCCCCACCGGATTGCAGGAAGAAGTCCCCTAGATCAATGGCCTGATTCTAGGAGCCCATAAGAGAGGAAATGCTCCACTTCCCTTAACCCCAGCCTGGGCAGGCAGAGCTGCCTGGAGGAAAGGGGTGACAGTCTCCAGATCTATGAAATGAAAGGATTGAAAAAATGATATGGGACTTATCTGGTGCTGACACTGCATGTCTCTGCTCTGCGGTGTGACTCTGGGCTCAGCCCAGCAGCCCCAGAGGAGTCTGGGAGGACCCTAAGGCCAATTCCTCTCTGCCTTCCTCTTCCTCTCTCCTTTTTCTCTACTTGAACATGGGGATCCCTGCTGCTGCTGCTGCTAAGTTGCTTCAGTCGTGTCCGACTCTGTGCGACCCCAGAGATGGCAGCCCACCAGGCTCCCCCGTCCCTGGGATTCTCCAGGCAAGAACACTGGAGTGGGTTGCCATTTCCTTCTCCAATGCATTAAAGTGAAAAGTGAAAGTGAAGTCACTCAGTCATGTCTGACTCTTAGTGACCCCATGGACTGCAGCCTACCAGGCTCCTCCGTCCATGGGATTTACCAGGCAAGAGTACTGGAGTGGGGTGCCATTGCTTTCTCCAGGGGATCCCTGAGTCCTGGGTAGATGTTTACACAGTGGGGAGCCGTACCTTCCCCAGCTGCCTGGGGAGATAAAAGGCCAGGGACAAACAGAGGCTTGGGCCATACTTCCTGGACTTATTCCAGGTCTGATCTTAGCTCATCCTGGGCTCAAATCTGATCCCCAGAGGCTGGAGCTAGGAACTGAGATGGGGTGGCCAGGGCTGGCTGTCTCCCTGAACAGGATATACTGGGTAGGAATCAATATGTAGGTAGGCCCTTCCACATCTGTGGGTTGGTTGAACTGGCAGGTTCAACCAACTGTGGATCAAAAATAAATAAATTTTTTGGAGGTACCACAAGGCTTGAGGGAATTCCCAGAGCAGGGACTGAACCACAGCTATGAAACTGCAAACACTAACCACTAGACCACCAGCGAATGTCACTCATGTTGTGGTCATGGGCAGTAGCCTGCCAGGTTCCTCTGTTCATTGGATTTCCCAGGCAAGATTACTGGAGTGGGTAGCCATTTCCTTCTCCAGGGGATCTTCCTGACCCAGGGATCAAACCCTGGTCTCCTGTATTGCAGATTCTTCACCATCTGAGCCACCAGGGAAGTCCAGACCACCAGGGAATTCCAGAGAACTCTTCAATATATATATATATTTAAAATATTCCAGAAACTTCCAAAAAGCATAACTTTAATTTGCTGCACTGGCAATTACTTACATAGTATTTACATTGTATTTATAATTATTTACACAACATTTACTTTGTATTTGCAATTATTTTCACAACACTTACTTTGTATCTATAACTCTTTCCGTAGCATTCACATTGTACTAGGAATTATTAGTAATGTAGAGATGATTTAAAGTATAGGGCAGGACTGAGTATTCCCAGCAGTCCAGTGGTTAGGACTCCGAGCTCTCACTGCCAGGGGCCTGAGTTAGATCCCAGTTCGGGGAACTAAGCTCCACCCAGCTGAATGGTGCTGATCTCAGTGAGGCAACAGTGAGCTGTGGTGTGAAGTAAGGTCTAATTCCCTACCCAGGTATTAAATCTGGGTAGTCCGGATGAAAACCAGGAATCTTAGCCACCAGACCAGCAAGGGCTAGGAGCTAGAAGCTAATTTTCCCTGGATCCTTGCCCCCAATGAAAAACACATTTATCATGGAGGCGGAAACTGTAAATTCAGGTTTATTATTAAAATTTATTATTTATTATTAAAAACATAGCACAAAACAATTGAAAACGTAGCACAACAATAAGTGGGAGAGCACACGGAGAAACGGTTTGTTCAGTTGAGGTAGGAGCAAGGCAGAGGTGGATAGAGGGAGAGGAAGTGTGTGGGTATTCCCCGAAGTGAGGAGGAACAGCAAAGTAAAGAGGCAGTGAGGTCACATTTAGAGAGATCAGTTCTTCTGAGTCTATGTCTTCCTTCAGGCCAATTATCTGGTTTCTTTTCCCACACCTGACCTACCCTGGGACCCTCCCCTCGGGTGCGCATGCACCCCTCAGCCAAGTTGGGTCTTGAAGTGAAGGCTTCTAGGAGGAGCAAGACTCAAGATGGCCTGGCGTTATCCCTTGACTTTTGACCCACAAGGAGCCTTTTTGTGCACGTGTAGTGTCTCCCTTGTCCCCAAAGAGGAGGAAGTGGACATCCCTTAATCCTTTACTCAAATAGTGTTCTGCCTCTCTTGTGTCCTTACCATGACTATTACCTTAAGGTGTTTACTAGCGACAAACACTGGCTATTTACCCTGTTTCTGTTGTTACTTCAATTTTGGAGGACAAACAGGAGGCTGATTGTAAATGCCTTAACTGGAGCCCACCTATCTCTTGTCTCAGGGAAGGCAAACAAGAGGTTAGTTGTAAATGTCTAACCTGGAGCCCATCTATCTCCTACATTGGTGTAGCCAAGAATAAATAGATAAATCCAGCATAAGGGAAAGTGAAAAAGCAAAAGTTGCTCAGTCGTGTCTGACTCTTTGCGACCCCATGACTCTTAGCGACCCCATGACTCTTAGCCCGCCAGGCTTCTCTCCACGGGATTCTCCAGGCAAGAATACTGGCGTGAGTGGCCATTCCCTTCTCCAGGGGATCTTCCCAACCCAGGGATCAAACCTGAGTCTCCTGTATTGCAGGCAGATTCTTTACTGTCTGAGCCACCAGGGAAGCCCACAGTATAAATCCACAATGTGCAAATACTATGGCTTTTTTTGTTTTAGTCTCACCACAGGGCTTGAGGGATTAGTTTCTCAATCAGGGATCAAACCTGGGCTCCCAGCAGTGGAATTGCAGAGTGGTGGCTCAGAGGGTAAAGCCTCTGCCTACAATGTGGGAGACCTGGGTTCAATCCCTGAGTCAGGAAGATCCCCTGGAGAAGGAAATGGCAACCCCATGGACTGAGAAGCCTGGTAGGCTACAGTCCATGGGGTTGCAAAGAGTCGACATGACTGAGTGACTTCACTTTCACTTTCAACCACTGGACCACTAGGAAATTCCCAATACTATGTCATTTTATATCAGGGACTTGAATAACCTCAGATTTGGTATCTGCTGAGGAGGTGGTGAGGGGGTGGGGATGGAGTCTGGGGGAGTGTCCTGGAACCAATCCCCTGTGTATGACTATATGTGACTTGGTCTGTCTCCATTCCTGACTCTTTCACTATGTGACCTTGAATCAGTTACTCACCTTTTCTCAATGCCAACTTCGGTGGGAGAAGCATCATGGGAAAAGAGGCGAAAGTCCCAGGTTTGTGAAATCAAGCTCAGATACCATTGAGTCTGTTAAACTACTTTTCAGTCCTGATAGCTGGAAGCAGTCACTCCCCCTCACCCCCCGCCCCAGAGTTCTGCAAATATTTCGTTCAGTGTACTTTATTAGTTGGGGTCCACTTGTTTCTCCCCCAGTGATTGCTCTTGGATATTGTCAGGATTTATGGGATTTGTTGTTGTTGTTTATTTGCTAAGTCACATCCAACTCTTTTGTGACTCTATGGACTGTAGCCCACCAGGCTCCTCTGTCCATGGGATCCTCCAGGCAAGAATACTGGAGTACGTTGCCATTCCCTTCTCCAGGGGATCTTCTCAACCTGGGGATCGAACCCGTGTCTCTTGCATTGGCAGGTGAATTCTTTACCACTGAGGCACCTGGGAAACCCACTCATGGAGTTCACAAAGCACTAAAATCCAACTCAAAATGGCTTTTAAAAGTGTGCTCCGAATTGGAGGAGGCTAAGAAAAAAATAACTAAATGCAGTGAGACCCTAGATGGGATTCTGGAACAGAAAAAAGACCCTAGGGGAAAACCTGATGAAATTCAAATAAAGTTTATGGTTTAGTTAATAGCCATGTCAGTTCAGTTCAGTTGCTCAGTCATGTCTGACTCTTTGCAACCCCATGGACCACAGTATACCAGGCCTCCCTGTCCATCACCAACTCCTGGAGCTTACCCAAACTCATGGCCATTGAGTGGGTGATGCCATACAACCATCTCATCCTCTGTCATCCCCTTCTCCTCCTACCCTCAATCTTTACCATCATCAGGGTCTTTTCAAATGAGTCAGGTCATTGCATCAGGTGGCCAAAGTATTGGAGTTTCAGCTTCAACATCAGTCCTTCCAATGAACACTCAGGACTAATCTCCTTTAGGATGGACTGGTTGGATTTCCAAGGGACTCTCAAGAGTCTTCTCCAACATCACAATTCAAAAGCATCAATTCTTCGGCGCTCAGCTTTCTTTATAGTCCAACTCTCACATCCATACATGACCACTGGAAAAACCATAGCCTTGATTTGACGCACCTTTGTTGGCAAAGTAATGTCTCTGCTTTTGAATATGCTGTCTAGGTTGGTCTTAACTTTTCTTCCAAGGAGTAAGTGTCTTTTAATTTCATGGCTTGCAGTCACCATCTGCAGTGATTTTGGAGCCCCCCAGAATAAAGTCAGTCACTGTTTCCACTGTTTCCCCATCTATTTGCCATGAAGCAATGGGACCAGATGCCATGATCTTAGTTTTCTGATTGTTGAGCTTTAAGCCAACTTTTTCACTCTCTTCTTTCACTTTCATCAAGAGGCTCTTTAATTCCTCTTTGCTTTCTGCCATAAGGGTGGTGTCATCTGCATATCTAAAGTTATTGATACTTCTCCCAGCAATCTTGATTCCAGCTGTGCTTCTTCCAGCCCAGCGTTTCTCGTGATGTACTCTGCATGTAAGTTAAATAAGCAGGGTAATAATACACAGCCTTGACATACTCCTTTCCCTATTTGAAACTAGTCTGTTGTTCCATGTCCAGTTCTAACTGTTGCTTCCTGACCTGCATATAGGTTTCTCCAAAGGCAGGTCAGGTGGTCTGGTATTCCCATCTCTTTCAGAATTTTTCAGTTTCTTGTGATCCACACAGTCAAAGGCTTTGGCATAGTCAATAAAGCAGAAATAGATGTTTTTCTGGAACTCTCTTGCTTTTTCAATGATCCAGCGGATGTTGGCAATTTGATCTCTGGTTCCTCTGCCTTTTCTAAAAGCAGCTTGAACATCTGGAATTTCATGGTTCACATAATGCCATGTACCAATGTTAATTTCTTGGTTTGGATAATTGCACTCTGATAAAATAAGATGTTAACATTAGGAGAAGCTGGGTGAAAGACATACAGGAAATCTGTATCATTATTGCAACTTTTCTCTATGCCTAAAATTAGGTTAAAATAAAAAGTATAAAAACCCACAAATTAATGCTGATCATTTAAAAATGAAAGTGGGAGAGGAGCTTATTGGTCTGTATAGTTGAAAAGGCCACTAGTATATGGGCTGCAGGCACAGCTGGGTCCAGGCAACTTAATTATCAGGAATTGTCCAACAACAAGGTTCCTACTGTATAGCCCCTCCAGGTTCCTCTGTCCTAGGGATTCTTCAGGCAAGAATACTGGAGTGGGTTGCCATTTTCTTCTCCAGGGGAACTTCCCAACCCAGAGATCCAACCCTCTCTCTGTCTCTCCTGCACTGGCAGGCAAGTTCTCCACCACTAGAACCACCTAGGAAGCCCATGGACTAACATGGTACTGTTATCAGAAGAAAGGTTGCAGGCAAAACCCATATGTCCTCTGCTTCCTCAGACCGCAGAGCTGGTACTTTTGCTCCAGGAGCCATTAACAACACAGACCCACACTGAAGATGTGCAGGCCTGAGGTGCTGAGTGTGCTGAGCTCCCAACGGCAGTCCCAGGACAGCTCTCAGGAGCGGAGGATAAGATCAGGGCTCTTCTCTGGGACGCCGGGCTTCTCGCAGCTGCATCAGATGGAGATGGGTGTCAGGGAAGGAGAACCAGCATTGCCGAAGGTGTCCAGAAGCCCAGGATTGCTTCTGGGCCAGAACAATGGGCAATTCCAGGCATAATACCCTTCTGATCTATCCCTGCCAACCCTAGCCAGGAGCCTCTGATCTAAGGTCTTGCTTCTTCCCTTGGGTTGGGGTGGGATGGAGAGAGACCGGGTTAGCCTGAGCTTCAGGACATCTCAGCTGAGAGCCTCGTGCCTTATGTGAGGGTTATCCATAGAAGGGACTTGGGAGTCTCAGCTCCCAGTCTCACCACCACCCCCCCTACCCCACTGGCTAACTCCCAAACCATTCTGTCTCCTCCACGTCCTTTCCACAGACCTGTCCAATAAGGTGGTGGGGGGTGGGGTGGAGTGCCCATAGAAAAAAGTTTGACTTCTGTGTTTTTCAGGTATTTTATTAAGAATAAGGCATATGATAGTCACCCCTAAAGCACAGGGCTCTATTTCTGTAGGTGAGTGAATACACTCTGAAAAGCATTGGATTAAAAAGCGCAGCCAACAGAGAACTTGGAGCAGGATCCCTCTGCCGTGCCTGCGGGGCTCCTGCCGGGTGTTTCTGAAGCCTTGCAGGTCCCCTACTCAAGGCCGGCCGCTCAGTGAGACTGCTTAGAGAATCCTGGCTCCACACAAAGAGGAGGTGCTGCTCCACACCCTCTTGGCCTCCTTCTGCTCCATCAGGGGGACCTCTAGTCTGCTGCTTGTTTTGGGGAAGGGCCACCCCATTTCAGCCCGACTGGTGCCCCAAACTGCAGGCCATTGTGAGCGGGGACAGTGGCACAAAGCCTCAGGCTGTATTGCCCACAGGTCCCAGGCTGGCTTCCAGAATGGGGAGGGGTCCCCACCTGCAGCTCCTGGCTGCAGCTAGGGCCCCTGAGTGTCCGTGTCAACACACCCCTCCCCCAGTGGAATTCGTGCAGCAAAGAGGGGAGAGGTGGGAGGGGGGACAGGGAGAGGGAAGGCAATGTCCTTTCTAGTCATCCAAACTTGTCAGGGGCTCGAGGAGGGGGGTCTCTCCTTTGGCAGGGTGGGTCCCTCAGGCTGGGAGAGTGGGAGGGCCAGAAGCTGAGGGCCAGGCTGGGGAGTTCCCCGCCACCGAGGCCAAGGGCAGACCACCGACTCCCAGTCTTATTCATTTTATTTGGCGCCCCGAGGGTTCTGGAGGAGGAAAGCTTCTCATCTATTATTTCCAGGCGAGGGATGGGGAGGGGGCATTTCTGTTAAAATTGGAACCCTGTATTTGCTTTGGACCTTCCCCCAGCTTGCTGAGTGGAGGGGGGAGGGATGGTTGCGTTATTTCCTTTCCCAGGCACCCCCACACCTCAGCTGAGTCAGTGAGTCAGCCACCCCAGCACTCCGGACCTTTCATGGGGGGCGGGGGGCAGGAATCTCCAAGTAGCTCAGGAACAAGAGTCACCTCTGATTGTTGGAAGAGCCACAGCAGGGGAGGTGCTGATGCATCACTTGGGGAGAGGCAGGCAGGCCACCAGGGAGGATGGTGGGGCAGGGGTGTTGTGGTGGCCCCCAGCCGGGCTCCTCGGGTACAGAGGAAGGAAGGAGGAAGAGGCCTATTGCTATAGAGCTGGGGGAGGCCAGCTGGGTGGAGCTATGGCTTTTAGCGGGTGGGTGGGTGGATAGAGTACTTCATCATCTTTGTAGGAGAAGTGACATCACAAAGTCACCCAGTTCACCCCGAAAGTATGGTTGTGGAAGATGAGGGTTTGGGTGGGCGCCTCCAGAAAGACCCCCTTTCCCTCCTCCTTCCCAGGGTCCTAGGCCCCTTCAAGTGAGCACAGCCCCGAGCAGAGAGAGAAGCCTCCTCGGACATGTTCTGAAAAGGAAGGCAGTGGGCCAAGGGTCAAGGGGTCGTGAGTCACCCACACCTGAGGGGAGATAGAGGGCAGAGGTCCAACCACAGAGACTGGGGAGTGGAGAGGTGGGAGCAGGCAGAGCAAGGACCCTAGGCCACTCCCGCGGCCCTTTAGACTGGACAGCACTGTTCGTCCCCAGGGCGCCCCAGTGGCAGACACAGACCAGGCCTGCTTATTGCTCAGTGGTCTCAGCAGTCCTGAGCTAGGAGGGGGCTGCACGTTTGTATGCTCACCGGTGTCCTGCTCCCTCTAATGTATACAGTGAAAGGGGGTGTAATTGGGAATCTTTCCCCCTTTTCTTCATGGGGCCGTGATGGGAAAAGGGTTCATCACCCGCTGGAGACCTCCCAGACCTCTGGGCAACAAGCAGAAGTCTCAGCCCCAGGCAGAGGGTCAGGACCTGCTGGGATGGGGCATCGTGGGTGAGGTCAAGGCCTCTTGCTGCCCCATATCCTCCCTTGGTGGCCCCTGGAAGACCTCACAGGCACTTCGGACTTGATGCACGACCAACAAAAGAGGGATTGCACGAGACGACAGGGTTCTAGGGATTTCTTTCCAGGCTGGACTCGGGTGCGAGCAACGAACCGGACTGGAGCTGCACTTCCCGCCTTCGGTCGTGAGGGGGAGCTGGGGAGAAACGCGTTAGGAGGTGGGGCAGTAGTCTTCTCGTCTGCCACTCCCCAACCTAGACAAAGGGCACTGAACACCCCGCCGCTGTCAGGTCTGATAGGATGCGGGCAGTCCTGGCGAGGGCGAGGCCGGGGCCTAACCTGCGTTCCCACCATCCCCCAGCCCACCGCCCCCAGCACACTCAAACTTATATCAACAGCTGCCACTTCCAAGAAGCAGGGCCCCTCTTCCTGCCTCTGGGTGCAACCAGCTAATTAGGAAGCTGGGCAAAATTAGCACCAATAAACAGGACTAGGGAAACTCCCAGGGCAGCCTTCAGGTTCCCAGCTACCTCCTGAAAACAGTTTTTAACCTTCCATCAGCCCGACTCTGGCGTGTCCTTGGAGTCTACATACCCGGGAAGAACTGAGAATTGGAGACAGTTATCTGCCACCAAACCCATTATGTAATCTTCTCTAAGGGTCTATGGGTGCTAATTTCCAGAAGTTCAAACTTCCGTAAGTCCACACTCCCCCCACCAGAGGCTGTGGGGGAGGCGTCTTCTAAAGTGTTCCGTGCTCACCTGTAGGGATCTATCAGCAGTTGGGGGTAGGGATGTGGGGGAGAAGGTCCAGCCTCTAGCCCCCAGCCCGAACCGCCCCTCTGAGGCAGGCTGGGAGGGAAGGGCGGCCGTGCAGGTCTGGGGGAGGCCGCAGCGGGGAGCTGGAAGGCCTAAGGATCCTAAGGGCCACTCTGGTTCCTTTCCGTAGGCCAGCCCGGCCTCCCCGCTACGGCCAAACGATTGTCACTTTCCTGGGTCAGGGCGTGACTCCAGCCCCGTCCCCTCCCAGTGGCAGGGTGGGGGACCAGATAAGGATCGGTACTGAGTCCTCTTCAAGGAAAAAAAAGTGCCTTCGCTGGGCCCGGCGGAGGAGCTCCCCGGCGGGAGAGGAGAGCTCAAAGCTGCAGCGACAGCTCAAAGCCTCGGGAAATACAAAAGGCGGGGGCGGCTGGAACGCGCGGGGGAGCAGGGGCCGCCTCCGCCCGCTCCCTGGGGGAGGGACTGGCTCTCTCGGCCCCAGGGACCCGCCCCTACCCTATCCGCCCCGGCCCGAGCTGAGTCGAAACCCGGGCCAGCCTCTCCCGGCTCCCCACCCGCCCGCCCCGCGCCTACTCCGGGTCCGCGGGCGCACTGGGCGGGCGGGGCGCGGCTGGCGAGCCGGCTTGGTCCGGGGGTTCCTGGGGAGGCGGCTGGCGCGGGCTGCGGCCGCCGGGCCGCTGGGGCCTCCGGGCGTAGAGGAAGAGCGCGGGGTCGGGCATGGCATCGAGGTCGTCCGGGACGCCGGCCGCACGCTCCCAGGCGGCCCAGTCCCGGCCAGGGCCCTTCGCGGCGGCCTCGGCGGCGGGCGGGCGGCGGGCCCGCTGTGCGCGCCGGCGGATCCGGGGCTCGGTGGCGGCGGCGGCGGCGCCGGGCCCCGGGCGCGGAGTCTGCAGTTTCTGGCGCGCCGCATGCAGCTGGCAGGAGAGGTAGGCGGCCGCCTCGGTGTGCTTCTGCAACTCCGTGCTCAGCACGGTGGCTCGGTGGCTGCGGCGACGCAGCTCCTCCAGGAAGCGGCGCTCCTCGGTGCGCAGGCTGCAGCGCAGCGCCGACACCAGCGCCTCGCGTTGCGCCACCTCCCTCCGCAGCTCCGCGTTGGCCGCTGCTCGCTCCGCCAGCTGCGACTCCAGCGCGCGGCACTTGCTCTCCAGCTCCCGGGACGCCAGCTCTGGGCAGGGGAGAGGGAGGGGAGAGTGAGAGTCCTCGCCTGGCCGGACCTGCGCCGCTCACCAGTCGTCGGAGCGAAGCCCCGCACCTCCCCGTTTGCAGGTCCCGCAGCGCTCGGGCTCAGTCCTTCGCCTGCCTTTTTCCTCCTCCTAGCTCTTGCCTCCTGCTTGGCCGAGCCTCTAACTCTTCCGCGCAGCCCTTAAGAGCAACCCCTTCCCAGACCAATTATTCACTCCACGACAATTTGTTGAGCCCTGACTCTGTGCGTCGTGTTGGGGATTGCGGATAGGGTGGTGAATAATTCCTCACGAAGCTCTCAGTAAGCACAGTGGGGGATGTACGGTACATAATCACAAAAGAATGTGTAGGTGCGTGTGTGACACCTGCCAACACCACGACTGTCGCAGGAGACTGTGACCTAATCGGAGAAGGCTTCTAAGCAGAGAAATGACGAGGCTAGGATCTGACAGATGAATGGGAATTAAGTAGTGAACAGAGAAGAGAAGGGTGCTTCCTACGGAAGGAAGGGCTTGTGTAAAAGCCCTGGGGAAGGAGAGACACATAGGAACAAGGGGCTGAAAGAGCTGGGAGTGTGAGCGGAAAGGGGAATCAGTGTGCTGTGCTTCCTTCATAAACAGCATTTATTACGCGTTTACATGTTTGTTGTCTTTACCCATGGCACTCGGTTTCAAACCTGGATGTACACTGGAAACATCCAGAAAGCTTTATTTATTTTGATCTTTGAAGCTGTAGCTTGTGAGATTTTAGTTCCCTGACCAGGGATCCAACCTGGGCTCTTGGTAGGGAGAGCACAGAGTCCTAACCACTGTACCACCTGGGAATTCCCTAGAGAGTTTTAAAAAACAGTTTCCTGGGCCCTAACAAATTTGGACTGAATCAGACTCTCCCCGGGTTGGACCAGCACACTGGTGCTTCTTAAATCTTCCCTGGTGATTCTAATACACCCCCAGGGTTGAGGACTCCTGCCTCCTGAATCATAAGCTCCATCTCAGCCAGGACCGTATCCGAGGACTGGTGCACTTGAGTGGGTATGGGGATATCAGTAGCCGAAAGGTGACCAAGGGAAGGTAAAAGGTGACTCGAAAGGGGATAGGAAAATCCCCAAGTGATTTTCATAGAAACTGAGAACAAAGAAAAATAGTTCTTAGGCCCAGTGAGAGAGAGAATAAAAACCAGGACACTGAGGACTCTTCCCTGGTGGTCCAGTGGGTAAGACTCTTTCGCTCCTAATATAGGGGGCCTGGGTTCAATCCCTGTTCACAGAACTAGATCCTGCATGCTGCAACTTAAAAAAAAAATAAAAAAGTCTTGCATGCAACTAACACCGGTGCTGCCAAATAAATAAGTAATATTTATTAAAAAAAAAAAAAAAAAAAAAGCAACAGCCCGAGGCACAGGGGTCCAGATGATCCCAAAAGCCATTTCAGAGGAAGAACAGTAGGTAGAGTAAAAGCTACTACTGTGCATGCGTGCTCAGTCGTGTCCAACTCCTTGCAACCCCATGGACCGTAGTTGCCAGGCTTCTCTGTCCATGGGATTTTCCAGGCAAGAATAATGGAGTGGGTTGTCATTTCCTTCTCCAGGGGATCTTCCCAACACAAGGATCAAACCTGTGTCTCTTGCATCTCCTGAACTGGCAGGCAGATTCTTTACCGTGACCCACCTGAGAGCCCCCAAAGCTACTGCTGTCACACAACTGTTCTTTCCTGATATCTGGAGACGTGCCTCCCCTTACTCCAAGCGCTAGGCACCAAGAGGTTGCCCACAACTGCCACTTATAATCGGAAGAATTAGTTCAAGTTCATAAGTATTTAGATCTTTATGCATGAACATGCAGGTAATTTGTAGGGCTTCTAACATTCTACTTTAACCTTCTAGCCTTTCCTGTGCCTAACTCTTGGTCATGTAGCTGTTGATCTATAAGGAGCACATCCATATGGCAAAAAGTCCATTCTTAAAACCCTTCTGGCCAAAGAAATACTACTTTTGTGGTTCATTTTAAATCAAGCATTTACCGAGTCCCTCTCCATGTCAGGTAATGTGCTTATACTGGAAGGCAATGGGGAACACCCAGACCTAGTTTTCAGAGATCATATAACCTGGGGATTAAGATCTGAACAATGCAACCCCTCCCATTTGAAAAAATTAATTGTGGCAAAAAACTAAATAGCTAAGTTTACCATCTTAACCATTTTTAACTGTGTGTTAAAAATGGTTAAGGATGTGTCTGCTTGGTCGGTCAGTCATGTCCGAATTCTTTCAGACCCCATGGACTGTAGCCCGTCAGGCTACTCTGTCCATGGGATTTTTCAGGCAAGAATACTGGGGTGGGTTGCCATTTCTTTTTCCATTTTTAGCTCTAAAGTACTATTAATATACTCATATTGTTGTGCAACAGATCTCTAGAATTTTTTCTTCTTGCAAAACTGAAACTCTACACTCACTGAATGCTATCTCCCCACACTGCTCCCCATTTTATGGATGAAGGGATAATCTATAAACAAACACCTTAGTGGAACTGCTACACTCACAAGAAGTCCTGTTTCTGTAAAATGAAGAATTTGCTAATGTGCACTTGTCTCTTTTCTCCTCCTCTGGACTAAGTTCCTTGAAGTCAAAGACCTCCTATTGCCATCATGTCGAATCTTGACATTTAGCATCTTGGCGAGTGTGAACACTGACCATGAGAATCACTTGCACAAGGATGGGAAGATTGGGGAGGTGGGTCACAAAGGAATGAAGTCAGGCACATGGACTTCCTGGAAACCATCTCCTTCCTGCTTTCATTTTCCCAGTTTGGATGGAGACAGGGATGCCAGGCGTGTGCAGTGCTGCCGGTTGCTCACTGCACAAGGTCACCTGGCTGAGTGGGCATGTGAGGCTATCCCCAAGTCTCGACTGGGCACGAAGAAGGCTTGGGTCCTAAGTGGTGGGGAAATGGTGACCAATTGTTCTCTTACCTTGCTGGTGCGATTGGGCCTCTCTCATCTCCAGGTCATGGGTCAGTTCTGGGGGCGGAGATAAGAAAAGGCAGTTGTGTGTATGTTAGAAACAGAGAAAGAGTATGTGTGTGAGATTAAGACTCACAACCCAGTAAAACTGGCAATAAGGATGCTCAGAAATCATCTAAACCACCCCCTATACCTATTTTAATGCAGCCCAGAGGGAAAGAGATGAAAGAGAGGTGTCAGAGGCACAACCGGAACCTGATCTGCCTGATTCTAAGTCCAGAGATCTTTCCAATATAAGTTCTATGTCTTGAATTTGCAGATTAGTTCAACCCTTGTGGGACGGAGGCTTGCTTTTGGGGCTGGTGGTGGGGGAAGTATTTGCCCCTTTCCAGAGGTGGTGTACAAATATTTAACATGCCAAACAATCAGAGCCAGTCTGGAGGACCCCTGCTGTCCAGGGCACAGACCTTTCAGTGTCTATTGGTGGGTCCGGGTAGGGTCCGACTTGGCACGGTTGGTAAAGAATCTTCCTGCAATGCAGGAAGACTTTAGTTCGATCCCTGGGTCAGGATGATTCCCTGGAGAAGGAAATAGCAACCTACTCCAGTATTCTTGCATGGGAAATCCCATGGACAGAGGAGCCTGGTGGGCTACAGTCCACGGGGTTGCAAAGAGTCAGACCCACCAATTCAAACAAAACAAACAGACATTTCTTACCTCCCACTATTTTGGTGGTTTGGTTAGTCTGGGAAGGCTGGAGTTAGTCCTGGGTGGGCTGCCTGGGGACACTAAAAGGGGATTCAGGGTGGTGGCTATTTACCAAAAGCACATGTGTGTTTCACTGGTTTCACAGCCAGTACTGCTGTGCCCAGGTTCTTTTCTAAACCCAAGCCCTGCCCTTTCTAAGCCCCGGTTTTGCCACGTTCCATGGAGGAGGGAGAGAAGCTTCAAGGACAGAGCCACCTAGTGAAGCAAAGCCTGAGTGGCTCTCAGCCTGGTGCTGAGGGCATACGGGTGGGGCGGGGGAGGGGGGTGGGGAGCAGCCAAGGGGCCCCTCAAGGGCACTAGTGCAGGAGCAGTCTCCTCCTCCGCCTGTCCCCAGTTCCCATCCCTTTGAGCCCAGCATGCCCCGCCCCTCAGCCAGCTGAGTCTGATTGTTTTTCCAGCCCACTCCCCACCCCACTGCATCCCAACTCCATCAGGGCTCAAGGGCTGGGAGAGGAGCAGGAGGGAGCCCAGGAGGGGCAGCTGCCTGTGACGGAGGGCACCTCTCGGGCGCACCTGCGTGTACCTGCAGGGACGCAGTCTGTGCCCAAAGGGAGAAGATGTGAAGGCGGGGGTGGGGGGAAGTAGCGGATCCCCGGGTCCACTGTCTGGCAGTACCAACAGAGAGAGACTCACCTTGTGGGCCCTCCGCCTGCCCCTCCTCGCTGCCCTCACCAGGCTCTTCTAGATACCAGGGGCATTACCAGAGGTGCCTTCCCTGGGGAGGCCAACTGTTTCCAGGAGACAGAGAGCCTGGAGTGCCTGGGCCTTTTGCTGTGACCAGAGCCTGAACCTCCCCCAGGGCTTCCTGGGGCCAACCTGGCCCCTCCTCCAAGGCCCTGGGATGTAAACCCAGGGGGGCCCTGGACTAGGTTTGGAGAGTAGCCCGAGGGACTCTGGCTCTGTCACTAACTGCCTGTGGGCTTGTTTCTCCTTAGCCTTTAACCACCAGAGTTGGGGGAGGGGAGACAGAATCGTAGCTGGGCTCCACTCCCTCATCCATCGAATCTCCCTGCTCCCTTTCCAACCAGAGTCCCGGTGATTTAGATGAGTATGCATGAGGGCACCGGCTTTCCAGGCGGCGCTAGTGGTAAAGAACTCGCCTGCTAATGTAGGTGATGCAAGAGACGCAGGTTCGATCCCTAGGTCTGGAAGATCCCTGGAGGAGGACATGGCAACCCACTCCAGTATTCTTGCCTGGAGAATCCCATGGACAGAGGAGCCTGGTGGGCTATAGTCCATGAGGTCACAAAGAGTCGGACACCACTGAAGCGACTTAGCAGGCACACACACTGTGAGGTCAGACACACTGTGGGACCTCGGGCCAGTGACAACACCTCTCTGTGCCTCAGTCTTCTCACCTATGAAAGTGTTCGTCGCTCAGTGGTGTCTGACTCTTTGTGACCCCATGGACTGTAGCCCGCCAGGCTCCTTTGTCCATGGGATTCTCCAGGCAAGAATACTGGAGTGGGTTGCCATTTCCTCCTCCAGGGGATCTTCCTGACCCAGGGATCGAATCTGGGTCTCTGGCGTTGCGGGCAGATTCTTTACTAAGAGAAAAGAAATACAGGGCTCAGTCTAGCTGAGTCAGCTCTTATTATCATCCAAGCTACCTTCCCAACCAGAACACACCCACCTACCTCTCAAGCCCCTTTAATTTAGAATTATCACCCCTTCTTGGGCAGGTTCTTCCCTAAGCCCTGCCCTCCTGGTTCCTATACCAGCCCCTTCTCACTCTTATCCTTTTGTACTCTCTGGATCCCTCTTTAATCTCTTTTTAAAAACATCTCCTTTGTCCTCTCTCCTCTCCCCCTCTCTCCTCCATCCCTTGGAGGAAGGGCCTTATTCAGTCATTTCAGCCCCATGAGTGGCTGCTCCAGGCCAGCCCAGAGTTATTTTTATCTCCTTAATCAATAAGCAAGAGGCTGCAGGCCCATACTTGTCTGAGAAGGAGGGTGGGGGCTGAGAGTGCTCTGTTCCTGCCTGTTACACTTTCTTACAGAGGATGAGATGGTTGAATGGCATCACTGATGCAATGGACATGAACTTGGGCAAACTCTGGGAGATAGTGAGGGACAGGGAAGCCTGGCATGTTGCTGTCCATGGGGTTGTGAAGAGTTGGATATGACTTGGTGACTGAACAACAGCAACCTATTTTCTTGGGATCCTGGCCTGCATCCTGAGTGGAAGGACCCAGGTCTTCAGAATTATTATGAAGCAAAAAGAAATTAGAGAAATAGCTACAGGGTCTTAGGGTTCACTCATGTCAATATCTCTTTAATGTCATTACTACAGTAAAAAAGTGGCATCAGGCAGGAGTGAGACACTGTAGGGCATCCATGCCCCCAAGGGCTGGCCTCTGCTGCCTATCAGGCTTTGGGGGAGATGACAAGAAGTCTGGTCTTGGCAGGTGGGAACTGAACCCATATATGGAGCTAGAGGGGACTGTGGTAGCTGAAAGTCAGGACTGGTGGCTTCTTGTGCCATAGAGTGAGAAGCCAGCCGGGTCACTAAAACCCTTTGAGCCTCAGTTTCTTTCTGGGGAAGGGGGAGACTCCCATGAGTAAGGGAGGGAAGGGAAGTGGAAATCTGAGTATGCTGGGGAGAGGATGAGTGGAAAGCAGCAGAGGGGACTTCCCTGGTGGTCCAGTGGTTAACTCGGTTTTTCCACTGCAGGGGGCGAGGGTTCGATTCCTGGCCAGAGAACTAAGATCCCATAAGCTGCGTGGTGTGTCCAGAAAAAAAAAAGCCACAGACGCTTCATGACTGGGCATGTGGAGCCCTAGGTTCTAATCCTGACTCTGATACATTGTGATGCTCACTCTCTGTCTCTGGGCCTCAGTTTACATATTTGTACAATGTTGAGATTGTGCTGTTCCAGCTGAGACACTGAATCACTGGCTCTAAGGCCTGCATTTGAAGATGAAGGGTGAGCATTTGGGCCAGAGCCAAGCCTCTGAGACGGCCACGCAGCTGAGACTTGAGGTCCAAGAGTAGAGGTCAGGCATGAGGCTTACATCATCCCTGTTGCCTCCCTCTGTCCTGCTTACAAATCTGACTGATTGCCAGGTCCCTCTGTGTCCCACTGGTCCTCCCCTTTCCATCCCCCTTTATCTCTCCCCTGGACCTGTCACTAGTACCCCTGCCTCCCTCTCCCACCAATTCATCTGCCATACAACTGCTGGATTGAGTTTCTTAATGTAGCGTGAGGTTGCTCAAGAACCTTCAGTGGCTCCCTACTACCCAGGAGGACAGGCCAAACTTCTTAGCCATCCTGATATTGGTCAAGGTCTTCCATGTTCTGGCTCCAGCCATATTTCCCATCAGCTTTAAGTAGAGGGTAATCCAGTCAAATAGAACTTTTCATGAACTTTTGACTTACTACCTTCTGGATGTTGCTATGCTGTTCCTTTGCAAAGTTTTCTCCATTCTCATTGCCCCATAATATCTCAGCATGTCTAAATCTTACTCAGCCCTCAGGGAGAGGAAGTGCTTACTCCTTGGGACAGTGTGGAATACTTGGCCTCATCACTTATGCCTCAAGCTGAGCATGGACCTGCCTATGAACTGTCAGCTCTCTTTATTTTTTGTGTATCTCTTTTAATAAATTTATTTATTGATCATGACACACAACACATGGGATCTTAGTTCCCCGACTAGGGATCGAACCCGTGGCCCTTGTGATGGAAGCATGAAGTCTTAACCACTGAACCACCAGGGAAGTCCAAGACTGAGGGCTTTTTAGGGCTGGGAGGTGCTTGAACATTCCATGTGTCTCACTTCCCCAAGACTCAGTTTCTTCACCAAGAGAAAGGGGTGATGAACACCTGCCTGGCTTAGGGAGGCTGAGGGCGGACACCCCATCAGAGACAGTGCTGCTGCTGACAGTCGCCCCCCAGCATCCCTCCAGGCCTCACCCGAGCAGCGTTTCTGCAGCCTCAGGATCTCCAGGTGCAGGTCTCGCAGCAGGGCCATCTGCTCTTTTTTCAGGAAGCTGATGTGGCGTTGCACGCTCTGGATCTGATGCTCCAGGGACACGGTATCCATGGCAACCCAGGCCTGGGCCCCACCTGGGGAGGATAACAAGGTGAACCCACATTTTCCGGGCCCATCCACCCTGTCCACCTTCAGATCCTTTCAGTGATCTTCAGTCTGGGGTCCTGCTGTACCAGATAGAGGATTCTGGCCCTGAAGTCATGTCCCCTGTATTTACCCACTGAAACATCTGAAGCAAGTGGGTGTGTTGGCAGGAAGTATCATTATTCCCATTCAACAGATGAAGAACCAGAGGCTCAGAGGGAACGACTTTAGTTCCTTGCCCCCATGAAACTTTAGCCTCTTCTATATCTCAGCAAGGAAAAGGAACGGAGCAGCAAAGTCAGTAAAGAGAGACAGAGATTGGGTTCTAGTCTGCTTCTTAACCAGCTGTGTGACTTCGGGCAAGCCCTCCCCTTCTCTAGGCTCTTGGTTTTCTCTTGGGTAAAATTAGGGGATTGTAGAGAGGGTGATTCCTGAACCCTCTCCAGCTCTGCCCTTGATGGTTGTTCAAGGGCAACCATCAGTTGGCAGGACTGATGGTTAGAGGGCTTACCAGGTGACTCAGTGGTAAAGAACCTATCTACTAATGAAGGAGATGCGGGTTCAATCCCCGGGTCAGGACAATCCCCTGGAGGAGGAAACGGCAACCCAGTCTAGTATCTTGCCTGGAAAATCCCATGGACAGAGGAGCCTGGTGGACTACAGTCCATGGGGTTGCCAAGAGTTGGACACGACTGAGTGACTGAGTACGCACTTGATGGTTACAGCACAACCCTCCTCCAATTCAATTCCATTTCTTTGACTTAACCTCAACCCAGGGCTCTGGGCTCTTCTAGGTCACAGAGGAAGAAGGTCTGATGAATGTTTCACTAGCACTAATTCTGCGGGCTGAAGGCAGGTAGTAGAAGCCCTTTTCCCAAGGGGAGTGGGGGAGGGTGATAGGAGACCCAAGGCGTAGATCCATGGTGGAAGCTCTGACACTCTGATGGGAAAGGAAGACTTACATCCCCGAATCCTAATGATGGCCTGGCTCTCCAGCGCTCCCTCTTCTGACCCTGCCCCATTTCCCCATGAGTCTCTTCTGGGATGATCAGCGTCTTGGGAAAGCATAGGCAGAGGGCAAAAACAGGAGGCAGAGGGCAGCGGAAGCTCAGACCTCTGACGTCCAGGTCTCAGAGCTCATGCCTCCTCTGCCAGGGACTCCCAAAGCTTGTGGCGGCCTTTCCTCCACCTGCCCTAGGAATGCCTGGCCAGGGGAGAAGAAAACCAGCTGATGGATTGTTCTGTTCAGCAATGGTTCCTTCATACAGAATTGCTGGTAAGCCTCTGCAAATCCAGCTTGTCCTTGGTAGAAGCACAGCCAGGAGGACTGAAAAATGGGAACCTCACATTCACAGGTTCCTCTCTTGGGGCCCCCTGTCCTTGTACCTCCAAGGCTTTCCCAATCCAACCAAGTGAGCTTTCATGAAAGCTGGGTGGGGGCGTTCTTTGGTTTGTGGGAATCACTGGTTACATTTACTGTCCGCTCTGCTATGTTTAGGGAGCATCATGCACATGAATTTACTTCTGCCAACCGCTCTTCAGTGGGCACCACCACCTCCGTTTCACAAAGATGCAGGCTCAGAAGGGAAGCGACTTGTGCCAGTTCGCACGGCCAGTGAGGGACAGCAGATTCAGTTCTCCAGCCAAGTCTTTTGAATCCAAAGCAGTTTCCCAGTATTTACACCAAAAACAGTCCTGGGTTTGAATCCTAGATCTTTCGGTTCCCTGCTGTGTATCTTTGGGCAAGAAAGTTAACCTCTCTGAACCTTGCTTTCCCTTTCTATAAGATGAGGCTACTCATAGTAACAGTCCTGGGATGATTGTGAGGGTTAAATGAAAAAAGAAATTATAGAGCATGTAGCAGAGGACCCGGCTCAATCAACGCTTCATCCCTTTTCCTCTCTGTCTAATGTGTGAGGAGGTTAATCCCTGCCCACATTTGCCATTTGCTCATCCTGCGTTCATTCAGTGATCTAACATTACCAACCACTGTGCTGGGTACAGGGACACAGTGATGAACAAAGCAATATTCCTGCTTTCTATTCTCATGGAGCTCACAGGGTGAAGAGGAGAGAATCAAACAAATAAATAGGTGCATTCAACAAACAATAAGGACTTCCCTGGTGGTCCAGTGGTTAAGAATCTGCCTTGCAATGGCAACGATGCAGCTTTGATCCCTGGTCGGGGAACTTAAGATCCACATGCCAAGGACCAACCAAGCCCACAGAGTCTGTGCACTGCAGTGAAAGATCCCGTATGATGCACTGAAGTTCCTGCCTGCTACAACTAAGACCCAATGCAGCCCAATAAATAAATAGTAAACAAACAATACAAATAAGTTAAAAATGACAACCTATAAGAGCCATGAAAGAAATCTGCAGAGTAATGTGTAAGAATATAAAGTGGGACCTAGTTTAAATTAGGAGTCAGGGAAGGTCTCCTTGTAGAAATGATTTTAGGCTGAGACTTTGTGGCAAGAAGGATTCCAAGATGGTCCCCAAGATTCCCAGCCCCTGGAAGACACAATCTCCTATCTTATCCCCATTCCTTGGGTGTGGGTGGGATTGGGACTATGACGGGTTTCACTCTCGTGATTAGGTTATATGGCAAAGGTGAAGGATTTTACAGATGTAATTTTACAGAGATCTCCAATCAGTTGACTTTGAGTTAAAAAAAAATCAGATTATTCTGGGTGAGGCAGGTTCAAAGGGCTCTTGCTGTAGGAAGAGATCTGAAGCCTGAAGGATATTTGGCTGCTGGCCTAGAAGCAGGAAAGGCTTCCCAGGTGGCTCAGAGGTAAAGAATCCTACTGCCAATGCAGGAGATGCAAGAGACACAGGTGCAATCCCTGGGTGGGGAAGATCTGGATTAGGAAGTGGCAACCCACTCCAGTATGCTTGCCTGAAAAATTCCATGGACAGCGGAGTCCATGGGGTCACAAAGAGTCGGACACAAGTGAGTGACTGAGCAGGCATGCACACTAGAAGGGAAACACTGCCCAGCTGTGAGAGAGCCTGTGGAGGAAGCCACAGCAGGACCTGAGCGAGGCTTCTAGTTGCTGAGGACGGTCCCTGATTGACAGTTAGCAAGAAAATGGAGACTCCAGTCCTACAGCTACAAAGAAGCAAATTCTGCCAACAACCAATAGGATCTTGGAAGCAGATCTTTTGTTAGATGAGTCTTCAGAGAAGGATGCAGGCCCACCTTGATTTCAGGCTTGGGAGACCCTGAATGGAACACAAGTAGAATGTGCCAGGCTTCCCATCACTGGAAACTGTGAGATAATAAATTGATGCAGCAATAAACACTAATACAGACTTGAAGGAGGAGGAGGAGTTAGAAGGGTAAAGGAAAGAGCATCTCAAACAGGGAACAGCATCTGTAAAGCCCAGAGGTAGAATAATCATGATAGCTTACATTTATTGAGTGCCTATTATATGCCAAGCTTTTTTTTTTTAAGTTGATTTATTTATTTGGCTGTGCTTGGTCAGTCGTGGCATGCGGGATCTTTAGTTGAGGCATGAAAACTCAGTTGCAACATGTGGGATCTAGTTCCTTGACCAGGGATTGAACCCAGTCCCCCTGCATTGGGGATAAGGAGTCTTAGCCACTGGACCACACTGGAGAAGTCCCCAAGCTTTGTGTTTAAGTGTTTTATGTGGTCTTGAGCAATGGCGACATGGCCACTGGTGGTGAAATTTGAAGTGTAAAGTATTAGGGGAGAGTCGCAGGAAGTGAGGTTTCGCAAGTGAAAGATCTCCCAAGGACTTGTAAACTATGTTAAGAGTTGTGGATTAATGCTAAATGAATTGGGAATCTATTAAAGGACTTTAAGCAAGAAATGAACATGATATGATTTGTGTTTTTAAAAGATCATTGGAGGGCAGATTAGAGGGGGCAGAACGAACAGACTGGGAAATGGAGCAGTTGCCAAGGTGAGAGATGATGCAGGCCTGGACCTGATGATGGAGGCAGAGGTGGAGAGAAGGTCCAGGTGTATTCTGGGGGTAGAACTGGCAGGAAGAGGGAATAGGCTGGATTAGATCATGCTCATGGGGAAAGGGATGTCGTCTAGGATGTCTCCCAGCTTTCCAGTCTGGGAAACTTAAGTATGAAGGCACATTTACTGGATCCTTCCTATTTCTTCATCTTTCCCACTGGACCTCTTCTATAATCACTCCCTCCATGACCTCATTCAATCCCATGGCTGTAAATGCTATTGGATTGGCCAAAAAGGTTGTTCAGGTTTTTCCATAGCATCTTACTAAGAATCCAAATGAACTGAGTGAAAAAAAAGAATGAAATATTATGGCCAACCCAATATTTATATGCTGACCCCCAAATTAACACCACCATTAACTTCTTAACACCACCACTTAGGTGTCTAATAGGTCCCTCAGACTTAACTCTCAATACTCTCAAGACCATTCCTCAAGTCTCAATACTGAACTCTTAGGATTCCCCCTCCAAGTCTGCTCTGACCAGGTGATTGCCATCTTGATAGAGGGAACTCAGTTGGTCAGGCCAAAAACCTAGGAGTCATCTTTGATTCCTTTCTTATATTTTACAGCCAACTTGTTTGCAAATCCTGTTATCTCTACCTTAAAAAAAAAAAAAAATCCTAAGGACTTCCCTTGTGGTCCAGTGGCTAAGCCTCCATGCTCCCAATGCAGGGGGTCCAGGTTCGATCCCTGGTCAGGGAACTAGATCCCATATGCCCCAACCAAAAGTTTGCAAGCTGAAACTAAGACCTGGGGCAGTCAAATCAATAAATAAATACATTTGTTGTTGTTTGAGGCTTCCCAGGTGGCTCAGTGGGTAAATAATCTGCCTGCAATGCAAGAGACACAAGAGATGCGGGTTCAATCCCTGGGTTGAGAAGATTCCCTGGAGAAGGGCATGGCAACCCACTCTAGTATTCTTGCCTAGAGAATCCCATGAACAGAGCAGCCTGGCAGGCTACAGTCCATGGGGTCACAAAGAGTTGGACATGATTGAAGCGACTGGGCACTGTTGTTCAGTCCCTAAGTTGTATCCGACTCTTTGTGACCCCATGGACTGCAGCACGTCAGGCTCCCCTGTCCTTCACTATTTCCTGAAGTTTGCTCAGATTCATGTCCATTGAGTGGGTGGTGCTATCTAACCATCTCATCCTTTGCTGCCCTCTTCTCCTTTTGCCTTCAGTCTTTCCCAGCATCAAAGTCTTTTCCATACATACACACATATGGGCTTCCCTGGAGGCTCAGATGGTAAAGAATCACCTGCAATGCAGGAAACCCAGGTTTGATCCCTGAGTCAGGAAGATCCCCTGGAGAAGGGAATTGACAACCCACTCCAGTACTCTTGCCTAGAGAATGCCACGGACAGAGGAGTCTGGTGGGCTACAGTCCATGGGGCCACCCAGAGTTGGACATGACTGAATGACTAACACACACACACACACTCCATACATACAAATAAATACCTATACACATATTTAAAAAAATCCTAAATCCAGTCAAGTCTCACTGTCTCCATCCCTGCCATCCCTCTGGTGAAAGCTGCTCAGTCGTGTCCGACTCTTTGTGACCCCATGGACTATACAGTCTATGTAATTGTCCAGGCCAGAATACTGGAGTGGGTAGCTCTTCCCTCCTCCAGGGGATCTTCCCAACCCAGGGATCAAACCCAGGTCTCCTGCGCTGCAGGCAGATTCTCTACCAGCTGAGGCACGAGGGAAGCCCAAGAATACTGGAGTGCGTAGCCTATCCCTTCTCCAGGGAATCTTTCTGACTCAGGAATTGAACCGGGGTCTCCTGCATTGCAGGCGGATTCTTTACCAGCTGAGCTACCAGAGAATCCCACCATCCCTCTGGTATACCCCTGCAATGGCCTCCTTCAGCGAATCTGATGACATCTCTCTGCCCTCAACCAAAACCCTCCCATCTCACTTAAAACCAAACCCAAAGTTTCTCTGAAACCCAGTCACCTCTGGCTCTGTTTGCCCTCATCTCGCACTGTTCAGTTGCTGGCTCTACCCCAGTAACTTTTAGCTTCCTTCCTTTTTATCCAACTTGCCCACCACACTCTAGCCTTAGGGACTTTGTCAGTGCTGTCCCCTCTTCCAGAAAGGTGCCTCTCCAGGATATCCGCAGGGCACATTCCTTCCCTGCATTCAGGACTCTAGTTCAGGGCCCTCTTCCAATTTGTTGTTGTTGTTTCATTCTTCAGTTATGTTGGACTCTGTGACCCCATGGGCTGTAGTCTGCCAGGCTCCTCTGTCCATGGGATTTCCCAGGCAAGAATACTGGAATGGGTTGCTATTTCCTTCTCCAGAAGATCTTCCCGACCCAGGGATTGAACTCTGGTCTCCTGCATTGGCTGGTGGATTCTTTACTGCTGAACCACATCTCTGATTACCTGATTTAAGACAGAACTGTTGCTCCCTGGTGGTCTAGTGTTTAGGATTCGGCGCTCTCACCGCCGTGGCCCGGGTTCGTTTCCGGTCAGGGAAGCCTTGGGCTTCCCTGGTAGCTCAGAGGTTAAAGCGTCTGCCTGCAATGCGGGAGACCTAGGTTTGATCCCTGGGTTGGGGAGATCCCCTGGAGAAGGAAATGGCAACCCACTCCAGTATTCTTGCCTGGAGAATCCCATGGACGGAGGAGCCTGGTGGGCTACAGTCCACGGGGTTGCAAAGAGTCGGACACGACTGAGGGACTTCACTTTCCTTTGTGGTTCAGTGGTTAAGACTCAGCTTCCACTGCAGTGGGTGTGGGTTCGATTGTTGATTAGGGAACTAGGATCTCCCATAGGGAGTGGCACAGTCAAAAAAAAAAAAAAAAAGGAAAATAAAATGATATAGTGTTTATATATATAATAGAACCATTGGGAATTCCCTGGCGGTCCAGTGGTTAGGACTCCACACTTGCACTGCTAGGGTCCAAGTTTGAGCCCTGATGGGGGAACTAAGATCCCACAAGCTGTGTGTTTCGGCCCAAACAAACAAGCAAACAGAATCCGCTGTCATTCTCCATTCCCTATTTTTTTTTCTCATGAACTTACCATCACATGAATATATCACATTTTTGCTTATTATCTGTTTCCCCGGCCAGATTGTTGGCAATATAAGATGAAGGACTGTTTTGTTTCTTCCTGTTCCCTAATACCTGGCATAGACTCTGGCAAATAGGAGCTACGGAGAAGGCAATGGCACCCCACTCCAGTACTCTTGCCTGGAAAATCCCATGGACGGAGGAGCCTGGAAGGCTGCAGTCCATGGGCTCGCTGAGGGTCGGACACGACTGAGCAACTTCACTTTCACTTTTCACTTTCATGCATTGGAGAAGGAAATGGCAACCCACTCCAGTGTTCTTGCCTGGAGAATCCCAGGGAGGGGGGAGCCTGGTGGTCTGCCATCTATGGGGTCGCACAGAGTCGGACACAACTGAAGTGACTTAGCAGTAGTAGCAGTAGCAGTAAGTATACATAGAATCCATGAGTGAGTGAATTTGTGGGGCTGGGACAGACTGATAGAGAAGCAGATTTACAGAAAAGGTAGGTTCCAGCCCGAGACATGTTAGATTTGACATGCTCAGGAGACCTCAAACAAGGACAAATAGATGTCAAACAGACAGTCAGTAATCTGGTGCATATCTGGTGAGAAACAGGTGAACTATGTTTGTGCTATTGTATATCTATGCTGTGATGTGTGTGCCTCTGTGTCTGTACATATACCTGAACCTGCGTGCATGCCTCTAGGAGTGCACGTATGTGTGCGTGTGTGTGTGTGTGTGTGTTTTGGGGGGGGGGTTCCTGCTTTTCTTGCATCTGTCTCTCTACTGTCATGCACCTGGAAGATGAAGGTGTGGGGACCTATGCTTAGGATGAAGAGAGAAAAATGTCTGTTCCCTGATGCTGAAATGCAAATATTTCTGGAGGGTAAAGCCCTCTCCACACAGCCCTGGAGAGCAGACCCTGGCCACGGTGAGAGACTGAACCAGCCAGCTGTTTCTGCACCTTCCCAGAAGGACTTGAGTGTTTGCTTCCAACCAGGTAGGCTGTTCTTCTCAGGGCAGATATTTGGGTCACAAATGATCTTGGCAAATATTCTTTCTTAGACGTGATTGTTTAGTTTGTTTGGGGGAGGGCGGAGGATAGGGTGAGGAAGGAGGAACCAGGGACGACACAGATTGCTGTGTTGCTGGGGAATCACAGGCGCTTCAGAAGGCCCAAGCCAGGAAAATGTCAGATTTTTGCAAAGATACGCAGTGCTGGAAGCTCCAGGTTTCAGAAGATGCTCTTGCCTGAGGACTTGGTCCAGGCCAGTGGTGGCAGATGACGGGTTAGAGTTCTCAGTGCCATCTTCTCCCCACACCCAGCCTGAGATGCTCAAACTCCCAGATTAAAGTGCTTGGTGAGAAGGGTCCCTGGCGTCTGCCCACCATCCTGACCACCTCAGGGCCTGCATTGTTTCTTCTGCCCACCTTCTCCTGCCCACCTTCTCCTGCCCACCTTCTCCTAGTGCACCTAGTTTTCTTTGAATTTTCTAGTTTGATTAAAAAAAAAAGTTCATTTTTAAGAATTGTCATCAAGAATAAAAACGAATCTGTAATACAAGATTCATAATTTATAGAGTTAACTCCAAGTACTCTATTAAGAAAAACTGTTTTTTTGGCCACATCATGTAGGATGCAGGATCTTAGTTCCCTGACCAGGGATTGAACCCGTATCCCCTGCACTGGAAGCATGGAGTCTTAACCACTGGGCTGCCAAAAAAGTGAAAGTGTTAGTTGCTCAGTTGTGTCCGACTCTTTGCAACCCTATGGACTGTAGCCCGCCAGGCTCCTCTGTCCATGGAATTCTCCAGGCAAGAATCTGGAGTGGATTGCCATTCCCTTCTCCAGAAGATCTTCACAACCCAGGAATTGAACCCAAGGTCTCCTACATTGCAGGCAGATTCTTTACCATCTGAGCCACCAGATTCCAAGTATTTTTGACATGCTTCTCTGTTTGAAAGTTACAAATATTTTTCCCTCTTGGTGAAGTTGGTGGGAGAAATCTCTCAGGTCCCCAACCATCAACAAAGTCTGAGGCCCAGGAACTCTGTGACCTTGGCACAATTCTAACTTTCTAAGGCCAGGGCTCCTGATCTCTGAAAATGAGTTCATTTCCTGCTTACCTTTGCGGAGCTTATGGGTATCCCTTCCTTCTTCAGCTATCTGCCTACCACAGACTGGACAAGGAAGAAACTGTAGTTCTCGCTCCTCTCCAGTTCTTAGAGCTTGTTGAGTTGAAAGAACCACAGAAAGCACAGAATCATAGCACTCAGGGCTCAAAGAATCATCTCAAACAGTGTTTCTCAATTTGCTCCATAGAACCTGAGTTCTGTAAAGGGATCTCAGATGTTGCCAAGAGGTTTGAGGGCAGAAGACAGGACTGGAAGCTTTGCTGTATTTATTCCTCTCTATATGATGGGCTTGTGCATACAAATTCATTGGAGAAAGGGCCTCCACTAACCAAAAGTTTGAAGACCACTTATACAGCTCAATTCTTCCTTGAGCAGCTGACTTCCTCCTTTCCTTAGACCTGCTTCCCTTGGTCTCTGCTGCCCCCATCTCTCTCTCAGGCAGACACCATGGCTGGGAGATGAACCAGAATTGAAGCCTCTTGCTTTCTGCTTACATGGAGTTTGTGTTGTCTGCCACGCTGCAGCCCCTGACTGTTTCTCTTGACCCAGTTTCAATTTCATACTTGGGGTTTCTTTTCTCTTTGGGACTGAAAATATTTATTGAGTCAACACATATCCTTGTACTTGTTCTGAACACTCAAATACCTGTATTTTGTTCAGATTCTTTAAGTATGCATTCTTGTTTCGTGTTAGTTGCTCAGTCATGTGCAACTCTCTGCAAACCCATGGATTGTAGCCCGCCAGGCTCCTCTGTCCATAGAATTCTCTAGGCAAGCATACTGAAGTGGGTTGCCATTCCCTTCTCCAGGGGATCTTTCCAACTGAGGAGAATGTTAAACTATGTTTATCATTCTTATAGTCCAGGCAGGTATATTAGATAAGATAGCCACGGTAATATATGGATAAATAAATGAATTAGTATGTTCTTTATTTTTCTTGGCTATCATTCCTCTTCACTACCTAACTCTTAGGTTTGGAGTAGGAAGGAGAGCAGGAACTCAAGAAATCTTTCTCAGACATGGATACACAGACAACAATATTTATTATAATAATCATCAGGGGAATTCCCTGGTGTCCACCGTTTAGGACTCTGAGTTTCCACTGGAAAGGGCCTGGGTTTGCTCTCCAGTCAAGGAACCATGCAAGCCATGTGGCTAAGTTGAAAAAAAAAAAAAATCAGTGCATAGGTAATAATACCTATATAATAACAAAAAATGGGTGACACTGCTCTTATTTTATTTTATGACTATTAACTTATTTATCTTTTTTTTTTTTTTTCTTTTGGCTGTACCAGCCAGCTTGCAGAATCTTAGTTCCCGGAACAGGGATTGAACCGAGGCCCTCAGCAGTGACAGGACTAAGTCCTAACCCGAACTCCGTAATAACTCACTGATCTTTACAGCAACCCTGCACTGAAGGTTCTATTAGTATATCCCCTCCATAGATGAGGAAGCTGAGGCTCAGAGAAGTTAAGCAGTTTGCTCAAAATATACAACTACAGTGCCTGGTAACTGGAAGCACCCCACTGGGGGTTCACTCTGGCATTTAAGACCCTTCACAATCTAAACACAGTCCACATTTGCAGTCTGAACTCTTCTTTCAGATTCTACCTCTTACTGCTAGCCATGGACATCCCCTCACTATCGCCCACCCTGTTGCTGCCTCCTGAAACCTGACCCATCCTTCAGGGCCCTGCTCAAGTGCTACCTTTCCCATGGAGCCTTCCCTGGCCCACCACACCAGGCTGGCTCTCCTTCCTTATGTTCCCAGGTATTTTGCCTTGTATCACACTTTACTGTGTGTGTGTGTGTGTGTGCTCCTGTGCATGTGCAAACCTGGCTTCTGCTCTAAGCCATAAGCTTCCTGAGGGCAGGGCTTCACCAAGCCAAGGCAGTACACGTATTAAAAAATAATTACTCCCCCTCCCCCCAAGTCCTTGGCTCTCCTGGGGACTTGCCTTGGGAACAAAAAGTCAGCCCTTGACAAATGTCTGGGACTCTCTGCAGGGTGGGGGTCACTTGGCCAGTTGTGGAGCCACAGTTCCGGGGTGGAGGTCCTGTGGTCTTCCCCAGTCCGGGGCCCTTCCTCCCCGCAAACCTCTAGGCTATGGCTCCTCTCTCCACTGAAGATCCCTGGAGCCCCAACCTCGGTGGAGCTGAAGATCCAGGGACACGGGGAGTGGGATGCCTGGGGAAACTGGAGCCCCCACCCCCTCAGTCTTAATGTTCTGCCCTGCTTATACCTCGCATATGACTCCCAGCGAAGGCAGTGGGGGGATGTGGAGACTAAGGAGGACGGGGAAGAGAGGTACCCAGGGAGGACAGGGAAAGGCAGGCGGAAAGAGAGATGTGTGCGGTGGCAGAGGGCAGGAGGTGGCTGTGGCTCCACCTCGGGCCGCTGTGGACTCTTCGCCAGGGCCAGGAAGGGTCGGAGTCTGGGCGGCGGAGGACAACTTCTGCCAGCAGCCCGCGGGTCCTGTCCGCCTCCCGCGCTGCGGTGCGCAGCCCAGCGCCCGCCCTCCCGGGGGAGCAGGAGCCCGGGTCGTGCGGTTCCCCACCCGGGCGCCCACCCCCTACGCCCCCCGGCCTCCTCACCTTCGGGACCTGAGGGAGCGACGGGCCAGCGGGGCCCCGAGTCCGGGCCAGGCTGTGTCGGGGGAGGCGCTCTTCTTCCCCGCGCTAGCTGCGCCCGGGTTTCCGCAGCGCCCGCCGGAGCTGTGGCGCCATCAGCTACTGCGAGGCTGCCGGGCGATCGGGCCCGGGCTCCGGGGGGCTCCCGGGCGCCGAGTGCGCGGGGCGGCGGGGGGGTCCGGGGCGGGCTCCAGGCGTAAACACCCAGCAACGTGACCGGAACTGGCGAACGAGCAGTAGGGGGGAAGGCGGGGGGCGGGAGAGATAAGGGGGGAGGGGAGGGACCTGGGACTGGCGGGGAGGGGCCGTGGGCGGGGCGGGGGGAGGGGAGGCAGGCTGAGCGCGGCCGGGGGAGGGGGAATCCTGGGAGTCCCGGGAGCCCCGGGAGCCAGGCCTGAGGACCCCGGCGGGCTGCCGAACTCTCGGAGCCGCCTTTGACTGAAGCTGGGAGGGAAACCCGGGGAACCCGCCGCCACTTGGAGAGCAAGGGCGCGGCGGGCGTATCAGCACCGTGGACAGCGCCCAGGCCGGCAGGCCGCGATCCGCTCCGCCCCTCTGCCCACCCGCTGGCGTAGAAACCTGAGCCAGTTCCCCACCCCACCCCACCCCCCGCGCCTAGTCCAGGGCAAGGTTGGGATTGGGGGGTGCGAACTGACCAAGTGTCAGAACATCTACCCTGTGTCTCAGATCTCTTACTAGCTGTGTGACCTTGGGTGAGTCACATCACTTCTCAGGGCCTCAGTTGATGAGACATCCTCTTTCCCTCTATTTGCGGGTCCCAAGAGCCAAGAGAGAGGATCCTTTTGAAACCCTAGAGTCCAGAAGATTGGAGTTGATCCAAGCTTGGGAGGCTTCTGGACTGCTTGGCTTCTATTTCTGGGTCTACCAATACCTTCCTCCTTCCAGGGCCCCAGTCTCCTCATCTGTAATATGGGATGATGATGGTCTATGCAGCTGATAAGATCTTTGGGTTGTCCTGAGGATTAAATAAGTTAATACATGTTAAGTGCCTGAAACAGCGCTGAGTGCTCCTTATGCATTCGTGCTCATGATGGCAAGGGACCAGGTGGCACTGAGTGAGCGGCAGGTGGTTCAGAACTGTCTCTGGGTAAGTCATTTCCATCCCAGCCTTAAGGGACTGGAGGAAGGGACTGAGGGGCTTCAGACTAAAGGGCTGATCTGGCTTTTCCCACTCTGTTGCCAGCCAAGAACATTCCTCCCTACCCTCCTGGGCCAAATGTCCAGAGAAATCTTCTGCCTTTGTCTCTGGAATTGCGGGACCTTTGCATGAGGGCCTTGAGGCAGGCTCCAACAAATCATCGGCCTCAAGATCATCCTGTGTTTTCTCTGTGGATCTCTTTGCTCCGTCTCCTTCCTGGTCAACTTTTTTTTTTTTCACATTAAAACTTTACTTTTCAAAAAATTATTTTCTAAACTTTTTATTTTGTATTGGGGTAAAGCCAACTAACAATGGTGTGATAGCGTCAAGTGAATAGCAAAGGGACTCAGCCATACATATGTATCTATTCATCCTCCCTCAAAGGCCCCCTCCCTAGTCAACTTTTAAACTTAACTGGACTTGAGTGTCAGTGGATGAAAGTTTTAGCTGCTCTTGGCCCCCCAAATTGAAGAAATCACCCTCTTAGTTGGCTTGACAGGCAGTGGTGTTCAAAGAAAGAAAGAAAGAAAGAAAGAAAGTGAAGTCACTCAGTCGTATCTAACTCTTTGCGACCCCATGGACTGTAGCCTACCAGGCTCCTCCGTCGATGGGATTTTCCAGGCAAGGATACTGGAGTGGGTTGCCATTTCCTTCTCCAGGAGATCTTCCTGAACCAGGGATTGAACCCAGGTCTCCCACATTGTAGGCAGACGCTTTACCGTCTGAGTGTTCAAAGGCATTTCAAATCCCACTGTGGGAACTCTAGCCTCCAGCTGAGCTGTGGGTAGCCCCTCTTCAACCCTTCTCCTCTGAGGAAACCCTTAGGAGAGGAGCAGAAAGGCCAGCCCAATCCTGCTTCTTCATCTCTTGATGTCCTTCCTAGGGCAGCATTCCTGTGCCATGTATTGTGTGTGTGTGTGTGTGTGTGTATGTGTGTCTCCAGCAGGTCTATGGGTCTGCTAACCCATTGATTTGTCAGTTCTGATGAACTAATTGAGATATTGCTAAGAAGGATGAAAGGTGTGTTTTGTATCCCGAAAACTTGGGCTCTGATCTGAGCTCTGTTGCTTATTAGTTGGGTAATTCTGGGCAAGTCTTAACCTCTCTAAGCTCTAGTTCCTCTTTCAAATATTAAAAAAGGAAAAGCAACATCTACTTTGCCAACAGGATCATGGTGGGTGTTATGAGGTGAGAGTGAAAGGGTTTTGTAATGTTAATGTGTGTGCAGATGGAATTGTTATAACTGGCACCAAATGGTTTTCTCCTTGATCAGTATAAAGATGGATCCTGGGACTCTGGCAGCTGGAGGAAACAGCTCCAGATGCCTGTCTGAGGGGTGGCCCTGCCTGGTCATGGGTTGGGGGCCTCCCATAGTAAGTGCTTTGCCATAGTAAGTGCTTCTGGCAGAGTCCTGCCCTGGGCCAAGCTCCCAGCTGGGCCTCTAGGGCTGTCCATAGGACACTTGCAACATCTTTGGCTGGAAAAAGATCCATGTGTGAGACAACAAAACATGTGCACAAAAGCATCCAAGGAATAACTGAAGATGATGAACCAGCAGAGTTAGGGCTTGGACTTGCCAGCAAGGAGACTTAGGGGTTCCTCCTGGGAGGAGGTTAGCAATCAGTCAGTCAGCACATAAAGTAATATTGAGCAAAGCGAACTGCATGGCCCTATATCTGATGTAATGGGGACACTTAGAGATATATGATGACATATGGAGATGATGATGTTGCAAATGATAATGTTGATAATAACAATATTTACTAAGCATGTTCTATATGTTAAGTCATCTACTAAATACTTAAAAAAAATCTTATTTCTACTTTCAAAATTAAACTCGTAACCAAGTCAAAGAAAACTAAAGTGTATAAAAACTGAATCTCTGGCCTCAGAAGTTTTGAGTTGAGCACTTTACCCACATAATCTCTCTCAGAGAAGACTTCCCTGGTAGTACAGTGGATAAGAATACACCTGCCAACGCAGGGGACACGGGTTTGATCCCTGGTCCAGGAAGATTCCATATGCGAAGGAGTAACTAAGCCTGAGTGCCACAACTACTGAGCCCAAGCTCTGGAGCCTGAAAGATGCAACTACTGAAGCCCACCTGGCTAGATCCTGTGCTCTGCAACAAGAGAAGCCACTGCAATGAGAAGCCTGTGCACCGCAATGGAGAGTAGCTTCTGCTCGCTGCAACTAGAGAAAGCCTGCACCCAGCAATGAAGACCCAGTGCAACCAAAAACAAAAAAAATTGATGTAAAAAATTAAGAAATAAGAAACTTCAGGGAAATCCTATAGGAAAGGTTTATTCCCATTTGTAGGTGGAGAAAATAAAGCTCAAGAGAGGTTATATTTGACACCATCCAGCTTGTAAGCAGCAGAGTCAGGATTCAAACTCCAGCCCGATGAAGATCAGAGGTGGGCTTCATCAAGCGCCTCAGTGAGGAGGTACTCCAGCTGTAGCAGAAGGCACCCACAGTTGCCATGGGCTTTGGTGGAAGGTAAAAGCCTTGAACACCAGTGGGGAGAATGAGGTCTATGTGGCAAAGAAGGCTTGGAGGTTCCCTGTATCTCTTCATGACAGTGTGGAATAGTGACTTTCTGAGTTCTGTTTGGGTAACAGCGGTATTGGTTGGTGTCCTGGAAAGTAACAGACAACACATTTAATCCTTTTTTTTTTTTTTTTTTTTTTGCTGTGCCAGGCAGCATGCAGGATCTTAGTTCCCTGACCAGGGACTGAGACTGTGCCCCTTGCATTGGAAGCTTAGAGTCTTAACAACTGGACTGCTAGGGAAGTCCCAGAAAGCACATTTAAAATGAAGCATTTGAAGAGAGTTAAGAGACTGTCTACAAGGCTATGGACAGAGTTTAGGAAAGAAGGATACAAAGAGCTATTACCATCCTTAGGCTTAGAGGGACAAGAGAAGGCAGTGATGAGATTTCAGAAAGGATGTGTTTGGGGAAAGGGCTACCTGGCAAGAGCTGTGGCTTCCCTTAAAAGAAAGTATCTGGGGACTTCCCTGGTGGTCCAGTGGTTAAACATCTGCTTTGCAATACAGGGGACAAGGCTACGATCCCTAGTTGGGGGTTGGGGGACTAAGATCCCACATACCTCAAAGCAACTGAGCCGGTGTGTTGCAACTATTGAAGCTGCTCTGGAGCCTGCATGCCACAACTAGAGAGTCTGTGTACCGTAATGAAAAAGGGCTTGCATGATGTGAGAAAGATCCCACATGCCACAGCTAAGACCGAAAGTGTTGGTGTTAGGGAAAGGTGTTAGTTGCCCAGTTGCGTCTGACTCTTTGCGACCCCGTGGACTGTAGCCCGCCAGGCTCCTCTGTCCATGGAATTCTCCAGGCAAGAATACTGGAGTGAGTTGCCATTCCCTTTTCCACGGAATACCCGGGGATCGAACCCGGCTCTCCTGCATTGCAGGCAGATTCTTTAACATCTGAGCCATCAGGAAAGCCCAAATAAATATATTTTTTTTTAAAGGAAATGTGTTACCCACAGGGACCTGGGAGGGAGCTGAGGGATCAATATGCAACCTCACTGTCCTCTTGCTTCCAGTCTCCTTCTGGTGCCTTCTCCAGCCAATCCCAATCAGAAGTCAGCAGTTAAGGTAGTCCATTGACACTGCCTGTACAGGTAGATTTCCCAGGACACAAGCAGAGTAGACTAAGGTGTGGAAAGTTTCTGGAGGGAGGAGCTATCTGGTACAATGTTGTTCAACTTGGGTCCCAATTGCTGTTCTCCGCCAGGCTGCTGCCCGCTGAGTACTCCAGTGGTGATGGGCACCAAGGTGCTCCAAACAGGGGGTCAGGTGGCAGTGTTACAGGGATACCCTCTTTTCTTCAAAGACTCTGGCCATCTGTCCTGACTCCCAAAGACTACCTAATCTGGGGCCCTTGGGATGTGGTGGCCAGAAGGATTGGGAGCTCTGAGACCAGAGACCCAACCAGAGGTTACTGTGGGTAAGCTTCTTAGTCAGCTTACCTAACGAATGAAAGATCAAACTGGGGCAAGGCTGCACTCTCCTCAGATGGCCGATTTGGATCAATCGTTGTCGTTGTTTAGTCGCTAAGGCGTCTCTGACTCCTTTGTGACCTCATGGACTGCTGTGCAGGCTCCTCTGTTCATTTGGAGAAAATGGTCCCTAACATGTCAGCAGGCTTTTGGAGTTTCAGACCGTTCCTAAACCACAAGAATGGCAACAAGAATGAGTTCTGAGTGTGTGTGTGTGTTTGTGAGTGTGTGTGTACACTAGGATGCAATTCAGGTTCAGACTTACCACCTCTGCCTCAACCTTGCTCACATCCTATCCCTCTAGGGCACAGAGCTCAGACACTCAGCTGGCGGGCTTCATTGAAGGGATCTGAGAGGTGCCACTGCCTGTGCCTGAAATTTTTCCATTCCAGATTGCTCTCCATGATCTTGGGCAATGAGTTCCCCAATTCTTTGGTGATCTGGTATAATTGTGGCCCCTCTTTTCCTTCATTTTCCCCTAATTTTGTATTAGTTTTACCACATGTAATGCTCCACATTTTGCCTAAACGTACCACTTCCTTCAGCCAGGTTTTAAAAACATATTTATTCATTAATTTGTGTGCACTGGTTCTTACTTGTGGCATGTGGCATCTAATTTCCTGCCCAGAGATGAAACCCAGGCCCCCTGCATTGGAAGTGTGGAGTCTTAGCCACTGGACCACCAGGGAAGTCTTGGCAGTTCTTTTAAATATTGTGTTTTATTACAGAAGCATTTACATGTTTTCATTCACTCATCAATGCCTGTGTATTAAAATTAAAAAAATTTTTTCCTTATTATTCATTGTAGAAAACTTTGGAACTCTCAATAAGCAAAGACATAAAAATTGCCCACTTTTACCTTCCAGGCTTAACAAATTGTAACATTTGGCATTAAAAAAGCTCTAACTATATAAAATCTTATTTATATATAATTTTATCATCTCAATTTGTCATCTGCTTTTTGGCTTAGCAATATAGCGTGAACATTTTCCTCCTGCTACAGTGTTTTTCATTGTATTGATAAAGTACAGTGTACTGTGTCTATCCATGTTTTTATTGTCTGATAATTAGATTGTTTCTATTTCTTAATGTTATAAGCAGTAATGTTATGAGTATCTTGGTAGTTTAATCATGTGAAAAGTGACTTATTGTATTTTTTCTTGTTGCACAAAATGTTTACTTAGAAAAATTAGGATATATGGGTAAGAAAAACAGTAAGATAAAAACCACTGTAACTTCACACACCCAGAGATAAAGTCACTTTTTAAATGTGTAGTTCTTCCAGATTTTCTACAAGTATATTAATATACTCATTCTACTTGGTAACAATTTTTTTCATTTCAAAATATATCTTGATTTTTTTTTCATGCCAGTAAATCTTTCTTAGTAGCTGTATAATGTTCCATCACTCGGGCGTGCTTCTTCACTTATTTAATCTCCTATTGGACTTTTGCGTTGCCTTCAGTTTTTTCCCCCCACATTTCTTTTTTTTTTTTTTAAATTTTTATTGGTGTGTAGTTGATTTACAATGTTGTGCTAGTTTCAGGGTATGCAACGTGATCCATTCTTCATATACATATATCTACTCTTTTCTAGATTCTTTACCCATGTAGGTCATTACAGAGTATTGAGTAGAGTTCCTTATGCTGGACAGTTCAGTTCAGTTCAGTTCAGTCGCTTAGTCGTGTCCGACTCTTTGCGACCCCATGAATCGCAGCATGCCAGGCCTCCCTGTCCATCACCAACTGCCAGAGTTCACTCAAACTCACGTCCATTGAGTCCGTGATGCCATCCAGCCATCTCATCCTCTGTTGTCCCCTTCTCCTCCTGCCCCCAATCCCTCCCAGCATCAGGATCTTTTCCAATGAGTCAACTCTTCACATGAGGTGGCCAAAGTACTAGAGTTTCAGCTTTAGCATCATTCCTTCCAAAGGACACCCAGGACTGATCTCCTTTAGAATGAACTGGTTGGATCTCCTTGCAGTCCAAGGGACTCTCAAGAGTCTTCTCCAACACCACAGTTCAAAAGCATCAGTTCTTCAGTGCTCAGCTTTCTTCACAGTCCAACTCTCACGTCCATACATGACCACTGGAAAAACCATAGCCTTGACTAGATGGATCTTTATTGGCAAAATAATGTCTCTGCTTTTGAATATGCTATCTAGGTTGGTCATAACTTTCCTTCCAAGGAGTAAGTGTCTTTTAATTTCATGGGTGCAATCACCATCTGCAGTGATTTTGGAGCCCCCAAAAATAAAGTCTGACACTGTTTCCACAGTTTCCCCATCTATTTCCCATGAAGTGATGGGACCAGATGCCATAATCTTCATTTTCTGAATGTTGAGCTTTAAGCCAACTTTTTCACTCTCCTCTTTCACTTTCATCAAGAGGCTTTTTAGTTCCTCTTCACTTTCCGCCATTAAGGGTGGTATCATCTGCATATCTGAGGTTATTGATATTTCTCCCGGCAATCTTGATTCCAGCTTGTGCTTCTTCTAGCCCAGCGTTTCTCATGATGTACTCTGCATAGAAGTTGAATAAGCCAAAAAAAAAAAAAAAAAAGAAGTTGAATAAGCAGTGTGACAATATACAGCCTTGACGTACTCCTTTCCCTATTTGGAACCAGTCTGTTGTTCCATGTCCAGTTCTAACTGTTGCCTCCTGACCTGCATATAGGTTTCTCAAGAGGCAGGTCAGGTGGTCTGCTATTCCCATCTCTTGAAGAATTTTCCACAGTTTATTGTGATCCACACAGTCAACAGTAGGTCCTTATTAGGTTATCTATTTAATTTTTTTTTAATTTTATTTTTTATTTACCTTTTAAAATTTTGGCCACACCTTGCATCATGTGGGATCTTAGTTTCCTGACCAGGGATTGAACCCATGCATTGGAAAGCAGAGACTTAACCACTGGACCACCAGGGAAGTCCCTTCTTTACATTTCTAATTATCTCCTTAGGATCAATTTCAAAAAGAGAAAATTACTAAGTCAAGGGATATACACATTTGTTGACTTTTGATCATACTGTCAAATTGCCATGAACAATAGTTGGACCAATTTGTATATCAGTCTCAGTCATAACTGGGAGAGTCCACTTCCCTTCTCCACACAAGCCCTGCAAGGGATAATTAACAACAATTCAGCAACAACCAACTGTTCCAAATTTGACAAGTAAAAAAAGTACTGTCACACTTAAATTTTCAAGTGCTTAATTTCCAGTAATATTAAGTTTTAAAAATGTGTCTCCTATCTATTTATATTTCTTTTGTGAATTGTTTGTTCATGTCCTTTGCCCCTTTTTCTATTAGAACATTTATCATTTCTTATTTCTTTATACTAAAAGCTTTCAACATTTAAATTTTTTACTGTATAGTAAAACATATACAACATAGAATTTGCTACTGTAACTATTTAAAACAAATAATTTTATTTGTTTATTTATGGCCTTGCTGGGTCTTTGTTGTTCGTGGACTTTTCTCTAGTTGCCACGCACAGGCTTCTCATTGTGGTGGCTTCTCTTGTTGCAGAGCTGGGCTCTAGGATACCTGGGCTTCCAGAGTTGCACACATGGGTTCAACAGTCGTTGCTCCCAGGCTCTAGAGCACAGGCTCAGTAGTTGTGATACATGGGCTTAGTTGTTCTGCCATATGTGAAATCTTCCCAGATCATGGATGGAAGCTGTGTCTCCTGCATTGGTGAGCCAATGCCTTACCACTGAGCCACTAGAGACGTCCTCGTAACTATTTTAAAGGGTACAATTCAATGGCATTAAATACATTCGCATTGCTGTGCAGCATCACCACTGACCATTTCTAGAATTCTTTTCATCTTGTAGAGTTGAAAAGCTGTACCCATTAAAACTAACTCCCCATTCTTCCCTTTCCAACCCCAGACCTTGCCAACTATCATTCTACTTTCGGTCTTTATAAATGTAAGTACTCTAGGTACTTCATGGAAGTGAACTCATACAATATTGTTCTCTGTGACTTGTTTATTTCACTTAGCATAATATCTTCAAAGGTCACCCATGTTGTAGCATGTGTCAGAATTTCCTTCCTTTTTAAGGCTGAATAATATTTCATCTTATGTGAAGACCACATTTTGCTTATTCATTAATACACTCATGAATACTTGGGTTGCTTCCACTCATTTGTCATTGTGAATAATCTGTGAATATAGATATTCAAATACAGGCATATATATTTTTAAATCTGTTTGATATTTGCCTTTTAACTTTGCTTACTATACTTTTGTGATGTGCTAAGGTTAAATATTTTTATTTTAGTCAAATCCATTACTTTCTTTCCATAAGACTTCTGACATTGATGCCAAGCTTTAAAAAGTCCATCCTTATTTTAATATGACAAAACTTACCTATGTATTTTTTCGAGTCCTTTTTATATATTTATACATTTACATTTATAATTCATCTGAAATATACTTTGTGATGTGAAATAGAAGCCTTTTTTTCTCCCTGTAAATGGTTAATTGTCACATCACGGTATCTTTCACTAATTTGAAATACACATATTACACATCTGGGGATGTTTTTAGACCTTCTATTTCCTTGGTTTCTTGTTAATTATGTTGGGGAAGCTTAAAGATAGGATATTCAAAGGCAATTGCTAGCCTCCTGCTAGACACTATACTTAAGGTCAAAGGCGAGCTGCCAGTCTTGCTTGTTACTCCTTCCCTGTTTCCTTTTACATGTTGTTTAGGTTTTTCATGCCTTGTTACTTCCTGTCAGTTCTTTAGTTGAGACCTACTGGAAAGCTCAGATAAGGATCCTCAGGATTTATGTGATCTTGATTTTTGGGGAGGATGCCTATGGATATGGTCACAGATGTCAGTAGCATTTGGATTCCCCTGGAAACTTGTGCCAAGCTCCTGAGTAGGGGCCCCCAGTCCCTAATGAGAAGATAAGCTTCCAGAGCTCTACATCCAGAGCCAGATATTCTCCTCTCTGCATAAGTTTCCCTCCTTCAAAGGATGTGGACTGTCCTGACATGAGAGGCAGGTGGATGGCACTCTGCTGCGTGCAGTCTCTATAAACATGTCTAACACTCAGCTCCTTCAAACCAGGCTCCCATGATGCTGTGGGCCAGGCTGGTCTCTGCTCAACTCAAATTAACAGTTCTGGGGTGGAAGTAGTTTGAAGGCCTGGGTGGAGATGATCCTAGGGTTTGGCAACGTTCTGCGCCAATGCCATAATATTTTATTGTGAGTACTGTGCTCAGACGTTTCAGTCCTATCCAACTCTTTGTGACCCCATGGAACTATAACCCGCCAGGCTCCTCTGTCCATGAAATTTTCCAGGCAAGAATACTGGAGTGGATTGCCATTTCCTCCTCCAAGGGATCTTCCAGACCCAGGGATGAAACTGAAGTGTCCTGCCTCTTTTTTATTGGCAGGCAGATTCTTTACCTCTGAACCACCTGGGAAGCCGATGACTGTCGTCTTAAAATAGTTCAATAATAGTTCAATAAAATAGTTCAATAATCAATTGAATTATAATAATTCAATAGTTCAATAGTTCAATAATAATAATCAATAATAGTTCAATAATAATAATCGGTGGGGAGTAAGGCGCATCAGTTTTTATTTAAGCCATTTATAGTAGTTTATTTTGGGGCATAACTTTCTGGGTAGGTGGAACAGGTGTCGTAAGGAAGTGAAACAGTGGGATTAAGTGAATTCACTCGAGTCACTCAGCAAGTTAGGTAGAATTTGGAGAACCTGACTCCTCGCCCAGTGCTCCAAAGCGAGTCGGCTCCGCTGCGCCTCTGGGCAGGCTGGGCGTGGGTGAAGGCAGTGAGGGGACCGGCTGCGGTCTCTCGGCCGCGGCGAGGAGCGCGGTGACCCAGCCCGGACCGACTCCAAGGGCGGGGCCGGCGGCCGTCCGGGGGGAGATGCGCGCGGCCGGACGCACCGCCCGGGCTCCGGCCGAATCGCCTCGCTCCCGCCCCGCCCGCCGGACCCGCGCTGCGGAGCGCGCCCTCGGCAGTGGCCTGCGGCAGCCGGAGCTGCTTCCACGGTGCGGCCGGTGGCGGGTGGGGAGCGGGCGGCGGCCGGGAAGCATGGCGGGTCGCCGGGCGCCCGGGGAGAAGCGCTGGCAGCTGGTGCGCTGGTGAGTGGGCAGCCGGGGGGTGCGGGGCCTGGTGCGGGCGCGAACCCGCGTGCTGAGGCCGGGCGGAGCGCGGGGAGGAGCGGGGGCGCTGGCTCGAAGTTTCTTCTCGAGCGAAGGCGGCGGGGCCGGGTTGAACTAGAGGCGCCGGGCTGCCTGGTCATCTCAGTCCCGCGACCCGAGCCTGGTCTTCTCGGTTCTCCAGAGCGATCGTCGCCCGGACCCCGGCCCCTGTCCCCGACGTTAGGCTTTGGGAGGACCTCGGTCTTCGTTAGCTCTCTTTGTGCAGAGGGACTCCCCTTCCTACCCTCAAACCTTCTGCTGCTCTGGGTCGGGCCACAGACTGGACCCCGAGGGGGTCCAACCTACAATTCTCATCTCGCCTGTTCAAGGAAATGTCTCACTTCACCTACATGAGGACTCGCGGCGGTGGGCACCTTGGAGATGGGGTGTTTGATAAAGGGGAGCCTAGGAAGTGAGGGAAAAGGTCCCCGGGTAGCTGGGTCGTTGCCCCTACCCCCACCGCAGTCCTGTCTGGGCTGGGAAATCAGAGCCTGCGGTGTCAGGTTGCCAGACTGCGGGCCAAGAAGGTTTCAGACGCATCACCGAGGAGTCACCTGGGTTGGGCCCAAGTCCCGGTTGTCCGAATGTTGAGGGCTGTTTCAATCAGGGATCTGACCTCTGCTTGGCGGGACTTAGAATGCAGGGCAGCCTGTTCAGCCCACCCCTGTCCTGGAAGGATTTTAAGAATGTCTGACTGGGACCCCTCCCCATCTCAAATCCTCCATCCACACCAGGGCCAGGGGCATCCTTAAAAAGAATTCCAGGACACTGCTTGCCAGGTACATTCTGTAGCCTGAATACAAAGAATAACAATAGTATCCTTAATAATTGCAACCTGGCTTCCAGAGTCCTTCCTGCTGGCTCTGCCATAATCAGGCATTGATTCAGTTACTCTTTACAGCCATACGCAGAGGAAGGTATTGTTGTTGTTCAGACTCTAAGTCGTGTTTGACTCTTTACGACCCCATGGACTGCAGGACGCCAGGCTCTTCTGTCCTTCACTATCTCCCGGAGTTTGCTCAGATTCATGTCCATTGAGTCAGTGATGCTATCTAACCATCTCATCCTCTGCCACCCTCTTCTCCTCCCGCCTTCAATCTTTCCCACCATCAGGGGCTTTCCCAATGAGTCGCATCAGGTGGCCAAAGCATTGGAGCTTCAGCTTCAGCATCAGTTCTTCCAATGAATATTCAGGGTTGATTTCCTTTAGAAGGGTATTGGCACCGCCCCCCCCCCACCCCTTACAGATGAGGAAACTGGGGCTCAGAGAAGGAAGGTAGTTAATTAAGGTCACTCAGCAAGCAAGTTACAGAGTCAGGGTTTGAACTCAGGATTTCCCCAGGGGCTTAACTCCTCTTTCTTTCTTTTTTTTTTTTAAATTTACTTATTTGTCTGTGTCTTAGTTGCAACAGGCGAGATCTTTTCATTGTGGCACGTGGACCCTCTAGTTGCAGTGCAAGGACTCAGTAGTTGCTCACTGGCTAAGTTGACTCTTAGCATGTGGGATCTTTGTTCCCCACCCAGGCATGGAACCCATGTCCCTGCATTGCAAGGCAGATTCTTAACCATTGGACCACCAGAGAAGTCCCTCCTCCTCCTTTTTGCTTCTTAATTCCTGAATGTTGGGCCTGGCCGCTATTCCAAGTTCACATTGTCAAAAAAATCTCAGCATGTCAGAGCAAGAGGGGTCAGTGGGTTTCCAGCCTGCTCAGTCCATCCTGCACTTCAAGAGTTCCAAGAATCAAGGTCCAAATAATCAAAATTGCCCTTTAGCAGTGGAGTTACTCTTCAGATGAAACCCCGATACATAAATCAGATAAAAGTAGAGTTAGTGCCCTCTCTCTGGAGAGGAGGTGCCACCCTAGGACCCCAGGGCCTTCCAGGTCAGTTTGTGCAGTTTGATTCCTTTCCTCCCCCTCCATGGAGGAGGAAACAGGCAGAGTCTTAAAGGGGGCAGAGCTTGGATTCCTGCTCTGACTCTCTCTGCCCTGATGTGTGGCTGGGTTGGATCTTGGGTCCAACCAAAGTGATCATCAGGTTCACCTGATGAAGCACAGATCATTATTAGTACCCTAATTAAGTTTTGGATCACCTTTCACTCCTGGGTAAAAAAGCCCATGGCATTGAGAAGGTCCTGAAGACATGACTTGAGTGGTCAGACTGTCTGGCAGGGAGCACTCTTGAGGACAAGACACCTTCTGAACTCCATGGCATGATCCCAACATGATCAGCCTTGGCTTCTGCTTCCTGAATTTCAGACTGAGTCAGTTTTCTCAACTAAAATTGGCTTAAGAGTACAAGCGAGTATTGGCTCCCTTTTAAGAATATTGGCTTACAGATATGAAAACACAAGAACTTTCCATGTTTCAGACAAAACTGGATTCAAGTGCTCAAGTAATGTCACCAAATAACATTCTACTCTCTCTGTCCTTTCTCTTTCTTCTGTCCCCTCTTTATTCCTTTGTGGAAATAAGGTGGCTCTCAGGAGTTGCAGGCAACCCTCCAGATGAGCAAAACCCACCTGGAAAAAGAGCTTCTTTTTCTCAGTGGTTCTAGCGAAAGTTTCAGAATGTCATTTCATTGACATAGTTTGGGTCACATGGCCATCCTTCAGCCAATCACTGTGGACTGGGGGATGGACTGCTTAGATTGGCCAGGCTGGGTCATGTGCTCACCCTGGAATCTGGGGGCTGGAGTTAGTTCCACCCAAACCACAAAATTTTGAGTGGGAAGGAGGGTGGGGAATATTCTTTGGGCAACAAATATGTCTGACGTTTACTTACTCTTTTAGAACAGCTCTTGCTTTGAAGGTTCCTCCTCCAAATTCTCCATAAAGTACCAAAAACTAAATTAGGATTTGGTTGGGTTCATCAGATCAAGTTATTAAATATGTAAGACTTTTTGGCATTCCTCTTACTGTCTGAGGGCCTGTTGCCCAGTTTCTGATGGTGGGGCTTTGGATCTGGGGGAAGAACCTGACAGAGGCTACAGGCTAGGGTTGTGTGAGTACTTGAAAAACAGTGCAGAATGCTCTGGCAACATACTTTTGACTGACTGTAAAGTATTCCATTCACAGTTGAACCATAATTTCTTTGTGTAGCCTCTATGGATGGCCTTTCAAGGAATTCTGAATATTTTGATATTGCAAACCTCGCTGCAGGGAACGTATACCCATGCAAACATGTGGAAAGATAATGGTTGGATGTATTCTCCAAAGTGAAATCACAGAGTAAAAGGAAGCGTATGTTGTGCCATGCCAAATTGATCACCAAAGAAACTGCACCATTTTATGGGCTTCCCTGTGGCTCAGTTGGTAAAGAATCTGCCTGTAATGCAGGAGACCAGGGTTTGATCCCTTGGTTGGGAAGATCTGCTGGAAAAGAAAATGGCAACCCAACTCTAGTATTCTTGCCTGGAGAATTCCATGGACAGGGGAGCCTGGTGGGGTACAATCTGTGGGGTTGCAGAGAGTTGGGTATGACAGAGTGACTAACACACACACACATATTATCTCCAGTGATATGTGAGTTGCACATTCCCCACAATTTTGCTCATACTGGGAATTATTAATCACAAACTTAAACCTTGGCTCATGTTGCTGGTGAAAAATAGTTTTTTGTTGTTTTAATTTTCGTTTCTTATAGAAGTTGATTTTTTAATATTTATTGGTCATTTGTGTTTCTACTTTTGTAAACTACTCATTTAATTTCCTTTGTCCTTTTCCCCCTTGTTGATTTGCTTATTATATATATTTTTCACAATGATCTGCAAAAGCACTTCATCGTGGAGATTAATATTTTTTTTTTGGTAAATTTTGTATTTTATCACAGCTTTGCATGTGTGCATATGTAGTTGCTCAGTTGCATCCAACTGTTTGTGACCCTTTGGACTGTGGCCCGCCAGTCTCCTCAGTCCTTGGGATTCTCCAGGGAAGAATGCTGGAATGGTTTTCATGCTCTCCTCCAGGGCATCGTCCCGACTCAGGGATCGAACCCAAGTCTCCTGTGTCTCCTGTATTGCAGGTGGATTCTTTACCTGCTGAGCCATCAGGGAAGCCCTTAAAACAGCTTTAGATTTCCAAAACTTTGAGAAGATGGTACAGTGTTCCCATATATCCCACACCCAGTTTTCCACATTATTAGCTTCTTACACTAGTATGATACATCTCTTGCAAAAATGAACCAATATTGATATGTTATTATTGACTAAGCCCCATAAATTATTCAGATTTCTTATGTCCTTTTTCTGTTATAGGGTCCCATCTAGATACCACATGGCATTTAGTAATTAATGTAATTACTTCTCTATGCTGTGGCAGTTTCTTGGACTTTTCTTGTTTTTGATGACTTTGACAGTTTTGAGGAGTTGTGGTCCTGTTTTGTAGGATGGTGTCCCTCAACTGGGACGTATCTGATGTTTTTCTCATTATTAGATTGGAATTATGAATTTGGGAGAAGAAGATCACAAGGATAGAGTGTCATTTTCATACATTGTATTAAGGATCCCTACGTCAACATAGCTTATCAAGGGAATTCCCTGACAGTCCAGTGGTTAGAGCTCCGTGCTTCCACAGAGGCACAGGTTCAATGCCTGGAGGAGGGGGAACCTAAGATCTTCCGTGCCGCTGGGGTGTGGCCAAAAAAAAAAGCTTGTTGATGTTGACTTTGACCACCTGGCTGAAGTAGTGCTTGTGGGTGTTACTGCCCTCCCCCTCTCCATAGTGTACTCTTTGAAGGAAGTTACTCTGTGAAGCCCGTATCTAAGCAGAGCAGAGCTGTGGTCCACCTTCCTGGGGGTAGAGTGTTTACATATATTGTTTGGAATTCTTCTGCACGTGAGGTTTGTCTCTTTCCTCTCCATTTATTTAATTGTTCAATCATTAATTTATATCAGTATGCACTATTAGATATTCACTCATTTTAACAGCAGCCTTATTGAAATAGGATTCATGTGTCACACAATCTACCCAAAGTGTAAAATTCAGTGGGACTGTATATTTACAGGACTGTGCAACTATCACCATAGTCAATTTTAGAACATTTTCATCATCCCCCAAAGAAATCCCATAACCTTCAGCAGTTCCCCTCCCCGCCACCCCCAGTCTTAAGCAACCACTAATCTTTCTCTCTTTATGGATCTGTCTATTCTGGACATCATTTCATATAAATGGAGTCATACAGCACGTGGTCCCTTGTGACTAGCTTCTTTCACTCAGCAAAATGATTTCAAGGTTCAGGTTTCAGTGCCCGCCTGACCTACCCCAGTGTTCAACTGAAAACATAGGTGTAACCTCTAAAGTGCCTGACCCTTCTCTCTTTTGGTGATGGATTGCATCCTCCACACTGGAGGCCTCTTATGTGAGTGGTTTCTGCTCCTTCTCTTCTTGTTCCTTTCAATGTCCCTGATCGTGCCTCCTACTTTCCCAGCGATAATCTGAGAAGCTGGTTCCTGCTAAAGTGTGAATGGCTGTTAGTGACTTCCAAGGTTGACCCTCTGCAGTGCTTAATCTCCTGGGTACTGTTCAGTAGAGTTTCAGGTACGAGACAGGTTTATAGGCAAGACATCTGGGGATGGATGATGTTCTGTTTTCCTGTAGTCGATGAAATCAGTGCAGCCAATCCCCCTCCTAAGTTAGTAAATTGGATTCATTAATGGAGATCATCTATGTCAAAGCAGTCTCTGGAAGAATCTTCTCAAGAACATAGTGAGTTGATGACTGTGACTGTCGTGATTTTTTTTAGAGCAAACTGGCTCAGTTGACTGGGGAGCTGGGTGAGAATGTTACAGGGACTTCAGAGATGATCAGATACAATCTTTGCACTCTAGCAGGGAGACAGACAGGCACATAAATAACTCACGTACGAGCCGGCAGAGAGCAGTTGTGATCAAGGTTAAGCAAAGCATCCCCGGAAACTTGGAACCACTTTGGAGGCTCTCTGGGAGGCTGGGGACAGATTTTTAGAGGCTGTGTGGTTTGAGCAGTTGGGCAGGGTGGAGCAAGACACAGATGGAGGGAGGGCAGCTGAGATCTGCGCACCGCCTGAGCTAAAGCTCCGAGGTTAGAAAAGGCAGGGCGTCTTTAGAGAAGGACAAAAAGATTGAGAATGTAGGGGTGGGAGTTGTTGGGGGAAGGCATGTTATGGTGGGAAAGACTGGAGGGGAGCAAAGTGGGGAAGAATTAGACCTCTCAGGTGAGCAGTTTGGAGGACATTTGATATGTGGTGGGAAGCCCCTAACCTTTTTGGCCAGGGGAGGGGGTGACAAGATCTGTGCTGGGAAGTGGGGGCTGGTACGGAGGAGGGAGAGGATGTGTGTCTGTGTATGGAGAGAGGACTGGATGCCAGGGGATGAAGGTCCAGAGAAGGCTGCTGCTTCCTGTGTGTATGTGACCTTGGACGAGTTCACTTCCATCCCCCATGTCTCTTCTTCCTCGTCTCTGAAATGGGATCAGCCAGTTCTGAGAGATTTCATGTGAAGCTTGGAGGAGAGCGTGTAGGGAGAGGGTTTATCTGTCATGAGTGAAGCAGGTAAAGCCGATGACCGGTGAGGACAGATGAAGATGGGGTGGGGGGTGGGGGGGGGTAGAGGGGAGGTGATAAGGATGACCATGTGGCAGGAGCTTTCCTCGAATTATCTCATTTAATCCTCTTAACAACCTTTCGAAGTGGGTGGTGTTATTACTCCAATTTTACAGACGAGGGATCTGGGACTTACAGTGGAAAATCTCTCACCTGAAGAAGGGAAGTGGAATCCATGCCGAGGTGCCTGCAATGACTGGACGACAGTCCCTTCTGCCCTGCCTTGGGGAGAGGAGAGGAGGGGTGGCTGGAGCAAGGAGGAGGAGCACATTTGGAGGAGCCCGAGAATGGGGAAAGGCATAGACACTCATCACAATAGGATGGGATTAATCAGGGAAGGCTTCCTGGAGGAGCCAAGTTATTATTTTTTCTAAGGAGTCATGTTTTGAGCCAGGTTTTATAGGACAGGAGCCATCTTGAGGCAGGAAGCAGAGGAAGGTCATGTCCCACAAAGGAAAGTCATAAAATCGTGATCTTCCCTCCTAAACTTGTTCTTGTCCAGCGAGAATGACACTGCAGCCAGATGCCCACACAAACCACAGACTCAGGAAAAACTTTGTTGCCTGTCTCCCGTTCACCATGTCTGACCCACCCCAGGTCCAGATGATACTTCTTCCTTCTCTCACTTGAGTCCTGCCATGTCTCTGCGTTCCAGCACTGTCCCCTGGGCAAACTAACATTGTCCCATTGGAACCCCCTGCGAGAACATCTAACCTGGCTGCCTTGCCCTTTTCCTCCAGGACGATCTTCCCGAAATGCCCATCAGATCATATTGAAGAGAGTGAAGGGAGACAGGTGGGCACCAGATGCCCTGGTTTGGGAGACCATAGGAGCAACCAACGGAAGCCCTCTGCCCTCCAGCAACCCTCGTTCTGGGAAATCTCCTCCTTCAACAAAGCCAGTGCCTGATCAGGCAGTATCAGAGTGGCTGCACAATTTGTTTTTTATCATAGCACTTTATGCAGTTTGTAATTTCATATGCACACACATAATTAAAGATTTGTAATCATAGATAATACCTCTCCTGTATAAAAAGACACATTGTTAAAAAGTTACTCCCTCCCCGCATTCCCCCAGCTTGTCCTTACCCCCACCTAGGTAACTACTTTTTATTAGCTTGGTGTCTCCAGAATTTCTACATGTAAAGATAAACAAATAAAAATTCTTACTTTATTTTTCCCCCCTTTTAAAACAATGTATCAAAAAGAAAAACAAAAACTCAAAAAAAAAGAGATAAAGCAATGTATCCTGGAGATCTTTGCATGATAGCACACAGGGAGTGCCCTCAATAAAAACATTCTGTATGGCTGCACACTGTTTTACTATATGGATGCACCGTTATTTATCTAACCAGCCCTCTACTGATGGGTGCTTGGTCCATTCCTTGTCTTTTGTTATTAGAAACAGTGCCACGGATAACCTTGTGCATGTGCTAGAATCCGAAGATAAATTCTCTGAAGGGGGATCGCTGGATTACAGAGGAACTGCAACTGTAATTTAGACAGACGTTGTCAGGCTGTCCAGCAGAGGGCTTGTAACCAATTGACAGTCCCACTGTGTGTGAGGGGGCCGGTTTATAATGATATATTAGTTCATGTGATTATTGATGGCTTCTCTTTCCACAAAACTGTAGGCTCCAGGATGTCAAGGATTATGACTCTTTTGCTCATAGACGCTCAGTAAATACTGGATTAATGGATGGATTTATGAATCTATCAGGAGTTGGTGGCCGAAGTGAATGAGATCGCTTTGTGTTCACCTTGCCTGGTCCAGCTTCCCTGATCCTTGCTCTGGGCTGAGTGTCGATCCCCAGGGTGACTGGAACTCTGGGAGAGACCCTTGATGTTCTGGAAGATCTAATCCTGACATCTGACTCATGACCCCCACTCCAGAGCATGCTTTCTCCTGCTATGAGCTCAAGAAGTCCAATGTGTCAGTCTTATAAGGGGTTTGGAGAATGGACCCTTGTCTGATGCTTGTGTTCTCTGCCCAGCCTCTGCTTGTATGCCTCTGGTGACAGGAGACTTACCCTTTCGACTGACTCCTTTCAACTTTAGACAACTAACACTTAGAAAGCTTTTCCATCTATTGAGTTGCTCCGTATAGCTGCCTCTTCTTCAGGGAATTTAAATCATGGCTCTTTGGAGATAAGACTTTATGGCTGATGAGCAGGGGTATCTGGGGACAGGTACCTCTCATCTGTCACTTTGTGGCACGGAGGGCCAACTCCCAGAGGACCTCTGCAGGGCCCTGGCTGCCCACCGCCTCACTCTCTCCCGCCTCACCCGCAGGTACGTGCAGGAGGGACGGTTCCGGATTGAGGAGAGGACACTGACAGCCTTCCAATGGCTCTACAGCCCCCAGCAGCATCGCATCCTCAGCCGTGCTGACTTAGAGTCTCCCTCCAGGTAAGAGCACCCACTGCCCTTCCTCTCATTCTTCGGCCAGGGTCCAGGCCCCTCCAGGTGGTCCTTGTTAGACAGCCAGCCCTACACTGGTCCATAAACTCCCAGTGGGAACCATTGCCTTCTGTGGTGGAGAGGCCTTCTAGGGTCCTTGAAAGTTTATCAGCTGTGGTGCTGATCCAGCCTAGAATATTCTGAGTGATTTGAGGCAAGTCACTGCCTCTGCTTTCTCCTCTGTAAAATGGGTATGATCATGTTTTCCCTGCCTTCTGTTGGGAAGATCGTGAATCTCAAGTGAAATGGTGCCTAGAGATGAGCTGGTTCCGTTTTTTCTTTTTAAAATTATTTATTTATTCATGGCCGTGCTAGGTCTTCCTTGCTGCTTTCTCTAGCTGTGTCGAGTGGGGGCTACTTCCTAGTTGCAATATGCGGGCTTTTCATCGCAGTGGTTCCTCTTGTTGCAGAGCACAGGCTGTAGACACACAGGCTTCAGGAGTTGCACCACGTGGGCTCAGTAGTTGTGGTACACAGGCTTAGTTGCTCTGCAGCATGTGGAATCTTCCTGGGTCAGGGATCGAACTTGTGCCCCCTGCATTGGCAAGGCGGATTCTTAACCGCTGGACCACCAGGGAAGCCTGGCTGGTTCCTTTTTAAGAGGAAGAGCATCTGGCAAGTTTGCTGGGCAGTCCCTGCTTTGACCTGGGTAAGAGCCAGCCCTGCCTTGTCTCCCTCCTCTGTCAAGTCAGCTGGGATCCTGAGTCTGGGGGAGGGGCACCCAGATTCCTGCTCCCTGGCCCCCTGGCTCCTTCCTCCACACAGTGGACAGGCAGGACAACTGTTAGCGGTCTTGATGGAGACATGCTGGGAAGCCTGGCTGCTGCCACACCCCTTCCCAAGGCTTCTGCTAGACCTGACCCTGGAGCTTTCTTCCCACTTGCCCCATCTAAACCTCTTTGCATCAGCTTCTAAAGTAGCAGGACCTTTGAAGCCAAGGGGCTTCTGTGGTGGCTCAGATGGTAAAGAATCTGCCTGCAATGCAGAAGACCTGGGTTGGATCCCTGGGTTGGGAAGATTCCCTGGAGAAGGGAATGGCAACCCACTCCAGTATTCTTGCTTGGAAAAATCCCAGGAACAGAGGAGCCTAGTGGGCTATAGTCCATGGGGTCGCAAAGAGTCAGACACAGCTGAGCGACTAACACTGTCACTTTTGAAGCCAAGAATGAACAGGTCTTTCCTCCCAGGGTTGGCTGAATAAAAGAAGAAAGGAAGTAATGTCATTTGGGGGAACACCCTGGTCTGGCCAGTAAGTAAACAGAGACCATGCTCTTATTGCATCTCCCCAAACTGGCCCCAGGAATAAGGTTCTGTGATGCTAGTAGACCTCACCTCCCCAGACATCTGCTGGGAATCCTACTTAGCTAAGAGCAGTGAGTCTGCTCTCTCTTGTCTCAGTGACGATTTCAGAAGGTACCGGAAGCAGCGAGGGGAACAGGAACTCTGGATCCAGTTCTGCTCAAGGAGGAATAATTAACTGAACGATGATATAGAAATGATAGGGTTTCCCAGGTGGCACTAGTGGTAAAGAACCCGACTGCCAATGCAGAGGCATAAGAGATGTGGGTTTGATCCCTGGGTTGGGAAGATCTCCTGAAGGAGGGCATGGCAATCCACTCCAGTAATCTTGCCTGGAGAATCCCACGGACGGAGGAGCCTGGTGGGCTACAGTCCAAAGAGTGGCACAGAGTTGGACACGACTGAAGCGACTTAGCACGTGTGCACAGAGAAGTGATAGGAACCCTGGGAAAGGCGACTCAGGCCACCTGGAAGTCTTGGTATTCAGGAAACAGGAGGTTAGACAAATGCTCTAAACTCCGAAGGGCAGACTGCACACAGCGCAGAGAAGAGACTGAAAAGCCCCTCGAGCCTGAGGCAAGAGTATGAGGAGGGCAATGTGATCCTGAGCGTAGGTCGTGAATGCGTTCAGAGACAGAGAAGAAGGCTGCCTTGCAAGCACGCTGGTGAGACACAGACGTGAAGGGCAGATTGCAGTTTCAGGCAACCTGCAAAGCCCTATTGCAGGCTGAGCACCATCTGATTGACGGAAAGCAGCTTCTCCCTCACGTCCTTTCCTTTCATCAAAACTCCCGTGCTACCTGACATTATTTTATTCGCCTATCTGTTCATTGCCCGTGGCTCCCCTGGAATATGAGCTCCATGAGGGCAGGCCCTTTTCCCTCTTGTCCTCATCTGTATTCTGAGGTCTTGCCCGGAGAATCCCAGGGACGGGGGAGCCTGGTGGGCTGCCGTCTATGGGGTCGCACAGAGTCAGACACGACTGAAGCGACTTAGCAGCAGCAGCAGCAGCCCAGAGAAGGAGCTCATTAAGCAGGCACCAGGTGAAGGACAAATGAACATAATGTAGGCTCACAGGTAGGAAGGCTGGAAGGGAGGCGAGTTCCAAGACCAGGGTGGGTCAGCTACACCCACCCAAGATACAAGGGAAGAAGAGGAGGCTGAGTCCGCCTGCCCATGTGGGTGACTTTAGGCAAAACCTTTTTTGAGCCAAAGAAGAAGAATGCTTTTCAGAGTCACAGGAGCCTAGCTGAGTCCATGGTGGAGGGAAGCAATCATAGGATGGAGCCATTTGAAATAACTTTAGCTTTCATATCTGAGAGGGCTACCTCCCAAGGGACTTGAAAAAGAGGCTGCCATAGCGCTGAGACTAAGCACTCAAAAAACTATTACTCTTATATAATGAAAGTGGTACTAACTTATTATGTGTACTTATTGCATGTCATGTTATAAATGCTTTGCAGGCATACATTGATCTACCCTTCATAACAATGCTATGATCTGGTACTGTTGTTCTCCCCATTTTTCAGATGACAAAACTGAGGCACAGAGTCAGTGGCAGTGCTCACAACCAGTATGCACACTCCCTCTCAGAGAATAGGACATATGCCCCAAAGTGGGAGATGATGAAAGTAATTTGTATCTTTACAGAGAGGAAATAAGTTCACAAACCATAAATAAATGAGCTTAGCATCAGTCCTAATCAGGTTTCAGAGTCTGTTATTAAAGAGATGGTTTGGGGGCACTTAGCAAGGAAAGAGATAGGGGACCACTGGCAGCAAGTGAATTCCCTGGGAACCCCTCCTGCTGGGGAAAGCGTTATTTGCTTTTCCAGTTAGTTTTCCAGACTAGAAGTTAGGTTGGGGGTGGTAAAGCAGGAGACAGTGGTTCTGCGTTTCAGCAAGAAATTGTTCTTGTCTTCCCTTCAAAGCCTTACAGGTGACACAGAGGAGTGTGGGCTGGGGGCGGGCACGGCTGGGAAGGTTGATGAGTGGGCTGCGCTTGCCGAGACTGCTCAGTGCGTTCATGAGGGACTTGGTGACAAAGGCTGTAGACAGCATGCTGGTGATGTTGCTGATGGCAGGAACCTGGGCACCATCCCAATGGACAAGATGGCAGAACTGGACTCGAAGTGTCCTGGAGGCTGGAGTCCAAGTCCAAGTCTAAAAGGTACAGTTTAACAGAAATTAAAGGAGAAGTCTATTTTAAGCCTCCAATTTTGTCTGCACCTGGATAGCAGGCTGAGCAGATCAGCTACCTGAGGGCTTCCAGTTGAAGCTTGGGTATGATTTAAGAAAATGCTCGCACCTTGGGGCTTCAAGAGCTCAGGACAGAGTCCAGAGCTGCAGAGGGAAAGTCCTGGTCTTTTGTCTCAGATGGTTGATCCTTGGGTTGAGAAGATCCCCTGGAGGAGGCCATGGCTACCCACTCCAGTAGTCTTGCCTGGAGAATTCCATGGACAGAGAGCCTGGAGAGCTACAGTCCATGGGGTTGCAAAGAGTCAGACATGACTGAGCAACTAACACTAATATACCACGGAATGCTCTATCATTTCCTCATTTATTTTGTGGACAGAGATTGAGCACATTTCTCAGCTAATTCCATATTGGATATTACCCTCGAATGGCTGAGCAAGTTGTGTTTTGGGGTGACGGGTCAGGCTGCTGAAAGGTCTCAGAGGGTGAGTTGGCAACTCGCTTTCCTTTTGTCTTTCCACCCTGCTCCAGGTCAGGCCCTGGGGTTTTGATGCCTTGTCTTAAGGAAGACAAGAGTCCTGACTCTAAGGGACACACATTCTAGTGGGAGAGACAGTCTGTAGACACACAGATAAGAGAATTTCCTGAGATGATCAGAGTGCTGAACAAACTCAAACAGGGCATCAGATAAAGATGGACCAACGGGTGGGTGGGAACTCTGGACGAGAGGGAAGGGCCCACTGGGAAGGAAACATTTGAGCTGAGAGTCCTGCCTGAAGGACACAAGAGGGCAGCCACAGGGAGAAGCTGCTGGCAAAAGGTGTTAAATAAATGCTGGGGAGGGGAAAGAACATGGGAAGGAGAATCTCAGTGACAAGGCCCTAACTACGTTCTAGATTTTGTGGCCAGAGCAGAGTGAGGCCTTGGCCAACAAATGGACGCGATGCAGATGTCCGTGCAATTAAAGGAAGGGCTTTCTAACGTCCAGAGCTGCCTGAGTACAGCGTGGGCTGCGTCCTGAGGGGGTGAGCTTCCCATCACTGAGATGTGCAAGTCATAGTCAGAGGCCACCCCTAGTGGAGGTTAGGGAGCAAGACTCAAGCATTTCAGGGGCCCCACAGGGCATCCTTCCTGCCGTCAGCCCCTTCAAGTTCAGGAGCATCGTTGGTTTGGCCGAAGCTGGGAGGATGTCTGTGCAGCGAATGAATGAAAGCTCCAGGCTGCCAGGTCCAAGGCAGAGGCAGTTTTAAGGACTCCGGCAGTCCTTGAAACCTCCCACTTCCAAATCCAGAGAGCACTGCACCCCCTCCCCAGTCCCGCCGCACGCAGAGCTGGGGAGAACCCCAGTGTCTTCCCGCAGATCTTTCCCCATTTCCATTCCCCACCCGCCCGGGGCCCCATCCCCCAGGAACTTCTGCGGGCAGGTGGGCTGTCCCCTCCTCCGCTCCCCTGGGTCCCTTGGGCGCGCCTGCCCCGCCCGGCGCCTTTGTTCCGAGGAGCCGCCTCGGGCAGTCCCCTGGCGGCAGCGACGCGAGCATCCCCGGCGCCGCACCCGGGACTCGCCGTACCCACCCCCACCGCCCCCGTGCCCTCTCCGGCCCAGCGTGCCAGCCCCTCCATCTCCCTCCCATTCTCCCGCAGCTACGCGGCTGCGGCGCCGGGCGAACTGAGTGGGCATCGCCGGGAACTGGGCGCGGACCCCGGCGGCGGCGTCGCGGAGGGCAGCAGGAGGGCCCCGCCTGGGCCAGGCGCGGGCTTGCGGGCGGCGAGTGCGCGGCTCCGGCGGTGGGGCGCGCCCGCCAGGTGTGCGGGCGGCGGCGGCGGCGGGTCGCGGGAGCCGCTTTGTGCCGCGGCCGGGGTGCGCGCGCGCGCGCCGCGGTGACGGTGCGCGCGGCGGGGCGGGCGGCCGGGGGAGCCCGCCGCCGAGGAGGAGGGGGCTGGCGGCCGGATGGAGACGGGGGACGCCGCCGCGACAGACTGCTGCCGTTCCGTCCACGTCGAGCAGTGAGCCCGCGGGCGCCGGCGTCGCAGGTCAGAGGGGCTGGGGCTGGGTGGCGACCCCGTAGTTAGCGGGGATCAGAACGCGGGTCTTGGGTGGGACTGGACCCAGGGTGGAATTGGGGTGTATGTGGTGAGGGCAAATGCGTGTGTCTGCAGAGAGCTCAGCTCGTGTGGACGTGAGTGAGCTCTGTGCTGCGATTCCACGGAGCAGTTCAGCGTAATGGGTTGTTTGGGAAGTGGGGTGACTGTCCTCAGACACCCTACCGGTGGGGCATGGCGCACACACGTCTGGGGTGTCTCTGCGGTGAGGGAGACGTCAGCCCAGGCTCTGTCAAAGTCTCTGGCTGGAGAATGACCAAGGTGGAGGTCAGAGCTGGGGTGTTTACAGGTGGTGGTGGTGAAAGGAAAAAGCCAGGACCTCCAGGAAGGACCCTGGAGCTAGGCTGAGTTGGTTTGTTGTTGTTTTTTTTTTCCTCCTAAAGGACATAAACCCCACCCCGGCCTCACTCCAACCTGTGCCTGTTGCAGGGAGGGGAGCCAGGACGGTGGGGGCGCTGTCTGAGAGGCCTCTGTGGACCTTTGGAGCAGGGCTGGGCTCCAGCGTAATGCTCACCTTTGGAGGCCCTGAGTGATGAGTGTGGGGGTGCCTGCCCTGGGTGGGGGTCCGGGGCACACTATGAGTCCTGACCTGGGAGCTGGTTGAGGAGGACACCCTTCTTTCTCTCCGTCTGTGTGGCTCCTATACACCCTACTTAACAGACCAAAGGGCATTTATATGCAAGTGGGGTTTGGGGTCTGAATGCTGGGATCTGTCTCTGTTGAGTGGCCCCCAATGGAGCAGCCTCCGTAGAGAATAATAGGGTTGTCCTGGGCTGGGCTCCAAGGCTCTCTGATTCTTTTCATGCTTGATGACCCTGGGGCGGTCCCTTAAGCCCCACGGGCCTCAGTTTCCCACGGAGAAGGGAGAAGGCACCCGTTCCCCCCTCCCCTGGCCTTCCTGCTGCAGAGTAAGGAGTAAACAGAGAGCTCGCCCAGCTGCGGAGGAGTCAGGAGGCAGAGTGACTCAGGGCATGTGAGGTCTCCATCAGTGATTTCCCCCAGGAAAGTCCTCGCACATCTTTGAGAGGTGGGCAGCAGTTGGGGGGGTGTTCTTCCCTCATCTCCAAGCAAGTGTGTTGGATATTCTGAGTTCTGGAGTGGGGCAGGGTGGGTGTCTTATAGATCCAGCTGCTCAGGCTTCCAAAAGCTACCTCAGGTTCCTCCTCCTTTCTAAGATGTTGAGAATTGTGGAGGGATTGGATGGGATGGGGGCTTGGAGTCACCGAATTTCTGGGCAGAGGCAGATGCTAAAGTTGAGTAGGCGTGGGCACATCTGGCTGGGATTCCCACTCAGCCCGCTTAGCCCAGGGTGTTGGGTGATTTGTTGGGAGGTGGCCTCAGTTCCGGGCTTCCCAGATGGCGCTAGTGGTAAAGAACCCGCCTCTCAATGCAGATGTCAGAGATATGGGTTCGATCCCTGGGTCTGGAAGATCCCCTGGAATAGGAAATGGCAACCCGCTCCAGTGTTCTTGCCTGGAGAATCCCATCGACAGAGGAGCCTGGTGCGCTACAGTCCATGGGGTCCCAAACAGTCAGACACGACTTAAGCGACCTAGTACACACATGCACGGCCTCAGTTCCAGAGAAGAAGACCCTCCTGCCACAGGCACCCTTGCCACCCCCCACCCCTTCCCATGGCCAGGTCTGGATCAAGTGTGGCTGAGTCACTGTGGTTCAGAATGACTTGAACCTTAAGGGACGGGGACGTTGGCATGGATGGTGGTGGCAGCAGCAGACAAGGCTGTGTTGTGACTCAGACCTGGGTTGAATCCCAGCTCCACCTCTCAACTCTCTCTCTGTGTCTCCACCTGTGTTTTCCCAAAGCAGAACTGGAGGATGCATGCTTTTAATTTTCCCACTGCTCTCTCCTGGGAGGTCTCCCCAGGACCATGCATTTCAGAACTGCCCTGTTGGGGAGAGAAACAGGAAAGTGTTCATCCATCAGCTCTGTCCCGACCATGGACCTTAAGTCCCGCATGCTTCCAGGCTGCACATGTGAAGCCCCAGCAGGCTCGTGTGGGCATCCCACACTGTGGCTTCAGAGAAGATCCCAGAGTCCTTGAGGAAGCCTTGCCACGTGGCGCCGTAGGCTGTTGCTCGAAGCCTGCAGGAACCGGTCATTGCAGAAGTGACTGGAGTAAGACATGGGACCGAGATGGTTTGAAGTACTTTTTGAGGTGTCAGACACTGTGTGACTCTGGACAAATTTCCAATCTTCTCTCCGCCTCAGTTTTCTTCTCTGGGGTGTAGGTATTTACTAAATTTTTGAACATGGCAATGGGTCCGTAGCGAGGGCTCCATGATGGAATATTTCTGTGTATTTGGGAAGACAGTATGTACTAGATGGTTCACATAGTCATCACTTAAAGTGGTGAAGGAGGTTGGATTAGGTGACCTCTAAAGACCCCCATCCTGGTCAGAGAATCTGGGACTCAGGGGTCTGGCCCCTGACCTGGTCAGTTCTTCCTGGAATGTGGCGCAGTCTCCCAGACCCCTGCATGGTTCTGCTCTGCATTCTGTGAGTTGGAGGCAATATGCCAGTTGCTCAGACGTGCCTTTCCCAGTGCTCTGTCCAGTCTAGCACATGGGAGCCCCGAGGGTGGGCAGAGGGGGCGAGGGGAACACGCATCTCAGAAGCAGGTGGTTGAAGGAGGGGTGGCAGGCGGGTGGATGCTGGCGTTTGGAGTTGGCAGATGGTCGTGGGCACTGGTCTGGGCTACAGTCAGTGGGGAGGAGAGGGCACAGGGGTGGGGGAGGGTGAGAGAAAATGGAAAACGGGAAGGGCGGGGAGAACGAATTGGCAGAGGGCAACCCAGAGTGATGGAGGAACCAGGGCTGTGGGGCAAGTTGGGCAACCTTGGTGCCCAGGGATTGGGGGTGTGTGGAGTGGCAGGGACAGGCTGGGCTGGCGGGAGAGCAATGGGGTGCTATGGCACTGGTTGAGGATTAGTTGGGGGCCCTCTGGCATAAGCCAGGGCAGGTATCATATTTCAGGGAACAGCACCTATAAGCCCCCTCCTCCTCCTTGCTCCAGTGCATCTGCCTCTGCTTCCTGGGCCACCACCCACGTTGGCAGGTGAGGCGCTGTCTGCAAACACTTGGGTCCCGTTGTGAGCCGTGATTGGAGAAGGCAAGGATGTGCCTCTGCCAAGGCCTGTTGCCATGGTACCATGGTGACCCTTGTCTCCCGGTCCTCTCCCATCTCTGAGCAACGTGGCCCTCCCCAGGGGGAGGTCGTACAGTAGGGAAGGTGTCCGGCTGCCTCTGACTTTGCGCAGGGGCCGCTCAGGCTGGCCACACGACGGTCATGGTGCCCAACTTTCTGCCTTCAGGCAAGGTCACACCCAGCCTAGGGTGGGCGGTTGCAACAGCCACTGTCTTCACTTACAATCATTTAAAGACTCCTCTACAGTTTGGGGTTCCTCTTATTTTTAACAAGTTTAGTTTAAAAACAAAGTCAGTAATGCCAGCCTATCCATTTCTGCCCCCCCCATTAAAATATGTTTATTTATTTATCTGGCTGCACGGCGTGTGGGATCTACGTTGCAGCATGCTGGATCTAGTTCCTGGACCAGGGCCCCCCTGCATTGGGAGTGCAGAGTCCTAGCCACTGACCAGCAGGGAGGTCCCATGTCCTCCCCTTTTAAAGAGCCAGATGACACTCTCTTCTTGCCCACCCCTTTTCAATGCTTTGGTGCTTCTCTAGAGGGAAGTTTTGCATCAAGTCTGCCACGCTACACTTTTTTGTTTGTTTTTTGCTCTGTTTGCCACCATCCTTGAGTAGATTCCACTCCACCTGCTCAAGAGTGCAAACCAGCTGTTGGGGCTCCCAAGGCAGGTGGGACACCAAGGCAAGGATTGAACTCTGGGGAACCTGGCCTGAGACCAGGCCTGGGTTCTGAGTTTGCAACTTGCTCTCTGGGCCAGCGGGGGTTCCACCTCTTTCCCTAATTCAGATCCAGGGCTGTCCGCCTCCTTCCCGGATCATGCTGGGTGTGTGAGCTGGGCCCTGCCAGGCCTGGCTCAGCAGATGGCATCGGATCTGGGCACCCGGGGGACCCTGCCAATTAGATGACTGGTGGTGAGCAAGACCTAGAGGGGAGTGACAGGCATTCAGGCACGGTGAGGTCCACCTGTATGTATGTGCACGTCTGTGCATGTGGGTCCCTGGAGGGCATGTTGCTGGATTGCCATGTCTGCACATCTCTGTGATTAAGCAGTGCTCCTCTGAGCTTGTGTCTGTGTGCACTGCTGTGTGCTCTGACTTATTTGTGTTCTTTCTCTGGGGATGTGAGCTGGCCACCCACCCAGTGCTCTCCAGGTCCTTGGGGCTGTGCCTGTCTGATGGCAAGTGGTGTTTTACCCAGCAGGACTTCCCGGTCCCCTGAGGTCCCTGCGTCTTCTGCCCTGCCCAGCTCTCCGGCATTCCTGTCCCGGTCTCCCTCCCTCTGCCTTGAGGAGGTTGCTTCTCCCCCACTGGCCATGTGGCTGCCCACTGCTGTTCAGGCGGGGCTTGTCATGAGACAGCCGGTCCAATTTCCAGCCCCATCCTTTAAGCTCTGAGTTGAGGATGATGGCTGGGTGAGCCCTGGGTGGAGGAGATGAGTCAGGCTGGCTGCAGCGGGTGGGGGGAAGCTAGGCTGGGTGTCAGCATCTTCAGGCAGGGGTGTGCACCCTGCGTCTACTTGACCCATCCTCAGTGGCTTGGCCACCAGTGCAGCAGTGGGAGGGTCCGTCCTCCTCCCCTGCTCGTATTGTCTTCCCTTGGAGCCATGCCTGGCAGTGTCTGATGGGGAGCAGAATGGTCTCTGGGGCTCCAGGCAGCCCACCAGTAGCCTTGGCCTTAGCATAATCACTGAAATTTATGGAGCTCCTCTTCCTGTGCCAGGCCCTGGTCATACGTCATGATCCATGTTTTAGCTCACTGGCTCCTCAGCACAATCCTATGAGGTGGGTTCTGAAAGCATCCCCATCTTATGAGGAAGTGGTGGCTCAGAGACGCTGGATCACTTCTGCAAGGTCACACAGCTAGGAAATAGTGTAGCCAGGACTGTTCTTTTTTTTTTTTTCATTTCTTTATTTATTTATTGGCTGTACTGGGTCTTCCTCTGCTGTGCAGGCTTTTCTCTGGTTGAGGCCAGCAGGGGCCACTCTATAGTTGTGATGCACAGGCTTCTCAGTGAGGTGGCTTCTCTTGTTGAGGAGCACAGGCTCTAGAGTGCACAGACTTGAGCATGCAGGCTTCTGTAGTTGTGGTTCCCAGGATCTAGAGCACAGGCTCAACAGTCGTGGCACATGGGCTTAGCTGCTCCAAGGCATGTGGGATCCTCCCAGACCAAGGATCAAACCCGTGTCTCCTGCATTGGCAGGCGGATTCTTTACCACTGAGCCATCAAGGAAGCCCCGGGTCTGTTCTTGACACTTGCTGCTGTCCCCTCCGCTCTTCACAAAGCTATGTCCGTCTCATCCTTACAGTCTCCCCTTCAGAGAGGTCAACTCAGATCATCCCCTCTAAACAGGGCTCTCCACCCACCCAGTCCCCTTTGGATCGCATCATCCTATATAAATACCTGTGTAACGTTATCCCTCTCTGGTACTCCACTCCCCTGCCCTCCCAGGGCAGGGATTTGTCTGTCTTGTTCACTGGAATACCCTCCACACTAGTGGAGAGTCTGGAACACAGTGGGGATGTAGTAAACATGGGATGAATGGGTGAATGAATGAACATGACCGTATGTCTGACTCCAGACCTAAGCTCTGTACCCCTTCTCTATGCTGTCTCTCACTGCAGGGTGGCCGGGTGCACAGCCCTGGAGCCAGCTCGCTTGGTTCCCTGTTCAGGTTATCTGGTGCTGCTTAATAAACCATCCAGAAGCTTATGACCTGAAACAACAGCGATGCTTATTGTGCTCATGAATCTGCAGTTTGGGCAGGGATTGAAGGGAGACCTGTATCTGCTCTGCCATCATCTTCTGGGGCTGGAATTGTCTGAAGGCTCAGTGACTCACATGTCTGGCCTTTGATCCTGGCTGTTGGCCTGAGGTCTTGGTTCCTCGCTACACAGGTTTCTCTGTGTGCTAGACTGAGCTTCCTCACAGTGTGGTGGCTGAATTAAGGGGCAAGAAAGAGCCTCTGTGCTTACTTGCTCACTCATGTCTGACTCTTTGCAACCCTATGGACTGTAGCCCGCCAGGTACCTCTGTCCATGGGAATTCTCCAGACAAGAATACTGGAGTGGATTTCCATGCCCTTCTCCAGGGAATCTTCCCAATCCAGGGATCGAACCTGGGTCTCCCACATTGCAGGCGGATTCTGTACTGTCTGAGACACCAGGGAAGCCCAGGAAAGGACAGCAGCAAGTGTCAAGAACAGATCCGGGGCTTCCCTGGTGGCTCAGAGGTAAAGAATCTGCCTGCCAATGGAGGAGACAGGTTTGATCCCTCGTCTGGGAGGATCCCACATGCCTTTTCACCTTTTGTCATCTGGCCTTGGAAATGATGCAACATCACTTCTGCCAGAGTCGCAGATCCACATGGATGCTAGAGGAGGGGGAGCATATACACCATCACTTAGTGGAGGAGTGTTACCATCACGGGGTAAGAAGAGCATGTGGGATGGGGGGTATATTATGGGATGGACAGTCTGCCACAGTCGCTTCTTTGGAGTATAATCTTGAGCACATTACTCAGTCTCTCTGTGTCCATTTCTTCATCTTTAAAATGGGGACACCATCAGTATGTATTGGGCTATTTCATACTCACTGGGCTATTTCTTTGGCGGTGACTCTACTTGGGAAGATCCCCTGGAGGAGGAAGTGGCAACCCACTCCAGTATTCTTGCCTGGAAGATTCCATGGACAGAGGGGCCTGGCAGGCTACAGTCCATGGGGTCGCACACAGTTGGACACAGTGGAGCGTGCAGGCACGTGCACTTCCAGCCACAGATCCCCTTGGCCTCAGATGAGACATTGGTCCAGGTTTTCACTGAGCTGCACGATCCAGCCCCAATCCCACCCCCAACTCTCATGTAATACAGGAGGCACCTACCTGTGAAGTGTCCTTCTGAGGGCAGGGCCAGTGGTGGGGAAAGAAGAGGGGACCCTGAGAGGAGTAGGCCTTTTCTGTCTCTGTTTATTACGTGAGTCTAAGTCAGCCCTGCTCCCTTCAAAGGGGCAAGGGACAGGGTTGGTGGAGGTGCCATGAAGCCGGGGCTCCAGCAGGGTTTCCTCTGGGCTTGGAGGCACAGATCCCACAAGGAACCCCTTCTTTATCTGGGGAAGTCAGGATAAATGCACATGCTGGCTTTGAGCTGCAGGTCATTTTTTTAAAGTATCAGAGAGAGCTCACTCCTCTTGCCTGTCCTCCACCTGGCTGCTTCTGCCTGAGTCACTGTTCATCTGTCTGAAGAGGGACTCCCACCCAGCTTGCCAACCCTGGGGATCTCAGGGTTTGCTCATCCTGGCCCGAGCTGGGGCTGCTCCTCAGCTGGGCATTGGCAGGGGGCCAGGGAGAGTCTCGGGCTTTGCTGGTGCTCAGCCTGGCTGTATCTCACATCAAGCACTGCCCTCACTTTCGGTGGAAATGGCAGAATTGTTAAAAGCAGGGGCTCTGGGTTTGAATTCTGCTACAGCCGCTTATGGGTCCTGTGACCTTGGGCATGTCCCTTAACCTTTAAAAAATTATTTTATAGAAATCTATTTATTTATTGTTCTGGGTCTTTGTTGCTGTGTGGGCTTTTCTCTGTTTGCGGAGAGCTGGGGCTACTCTCCATTTGTGGTGGGCAGGCTTCTCATTGCGGTGGCTTCTCTTATTGTGGAGCAAAGGCTCTGGGCGCATGGGGTTCAGTAGTTGTGCTTCCTGGGCTCTATAGGCTTACAGGCTCAATAGTTGTGGCACACAGGCTTAGTTGCCCTGTGGCATGTAGGATCTTCCTAGATCGGGGACTGAACCTGTGTCTCCTGCATTGGCAAGCGGATTCTTTACCACTGAGCCACCAATATTTTTATTATTATTATTATTTAAAAAATATTTTTACTTATTTGACTGTGCCAGGTCTTAGTTGCGGCAGTCTGGATATTTACTTGTGGCATTCAGACTCTTACCTGCAGCACGTGGGATCTCACTGCCTGACCAGGGATCAAACCAGGGCTCCCTGCATTGGGAGCATGGAGTCTTAGCCACTGGACTACTAGGGAAGTCCAATCTTAATCTTTCTGAGGCTCCAGGATGGAGGACATGATTGTGGTAAGGAGTAAATGAAATAAAAAGGTATGGCATAACTTGTTCACGGGAGATTCTCAAGAAATGTTGGCAGTTATTCTTTATAGGTGGACAAAGTGAGGCGACAGCAGTCTACGTGATTTCCCCACAGCTACATTTACAGTCAGAATCCGGGCTGGGACCCATGTGTTCTGACAGCAGGTGGTTGCTGCTTGTCTCCTGCGATACAGAGAATTCCTCCATCCCTCCATCCCTTTTGCCTGAGGCGATATGGCTCCCATCCTAGAAGCAAGAAGCAGGATGCCCACTTTTGCTCCTTGCACTACCCAGACTTGCCTGTAGAGGGTGCTGACGCCCACCTTCTCACCCATTTTGGAAGGGAAGCAGCCAGGTGAGGCTCTGCAGTAGAAGGGGGAGGGTGGGAAGTGACCCAGCAGAATAGGGGAGAGCCAAGAGCTGCCTTTGCCATCTCCTTTAGGGAGAATGCCCCTCAGACAGCTCCTAGTGCCCAAGCTTTCCTGTAGATAACTCCAAGGGCCACCAAAGATAAAGGGAGTATCTTACTGGGTTTCATTCCAGTGTTTCTCACCGGATTAGAATCATTTGGGGGAGTTTGTTAAAGATGCAGATTCCAGAACGATGTTCCCATCCCAGAACAATGGGATCCGAATTTTAGCCATTGTACTGGCTAACAGGTCTACAGATCTGTGCCAGGCACTGATTTGAAGGCTTACCACGCATTAACTCATATACCTCTCCCAAGAGCCTGATGAGGTAGGTACCATTAATATCCCCATTTTATAGATGGGGAGTCTGCTCTGAGGCACAGTGAGGTTGAGAAACTTGCCCAAGTTCACACTGCTTGCAGGCCTCAGGGCTGGGGTTTGACCCTATGCTATTCAAGCCCCAGGCGGTTCTCACACCCATAGCATGGGAGAACCACTATTTTATTAATAGAACACAGGGCCCGTCCGCTTTCTTGTTTCCTTTTGCTACCTTTTATATGTCATTATTTTAAATAACATTTATTGTGTTTTTCTCACTATAAAGCAAAACCTGCTTATTTAAGAAAACTTAGCAAGTTTAGGAAAGCACAAAGAAGGGGAAAAAAATCATGATTTTTTAATCTCACCTCCTGAACAACAGCTTCTCTAGTGGCTCAGCAGTAAAGGATCCACCTGCCAATGCAAGAGACTCTGGTTTGATCCCTGGGTGGGGAACATCCCCTGGAGAAGGAAATGGCATCCCACTCCAGTATTCTTGCCTGGAGAATCCCATGGACAGAGGAGCCTGGCAGGCTACAGTCCATGGGGTCGCAAAGAGTCAGACACATCTTATCAACTAAACAACAGCACCAACTTGAAAACCATGATTCTGAGCGTGTTAGCCTGTTTTATCCTCTTCAGAGACTTACTGCAACTTGCTCGCCTGGTATCACATGGGCAGCTATACCCCAGTGTCTTTGGGGGATTGCTTCCAGGACTCCCCACCCATCTCCATAGAGAGGTGGATAGACTCTGTGGACTCTATGGATAGACTGGTCTCTTCAACCAGTCCTGGACCAGAAGTTGTCTAGGCATATGCAAGCATTTACATATTTATTTAAACTAAGGGGATCCTGTTATATGAGCTGTTTGGTATCTTTTTGTTTGTTTAGTTTTTAGGATATCTTTATGTAGTAACATATAAATCCTACCTCCCTCTTCATGGCTGCATAGTGTTCTATCGTGTGCTTGTTCCACAATATAGTGAAATAATGGTATTTACATTATTAATTCTATTTGCTATTATAAACGATGATACGGTTAACATCTGTGTGCATAGTTCTTGTCAACTTATATGAATTTACCAGTGAGATAAATCTCCCACCCCATAGGGTACCAAAACCCTGTGATGCTAAGTCTCTTATATAAAATGGTGTAGTATTTGCATATAGCTTCTGTCATTCTCCCGTATAGTTTATTTTTTTAAATTAAAAACTTAAAGATTGTACTCCATTTAAATTTATTATATAGTTTGTACCTCTTAATCCCCTACTCCTGCCTTGCCCCCTACCACCTTCCCTCTGCCCTCTGGTATCTACTGGTTTGTTCTCTACATCTCCGAGTCTGTTTCTGTTTTGTTATATTCATTCCTTTGTTTTGTTTTTAGATTTGGAGTATAAATGGTAACAGTCTGTCTCTGTCTGACTTGTTTCACTAAGTGTAATACCTTCCAGGTCTACCCAAGTTGCAGCAAATGGCAACATTTCATTGTTTTTTATGTCTGAGTAGTACACCACTTCTTCTTTATCCATTCTTCTGTTGATGGTCATTTAGGTCTCTCATATACTTTAGATCATCTCTAGATTACTTATACTACCTAATACAATGTAAGGGCTTCCCTGGTGGTTTAGACAGTAAAGAATCTGCCTGTGATGCGGGAGCCCTGGGTTCAATCCCTGGGTCGGGAAGATCCTGTGGAGGAGGGCGTGACAACCCACTCCAGTATTCTTGCCTGGAGAGTCCCATGGACAGGGAAGCCTGGTGGGCTACAGTCCACAGGGTCGCAAAGAGATGGACACGACTGAGCGACTAAGCTCAAGCCCACAATACAATGTAAATGCTATGTAAATGGTGGCCAACAACATGGCAAATTCAAGTTTTGCTTTTTGGCATTTTATGGAAACGTTTTTTCCCACATTTTTCCCATCTAATTTTTATTGGCTGAGTTGAGCTGTATTGCTGAGCGGTGTTGTCTTTCTCTCGCCTGTTCCTACTGTTGGAAATTTAGATCACCCCCAGCGTTTCGTAGTTATGGTAGCAATTAGCTTGAGACCCTCAAAAGTACAACTTGGCACACAGCTCTGATTTTTTCCCCCTTTGGTATTTCTAGGTCAAAAGGCATGCATTTTTTTAAAGCTACTTATTGAAGCATAATATACCTAGAGAGTAGTGCGCATATAAATATGCAGATGCCCAAACTGACCCTGATCTGCATTTTGGAAGCTTCTTGGCAGGTACATAAGGACTCCGATGTGTGCTGTCAAATTTCCCCCAGAAAAGTGGTATATTGGTCTTGTTGGAGTTTTCTTACTTGAGATGGAGACACAAACGCTTTGCTTAAAAGGAGAGTGGATGGGAAATTCCTTGGTGGTCCAGTGGTTAGGACTCTGTGCTCTTACTGCTGAGGGCCCCGGTTTGTGGTTGATGAACTAAGATCCCACAGGCTGAATGGCACAGCCCAAAACAAAGCAATCAAATAAAAAACAACAACCCAGAGTGGGTGGAAGAACCATGTGGAGTCAGACTCTGAGAGACCTGGGTTCCCCCTCTCTGGGGTAAGACAGGCTTATCATCAGGGTAACAGACTTATGTTCAGGATAGAAGAGGCAGTCTCAGGTCTGGGATCAGCGGTCAGTTTGAGCTCTAAATAGCTTAAGAAGGTTTTAAAGAAATCAGCTTTTGTAGCTTCCACCCCTCCCCTCCTCCTCCTCTTCTTCATCTTCTTTCTTCTTAGCAAACCATCTGTTTAACACTTTTCCTTTAAATTATTACATGTTCTTGATAAAAAAAAATCAAACAGCACAGAAGGACATAAAGTGAAAAGTTCCTTCCCCCCAGATTTCCAATTCCAGTTGCATTCAACCAGTCCTGGACCAGAAGTTGTCTAGGCATATGCAAGCATTTACATATTTATTTAAACTAAGGGGATCCTGTTACATGAGCTGTTGGGTATCTTTTTGTTTGTTTAGTTTTTAGAATATCTTTATGTAATAATATATAAATCCTACCTCCCTCTTCATGGCTGCATAGTGTTCCATGGTGTGCTTGTTCCACAATATAGTGAAATAATGGTTATTTATGTTACTAATTCTATTTGCTGTTATAAACAATGATACAGTTAACATCTGTGTGCATAGTTCTTGTCAACTTATATGAGTTTACCAGTGAGATAAATCTCTAAAAACAAAATAATTGGCACGAACAGTGTGTGCACTTAAAATTTTGATAGATCTTGGCTTTTTCATGGTGGCCCACTGGCTAAGACTCTGTGCTCCCAATGCAGGGGGCCTGGGTTCAATCCCTGATCAGGAAACTAGATCCCACATTGCTACAACTAAGATCAAAGATTCTGCGTGCCACAACTAAGACTTCACGCAGCCAAATTAAAAAAAAAAAGGATAAGTCTTGCCAAATATCTACACACTAATGATGGGGTGCCTGTTTCCTTATATCCTCACACTATCATTATTAATTTTTTTAACCTTTCTTATCTGATGGGTAAGTGTGTTAGTTCCTCAGTCACATCTGACTCTTTGCGACCCCATGGATTATAGCCTGTCAGGTTCCTCTGTCAATGGAATTCTCCAAGCAAGAATTCTGGAGTGGGTTGCCATTCCATTTTCCAGGGGATCTTCCCAACCCAAGGATCAAACCTGGGTCTCCCACATTGCAGGCTGATACCTTATTATTATTTAAAAATAATTTGAAATAATGGCACATGTTTCAGCTTCTCCAGTCCCCAGTCACGTTGCTGGGAGTTCTCTTGATAGACTGGATTACAGAACAAATCAGAGTAAATTGCACAGTCGTCGCATGTCAGGGTCCCGCCCTTGGAACCCAGCTTTCACAACCACTCCTCTTGTAATTCTTTTGGTCATCGTCTTGCTTTTCAGAACTTGTGCAATGGGAACTTCAGTCTAACCCTTGAGACAGGGTGAGGGGGAGGTGACCAGGGCACTGTAAATCACCAAGCGGATGTGAGAGGTTTAATCTTCATCCCAAGGCGTACATGCCCAACCCAGTGTGGGTCTGCTGGCTCCAAATGCCATGGCACCCTGTTCTCCTGGGGACCAGAGTGTCCTTCTGTCGTTGTGCTTTGTCCTTACCTGTGGCTTATAAAGAAAGCAGAGGCTCACCAGGTGAACTGAAGCCTTCTAAGAGCATGCGACTTGCTCGAGGTGATTCAGTGGTCGAGCCAGGAGGAGAGCTGAGCACTGCGGGCTCAGTACTGATGCCAGCTTACGCTGTCTGGAGTAGGGGAGGATCCAGGCCGAATGATCTAGTGCCTGCTTCTCTAGGAGCATCTGTTTCCTTGGCTTCCTGTAACTGCCTCATCCCCACGCCTGGGAAAGGAGCTGCTTCATCTTTCAGCTCCCGCTGGTGGCTGAGGGGACAAGTGGAGGAAACCACACTGTCTCACCCTTCCCTCCTGCCTGAGGACCTGCAGACAGGATGGAGGGGCTGTTGGCAGGGCCTGGGGCTGCCTTTCCTCCTCTGATCCAGGCCAGTTTTCTCAGCTCCGAGTTTCTCTAAAGCCCAGAGAACTGGGTGGATTCCCTGGAGCCCTGTCCCAGGGCTGGGACTCTGGCTGGGACTTGCCTCCTCAGCTGGACTGGAAACACCCACAGGCTCCCACCAGGGAAGCCAGGGCCTTGGGTCTTGGTGATCCAAAGTGGGCCCTTCCTCTGTGGAAGGGTGAGGTAGCAACCTCAGGAGAGAAGGACTTGGGTGTGTGTTCCTTCCTGCTTCATTGTTGTTTCTTCCCAGCTGTTGAGATGAGTCTTGCTTTCAGGGCCTTAGTTTCCCCATCTGTAAAATGGGCTCTGCACGAACTGGGTATTTCTATAAGTTCCCAGAGTCATGGGGGCAGGTTTGATTTGCTGTTGCAGATCATTGTGCAGGACAGCGGCTGAGAAATTGGGCTCTGGAGTCAGACCCAGCTCTGTTACCATCGCGCTGGTTCCTTAACCTCTCTGTGCCTCCGTGTCCCCTACTGTAAAATGGGGAGAAAGTGGTGTCATCTCAGAAGCAGTGGTGAGATGGAAAGGTCAGTGCTGGCCTACAGTCAGTTCAGACCCAGCACTGCCCCAGCGCCCCTTTCCCGGTCACTTGTCCTCATCTACCCTCCTGACTGCCCACATGCTGAGTCAGCAGTGGTTTGGGAGGAAGCTGGGTTGTGCTCGGTGAGGCAGGAGGGTTGGGCCTGGCACGCGGAGTGCTTCTCTTTTCTCTCGACTCACAGTCCTTCTCAGGGAGCCATGGGCCCCTTATTGCCCACCTCCACCCAGAAGAAAAACCGAGGGGTCAGAGCAGGGGCAGCAGGAGGCTGAGAGAGACCAAAGGAGAAGGTGGAATCCTAATAATACATGTAACAGCTCCGGGAATGGTGTGGGAGCCCTGGGCTGTGTTAATGTTTATAATCTTGTGAGGTTGGTGGCAGCCATCCCCTATTGTTCAGTTGCTAAGTTATGTCTGACTCCTGGCGACCCCATGGACGCAGCACGCCAGCCTTCCCTGTCCTCCACTATCTCCTGGTGTTTTCTCATATTCATGTCCATTGAGTCGTTGGTGCCATCCAACCATCTCATCCTCTGCTGCCCTCTTCTCCTTTTGCCCTCCATCTTTCCCAGCATCAGGATCTTTTCCAATGAGTCGGCTCTTCACATCAGGTGGCCAAAGTATTGGAGCTTCAGCTTTAGCATTAGTCCTTCCAATGAATATTCAGGGTTGATTTCTTTTCAAATTGACTGGTTTGATCTCCTTGCAGTCCAAGAGACTCTTCTCCAGCACCACAGTTTGAAGGCATCAATTCTTTGGCACTTATCTCCTATTAGGGAGGAGGAAACTGAGGCCTAGAGAGGTTAGGTAAGTTGCTGGAGGTCACACAGCTCCAAAGCTTGGGAACCTGAGCGCTGAGGAGAGGAGAGTGGATGAGGCTCTAGAATGGCTCTCACCTCCCTCCCGAGCTTATGGGGTAAAATTAAAAGCTATCTGGGAACTTTGCTTCCCTCTGTCTGGGCCCTGGGGGGCGAGGAGGGCACAGGTCCTTCTGGACTCTCAAGTTCAAGTCCAGACTGTGAGTTCTGCGCCCCTTCTTGCTGATGCAGCCTGGCCATTGCTGCTCCTTCGCTAGGTGTCTGAAACCCACGATTCCAGGTCTTTTGTGATTGCCGTGCAAGATGGGAGAATCCAACCTGGTCTTGAAATGCTCCTCTCTGCCTGGTCCTTGGGCTGCCCTTGTGATCTTCAAATGCTTGGACCTAGGCCTGTGTCCCTTCTGGGTCTGTGAATACTTGGCCCAAGTGGTCTCCTACCTGGGTGATAACCTGGGTGTCTACAGACTGTAGGGGCCTGAATGAGAGCATCTCTCAGCCGTGTCTTCCCTAGAATACATTGACACACAGCACACATGGCACATATGCATACTGATAAGGGTAGATAAGATGGGGGCGGAAGTGTCCACACTTGCTGTGACGGCAGCCCCAGCTCTCTCTCTCTCACGCGAAAACACATCAGATGCTGTGCTCCAATGATGGGCTCGCCAGGAACTCCCTCTAACTGCTAAAGTAAGTACTTTGCAAAAGGAATTTTGTTATTATTATTAGTCACCCCACATGACTCCTGGGCCAAGGCTGTGAGTTGCATCTGGGGCTCCATCCTGTGGTTCAGCAACCCTAGGGAGGAGAGCAGGGAAGCATTCTGGGAGCGAGTCAGGGTGGGTTTGCTTAGGTCTCCTGTCCACTCCTGAACCAGGAGGATGAAGCCGTGGTTGGCCTGGCCTGGACCGGTGTTCCCCCCAGAAGCTGATGGAGCACAGAGCTGTCTTGCTCAGAGAGACACCTACTGGATGCAAGACAGGCAGGACCCAAGGTGTCCTTAGTACCTGCTGAGTGTCTCCTGAGTCTGGGTGGGTGCGGTAGGGATGACAGATCCGGGTGTGGAGTGGACGTCCAATGGGAAGCCAGTGGTCTGTGCAACCCTAGAAGGTGAACCACATGATTCTTCCTTTCCTGGTGAAGGTGGGGGTAGAGGGTGCAGCCTGAACCAAGGCCCACCAGGCTCCTGCTGAGCAGCCCACTGCCTCGGAGCAGAGGACCCCACACTGGGCACTCCCAGCCCTGGACTGGGCTGGCCCCTCTGCTGTCCCCAAAGGTCTGAGGCCCCTTCTTGCCTTGCCTGCAGACGAGGAGTCAAGAAAATAAAAATGCCTGTGCCCTCTGTCTACGACCTGGGCATAGCCCTCTGGCCCCATAGCACAGACTCCCAGCTCTGGGGAAGGGGGGCCAATGGGAGAGGCCATTGCTTGGTGGAGGGGGCCTGGCAGCCCGTCTGTGACCCTCTACCCTTCCAAGGTGGAGCTAGTGGTAAAGAACCTGTCTGCCAATGCTGGAGACCTAGGAGATGCAGGTTCGATCCCTGAGTTGGGAAGATCCCCTGGAGGAGGGCATGGCCACCCACTCTAGTATTCTTGCCTGGAGAATCCCATGGACAGAGGAGCCTGGTGGGCTGTAGTCCATAGGGTCGCAGAGAGTCGGACACGACTGAATGACTGAGCGTGCACCCTAGGCTGCTGCAGTGTGTGTGCCACGCCCTTCTACGGGGCTCTCATGAGTGAGCGCCTGCCGTGCACCAGGCAGGGTCAGCCCTGGTGCAGACGGAGATGAGGACTCACTCGCTTGTGGTTCCAGAGGGAAAAGCAGAGACAGGGTGCCACCCGCCACCTCCGCCACTGTCTGCAGGAGCTCGGCACTGCTGGCCTCTGTCTCGATGCTCCAGGGCGGCATCTGAGCAGCACAGACCTGTGCCTGTGTAAGTGAGGGTGCTGGTAGGAGTGTGTGTGTGATCTGAGTGTGTGCCTGGGTGTGTTTGTACGGGGAGTTGTGTGTACCTGAGGTGTACACACAGGTGTTTTTGTCTGCATGCACCTGCATATGAGTGTGCAGTACCCGTGTGCACATGTATGTGGATGTCTGTTGACGTATGTGAGCATGTGTGTGCCAGTGTGTACCTGTGGGTCCTGTATGTACCTATGTGCTCATGTGTGTGTGTGCCCTGGGCCCACGTGGGTGTACGTATACTGTGTCCACATGTGTGCAAGTGTGATCACAGGTGTGGGGCTGGTTTATCTGGTAGGGTGAAGTGGAAAGGCCAAGGTCCCACCTCTGGCAGCCCCCGGGAGTCAGGGGATGCCCCCCATCTGCAGGGCTCCCAGCTGGGTCTCTGTCCCCCCACCCCCACCCACCCAGGCACAATCATGGGAATCCTCAGCCTCTGTGGGTTCCAGGAAGCCTGGGAGGTGTGGGGCAGAGCTGCCAACTTGGGCTGTGGTGCAATCTGCCAGCCGAGCCCCTTCCGGAGCTGTGGGTTCCTCCGGGTGAGGGGAAGCTGCCCTCTGCGACCTCCCCTGCCTGTCTTGGTGCGTCCTGGGGGCCAGGACACACCTCCCACCCCACGGCCTCACCCACAGGAAGCCGGGTTGGGGGGCAGGCGATGGGGGAGGTGCCACAGTGGGTGCCCCGCCCCTCGTGGGAGGCAGTGGACCCCGCTGCTCCCAGGCTGCGGCAGTCCTGCCAACAGCTCCGGGGACATCGCTGGACCAGGCGCCCCTCGGCCACAACCATGTTTGGCAGGAAGCGCAGTGTCTCCTTTGGGGGCTTCGGATGGTGGGTAACAGATGGGAGGGCTGGGGAAGGAGTGGAAGGGAACTTGGCCATGAAGCCTGGTTGAGCCTGTGGCTGGGACCTGGTCGGTACTGCGAGGGTGGGGAGGGGGTACTTTCAGATTGCCTGGGCCAGATGGAGATGGAAGATCCTGGGGGGATGGGGGGCATCAGACACCAGGCTTTTCCTCACTGTCCCTTGGGTACAATCTTCGAGGGAATTCAGAGGTCGGAGCTGGAGTGTGACTCTGTGGCTCATGAACATGTGTGTCTGTGTCATGCATCTCATCACCTGTGATGACTGCGAACATGTGTGTGTATCTGAGACTATGTGTGTAGGTGAGCATGTCTGACTGGGTGTGAGGTGTGTGCCTGGCCGGGTGGGTATGCCTGCGTGTGTGACCCTGTGTGCCCTTTGTTTCTGGGTGCACCTCTGAGCTTCTGGACCTGCTCGTGTTCTTGTCTGTGCACGTGTGTTATGTTCCTGTCTGGGTCATCTTTGTGACTTCGCTGCAGGGAGAGTGCAGGCCTTTGGGCGGCCTCCTCTGGGCAGGGGTGAGCGGTGAGCCCAGAGCCGGCAGCAGGCTTGCCTCCAAGGGCCCGCCCCCTCCCTCCCCTGCAGCCAATCCTAGCTCTGTCCGAGCCTCAGCAGCTGGTTCTGTGCTCTGACCTCTCCCCTCACCCTCTGTGCCCACCTTTTGCCCCTGAAGTTTCTGTCTGAGACCCGGGAGAGGCTCTTTTCCTCTCTGTAGGGCCAGAAAGTGGGGGAAACTGAGGTCAAAGACTTGTCTCTGGCCACCAGCTGCTGGCAGCTTCTCCTCCGCTGGGGAGCCGGGTCTAGTGGTTTTCATTATCGGTTTCCTTTCAGCTTCTAGGCTGGGAGCGCTGTCAGAAAAGAGGTTCCCAGTGCTGGGGTGGGAGGAGGGTGGCCAGGGCTGTCCTGGTGTGGAAGCTGGGTGGCCCGTGGTTGGGGCATGAGCGGTGAGGGAGAGTGGGAGGAAGCACAGGGGCTCCCAGACATGGAACGGCAGGGCTTCCAGGTGGGGCTGGGGGGTTAGAGTGGACATTGCGCCGGGATGGCTGCTAGCAGGGAGGAGATGCTGCAGTTGGTTGAGGGCTAAATTACAGATTCCTGGAACCCTGGTCCACCCCAGACAGTATAGAGAATCTCGGGGGTCGTATTTTCAGAGCTCTGTTGGATGCTGGGGTGAGTGTCCACTAGCTCTGGGGTGGACCAGGTGATGTGAATGAATGGCAGTGGGGCGGTGGAGGAATCTGGGGGCCTTGGTTTCCTGAAAGGGAAAAGCTCAGTTGTCACGGCTGCCCTATCTCCCCATCTCAACCCTGCCAGACCATCGGCCCCGCCCTTGGAGGCCACACCCCAGCGTGGGAACCCTATTGCCCGAGTAGGTGTGGATGTGGGTGCAGGGACCGAGCTGCTGTGACCCAGAGTGTTGGCGGTTGAGGGGAGTGAGAGGGCGCCATGCTAGGAGCCCAGGGTTAAGGTGCTGCTGCACTTTTGCTCTTTGAGGAACCCAGATGGGACACTTCCGCTCTCCGGATCTCCGTTTCCCCCCTGTATAAGTGGGGAGTTTCTGCCTTACCCACAACACAAGGATGTTGTAAAGGAGGAAAAGAGATTCCTTGAGGAAATGTAAAATCTAAGGGCTTACGGGTCGGGGTTGCAGTTGGGTCGCTGTGGATGACAGATATTCCAGCAGAATGCAAGGATCTGCTTCCTGGGTCCACCTTACTCCTATTTGGTGGGTGGGATGGGAGAGGAGGAGGGTCTGCATTCCAGAGGTGGGAATGAGACCCTTGGGGACCCCGTGGAAGCCCCGAGGAAGGGGCCCAGGAGGCATGTGCAGAAGAAGCTGGGAGGAGGGACCTGGGCTAGGAACCTCGGGTGTGGCTTGTTTTGCTGTCGGGAACTGAGACCCGAAGGTGCTGGGAGTTTACTCAGAGTGAAAGGACCCCGCCCCCAGCTCCAGGGCTTGGTGCTGACTTGAGATTTCTGGGGCAGCTCTGCGTCCTCACCATGTGGCCCCTGACACCTGTCCCCTCCCCCTGCTGACCCCAATCATTGTGTAGATGGGAAGCTTGTGGCAGAGCTGAGCTGCTGGACAAGGGTGGCTGTAAGAACTTTCCAGGGTCTCTAGCTTGGTGGCACTAATAGTGATGATTGGTGATGGTTGGATGGCATCACTGACTCAATGGATATGAGTTTGAGCAAACTCCAGGAGGTGGTGAAGGACAGGGAAGCCTAGCTCGGTGCAGTCCTTGGGGTCGCAAAGAGTCGGGCATAGTGACTGAACGACGGAAGAATAACCATGGTGATGATAACATGGGGCAGTGGTGACGCTGATGGTGATGTGACACTGGTGTTTGTGACCCCTAAACAAGAGGAGACACAGACGGTGGGAATCTCACCTCCCTTTCTGTCTCTGGAGAGAGGAAGGGGCCTCTTTTACCAGCCATAAGGGCTGGCATATGCAGAGGGTAAAAATAGAAGCCTCAAAGCCCTGCCTTGTCTTCCAGCAAGGGTGGGCGCAGGCTGGGCGGAGTTGCTGGCTGCGGGGACCGTCTGCCGCAAACGTGATCTGCTCTGAGCTCCTGTGCCTGACAGATCCCACCCGCCACGCGCCCTGCAGCTTGCTGTCAGGTTCTGTCCCGGGAGTGGCTTGTGCCTCCTTGTGGGGTAGTGGTAGCTCCCTGAGGAGGAGGGTCCCTGGCGCTGGAGGTTGTGGCATCTTTCTAAAGCAGAAATATCCATGCATCGATTGTCTAGCTGCTGTGACCCATCCCCCACCCCCCGAGGCTGGGTTGTAGAGTCCTCTAGTGGAGTGTGGGTTACAAAGGGAGATGACATTCAAAGTGGTTAGGATCTGGAATCAGGTACTGGGATCCAGGCTGGACCAGTGATTTTGAGCCGGTTTCCTCATCTCTAAGATAGGGAGAATAACAGGACCCATCTCACTGGGTTATGAGTGGCTTCAGCCCTCCCAGAGCTCCCAGTCCTCCCTTCCCCAGGCTGGAAGAGAACTTCAGCGTTGCCCCCTGCAGAGCCCTGTGGGGCCTGTGGTCTGCAGGTGCTAGGTGAGAACCCTCAGCCCCCACACTGACGGAAGCCCTTGCTTTTCTCTTGGCAGGATCGACAAGACCATGCTGGCGAGCCTGAAGGTCAAGTAAGTAGCCACTTCCTGTTATGTAAAGGTCAGAGGTAACGGCAGACAGAGTGGTGCTGGGGCCTTCACTTCCCTCCTGGTTGTGGAAACTCTCTCTGAGCGGGGCTGTTGGATGTCAGATTCTCCATCTCAGTCCAGGGGCTCATGGACTGGGAGGAGGCTGGACTGGGTTTTTGATTCCTGAAATATATGGGAAAAGACAGATGCTGGGAAGAGAGCAGGGGGACCAACATGGGGAAAATGTGAAATGTGAAAAGCAGTGAAACTTTCAGGCCACAGCTCAAGGGTGTAAGAGAGATAATTGTATTTTCAATCTCTTTAGTTTTTATATGGAGTCCTAGTCCCATGGGGCTGTCTACCGAAATTCCCACCTACTTGGAAAATTGTGCCACACAGTTCTAGGACCTGAAAAAACACCCCAGTGTGTGTGTGTGTGTGTGTGTGTGTGTGGTCAGTTGGTCATTGAGTCATCTGTTACCAGACATCTGTCATCCTGAACAGCCTGGCCTCGGGGGCTGTCTGAGAATTCCAGCACCAGATTCAGGGTCTGGGAATCATCTGCCTCGGTTTACCATGTGTCTAACCATCTGCTGGGGAGCTCTGAGAAAGCACCCCTTTGTCCTAGAACCCCTAACTGATCCTCATCACCTTGGCTCCTTTTCCCTCCGTGTTTGTGGCCAAACATTTTGTCTGCTTCTGGATCCTCTTTCCCCCTTGCATGCCCGATCGCTCAGTCACATCCGACTCTTTGCAACCCCATGGACTCTAGCCTGCGAAGTTCCTCTGTCCATGGACTTTTCCAGGCAAGAATACTGGAGTGGGTTGCCATTTCCTCCTGCAAGGGATCTTCCCAACCCAGGGATTGAACCCGTGTCCTTGTGTCTCCTGCATGGGCAGGCGGATTCTTTACCACTGCACCATCTTGCATGAGATGCTAGGTAAGAAGCTGAGTTACTAAGGGGTGTAGAGTAGTAGGAATGGGCTTTTTTTCAATGCTGTCTTGGGATATCTAATTCAATTTCACAAGCGTTTATTGAGGGCCTGGTTGTTTTAACTAGTAAAGATGATACATGTAACCCAGAAGGGAACCAGTACAAGGCAGAGTGAAGCGCTGGGGGCAAGGACCAGTGCTGAAATTGGGACCTCAGTGGGGTCTCTGGGTACCTGGGGTCTGAGGGCTTAGGCCTTGGGGTGGTGGTGTTGAGAGGATTGTTGGGGATAGCCTGTAGGACCATGTTCCTTCTTATGCTTGGTTAAGAATCTTTTGATTGCAAGAAGCAAAAATCCAGTGTAATCTGGTTAAGCAAAAGATGAAATTCACGGAAAAAAATCCCAGGGTGCCTCAGGGAACACTGAGGTGGAGCTAGAGCTCAGCAAGACTGAATAGGAACTGGAAATCCATCCCTCAAAATCCGAGCTAACTTCCCTGTGAAAATTGATAAACGGATCCTAAAATTCACATAGAAAATTCAAGGATAGTCTTTTATTTTTTAATTAATTTTAAATTAAAATTTATTTATTTATTTTTGACTGCATCAGGTCTTAGTTGTGGTTCAAGGATAATCTTGAAAAAGAAGAACAAAGTTGGAGAATTATACTTCCTCATTTCAAACTTACTACCAAGTGAAAGTAATCAAGAGAGTTCAGAACTAGCATAAAGATAGACATATTGATCGATGGAATAGAATTCAGAGTCCAGAAATAAACCCTCACATTTGTGGTCAGTTGGTTTTCTTTTTTAAAAAATCCTGATTTATTTATTTTTGGCTATGCTGGGTCTTCGCTGCTGCGTGCAGGCTTTTTCTAGTGGCTGTGAGTGGGGGCTACTCTTGGTTTTGGTGCACGGGCTTCTCACTGCGGTGACTTCTCTTGTTGCAGAGCACGGGCTCGAGGCGTGCGGGCTTCCGTAGTGGTGGCTCGCAGGCTCTAGAGCACAGGCTCAGGACTTCTGACACATGGGCTTAGTTGCCCCTGGCATGTGGAATTTTCCCAGACCAGGGATAGAACCCATGTGCCCTGCATTGGCTGGTGGATTCTTATCCACTGTACCACCAGAGAAGTCTGTCAGCTGATTTTTTTTTTTTTTTTTGAATTTACTTGGCTGTGCTGGGTCTTAGCTGTGGCATGTGGGATCTAGTTCCCTGACCAGGGATTGAACCCAGGCCCCCTGCAATGGGAGCACGGAGTCCCCGCCTCTGCACCAGCAGGGAAGTCCCCATCAGTTGATTTTCAACAAGTATGTCATGACAGTTCAATAGAGAAAAATAGTCTTTCAACAAATGGTGTTGGATGATTGATATCTACATGCAAAAGGATGGAACTGAATCCTCCTCTCACACCATATACAAAAATTAACTCAAAATGGATCAGAGACATAAATGTAAGAGCCCAAACTATCAAAGAAAACATAGATTAAAGTCTTTGTGACCTTGGATAAGGCAATGGTTTTTAAGGTATGACACTAAAAGCAGAAGCACAAAACCAACAAGAACAGCAAACTGATTGATTTAGCTTCATCAAAATAAAAAAGCTTTTGCATCACAAAGAACACCATCAGGAAAGTAAAAAGATAGTGCACAGGATGAGAGGAAATGTTTTCAAATCACGTATGTAATAAGGGACCTATATCTAGAACGTATAAAGAACTCTAGCAACTCAATAATACAAAGGCAAAAACAACTTAAAAATGGGCAAAGACCGGAGAGTTCCCTGGTGGCCTAGTGGTTAGGATTCCGGGCTTTCACTGCTGTAGCCTGGGTGTGGTCCCTGGTGGGGAACTGAGATCCTGCAAGCTTCATGGCGTGGTCAGAAAAAAATTAAAAACATGGGCAAAGACTCTGAATAGACATTTTTCCAAAGGAAATATATAAATGGCCAATAAGCAGATGAAAAGATGTTCAATGTCATTAGCCATCAGGGAAATGCAGTCAAAACCACAGTGAGATACTAACTCACCCTCACTAGAATGACTATAATAAAAAAAGACAGATAATAACAAGTGTTTTGTGAGAATGTAGAGAAATCAAAGCCTTATATACTGACGGTGGAAATGTAAAATGTCACAACTGCTTTGAAAAACAGTTTGGCAGATTCAAACTTTGTAGTGACGCAGTGGATTAAGAATCCGCCTGCCAAAGCAGGGGACATGGGTTTGATCCCTGGTCTGGGAAGATTCCACATGCCACGGACGCACTGAGCCCATGAACCGCAACCATATGCTGCAGCTCCTGAAGCCCGTGAGACCTAGAGCCTGCGCTCCGCGACAAGGGAGGCCACTGCTGTGAGAGGCCCGTGTGCCGCTTCTAGAGAGTAACCCCTGCTCTCCACAACTAGAGAAAACCTGTGCGCAGCAAGGAAGACCCAGCACAGCCAAAAACAAATAAATACAGCAGTGTGTGCATGTCAAAAAGAATGTGGCGGTTTCTTAAAAGGGTAAACACAGAATTACCATGTGACCATCAATTCCGTTCTTAAACATACATCCAAGAGAAATGAAAACATATGTCCATACGAAAACTTGTACATGAATGTTCACAGCAGCATTATTAATAATAGCCCAAAGTGGATATAATCCAAATGTTCATCAACAGATGGACGGATAAACAAAATATAGTGTCACCATGCAGTGGTGTATTATTTAGTCATAAAGCGGAATGAAGTAGTGATTCATGCTACAGCATAGATGAACCTTGAAAACATTACATGTGAAAGTTAGTCATAGGAAATCCACATATTTTATTATTAAACTTTTTATTTTGTACTGGAGTATAGCTGATTAACACTTGTGATAGTTTAAGGTGGATGGCGAAGGGACTCAGCCACACACACTCATGTATCCATTGCCCCCCAAACTCCCCTCCCATCCAGGCTGCCGAGTAACATTGAACAGAGTTCCCTGTGCTATACAATAGGTCCTTGGGAAACCACATATTATAGAATTCTATTTATGTGAAATGTCTCTATAAGCAAATCCACATGTGCTAAGTTGCTTCAGTCGTGTCCGACTCTTTGCGACCTCATGGACTATAGCCCGCCAGGCTCCTCTGTCCATTCTTCAGGCAAGAATACTGGAGTGGATTGCTATTTCCTTCTCCAAAGAGACAGAAAATAGATTAGTGGTTTCCTAGGGCTGAGGAGGTTGTTGGGAAAATAAGGGGAGTGGATGTACAAATACAGGCTTCTTTTTGGGTGATGAAAGTGTTCTGGAACTAGTTCTTGGTACAGACTCTTGGTTCTTGGTTGCACAAACTTGTGAATATACTAAAAACCCTTGAATTGTACATTTAGAAATGGTAAAAGTGAACGTTGCTCAGTCGTGTCTGACTCTTTGCAACCCCATGGACTATACAGTCCATGGAATTCTCCAGGCCAGAATACTGGAGTGGGTAGCCTTTCCCTTCTCCAGGGGATCTTCCCAACCCAGGGATTGAACCCAGGTCTCCTGCATTGCAGGCTGATTCTTTACCAGCTGAGCCACCAGGGAAGCCCAGAAATGGTGAATATAGTAAATAACTACATATAGGAAATAAACTACATCTCAATAAAACTGTTAAAAAAATAAAAGAGGGAATCCGATTGGCCCAGCTGGGTCCAATCAGTTTAGCTGGAGAGATGGGGTTTATGGATAAAACATGGCTGCTGCAGCCACCTCTCCCTGTGGGAAGGGTTAGTTCACAGAGAAGAAGGGTGAACTGTGGGCTGGATAGGCACCATGGTAGGTTTTATCCAGCCACCCCAATTACCCTTAGGACCAAAAGGAAGATTGGTACCCACTCCCTAATCCTCCTCCCCACTAATACCTAAGATGAAATTCTGCCTGGATGCCCAGGACATGGCTCTGTTTACTGGCAGGTCCTTAGGCTGCCAAGGGCGTGTGCTTGGACTCTGCCAGGTACCCAGGTGCTACCTTCCTTCTGCCTCTGCTGGGTGAGACATCTTTCTCTGCCAGTGCAGCCCATTGGCTTCTCCAGTGAGCACCAGGTACCCCTGGGCTGCAGCCGATGCTCCCAATTTCCTCAGCTCCTCCGCCAGGGACCTGGTGTCCTTGACGTGAAGACAGTCAGCCATGTAACTCCTGAAAGTGTCCCTGAGCTATGCAGCTCTGAAGACAGGGGGTTCTGGCACCACTATTATTGAGCACTTACTGTATGCTCACTTTATTTCTGTCGCTTATTTGGTTGCACTGGTCAGAGTTGCAGCACGCAGGATCTTCTGTGTGGCATGTGGATCTTTAGTTGCAGCAGGCGGGATCCAGTTCCCTGACCGGGAATCGAACCCTGCGCCCCCTGCATTGGGAACTTGGAGTCTTAGCTGCCACATCACCCAGTTTCTCACTTTTCATCACACAGTTTACCTGAAGTTTCACAGTCACCTGGTGAAACAGCTACCACTACTGTCTGCACTTTACAGAAGAGAAAGGGAGGCTAGGGAATTTGGCCCAGTCATCAGTGAGTAGGTCGTGCAGCCAGAATTTGAATCCAGGTCTGTGCTTCATCCCTGGTTCAGTCCAGGCTGGAACAGGATCCTTCTCAGCACCCCCTCACCCCGCCTTATTTGCCCGCTCTTTCCCCAGTGTAGACAGAATGCACCTCTGCCTCCACAACGCTGTGGGTAGAAGGGCCTAGCCCCCTGCTGGAAGCCCTGGGGTATCTGAATGATAAAGACCCCCAGAAGCAAGAGGCGCCAGGTGTCCTGGAGCCACAGAGGACCAGCGGAGAGGGCAGTGGTGGCAGCACATGCAGAAGAAAAAATTGGGAGGCGGAGACTGACGAATTGTCACCTCTCCAGGCTCGGTTTTCCCATCTGTAAAATGGGAGATTTGGACTGGCGTCCAGTTTGCTCTCTTCAAGTTTTGATTTTCTGGGAGTTTGCTTTCATGCCGTTTGTCCTTTTACTCTTCTCCCAGGACCTTGATGACGGTGGATGCTCGCTGTTGAATAAGTGAATACAGGCATGAATGAATGAATGCCTTTGAGAGCAGAGGCTCTGCGTCCTTCATCTCTGGCTCCCCGGAGCCCAACACCTTGCCTGGCATGTAGCAGGTTCTCATTCTGTATTTGCTGGATGAATCCGTGATGGGTCATCATGGTGATTAGCCCATCACATGAGGTGGAGGCTGGAGAGAAAGGCTGGGTTAGGAGGTGGGGCACAGCCCTTCTCCAGCTGCTCCCAAGCCTGCTTGGGATGTGGTCTGTGTTAGTGGTTGAGCCACCATCTGAGTGGATTCCCACAGAGCAGAGCTCAGGTTGGCAGGGCCAGTGTTTGCTTGTGGAGGTCCTTGAAGCAGCATCCAGAGGGGAGGACCTGAGCAGAGCGCTTCAGACTCTTTCCCCCTTTCTTTTTCTGCTGCCTCTTGCCCTCCCTTTCGGAGACCGCTGCTTCTTTGCTAAAGAAAGAGATGTGAGGAATTCCCTGGTGGTCCAATGCTTAGGACTGTGCTTTCACTGAATAGGACTTGGGTTCAATCCCTGGTTGGGGAATGAAGATCCCATAAGTCCAGTGGTGTGACTGGGAAAAGAAAAAAAAAAGAAGAGATGGAAAGAGGTGTGTGTGTGTGTGTGTGTGTGCCTGCTGCGTGGGCTGGCCAAGCCACGCTCCAGCCATTTGAGATGACCGTGGCACCGTCACTGGCCAGCGCGGGGCTGGCTGAGCATGGAGGGGGTTCAGGGCAGCTTGTCGCTGTTGCTGAACACAGTGTCACGCACACTCCTGCTGACGGGGCAGTTAGAACCCATTCCCCTGTAGGGAGAAGAATCCACCTTTTAAATTGATGGTCCCCATTCTCAGGCTTCTTGGGTGCCTCAGATGGTAAAGAATCTGCCTGCAATGCGAGAGACCCGGGTTCAATCCCCGGGTGGGGAAGATCCCCTGGAGAAGGGAAAGGCTACCCACTCCAGTGTGCTGGCCTGGAGAATTCCATGAACTGTATAGTCCACGGGGTCGCAAAGAATCAGACACGACTGAGCGACTTTCACTTCGCTTCCCCATTCTTGGTCACTACACGTGGGCATCTCTAAATCGAGAGAAAGCTCATAAAAGGACCCAGAGGTCACGGTGCTGTCTTATTTCTTCTTCAGGAGAAGGGAGAAGAGGACCTGGAGGAGCTGTGTTCCCAGCAGCCTGGCTGGGACAGCATTTAGGCCATCCTGTGGTTTGGTCAGAAGACCTCACACAGCCATCCCTACTCGAGGCTTCAGATTTCACCAGCTAAGAATTCAAAATCCTATTAGTAGGGAGGGGATCACATAGACCAGCAGCAGATGCTGTGTCTCAGCATACCTTCCCTTGGCCCCTGGGATCCCTGATGAAGTGGCTGGAGCCACTGTCCCTGCAGGAGGGGGGGCTTGCCACATCCAGAAAGCTCAATCTCTTGCTGTGTCACAGCCCTTTCAAACCCATGGCTTCCGTCCCCATCCTGTGAGGATTCCTTACAGAACCTGGCGATTCCCTTACAGACCTTCGCCTCTCCAGGTTCTCTTGCTGTGGTTAGCGTACATTCTCGGGGGTGGCGGGGAGAGTGAGGCCAGGGTCCAGGCACCTGTGCATCAAGTCTCTGCTTCCAGCTTTCCAGCCTTCCTTCCAGAAGGCCTGTCCCTGCCCAGCCCACCCCTTGATTCCAGCGTAATGCCTTTTTCATGCATCGGTTGAGGGCCGTGGTCACTGGTTCATTTCTCCCATCTTTGACCACTAGGTCTCTGTTTACTGTGGATTATAAGAATCCTTGAGGCACCACAAAGATGTTCTAGAAGCTTCTGAGGCTGCCCCATCTCCATCAGCCCTTCTCCCAAGCACCCAGAGCATCTGCTGAGTTTGCTGGGGTTGCCAAGGATGGGGCGGGGGGTTGATGTTTTGGGGGTTAGAAAGCTAAATCAGTTCAGCTCACATTTACTGGGCACCTATAATCAAAGCCCAGTGCTGGGCCCTGGGGCTGGTGGGGAAGTAAAGATGAAAAAGACTCCTCCCTTCCACTGCAGGGAACTAGGGTTCGATCCCTGGTCAGAGAACTAAGATCTCACATGCTGTGCAGCAAGGGCCCCGCCCCCTGCCAAAAAAAAAAGAATGACAGTCTCTGCTCATGAAAACGTATAGTCTCATAGGGAGACAGACAGACAGTTGCGATGGGATATGACAAGTGCTAGCAGAGATTCCTTAGAGGATGGAGGGGGCTTTCTGGAGCTTGGTGGTGCCTCAGCCATCTCCGACGGTGAGTGAGGTCAGCTCCCCAGGCAGCAGCACCAGCCTGCGGGCAGTGAGGTGTGAATGGCGTGGGCTGGGAGGGACCTGAGTGCTGTTATTGCACCAGACGGATCACCGGGCACCGGTTCGGGGACAGACTGGGCCAAGTCCAGGAGTGTGGGAGGGCTGTGTGGCTGGCCGGGCTTGCCTCTAGGTGTGGCCAGGAGCCATGGAAAGACTTTCGGGCACGGGAGTAACGTGGCCACATTTGAGTCTGAAGGCCCTGCTGGCTGCCATCTGCTGACCCATTGGAGAGATTGGAGGCTGGAGCTGGGCCAGTGGGGTTGGAGGTGGGGGACAGATTGGAGAGCTCCCAAGGAGGTGGACTTCCCACCCTGGAGCTGCTTTGGACGTGGGAGGTGAGGGCCAGGGGAGCCGTCGAGGTGAAGACTCACGTTTCTCAGCGAGCCCTTGAGTGGATGTTGGTCCCGTGTATGGGGATGGGTGAATTTGGGCAGCTAGGGATGGAGGGAGAGAGTAAGGCTTTTTTAAAAAACGTTAATTATTTCTGGCTGCCCCGGGTCTTCATCGCTACTCGCCGGCTTTTTCCAGTTGTGGTGCGCGGGCTTCTCATCGCGGTGGGCTCTCTTCTTGCGGAGCACAGGCCCTAGGTGTGCGGGCCTCAGTAGTTGTGGCTCGTGGGCTTCGTTGCTCTGCGGCACGTGGGATCTTACCTGGCCAGGGGTGGAACCCGAGTATCCATCCTGCCCTGCCTCGAGGATTCTTAACCACTGGACCACCAGAGAGTATGGCTCTGCATATACAGTCTCTGTTTCTCCTTTACCTTCTCCCCTCCCACGAGGCGGATTAAGTCCCGACCTTCAAGCCAACCCCTCCTTCCCCCACCCAGAGAAGGGCGTGGAGGAGAGAAGCAGCATTTGAGGGGTGCTGGAGCTGGTGGGTGGCCAGGGAAGCGGGCTGGGCAATGCCCTCTCCCTGGCCTCGCAGGCAGAGCTGGTGGTGGTCCTGGACTCCTCTTTGCCCAGCCCCTGCGCACCAGGTGTGCCTCTGGCAGGTGAGCACCAGTGAGCGCTGGTTGGTTCCACTGCACTTGTCACCGACAGCTGGCCACACGGGGCATGCAGGGAAGCTGCTTGCAGACATGTTCCAGGTGGCGCGGAGAGGAGCATCCCCATTTCTGTCTCAAGCATCAGCTCTGGTCTGTTGATTCTTTAGGATAGTCCCCGGGACTGAGAACAATGCTGGCGTGTGTAGGTGTGTGTGGGCATGTGTGCATGCTTGCCCATGCAGGTGGACATGAGCTTTGAGGGCCCGTGTGGGAGACTGTGTGGTGCCTTTTTTGGCTTTAGCGAGTTCCTATGGTAACCACGAACATGCCTGTTTTGGGATCTGGAGTCGTGGGGCGTGAGTGGCTACAAGGAGAACCAGGCGGGCGGGTGCTTAGCCGGCATTTGGGCTGTGGCCTGATTTCATTGCCAGGCACGAGGGAAGCACCTGGAGGTGCCGTTTGCCAGGCAGCAAGGTCTGCAAACCCCGGGGTGATTTGTGTGCTCCTGGCCCTCCTCCGGGCAGGTCCCCACCATGCCCAGGAAACCCTGGTGAGTCCCTGTTCTGATTTCTTGACGGGCAAACAGCTCCCTGGATCTTGACCAGGTCTGGTGGGCTATCTGATGATGGGCAGCAGAGAGCCAGCTGGCAGCTCTGGCCAGTGGATACTGGACACTGGGGCTCTTCTGAGATGGGTGTGGGAAGGCAGGCAGGAGGGGCTCTGCTTATTCCCTGGGCCCCGTTGGCGGTGTTTTCTGTGTGGCTGGTGAGCTGAATGGTGCTTGTTGATCCCATGGGACAGGGCTAACGGGGACAGGGGCAGGGATATGGGGGAGCAGGATGCAGATGGGGCAGCCTGAGACCTGCCAGCCCACCTCCAACCATCCTGGGGGCTTCCCCTCACCCTATTCAGCTCCCTGAAAGTCCTTGTGGAACCCCAGGGCTCTGGCCATGCCCTTGAGCTTCCTCAGAGGCCTGCTGGCCTGTCCTGAATGGGAAGGCTCAGAGTCCCGAGGGGAGGAGCCTGGGGGACTCTGCCTGGGTCACCAGGAGCTGGACCTGGCCAAGGCTGGGGGAGAATTGCTCCCACTGGGCTTTGACGAGAGCTCTGATACCCACCCTGCGTGTCCTGTGCTTCCTGTCCGAATACTGTGGACCTTGGGGTTGGTCAGGACCCCCTGCATTCCCTTGGAGAGGCTGCTGATGGATGGGTGCCCGGGAGGCACTCAGGGGTGTCTGGATGGGGTGGCTGCCTGCTTCTCTCGCCTTCCTCCTGCTGGTTCCTCTGGGGCTGGGAGCAGGGAGTGGGGATGGGGGTGTCAGGAGGGGAGGTAGATGACCCCCTTGGCTTGTGCTAGGAGGCCCCTTCAGGAGCTGCTGCTCCTCCTGCCTCTGAGGGGTCCCTGGGTGATGCTGTGCTGGGGATGGGGGCCATGTGGCAGGGGTTGCTGGGTCTCACTGGGGGGCTGTGGTCCTGGTGAAGGGCAAGGGGAGCAAGGAATTAAGACATTCTATGCTTTTTCCTGACCATCTTGGCCTTGAAGGCCAAGTCCAAGCCTAATCCCCAACACCTTTCCTTGGGAGCCTTGGAAAAGGAAGACAGGGAGCCTTCAAGAGAGATCCCCAGCTCTCTGGAGTCCTTGAATCTTAGGGCTTGAGATAAAAAGGTCAAATTAGCCACTATGTGAATCCCTTGTGCCCCTAAAACCAGTCACCCAGCTTGAACTTGATTACCTCCAGTGACAGGGAGCTCATTACCTCATAAATATGCCTGTTCTATTCCAATATGGCTCTTATCGGTCAAAGCTGACCATTATTTTCAGCTGGAATCTCTGTAACTGCCACTGCTTGATCCCTCATCTCCTGTCCCTAAACAAGGCTAATAATCCTTTCGCTTGAGAGCCCCCCGGACTTCAGAAGGTGGCTCATGTTCCCTGAGTTTTCCCTTCTGGGTCATCCCTGGCCTCCTTGGCTCTGTTTGGGACTTCTCACCGAAGTGTTCCGGTTTTCTAGGCTTCATTTCAAAGCCTGGACAGAGGAATTGGCCTAGGCAGCTTGCAGGAGCCTGATGGACCTGATGATGGACAATGAAAAGTCATTGGCTTCAACCTCCTTATTTACAGATGAGTACACGGAAGCCCCAAGTGGGGATGCCCCAGCCTGAGACGGCCTAGCACAGAGGTGGTGGATGCAGGGCCAGGACATGAGAGGTTGGCTGTGTGCATCTGTGCAGTGCCTGACTCCTTTTCTGCTTCCCCATCCACTCCTCCATCTTCGCCACTTGCTGATTTAGGACCTGGTCTTGTCTTTCTGAAGACAGACCTGATGGCTGCTGGGATCTGGCAGGGCTGGGAGGGGCCTGGGGGGAACAGCAGGCACACATTGGTGCTCTGCCAAAATGCCGCTTGTCTCCCCAGACCTTCCACATTACAGGAGAAGCTGGAAATCTGGAGTTTTCGGCAACAACTTGACAAGTAGCTCAAGAATTAAAAACACGAGGCCACATGTGACCCATCCTGTAGGCCAGATTCACCCTACCTGTGTGCCCCTTCTGCTGCAGGGGGTGAGCCCTGTGCGTCTCAGCTCCCTTCTCCCTGGGGTCGATTCTGTGATCCCTTCTCCCCAAGTCCCCCCTAGCTGGTGCTCTCACCTCCTGCCTTCAGCTGTTGGCTAGTCGTTTCCTGCTCTGGCCCCAGACTGGACTCACTCTCAATTAACCTTTTCTGTCTTCCAAATCCAGTTCTTTCCCTGTCACTGGATTGTGAAGCCCCTGAGTCATGGGGCTTGGTCCTCTCCCGCCCTCCTCCCGGCTCAGGCCCGTTATCTCCTGCCCAGACAGGGACAAAGCCTAATTACCTCCTCCTCGGGCCTCAGCCAGCTCTGACTAATTCATCATCCTCACAGCCGTTTCTAACTGCCCCAAGGAGGCCTGGATCTGCATCCCGACCTTGTTAGTGCCGTTCCACTGGGACTTGTCCCTGGGGCCTGGGCTGGGGACTGAGCAGTCTCTGGTCGTGCTTACTCCTCAGTGACTTCTCTTCCTGGCGTTAGTGTCCACTCACTGTTTGTGGTCCACAGCAAACAGTTGGATCCTCCATGGCCCCCAACCAAAGTAGTGGTTCCCAAGCTTTTCTGGGAAGCTTAAGAAAAATAAAAATTAAACTTAGGTGTAAGAAAAATTCTCATGTCCAGATTGCACTCAATTCCAGATTTGGAAATCAGTGCCCAGGATGCCCAAATTTGGAAATCAATTCCAGATTAGGACTCAGTGCCAGCACTTTATTTATTTATTTAGCTCAATCTTTTTTCAAAAAAAATTTTTAATTAGAAAAGTTTTTATTTTTGGCTGTGCTGGGTCTTCATTGCTGCAGTTGGGCTTTCTCTGGTTGCGGCGAGCGGGGGCTGCTCTTCATTGCAGTGCTCAGGCTTCTCTTGTGGAGCACAGGCTCTAGAGCATGGGCTCAGAAGTTGCAGCGCACAGGCTTAGTTCCTCCTCGGCATGTGGGACTCTTCCCGGAGCAGAGGTTGAACCCATGTCCCCTGCATTGGTGGATGGATTCTTAACCATTAGACCACCAGGGAAGCACCTGGTCTTCGTTGCGACATGCAGGATCTAGTTCCCTACCAGGGATCAAAGCTGGGGCCCCTGCACTGGTAGCTTGAAGTCTTAGCCACTGGACCACCAGGGAAGTCCCGTGCCAAAGTACTTTTTAAAGATTCCCAAGTGATTCCAACGTGCAGCCAAATTTGGGAACCCCTGTCCGAAGGGATAAACAAGTGCACTGACTGTCGTTGTGAATATGGGCTGCAGGTGGGTGAGTCTCTCTAGCCCAGGGTTTCTGTTGACATCTGGGGCTGGAGGATTCTGTCTTGGGGGCTCTCCTGTGCCCTGTAGGATGTTGAGCAGCATCTCTAATCTCTGCCCTTGAGATGCTAGCAGCCTGCCTCTTAGTAGTGACAATCAAAAATGTCTCCAGGCATTGCTGAGTTTCCAGGGCAGGGGTGTAAGAGCTCCCCCAACCCACTGAGAAACATTGCTCCTGGTCCAGCCAGATCCACTTCTGCCCATTCTATAATTTTATTTATCTATTTGTTTTTGGTTGCACTGTTGCTACGTGAGGGTTTTCTCTAGTTGCGGAGAGCGGGGGCTACTCTTCGTTGAGGTGCACAGGCTTCTCTTTGCAGTGGCTTCTCTTATTGCAGAGCACAGGCTCTAGGCACACTTGCTTTGATAGTTACCACTTGCAGGCTTTAGAGCATGGGCTCAGTAGTTGTGGGGCACAGCCTAGTTGCTCCGCGGGCCTGTGGAATCTTCCCGGACCAGGGATTGAACGCGTGTCCCTTGCATTGGCAGGCGGATTCTTAATCCACTGGGCCACCAGGGAAATCCCTGCAGCATCCTAAACTATGTGCAGAAGACAAAGCTACCAGCCAGTGAACCTCATCTTAGTGGTTAATCCAGGGGCTTTGGAACCAGGCAGCTTATGTTTAAATCCTGATCCCACCAGCTGGGTGACCTTGGGCAAGTTCTTTAACTTGTGCCTCAGTACATGTCTAGTTTTGTTTTTCTGTTTTTGTTTTTGTTTTCTTCTCTTGGCCTTTAGCTCCTGCCAGATGATGAGATTGGCCACTTCCTGGGGTTTCTGCCTTGATGTCTGCTTATGCTGTTCCCTGGGTGTGAGATGCCTTCCCGTCTCCTCCCCCATCGGTGTCATCTCGCCCATCCCACCAGGACCAGTTTAGATGCTGCTTCCTCTAGGACTCCTTCCCTTTGAGAACAAAGCACTCCCTTCCTCAGGCTCCCAGAGCAGCTGGAGCCTCAGGGTCATGTTTAAGCTCCTCCCCCGTCTGGTTTCTTTCTGTCTGTGTCCTTGTCCCCTTGAGGGCTGAGCCTGTAGGAGCCTCTAGGGTGCCCCGCCCTGGCTGTTTGTTGTCCAGGTGAGGTGGCTGACCCCTCCCTGAGCTGTGAACCAGCGGGTTACCACGCTGTCATCCTCCACCCCAGGGCCGAGCGCATTCTGAGAGGGTGGAGTGGGCGGAAATCCGTGCCTGGCAGGCCACAAAGCCACATAACTGAATTTTGGAGCCCTGCCCTGTGGTGTGTGTGTGTGTGCGTGTGAGACAGCAGCCACTACCTCTTTCTCGTCACCGTGCCACTAGCAGATGGCATCTGGAATTGAGCAGCTTTGAACCTCAGACTTTCCCTGGCCCGTTCCCCTGCCATGCCCTGTCAGTCCTGTGGGTCAGCTCTGCCTAGAGGACCAGTGGTCATCCACCCTGGCTGCAGTGCAGACCCACCCTGGGGACTGTGCTTCCTGAGGCCTGGGTGGGGCCCAGGAAACCTGTGTTATCAGGCCCAGAGGTGGCGCTTCTGATGCAGCTGGGTCTGCAGCTGTTTGGGAACTAGTGACATTTAAATCGCTCCTTCCTCACAGTACAGATTTAGTGGTTAGGTTCATGTGTTCTGAGTGATCTTGGGCAAGTTCCATAGCCTCTCTGTGCCTCGATTTCTTTATCTGGGGATAATAATAGTACCTATATGGCATACTGTTGTGAGGTTAAAAGGAGATAATCCAAGTGAAGCATGGAGCACAGTGCCTGCTGCCTAGTTAGTGCCTGGTAAGTGCTACCTGCCTTAACATTTCTGATATTGGTGATAATGGTCCTGGGCTGTGTGGATGACACGTATCCATGTGACATGCCCATGTGCATGTAAGCAAGCAGATCACCATGGGCAAACCAGAGCGATGTGCAACCTGCTGCAAGGCAGAGCCAATTCGGACCCCATGAATGGATCTGTTTCTTTGACTTCAACCTTTGCTTTTCATTGCTTACATTATTATAACCATACATGTGCTGTGCTCATTTGCTCTGGACGGGTATCCCGCCAGGCTCCCCGACCTTGGGATTTTTTCAGGCAAGAATACTGGAGCGGGTTGCCATTTCCTCCTTCAGGGGATCTTCACGGCCCAGGGATGGAACCTGCATCTCCTGTGTCTCCTGCACTGCAGGCAGATTCTTTTACTGCTGAGCCATTGGAGAAGCCCCGAAATAAAAACCCCTGTAATAAAAAGCCTTGGGGTACCCTGCCTCTCTGATTAACACATCCCCTCCCCAAGCTTGGCCATTCCAGGAGATATTTACAAGATAATGGTCTTTACTTCCTCAACTCCTCCCCATCTCTGTCCTAGAAAAGAACCTGGCACTCAGAGTCCTGGTAAGATGGTTATTTTGAGACAGTAGTCTTCCATCTTCTTGGTCAGCTGGCTTTCCAAGTAAAGTCATATTCCTTGCCTCAGCACCTCGTCTCTCAGTTAATTGGACTATGTGTGGTGAGCAGACCAGGGCTGGACTGGATGACACCAGACCCAAGCCTGCTAAAGACAGACACTTGCAGGTGGAGGTCACTGCAGGCTCACGCACAAACACACCTTGCTAACCATACCAGGAGGGACGGATGTGTACACGGGGCCCAGGTAATCCAGGATTTTATTTCATTCACACTCTGACATTATTCCTGGAGTTAGCAGCACCTGGGCCGAGCTCTGGGCTCTCAAGGTGCCCCTTGTTTCCATAGCAACCACAATGCAGTAAAAATAGGACGAGAGAAGAAATGGAAGAGGACTGAGCCAGCTGTGAGGGGCATCCTGCCTGCTGTGGGCTTGGTCTCCACATCCTGGGCCACACCAAGTGTCCTGTTTTGTTAGTTTATTTTTAGAATAAAGGCATGGCAAACCTCTGAGTACTCAGGACCCAGAATCGACACTGTTAACATTTTGTTGCATTTTCATCAAACCTTTTTAAAACAAATTGTGGTAAAATATATACAGGGGCGTTGAGTACATTTTGTAATGTTGCCCAACTTATCACCACTATCCATTTCTGGAACTTTGTCATGATCTCCAGTTGAAACTCTGTCCCCATTAAACACTAACTCTCCATTCCCTGCCTGCTGCCAGCCCCCGGCAGTCACCTTTCTGCTTTCTGTCTCTATGGACTTGACTATGCCAGGGACCTTGTGTAAGTGAAATTATGCAATATTTGCCCTTTGGTGACTGGCTTATTTTTCTTCCCATAACACACCCAAGGTTCATTCATGTTGTAGCATGTGTCGGAATTTCCTTCCTTTTTAAGGTGGACTGTTATTTTATTGTTTGTCAGTGTCACATTTTGTTCATCCAGTCATCAGTTGCTAAGACACTTGGGCTGCTTCCACGTTTTGAGTGTTGTGAATACTGCAGCTGTGAACATGGGTGGACAAATATCTGAGTCCCTGCTTTCAGTTCTTTTGGGTTAAACCCAGAAGCTGAATTGCTGGATCATGTGGTAATTCTATTTTTAACTTAAAAAAAAAATTACTTTTATATTTTGGTTGCACTAGGTCTTCACTGTGGTGCACAGGTTTTCCCTAGTTGCGGCGAGCAGGGCCTCTTCTCCAGTTGAGGCGAGCAGGGCCTCTTCTGCAGTTGTGGTGAGAAGGACCTCTTCTCCAGTTGAGGTGAGCAGGGCCTCTTCCCTAGTTGTGGTGAGCAGGGCCTCTTCTCCAGTTGAGGCGAGCAGGGCCTCTTCTCCAGTTGAGGCGAGCGGGGCCTCTTCTCCAGTTGAGGTGAGCGGGGCCTCTTCTCCAGTTGAGGTGAGCGGGGCCTCTTCCCTAGTTGTGGTGAGCAGGGCCTCTTCTCCAGTTGAGGCGAGCCCAGTTGAGGCGAGCAGGGCCTCTTCTCCAGTTGAGGCGAGCAGGGCCTCTTCTCCAGTTGAGGCGAGCAGGGCCTCTTCCCTAGTTGTGGTGAGCGGGGCCTCTTCTCCAGTTGAGGCAAACGGGGCCTCTTCTCCAGTTGAGGCGAGTGGGGCCTCCTCTCCAGTTGAGGCGAGCAGGGCCTCTTCTCCAGTTGTGGCGATCGGGGCCTTCTCTCCAGTTGAGGCGAGCGGGGCCTCTTCCCTAGTTGTGGTGAGCAGGGCCTCTTCTCCAGTTGAGGCGAGCGGGGCCTCTTCTCCAGTTGAGGCGAGCGGGGCCTCTTCTCCAGGTGAGGCGAGCGGGGCCTCCTCTCCAGGTGAGGCGAGCGGGGCCTCCTCTCCAGTTGAGGCCAGCGGGGCCTCTTCTCCAGGTGAGGCGAGCAGGACCTCTTCTCCAGTTGAGGCGAGCAGGGCCTCTTCTCCAGTTGAGGCGAGCAGGGCCTCTTCCCTAGTTGTGGCCAGCAGGGCCTCTTCCCTAGTTGTGGTGAGCAGGGCCTCTTCTCCAGTTGAGGCGAGCAGGGCCTCTTCTCCAGTTGAGGCGAGCAGGACCTCTTCTCCAGTTGAGGCGAGCAGGGCCTCTTCTCCAGTTGAGGCGAGCAGGGCCTCTTCCCTAGTTGTGGTGAGCAGGGCCTCTTCTCCAGTTGTGGCGAGCGGGGCCTCCTCTCCAGTTGAGGCGATCGGGGCCTCCTCTCCAGTTGAGGCGAGCGGGGCCTCTTCTCCAGTTGTGGCGAGCGGGGCCTTCTCTCCAGTTGAGGCGAGCGGGGCCTCTTCTCCAGTTGTGGCGAGCGGGGCCTCTTCTCCAGTTGAGGCGAGCGGGGCCTCTTCTCCAGTTGTGGCGAGCGGGGCCTCTTCTCCAGTTGTGGTGTGTGGGCTTCTCATTGTGGTGGCTTCTCTTGTTGTGGCGCATCGTCTCAGTTGCTCCTCAGCATGTGGACTCTTCCTGCACCAGGGATCGAACCCATGTCTCCTGCACTGGTAGGCGGAGTCTTAGCCACTGGACTACCGGGGACGTCCCTGGGTTTCTTTTTGATTCCATTGACCTGTCTCTTGAATCTTGTACAGGCCCAGACGTGAAAGAGAGCAAGGTTTGCTCAGGGAGTTGGTATGGCTGGAGTCTCAGGAGAGTGAGGATTCATCTCCAAAAGGTGGGGGCCTGGTCATGCTGGTGGGCCTGGGAGGTCAGACTTCAGAGTGTGTATTCAGTTTATTGAGCTGCGGAGAGGTAGATAGCTGGAGGTTTTGAGTCGAGGTCTGGAGGGTTACTGTGGCTGCTTGGGTAGACCCAACAGGATCCTGGAAGCAGACAGACATGGACCAGCAACTGCTCAGGAGAGAGATGAAGGTGCTTCAGGTATGATGTGGAATCAAGATGCTAGCAAGATGCTCCAAGATGGAATCTGCAAAATGTGGAGGCTGGCTGGACTTGGGTTGGGGGGAGATGAGGGAGCCAAGGACCGTAGCCTAGTGTGGCAATGGGATGAACCAGATCATTGTTTGTTAATCATGTTTTGTTTCTTTCAAGCTGTAAAAACTTACATGATGGTGGTTTGATATAAAGCTATGTAGGACTAACAGTCATTTTAGCAAATACTGAGTTTATTCTCTGTATCTGTACTATATGAAAGGGGCTTCCCAAGTGGCTCAGTGGTAAAGAATCCACCTGCAATGCAGGGGACATGAGCTCCATCCCTGGGTCAGGAAGATCCCCTGGAGAAGGAAATGGCAACCCACTCCAGTCTTCTTGCCTGGAGACTCCCATGGACAGAGGAGCCTGGTGGGCTACAGTCCATGGGGTCGCACAGAGTCGGACATGACTGACTAAACAACAACAACTTCGGTGTGAAGCACTCTTATATGCATTGTCTTGACCCTCTCCCAATCCCTATAAGATATGTGCTCTGATTTCTATTGCACAGATGGAGAAAAGTAGCCTCTGAAGCAAGAAAACTTGTTTCAGGTCGTACAACTGGCAGCCTGGGACCTGGGCCAGGTTCATCTGTCTCCAAACCCTTGCTTGAGCCTGCAGTCAAAAGGCAAAAAAGGTCCTGGGGAGCTCTTCAGTCATGTGGGGTCCAGCTCTTCCAGTGTTGGGGTGTGCAGCATTCTAGAAGCGTGGAGCCCTGCCTGGTACCCACCAGTAGCTCCAGGGGCCTGGGCCCTCTGTCTTGCAGTTGCAGGCATTCATGCCTTCCTCCTGCCTTCCCTAAGTGTGTCTTGTATTCATAGGCCCTAGAAGAGGACCCAGTTGGTCATGACTCTTGGTGAATGTGGCCAGAACCCAGGTCTAACCAGCTTACATGAAAAGGGAATGTCTTGGTTTTCATAACTGAAAGGACCAGGGAGTCAATCAATCTGACCTGAGACATAGCTGGATCCCAGGCCTCAAACAATCCTCCACATCAGTGCTGACTAATATAGTTGCATGTTGCAATTTAAATTAATGAAAATGAAGTACAATTAAAAATTCAGTTCCCCAGTCACAATATAGCCCCATTTCCAGTACTCAGTAGTCATCTGTTGACGGAGATGCACATATACAGAACATCTCCATCATCACAGATAGTTCTGTTGAACAGCACTGGACAGACTCCCCTGGAGGTCGTCCAAGGGCCAGACAAACCCAGAGATTCTACCCAGTCTGAGCTAGCTCACATGCTGCAGAAATATTCCCAGACTTTCAGGCCAGAAGATGTCTGAGCTGCCTAAACCTTGGCCACTAGGTGGCGCCAAGGAGGTGGCCACAAACTGGGTCTTTGGATCCTGCAACTGTCCCGTGAAGCGGCTCCTGCTGTTTTTCCCATTTTTAAATGGAGGAAACTGGGAATTCCCTGGTGGTCCAGAGGCTAAGACTTGGCGCTTTCACTGCCGCGGCCCCGGCTTCCGTCTCTGGTTGGGGAACTAAGGAACTAAGATCCCGTGTGCCATGTGGCATGGCCAAGAAAAAGGCAACTGGGAAGAATGCGAAACAACAGAGAGCATTTATTGGTTAAACAGAGTAGGGAAACAACGAAATTGAATATGAAATAATGTATTGGCCGAACATTCTATCGCCTGAGCAGAAGTAAGGAGGCTTGACTTGAGAAGAAGGGGTAGGTAGAGACACCAGTGGCTCTTCTGGAAGGGACATCTGGAGTTTTTGCTGCCAAGGTCAGTTCTGAGTGCAAATCATACAAAAGTGGACCATTCAGACCCGATGGAGCCTCTCTAATGGGGGAGGCAGACAGGAGCCGAATGGAAAATCCAGGTGGCCTCAGATAATGCCCAGACTTGTAAAGGAAACAAGAGTGAGGTGGTGGGGGAGGGGCACAGGGGGCTACTTTAGGTGGGGGTCAGGAGCAGCGTCTCCGTAGAAGTGACGTTTGAGCAGAGACCTGAAGAAAGAGAAGGAGCCAGCTGTGAGATATCTGGGGGAGAGGCATTCCAGGTGGTGGGCTGCTGCTGCTGCTAAGTCGCTTCAGTCACGGCCGACTGTGCGACCCCATGGACTGCAGCCCACCAGGCTCCTCCGTCCATGGGATTTACTAGGCAAGAGTGGGGTGCTATTGCCTTCTCCGCCAGGTGGTGGGAAGAGCAGGTAAAGAGGCCTGGAAGGGGAACAGGCTTGGCAAATGTGAAATGAGGAAGCAAGGGGGTCAGGGAAAGGGATGGGGAGTTTGTCCCCTCCCAGATGGGGACACAGACAGTTCTCCCCAGCACCAGCAGGTGGCGCTGTTAGCCCAGCCCTGCCAGCTCTTGGGTGTGGTGAGTCGGGCAGGTGCTTTGACTTCAGGTTTGTACAATAATTTAGGAACGTGCACCCCTGCCCTCTGGGGAGACTGAGGTGGATGCATGTGGGTGCCTGGCCAGGACCAGAAGACCGGGTGGCCAGAATCACCAGGTGGTGATTGCCTGACTGTTCTGCTCCATTGGCTGTATCATTTTCAATGTTTCTTTGCTCGTCTCTCTGCTGTCCTCTGGGTATCTGCCTCATTTCCTTGTCCCTTTGTTTTTCTGTCTTGCTCTCCCAGCCTCTGCTCCTCCTCTCTCCCGTCGCTCCCTGGTGCAGCTGGTTCCTGTCTCAAAGATTAATTACTCGCTTTCCTGATGGTAGCTCTGGTGAAGGGCGTGTGAGGAGGAGTCAGGAGGAGAATGTTCCTCATCTCCCTGCCTGCCCCTCCTTCCCGGGGCTTCAGTTCTCCAGGGCAGGCCAGGACTTGGGTGATGAACCTCATCAAAGGGATTCCACCTTCCAGTGCCAGGCCCAGCTTACCTCCAGCAGGCAGCCCTGGCCTCACACCATTGCTGACAGTGGGAACCAGGGCTTGAGTTGCAACCGAAGATCTGGACAGCAAAGCATAAGACAGCAAAAGAGCAGTCCCCACAGGGATTTTTATGATGGGTCATTTTAGTTGCAAAGGTAAAGCATCTCCCTTACCCCCATTGGAACATGCTGTCTGAATTATTTCTCAGTGGAGACTGAGCTGGTCGCAGCCTGGAGTTGACCTCCTGGTTGTCATTGTCAGGGTGAAGGCTGTTGGGTGAGCTCAGTAGTTAAGAGCTTAGTGTCTTAAAGCTTCCTGTTGGGTGGGAAGTCCGGCTCTGTACCTTACCATGGACCCTCCAGCCAAATGCTTAATCTGTCCGTTGACTTAATCTTTCTGTCTGTTGGCTGCTTCATCTGAAAATGGGAACAATAATAGTAACACCATGTAGGTTGTCATGAGGATTGAGTCAACATGTGTAAAGTGCTGCCACACACATGATAAATGCAGTGAAATTACTTGCTCTCATAGCTACATCACTTTAATTAATAATTAAGTCTGTATTTTACTTGCAGCATATTATTAATTGATAGTAATATAATAACAGCAGTGGAACAGTAATGTGTTATTAGTGTGATACATAGGGCTGGGGCTCAGCAGTGGTGGCTCCTGGGCTTAGTTGCTCCACGGTATGTGGGATCTTCCTGGAACAGGGATCAAGCCCACGTCTCCTGCATTGGCAGGTGGATTCTTTGCCACTGAGCCATCAGGAAAAGTTTCTTGCACGTGCGAGATGTATTTCCTTAGGAAGAGTCCTCAGAATGGAATAACCGACCCTTTAGGCCTGAACTTCTGTTTTTATGACTATTGCTAATTGTTTCCACAATACGATCTAATGTGTTGTGGTTATCTGACTAGTCTATTTCTTTATAGTTTATTTTGAATAGTAGATGTGTTTATGTGTATTTGGTTCAGAAACCAAAGTGATTAAAAATGATATATGGTGAGAATATTTGCTCTCGCTCCAACCCACCCTGACACCTCCTTCTTAAATCCACTTACCAGGTTTTTCCAGTGCTTCTGTATTCCTATATTATATGAACATTTATTCTTCTTATCTCATTCCTGACATGGGAAGTAATATCCCACACAATATGGTCTCACATCTTCCTTTTATCACTGGAGAATACATCTTACAGCTCTTTCTATATCCGTCTGCTGAAAGCTTCTTCCTCCACCTCCTTTCTTTTATAACTCTGTAGCATTTCACTCTGTAGATTTCCTTTTAGAAATTGATGATTCTTTTAAGAAATTTAATTTTACATCACACAAGTAACATAAGAATACATTTTTTAAAAAAAAAAACGAAACCAGAACATCAATGATACAATTTCCAGGCAAGGGGAGAGATAAATTAGGAGTTTGGGATTAACATATACACACTGTAACATATACTACACACACTGCTGCTGCTGCTGCTGCTAAGTCGCTTCAGTCGTGTCCGACTCTGTGCGACCCCATAGACGGCAGCCCACCAGGCTCCCCCGTCCCTGGGATTCTCCAGGCAAGAATACTGGAGTGGGTTGCCATTTCCTTCTCCAATGCATGAAAGTGAAAAGTGAAAGTGAAGTCACTTAGTCGTGTCCGACTCTTCACGACCCCATGGACTGCAGCCTACCAGGCCCCTCCGTCCATGGGATTTTCCAGGCGAGAGTACTGGAGTGGGGTGCCATTGCCTTTTCCGACTACACACATTAGCACGTTATTATATATAAAATAGATAAACAACAGGACCTACTGCATAGCACAGGGAACTATACTCAATATCTTATAAAAGAATATATATGTACATATAACCGAATCACTTTGCTGTACAGTTGAAACTAACAGAAATTGTAAATTAACTATACTTCAATTAAAAATATGTTACAAATAAAGATGCAGTCTCCTGTGGCCACAATGCCAGTTGCTTCTTCCCCTTACAGTAGCCACTATTCAGAGTTTGATACATACTTTCTAAATATTTTTGCATGTGTCTTGAGTAATGGTTGATGTCCATATATATGTATTTAGTTCATTCCTTCCAAACATTGTATAGTATCTAGCTTTGAGTATATCACATGTGCTTAGCAGTCTCTGTTCTAAATGGTTGCTTCTGATATTATTTACTCTACAGAAAGTGCCGGAACAGCCCAGCACTCATCTCTATACACACATACGAGTGTTTGTCTAGATTTGAGTAAATCTAGCGGTGACCTTGCTGGGTGATGGGGTGGGTGACTTTTTATTTTAGTCATACTGCTCAATTTCTCCCTGGTTTCTGTTCCCACCAGTAGGCATGTGCAATTTGGGTGACACATCCTCTTTGTTGTGGCTGCATTTTTCTGACTGCTCACCCCTGAATTTCTCCAGCTGTGTTGCCTGTCACACCCTCTGCCCCTTCCTGCACCATCCTCCCTAAGTCAGTGAATTGTTGCCCTCTGAGGTTCCTGCAGCCACCTGGAATCATTCTAGGATGGTCTTTTGCTGAGAGTATCTGCAGCCTCTCCTTTTTCAGGGGCTTCCCTGGTAGCTCAGCTGGTAAAGAATCTGCCTGCCATGTGGAAGACCCTGGTTTGATTCCTGGGGTTGGGAAGATCCCCTGGAGAAGGGAACGGCTACCCACTTCAGTATTCTGGCCTGGAGAATTCCATGGATTGTGTACTCCATGGGGTCACAAAGAGTTGGACATGACTGAGCGATTTCACTTCACTTACTTCTTTTTTAGAAGCCTGAGGCTCCAGGGAACTTTATTAACCAGAGGGGTGGCTGGCATGTTGTCTGTGAGACTGAAAGCGCTGACTTCCCTGGCCAGGTTCAGAGGGGTTGGCCTTGGCTTTTCATTGGTTCATCCTTGAACCTTGGCTTTTCATTGGTTCATCGTTGAACGGGTTCTGCTCTGAGGGTCCCTTGGGCACAGCTTGGAGCCCAAATGCAGTTCCTCTGCCGATTGAACCCAGAGGCCAGTTCTCACTGGGCTGGACTGGGGTGTTATCAGTTGATCTCAGACCCCAAGGTCAAATTCTAAGTTTCCTGAGAGGCCTAGAACTGGGCAATTGAGTGGGAAGGGAGTGACCATGGATGCAATTTCTGTCACCTACACCCACTTCCCTAGAAAGGAACCTTGAGATGGAAAAGACCATCTTATCGAGGTCTCTGTCGTTAGTTCTTAACCACTTCATGTACTACTCCGTCCACCTGAATGCTCATACTGCATCCTGTGTGTGTATATGGAATTTCCAGCCTTCACTTTACAGCTGAGAACGTAGGATATAAGGAGGCATGGGTCCTGAGTGAACAGATCTGCGCAGCAGTTGGGTCTGCTGACTCAGGCCCATTGCTCTTTGCACACCCATCTCTTGGGTCACAGAATGCGTGCACATATGTACAGGCATGCTCCCTGCACTCATACAGATATGTGTGCAAATTTAAGGACAAGTATTGGCAAGGGTGATATGGTTTTTTTCCACTTTTTTCTTTCTTAAAATATTTTAATTTATTTATTTGGCTGTGCCTGATCTAATATGGGATCTTCAATCTTTGTTGTGGCATGAAGGATCTTTAGTTGTATGTAGCATGTGGGATCTAGTTCCCTGATGAGGGATCGAACCCAGGCCTCCTGCATTGGAAGCACAGAGACTCAGCTACTGGACCACCAGGGAAGTCCCTGTTTTCAACTTTTTGTTTTGAAAATTATCAACCTGTGCAAAAATGAGAAGGACTGTGCATTGAGCAGCTGTACTCACCCAGATTCACCACTTATTAATATTTGCACAGCTGTTCTTGCTTTCTCCGTAGAATGAGAGTAAAGCAGAAAGTAAGTGGCCAACATCGTAATACTTCATATGTAAATTCTTCAGCAGGTGTCTCTCCCAAATAACATCATTTTCTGATGTAACCACAACGCTATGATCACATGTAAGAAAATGAATGTTAATTTACCAGCATAACTTAATATACAGTCCATTTCCAAATGTTCCCCAAGTTGAAATGTGGATTGTATATTAGATTATGTTATTGACTTATTATTAATGGGCTTCCCTGGTGGCTCAGACGGTAAAGAGTCTGCCTGCAATGCAGGATACCTGGGTTAGATCCCTGGGTTGGGAAGAGCCCCTGGAGAAGGGAACAGCAACCCACTCCGGTATTCTTGCTTGGAGAATTCCATGGACAGAGGAGCTTGGTGGGCTACAGTCCATGGGGTCACGAAAGAGTCGGACATGAAATGTGACTAACATTTTCACTTTATTATTAATGGTCACTCTTTGTACTTGGTTATTGCATTAGTCTTTTTAAATGTGGAACAACAGACCTAGCAAAGTTGTCTTGTAGAATATCTCACTTTTTATTTTTTTTAAGTTTATTTTTAATCGGAGGACAATCGCTTTACAACATTGTGTTGGTTTCTGCCATACAACAAAGGAAATCAGCCATAATTATACATATATGTACATACATGACATATATATATATATGTATGTATGTGTAAGCCTCCCTCCCCCATCCCAGCCCTGTCCCACTTTTTTTAGATTAGTCTGAATTTTTTTTTTCCAGTGTTTTCTTTGAATAAGCTTTGATTTTACTGAAGAAAGACAACATGAGTGACCCACATGCTGACAGTGAGGAGGAAGGGAGAAATTCCTGTTTTATCTTCAGCTTCAGATTTAAGCCCTCCTGCCTTCCCCTTGAGTAGGGTTGGGATGATCGTCCCCAAGCCTGTCATTCATGGGCTGTGCTGGTGCGGCCAGGTCTCTTTGGTGTTCCCAGGGGCTCCTCCTGGAAAGACTTTCCTGTGGCCCGTTTTGGGGGATGGTCCCCTTGGATGAAGGACTTATGTGCTTTTTTTACTTGTCTAAAGCTATTATTTTGCTCCTTCATGGGTTTTCTCCCCCATTGGGTAGAGAGCTCATATGTTAATTTTAACTAGTTTACTAGTGACAGAACTCTAACTCATACTAGTTTAAGAAGAGAGAGGAAAAAAAAAGACACTTGAAGGAATAACCGATCTAAGAAAACAGCTTCAGGAGCGGCTGGATCCAGGTGGGTCAGACAACACCATCACTCTGTCCCTCTCTCTTGGCTCTGCTTTCTTTTGCATTCACGTCACTCACAGGCAGTTCTCCTTCCATAAGACAGCCACTGACTTTGGACATCCTGAGGAGTGGTAAGCTGCTTTCTATGGTGCCGACAAAACTTTGGGTTTTCACACATTTGCACCGGCTCGGTTTATATGCCCATCCCTGAAGCAGTCACCTTGACCTGATGAATAGAATACATCGATTGGCCATGCCTGGACCACACGCCCACTCTAGAACTTGGAAAGGGACAGCCCCGTCTGAACCACAGAAGCCAGCCCTGGTGTCAGGGCACTGCCCGAGGGAAAAATCAGGGCCTGTCGACCAAAACAAGGGGCCTAGGTGCTAAACAGGCAGAAAAGTCGGCCTCCCTTAGTCTGGCGACAAGCGTGGTGAGCCTCTGATTGACTGCATCATTTCCTAATCCCCTTGGGTCGCATCCTTTTCATTTGGGTTTTGTGGGAGTCAGTAACTATGGAGACCACTTGTGTCTGGGTCTAGGCACTGCTTCTTAGGAGCTGTGTGATTCTCGACAGAAGAGTTAACCTCTCTGGGTCTCAGTTAACTCACCTAGCAAGTGGGGATGATATTAATGTTCCTTCCATACAGAGCTGTGAGCACCCAGTGGAATAAAAGCTGTGGATGTGCTTGCACCTGTCAAATGCTGCATTGGGGGGAGGTGTTTATCACCCTCCGAGGTGATTCTTGTGCTTCAAGGGGAGCAAGTCCTGCCCTTGGAGCCACTCCTCAGACCCTTGGGATGGTGACCTACACAGGGCAGTGGAACCTCGGGATGGGTGGGTTATTCTACACTGGTGACTGTAGCAGGGGGGCACGGCCCTGTCCCACAGGGGAACCGTCTGAGCCTTTTGGTCATTTTTTGATGCGGAATGGGAGATGGTGGAAGTAGATGGGCTGGAGGAGAGGGCTCCAAAAATCTAGCATTTCCTGCCAATCCTGGAAGAATTTTTCAAAAGTATTTTTAGAAGAATAAAGGAATGTACTTCTTTCTTCATGCCCAAGGGTGGGTGGCCAGACCCCTACCCGTCGCTCAAGTGTGGGCCCCGGAGTCAGACTGAGTCTGTCCAGGGTTGGCCCTAGACACGTTCTTCCGCTCATCTATAAACATTAGAAGGATACTGACACCCTCCTCTGTATGGCTGTCTCACAGACGAGGGGACTTAGAGACCTTGGGGTTGGACCTGCTGCTTTGAGGTTTCTCCTTGCCAGGCTCACGAGCTGTGCCAACCTGGAGCGGGGCTTTCAGTGTAAGAGTTGTTGGCATTTAGTTGCTCAGTTGTGTCTGACTCTTTGTGACCCCTATGGACTGTAGCCCGCTAGATTCCTCTGCCCATGGGATTTCCCAGCAAGAATACTGGAGTGGGTCGACATTTCCTACTCCAGGGGATCTTCCTGACCCAGGGATTGAACCCGTGTCTCTTGCATTTGGAGGTGGGTTCTTTACCACTGCACCACCTGGGAACCCCCATCCTTTTATCCTTTTAGCCACATTACCTGAATTTTTGCACATATGAGAAGGCAGAGAGTGGGTCTTCATCTCTGGGACAGCAATGCTCTGCCCTCCCCTCCGGCCAGTCCAGCTTGACTCCAGGAACATGGTCCTCCTAGTGGGAGTTGCCCCTCTCTTTCTGTCCTCCTCCTCTCCTTCCTCACTTCCAACAATATTTATTGAGGGTTAGAGTATATTAGATGGTATTCTGGGTGCAGGATATAGAGGAGGAGGTGATGACCTCTAAGATAGGTATGGTGTCTGCCCTTATGGAGTTTACAGTCCACTGGGGCAAAGAGACCAAAAAACCAGCCAACAGACAAGTCAGTAAAACCTCCTCAAAACCCTTCATTAAGTTAGAATAATTACCGCAAAGGAAACAAACTGAGGGCTAGATGCAGAGTAGCTAAGGGCTGTACTCCAGGTGAGTGGTCAAGGATGGCCTTGGCCACTGGGGAGGGGACATGTGGGACAGATCAATAGCTGATGAGGTTAATTTCCACATTGGATCATTGGGGATTACACTGCCAGTTGCTCCTCCTACCCTATTTCCCACACATCCCACTGCCTCACAGACTGGATGGGTTGATTGTTTCTGCTCCAGGTTCTCCAAGAAGGGACCCTCCTGAAGGTCACTGCCTGTCTTGCCTGGAGACGGCCTTACAGCATCCTCGTACATGTCCTTTGCATGACAGGTTTGATGGATGGTGTTCACATACAGCTGGCCACTGAGCCCAGCTCCCCGTAACCTTGAACCTGCTCTCATGCATTAAGAAGAAGAAAATAAGGAAGAAACTTTGGTCCTTTAGTTATTAGCTGTGACCCACGCAGCCTCATGACTGAGTGAGGGGGGGAGGGCAGGGGGGGAAATGGATGGAAATTTGGAGCCTTGGGGAGAAAGGGAAATGGCTGGTGCAGTTTGTGCAGTGCTTTGGGCTTGGAGGAGGGGTAAGATAGTGGGCACTAATTGGGGTGTTCCCTCAGGATGGAGGCAGTTATTCGCCAGAAGAGCTTAGTACAGCAGGAGTGATGCAGGCTAGACAGCTGGAAGAACTTTCCTGACGGAAAGAGCAGAAAGGCCCCAGAAAGCAGAAAAATGTGCAAATTGCAGACTCATAGCCGCTCACCGGGAGGCTCAAGGCTTAGTCCCCAGCTGCACGAGGCTCAGGGAATCTGTCTACATGGAAGATAAGCTTTGTGTCTGTCTTTAAGGCTAACGGGACTTAAAGTCACAGAGGGAAACAGCAGTTAACACATTAATGCTTTAGTGTCCAGAGGCCATTGTGAAGCAAACTCCAGTTGGGGTTAGGTGGAAACTGTTTGATTATGGCAGCCAATTGGGACAGTTTCCCTCTAGAAAGGAGTATCCAAACCAGAGTTCTTCCGGGACCCACAGAAGCAGGAGATGAGTTCAGACAACAGGGAAGAAAAATAGAATCTATAAGGAAACGGGTCAATGGGGCCACAACCTATGAATTTTCTGGTTGACCAGGCTTGTGTGTGATCTGCAGTCTACACAATGTGATCTTCGTGTTCTGCTTGGTACACACACACACACACACACACACACACACACTGTTGGGCTGTACCCCACAGGCCTACAAGCCTTGTACTTGCCCAGCTTTGAGATGGAAGAAGGAGCCCAGAGTCAGCGGGACAGACATAAATAGTTTAATAGACAAGGGGATCCTACATGTTTGGATCAAGGTCCTGGAGTGACACCTCCCTGTGTGAAGCAGATGAGTGCAGGACAGGATGGCAGTAAGAGGGGGAAGTGATGTCTGGTTGGCTCATCAGTTACCAGGGAAACTGGCAGAGGAGCACACCCATCACCCCCTTTGATAAGCTATTGTACAATCATTAGCTGGGGCCAAGGACGGGTATATAGGCATTTACTGTTAGGAAGGTCAGTCATATGAGTGGGCTGTAGGTGAAGCAGGGGCTGGTTGAGCAGGGGATGTACAGAGAGCACAAGAACAGCCATCTTGGGGGCCTCATTGTATTCTGTTCAGGATGTGTAAGATCTGTGTGTCTGTTAAGTGAATACTCACCTGCTTGCTGGTACCCACGATGCTTGCCCTCATTTTTGACAAGCTAAGTTACAAGCCAACCTCATTTTACTGCACTTTGCTTTCTTGCGTTTCTAGGATATTGCATTTTATTTTAAAAAAAATTGAAAGTTTGTGGCAACCTTGCATTATCAGATGATAGCTTTTTTTAGCAATAAAGTGATTTTTAATTAAAGTATGTGCACTTGTTTTTAGACACAATGCTACTGCACACTTAGACTACAGTATGGTGTAAAAAATTTGATATGCACTAGAGAAAACAAAAAAATTGGTACAGATCATCTCCTTGTGCTACTTGCTTTCTTGCACTGGTCTGGAGCTGAACCTGCCGTGTCTTCCAGGTACGCCTGTATTTAGGGCTCCCCAGGTGACTCAGTGGTAAAAGAATCCGCCTGCCAAGCAGGAGATGCTGGTTCGATCCCTGGGTTGGGAAGATCCTCTGGAGAAGGAAATGGCAACCCCCTCCAATATTCTTGCCTGGGAAATCCCATGGACAGAGCAGCCTGGCGGGCCATAGTCCAAGGGGTCGCAAAAGAGTTGGACACAGCTGAGTGACTAAACAACATCTGTATTTGGTTTCCCAGGGAGCAGTCACAATGAGCCATCACTCTAAATAGCACAGTGATAAAGGCCACTTGAAGAGTACCTGTGAAGTGCTTTTCATGCATTCTCCTTTAACTGATTATAACATCCGTTAACTTATTAAAACTAACGTAGTTATATTTATAAATAGAAGAAAATGCAAAGACAATAATAAAAGTCATCATAATTCTAGAGATAAATCCTATTAACCTGAACATGCAGTTCATGTAGTAATAAAAGCTGATCATTTAATTATAAATAGAAGAAATGCAAAGACAACAATAAAAACCATCATAATTCTAGAGATAAACACTATTAACCTTTTCCCCCTACTAAGAACTTTTTCTTTTTTTGGAACATGCCTTGTGGCTTGTGGGATCTTACTTCCTCTGCCAGGGATAGAACCTGGCCCTCGGCAGTGAGAGCATGGCCGAACCACTGGACCACCAGGAAGGTCCTTGGACTGTCTATTTTGAATAAAACCACCACGAACATTTTCATACAAGTCTTTATGTGGACCACACATGTTCAATGAATCCTTGGAAGAACCCTAGGAGCAACACACTGTTGTTATTCCCATTTTACAGATGATCAAACTGAGGCTCAGGTTAAATTTCTAGCCCACAGCCACGAAGACAGTAAAAGCTGAAACCAGGATTTGAGCTCTGGTTTGTCCAACTGCAGGATCTTTTAGTCTTATTCCCTCACTGTGGTATCTTTCCATCGCAGCTGATTGAAGTTATTAAGTCTAGAAACAAATGGGTCCTCATCTCAATGACCTGTTGTTCATAACAGTTTTAGCTCAAGTACAGTGGGTGATATTGATAATGATGGCTCCGAGTCACCCAGAAAAGATTCTGTTAAACCTGTATTTGAAGTGGGCAAAAATATGTAAGACGTCTTACAGAAATTTCTAGCCAAGGTCACTACAGTAAAAGCAAGCTAGCAAGCAAAGAAAAGTTTTGCTACTCAAAGCTCTGTTGTCTGGAATTCTCACTTAGGTGTAGTACGTCCTCTCCTGAGGAAGCCAGACACAGAAGGCATTACTGACTATACAGAACGGTATATAAATAACGCATGTATAAGAAACCAGTGTGTTCTTTGTAGAGCCAAACAGAATAGGTTTTTGGAGAGTCTGCCGGTTCTTGCTTTGAAAGTTGTTGCTAAGCAATGTTGCTAATATTATGGAAAGACAGCTTTCCTCACTTTTCCACTCAGCCCAGAAAGCCTAGCATTTGGAAGTGGCTCCAGTGGTAGCAGTAAGTTGGCAGGATTTGCTAAGCAGTGAGGTGGGGACTGCCGGGGGACCCTGGGTGTGAGATGACTGTGCTGCAGGCCACCCACCCTCATCTGCTCCCAGTTCTCCAAAGTGACCCTGGGCAGCCTCCATGCAAAATCTACGTCTTTCTGTTCATCAGGAATTTCACACATGGAAGAATCCTTTTGAATGTTTATACTGTGGGAAAAATTATAGTCATGCTATAGACATGCTTTCTTGCCTGGAAAATCCCATGGACGGAGGAGCCTGGTGGGCTACCGTCCATGGGGTCTCGAAGAGTCAGACACGACTGAGCGACTTCACTTTCACTTTTCACTTTTCACTTTCGTGCATTGGAGAAGGAAATGGCAACCCACTCCAGTGTTCTTGCCTGGAGAATCCCAGGGACGGGGGAGCCTGGTAGGCTGCTGTCTATGGGGTCGCACAGAGTTGGACACGACTGACTCGACTTAGCAGCAGCAGCATAGACATGCTTAGATTCATCGATTCAAAATGCCATAAATAGGGGCGTCCCTGGTGGTCCAGTGGTTGAGAGCCCACCTCCCAGTGCTGCGGACACAGGTTCAACCCCTGGCCAGGGAGCTAAGATCTCACATGCCACAGGGCAACTACTGAACCCCGGCCACAACAGAGCCCACGCAGAGTGACTAAGACCTAACACAACCACATAAATAAACAAACTGGGTTCCAGGATCCCTCTTAAAAAACTTCTGTAAATAAACCAAAAATAAATATTTTAAATACCTTCAGAAACCCCAAAAAAGATGAAAAACTCCTTTCTTCTTCCGCCTACCGCCCCACCCCCCTTTTGTAATTCCTGAACAGAGAATCAGCAGAGTTCTGATGGACGTTGTCCATTGCAGGCTCTGGATACCAAATGATGTGTGGCCCAAGGGTTGGATGCCTGCCGCTGAGTGGGATCTGTGGGTTTCCTCGGGCTTGGTTTCCTCTGCCTAGAGCTCGGAAATGCCACACAAGTCACTGAGATCCGTTTCCAGAATCTGAGCCAGTTTCTCGGCAGATCCCCTGTTCGGTGGGATGTGTGTGGCTCCGGGGAGGTAGGCTGCGCTGCGGTTCCCAGACTTGGCTCCTGTGCCCAGCATGGGCATGGCCTGTTGCTGTTACCGAAGGACCCTGTTGTGGGATGGACCCCTTTGGGGGGCTGGTTGTGAGTTCTGAGACAGGGGAGGTTAGGAGCTGGGAGGAGAGTCAACGTGTTGGCGAAGATCTCTCTTGCATCTCTCTCTCTCTTTTCAAAATAGAAACTGCTTCCCCACCTCAAATGACCTTCCCAATCTTTCCCTTCCCTCCCTTTTCCCTCTCCCCTTCCTCTCCGCCCCTCCTCCCCGCTCCTCCTCTTCTGCTCATTTGGTGATGTCCCAGAGACGCAATAGTAACGTGGTCCAGCAGGGGGCGCTGACGTACCTGCCACGAATGAATGTCAGTCTGGTTCTTTGCAAGCCCAGGTGTGAGTGCGCTGCCGAAAGGAGACATGTGGTTGGGGTTGGGGGGCTTCTGAGTGATTTCTCTGAGCTGGAGCTGGTGTGTGTGTGAGTGTACCCTCAAAGGCATAAGAGCGTGAGGGGTTCTGACCCGTCCTGAGCAGATCTAATATTGTATGGTTTTAACTCTTGAATTGCTCCAAAGTTGGTGTGATGGTTGGGCACACTGTCCCCTGCAGAAGGGGACAAGCAAGACATCTAAAAAAAGCTGGTTTTCGTAAAAGGCCCCACCCCGTGTGGCTCCGCAGCCCCGGTTGCCCCACATCTACCCACGATCCTAGCCAAGAAGGGCTGCGATCCTTCTGGAGAGTAGTGGAGGTAGGGTGGGGCGGGGAGGGAGCGCTTACTTTGGGCTCTCTCAGACCTAGACGCTGGCAGCGGGGCTGAGTCCCGGTTTCACACGGATGTGTCTCCTGGAGCGGCTTCCTAGGCACAGAAGGCTCTTTTCTTCAGGACCAAGCATGCGTGTCTGTCTGCCTCACCCCACTGGTCCCTTAGGAATGGGGCTGTGCAGCTGTCTGCCCTCTGTTCATGATTAACTCCCCCATCCCCTCCTCATCTCCAGCTCCCATCCAGGCGCCCCCGCAGCATTTGGGTTTCCCTGGATTAGGGGCAGAGACTCAAACTGGCAGCCTCCTGGCACTTTGTTCTCAGGGACTGTGGACTGGAAACAGGTGGGGGGCTGGAACAGACCTTGGAGGTCCTGTGAGCTGGGACACCTCTACCGATAAACTGCTGCTAAATGACTTGGGATCTGGGAGGAGACCCCTTGTCTGACCACTTCTGTCCTCAGTGACCTCATTCCCTGTAGTCTGGAAGTGTCCAGCCTTCTCGGTCCACCCCAAAGTGCCCCATGGATGTGGCCCTAGAGGGCCTTTGAGTTACCCATCTGAAAAATTGTTCTCTTTTAATTCTCTTTCAAACTTTGTGATTTCTTCAAGGACAGGGTCTTCATTTCGCGCAAGCGTGTAGCTAACATCTAACGCTTGTCTTTTAACGAAGGTACTTCAGGTGCCAAACCTTCACCAGCCAATGGTTTTGAGCTGGGATTTAATAAATTTGTATTTGTTTTTATGGGGTGAATGGCAAGTGAGTTAAGAAATGAGTGGACTTAAAGCAAAATAATAAGTAAATAACTGAGTAGTATGGTATTAAGACAAAAAATTGTGAAGGTGGCATGCGAATGGCCTGATTTGGGGGAACAGTGGCTGGGTCACAGTGGATAAGCCAGCTGGGAATGGGATGGTTTTGTGGTTTCATGTGTGCTAGCCCTGTTTGTTTTAGCAAGGGTGGTCTTAACGTTCTCTTACCCGAGTCTCCTGCACAAAGCTGGATGCACCCTAGTTATTTCCTAATTGCTGGTGGGATGGGCCCATCTAGCAAATGGCCATTACCTTCTCTGCTTTTGATGGTTTTGGTGTTTTCAAATGTTTCCGTGTTTCCTGTGTGGGGCGTGGGCAAAAGGTAAGACTCTCCATCCCCAGGAAACGTCTACATCTTAGGGCACTAGGAATCAGATCAGGTCTTTTGGGGACAACCTTATATTTTCAGCCACACTGGGGCTAGAAACATTGAAGTTATAGATGAGTTGAGAGGGCCTGGAACCCCAGAATGGCAATGAATAAAGTTACCTCCTCAGTGGAAAGATTTTTCACTTTCATCCCAGTGTCCTGTTTCCCACTGATGCACTTGACCTAAAATACCTCCCAGGAAGTGGGGTGCAGGTGGGAGCCATTCATAGTCACCCACCTGGAAGGGGGTCAGGTTTTGCACTGAGATGAACTCTGCCCCTGTGTGTGGATAAAATACACCCTATGCTGGCCTGGACCTACGGCCAGTGCCCCCAGCACCCTCCTGACTATGGAGAGGTTCTGTGAATGGCAAAGGCTGGAGAAGCCCTGGGCTCTAGTGCTGGGGCTCTGCCCCCTTGCCCACTGAGGACGTACTCATTTCCCCATCCTTCTTCCAGACTGATTCTCAGGTCACTTAACTTGTGTAGTCCTTGCAGCCCGGCTAGCTGCAGTCCCAGGGGTGGGGCCTGGGGCACTGTTTTCTGGCTATAAATAGATGGCCATGGCTATATCTGTGATCTCCCACCACCCAGCCAGGCTCAGGGGGCTGAGGCCATGGCTAATGGACGCTTCATAAATAACCCAGGCACAATTTGGCATCCCTCTGGTGCTCCCTGCCCTGCCCCCATTCCAATGCCAGCAAGAAGCTGTGCCCACTGGAGAGGTGGGGTTGAGGCCACAGGCCCTTGAACCATTCACCACCCCGGTCCCCTCTCCAGCAAAGTCCCTTTCCTGTCTGGCTTTTCTCTGCTTGCTTGAACAGCAGACTGTATTTAAAAACAAAACAAAACAAAACAAACAAACAAAAAAAACCAAGGCAAATTGCCTGTGGGACCTCTTTGGCCCCAAAAGGGCTGTTTCCCCAAGATGGACTAATTGCCTTGTTTTAATTCCCTCCAGCTCTCTACCCATTCCCTTCCCTGGGGGTGGTGGAAGGAAAAGCCAAGCCAGTAGTTAGGCAGAGGGTGGGGGGAGTTGGGGTGCTGAGAGGAGGTGAGGCTTCCTGGCAGCAAATGGAAGAGAATGAGTGGGGCTTAGGAGCACCTTGCTCCCCACAGTAGGGACCCGGCCAGAGCCCTTTTCCCACGGCCTGACATGACCTTCCTTTTGCATTCTGAAGGGAAGATGAAGCATGGACGCGATGTGGGAAGAATGCAGGCAGGGTGCATGCGGCTGGTGCTGGAGCCCCGGCTGCTGGTGGAATGGGGTGCCCCCTCCCTCAACTTGCATCTCCCTGTCAACCTGGGACGCGAGGTGCGGGTGTAACAGCCGGGAAATCGATCTTGGACCCTATGTTGTGTCAAACTCCCAGGGTCGGGAGAACAAATGTTAACCGAGGGGACTGAGCCCAGCCCACATAGACGCTGACTCTGTAGTAGATCCCTCAGCCCCAGCACGACGAGCCCTTCCCAGATTTGGGGAAAGGTGAGAGTTAGCATCCAGTCGAGTCAAAGCGCCAGGGAGCCCCGGCCCGGGAGGGCGGGCGCCGCGCGCTGGGCGCGGGATGCGCTTCTCACCGCCAGGCAGCCTGAATCGGGTGGGGGAGGCCCGCGGCGGTGCCCGCGCGCGGAGGCAGTTTCGCTTGGACTGAGGACGCGCGGTTTCCTCTCGGTGCATGTTTTTCTACCTCTGTTTTAAAGACAGTGACAGCATCGGAGAAGTATCCCGGCGGGCCGGGCTGGGAGAGAGCGTCAGCCGCCTTTGCCTGGGGAGGGAGCCCGGGGCCGGGCCAGCGGGGGCGGGCGACGCGGAGCGCAGAGGAGGGGACCGAGGAGAGGCGAGGGAGCCCTGGGGCCTGGCCGCCCGGCAGGACGGGAAGGGGCCAGGGCGCGGGGCAGAGAGCGAACCCCGGCGCCGAGCCCCGCGAGCGCTGAGCGCGAGCCGGTCGCCTCCCTGCGGGGCGGCTGGGCCACCCTTACCGCCCGCACCCGGGGCGCCCCGGGCCGGGGCCAGAGAGGCGGGGTCGGGGCGGCGTCCGGGGCGCGGGCGGCGCGTCGGAGCCGGAGTCCCGGAGCCGCCCGTCCGGGCCGCGCCCCGAGCGAGCCTTGGAAATGCCCACGCTGGGGGAGCGGGCACCGGCCGCCCGGCGGGGCCCGAGGAGACGCTGAAGGTCGCCGGGAAGTGAGCGCCCGGTCACCTGACCCCCGGGGTGCACCTAGGCGGGGCGGGGCCCATGCGAGGCGAGCGGCCGGGGACCCGGGCGCCGGCGCAGGGGCCGGGAGCGGGCGTCGCGGAGCGCGCGGAGCCGGGCCGGCGGGGGCGCGCGGCGGGCGGGCGAGGGCGCGGCCGGGCACTGCCGGCGGCCTCGCCATGTCCCAGCCGGCGGGCAGGATGCATTGCCGAAAGGCTGGGATCCGCGCCGCCGTGGTGCTCATTGGACTCCTGCACAAATCCCGAAAGCAGAGTAAAGAGAAAAGGTAACGCCTGGCGGCGCCACCTCCCTCTTCCCGCCGCTTTCGGGCTCAATCCCCGTTTTCTTTGGGGTGGACTTTTCCAAGAGAGCATTTGGCTCCGAGCTGGATGGGAGAAAGCCTCCACTCTGGGCGCCGTCGGGCGAGCGAGTTCGGAGCTTAGCCCCGGACACTGGCTGTTATGGGAAAAAGCCCAGGCAGGGCATTGGCTGAATCGGGGATGGGGGGAACGGTGGGTGAGCGCGGCCGGGAGGATCATTCGGACTCCATCCCGCACAGAGGGGCACCAGATGCTTCACCCCCACTCCTCGAATTTGCCTAGCGCGGCGTCCTTCCCAAAGCCTGCAGCGCGGGTACCATTGAATCGACCCGGGCGACCGTCCCTGGCTCAGGCCCCGACCCGAGTGGCCCAATGCGCTGGAGATGCCATTTGCTTCTCTGCAACTTGGCTGAGCCCGCGAGGGGCCGGCCAGGTTGGGATCTGCTAGCTTCGTGCACGATGCCGTCAGGCCAGGAGCAAGTTTGGAGGTTGTCTATCACCTCCACCCCCGCCTCCGTGTCTCTCTGTCTTTGGGTTTCTCTGTCTTTCACCATTCTTGGGTTTACTCTCGTGTTTGCTCCTGAATGTTGAAAATCGTTCTCCCAGGCTGTTTCAGAGATAGGCTGGAGGGCCTGTGGGGGTGAGAGATGTGGGGTTTGGGATGGGCAAAGGAGCTTTGGAGGCACCTTCCTGGACCCACAAAACCCCAGGGAGCTGGCCATACAGGCTGGCAGAGCCTCTGTCCTCTATAGGGTACATGAGCCCAAAGTCTGCCAGCAACTGGGGGTCATTAGAGTTGACTGTCCACAGACATGTGGTGGGGGTGTGGGGCAGACTGGTGGCCCTGCTGTATTCTAATTTCCAGAGACGTTCAGAGTTAGTGCTGCATTCTACGTTGATCAAGGGCTCAGACAAGGACAATGGAGCCAGAGAATACCTGGGTGGTGACTGGTGGCCCCTGGGCTCACCCAGAAGTTGGGTGTGCCTGGGGGAGGTGGTGGGCAGTGAAGTGGAGCACTTGGAACAACCGGCATGGGTTGCCCCCTACAGTCCGGCTGTCTTCTGTCCCTCTCGTCCCCCTTCCTATAATGTAATTCAGTGTTTCCCACAGCCTGGGATGAATCTCCAGTGAAGTAACTGAAGGTGGTTAAGCATGAAATAGCATTGAGTCACCTAGTGAGAAAGTTCTTCCCTTTTCAGTTCTCTGCTAATCCTTGTGATTTCTTCAAGGGGCAAGTTTCAGGTTGGTGCTAGTCTGACTTTAACACCTTTTAAACACTTGCTAATCTCCCACTTATAACAAAGAGAGAGCAGACCTCTGGCTCAGGGCCTTTAAGTGGGGGAACAGTGCCTGCCTGCAACTTAGGTTGTTTTTGTAGGGTTTATTTTTAGGATTCTGTCCTGGCTATGGCCAGTGGTACTGATGTTCTCTCTTGCAGTGGTGATATGAAGCATCACTTTAAATTAGCCGAATCAAGTCACAAGAATGAGTCTATTTAGTAGAAATGGTACAGATGGTGTAGAACATAGCACAAATTCTGCAGGTGATCTAGGAATGAATGATGCTCAGGACGCACTTGTCTAGCAGAAAAAGCTGCCAGAGGGACTCAGGACCTCAGGGCTCCAGGTCTGGTCCCCATTCTCCCCTAGACTTTGATTCTCATCCATTCCCTGCTCTTTGGCATTTTATATGTACAGATGAGCAAGCCAGCCCTTTACAGTCAGAAAGATACGGGGTGGCTGCTCCAAGACAACCTGGACCTGTTTTGAGGGATGAGAAGGGAGGCATGCTCCATGGAAAGGCAGCTAGTTGAGAATCGCTCCTGTCTCTGAGTGTTGAACGTGGATGTGTGGCAGAGGCCCAGAAGCTCTAGTCCCCCCTCCTCTCTTGACCATGACATGATGGAGTTCATCTCTCTGAGCCTCAGTTTCTGCATCCCCACAAAAGGCATGCAAGGCTCAAGGGAGATGATGTGGGTCATGATGCATCTGATAGGTAGGAAGTACTGCATGAGGATGGAGGGATTTCAGCAGATCGCTCCCATTCTCCTCTCTCTGTGCCCGTGTCCTGGAAACCACGGTAAGATGGCAGGTGGTGACAGCCCCACCAGTGGTCCAGACCAGCTGTGTGTGGACTGAGAAGGCAGCCAGATGGGTGTGGGCCTGAGCAGAGAGAGTGTGGGCTTGGGGGGCTGCAGTGAGGCACAGGGCAGGACTTGGACAGGGAACAGGAAGGGATTGGCCCAGGTGAGGATGCCCCAGGCTCCTGGTACTTGTGTTTCCTCCTGGCTGTTCTGTGCTTTTCCCTGCAATGCAGGCAGACAGTGGTGACCCTCTCAGCCTCTGCCTTTGTCCTGTTTTTCTGTTGCTCCTGCTATGCTGATGGCTCTGGCCGTGGATTTAACCTGCCAAGGAGAGAGAGGGCTTGCTTTCATGCTTGTGCTGAACGACCTTTACTTCCCTTGCTGTTTGTTATCTGGAGTTTCTTTGTCTCTGAGTGTCTGAAATCAGTGCACACGATTGACCCTTACTCTGCAGGCACTGGCCATGGGGGCCCTGGAGCAGGCTGCAGCTGCCAGCCTCTCTTAAGCACTTCCTAAGCTCCATGCTGAGTGTGAAATTTGCCGAGTTCCTCCTTCCTCCCCCATCTCATCACAGGGTCAGGTCAGATTCAGGTCCCCTTGTCATCCATCCCAGAAGGCTTGATTCACCCATCGATCTTCCCAGCACCTCTAATTGACAGGCCTGTGCAGATAATACTCCTGGCTGTTGGCCATGAGGGATGGAAGGTACTGTGTGTCTTGTAGTAATGGCCCAGTGGTCCTTCATCTTCCTGCCCTCCCCAGGCCACTTGGAAATATTGTTTGGGAGGGGGAGGGAGGTATGCCAGGCAGAGTGGTTACAACATTGGTAATCCATACGGGCGCAGAAGCAGGAGACTTCCAGGCACTCTTGGTAGGTCCTGAGAACTATACCAGAAGCACCAGCCTCAGATTGCCTCCTGGAGAAATGGGAGTGGGGCTCACCAGCCTTGATCTGATGGCTCTGTGGGAGATATGGGACAACCTGGAGGTCCTGCTTCTTTCCTACCATCTTCCAGGAATTCTAGCACCTGTGATCTTATGGAAACAATGTTGTATTTGAGAGGGGATTGAATTTGAATGTGGTTCCAAGGAGGCACCTGAACAAAGCCTTCCTTGGTGATGGCAATTTGAAAGCCCCTGTAGTGGAGAGCACCTTTTTCTTTTCTTTTCTTTCTTTCTTTACTTGGCTGCTCTGGGTCTTAGTTTCGGCATTCAAGATCTTTTAGTTGCTCCATATGGGATCTCGTTCCCTGACCGGGGATCAAACCTGGACCCCTTGCATTGGGAACACAGAGTCTTAGCCACCGGATCACCAGGGAAGTCCCTGGAGAGCTGCTTTAGAGTGCTCTGATTTTCAAAGCATATAGATGTGGCAGAGCGGGGTAAGATCCAGAGAATGGCTTCAGTAATCATAGAAGTGGGTGATGAGGCGGGTGGTGCCCTCTGAAGGGGTGATAGCTTATGGTGTACAGTGTCAGTTTTGTGATCTCCGAAGAAGAAGATGCAGCTTTGGGACCAGGGACCAGGCTCGATCACTCAAGAGTTTTTGTGTAGCAGTATCAAAGTATGGAAAGGGGCAGAGAAAGCTTCTGACATAGACATCAGAAGGAGGACGGAGAGTGTCCCCCTTGCTAGTCTTGTGAAGTGAAGTGAAGTTGCTCAGTTGTGTCCGACTCTTTGTGACCCCATGGACTGTATCCTACCAGGCTCCTCCATCCATGGGATTTTCCAGGCAAGAGTACTGGAGTGGGTTGCCATTTCCTTCTCCAGGAGATCTTCCCAACCCAGGGATCGAACCTGGGTCTCCCACATTGCAGGCAGATGCTTTACTGTTTGAGCCACCAGGAGGCTTTATATACTTTCATCAGACCCACTCCCACAACATATATCTTAAATTAACAAGATTAGAACTAACAATAGAAAGGTCTTACCAGACCCACTCCCACAGTATACAAGTTTTAAGATAACAAGATTAGCCAGAGGGTTCTTGTTAAGGAGAAACATATCCTTGAGCAAGATACATTGTTATATTGACTAAGACAAGGCAATGTAGAAAAAAATTTTTGCCCTTTTCTCCTCCTTGAGAGCCTCAGACCCCTTTCTCCTCCTCCTTGGGGACTCTGGACTTCTTATCAACCTGCCTAAGAATTGACTCAGGGGCAACGGGCATCTTTGGCAGTTGGTTCGAAACAGGGGAACATAATCAAAATATTTACCTTCTGAAATGTGTGGATAAAGTCTGTGTGGCTGCAGGTGTGACATTCTGAACTGAAGAGAGGTCATTTAGCATAAATGAAAGAAAAATCCACATCTTACAGGGGGTAGTTATTTTGGGACAACTCTCACCATGGGGTTTACAAGGAGGAAAATATAAATTCACTCATCATTCAGCAAGTCACTCATGGCAGGCTCTGTGGGGCAGAACAGTGACTCTAACGAATCTGATCCCTCCATGGTGGGACATAATGTACAGAGGGTTAATCCTGTGTAGGTTATTAGAAAAATCTCATCCTTGGCTTAAAAAAAACCCAGCTTTTTATTGTGAAACTTTTAAAGCATGCACAAAATTGGAGAGAATGGTCTAATACAATACCCAGTTTCAGCTTTTATCAACTCATGGCCAATCTTATTTCATTTATTTACTAATTCACTCCCCCGCAAGATTATTTTGAAGTAAATCCCAGACTTTATATCATTTCATTCTTAAATATTTCATGCATCTTAAAGATAAGAATTCTTCCGAAAAACTAGCAATGATCATACCCCCTAAGTTAACAATAATTTCTTAATATCACATTCAGTCAGTGTTCAGATTTCCCTTATTGCCTCTTAAAAGTTTTATTTTTTATTTAGATTTTATGGTTCATTTACTGTCTCATATCCCCCCAGTCAAAGATGATTATTTCTTTTTTTTGCCTCATAAAAGTTTTTCTAAAGTGTTTTGGGGTTAAGATTCACAAAATCCAGTGTGATTGGTGATACGTCTCATTATAAGTTTTCTCCTACAACTCATTTTTTTTTCTTTCCTCCTTATAATTTCTTTATCGAAGAAAGTGGGTTGCTTGTCTTGGGGAGTTTCCCACAATCAGGATTTTGTGGATGGAGTCTCTGGGTGTCATTTAACTTGTTCTCCTTTCCTCTATGTAAGTGTCAGTGGTATTTAGTTTTAGAGGCTACAGTAGATTTGGGTATGATTTTTTTTTTTTTTTTGGTGAGACTATGCTAGTGGAAGTTGGGCTTCCCTGGTGGCTCAGATGGTAAAAAATATGCCTGCAGTGCAGGAGACCAGGGTTCGATGTCTGGGTTGGGAAGATCCCCTGGAGAAGGAAATGGCAACCCACTCCAGTATTCTTGCCTGGAGGATTCCATGGACAGAGAAACTCGGTGGGCTACAGTCCATGGGGTCACAAAGAGTCGGACATGACTGAGCGACTAATACTATGCTAGTGGAAGGACCCCCAGGCGGCGCAGTGGTAAAGCAGCATGCCAGTGCAGAAGATGTAGGACACCAGGTTCCATCCCTGGGTCAGGAAGATGCCCTGGAGGAGGAAATGGCAACCCACTCCAGTATTCTTGCCTGGGAAATCCCATGGACAGAGGAGCCTGGAGGGCTACAGTCCATGGGGTCTCAAAGAGTCAGACATGACTGAGTGACTGAGCATGCATATACACTAGTGAAGTTGTCCAGTTGTCTGCTTTTGTGATATCAGCAGTCACTGATTGCTTTGTCCTTAGGGTTTGAAGGCTGGTGTCATGGATGATACCTGGGTTCTCACATGGGAGAGCTGGTGCCAGCCCTTCGAGCTGCGTGAAGTCTGAGCCTGAGGAGTGTCGAAGAGTACTGGCCTTGGAGCTCCAGGGTCCTGGGGCTGGAAAGGGTGCAAGGCAGGAGCTGGTCTGCTCCCAGGCCCCGGAACAGATGGCCGTTTGTTCTCGTCTTAGGAGGTGACTTGGTCCTGCCCTCTGCGGAAGGGCCTGCCCTCTGCGGAAGGGCCTGGTCTTCACCCTTTCTTGTCTCATGCTTGAGCCAGTTGCTATCGTTGCTTTAAAGAACAAACCTCTCCCTTTAACCAGCTTCCCATTTTTAACCTCATTGCAAGTCTGAGGAGTTAAGGAACAGAATTTGAGGTGTAAATGAGTGTATTAGATTCCTTTTGAACCATTATTTTAATCTTCTAATTGGTCTCCTCACTTCTTGTCCCCCTTACCTCTTCTCCTGACGGTTGCCACAGTGGAGTTTTAAAAATTCAAATATAAAACAATACAAAAAAATTCAAATACGATCAAGTCTGTCTACTGCAAGAAGCTCTCCATGGGCTTTCCATTATACTTTATTTTTAAAATTTTATTTTTTAAAGTTTTTTTTTAATGGCTTTATTTATTTTTGGAGCTGTGCAGCATGTGGGATCTTTGTTTCTCGATCAGGGATTGAACCTGCATCCCTTCTGTTAGAAGCATGGAGTCTTAACCACTGGACCACAGGGAAGTGCCTCCATTACACGTGAAATGAAATCTAAAATCTGAAGCTGGGTCCACGTCCCCTCCCTGGTTCTATGAACTTACCTCTGACCTTGTTCCCCCTCCCCACTGTGATCATTGTACTTCAGTGGCAAAGGCCTTCTCTCTGTTTCTGGAACATGCCAAGGTTGCTTCTACCCCAGGCCTTTTACACATGTTATTTACCGTGACTTCACTAACCATGCGGAGAAGGCAATGGCACCCCACTCCAGTACTCTTGCCTGGAAAATCCCATGGATGGAGGAGCCTGGTAGGCTGCAGTCCATGGGGTCGCTAAGAGTTGGGCACGACTGAGCGACTTCACTTTCACTTTTCACTTTCATGCATTGGAGAAGGAAATGGCAACCCACTCCAGTGTTCTTGCCTGGAGAATCCCAGGAACGGGGGAGCCTGGTGGGCTGCCATCTATGGGGTCGCACAGAGTCGGACACGACTGAAGCGACGCGGCGGCAGCAGCACTAACCATGCTTCCTCATCATCTGGCTCTCAACTCAGATATCATCTCCTCCAAAGGGACTCCTCTGACCATCCAACCTAAGCAACTCATTCCAGCCGTTACAACTTTACCTTGATTTATTTCCTCCGTGGCACTTACCGTTAACTGATATCATCTAGCATGGGTAATAAACAATTCATTGACTATCTCCTCCCCTAGAAGGCGAGTTGTCTGAGAGCAAGGACTTTGCCTTTTCCACATCATTGCTGAGAACAGGAGCGCTCGGTAAATATTTACTGAATGAATGAGTGGGTGCTCATGAGACTCACTGACCCCTCAGGCGAAATGTGCTCACAGCTTCTTACCTTGAAGTCCTCTTAATACTGTAGTGCTCTCTGAGATGGGTTTCAAGATGTCCCTTTTCTTTCTCTCTCTTTTTTTGGCCATACCATGTAGCCTGCAGAACTTCCCTGACCGGGGATGGAACCTGCGCCCTCTGCAGTGGAAGCATGGAGTGTCAACCACTGGGCCACCAGGGAGCTAGCTCCTTTCTTGTCTGCGATTTCCCCCCTTGCCTCTTGTTCCTTTCCTTCCACAAGAGATTTTGGGGAGAAATGAACCAGATCACTTGCACGTGGGTATTTTTCACGTTATTCCTCTGACTCCTTCCTGCCTCTGCGTGGTTCAGGGACCCATAGATGGGAGGGTCCCGGCTGAGTCCAGCCCATCCTGAAGCTGCGACTGGGACACCAGGACTGTCCTGACTCTGGGTTCCTAGATTTCGGGTCCTGGAGCTGCTACCCGACAGGCAGAAGCGGGGTCCCTTCATTCATGCCAAAGAGGGGCCAGTGGGCGCCTGAATTAGCAATCAGTCTCCATTAGCAAATATATATATTTTTTGAAATGTAGCTTTATCTCTTGGGAGCCTGTGTAGTGCACAGATGGCTGGTTACCAGGATGTTGCCAAATAGAGGGCTTGCCAGGCTCGCTTGGTTAAACCAGCGAGAATCACTTCTGTGCGCTCGGGGGCTGCTGAAGGGCTCAGGAAGTTTCTCAGTCATTTTAAGCAGATGAGGCACCCCCTCACCCTCAGCCTGGTCCCCACCCCACCCCACACCTGCCCGACAAACGGAGTTTATTTGCCTCCGGAATCCATAAAAAATAAAGGAGGTAGGCAAGATGATTTCAGGTGGACAAGCATTTTTTGTTTTAATAGCTATTAAAAAAAAAAAATTCTGGCAAGTGATGCTGGTTTTCTGTGTACGGCACTTACATAATGCTTTAAAAAAGTAAGTTTGTTTAAGTAAAAAATTGCGAATTAATTTAAAGAGAAGTGTTAAGAGAAGTAATAGGTGGTACGCGGATTAGGGGAAGATGGGGAAGGTGGTGCTGACATGCCTGTGGCTCAGGGAGGACGGGAGCCTGTTTCTCGTATGTTAGAATGGATGCTGCAGCATCTGGGTCGTTGAGGACTGAATGGTTGTCACAAGCCAGCACCTTTTGAGACTTACTGTTTGCGAGGCTCTGGGCCGAGGGCTCGTGTGCCTGCCTATCAATTCTACCAGTTATTATCTTTGTTTTCTAGCTGAGAGACAGAGGCTCAGAGGTCGAGGATCATGCTGGGGACAGAATCAGAGGTGGAGGAATGGGGATTTTAAGCTGCTTCTGCTGCAGTCCAAAGGCTGTGATCTTAACTATTATGTTATCTGGAACCCATAAGCACTTAGGCAGTGCCTGGCTTCTGAGAAGTGCTTATTCCGTGCCGCTGCTATTATTATGAATGTACTGAGGTGTAACATCCATACAGTGAGCGTACAAGTCTTAAAGATACCGCTCAGTGACTTGCCACATATTTATCTGCCTGTGTAGACACCACCCGGGTCAGATATAGCATTTTCCAGCACCCCAGCAGGCTCCCTCAGGCTCCTCCACAGTCCAGTTATAATTACTATGGAGTCGGCCCATTGCCTTACATCTGGGTGGTACCTGGGGTAGCCTTGACCATGGTAAAGGGAACTCATGTCATGAGTTAGAATTTCTGAGTGGGGAGCCCCAGTTCGGCCATGGTGGATGGTGCCAGACTCTGCACTGGTTTCTAGGGACAAATAAGCCTGGTTTCACCTTCCCCTCTCCTTCCAGACGTGTTCACTGTGCACCTGGAGCTCGTGCTCTGTTTATTCACTGCCCTTGGAGCAAGGCTGGGTTGAAAAATTGTCACTTGCTTTTAAGCTTATCAGTTATGAACACTCTGTTTCATGAAGGCTGGAGCCCTGGCCAGCTGCTTCCCGGAGCCCTTTGCGGGTGGACTGACCCTGCGGGGCCACTTCTCTGAAGGGGGGTGGTGGGGTGGGAGCTGGTTGTTGGTCAGAGCCGCCCCCTCCCCATCCTTCCCTTCCTTCCCACTTTTCTGTGTCTTCGTTGTAAAGATCTTTACCAACCACACTGAATGTGTGTCGTACAATCAGGGTGCTGTGC